>NC_139725.1:47774306-48974306 GCF_964211835.1 Anser anser | reverse complement strand
AGGATAATTCCCATCTTCTCCTGATTGGTTTGGACTGATAGGACTGAATTCGGTCAGACTGGTGCCACTTGGTTTAAACTGACTGCACAGTGGTGAGCATGTGATAATTGTTTTAATTTCCTCCATGTCCTGACCTGAGGCATTTGGGATCCATTTACGGGAAGCGTTGAGCTCTCATGGGTGCAAACACCACCAGTTGGTGATAAGGAGCCCTCGTAGGGCAGCACAGAGCGGCCCGAAGCCAGAGCTGGGGTGTCCGCAGGCTGGTCCTGGGCTGCCTCGGGCTTGCTGGCACTTTTGGGGGTACCTTATCACCTCTCAGGGTGTGTTTTCCTTTCTATGCATGTAGATGGTATCTCTGTAGTTCTGTGGGTGGGAGGATCAATTTAGTTGAGGTTTCTAGAATCCCTTTGAATGCAAAAAATAGTCTTCTCTTTCATCTTCTGGTAGATTGTAGACCTCTCTCCTCTTCTGATAGATCTGTAGACCCAGTCCGTGGGGTGGAACAGCCCACCGTCAGGTGCTGTAGCCTTGGGGTGTGTGTGTTGGTCTGTCCCTTCCGCGGCCCTAAGACAGAGCTCTGGATTCTTCGAACTGAGCATTGTGAATGAGTGAAACCAGACAGATTTTGATCCTTTTTTTTTTTTAATGCCTTAGCAGTTCATTCCTAAAACTGTAACTCTTAACAATAACTTGATCTTTATACATTAAACTTCTGGTGATAGATGCACACACAGACTTTGTATCCGTTGCCTTTTAAGCACCTTTCACACCGTGCAGTACAGTCCTCAGGCACTGATCTCTTTGGGGATAGGAAGGGTCTGTGACCATTGAACGCAGGGCTCTTGTAGCCTATGTGTGTGAAGAGGTAGAATCAAAAAATGTAATTGGGACTCTCCAAATATGTGAGTACCTGGCTTCTGTTTTATTATCATCATCACATCTCCAAATATGCGAGTACCTGGCTTCTGTTTTATTATTATCATCCCATTTTCTGTGTTTGCCTAACTTTGTGATGTGTGCATCAGTGTGTTGTACAGCCCAGTGCCTGCAAGTCCCCACTGCAGAGGGGTGTGCAGCACTGCCGAGCCTGTGAGCACATTAAGCTTCCCAGGGAAAAATACCCTCGGCATCTGGGAGAGGTTAAACGTTCCAGGGGAGAGGTTAAACATTCGTTTTGTCCTCTGCTTCTGTAATTCCAGAAGCCAGATTAGTTCTGAATCATCTGAACCACATTCATTCAAGATTAATGAGAAAAACCAAGTATGGAAAATTTTAGCTGGTAAGCGCCTTGGCTTTAAGCAAGTAATAGAGGAGGAGTTCATATTGGCAGCTGCCTGCGGGTCATGCTTGGCTTTGAGTCTTGCTGGTACTGAAATTCATGAAATGAGGAGTCACACCACACTGGATAAATAAAAATTTCAGCAAGTGACATGAAACATTTTGGGGAGGGGGGTGACTTGAAGACTCCGTCTTCCTTTTTGCCATTTATTTCTGTTTTGCTGGAGATCAGATTTGCTCTGTTGTGTGCGCACATGTTTATAACTTCGTGCATGTTCACGGTACATCAGTGTCTTTAACCAGCAACGTGTTCTCCCTAATGGATTTCTAGCAGAGACGTGCATATCGTTTATCTGAAGTCTGACGGGCCATGGTTAGAAATGTCGCGGGAGCGTTGTGCAGAAAGCGTTTGTGAGATCCAGCCAAGTGTACCAGCAGGGCTTCCTGGACTGCTGCAGAAAGAATAAATGGAGAATTCAGCACTAGAGTAGCAGAAGTAAATCGGGTCACCTTGGGCTTTTTAAATTGTTGATGGGTTTCAGTTTGGGAGAAACGGTGGTTTTGGTACAACTTTACAGCACTGTGCCTAGCTGGTGGCTCTGCTGTTCTGTGGTGGTTCATAGTGAACCAGGTGCTCAGCATCAAAGTTCTCCAAAGCTTTGTCTGTTTTCTTAGCGTTAACTATCAGAGTAGACTCTTTGTTTACATCAAGTTGAAAATTAAGGTGTGCCTAGGTATAGGCGATTGTTAGGACTTGCTTTATTTTCTTGAATCTGAGATTAAAGACTTCCTTCTTCCAATTCTACTCAAGTAAAAACAAAATTGAAATGAAGCTCTTCTTCCCCCTGACTTGTTTTGCAACAGAGACTATCATCAGCAAACTGGAGTGCTCCGTTTCTAATTTTGTAGAACAGAAGAGAACCAAACTTCTCCCAGCTGGCCAGGTCAGCGTTTGATGCTGCTATAGTCCAAAAGAGGCCACGGCCCTCTGTGGTCTTCAAGGCTGCTGGCCGGCCCTGGACAGGATCATCTGCTCATCTGGGCAGCAGGGGACTGGCCTGTGGTGCCTGCAGGAGCTGGCACGGATGTGCTTCGTAGCACATGAGCAAGTTCAGACAACTCTGAAGTGTCCCCAGCCTGACTAGCACCAGTTTTTCATCCAGTGATATATAGCCTAGGAGCCAGGTAATAACAGCTGTGGATTAAGGAGAGACAGCGCTACAGTGTGTGAAGTGACCTGCGGTGTTTTTCCTTCCTTCAAAATCAGGAAAAATAACAACCCGTCCTCTAGTAGAAGTGTACTGTGGTGTTCCTTCTCTAACTGCATGTGCTTCTAAACACTTTTTCCTCATCTGATGTGTTGTTACTTAACGATTCTTTATTCCTCCCAGAGATATGTAGACTATGTCGGTAAGAACATATTCCTGTACTTACCACAAAAGAACAAAAATGAAACTGAGGAAGGAAGAAGTGACTTGCCTGCAGTCACAGTGTGATTCACTGGTAGAGGCAGAATGAGAATTTGAGGCCGATAGCCAGCATCTCCTGATTCCCACTGGAGACAAATCTTTTTTAATTAAAAGTAATGTGGGACAGTTGTCTCACCATAAACTTCTAGCTATATATGGACTTTTTCCTATTTCAGTGTTCAGCCTAGAATTATAATGTGCTCACAATAAATGTTAAAACATTTAAAAGCAGATTAGTGGCAAGTTTGCATTTTCTCCATGTGTCATACTTCAAATAGCCATTTCTTTTGAAACAACTCCATAGAAATCAGGATTTGTAAAATTTATTTAAAGGACAATTCCTTCATTGTTGTCCACAAGTATATATTCAGCTCTTGGCAAAGACTGAAATTCTTGCTGAAGGCTACAGCGTCTCACCAGGGGACAAGAAGGCTTCATATATCACTTCAGCAGTGAGAACGGTCTTTAAACACCACAGCAGAGTCATTGATGGGCTCCGAAGGACACATGGCCATGTTTTTCTTGAGAATAGGAATCACCGTTTTTATCCCAAATTCTGGAAATATGAGTGTTGTGTTTGTTTTGTTTTTTTTTTTTTTAGATCCCAATTTCTTTCCCTTTATTTATTTGCATAATTTCTTCTTTTAAGTGAAGACAGTGGCAGGAAAATGGCTTTGGCTATTTGGAGAATACAAAGATCTGGCCAACTTTCCACTTTTTTTTTCCACAATTTTTTTTTTCTGGTGTTCTGTTCATGAATAGCTTTCCTGTGCAACTTTCCTTTTGTCTTTAATAAAAATTCAGATGTAATCCCTCTGGCGGTCATGACATATAGAAAACTCATTTAGAGTGCGCAGGAGATCAGAATGATATTACTTGCCCGAAAATGTGTTAGGCACCCTAGAGAAACCAGCAAAGACTCCATCCAGGAGCTTAAAGTCTCCATCCCCCGTGTCGCAGTAAGTGAGAGATACCGAGAGACAATAAAAGCCTGAACTGCAGAGGAAAGAGGAGCATTACCAGAATATTAGATCAGTCTTCATAAATTAGAAACTAGTATTGTGAATTCATAAATCTTTTTAAGAATAATGTTGTGTCAGTTATGGAAAATCTGAGCAGATAGAGTAATGGTTTTGTATTTTTAAAATCTCTAAAGTAATCAGATTTCATTAAAATCAGGAAATACCTTAACACGTACCTTCCAGATATTTTTTATGTATTGTCATTAGCCAATTTAGTAGAGCTTTTTTTTTTTTTTCTCCTTTGATTTGAGAGGAAGCTTGCTTGACTGTTGCTAGGTGACAGCTAATTGTGATATTAACTGCCAGCAAACTGCTGGCAGGGATTGTGTGTGTGGTTTTTTTTTTCTCCTTGTTAACAAAACGCATGTGCTGGAGGTACAGCAGTATATAAATGCTTCCATGTCGCTCCAAATCTGTAACGCGAGGGACCAATTTCGTTAGTGCGGCTGTGGTACTGTGGGCAGGCGCTCGGCGGTGCGGTCGCCATGTTACTCTAGGCCCGGAGGCCCGGCGATGGCGCTCGGGTCGAGGCCAGAGAGCCGAGCTCGGTCGGTGGTAGAGGGATCTGAGCAGTGTAGGGCTCAGCAGGAGGCTGAGCAGGAGGGCTGACCGCAGGAGGGCTGAGCAGCGCTGGAAGAGCCCTCGGCCAGTGTGTGGTGGCAGCTGCCTCAGGTTAAGGCTGTGTGCGCACTCCAGGCCCCCCGCCACGCTCTGGCTGTTTTCACGTGAGGACCCGAGGTGGCCGGCATAAGGACGTGCTGTTCATCTTCCAGCATCGAAAGATACCGCATTCCCAGCAAATACACTACCAAAGTTTTTTCTCAGTTACCACCCCATCCTAAATTATTTTTCAAGGAACAGTAAAAATTGCAGTCTTCCAGCTTAGCTGGGCATCCATTAGCACCTTCTGGCAGCAGGCTGCGTCCAGCTTACCTCAGGAGCTGCGTGCACTTTTCAGGGGCACCGTTCCCTGCTGCCACTACATGCAGGGTTTCATGGACCGCAGCCAGATGAAAGCACCTATTGCTATTGTTATCTCCACACCTTTGAATGTAAAAATGGTGGTGTTGCTATTGCTTTTCAGAACTTCTGGAGGTGGGTTTCTCTACCCACAAGATGCTCTGCTGGTTGCTCTTTGACAAGTGGTTTGCAGTTTCCAGGTTTGATGTCCTTCTCGACGTATCCTTCAGTTAGTTCACTGTTGGTCGGAGGTGTGGGTGAGGAATTTTACGCTGTGGGATGGGCTGGTGAGGGTGGACCTTCAGCATGGGGCAGTGATGCCTATTGTCCCTTCACCTGGCATCTGCAGCTCCTGGAGTTTGTTGCATCGCTGTCCTGAAAAATGCCAGTGGCCCCGGCACAAGGGCAGCATTCGCCAGGGGTTGGTGCCTTCCCAGCCACTCCTCATATCCCTGGGAACTGCCTGTGCTGGTCTTGGGGCAAAGAGCTGCATTTCTTCCTCCTCCAGCTTTCTGCAAAAGAGGTTCTTCGTTCAGTCATCACTGCTGCCTTTGCCCATCGTGTTGGCCGCTAGTAGGGGCTGGATACAGCACCCCATGGCGCTGCAGCCCATCTGCAGTCCCGCAGCCATTTGCTGCTGCGTGCCTGGTGTGGGTGCCTAGTGTACAGCAGCTCTTGGCTCACAGCTGGCACCACGCATCCTTCATCCCCTTCCCAAGTGTCCTGCCCCACACTCCTGGTGCTGCTGCGAGGGCCAGGCCAGGCCATGCTTTGGCACCAGCTGCCCTCCGGCAGAGGGCAGAACAGCTTCCCACCTCAGGGGCCTGGGAAGCCCCCCTTGTGGGGGATCTGCTGGGCAGGTTGGTTGTTTCCCCCCTTGCCTGCGTCCTCCTGCCTGCCCTCAGCCTCTGGGCACATCGGTAACGCAGTCATTGGCCTCTGTTTACTGCCTTTCCTCTCTGTTTTCATCAGCCCTTAATTGTGGTGTGCCGGCCCACACAATTGAGTTTGTTTTGAATTTTCAGTTGTTTGGGTTTTTTAAATCTATTAATCAGGCCTTTCTGACAAAGAGGCCTGTGAGAGTTTTTGGCATAGTTGCGAAATACTGCAACTGTGAAAGCCCCTGGCTTTTTTTTGTTTGTTTTAGTGCTTGGCTTTAGGAACTGCAGTCTCTTTGCTCCGATGTGAATTCCAGAAGACAAAGGCTTTACATTTCCTTTTTTTAAGTCTCTCGAAGCCTGTGCACATTTTAAAGACCTTGTAAAACACGTGGCATGTGTTTTGGTAGCAGTAATTGAAGGGGGCTTGGGCATGGGCTGGCCTCTGGGGCTGGCCGGCCACCAGGACGCCGCGCTGGCTGTCCCACAGCTCTGGCTTCCAGCACTGCGGTGTCCAAATCCACACATTCCCAGGGAATGTTTTAGATTTCAGCAAAGCAGCATTTTCCTGGGGAAAAGCCTTCCCTCCGAAAGACCCCTGCTTCCCCTCCTGGGTCATGCAGTTTCCCATGCCCAGGGCCCAGCACAGCGAAGTTTCCTGCCGGCCGTGTCGCCAGAAGAAAAGCTGGCTCCAGGGGAAATCCAGTCCCACTTGTCACTTGATGCATGTGCAACAAATTCGATGAGTTTGCAACAAATACTGTTGCACTCTGGATATCCCTTTGGCTAAAGGTGTGCTTGAAATGACCGTGTTTTCTGCAAATCAAACCAGTGGCCCTTGACAGATGGGTAACCGTTGAGGTTTTCGCATCTTCTTATCCAAAAACTGTGCTAGTTAGTGTTCTTTCAATACGATCGTTTGAAATTTCAGCTCTTTACTGGTGATCCACACCCAGAAAAAGTACTCTGTGCTTGTCTGCTGCTGGGAGGTTAAGTCAAACCAGACCTGTGCATGGCAGCGATATATCAGGTCACTAGCGTTCTCGCAGTGAGTGATACAAGAGCTCAAACTAGTTTCCATTTTTCTTCAGTAGTTGTGTGGGGATTTATTGGAAATGAAATTTGACCTTAGTCAGTGTGCTTAGTTCATAAGTTAGGGAGAAACTCTGCTGTTAATAATTCTAATTGCATAAACGTTAATCTTACAACATGTATTGATTACAAATGCTAGTTCATAAAACAGATCTCCTATTTTTGTTTTATAGGAGAACCAGTCACTGTTCTCCAGTCTGTTACAGACTAAACTGAAGAAACGATTCCTTTGAGAAAATGCCTGAGATGGGCCAAATTTTTTTTTTTTTTTTTATGGACGATCTTTAGAAGAATGAACTTTTAAAAATGGTTTCCTAATCTGGAGCTGGGAGAAGCAGCTTTTGAACACTTTAAAGTGAGAGATGATAGTTTAACTCTCTCATTTCTTAACTTGAAACATGTTTTAATAATTAATACCATCTGAAACTTCACAGGCAAAAGTTTGGGAACAGAAAGACAATTTCTCCAATACTGATCAGGCTTAACTAAGCTCCAGCAAAGCCCCGCAAGCACAGAAGTTTGTTGTTTGAAAGGCTTGACCGGTCGCTGTGGTACATTATTTACATGCTTGAATTCTTCAGCTTCCTTCCCTGGGAAGGCACAGTTAATTTTCTCAGTTCTTGTGGGTTTGTGCTGAATCAGATGGAGTTTTTTATGAGAGCCTTGGGCTTTTATTCAAGTTGGAAAATAAGATAAATCACTATTGCTTTGTTTCTTTAGTGGAGACATTTGGTCTATTCAAATATATATAAGTTTTTCCCTCTCTTCCCTTTATAGCCCTCTTTCACCCAGACAGAAGCGTACAGCAGCCCGGCAGTGCCATTTTGCTACAGCTCCATCTCTCAGCTCCACCTTTTTCCTTGGGTTTTTGAGACGCCCGGAGTTGCCACACTGCGGATCCCGATTCCTGTGGCAGCAATGCGGTGCAGTATGAGGGCTGCACCGCGGCTTTCCCCTCGCAGCCTCATGGCTCCTGTCCTACAGGTTGACCTGGACTGTGCCGCGATACAAAGAGGCGAGCCTGTTTGACAGGAGTGTGAATGCCCTCAACAGCCCTTGACCTTCATCTGAGCTGAGGAGCTACACTTGAGGAGCTGGCGCTTGCTATAGGAAATGCAAACAATTGGTTATATTAAGCCGTATGAAGTGAGCGTGTGTATTCAGACAAGTGCATGCCCCAGTGCACTCGAGCACTTATGAATGTAGACGTACTTAACTTCTTTTTGGTCGTTTTGGTCTCTGTGTCTCTCAACTCCCCTTTTTGTTTAGGAGTATTGAAGGCTTTTATTACTTGTGTAATTGCCTTGGATCCTTTTATGGTCTGTATTTTAACACTTTATTTAAATAAGCCACACAGTGAAGTTTTTATATGTTAGCACAAGAGTCTCTGCAGAATAATTGTAAAAGTAGGTGTTCGTTTTTTTCTTTTATATATGGCATTTTATCAAAACTTTGCTCCTGCTGTAAATGTAACAGCATCTGTTTTCCATTTCATTGCATCGTAGCAGCAGTCAACTCAAACAGGACAAAGGTAACTTTGAACAAGAATGGCGTGTGGGGTTTGGTTCACGTCTTGCATCCGAAGAGGAAGATGGGTTACCTACAAAGGCAGAGTTGCCTTACCAAAGGATATTTAGTCTCTTGCTTTTAATTTGTGCTAGAATTTGGATGTACAGCTATTACTGATACAGCTTATTTTTGTGATAGTAATTTCAATAAAATCCTTGCATAGTAGAAGCGCGTATGATTGTCTTAGAGGGCCTATGTTGGAGCCTGTTTCATTAAGGAGCAGCCTGTTGTTAAGAAACAACCACCCATCCTTCTGCCAAACGCGTGGCACGTGGTGGAAGAGAGCGGCCCTTCTGGAGCAGCGGGGCTGCTGCGGGAGAGGTGCTGGCCGTGCATCTCCGCGGGCAGCGCTGTTGGGAGTCAGAGGCGAGCTGGGAGCTCAGGGAAGGACCCGTTGGGTACCCGAGGGTCTGCCATGGGCACAACTGCTGAAAAGGCGAGAGCGGGCAGCCCTGGTCACTAGCCCGTGTGTATAGCAAAACCAAGCTTGGTTCCTTCTGGCGCTCCCAGGACAACTTGTTTGCTGCAGTGGTTCCTGGTGCAGTGGGTGAATCTCTTCACACAGGGCACGCTGGTGGCTGTAGTCGTGTGTAGGTACAGGAGCCGGGTGGTGCTTGGCCAAGGTTTCTTCATGTCAGTACTTTAGCTGGAACGGTGGGTGGTTATGACTGAGTAAAAGCCATGAAGCGCTTGGGTTTTTAGCAGATGGCTTTGAAAAAAGGCATATATTTTGCTGTACCGAGAATTCAGTAAATATTTTTGACGTTGATTTGCGTTTTGTATATTATTATTTATGCCAAATTGCTTTTTTCTCTCTTCCTCTAAATGAGAGTGTGGGTGTGTGCTGTGCTGAGGAGTTGTTCTTCTTGTGAAGAGAATGCATCTTGAATCAAATTAACCTATTTTTAAAGTGAGATTTGAGACTCTTGCTTGAAGGCAAAAATGCCATGAAGTAGCATTAGCTTTAAAAACAAAATAGCATTCATATAAATAGTAATTTACAATTATTTAATGTAAATGAGATTTTCTTTACACTTATTTCTTATTACCTTTAGCACATCAGGTCCACCCATTTGGCCAGGAAGCACCTTTTTCAAGAGAAATGGAGCCCTTCTACAAGGTAGGTGATGGATGCTACATCTCGGAGTAACTGTTCTACTTAACAAATACCTCTTGCAAATTGCACAGCTTTTGTAATATTCACTGGGCAAGAAGTAACCAAGTGTTTTTGTTTCCTTTAATCTGTTTCCTTTATTGCGCATCTGGTGCCTTGAAAATGACGATTTACTGCATAAAGTGAGTGTAGTCTATAAAATTTGCTGCTTCTTTTTTCTTTTCTCAGATTATTAATTTGCTTACAGTAAATTATGACAAAGGTGTGGGTTTTTTTTCCCCTATGTGTGGAATAAAGTGTGCCTAGAACAAAATGTTCCAGTAACACTGCTTTTAGCTGTGCAGATGAAGCAGGGTTGTTCTTTGTGAGATGTCCTTTCTTTTGCTCCCTAATTGTGCTGATACCTAAGTGTACCCAAAGGTAGGTAGCAGAGCTATAACAGGTAAATGGTGTTTAAGGGTGCCTATCTTCACAGAGGAACTTGAGATATTTTCTTTACTTTAGATGGACAATATAAACAGGTTTGCAGTTTTGATATGTGAAGATTTTCAGTCTGTCTTAGCGGACTTTTTGCAATCATCGTTGACTGCTAAATGTATTTATGTTTCTGCTGTTGTGCACATGGAACTGCCGTCATTCTTAAGGGAAGTGTCTTGAGAGCACAGAAAGCTGTTTGCCCAGACTCTATATGTTTGTGTATGGTGCAGAAGTAACTTAAGTCATTTAAGATGATTTTATGGTCTTTGCAATCAGTTGTCCATGAAGTGTCTTAGTTTTGTGTTCATTCACGTGGTACCAAGAGTTCTATGGCTTTCTTTCTGGCAGAAAATGCTGTGTAACATCCTCCAGAACATTTATCCAAATTACCTCGGTTGAAGCCTTACTCACAGCTAGGCCCACAAGTGAATAATTGGCAGTCAGTAGTGCTCACCTACCACCCACCAATGTAACACAACATCTGTAGTTTACCTGAGAATGTTTTTCAACTGATTCCTTGCACATACGAGAGTTTGCATCATTCTGTTATCTAATACCTTTGCTGAGATTTGCTCATACACGTTTTAAATACATTAAAGCATTTAGATTATTTCTTAACAGTCAGAGACAATATAAATTGTAGAGCTTGGCAGCTTTTGAATTTGGTCTCAGTAGGGTAGATCTGCAGTCTTTGCAGTCTGGGAATGTTGTTGTTTTTAACACTGTTGTGAATAGATAGGCTTGATTCATTTTCATTTGTTCAAGAGTTCAGTTTTTAAACGTTTACCTGCACATATAAAGTTTTTGTAGTTTAGTTTATGGAATGTAAAATATTTTGTCAAGTCTGTATGGCGTAAATGTTTTATGTCTTCCTTTCATGCAAGATATCCAGGAACTAAAATCAACTATTTTGTAGTCCTCCCTGCCTTGGCTGTTGCTTAAAACCTTCTGCCAATAAAGAAAAGTGCACTGTTCTCCACTCTCTTCTCCTCTGTCCTCCTTTGGCTTCCAATTTGGGGGGGGGGGGGGGGGGGGGGGGGGGCTAAAAAAATTTTAAAAATGCAAAACATTTCTTCATATTAAAGAAATAGAGAAAAAAAGAGAGATGACTGCCTTTTCAAGCAGCTAACAAAGCCTAACAGACCTTTAACTGAGTTGGCATCCTGTGTTGCTATTACAAGGGGAAAAGCCAGCCAAATTGAACTCTAATATACACGATCCAGCAATGAGGTTTGAAGGATGAGAGTGTGAAGAAAAACTTCTTAAGGTTATCTTCTAACACTTACTGGTTTTGATTTTAAGACAACAAAATAACAAAGCCTTTCTTTCTTCCTTTCTTTCTTTTGTTTTTCCTGACAATGAGCTCTTTCATGCACAGGCTTCAGCAGGTTGCATGGAAATAGTGTATCCACCTCTTTGCTGCTTCTGTCTTTTCCATAAGACCTGTGTGGAGGAATGCTAGCAGCTGCAGGGAGGTTGGAGGTGAGGGGGTGGAGAGGTTTATCAAGTCCTACCTTACATGACCATCTTAAGTGCCTTCTGCCAGTGCCTATATCCAGCTTAATTCAAATGAGGGAATGAAAAATTGACTCAAATATCTGTTGCTGGTTATAACACTGCCATTTAATTGGCAAAAGTGTACGTAACAAAGAGATTTTAAACTGTCTTTACTTGATGAATATTTTGCTATACGTGAAAAGAATGTTCAGTGCGTGTTACAGACAATAATACTGAATGGTTCTGGAATTTTAGTAAATGTAATATTTGTGTGCACTTGTCACACCTCATTTCTTCTGAGTTGTTAAAGATAATGTTCTTTTTTTTTGGTTTGGGGAATGAAGAGGAAAAAATTTTGCAATGTAAGTAGTACTACTTTGAGCCAAGAAAGACTAGCAAGTGCTCCTGGTTTCCATTCATTTTATACCTGAACTGTTTGGCAAAGTGATCTTAACCATTGTAAAGCATTTAACGTACCTCTCCAGAGAAAGAGCAACTGAGAAACCAGTTATCTGTGTACCTCAAAATAGCAGAGGAAGAGAAAGGGAAGTTAAAATTAATTGTAGCTATTCTATGTCCTTAATGTCTTTGACGTGAGTGGGATTAATTCTCTGTTCCTTTCCGTCTTTGCTTGTACTTTGTTGAAGAATTTTGAACTTACCTCCTAAAATATCTATGCTCTATTCCTTTTACGTATTGTTTTATTAGATACAAGATGGCTACCTCAGTTTCTTTTTTGAGGATTGCGGTACTGTGGCTTCTAGCATTAACTTTCTGATTAAAACAAACAAACGATGAATTTAATTTTGAGGCTGAGTAAGTCACTTACACGGGTGCTTTTTAAAATGTTGAGCTCCTTCTGTTAGGTGAGGATTGCACCTTATATCCTTGTGCTCTTCGGTCTTCTAATGAAATCCCATTCAGAATGTGAAATGGGTAGGACCTTCAGCCTTACCAGGTTTGGGTACCTTCTCTCAAAACTAATTTTTATATCCAAGGAGACTGCTGCGTTCTAGCCTTCAGGATTCCCAGGACAAAAATACAGTGTTCTGCTCTTACTGCTTTACCTTTGCTACGTAGGTGTCTGTAACTCATTATTGTACATATTGTATTGTTTGTTTCAAAATCATTGCTTAATACACCTTCTGTATTGAGAGCCTTTGTTCCCACTGTGTTTGTTTTTTTCTTTCTTTCTGTTTTCAGCTCTCTTCTCACATGCATTTTCATTTAATAAAATGCATGACGGGAAAAAGTCTTTAAGGTGGACATAATACAAAACTCTTCAGGACCTTGTGCTGGGTGAGATAGGTGGGGACACATTCACATTAACTTCAAAGCTTTGAAACTAATGCATCATGTTCAAATAAAATCTGTGTTGTTTCTTCTGCACTGCTCTTGAGTATTAAGCTTATGATATTGTCTTGAGGATGCAGTTGCTCACAAATCAGTTGCAATAACAAAAGGTTTTTTTGCGATATATCTATCATTCTCCTTGAATAAATTAAAAATACATCTTCCAATTAACTTTTAGCAGCAGTCATATATAAATTTCAGCTGCCACGTACCACCTGTAAGATGTAACTGGACTGTGGAGGTGTTTTGTTTTGTTTCTTAAAGATAAAACTTTCTTTTTGAGAAAAACAAAAAAACACTTCTTTGTTTTTTTATTTGCCCTCACACTTCAATAAAACTAAATGCAACATATTACTATGTCTTCTTGTATCGAATTTATTCAGTCTTGAGTTTCAAGGAAGTGTACATAGATGGTGCTTGTGGGTATAATTACAGCTGGCAAGATAACAGAACGCTGTACTGTGAAAGCAGAGATTTGCGTATGCTGTTCCTGCTCCAGTGGGGACTGAAATAGGAGTATAGGAGATGCGGAAGCTGCCCCAGAAGATGCAGGAGCCCCATGACTGACAGGACAGCGCTGACATAACACAGTGTCTTCCCTGTGTTTTAAGGCAAGTGCATGTCTGCCAGGCATAATGGGGTTCTTGGGTAAGCTTTCCGAGCTTGTTGTCAAAGCCCAGCAGAAGAAGACCCTTGCGATAGCATGGTGAGTGATTCTTTGTCATCCAGGGAAGGAAAATGAGCCTGGGTCATCTGGCTGCTATTGCAGTTGTAGCTAAAGATGGAGATGATCCTCCTCAGTGTGACTGGATAGTCCACCTGGGATTACTGCTTCCAGCAGTTCCTGGTCAGCCAGAGGTACAGCCGTGATCTCTGCCGTACAGCCTCCTTTCTTCTGTGGGCAAGCTCCTCTGCTTGCTTCGCTGATGATCAGTGCAGTTTAAATCTGCTGCCTGCAGATGTTAAAGGTATGAACTGTTACCCCAGAGATGTGAAAAATGTTTCTTGCAGACCTGGACTTGCATTTGTGCTGCAGTCAGTGAACTGACTTTAGACTGCCCAGCTTTCCTTTAAAGTCGTGATTCCCTTTTAATGAAAGGGGAAAAAAAGATTGGCAAAAATCCCCTCCCATTTGCAGAGGATGGGAGAGGAGGAGTGAGGAGTCTTGCACGGCCTCTGGTCCCAGTTGGCTGGGGAAGCCCTAGAAAGGAGGGATTGTCTTTCCTGGAGCTCACACGTTGCTTTGTTTGCTCTGTACCATCAGCCCTGGGGAACAGGCATCCTCATTCTCAAGAACAGAGCAAGAGATACGATGCTCACATGGGGATGGCTCAGCCTCTTCTCTGAGAAGGCGTTTTGTAAGACCCTTCCATCTCTCACTGATGCTTCTGACCACGTGGGCATAATCTGCCGTGGTCCAGCTGCCCCTGCTGTAGCTGGAGGTGGCAGGCACCGCCTGTGATGAGCTCTTGCAGGAAAGAGCTGGATGACTCTGTCTTCACAGGGTCAGCTATCAATCGCCAAGACTGGTAGGAGACAGTGACTGGATTTTGTTGCAGAGTGGATATGATGAATCTGGGCACTACTGCTGCAGGCAAGATACCAGCCCATGATGCCGTCAGTCCGAGATGGTGGATTTCACATTTCAGTGTACTGCCATCTGGTAGCTGACCATAACATGAGATTTTCAGGAGATGGCCAAAGCCTGCAGCTCACTTTATTCTTGGATAAGAATTGGAATTTATTTGAGAGAGCAAAAAGAACTGTATCCCTTATTTAGAAAGTTTATTTTGTGCAATAAGTGTACAAACCAGGCCTGAGAAGTCCTGTGTTAAAGATGGGAGCCAGCTCATTTATGAACAGGCACACATCCACACAGAGATGTTTTCCTTTAATAAGCATGAGAATCCTTGACATGAGCAAACAGTCCACTTAATCCATTGTCCGTTGAGTGATTGATTGTAAGAAATGAGAGAGCAGATTTGGGACTTCACGTTTCCAAGTATTGGCTATTAATAGAAGCACTTGCGGAGGTGGAAATAAGCCAGCAGGGAGGAGGGAGAAGGGGTGCAACTGTTACTGGTTTCCCTTATAAAGGCTAAATTAGAATTGTCCACGCTTATAAATCAAGATGTTCAGCCTGCTTTTTGTGTTAGTAGTGACACCGAAGTACAAATACAGCAGAAGTAGGGACCAGTTTCTCTGGAGATGTACTGCCAACACGCTCTGCTTGGTCTTTCCTCTGGAGTGGTGTGGGGGGAATTGTTCTCTGTGCCTTCAGGATGGGAGCTGGCAACAGGCTCACAGAGGAGGTGCCAGTGTGCATGCGTGTGCCCACGTTCTCCCTCTGATACTGTGAAAAACTGGGATGCGTGGGTCAGCATCCACCAGCAAATACCAGAGGGCCACTGCAGGCACAGTGGGCTTCTTGTAGAGGTGGAAATTCATTTCATCTGCTCCTTCCACTGCATAGGCAGTCAGTAAGAGAAGTCAGTAAGTCTAATGTACATGTAGTTTTCAGAATTGTATGTCTTTACATCTCATAAGAAAACCAGTTCTGAGAGAATCACTCTGTTTTCTTCTACTACCTAGATGTGCAAAGAAAACAAAAAACAAGGCAAGGTAGCATTTATATTACAAATATTTTAATGTCGTATAATGCTTGAATGTAATGATGACCAGAAGAAGAGAGGCACACAGGAGTATAAAAGGGATGCAAGATAGTCCAGCCTTAGAATAGGTTGATTTAGGTGCTCTGATCTATAATACAACCTTGGGCAAGACCCTAATGCCCTAATCTAACTGAACAGTCATTTCCTAACACATATTTGGGAGTCTCATGTTCCCCAAGAATGACGACTCTTTTTTGCTTTGGGGTTATAATTCCTTGGTTTTCTGCTCTGAAACGTGAATGATGATAATAGTGCTTCTCACTGCCCAGAGCTGTCAGTCTACAAAATACTGTCTCTGTATCATATTTTGATGCTCCACTAATGGGATAACCTTAAACAGAGAGGAATCTAATTGTAAAAAGCAATGGGGCTGTTTGTTAGCTCTTACTAACAAAAAGTGTATTTTAGTGTTGTTTTTTTCTCTTGAAGTTTCAGTCAGGCTACTTACTTTTAAAGGTACATCTGGAAATTGATTTTTAACTCCATAAATAACTGTTTTGTAAAGATCTGGCGGTTTTGAGTGTCCAGCTGAGTTCACCAGCTTACTGCCTTCATCAGAAGAGCACCAAATGTTTTGACTTCACCTTGTTGTCTTCACAAATTTTGCTTCTCCGAGGACCTGTCCCACCCTTCTTGAAAATGTACTAACAGCCATGCTCTGCATTTGCTGATGACTTGACTTCAGTCAACCCATTGAATTAAAAGCAAAGCTGCTATCTTGTTATGATAAATCACTTTTCATTCATATTGCATTATTATTTAAATTGGCTCCCCCCCACACATGAAGGGTACCTGACAGTCTCTTCAGGAGTTTCCTTTCAGGAAGATGATTCACGTGCTGCCTCTGTGGAGACAGAATATTTGAATAATTTATTTATTATTAGCATTCAGTGTGTTTGCAGTGGTATTACTGAAGAAGTAAAATGAAGTCGGAGGGGTTGTACAACGTGTCCCTGAGGGAGTAATTTGAACAGCAGAGCTCGCCTTTGTTTGGTAAAGTGGGTAGAGCCCTAGCTGGGCTGCCAGAGTCCTGAGGGTGCTGGTGGGGGCTCGTGTTTGTGAGAGGGTTTTGAAACACTGTGTGCTTTCAATAAAAGATACCAGCCATAGACAGAATTTTGAAGAGATTCTGACAGAAATGGTCACTTTGGCATGATGTTTTTAGCTCTGTGCTCTGTGTGGCACGGTTGTATACAGGGTGCTATGCGTTGGCTGTACAGTATGGATCTTTTATCTACACTACGGATGTAGTCTTTTTATTCCTATTTTTCTAGTTCAGTATGTAAGATGGTAGCAAAAGCTGTAATTTATTAAGTGCCTGAAGCGTGGTCATGTTAACATTGATGTTAGAGCCACTGGGAGGGAAGTGTGACCGCTGGCTGCTTGTACTCCCAGTGACCAAGATGC
The DNA here is from genome assembly GCF_964211835.1 of Anser anser. Taxonomy (NCBI): domain Eukaryota; kingdom Metazoa; phylum Chordata; class Aves; order Anseriformes; family Anatidae; genus Anser; species Anser anser. The sequence goes on along the minus strand of NC_139725.1, from coordinate 48,957,515 downwards.
CCGAGCTACCTTTGGCTCCTGGCGTTGAGGAGGAGGAAGGCTGAAGTGCAGCAGGCAGGTCGCGTTCGTGTTAGCTCAAGTTGCGGAGCATACCGAGATAAGTTTAATTCCCGCCCTGTTTAAACTCGGTGACTTTAGACCCGCATAGACATTCGTGCTATCTTTGCAGATAAGTCTTGTAACCGTCCCTCAGAGTGACTTCCGTGGAAGCTAAAGCTCCTGGGCGCCTCAGGACAGAGCGTACCGCTGCTGTTTGCTTTCCTTGGCAAACAGAGGGTGTGGGTGCCTGCTGTGAGGCAAACCTTGGGCACTGGAGAGGGCCTGCCTGCCCCTGCCCGCCTGCAGCATGCCCAGTGGTGGTGAGAAGGCGCTTTGCAGTGCACGCTGAGGGGAGAGGTAACGCCGCTGCGAGTCCCCACAGTGCTGGCCCGACAGCCCCATGTAGGAAGGGACAGGGGGAGGCTGCCCAAAGCCTGGAGGAGGCGAGGAGCGGCTGGTCCTTGCCCCGCTCAGTGCTGAGGTCACCCACAGGTAGCTCTGCCCCAGGGATACCCCGAAATGGCTTAATGTGTTCTTGGCAAGCTCCTGCGCAGTGCCTTTCTCTTGTGCCAGCACTGCCATACACCCAGGGCTCGTCCAGTGTTTCCCGTTCCCTGACAAGAGCTGCTGTCTGTCGAGAGCACAGGGGTTGTGTGCCCATGCCCAGCATCTCCATGGGCCTGGTGGGGCTTCTGAGGGGCTGTCGGGTGGCTGGACACGAGCCCTGTAGGCACAGCGAGACGTCTGGCAGCAGTGCGTGTCCATCTTGTGGCCCCTGGGCCCAGTCCCCCTCTGGCTGGGCTGGGCTTGGAGCAGGAAAGCTCGGCGGCCTACACCAGGGACATAACATCCCACCAGTTTTACGGCAGTACTCTGACAGGTCCTGGTTAGAAACTGGCAGTAAGATGGGAGCAGTAACGTGGAAAACAGTGGAGTATGCAAAGATTTCTTTTCCGTAACTGTAAAATTACCGTGATTGTTGCCATCAGGATCTCTGGGCTGATGAGCTGCAGCATATGCTCCATGCTGAGAGCCTGCGACTGTTTGGCGTTCCTAAAATCTGAAGGTGGTTCATATCAGAAGTAATCTTGGCTTTCATAATTGTAGATTCTGTTAAAAAGTACAGCCACGAGAGATGCGTACGTCTGTGCCTTACGTGGAGGTTACTAAATCAGAACAATTTTGCAGTTGTTTTGCTCTGAGCAGTTGTGGTGGTGTATAGATTGCCACGAACAAGGAAAGCTGTTGTCACGTTGGGCTGATCCTCGAGGACGTGTCAGGCTTGTTGAAACGGAACTGCGTTGGGAGAATTAAAGCAGAAGCTCTGAGAATTTTCAAGAAGCTCTCTCGCTTTGACTCTGCTTGTGTGATGGGCAGCAACACATTTTTGGATCCCTGGGCAGACCAAAGCTTCCAAACTAGCAAACAGAGGAAAATTATGGGAAAAACAGCAATGGTGATGAAGTCTGAGAGATGTTCATGTCTTGCGTTTTTTGTATGCTGTGTTAGCGGTGTCTGTGGTTAACATTGGCAATAATTGTTCCTCTCTAACACACAAAGAATTTCTCCCTGCTGGTCAGAGCAGATCTCTGTGTTGCTGGTTAAAGACTGGTAAGTTTTTGGTTCCATAAAAGGCATTTCTTAAACATCTACAAGAAATGGCAAATTAATGGAAAGGGCATATTACTAAGTGAGCCTAACGTTGTTTGAATACTTGAGAAAACTAGAGGGTATCTTAAATTGGAAGGGAGGTTAGCAGTACGCACATTTCATGCTGAGTGTTATTTAAGCTAAATGTTGAAAAAAAAATTTGGTTTCAGACATTGGAATAAAACGGAACCACTAGGAATTCTTCAGCTGTACACTTGAGAGTATGCAGAGCTCTGGGATAGCTGAAGTTCGTTCTTACGGCTATGAACACATCGCTTTATTTTGCTGCAATTTATAACAGACTTCAAACCGAATTAGGACTTTAAGAAGGAAAGAAGAATTTTTTTCCTTTATCAGTAGAAGTACAGTGTGTTCACAACTCCCTAGAAACAAAACTGGGACTCTTTTTGGGGTGAGTAGGCATTCATGCTGTCCATGTCCATCTACTTGAAGTTGCACCTGCCAGGTAGAAGACTGTGAACATGAGCCTTCTGTAGATACAGCACTTCTTCCCATTCCCCTCCCTTTTAAAGGAAAGATAAGTAGCATTTGGATCCTGGACGGGAACTTTTTTGAACAATCCTCTCAGATCAGAAGAATGAGATAAACTCACATTTTCTTACAAAAGTGATCTTTGGCAGAAGTCCTTAAGACTTTTAAGCTGGTGAAAGAATTGATCTGGTCTTGTTAATGCATTTAATACTGACCACAAATTAGCAAAGAAAACTATGAGTTTATATTTGAACTATTTTGGGACAGCTTCCATCAGTTTGGAAGTACCATTATAAGATCCTTGGCTTCATCTCACGTGCTTTTTTCTCTCAGGTTTTCCTTCTCTTTAAATGTCAAAGTCTCACAGTAGTTGCAATTGCATAAAATAAACGAAGTACGTTCACTTTCTCTCTGACAATATTTATTTCTTTGTCTGGCCCATCATACTGCTCTCTAGTGCACAAAAAGGATAAGGTGAAATAAAATAAAAATTTCTCACAGAATAACGGGAAACTCCAGTCCTGAATTTTACATACAGGCACAGTTTGAATGTAGATGCTAAGAACACTTGCTGCATGTCTTTTATTTTCATTATATATACAGTACGTCCTTGCACTGCAGCTTTTTAACAGAGGTTCTTTATTTCATGTGAATGAATGCATTGTTTTTCTTTATAATAGGAGATGTTGCTTTGTGAAACACGTGTTGAGTTTCATCATTCAGTTTATGGTACTAACATATAAGTTGTTCCTCCTGAAATAAGAACAATAAAATGTTTCTCCTGGGATGAAAAGATAAAATAGCTAAGGCCAGACAGCCTGATAACTATGTGCACAAATACATGTGTGTCTGTATATTTAAACAATTACCTTTAAATATAAATGTATATTATCAAATATATTGAACATGTACAAGTAAATACGCATTTACATAGAGAACTACCCCTTTTTGTGCTGTAGATTTGGTCATCTGCCCTGTCCTCATAAATTGTGAAACCCAATCACAGGGGAAAAATTACCTTTGTAATCTAATGTTGTTCCGGGAAACCCAGCTATTTCCACTCTTGATAGGCCGTGGTTTCTGTGTCAGCCAGATGCTAGACTTGAGGTATGAATATGGCAAAATCGTACATTTCACAATTTTTTGTGACAAATACTGCCCTTCCCACCACTGTATATCATGGTTCTCCTTTTTTCCCTATTTTTTTCTCTATACGTATTTTCTTCTTTATAGTACCTCATGTTTCTGACAGTTATCCCTTTTGGTCCTTTGGAGCAGGTCTTCTGATTGTTCCCTTAGTAGTTTTCCCCTGTTTGTTTTAACCTCTTCAAGCAGTTCCAGTTTTGATCACTGCATCTGACATTGCTAATGCTCAACGCAGTTTGGGGTTAAAAAAAACTTAGGTGTAGGATCAAGTTGTTTGGGTTTTGTTTCATTTTATTTGTTTACTTGCTTTTGTTATTCTTACCCTACCATCAGTTTGTGTTGTTTTTTCCCCCCTAATTCCTCTCAGTGTCATTATGTCAATAACAACTTACTCTGTTACCAAACCAGGGTATATTTCCCTATGTGTCTAAGGGAGAAGACTGCATGATCCTTAGCCAGGTGAAAGTATACTTCTGGATCTGTCTGTTGAGGTTTTGCTACAGTGGCTAGTGAGAGATGAGGTATTTTTTGTTTCTAATAGTATCACAACCTGTCTTGGTCACACTGATGGACCAGAAGCATTACTAGGTCTGCATTTTCAAACTCTTTGTAGTAGAATCAAATTAGTTGCTTAAAGTTGGAAAATAGCAAATGCTGTCCAAGATGCATGATCATTTAAGAATGTGAGTACATTTCTTTTGTTTGTTTTGTTTTGGTTTTGTTTGTTTGTTTTAGTTTGGCATCCAGTCAGGTCTCTGAGGTGATCTATTTGTTCTAGCTTTTTGGCTTTTTGATATAGTTCTCACTGTGTCAGTAACTTTGCTGCTTTTATTAGGTTACAGTATCTTGCTGTTTCTGCTGTTACTTGCACAGGAAGCCTACCTAGTAGCTGTAAGAAAACGAGGCCTGAAGGATGTGACCTGACGTCTGAGGAAGGGTTTAATGTGGCCAGGTCTGGTGAACAACAGTGATGTTTGTTCTTAATGCTTTGACCAGAATTAATCCCTGCAAAGGCAACCTGAGTACAAGCGAGTGCTCAGAGTGCAGTTTCGTACCAGAATACAAGAGAAGCAGCTTGGTACTGTCTGCTCAAATTAATACTTTAGACACCCAGCAGACCCTTGACTTCCCAGTACCATCTGAACAGCTTAATGCTTGAAGGCAGAAATGACAAGGGGCAGAACTTGGTGGCTACAAAATCTAGCGAACAGGCAGTACTCCAAGGTCATGACTCCGTGGCTTTTCTGTTCAGTCACCACGGACTAGCAGAGCTCCAGTTACGGCTAAAGAACAGGGTCCAAAGTTGCTAGCAGATTCTGAAACGAATCTTCTGAAATTGTGTTGCCAGGATCAACAGCTACTCTCTTATCGGAGTTGCAAGTGCAAATAGGTCGGTGGCATGGTAATTTATGTTGTAACATTTGATGATTTGCCAGCTGTCTGTAGAGATGCCCCTTCTGCCTGTGTGCAGATACTTTCATGAACTCCAGCACACATTAAACTCTTCCAGGTAGCCCTTAGTTTCTACTCTTGGGAGGACAGCGAGCAAAAATTATACAACAAACATGGCGGAGTTTTTGACTGATATTTTACTTTCTCCATGATTAACTGCGACAAGAGATCTTAAGTATTTATTGTGCAAGAGGTGGAAAATGAAATGTAAGGGGCCCGAATGAAATGTGCTAGTATACAAGGCCGTTAAGCAGCTCTTTAGCAATCCACAGATGGAGTATAATGGCTTAAGATGATGATAGTGAACTACCAGCCTAACTACAGGCTTCTCTCACTTTTTATTTGAGTTTATTTGAACAAATGGAGATGTTGTGGCAGTACTTAGAGCACTTCAAAAATAATCTTTTCCACAGAAGATTGGTTTAAAATAATAATAAGAGAAAAAAATGTACCTTAGAGCAGATCTGTTATGTGAAAACAAATCCTAAAGTATACAGTTCCTCTAGATGTATTATTCAGCTGGTTAACCTGTTTTATAAGCTGAAATTCTTTTCCAGATAATATCCTAGGGGAGAGCACTCTGTAAGCCTGACAGGAGGAGGTGCAGCTTTACAGACTTGAGACAATACGCAAGAATCGTAAAGCTGCTTCTCGGAGCAGTCTGCAACCTGCAATTTGGGGCACACCTGGGTGCTGCGGAGGCTGGCCAAGGACCCAAGAGGAAAGAGGAGCTGTGAGCTTCAGTAGTTTGTTCTGCTTCTGTGACTTCTTTAAACACTCTGATTTGAAAATGGCTAGCTGTGGGTTTGTGTTAAATGCTAACTCACATGAGCAACCATATCTGTAAATGTTTAATAACCCCTCCACCTCTCTTTTCACAGACTGTAGGTTATTCAAGTTATATCAAAAATAATTTGATGAAAACCGAGTTTTTATTTTCAAAGTACCCGCATTGTGTGAATCGCTGTGTGGCAGCTCTAATTAGCATCACGAGTCTCCGCTTGTATGCCTGTGCCAGTTAAAATAATACCCTGTACTGCTCTGTGGGGCTGCCTGTCGTGGTAGTGTGCAGCACGCAATGCTCTTTGGGCATTGTCTTAGTACAGGTGTCTTTTTCAACACCTCAGCTTCCTTGGAGTCTTCATGTAGATGTTCCCTCAGTATTTATTAACTAAAAATCGGGAAGCGAAATGTGGTTGGATTTACACAGGAAACCAACAAGCCGACACCTGCGGAACTTCTTCCCTGTAGGCGCTTGGTCCTCCCAAAGCAAAAAAGCCCCTGCAGTAAGTCGCTCCAGGTATGCAAACTGTTTGCAAAATAATGATGTAGAGTTTCCCATGTCCTCTCGCTGGTTCCAAAGCAGAGGCTGCCCTGGGCAGGAGCCTGGCAGCTTCAGCTGGGAGCTGCGGTCAGCCTTGCTTGGGGACAGTGGTTGTGCCCAGTGCTAGGAGGCCCCTGCGAAGAGCAGAGCGAGGTGGCCTCGTCAAAAGGAAACAGCCTCCCCGCTTCAGGCAATTTGAAAAACATTTGGACACGTGAAAGGAGAAACCTAGTTGGGGTCAATTATGGTTGGTATTAAACACATCTTTAGAAATGCCCCATTGCATCCGACTCACCTGGCTGAGAACGTGAATGTACATTTTCTTCTGCTTGGGTTCTGCGAGGTGGAAGGGAACAGTTTTACATGGAGTACTAAGTTTGCAAAATGACTCACAATTTAGCTGATTCTAATGAACTCAGGACAAATGCTGAGGTTGGGGAAGATTTTGACATGCTGTTCTTATTACACCAACACAAAGAGTCAACCCGGCTTTCGCTGGCCTGCTGTGTAGTGGTGGTTTCACAAGTCGTATTTCTTCTGCACTTGCTGAACCACGTCAGACTGCTTTTCTGCCACAATATATTCTCCTTACAAAGCTGACTGTCAGTTACATTAATTAGCTATTGGTAGTGATGTGTCTACTATAAGCAGAGGACAGTTTTTTTATAAAAAAACAACTTACGTCTTTATGTCTCTCCATATAATTTTAATTCATCTCTCCTGTTTACTTTAGGATGCAGTTCCTCTTATTTTGTAATCACTTTATATGTAGATATGTGTGTTTGCATTGTTCTCCTCCTCTATTCTGTGAATTAATTGTGGAAACAGATTTGGTGAGTTACTGTAAATCTAGCTAAATTTAGCATTTCCTAGCTCTTCCTAGCTTTTAAGTGCTTCGCCTTTTCATAGTGGGATTTGTGTTTGGTTTTGTGTTTTTTTTTTTTCTTATTATTTATTTGTTTGTTTTGGGTGGGGAGAGGGGATTCAGCCACCTTTGTGACTTTTGTTTAAGTTAGTTATTTGTGTATATAAGCAAATCTAGACTGTTGGTTATGCCATATTTTTGCATGCTGCATGCCAGTTCTGCATGGGATGGAATTAGTTTGCTTATTTTATTATCAGGGGTGTTCAAAAAATAAAAAAAAGAAACTTTTGCGCAGCCATTGTAAAAGTTTGAATTTTCTCAGTTAGGGACTAAGGCTTCCAATTAACACAAATTTATTCTTTTACTTAGTTGTTTAGTCAGGAGTTTATTCCCCTTGCCTCTGCCCATTATGCACGCTGGCTTCATAATTTATTATTTCATTTGATGAAATTGAAATTCTGGGTAAATTTCTGCTGTCAGTGAAAACTTGCATTTTTTAGGAATTCACAACCTGCTCACTGTAATAGAAATACGTTATATGATAACTAAGTTTATAACTAAGCCCATACTTCTGGTGTGCATGGTACTTTGCAGAAAACCAAAAGGCCAAAAAGAAAATCAAAAGATCTACGATAGGCAACATCTAACATGACATGTTCATGTATACATGCAGCATGTCTAGCCTTCAAAAACTACCAAATATTTTCTATGAAACTATGGAATTACTTGGATTTTGCTAATAACTTGGCAGTTACCACATACAACACTTCTCATCTTCAAAGTACTTTGAAGCATTATCTAGTTAATTTGCCCAGCATCCTTTTTAGCAGGTTTGGGTGAACCAGCACCACAAACTTAAATGGACAGTTTGAGCCCATCAGGTTTGGCAAGAGCCTCAGGATCCCTGATCCCACTGTGATTCCTTGGTTCTTTTTTAGAATCCATCTCATAAGAGATTCCCAACATAGTCAAGAAACATGCTGAAGAATGGTTACATATCTTCCTCTTTGTTTTGGACAATGAGGTTTGGAGACCTGAATTAAAAATTGCATGGTAAGAAAACTGCCATAGGCTTTTGTTGTCTGTGGTGGACATTTACACACTGAGGTTGCTTCACAAGAGGCTAGACAGAGGAGGTGGTTAAGGGGATACAGAGGCATTCAGCACTTGGCCACCATCCCAAACAAGGAGTGGGGAAAGGAACTGGGGAAAAGACTGGCCGGGTGAGGTGGTTATAAATCCCATTAGTACTTCCATGGCCAGACAGCATCTTTCTATCTCTGATTATCTTCGTGACTCTTCACTGCAGGTATGGCTGCTGTGCAAGATTTGGGCCTGCTCTCATGTAACAACCCCCCCTGACCCTGTCCATTTTGGGTTCCACAACTCATGCACATGAACGCCGAAATTCAGCCAGGAGACTGAAGATTTACTGGGTATCTTTGCATTCCTTACTGCTGGCTGGAGCTGCACATATGCATGTAGCTCACTTCATCTGCACAGCTATTGGAGCAGTCACATAAGTCAGTCAGTAATTTCCTGCAGTATTTTTTTCTATTTAAAGTACTGGAATCACAGAGCACTCAAATTAAGCAGTTCATGCACTTTGGAATTGAAGAGAGTGCCTTGGAGAAACTCTCAAACTGCAGCTGAATTAATGCTAACTGGGGCCTGAGGATTGCTAGCAAATACGAGCAGATGAGGGGCTGATAAACCTGGCAGAGTTTCAGAAAGCAAGGGTGGGGTGGCTGGGGAGCATTATCTTATCTAAATGGTAATTTCTATTCTGTACGTTAATTAAAACACATAGTGTACAAACGAGCGTTTAGGAAATCTTTTGGAGGATCTTTTCCTAAGGGGGTGTTTTGGAAGTAAATTGCGAGTTGTACATGTCTACTCAGTGCAGCCTCCAAGAATGGCGCAGAAGCAGGCGATCCAAATTATGTGCCCTGTTCAAGCAAGAGGTTTGTACGTACGTGGATAGTTTTGGAGGAGTCTTTTTTTGTTTTGTACTTACTAATGCATTTTTGGGATCCTGATTCACTCAGCAGTTAAGGGAAGAGATTTTACTTGTTTCTTAATGATGCTTCTTCATGAAGACTACTTGAACATAGCCAGGAAACAATTTGGATGAGTTAAGCTAGTTATAGGTGGGGCCGGTTTTGTATTTATTTTAAGCATGGAAACAAGGTTCCCATTTTGTAATCAGAAAGTGTTTACATGGGAGGCATGCTTTTCGTTACCATGTCACTTTTGCTTTCTTTGCTGTCTTATTGTGCATTCATGACTGATTTGTTTGCATCCTTGCTTCTGCGAAACATCCCATATTTTGCATCTCGGGTGGAATGATCTCATGCACTGGCAGACGTGGGTAGTGTTGGTATTTTATTTGCTACTTCGCCTTTTTCTGGAACATAAGCACATACCACCTCAAAAACCAACAACAAGCCAATCCCCCGTAAGACATTTCTCACTTGAAAAACTGTCGAATTTATTGGATTCGTAGTAATAGCAATGACCTCAGGTGTAGCAAATGAATAGTAATGAAAGCCAAATAACAGTCTTCTGCAGGGTTTAGAGACATGGATTTTGGTTTTTATACTTTTGCAGAAGAACAAATATTTCCTGTTTGGAAATGGAAAAAAAAGAAGTTACAGATGCCTGTGTGGAATTAAAAGGGATTTGGAAATGAAATGTAACCCTGTGCCCCAAATATGAAATTGCATGTGGTTTGCCTGGGCATTTCAGGAAAATCCACTCTCCTAATCTAATCCAAATAATTAGATTTTGGATTAAGGTAGGCTACAGTCATCAGAACCAAAACAGGTAGAGAGAATTTGTATCCAGTATGGACCCTCTTATTATGCCTAGGTTATTTTTCCTATTTGTAAAACTCTGTAACTTTTCCTTCAATGATTAATCTACAGGCAGAGTGCAAAAGTTATTAAGGCTAGAAACAGAAAAAGATGAATGCTGACCTTTCTAATTGGCTCTTGAAACCTGAAATATTTACCGCTCTAAGGATTAATAATGTTTGCGGAATGATTTGTCGTCCAAACCAAGTATTTCTTGCTTCTTCGTGAAGCCTGCCCTTCGATAAATAAGCATCTGCTGGTGCCTCCACGTAATGGAGTTTTATACATCAGTGTAGAAAGAAATCTTACTTCCAAGTGATTCAGAATACACTTCAGTAGCCGAGCAGAGTTCACTGTTGGTTCCCTCGCTTTCTCTGCTAAGTGCGATCATGGTTGGAAATGAATGGCTCACTTCTGTATCTGAAGTCTTTGGCACCAGGAATCAAGACTTAATCATGCCCCGCATTGATGGGCAGCGGAGCAGAACGGCTCTCTCCAAGCTGACAGCATGGTATTTTGTTCTTTGCTCGTGTTCTCTGGAGGTAGTGGAAAGGGCTATAAAACCTGTGATTCTTTGCTCCACGATGGATTAGGGGTTTTCAAGCATAACCTGGAGATTTTTTCTCTCTAGTAGTATTGAGGCTGAGATGTCTGGTAGCACCCTAGAAAGCATAATGATGTCGCCTCCAGGAACTTTGATATTTTTACTGTTTTCTGTGAAGTAGCTTCTAGAATTAACTGTTTGCATTGCAGCATATTACAGCAAGTTTTATTAGCAGAGGATAACAACTTCAGCATTGCCCTGACAAATCTGTAGTCTCTTCACAATATGGACTCAGTAAATCTGATGAAACAGATTGCCTTTGTTGGCAGTGCTGGCCTGTTAAAAGTGCCTGTGAAAAGAAAAGGATACCAGAAAGTACTGTACTTTTACAAAGGAAAACAAAGCAAACATAAACAAAAAAAAAAACAAACAAAGAGACCTTTCCTGTGGCTTTGTCGCTGTGATAAATACAGTGGGTTCCAGGAACTTCTGAAAGGGAGTCTTTAAAACTGATTTGACACACAAAAGTGCAAACACTGAGCTAATCTTGAAGAGCAGGTAAAATCACATTGTGTTTGACTTTAAAAGGGATGGTAAACTCTGTCCTGCTGCGCCTCTGCGGGATGAATGAACACTGATGTTTCAGAATCAAAGTAGCCCGTGTAAATTCAGCCTTACGTGTTATGTAACGGCTGAGGATTTTAGGAGAATTATGACGTAAAAGCCCTGTGTTTATTTAATAAACCGATCGTTAATTACAGCTCGGTAATTTGCTTCTGGGGCAAAATGAGGAGTAGTTGTGCAGCCCTTTTCATTTTAATCACAACATCTGTTGCAAGCATAAGTTTCTCTTCCCTGCTGGAGTATTTTGCTGCACTGATGCTACATGCGTATTATTGGCAATGTTTCAGCCCAGCTTGGTTGTTTGTTGGGGGGGATCGGTGTGTGCCCACTCCATGAGACACCGACCCCTTCGCTCAGGACGAGCTGCAGGACTGATCCACCGTCGCTGGACTTGATGATGGTTTCCTAGCCACGCTTTTCCTTTTCTTCTCTCTCTCCTATCCCTACCAATTAAATCAAGCAATTGTAGAGAAGGCACACGTAATTGTACCGGCGTTATAAAAAGATGATTCTGTAGGTCATTTATACTTTAATTTGCTCTGCTGTAGCTGTCAGAGTGCTCCATCAGTAGCTATCAAGATCTCCAATAAAAAGCTTCAGTAAGGTACCGGCGACTTGAAGTTTGGGACCACCTGTCTGCTGTGCATATGAATCTGCCGTGCACTGTGGCAGCCTTATCCACAGGGAAGCTGTTGCTCCAAAGCAAGAAGTAGGCTTGTACTTCCAAAAAGCACAAACTTTTGAATTGCCTCCATTGCTGCAGCAACCACTGCCTGTGACTCAAGACAGGAGAATGGGCTTTTTGTATTTACACTTTCCAAGACCTGTCCTGGAAAAGAGGTTGTGGGAACAGATGCAAGTGTTGTAGAGAAGGAGGAGTTAGTAATTGAGCTGCGAGGTAAAAAACAAAAACCAGCAATGACCCAAAAACATTACATGGGAGAGAATTAAAAAGGAAAGAGATTCGCTACTATCCATCCTGTAGGACCCAAACCAGCACATCTTAGAACCTCAGTTCTTCCTGAAAATCTTCATTTTGCAAGAATAATTGATCCCAAACTTGGCAGTGAAGACCGGAGCTTCTTGTTGGTCAGAGGTATGAATGAAAGTTTACATTTCGTGAGAGGTTAAGTAAGCTGGGGATAAGGATGCTCCAGGGTCGATGCAAATTCCTGCAGTCATTTTCTCCTATGTCCATTAGTGGATAAAACCAAACAGGTTCCTCTTACCTGAGCCTGTGGCAAGAGCAAGCATTCATGGCAAGTAATATTGGGTGTTGATATCAGTAGTCTTGGGGCACATGTTTAGCATTTCTTTTTAGGAGGAAAATCCGACGTTTTCCCACCTAGCCTTTTGACAGTTTGCGTAGTTTGGTAATCCTGATTTCACACCAGAATAAAGAAAAAAAAAAAGCGCAGTGTGTATTTACTAGCACTGATGCAGAGAACAGGGTTCTTATGTTGCCATGCCTGAATCTAGGTTTGAATTGTTCTCCTTGTAGAGTGGAGCTTAAGGGAGCAGCGTATCAGCAGATACAGCCTCATAAAGGCTCCCACATGTGCTGGCTATGAGTGCTCATGCTAACGCCACTTCTTTTCCAGCCTTAATGATTTCTGTGATCCTTTGTCACCCGTGTGTGGCGGCTTGGCCCCAAACCGCACGTGTGGTGCTGGGGCTGGTGGCAGGGGGCTGAGCTGCTGCAGGCAGACCCCAGCGGGGGCTCCCGATTCAGCCACGTGCAGCTCTGCAAGTCCGTGGAGTCAGGGTGGCCTTCACCGGGCGGCTCGGACTGCGCGTGTTCCTACCAGAACACCCGCATGAATTGGGAGCTTTAGTCTCAGTTAGGGGACGGATGTTGTAAAGTGAGTTGCAAGGGGAAAAAAGTTGCCGCCTTATTTTTAATTATATTTGTACAACTTTTTATGCAGTAATTACGTGTTTTACTCTGAACATCGTGTTACATTGGGAAATAAATGGTATAGGCTGAGTCTGAATTTTAAGTGTGAGCACTGTTTAAAAAGCAATTAACACCGAGAGGTGTACGGAGTGATAAACGGGGGAGGAGGCGAGCAATTGGAAGTGAAATGATCTTGCTCTAACAGTTTAATGTTCAGGGGATGTGTAGCGAAGCAGCTCGTGCGTCGCCTGAATTTCTGTGGGCCTTTTTGTGCCAGGCAGATCCTGTGGCAGCGTGATGTTCGTGTGCAGGGCTTCGGCTGGGAGCTCTGCCTTCCCCGGTGGCTTTGCTTTGCCCACGGTATTGACGAGTGCTTCATTACATACACGGTGCTTACTGAATGTAACGCAACTTCACTTCAAGAAGTGTAGCTTTTATTGTGGTTTTGGACGACATCAAAGAAGTGAGATTCCTATCAGTCTAGCTTTTCTGCTCAGTGACTCATGGACCTTCACGCGGCACACATAGACACAGGTACGTTTTACAGCTTGGGCATGGCTTTGACATGTTCAAAAGTAAATAGACTGAACCTCTGAAAAGCTGGCAGTAATGCTACCATGCTATTCAAGGGGCATTTTGATCACTAATCAACTTAAAATATGTTCTTTGAATACAATTCTCTCATCCGGGTTCACGTGTCTGAGGGATGATCACGTTAATGAGAGCAACACGTGCGCAGTAACAGGACAGACTCCTGTGGCTCTTAGTTGAAGTTTTCAATTAAGCACTTCCCTTCCTTCCAGAAATGACGGGCAAAAACTGAAGTAATAGAATTTGGGAAGTAAATTTAAGGAGATACAATGGGTGTTGAGTCATTGCTTCAGCTCAGTTTCTGTATTGTGAAATGTTTATTTTGTCTGTAACCTAAAACTCCTCCCAAATGTTGGGCCAGTTATATTCTTTTGTTCAGGGAAACGAGTAATTTACCAAAGTTACAGAGAGTATATTACAGTTCTGATTCAATTTGCCAAAAGAAATAAAGAAAATTAAGTTTCTATAGTGTTTTGAAAACTCGTTTCTTTTAAGACCTTCCAGACATTTATGCGTCTAACTCTTAGAAGTGCAGTGAAAATGACTTTATATGCAAAACAGCAAGATCTTGAAATACAAGTAAATTTTGAGAGCTTTGCTGCAAGTACTGTATTTAAAAGTAGTATTTATTTAGAAACAATGGAGAGAACTTTTCCTTGCCTGACGGGCTGTGGTGTGTTTCGTTTGACCAGAAATGCAGAACTAAGGCTCTACCTCCTGAGCATTAAATTTGGGTGAACTTCTTGTTGAGGAGGGTTTGTTAATATGATTTTACAGGTAAACTCTCTTCTTAATAACACGGCGGGCCACTCGAAAGCATTTTTGTTGGCATAGTTGCTCCTATTAACTGAAGTATTTCTTTTGAGGCATCACCAATTCCAGCTGTCAGCATCGCTGTGTCAGTGAATTCCTTGTGCAGACCTGGCTCAAATGTTACCTAGCTCTGGTTTACACCAGCAAGTTTTGCCAGTTCAGCCTCATCATCCTCTCACAAGGAGAAACCAGTGCTCCCAGCTGAATTCCTCACTGCAGGGCAGCTGCAGCTCTGGGAACTCAGAAGAGCAACGGCAGCTTATTGTCATGGAGAAGAGTTGTACAGCTGTGTCCATGAAAAGCTCTGCCCCCGTTGGCTCTATGAGTGTTGTACCTGGGCTTGGTGAGAGCAGGTCTCTGGTACCTGCTCGGGCTGTGATCTGCTTCCCTGGAAGTGTGAGGCTGTGCACACCAGCATCATCCCAGCTGTGCTCTGCCAGCCGCTGGTTTCTTGAAACGTGGACCTGCCGGTCCGGATGGTGGAGGAGCAGGATGCTGCTGCGATGGGACGTGCGGGGTGGGCGAGTGTCACCCCAGGGGACCCCTCCAGCACCGCTGCTGAGTGCTCCCCTTGCCCCAGAGGCCCTGGGCGTAGAAGAGACCTCCAAGCTCTGCTGCCAGTTGGCCTCCTCAGGTACAAGAAAGGCCCCAGCGGTTATTTAGAGATGGCTTTCGTGCACCTCAAGGCGTGTGTTACCTCTGCCACCACAATGGTTTGTTGCTCTTTCAAGTCAGAGCAAACCAAGGCAGCTTTCCTCGTGGTTCTACATGGACACGGTGGTATGGGCAAGCGTGGGCTGTGGCTACAAAAATGAACTCTGCTGTATTCAAAGCAGTCTTCACCCTCCCACCCCCTAACCTCTCTCATGTGTTTCAAATCATGTTCTAGCAGTATTTGGGCAAGAAGTTGAAACTGGAGACTGTTTCAGCGTGTTATTTATCCTTATCAAAACTGGAAAATTTCTTAGCGTTGTTACTGCTAAACAGCTTCACGGTTGTGCAGATAAGAGTGCCTTTTGGGGAAGAATTGCCACTAATAAAGCATTTCAGAGCACAGTGACAGCATCAATGCTAAGCAAAACTCTGTAGCTAAAAACTGGAGCACACCTCTGTGATGGAAAGGTTTTGCTGGGAAGGACTGTTTATTCTGGCACCATGCTGCACACCTTGCCCACATTCGTGTGGTTGGTTGACTCTTTGCTGTCTCCCAACAAAAACTATTCCAGACCACTGTTGCTACCACTGGAAATGGAGCACAAGTTTGAAACCAGAAGTCTTCCTGGTTTTCAAGTTGTAGCAGTCACAGAGGAAGGCAGGAAATCAGTGCTGCCAGTGGGAAAGAACAAAATGGGGAATAACACTGGCTCGAAGGCTCAGAAGAGGAGATTGCTTGGATTGTGAAATTAGTTAGGGTTATTTTCAAGTAGGAGCAAAGACTCCATATACATTTGTTACCAATTGCTTATAATGCAGGTCACTTCTATTTTGTGTAATATTCAGAAATGCATGGTAAGTTGGAATTTCTTTCCTATGTGCAGCACACATTAGTTTAAAAAATTGGCATAAAGGAATAGGAGTTCTGTTTTTCAGGTCTTGCTTTCTTTAAAAAGTGCTTATACCGAATGTTTTGTTTTATATTACCAGTTTGAAGTGGAGATCAAGTCAGCATTGCAGCAGCCACCACGTATAGCTGTATGAAGAACATCTTTTGTAAATATCAGTCGATACATCTCTGAGTGTTTCATGGAACGTAACATAAAAGGCATATTCGTTGCCAAAACTTCCTTTGTGCTGGGCTTCTCTCTAATGTAATTTCCATCAGTTAAAGAATAAAGAGAGCATGTTTTTGGGCCCGTTTTGCTTGGCAGTGCACAAAGGCAAAGAAGGTTTGGGGGGGTGGCGAGTATGATTTCTCAGCTACTTCACACAAAGAAATACTGTACTGCTTTCAGAAATCTCTTAGTACAAATGCCTCCTGTCACAGGCGATCAGTGTTACGCCATTTTGACACAGCTGTACAGGATACTGCAGTGCTTTATGAAATCGTTGTCCCGGACTCAGTACAGGAGGACTGGAACTGGGCTAAAGCCCTAGGTCTGATTTTCTGTACTCATGCTGGTGTGAATTGTGAAGCAAGAACTGCTTTAGTGGGTAGTTCTCAAATGGCATCATTTAACGTTAACGTGCACTTAGAGGATGAGGCTAACCTAGCACAGAGCTGCTTGGAAGGACCGGGGCTGTCTGTCTGTCTGTCTGTTTGGGTCTGTGCAGCTGTGTGCTGCCTCAGAGGAAGGAGTAAGAGAAATCATAACTTGCACGGCACTCCTGTTGACTTTATCTTGTGATTTTGTCAGCATGTCTGTATCGAAACCCTGGTAGTTTAAAATGTGGTTGGTTTTTCTTTCCTTGAACTTACACCCAGTAACCTAGTTGAATGCACCATCCCAAAAGGAATCCAAACAGTGTGGTAGGGCTGGATGTTTCAGGGACTTCTTACTTCAACCGTTTCATCCATAGCAGATGTCCCACCAGAACATTGTCCCATCCCGAAAAGTCTGACTGTAAACCACCAAGTGCTTGGCTCTGTCTTCTCCTGCTAGAAGTGGCATTTGCCAGATCTCTGCACCAGGAGACAAGATTTGGCTGGGAAAAAGAGTTGGACTCACATCAGCGGGGTGTGGAGGGAGGAAGCTAGAGAGCTCTAAACCCCATCTAGAGCAGGCAGTGCTGCTGCCAAGGAGGGAACGGCCCGGCTGGCAGCGGGTCACCTAGCTCAGCAGCTGCCCGAAGACACTGGTACGAGGGACGATGCTGCGTGCCGTGTGCTTGATGTGCCTCGAAGTTGTTCTGCTGCCGTAGCCCCGCATAGGGAAAAGCAGAAGGTAAAGAGCTGATGTTCCCCACGGTTGTTAGCACAAGCACATGCATAAGAATGTGATTCATGCTTGTTAAACTCGCATCCTGGTTGCCCTCTCCCAAATGAGTTGTGTAATACTGAAAATGAGATAACAGTAAATAAAATGTTCAACCTAGTTTGAAACTGTCGATAAACAAATGTCTCTGTTTTATGTTGTGTGCACACATTTGGTTATCAGATGTTTCCTACAGTCCTGCTGCTTGATGCTCTTTGTATGCATCTCCTTTTGGGACTGGCATATGAATTTTCTCCTCTAATTACAATCTTGCACTGCTAAAACTAGTTTATTAATGATGAGAGTGACCATGACTCCATTAATGTGTAAGAAGAAAGTAAGATCCAACTCCCTTGCCTTCTGCTGGTCACAAGTACTTTGAAGGTAGGTGACTTTATTCCCGTGCTTAACATTTGAATATGTTATCTTTTTATGCTCAAAATATCAAACTTCCTCATTAGTGGGCTTACTGTGAGAACATCCTCTAGAGCTGGCTTTTTGACTTAAAGCAGAAACTGAAAATTTTATCAGACTTACTTGTGTTACACTGAATTCCATCAGATTTCTTGGTGTCCTTCTATTTTTCAATTTTCATGAAAGTACCTCCTTTAAAATCTAGTTTTAAGAGCTCTTGTCTTGCTGCTGGTTCAGTAATGCAGCCTGCTCTGTTTGCAGTGTGTCGCTGGTACGTTGCCCAGTGCTGTGTGCTCTTGTACTAGTGGAGGGGGGCGTTTGGAGATTTGAGGAGACAAAGGTCTCTGTACTCTTTCATGTTTGTATGGGATTTTTTTGTTCAGTTCTAATTCATTGCTTTTTAGTAAGTGTGGGCCATTCAACTTCCACTGCTTGTTTGTTTTTCTTTTTGTTTGTCTTCCTTTTCTTCAAGTCAAAGAAACACATCAATATTTGTGATTCTGATAGATTTTGAAACAATTGGCCTGTTTGTTTGCTAGTATATTCTAGCAAAAATGTGTAGGCATTGCATGATGAGGGTAATTAATGTTGCCTCTGAGTTTCCAGTTGATTCACACTGAAACAGGGAATCCTGACGTGCAAATGACGGTCGCTCTGTATTTGTGTGAACTTTTCAGGTCTTTCAGCCTTGTGTTTCCCACAACCCACCTCTGTTATTTTACCACAGGCACTGATACTTGCTCAGTTTAACGGTTTCCTTTTGTACTTTCTGAGGTTTTCCTGCTTCCTTTTGGTTCTTATTCTTATATTTCCCTTTAAAAGAATCTTCTGTCCCTCCACAGGTAATTTTGCAGCTTTGCTCAAACTAAGATGTAGCAAATTCTGCACCTTAAAGCAAACTGCAACTTGTGTTCAGCATGTAACAGATTTTTATTTAGTTTGCCTTTAAAAGTGGTTCATGCTTTACTTTCACAGTAAAGGCGTGCTGGATATTTCAGTGCAAGTACACCTTGTTTCTTTATGTTTGCTGTTGGTATGGGTACGGGCTACTAGTAACACAGTAAGAAGAAAGGTTTTTATCGATATTTATATAAGGTGTGTGGTTTATTTTTCCCCATTGGATGCGTTGTTAAATAATAACTGCTGTCCTCCAGTGTTATTTTTAGGTAAGTTTATAAAAGAACACACATCACTTGAAGGATTAGTGCTTTTTTCCCCTAAACTGTTGCATGGAGAATAGTGTTCGGTATATAATGTGTTAGGCTGTGACAAGAAGAAATGTGGTCTTTAGGTGGAAAGAGGGAGATGTATGACATTCTGGTGACATGTATATAATTAGTTTTGGGGAAGTGAGGCAGAGTTATGATTTGTGGTCATCTGTGTATTAGAATAGGGTTTTGTTGTTTCCTTAAGCAGACCTAGAAGGCTGCAGAATGGCAGCAGGCCTTACGCTGTGTTTTTCCTTCGGTGGGAAGAGCAGACTGTGCACTGAAGGCAGACGAGAAGTTGCCCTGTCATGGCACAAGAAGCAGTTACTCACTTCTGCGTGTCATGTAGCCTTAATTTTGGTTGTCCTAATACTTGGCTCAGATGAGGACATTTGGTGGGCCTTTTGCTTCGAGAGCTGGGGCAGGCTTCTCGGTTCAGGCTCTGGTTCTGGTTTTGCCAGGAGCTGGAAGACCTGTAAGAAGGAGAGACATATTGTCGGAATTGGTTGGTTACTGCTTAAAATCACAGGTAAATGCTGAAGAGCAAAGACTTCCTCCTGCCTGACCGGATGAAACACAGGAAATGCGGCCAGCTGTGTGCAAACAAAACACCTCTGAAGCGATGCGAAGCCGAGGATGCGCGGCGAGGGCGAGGCTTGTGCTGAACAGATGGTTTCACCCAGCATCCGCAGGAGTGAGGGTCTGCTTGATGTCTTTCGTTTCATTCTGCCTCCAAGGAAGGTGGCTTTTAAGCGTGGTATGGCGTTCCCTCTTCTGTGTGACAGGGGCTGCGGCTGCTGCCGGCTGCCATGGCTGCTATGGCAATGGATGGGACGCACACCTCAGGGCGGCCTTGCCAGGAGACCCTGTGGCGGCGGCAGGGACCTCGTCCCTCTCGGGAGCGGAGCTGCTGCTGGCAGTCTCGTCAGTGACTGAAATGTCCTGACCGTGCCCCGTGCCGTGGTGGGTCGTGTGATAAGGGTGGTTATTTTTAGGGCATGACAGCATATTGAAATACATCTGTGCCCCGGTGTAGGAAACCAGACGTTTCTGAGGTGCTGTGCTCCATGTGCCTCGCAGGGCTGTGTTCCCCTCCCCTGCTGCCACACCACAGCACGAGTACCACATTGGGCTTCCTTAGGTTGATCAAACCCTGTATTTAGTCTTTTTTCTCTTGATTGCTAAGTTATTTTTCAGTAAGCCATGAGCAAATACACAGACAATTCTTACATAAGCCACTTTAATTATGTTTGTCAACTTTAATATCCTATTCTGATCTCATTTGCTGCTCTTCACTGACTTCAGCAGGACTACTTCTGATGCCCGGCATGATAAAGGAGGATTGCACCCAGTCACTGAAACGCCCGAGTGCTGCGTGATTTTAGGATATGGCCTTTCTGTCAGAGCAGCAGCCAGGCCCTCATGTGGTGCAAACACCCATGGTTAGCAGGGAAACTGCCAGACATTTCTGCCCACAGACAAAACGTGTCCCACGTTTCAAAGCTATTGTCTTCCCTCACTGTCTCTGCACACCCAGAGTCTCAGATAATTAAGTTGGTAGACCTTGGCCTGTATTTTTATAACTTTATTTTTTTTAACCTGTTCTAGCCTGCTGTGGGTGCTGCCAGAATACAAAAAGCAATGAAGGGGATCTTCAGACGGGTGTGTTTGAAAAGCTTTTATAATAGTTTATTTTAAATTCTTAGCTCTGTGTGGGTGAAAAGTAATTAAAGCAAGAACTACATTGCAAATGATGTTAATTCTGAAAATACATTAAGTACATATCATCAAAGTTTTTATTTCTGAAAGCTCTAATTTTGTTAAAAATACTGGAAAGCAACTCCAGTAGAAGCCTGGCTGCACTGTAAATGGTGCAAAAGTATTTTAGTAACTGTAGTACTAATGAGTAGAACATTTTTTTTTTCCTTTAATTTTTTTTAATGGCATTAGTATTCCAAACAGCAAAATCCCTGGCTGGAGAATTGTAGAAATGATGATTGCTCATTAGCAAATAGAATACAGATGTTCTGTTCATTTTGCCTGAGTGCTTCACATAAACACCTTGGGGAGTGACTGGCACAGAGTACAGAACTTGATAGCATAACAGTGTGCTCGGCACTTCGGGGCTGGCAGCAGAAGCAGAAGCATACCGTGTAATTTTATAAAATTTCGTGTAATTTTTAATCATTTGTAGAGTTTGTGTAAAGCGAGAACCTTCACATGGGAGAGGGAGGGGGGATGTGGATGTCTATGGGGCTGTAAATGCCAGCAGAAACTACAGCTGGGTCAACATCGAGTCCAGGAGCTGGACTCATTGATCTGTGTGGGTCCCTTCCAACTTGGGGTTTTATGTGCTTCTGTGAACTTTGTGGAGAGCTGTTCACATCTTTCTGGTTGACTTTCTACCTTCAGTTGACAAAGGAGCAGATTTCCATCCTTCTCCAGGTCTGTGAATCTTGTAGCAGTCATATGTTTTTGAATTTCTTGTGCCTCTGAGGTAACATCTTTTTGGTTCCTTTCTCACATGTCTCCAGGTGGGGTAACCAGGTGAGGAATTTGTTGTTCCTCCTCTCCCCTTTCATTCCTCCATCCTCCCCCCACCCAACAACAATCCCACTTCTTGAGTGAAGTTATTCTTCTGCACTCAGTAGATCACCCTGACTGGGAGCAGCTTTACTTTTAATCATGCATGTGACTTCTGTTGAGCACACAGTAAATAGGGACTGGAATAGTAAAGCACCACTGGGGACTTTCTGAAAGTTGTGCGTTGGGAGCATTGGGGATTTACTTCCCAGCATGATGTTGCTGAATAAACGCTTTTCTGTGGCTGCCTGTGGTGCTTAAGGAGTAGCTGGAAGCGGAGATGCCCCTGCTCTGCTGGCAGAGCCCAGTGGGTTATGCTCTTTGTGTCCCTTGCTTTTGTTCTCTGCTCCTTGCAGAATAGCATGAGAGGGCTCCCTTTCAGTGAAGATGCAGGAATTGTTTGTTTTTTTAAAATCCGTGTAAAAAAAAATGCCAAATCTCATTCATGACATTTTGCGGACTTTTAAAGAAAGGAGATTCCTAGCTGTGATATTACTCTGGCCTCTTGCCATGGAGTGTGTTGTACTTGTTTAGTTGCCAGGCCAGGCTGGGAAGAAGCTGAATGAACTTTGAAAGTTTAAAATTGCCTTAATTTTATTAAAGAATATGTTGACTCCAGTGGGTTCTTGATTTTTTTTTTTAAGTTGGATAAGAAGTCTTCAAATTACTGCCATAAAGTCATAGAGCAGTAAAGTTGTGCTTCAAAGCAAAACAACCGTACCTGTTTCAAACTGCAGCTCAAATGCCATGTGCCAGACCTGACTCCTGCTGCAGCTACTCTGCAAAAGTATTATGCAGCATTACATCCTTGGCAAGCAGTTATTCAAAAATGCTTGCTTATTTTGTTTTCTTTTGTTTTTGTTTTTAGTGTTTTGTTTTGTTTTTAACTTTATAAAGTAGCTTTTCTTTTCCACCTTAGAGGGAAAAATATTAAACGATGTCAGCCCTGGGAAATGGTAAGATGAAACAAATCAGAAAATGGGATCATGCACCCTGAACGCTGGTTATGGCCTCGGAGTTTGTTGCTTTTGAGTCTCCACCCTCCTTTTAAGCAAATACTCAAAACTAAATGGAACTTATTAACATTATTTTGTCCTGCTGAGTTGAAAACAATCTGTCTAAATGCAAAAATCCATGGTAGGTATCACAGTTAAACTACCTCTAGAGGCAGAATCAAATTAAAGTGAATTGAAACAAGTTGGATCAGCATGAACCAACTCTGTTTGTAAAGAGTACTTTGCATTTCTATATCTTTTCAGAGCCATAATTGAGAGAAGAATATCAGCAACTTCACTTACAAAGCTGCTGTTTGCTCCCTCCTTTTGCCCTAAAGCAAACAAAATAGGCAGGCTCCCAATTTGGAATCTTTTGAATGAACCCAAATCACTTATTTGCTGTTTAGTTGTCGTGGCAGCAAGGCAAATAGATGTGTGAAAAGATTAGCCAAACAAAAAGGCAAAAACCTTGGCCCTGTTGTAAGGATTTGGAAACACAGCTAGTAGTTCATCAATTGTTGAGGCTTCAGAATAAAGGCATTTAAGAAAAAGCAAGCTGAAAATAAAATACCTCATCTGTGCCGTCTCTAGGAATCAGGGAATTCTTGGAATAAAGTTTTGAGTTTTATTGTCTTCTCTTCCTTTCCTTTCCTGTTTCTGTTTCATTGTAGCTTCAATATATGTTGAAAATCCCATCCAACAAATAGCGAGTGTGGAGAAAAGTATGTTAAAGTAGGAAATTAATGGTTATCTTAGCTCGGTGACTGAGACGTTGCCCTGTGTGGCAGAGATGTATCAGAAAGTTGTTAGTGAGGACATTAGGTTTCTTGTTCAATCACATTAAAACTCTGAGAAACTGTGCACTTCAGGACAAATGCAGCAATTACTGCCATCAAAGACGCATGTAGTAAGAGAGTCTTTACCTCAAACAGCTTGCCGAGTAACTACAGAATACAGGCAGCCCATGCAATGTTGAGAAATTAAACTTCATCCATTTAGATCCATTTAGATCCATCCAAAATCCATTTAGAAGGGAAAATGGAACTCCTCACCTGAAACCACAGTGGCTGCATGGAAGTGAACTGGGATATTTATTTGAGGCTGTGCTACTCTCAGGATTCTGTTGACACAGCTTTGCTGGGCATGGGATGAAGGACTGATCCCGAAAGTCTTCCTCTGGAGTCCAACCTTGAATGTGGGCCCAGGGCTTGGCAGAGGGAGTGCAGCTGAGCTGAGCCTCTTGGTCTCCTGTCCCTGCCTGGCGGTCTGATGTGCTTTGCTTTGAAGTTGATAAATGGAGTCACAGAGAATTGTTGCTGTGATATGAATTATTCCCACTGTTATTAAATAATAAACATGACCACAGCGACCTACTCGCTCTCTAGACTGCATTCCTTCTGTGCCTTAATCTCAGTAATGGCTTAGTATTTGAACTAAATAATGTCATGGGTGAGCTGCGAGCTGCTGAAGAAAGGGGCAGCAGAAGGAAGTTGGTAGATTGATACCATATCATGTGTATCATAAAGCAAGGTAGTAAAAAGCCTCAGGAAATTATATTTCTTAAGTAATGCAGTCAGAATTGCACTTAGACAGAGAAGATTGCTTTGTATTTACTAGCTGTGTTTACTGCTTTTTCTGATGTGCCTAAATAGGAAAAGCAGGTATTCAGAAACTTCGGGGAATGGAAAATGGAGTTCTAGACCTGAATCTGTACAGCTACTTTTGGGAATAACATCGCAAAATGAGTGAGCTTGATTTGCTGCACAGCAGATGCCAGGATTATATGATGTGGAAGGAATTTTTTACTTTTAAACCCTTTCAGTGTGATGAAATGCAGGGGAGAGGAAGGAGGGGCTGACATAAGTGCCCTCATTTTTTTAACCTCTTCTGTGCTTTGCATGCAGACACACCGGTTGACTCACGCAGGCACAGCTCATCTGTGTAGGTGGACTCTACCAAAACAGTAATTAAATGTAGCGTACGTTTCTGGAATAGAGCTAAAATGGGGTGGAAAGTAATTTTATTTATTCTGTGGTTTAAAGCCATGCTGCTAAAAACAGAAAATGCAACAAACAGGGAACTGAGTTCACGTGAAAATGGATGAAGAGTACAGTGTGTCTTTTTTGGTATTTATGCATTATTTAAAACAAGTTTAGCAGACTATAAAGCTTTTGATTACAGCCAGCTTGTGTGTTCTGCTACATTGTGCAGCATCTCAAAATAAAATGGACCGGCGGTTATTGACAAAAGCTGAAGGCTTTCCAGGGCAGCTCGTGGGAGGAGTAGGTGGTGTTTGGCATCGTGTTGTGCTCTCCCAGTCCGTGCAGTGCCATGCCGGTCTGATTCATAGAAACATTTCCAGAGGCACCATCGTGGTCTTTTTCATTGAGAGGAAAAGAAATGTTTGAATGAACTTTCTTGCCTTTTGTGCTATACTTAGTAAACACCATTGACTGTTGTTCTATTTAAAGAAAAATGGCAAAGAGTAGATCGGAGCCTTTATTGGAATAACCTGGTGTCCCTTGCAAGCGATATCCTACCACCGAGACGAGCTTTCTCTGTCAGTTGTGGGGATGTTAAGAAGGTATGTGGGTGTGATCCTGCCGCGGGTTTATGGAGTTCTCTCCCCTGAGGTTGCAGCAGTCTCCTCAGAAGGGCCAGCAGCAGTGCTCACCAGGAGCAGTTCAGTTTCAGTCCTGCCGTGTGAAGTTTGAGTTTGCTGTCTCAGCACCGCTTCCTTACCCAACTGGAAACTCGTGCAAGGAAACGGGAAGGCTGTTGGGGTTTTGTACTGGGAAGGGTCTTGGGGTTTTGTGCTGCGGGAGGCAGGGAGGGGGACAGGCAGCAGGGGCTGAGGCTGCCGGGGCCAGGCCTGCAGTGGGGACAGAGCAGCAGAGCTGCAAAGCACTGAAGCACTGAAGTGTGTGCCAAGGCAGCGAGCAAGGACAGAGGTGAAACCCCAGATAACGAGATCTTTGCGGCGTTTCCCTTCTAGGCACTAATAAAGCTCGTTGTGACTTCATACTCAAAACCTGTTGAACCTGTTGGCAAAAACAGAGCCCTGGATCCTCATTGCACCGGGTTTTGTTTGTTGCTACCAACCCCGTTTCAATTGCCTAGCGATGGTGTTTGTTTTCTTGGAATTTGCTGCCAGGTTTCAGGGGTGGCTCCGGCCGCAGCCCTGCGCAGGAGGAGTCGCTCGGCCAAGGTTCGCCAGGCCCGGCACCTGCACGCAGCGGCCCAGGAGGAGCAGGAACAGGAGGAAGAGCAGGAGGAGGAAGAGGAGGAGGAGAGCCGTGGCGCTGAAGGGGGTGAACATGGGCAGTGGGAGGCTGCAGTCATTTCCTACTCCTGCTGGCAGGCACGGTCAGCGTTAAACCCTTTGCTTTTATAGGAACAAGCTGACCTACTTATTACAGCATTGGATTTCAGTGTTCAGCTATCGCTGTCTGCCGAGTGTGGAGCTCGTTTCTGACCCCACCTAAACTCCAGCACCAGCTTCCTGGGAAAAGTCATTTTGCAGGCCTGGCCTTGAGTCCTGCTTTTGGGAAGCACAAGTGATGGCTGTGTCTGGGCAGGCCTGGGGCTGGAGCTGGCAGTGGTGAGGAGGTTTGGTGCCATGGCGACAGGCACCACATAGAAAAAGGACAAAAAAAGTGTTGGGAGGACTAACGTGTGACAAAGAGGAACAGGAAGACGGAAAGGAAAATTGGAAGGGAATCATATTTTAAGAATTAGGAAAGCTTTTGACTAGTAACTTGTTTTCAGTTTTGTTCTGCAGGGTGAGCAGGGGAAGTCACTAATGACAACAGCTGTCAATACATTTAGGGCATCGGAAAGGAAAAACATTTGGCCAGCTTGTGAAATTCAGAGGTGATTACAGTCAACTGCTCTTCCCTAGCCAGATTTGTAAAGCAAGATGAGGTTTAGCGTGTTAAGAACATGTGAAAATAGGCAAAATTAGGGAAGACCAAATAACCATGCAGGGTCAGCGAGGAGCTTCCTCTGGATTTGGTCAGCTGGTGGCACTGTGGAGATGTAAGATTTGTGTGTCTCTTCTCGTGGAGGTGATGGCATCAGCCAACATGGCACAGAGCCTTCAGCTCTTTCAGATCTGTGCTTTGGTCTGTGTTAGGAAATCCAAGTTTCTGTGAGCAAGAGACAAAAGTGGGCAGTGGAGAAGATGGGACAGCTGCAAAGCAATGTCATTCCTGCAGCAGACCAGTTGTTTCTGCCTCTGCTCTGGGGACCTGTCAGTTTTTCAGAGATCCTGATTCGCCATTTTACTACACCAGCAAGAAGTATCTGCTGTCATCCATCTGTACCAGTGGACTTTCAGCCTCTCTTCTGGTCTAAAATGTAAACTCTCACATAACTTGTTAGTACATCTGAAAATTTGCTACTCGGAGAGAACCTTTCTGCTGATTTTAAAAGAAAATTTCCTTCTATGATGTATAGAGCTTCTTGTGACTGTATCTACTTAACTTTCCAGCCTGGAAAGCCTAGTCAAAGCTTTCCAAGAGATTTCTTCCAGGTTTGTCCCTGAAAAATTGTGACCTCCATCAGCAATTACATCCAATTGCTGCCTTGACTTTGAAGGCCATAAAAGGTGGATTTTACATTGGATACGTGCCAAGTCAGAGTTTTACTTGAGGTTTTGCTACAAAATTCATTTTTCTACCTTTTGCCCTTTTTCTCCATTACCTTGTACATGCACATCTGTCTGTCCTGTCTTTCTTTGTACACATATACTCCTAATCAAACTACTTAATCTGAAAGTTTGGAACGAGAAAGGAGAATTTCTGTGTTTAAATTCTTGAGAGGCACTCTGCTATTATAATGCTAGAACTGTAGGATTACCCAGAGATACAAAATGACAGACATCATAGTTAATACTCATCAGCATCCTTTCTAGCAATCTCAAAGCAGTCCCATCAGTAAAAGTCCTAAGCAAGCTGTGTTACATTATCATGATTGAGGACCGGATCAGATTTGATGTTTCTGTCTGAGACAGGAGGAGAAGAAAAGGAAGTTTTCCCACTTCTAAAACTAACTTTATAAATAAACTGCAAATACATCCCCACACTTCTTCCAAAATGTCCAATAATGACACGGAAATAAACCTCAAATGTGTTTGCCAATATTTTGCCTTGAAACTGAAATGAAGGTAGGTGCCTAGATGCATCCCTGAGAAAGGAGGCCCTTCCCGGCCAGCATCAAGTCCAGTGACGCGGATTGTTGATCTGACAATAGCTGCCACTGGTTGGTCTGTGAAACAAGGGAGAGAGACAACTTACCTCCAGCCATTTTAAGGCTTTATACTGTTTTCTGTTACTGTGTTATTGTGAAATCTAGCACTTGGTTACCTACCTTGGTTACCTATAACTCCCAGGTCTCTGGTTTTACTGGAATCTCACTGACAATTTTGCATGAAATAGAAGTATTTTCATTGGTATATTACCAATGCAAGGATATTAGTGGCTTTTATAACTAAGGTTCTACAAAGACTATAATGCACGCCATTAGCATGTTTCTTGTAGCAGATGAAATGTTGCGCTAGATTTATGAAAAATGATTTTCAAACCAGGGCATCGGGAATGTGCTATGGGAAGGAAGAAAAGAGAATCCCCATAAGGTTTTCAGTTCTATTCTTGACTGTGTGCAAGACAGATGTTTGCTTATAAATGATGAAATTAAAACGAAAAATAAATAGAAGCTTTTTTCTTTTTGAGTATGCTTTTTTTGAGGTCTGCCAGCCATATACTTTAAGATTTTTCTACCCCCTACTGGACACAAAAAGAAGAGAAACAGGAAGATGAAGAGTGGGGAGGGCGATCTTCTATGAGATGCTGGGGTACATAGACGCTTTGCATCTTCTGGTTGTGGAAGGGTTGGGAGATGAGTCCAGGGAGCCTTTTAATGGTGGTCATTACTGAGTCCATGTGGCTCTCCTTTGAGAGGGCAGGTGATCAGTGAAGGTCGGTGTTCAGAGACACAGAGATGGGGAGCGGGGCAAGATGAATGTGTTCTGGTTTATTTTGATTTAATCAGTACGATTGCCAAACTTTATTAAGGTTTATTTCCTCAGACAGTGCTTTGCTCTCACAAACACACGCATTGACACAGCAATCATGCTAGTAAATTTAAGTTGAAGTTGCTGTGAACTGTTTAGTTGTATGTATGTGAAGAACTCTCTAAAAGGCCAGAGATACTTGTACGCTATACTACCGACAGACATTACAGAGATCTATGGCTAAATCAATAAACCACGGCCTCACTGAAATTTGCTGAAATTTTGGAGTACAAAAATTTTGGAGCAGGGCATTTTCCTGTTCAGTTGTAAAAATAATATCGACGAGAAGACTTGATATTTGCTAAAAGAAAATTGCCTCTTTCTTCGTAGCAGCTCTCGTCACCCACCCGCTGTGCTGTGGCAGTGGCCGTCCCTCCAGCCCAGGTCAGGGGCTGCGTGGTAGAGCTGCAGTGGTAATGAGACCTAGTACAATTTAAGCGGTTGTTTCCTCTCCAGCCTTGCTGTATTCTCATGAGAATGGTGCAGAAACACATTTGTGACTCTTGTTAATGAAGCTCTAATATTTTACAAAACTGTCCTGAGCTGTAGCTAAGCTGTACAGCTGTTCCAGTCCCAGGTTCGGCCCTGCAGGATGCTGGCACTGCGCTCCTCTTCCACAGGGACTGCTCCTCCTCTGGCTCATATACACATCTGAGTGCGTTCCTCGATTACAGGCACAGCTCTTGCTACTATTTGGATAAAGCTTCATTTCAGGTGTTTTTTTTAAACATCCAGCACCTTTTTTCAGGCACAGCCAGTGTACGTGGTCAGTTTGGTTCTCCATTCTTTATACAAAGAGAACAGGACAAGAGCCCCTTAGCTTACCCATTTTGTGAAGTAAAGCCCCTTAGCTTACCCACTCCATTTTGTGAAGTAAATACACTTTACGTCTCTCCACTGAAGATCTGAAAGCTTGCAAAGGACTTTGTGTTGTTTTCTGCCTGTTACTTACCCCTCTGACAGCCTCGCCTGTCAGCTAGCAGCAGTTCAGAAAGCCCAAGGAGTTTGAGCAGGACCATTCACAGCAAACCGGCGGCTGGCAGAAGTGGGCTCATGTGCCTCCCCTTCTCAGTGATAAGTAGAAGGTTGTTTCAACCCCTTTGGTTAGAAAGGAGCTCCTTGGTAGCAGTTTGGCCTGCTGGAACCATCCCAGGGCCTGTAAATGCAACTTAGATGCAAAGCCATGCCTCTCGTCTCTCTAGTGACTCAAGTGAATTCTTCTCTCACAACGGCTTGGTTCATAGCGTTTCTTATTTCCTCTAGTTTTGAAATGTTTACATAAAGTATTCCAGCAAAGCCAATTTTCACTTACGTGTTTGATATTGTATAGCACAGATGGTACTAGATCTTTGCATTAGCGAAGTGTTTACTGGAAGATACAAGATGCACAAGCAACTGAATTAAAAATACAAGCGAAAGCGAGTTTTATAGTTTTTTCAGGTTTGTAGTGCATCTTCTACAAAACCTAATCTACGAAGTACTGAAAGTAAGAAACACAGAAAACTAGTAACTACGCTGTAATGTTTAGTCTGAACAAAATGTGTTGCAGTTGTTTCAAATAAAAACTATTATTATGTATGCCAATTAAGATAAGTTAAAGCCCTACATAAGGCTGACTAATTGCACTCCTAAAGTCTCTTCACTGTTCAGCCAGCCTGTGTTCAGTGCGTTGCTTTCAGTAGGAGCTTTCATTAAAAAAAGGCTAATATGGTGTCAGAATATTCACTGTTGGAATTAGAAAATAATTCTGCTGCTAATTCATTGGTTATATTACATCATATTGCAACAACAGAGATGTCGATATCTTCAAAGGCTTTGTTTTCATGTTTCATGACAATAATTCTTCAAAATTATTGTCAGGAAACACATTTGTCTTCCCATTGACCTGCATTTCTTCCCTGAACTCCCCTGGGTATGCAGCCAAAAACATTAAGAGGTCCTAAACACCAGGTTCCCGCTCCTCTCTTATTCCCTTTATTTCAAAATGGACGAGTTGTAGAAGAACAAGTATCGCAGGAAGAGTGGAAGCGGTTTTGTCAGAGGATGGCATTGCTGCTGGGACTGCCTTCCCTCCTCCATCGATTTACCTCTGAGGGGCAGACGAGCAGCTTGTTGGAGCCGTGTTGGACATGGCTCCCTGCAGGGAGCACGCGGTCGTCACCGGGGACCTGTGCGAGTCTGTAGTGTCTGCACACGCGGGCTGGGGCTGGCTTGCAGCAGTGCAAGCTATCGATTGTCAAGTGCTCTAGTGGAAAATAGGCCTTAATCTGCTTCGGTGTGGCTGGGTGTCTAGTCCTGTTGGTCTTTAATGGGGATACACTTGAAAACAATCACAAGGGAGAAAGAGTTACCCAAGCAGGGTTTCCAGTGTGTTTAGTAATCATTTTTCAGAACTAGTAATTTGATGTATTTATTTATTGATTGAGTCACAGTCATGGCTGCTCATTGATCATAATCTGAGGAAGAAGGGAAGTAAATGGTACTGACTAGGATTTGATTTATTTATACTGTGCCTGTCTTGGACATAGTTCTACAAACAGAAAGTGATCGGCTCTCTAAGGTGTGACACTTCTCAAGAACTAGCGCTAACCAACCTCCGTTTATCCTCTCTTAACCCTCCCCGGGGGAAAAAAAATAAGAAAAGACATCTAATCTAGAGCTAGAGGGCAAACCTGGGTTGGATTCACGATTCTGTGAGTTGAGCCCAGGCAGACTGCACGCCCACCCCTCTGTGTACCTGCTTGTCGGTTCTGCTTATCGTTGTGTGCTATTTTAAACATACTTCTGGTGGCAATTCTAGCTGTCTGCATCCACACCTCGTAGCCCAGGCCTGCACAGTGTATACCAGAGAGGGAACTCCTGGGCTTGCAGCCAATTTTCCCAGCCTTTCTTAGGTTCTTGAAGAAGCCACTCTGCGCAGACTTACCTAAGCTGCAGGTCACCGAGCCAAACCTTCGATTCTCCACATCCCCTGCATACGAGGCTGTGCCTGCTGGCACCTCCCAGCACCTCCTGCCTGGACCTGCTCCACTGCCCTGCTGAGGAAAGCAGAAGAGAGAAGGCGAGAGAGTCTGCACAGAAGCTTATCTGCAGGCATGGGTGCACAGTGGGAGAGGTGAGACCTGTTGGAAGCCAGATCTCACACAGCTTGCTCGCTGGCTTTCCTTCGTGGTGTCACGGCTGAGGTGCTGTAGAGAAGCACTATTTGGAAGGCCGCTTTTGGTGAGTCCCGTTCCCTGGGTCACACTCTAAGCACTATCACTGCATAAATACTTGTGAAAGCTCACATTCAATCTTTTTACTTTGTTCAAGCTCACATTAGAAGAGTTTTCCAGAATGTCATTGCTCTGATGTCTAGAAACGTTCCAACTATCAGTTTCTCTTCAGCACTGAAGTTGCTTCACTGATGTTATCTTTAAACTTAATAGTTCTTCTTCTTCCTAGCTTCCTCCCCCTGCATTCCTTGTTCACCTCATTGTATTGATAGAGCCTTACTTTTTTTCTGCTTGTTTTGCTTAGGTAAGGAAGGAAGCCAAGCTCTATTTTCTCTCCTCAAGTCGGTTTCCAAGTCACTTCAGTTGTCCAGCTTTTTTTTTTTTTTCTTTTTTTTGAATGAATGAATCTTGCCAACTTTTTTCAGGATACAAGTTTGAGCAAGGTCTTTGTACACTGACTTTCAGAAATTGCAGATCTCCTCCACGCTGAGGGTTCCTCAGCCAGTGTCTTCCAGAGGTTCCAGAGGAGCCATTTTTACTTCAGCAAAACTTTCTCTTGCAATCATAGCTGTGCAGCAAAATTAGGCTCGCTGTTATTCTTCCCACTTAATATAAGCTGAATCAATTTGTGGTCCCTTGTTCCAAAGTTGTCCTTATTACCTAAGAAAATGAGCAGAAAAGAATCTATTCTTGTTCATTCAGCAACGTGGATAAAGAAACTTGTCAGCTGTCACATTCAGGAATAACTGGCCTTACCGTTGCTAGTAGCATTTGTTCTCTACTCTGTACTGCGGAGTTAGTCTCCCGTGCTGACATAATTCCCATTTCGTTAATGATGCAGAGCTCTATCCACATCTAGATCTGGTGCAAAAAGTCAAGAGCAGGCCCAGCGTCACTCTCTTAGAAAACTTCTTTGACCATCTTGCAACAGCCTGATTTTAATCTCAATGTTTCCCATTTTCTTCTGTTTTTTTTCATAAGTCTGCAGTTTCATTATTGCATGACAGTATCCTACCGTATAAAACCTGCATTTCTTTTCCCTGAAAAGCGCAGACCTTTTGACACCTGTTTCAATAGTAATTGCTATTCCACCCTGTTTGTGAATTTTCCTGTAATGACACTAGTACCTTGAGTTCCTCTTTTATTGTCAGTCTGCCCGCTTTATTAGCACACCGCTATTTTAGCTGTTGGGTTTTTTCCATCATTTTGCTGTTGTTTTTGGTGCATTTGGCTCCCTAGTTACAATATATTCAGTACGTTCGCTGACAGTGTCACATGCCTGACCCCTTTCCTCATCATTAGTAGCATTTTTTTTCCTTCAAATCACTGAAAAACCTTTCTCATTGTTGTTTTCGTGTTTATTTGACGTTTTTCTGTTTGCTCAGTGGATCCTGAATCCCATGTGGAATTTATATCTGCCTCTTCTGCTGTGTTCATGGGTTGCACCTTCATGATTCCAGTAGGTGGGATGCTTGGGTGAAGCCCTCCTGCAGATGTGCCTTGCTGAGAAGTACCCAAAAGCCACCTTTTCCTGCACAACTGTTGGCTGAGGGGGGGGAGGGAGTTCACAAGCATTTCCCTGAGGGTCTCTCCAGCTGTGCAAGAAGTGGCGGTTCTTTCCCAGCCGGCATGCCTTGCACTTGCAGGGCTGGAAGGCATGAGCGGTTCTCAAGGTCAGTGGCTGGCTTGGGACGGACGTGATTTTGAAATAGCATGAGAGGAAAATGGGTGCTTACAAAAAACACTTGTCTGTGACAGTAAGGTATGGTTTATTTGGTTTTAAATGGTCTGAGTTCTGTAGAGGGCTTCTTCCTGCCATCTGTCTTCCAGCTTTGCTGGAAGAAAAAAACATTGTTAGCAGCAGGGACATTATGAAAGCTCGAGCACTGATCACTTTGATGTCCCAGTTAGAGATAACACATCTGTATAACTGGGGACAAAGAGTGTGCGTGTGTGTGTATCCTTTGATGAAAAAAAAATGTGTGTGCAACCTGTAAGGCTGCAAGGAGCTGGAGCCCTCACAATCCCGTATTCTACTGTAGAAGCTGAGGCTGCAGCAATCAGTTAAGAAGATGGTTGAAATTCCTGATCACGAATTAGGTAAGTACATGATGGAACAGCAAATTGTTTCTCTTCTCTTCTGTGCTAGGCTCATGGCTAGTGCTTTCTCCAGCTGATGTTTTCTCTTCAGTCCCACCAGCTGCACAGGCCGCATGGAGTCAACTAAGTCTTTACTGTTGCCTTTGCAATGGGTAGATTTTACTTTCACATCCTTCAGTGTAGAAAAAGAAGCTTGCAGTAATGCACAGCAAAAGGAAAAGTGCTTTTAAAATTAAAGAAATAAAAACAAAGCAAACATCTCTCCTGTTTTTAAGCAGAGGATGTATTGTAATGTGCCATTTTTATATAGAAAATGTATTTCTCATATCTCCATAGTCAGCTGTCTCTAAGAAGATGTTTATCTTGCACTGGTAATATACGTATCAGTGTTGTTAGTCTTTCTTTTAGCAGTTAATTGATCTTAATCTTTAGTGCAGAGATGAAAAGTTATGATGATGTGTTTTGCTTTCATACAGCTTTCAAAGCGATAGATGAACCTTTTGCTGAATTTGGGCATTTGTAAGACCTTTAACTCTTTCTCGTATCTTTCTTTATACTAAACTAGTGTTTTTAATGAGAATATATGTGGTAACTGTTTGTAAAGTTTTTCAGCTGATAAAATGGTATTGTTAGAAAATGGAAATTGCCTCAGTAGATCTGTGATGATATAAATTCAACAAAATAGAGGAGCAGGAAGAAGGTTTCTGTTTTAAATGCGCTGTATTGTTTAAAATTGGACTTTATCTGTCTTCTCAGGTTTCTTTATGCAGTAGCTTACTTGGCAGTGCCAGAAATGAACTTAAAACAGGAAAAAATAATGGTTCATTTAGACCCATACCTTTTGTCTTCTGTGCTTCATACTAGATCCTTTCAAAGGAGAGGGAGAACCACTAACTGCCAGACCAGTTTTGCATTACTAGTGAAATAACTTCCTCCTGGCCTCTACTGTAAGCTTTCACAATTCCTGTTCTTGGTCTTTTCGTGCACTGTTGTTGAGGTATGAATATAATTTCATGTTTCTTCCCAAGCTCTTGGTTCTGAATCCTATTGTTTTACAGTATTCTGCCACAAGTACTCTGTTTTAAGAGTGCTACTCAACCTTATTTAAATAACACAGAAGTGGACTCGGTGGCATCCTACACCAAGGAGATTTACAGTTACTGTATTTACAGTTCTCTTCAGGTATTTCTTTCTATCTATCTTGTACTGTGCTGTTCTATTTTAATAACTAAGTTCTTATTCTGTCATTAAGCAAAATAAATACAAAATCAGAAATATATATATATATAAAAGCCTTCACCCTATTAATTATCTCCATATCTTTGACCTAACCTGACTGATACCAAGGTTAACCATCATGATGTGGGAAGAGAATAGGCACATCTATTAACAGACAAGTTTAATAGAGCCAAGCTGCTTTTCACTCTGCTGCAATTTAATAAGCCCGAAGGTAAAAGGTGGGAGACAGTGTTGCTGTTGCAACATTTTCCTGCTGGTGAAAACCGAAAATATCAAAGAATCAGACCACAAAAAAAGGTATAGGAGTGGGCTGTACTAGGAATTGAGGCAGGGAATAAAGAGACTGATCTTGTAGAAAAGGAATAAACTAGACTTTTATATTCTGAATAGAGTGGCTGTAACTATTATGCATGCCAGCTAGAGTAGAGGATTTGAATTGAAAAAAAGCAGTGGAGGATGCTGTTGCAGAAACAGAAGGGGTTGAAAGCTACAATACTGAACGGTGAAGTGAAATTCTTTACAAAAATAGTTCTATTTTAGATATAGTAACCTTAAATTAAAAGAAGATCTTATAAATTCCTTCCTGATGAGATAACATGGCAATGGTTGCGGTGTACAGATGGTGCAGTTTGTTTACTAACTGTATTTTTTACATCAGTTGGCAGTAACATTTTAGTACTACCTAAATATGCATCTTTAAGTGTCTCTCAGTAGGCATCTGTGCTTGAAAATTCAGGTTGTGGTTGCTTTAAATTGCCTTAACTGCTATTTTCTTTAAAACCATATAGTATAGCTGTAAAAATAAATACCTTCTAGCAAAATCAAGAGGGACCGTGT
Source organism: Anser anser (assembly GCF_964211835.1). Classification (NCBI taxonomy): domain Eukaryota; kingdom Metazoa; phylum Chordata; class Aves; order Anseriformes; family Anatidae; genus Anser; species Anser anser. Next base: position 48,921,647 of record NC_139725.1, on the reverse strand, counting down.
TACTCTAATTTTTATTGTGGCTTAGTTGGAAGGGGCTGGATTTGAAGCATTCAGTGAAATCAGATAAAAGCTTGAAATAAAAAAACACCAAATAATGAAAACCATATTAATTCTTATAAAACACTTCCTCTCTCTATGAACTCAAATCAGAGATCACAAACATAATAGATGGACAGCTGTCACATCCAACTTTCTCAGGTACCCTATTTGTTTTTAATTATTTTTTGTCAATTCCAGAATAAACAGTCTGTTACCCAAAGGTTATCCTCTGTGTTGCTGGATGTTTTTATATAACCTCGTGCCAAAATAATTCAGGCCTACTATTTTGCCACTCATGTCAGTGCAGGACAGATTCTAATCTTTACAGGTAATGTGTAGATTTGGCTCAAAACACCTCTTGACAACATGCACTGGATCGTAATTCCACAAAGTGATGCATTTTCCTCAGTAAAAAGAACTGCATGCTGCTTACAGGTTTGGTGTTCACTTTTCAACACCTCGCCAAATAGGGCCTTGAACCTAAAATGCAACAAATGCACTTGCTTATGAGGTTTGTGTCTTACCCGTTTTTGATGTTGTCTTCATCAAAGGAAGCTTTGTCTTTGAAAGCAATGCTAGCAAAAGTAATGCTAGGCTTCCACTGCTAGTGGGGGTATTACATCTGTATCGGAGTTCCTGCACCACGTTGGCTTTGAACCGCCTTGGGATGTATGCTTTCATGCCTTACGAGTTCATGTAAGTGCTTAAGGTTTCTTCCAGGTTCTTTCTGATAGCCTGTAAAGGGCACGTTGGGGATGGGGCACCGAGCTCTGAAACTTCAGGGTGTAGTGTGAAGCACTGAGGAGATGAGGCAGCAGTTGTCTGTTAGGGAGGATGTGGCTGCTGGCAATTTTTTGTCACTATATTTTTGTCACTATCTGATGTTGCCTGTTTGAGACTTTGACTCTTCATTCTTCATAAAACATCCCCAGTCCTTCTTCTTTGTTCTTTACTTCCCTTTTTCACTGGGAAAGTTGGGCCTCTTCTGTTTGCCACTAGCAAAAAGTGAAAACGCAGTTTGTGTACTGAGTCGTCTCTCCACTTATTTTAATTAGCAAAAAGAAACCCAAATGCATTCATTTAAATATTTATTTAATTTTCTAAACTCCAAAACTTTGGATGTAGTTATTTTTAACCCGGTTTCCTAGGGAAAGCTGTTCCTGCAATCATTTTTCACTCACCACCCACTGTTAATAACTTCAAAAGCCTTCGTGCTGATCGCAGACATTTCAGGTGGGGTAGGGAAGTCAGCTAGGAAATCCAGGGCTTCAGCAATGCAGAGAGGGACCCTCGTCACCGTGCTGGTCAGGGTGCCCCCCGAGGGCAGCCCTTGCTACTAGAAGCAGGATGGTCGGCCTGGAAGGGACTTCATGGAGACCCCACCTGTGGGGAAGGGGCTGGCGGCTTGAGGGCACTGGTGGGGGTCGGGGCTGAGCGGGAAGCAGCAGTCTGAGGAAGGGCACCCTGCCCTCGCCTTCCTTCAGTGCTGCTCCTCATGACCGCATCTTTTCTGGTCTTCTTGGCATCCCTCTCAGAAGCGCGCCTCCAGACTGTGAGCGTAACTGCTGTGTGAGAATGAACTGGCCCTTCAGTTTGCCCTCGGACTTTACTCCTGCACCTCTTGGTATGGTCTGTGGCTGCTGAGTGCTGTGCCTGACCTCAGCCCCTCTCTTCGGCCTTGGCCCTTGTCTTCAGCCTCAGCTAGTGCCCGAGTTTCTTCCCTGAGCAAATCTGGTGCATTCGTTCTCCGACCTGGCTGAGGCCTCCTCCTGTGCAGCCAGGCCCTCCTCTCTCCTCTGTCTGTGGAAGGACGACCCAAAACACCTTATCCTCGGTCCTGCTGACACCACCACAGGTGCCTGGCTCTGCTGAGGCTTCATGGAGCTGTCTGGTGTCCTCCGGAGCATACCGATATAAACATAGCTAGGCACCACAGCACGTGCGGAAGGGCTTGAATCACGGGTGTGCTTTGGAAAGCAGCTGCTCTGGATGCAGTGGTGTGTTGTAAACAGCTCGTATTAGTGTCATGAAGTCATTACAGAAACCTGGTGGTGCCATTAGTGGTCCGAAGGCTAAGAATACACATTTCAAGATAGACTGGTTGCATCAATTTTATCTGAAAACACAGAAGCTTGTTGCACAAACAAAACCCGAAGTCAATAGGAAATGTTGTTGTTGTTGTTTTTCTGCTGTGCCCTTTTATTCTTTCAGCAGCAAAACTAACTTTATGCTACAGTGTTAGCAAGTAGTGGGACTTTATTTAAAGTAAAACAAAAAATTAAAATCCAGGAACGGTCTATAAACAAATGCTGAAGTTGGCTGTACAAATTAGGACAGTAAATTCAACTTCTAGCTGTCCTTTATGTTGTGAAAGGGATGGAAGAATTCTGGTTTAGTTTGGCATTGCTATCTTGGGCTTCTTTGTGTTGTTGTTTTTTTTTTCCCTTTTATTTTTAATTTAGGCAAATTATCCCTCTTCAGTTTGACTGAAGGGAAACTTTTGCTGTGTGGTCTATGTGGTGTCTGGACCCAGTGCTGCAAAATGGCACGCGTTCAGGGGTTAAACTGTTCGGGAGTACACTTGCAGCACAGATGCTTGCAGCAGGAATATTGCTTTTGATGTATCTTCAGAGTTGAAAACTAACGTAAGTCGGTAAAGCTGCCTTTCTGAGGAGTCTGCTGGTGACTTTTGGAAAAGAATATGCTCAGCTGTCCAGGACACAGACAGGCATCTGCTCCTCAGTATGTTTGCACCTTTTATACTGGTAGTCTGCTGCTACTCTGACTTTAGTTTTCCATGTACTACAGTGTTGCTGTTTACTGTTTTAGCAATTAAATAATAGAGTAGCCGTATTAGGATTGTATTTCCAGCTGTGTTATCACAGCAAAATAGTACATACTTAAACTAGTAAAAAAATCCCTTTTTATTCTTAATGGGTGAAATCCTCTCTACACCGTTTGTATTGTTAATAACTTGCAAGGTTTTTGCTCCACATCCTGTTACTCTCCTGGAAACAGATTTGAAATATATAGATGTACAAAATATGGTGGTTTTTTTTTAACAGTGAAAAGTAATTTTCTGACATAATAGCCAAAATAAAGTGCCACGAAGCTATTAGCAGTAAATTGAATTTTTTGGTATGCAATTTAGCATAAATATAACAAGCTGAAAAAAATAAAAATAAAAACAACAAACCCGTACTCATTAGTCATTCAGTTTAGCAGCACGGAGGCAGCAGTCGGCAAGGGTGTGCGTTTTTATGTCTGCTTCAATTGCACACTTCATTTATTTGGACATGGCATAGGCGGCTTTCTCTGTCACACGGCATCGCGGCACGATTAGCGAGTTGCGCCCCAGGGCAGCTGGGACGCTTTGCTGGGGCAGATGTTCTTTTCAGCTTATTCAGTGGCCGTTCTTGGGTTGTTTACTGTTGTCATAGCTACCCACATTTCCATAGCAGCCGTGCTGCTGTGTGTGAAGCAAGTGAATATAGTTATAAAAGGATCATATTTTGTTCTGTCTCTATAACTTGCCATCTGTCAACTGACTGTTGGAGATGGATTCAGAAACCAATTTAAGAGTAACAGCAGCCGGCTGATGATTTTTGCTTATATTAAAGTGACAATGGATAAGGATGCAAGTAAGTTGGTGCTTCAATGAAATGCTAGCTTCTTTTTTTCTCTCTCTCTCTAAATCGTAGCAGTTTTGCTCCCAACACTTTCTCAGACATCACTGAAATCCTTACTGACAAATGAAAAAGACCAAGCATCGTCTTCTGTACTTGCTCAGGTGAAGGTGTGTCCTTACGCTTTCCCTCTCTTTTGTCGACTCATCCCGTTGTGCTGATTCCAAATTGTGATGTTGTGCCTGCTTTCACAGATCCTGTGTAATGAAATCTAAATACTCGTCACAAAATTAAACAGCGAATTCGTGAGGCTAACAGAGGCTGATGTGCTATCGTGCACGCACAAGGATGGTGTGGTGAAGTTCATCACTGTGCTCTGCTCAGCAGCAGTATTGGGATCACATGCAAGTTTGGGGGTGAATGCAATGTGGGATCAAAGAGCCATCTGAATAATGAACTCTTACACCTTTTCACTGCAGAGATTCGATTGAACCTATAGTTTAGCAACGGGGGCGAAAAGATTAGCCCAGTTGTAAATAATGTATTTATTGGTTGATTTTCCAGATCCTGACATTGATGCTGCCACTGCCATGATGCTTTTGAATACTCCCCCTGAGATACAAGCAGGTTGTGAGTAGATATTTCTATAGCATATAGCAACATAGACATGTAAAGTTAATATTCTCTTTTATAAGTATACAGCGTACCAGATAAAAAGAAGGATTTTATGAAGAAATACAACTTCCCTTTTAGACCCTTACACTTTCTTGACCCTTACATGAGTATAATTTTGTGGTTCATGTTACAGTCATTGTTACATGAATAATAGTAATCCTTAATCTCTAATGTAAAAGAGGGGTTATTGTTATTCATGACATACACGTAATTGAGTAACACACTATTATCCGTACTGATGGCAAGACCTGGGGCAACAGCCAGGAGAAAGGCAGAGAGAGAAAGAGAGCAAGAGAGCGGAGGGTACACAGCATATGGTTTTGTTTTCATTTTGTTTTGATTTGACTCCCATCGTGTGAGTTACCACAGCCATCTGGATACTTTCCATTCACTTGGGCACCATTTCAACTCCTTCCTTGCACGCATCCTGCCCACTTCCCTTTTTTGCACTGTCTGATGCAAGGCGGTAGGCAGGCAACAGGGAGTAAGGAAAAGTCTGATTTCCTGCCAATACAGCCCTTCTTGTTCTGGGACCAGACCTGAGGGTTTGACGCTGCGCATTAGCAGAGCTCTGAAGAAGCTCTGGCCCCCACTGTACTGAGCTGCGCACATGGTGGGAGAATCGTCCTGCCCCAGAGAGCTTACAGCGGAGGTATTAGAGGAATCCATGGAGGAATACAGCTGCACAAAAGCAGGGAGTGCAAGAAAACAAACATATCACTGGTCAGCAAGCATGGTAGTAATGCCAAGTGACAGGCAGCTCTAAAAAATCAAGGCAGAAGTTAAAGAAGAAGCCATTACGAAGCCTGTCTAGCCTCACTGCTATTGTTCTAGCTCAGGCAACCAAATCCAAATTCCAGGGAAGCCTTGATTCGTGCTTTGATACTCTGCCTGGGGAAGAGTCAATTACCATCAAAGCATCTCCTGCGCAGCCGAGGAAAGCTATTGTCAGCCTGCTTTGTGACCCTGCCAGAGAAATATCGGTTGAGAAGCTCCTGTGGGGGGAAAGTGTGATGTACCAAGAAACAGTCCGTACCAGAGAGGCTGGTCTCTGCCCTCCTTTCCTACACAGCCTTCAGGAGCTGTGGGCAGTAAAAGAGTGAGCAATTCCCGCAATGTGTGGATAGGAAAAAGGAAGGATTTTATCGGGGAGAGGAGGTTATTGGTGGGGTTAGGGGGAAGAACGAAATGAGAGGTCTTTAGAGGATCAGAAATTTCAGTATGTCAGAGTTGTGGGCAAAAAAAAGAAAGAGGAAGAGAGTGGCATAGAATAAGAGTGCAAGACAGGGTGTGTGAGAGACCAAACAAGAAATGCAGCAGTATGTGCACAGAAAAGCATGGGGAGAGAACACAGTAATCCAGACTTCTGGAGGAGCTGGAGAGCCATGGAAGGGAGAGAATGCATAGTAAGCTGCACATACTAAACACACACGGCAGATTTTTGTGTCACGTACATGTTTCCCAGTACTGTAGCTGTTTGCATGGAAGTGACCTGGACACTTTAATGTCATGGGGATCTTAGAGTGTGGACTGGCAAATGGCTTATTGCCATTTCAGTTTGTAGAGGTCATTCTGAGGAAGGAAATTGTAACCTTTTGTGAGTTTGGCATGTCTCTCCTCCATGTCACCTTCCCCACGGGCTGTTGTATCATAACGTCAGAAGTGAGAGGGAGATGAGAGCAGGAAGGTGGCTCCTTCGCTCATGTTGCTCCCTTCTCGATGCCAGCGAATAGTAACGAGGTCTTCTTCTGTGCCTTTACAATGACATGCTGAGTCTACTCAGAAGTTCATGAATCCTTCCAAATGTTGGGTAGAATTGGCTGGAGCCATGAGAAAAGGCGGGAGGGTTGATCATAACATCAGAGGTCCTCTGAATTATGAAGGAGAAATATTTCTGTGTGTGTGAGAATGGACCCTTGAGGAAATAAATCAGCCTATTGTACAAATTGCAGTAGAGTCTAGTTTATTTACCATGTTAGGAAAATCTTAGACAACTTAAAGCAAATTAATTACTAGTGCACATTAAGAAACAATTGCATGAAAAATCACATTTTAAATTCATTTTGGAATAAAAGGCAAGTGGGCTATAAAAGTTTCACAGCAATCCTGAGCATCATATGGAAGCTCACAATTCATTCTTTCTCTGTTAGTGACTGCAGTGCTCTGTAAATCAACCTGTAAATTATCAGTGCAGTAAGCATGCTGATATTGTTTGGCGCCTTGAAGATTTAGGATTCTGTTCATCGTATCACACTGTGGTATCAAGCATGCGCTCAAGCCATCGGGGTTGCAAAATGTCCTGAAAATATGTAAACATCACTGTGAACCATGGCTATATCCCAAGGAGGTTATGGCACAGTCCAAACTCATGCTTGTGTGGAGGGTTGCACACGCTGGCTTTTTACTTTGAAGGCATCTTCTTGAATTAAAAGCTGCCTTTCCAACAGGGTGAAAATCTGTGCTTGTCTGGGCAATGGGGATGCTAAAAGCATCTTCAGGATAAAAGTTAGCTACAGCCATCATTCAAAGTCCTACTAAAATTTGTTTTGTTTTGTTTTTAGTATTGTCTGTCAGAAAGGAATCCCATCTCAGTGGCATGAGAAAATCCAGAATAAACTAGTCCTTCCTTATAACAGACTGATTAATTAGCTTTACATTTCTAAATGGCCATTTAAAATTCCATACCGACATCTTCAATGCTGCTAACAGCCGCACATGAATTTTAAAATCAGCTTTTGCTTTTATATGAAATCATGAAATGGTGTCTGAACTGGCACAAGCATTGCTTACCATTTGCTCGAATCACACCATGCTTTAATTTTCATGCAAAAAATCACAAAATAATAAAATACCATGATTTGGATATTGAGGGGGGGGGTTACTTTATAGACTCATTAAATTGATTGTTCATTTTGTCACTAAAGGTTGGAAATAGTGCAATTATAGTTGGGTTGGTGACGTCAGAAATTTCTAAACAATTTCCAAATATTAACACTTTGCACTATTTTCACAGACTAAATATTTCGAGAGTGTAACTAAATGCAGAAGTTAAAGAGTTGCCAGGTCTGTGCAGGACTCTGTTGAAACACACCAGCTGGCACCAAGAATAAAGCATTAAAATACTGTGATATGCTAAGGGCAGGCATAGACATAGATTTAATGGTTTATTTATTTGAGTTTGTGGAAGTCCTTGCATTTCATCAAGTTTTGTATTGTTTGATTATGTTAAAAAAAAAAAACCAACCTGGAACACCTGCTTTCTGTAGTCAAAACTATCAGAGCTTATGAATACTTCAGATTTCAATAGTAGCAGTACATGAATATTCATTCCAAAATACGTGACTTCCATTGAAAGCTGCATTTTTACCTGTAGGGGACTGCATGGTGGCTGGGCCATCATGGGCAAGTCGTGTCCAGTGGCTGGGCCCGTTTGCTCTGGTGGAACCCAGCTCGCAGAGAGGAGAAAGCAAAAGATGCCAAATACGTGGTAACGCTCTGCTTTGAGGTCACGGCTACTCACTCAGTCAAGCCCATGGGTTATTTTGTACGATTGTTAAGATTCTCAGTACTTTGCTTCTTACCAGTGATAATGTGAATGTTACTAGCTGGTACTCACACCAGCAGAGCATTCCTGACTCCAGAGTGGTATGGTCCTGGGCACGTCATTTAGCCGTAGTTTTGCCATGAGCAAACTGGGGATTGAATTTGGTGGTTTCACAGTGTGTTTGGACTTCCAGAGGTCCAAGTCACTGTTGGCATTTTAGGTAGCGATACCTTTCTGCTTAGTGAGATTGTAGTGAACCTGAAACTATTTGCAAGAACGGGCGTGAAGGGAGCCCGTACAGCCTGTTGTTGATGCAAACACTGGTGAAATACGCTGTGGTCAAAGCAGTGTGCTGGAAACCTTGATTTAATGTCAGAAGCTCCTAACTCAGCGATCTTACACATAGCTTCACATTCATGAGGAGGCCTGTGCCCGTTGCTATATAATTTGGGAATTGCACACAACCGTGTGTGTGTTGCTCAAGCTGAAGTTTAAGACTACCGTTGGCTGTAAACAATGCTTGCAAAAGGGATTTGGGTGGAAACCGGGAAAGTCCAGGAAAGTCTCCTCAGCTCCCCAAATTTTTCTTCAGTTTCTGTTACTACTCCTCCAGATGAGCTGGAAAGTGGTGGCCTTCAGGATACTTTGCAACGCTGTTTTGGGGGATCATTCCGTATAGGAGACTGAAGCCCTGTGGTAAGGATGTTTGGGAAGACAGGAGAATGGAGTTTTTCTGGGTGCTTCTTAAAGAGCAGGCTTTTCAAGGGTGCGACCAGCATCTCTGTTTTGGAAGTCTTTCTTTTCTCAAGTTATGTATAATGCGGAATACATACATTTAGTATGTTTTAAATTTGGTGGGATAAGAAGAAATTCCTGAAAGAGATCTACTATTACTTCTATGCTTCTAAAACTGTACCCCAATGAAATTTACATTTTAAGTGAATGCAGGTGGATTGTACGCATTGGAGATATATTTGGAGAAACGAAGGCAAAAAGCTGCCTTAAAAACAGACCAAATAGAAAATGCTGCTTCCTGGTGCATTTTTATTGTAAGTGAAATTTGTTAAGTGCAGTATTGTGTTTGTACTGCTTGTGCACAAATTATTTACTATCCTGATGAAGCGGCTTCCAGCCTAACGTTCTATATCAGAAAATGATAAATCATTGACAGTGAAATGTTTCATAAAGCTATTTTTGCTGACAATTCTGTAGCAAAGTGAAAATTGGAAAAACATTTTCATTGGGTTGAAACTTTCCATTCCATTTGTTGGCGATTTGCAGGGAATGGCATCCTCAACTTGTATTTAAGTGGATTTTTTTTTTAACTTCAGTTTTTCAGTATTATGTCATTAAAGTGAAGAAATGAAATTGGAGAGAAAACTTACTGTTCTGAAATACTTTCTACTTCCTTCTCCCTATTCCTTGTATTCTGATTTAGCAGTATGGTTTTGTTTGGTTTTTGGGGGGAAGTTTGGGATTGGGGGTTGTTAATTTTCATTCTCTTTCTGAACACAAGATATTTTACTACTGGGTTCTCCAAAATAAGCAACGCTGGCTTTTTACTTAATGCAAAAAAATAACTCTGAAGATCACACTGTTTTTATAAAATGTCCATACTGGGTATGAGTGGGGTGGGATTATCAGGATATACTTTTCCCTCCCCTCTCAAATTTTTGCTTAGGGTAAATAGCTTGTCGGATGCATTCTTGATTTGCAGCTTGTTAGGGCTGCAGACTATGGAATTTAAGAAAATTAAAAGAGTAATTGTGAAATTACTCTTGAACAGTAAAATTGAAGAAGTTAGGCAGATGGTATCAAATTTATGGCTGAGATAAGAGAGTTGAAATGAATAAAGTTACACATTTGGCAGAAAACATTTGCTTTTGGCAACCTCTCATGTCCCATCAATTACACATCATCAACAATTTCCTATTTTCAGTCCTTGTAGCCTGAGAGAAAGTATTCTGCTAAACACTGTCCTGGAAGAGGAATTGGCAGAAAGAAGCTAAAGCTGACATATTAGCAGAAACTCAATTTTCTCTTGCCTACAATGGTTTGTTCTGTGCTACACGTGATGGGTCACAGAAGAGAGCCGTGACATAAATGCATGTGCCACATGGTGACAGAGAGGCAGAGGACCAGTCTGTCCCTATGGGATACCTTCACGCTCTTAATATTTCACTTTTGAGAAGTTCATTTTCAGTAAATATTCATTCTTCCTCACTGGTCTAAATCTTCGTTATCTTGAGCTGGACAGTTTTATAGAGTATGCTGCTTTCCCAGATGGCATAAGGTACTCGTTCGTTACTCCCTTTCTTTTTAATTTCCTTGATTTACAAAAAATCTTGGACAAGGTTGTTAGCTTAGCTGGTTGGGTGAAGTTTGCTTCACCGCCACACGCACGCTTGAGAGGAAAAGATTATGGATGCCATGTGCCAAGGGCTGTGATGAAAGAAGCTCCATAGTTTGGGATACTCTACTCGAGAATATGTTCTGAACTCAGATAGTCCTGCATCAGATGTCGGATGGTCATATGGCCTTCTAGTTATCTTCCACCCCCAGGTGCTGCGTGCAGGCTGCAGAGCAACACTGGATCTTTATAGGCTTCTCTTGGATCTTTCTAACATTATCCGAACACAATGCTTTGATGGATTCAGATTATGGTGTGTTCTACAACATGGCATTCACTTTATTGTCTGTTAAACTGTAATGTAAAAGCTTGCTATAGAGTATAAAAGACGGATTATTCTCCCCCTTGGAGAATTTCAGAGATGTAGTTTTGATTTTTTGATGTTATGTGCGTTGCTTCTCTCCACAGTTAATCACCAGAGGCTTGAAATTCCATCAAATCCTATTCCAGTTGTGGAATTTCATCAGAGCAGTGTAAGATCCCCAAATCATTTCCTTCTTAATGCAAAAGATTAAAGGCAGATTCTCTCTAGATTTTTTTACCTCTGTTTACTGCAGTTGAAGTATTTCTTGGGTTTTAAGCTTTCTGAGAGAGAAACGAGATCCATTGTCTCTTTCAAAACATAGCAGTGATAGAAGCTGAAAGGTGAGTAATGGGTTTGTTGTTTCAGACTCTTCAAGTTTCACTAAGAACGTTTTATGAAAGAGGAAACCTTTATCAAAGAGGTGCACTGATCTTTTTGCATTGTACTCTAGAGCTGAGTTTCTCAGACATAAATGTCTGTAGGCACTTGCACAGAAAAGGTGTAAATTGCATTTCACAGTTCTGCCTAGGAATGGGGAACCATGTAACCTGCCTGTGCTACTGGTTTAAAGCAGCATTAGAAAAGAGGAGTCTGGGCTGTAAGGTGTTAGTCCAGACTGGCACTGATTTTTGATACGGTTTAGGTTAAATTATTTTACCTCCACACCGTGAATCTTCAATCTAAAGTGTAAACACCTAACCTCAAAGTATGGTTTCAAAACTTAATTAAAGCTGGAAAGGCACAACTGTATCTTTGGAATAAAAGTACTACATCTTTTCCAGTAAATAATCCACAGCCCTTCAAAAGTACCAACGCTGGAAAACAGTTCTTTGGATAATCAGTAACCATCTTCATACAGCCTGCACAAAGGCAGGGATAGTATCTAGGAACCCGGGATAACATGCATATTAGCAGTTTCTAGATACAAAAATTGTAATATAAATTAGTTACTGTCATCTGGGGAGGGATGGGTATTGCTGCTTGAAATGCTAGTTTGTAAGCAGAGACGCGTGACGAATAGGTATCAGTCTTACAGTGGCACACCGGCTCTGTGCATAATCTAGAAATAAATAACGTTTACCACTGAATTATTTTGATCACCGCTGCTTTTCATGTGAGGTTATGATGCTACAGGAGCTCATTTACCAGTAAGCTGTGTTTTTCTCATGCTGGTTCCAGATGTTTGCAGAAAGGATACACTGCCATGTCCAGTGTCCTCCTTCAGCAGATCTCTTGCATACAACCTTTCCGTATTTCTGTCTGCATGGCTTAACTACCTATGTAGTGGTACTGCTGTGTTGGCAAACAAAAAGAAAAACGGGTTCCAAAACCACTGCTGTTGCAAGCTGAAATAGTTACCGGATTCTGAGTGTTGATTTCAATATACAAAGCTGTGGCGTACTTCAGAAAAAAATGAAGGCTTCTTTTGGCACTAACTGAAGTCTTTGAATGAGTGGTGGCACGCTGAACAGACTAGGCATAATTGAAGTGAATTTCGTAGGTGGGAACACAGGTACTGGACAGTCAAGGTGTCTCTTTGGGGATAATTTCATAGGATAACAAACTTCTACCTTCCCTTCCCTTCCCTTCCCTTCCCTTCCCTTCCCTTCCCTTCCCTTCCCTTCCCTTCCCTTCCCTTCCCTTCCCTTCCCTTCCCTTCCCTTCCCTTCCCTTCCCTTCCCTTCCCTTCCCTTCCCTTCCCTTCCCTTCCCTTCCCTTCCCTTCCCTTCCCTTCCCTTCCCTTCCCTTCCCTTCCCTTCCCTTCCCTTCCCTTCCCTTCCCTTCCCTCTCCTCCCCCTTCTCTTCCTTCTTCTCTATAAGATCTGTACATTCCTGAAGGGCAGAGGTGGGATCTGTGTGTGTGTTGAGGTGGGGATATTTCTAAACATGAAGCTTTTGAAGAGAATGCTTCCAAGTAGGGCACCATGAGTTAAAAACCTGCAAAGAGCAAAGGGTGGTGGAAGATGGAGGAATGGTTTGAGTGGGGATGTTGATACATAGAAAGTCCAAGCTATGAAACTTTACGGTGTATTTTATATACATAGCAGTGCAGAAAAATGAAACTTGGAGAAAGTCAAGATGGAAGGAAATGAGCCAAGATTTTGGGAGAATTGATTTGGAAGAGTGATCAGGCTTTTTTTAAAGAAGCAACAGAGTTGTCAGTAAGGCAGAAAGAGAGAGCAGGAGAGAAGCCAGGGTAAGATAAGCATCAGCTAACTTTGCCAACAGACCAGGATAATTAGGTAACTATGGAGAGAAGACTTTGGGCATCAAGGAGCCTGTTGCTCTTTTTTTGGAGTAGAATTGTCAGTGTGTTTGCTTTGAAGTTGTGTATGTATATTTATTTAAGCAACACACATAACTAATTGACAAGTGACTGTGTGCGTTTATGCATAAATGTTTTATTTCAGAATAAAACCCTACGGTTTGTATCTGAGTAAAGATGAAATTACCATATCTCTCTAGGTCAAATTTCTTGGTTCATTTCTTCTAAGGGAGCTTTGTAAATACAAAGAAACTGTACTGTGTAGTGTAAAATGATATCTATCCCTCTTGTAAGCCTGATGGAAAAACCATGCCATTGGAAATGATGTCTTTTTATTGATCTTTCGATGTTTAGCAGGTTTATCTATCTGTAGCTTTGAGTTTGCCTGTTACCTGTGCATTTGGTTAGCCATATCCTTGAGCAGAGTACTTCACTTTTATGGCAGTGTTATTTTGGCCTTCTTAAGGCCGTGGTGTTGAAACAAATATAATAAAAACTTCAAAGTCTGAATTTCTTAGCAAGAGAACATTCCTCTGTACTACCTACGAACCCAAACATTGGAGCATTTAAAGCCTTATAGTGTCCCCTGAGTGAAATGGCCACAATCGATTTCTCATAATCTAGTGCTGGAAGAAAATGCACAAAGCAGTGAAGTATAAATAGTAAAAAGCAATTTTTAAATTATTTTGGTCATTGAAAGCTGACCCTAGTTGTTATAAAGTAGATTCTGTAATTTTAGCCATTTTAGGCTGTACTTAAGCACCTAAATATAAATGACCTGTTCTTAAGAGGTGCTCAAATGCAAGGGTGGGTATCAGGCGGCGGCAGGATTTGATTAGGGGTGATGTGCTCTCACCAGCAGCAGAAAGAAGATTATTTTCCCAGAACTAATCTTTGTGGTCTGGAGTGAAGCAAGGTGAGCATCAGGATGGCAGGAAGGCGAGCGTGGATCTGGCTTGGTGTTGATAGCAATGTACCTCAGCAGCTTAAAAATAATGTACTTCTAAGCCTGTATTTCTCTGCCTCGGAATACACTAACAGTTTTAGGGGTCAGCATTTGAAGCTGGGTATGCTCTGGTTCTTAGGCTGAATGAGTTTCCCAGTCTCTCTGTAATTTGCTTAGGTACAACCTTTAAAAGTAAAAATCTGTAGCTGTATATGAAGTGACGGGGTTTGTATATATCTCATATGTATTTTTATAATACCTGGATGTTTAAAAATGACACACAGAGTAACGGTAATCACTGTCTTTTTGGACACTCCCCACCGGGGGAGGGTATGGTAGAAATGTTGACTTGTTGCGAGGGTAAAGCAAAAACGAGCAAACTGGCTAGCTGTGGACATTCAGGTGGAGGCTGCTGGACGTTGTCAATGCAGCCTGCAGGGACGTAACAGTTGTGCAGACCAAGGGCGTTGTGCCTAAGTCACTGCTCAGTGCTGCACTCGGTAGTCCTGCAGCCCCGGGTGGAGGAAGAAAATGCTGAGGACACAGAAAAGTGCCTGGATGCAAACAGAGTACTCAGTTCTTGGTTAAAATCTTATTGGGCAGAGCTGCAGTTTTTGATATGCAGCCAAGGTAAAAGTCCCCGTGAAGCCTCCCGTGCGCAGCACCTCCGGGTGCTGGGGGCATCAGCCCAGCACGGTGAGCGGGGGCGAGCAGGCTGTCCCCGGGCTGCCTGCTGGGGGCACTTTGCTGCTGTCAGGTGGGGTGACAGAGGTCGCTGGGTGCAGAAGAGGGGAGCTAAGAAGTGGTGTGGAGCTGACGCCTTTTCAGCCTCTTCTCTTTGCCTCGTAAATCCGCATTTGTAGTTAATATTTTATTTTGCAGGAGACAGAGGCCAAGAGATTGTTGCTCAGAAAGTGAGCCAGGATGATAACAAGCTGTGACTTATGTCCTTGCGAGTAAATTGTTTATATTCTGTTTATCTGCAAAGGGTCATTCTTTCTTATTGTAGATGAAACAATTACATCCATGCTCGTAGCTGGTTTTGACGCTAAGCACATACCTTCCCAGCAGAACTGTGATTATAAAACCAGTGATTCAATTGTACAGGGAATGGTCAGCAGCAGCTAGGTCAGGCAGTGGCTTTCACAAGCCACGTTACCACTGGTTGCTGTTAAACTTGTTGCCATGAAAATAGCATTGAAAATAGGATGACATTCACAAGAGTTGAGACTGAGAAGCTAAAAGGTAAGCAGCGTACTACACGAAGTGTATTACTTCTCTGATGTTTTCTCAATTCTTTGAGAAGCTTAACTTCCACGTTTTGCTCACGCGCTCTTCTGATGTTTTCTTTGAAAGGAAAAATGTTCTTTTTTTTTTTTCCTTCTTCTTAGTTCCTCCAGGAGTGATACAAAATGGAGCTCGAGTTCTGAGTAGAGGAATATTTCCTGGAGCCAGGCCATTGCCAATCAACCCTATAGGAAGCATGGCTGTTGCAGTAAGGTAAGAGTGGTTCATTGTGAGATCTTTGTGAAATAAATTAGTGTTTTGCAGAGAAAGTAAAAGTATATGTAAGCTCACATCAGTAGAAGCTTTACTGCTTGCTAATACTTCAGAGATTATAAATGAAAAAAACCTCTGCCATCTAAAATGTGTGGTTTATCATTCTTTGCAGGATAGTCATAGCATATCTGTCTGTTGCATAGTGGCTTATAAAAAACATAGTTTTGTTTTCACTAGCAAATTGCAGGCAGTTTACGGTGAGAAGCTCCTTGGGTGACCTGTTTTTCTAAGTGCAGATGTGTTTTCGTGCCCCCCCCCCCCGCCTCTGCCACTTTTTTAAAGACAATTTCCTGAACCTTTTCCAGGGATTAAATATGAGAGAGAAGCATATCAGTAATATTAAAGCAATTTCTGAAAGATATCTAAACATATAGCTGTCATTTTGTTATTAATGTAGGTCTTCGTGAGGTGGTTTCTTTCATTACAGGTTCTATTTCAAGGTTATACTGCAACATTCAAGGGTAAAATGTTGTTTGAAGATCCTCAACTTTTTTCAGAAAGCAGGGCAGTAAGGGACATCTAGTGATGGTAATAAGAACTGTGCGTCAGTGCTTTGCTTCACTTGAAGCCGTGATGGTTTCTTGTTGCAAGAACAATTTGCCTTAGGTGTAGCTCCATTTGCAGTCAGTCACAACAGAGATTAATTTGGTCAAGTGTGCTGCCAGTGCTCTTTTCTTTCACAGCTCTCAGAATCATCAGTAAAAGCCATTTCAGCTCAAGCAGTTGGGTGTTCTGGGTGGGGTTTCATAATCAGCACTGCCCCTGCTTTGCTGGGCTGCTCCAATTGCAGCCTCTGATCTCAGCAAGTGGCTGCAGAGCAGTGAAATAAAGTAGCTTGCTAGCTACTTATTCCATCATTATTTGCTTGGGATTTTTTTCCATTTGCACTTTAGTTTTTATCCCTTTTTAGAATTAGTGTCTAGGCCTTTGGATAGTTTTTACATCCAATAAATTGAGGGAGAGAGAGACAACCTATGACATTCATGTAATCTTGATGCTTAAAAATGCATAGAGGGGAAGACACTAATTGGAATAAAATCCAGATTTTTGATGGCAGCTGTTTCAACTGTTTTTCACATTTGCTGCGCTGTAGGGATACAACCCTGAGGGTCATCCTCCAGAAGTCTGCCGTTTGTTTCCATCTCGCTTTTCCCCAGCCTGGCCTTGCTAGCAGTGGAGGTCAGCCCTCTTCACTAGCTTTGCCGCTGGCTTGGCCAGGACTTGCATTCTGCTCCAGTGGGGATTGCAGTGCTGTGGGACTATTGGATCATTAATTCTCTCTCTATATATATATGTATTTATATATTTATATTTATGAAGTGTCCAAGCTAAATGGAGGACACAATGGTCTGAATATTCTCTCGTGAGCTTATCTGCATTTCCAGCTCAGGGCCATTTCTTAAGCAGAGGAGACTGTTTTGTAATCAGGGTTGACTTAGGATGGAGATAGGTCTGCTCTTCCTTCCAGGCCACTCAGAAACTTCCTTCTATGTAGACGTCTCCAAACTGCTATGCTGCTGTAGGGCTGTATATAGTTAACTTTTACAGCCTTAGTTAACTTACACAGCCTAGTTAACCTTCATTTTCTGAGGACTCTTCTCTTGTGTTTTTTTTCAGCAGGTAGAACAGGATCTTTGCCAGCTACTTCCTAATGTAAATTCGGGAAATAAGGGATTTTACACCTCCCTTGCCTATGTGCTTCTTGCTCTGTCTCAGAGAAAAGCATTTATAATTTGTTAATGCAGACATATTTCTAATTCTTTTTATTCTCTTCTCCAGCCTTAGGCAGTATTAGAAATAGCTTGCTATGAATATATTGCTGGTCTGCGTGATGTCTGCTCATATTTAAGGGCTCCTGCAATATCCCCTCTCCTAATTCTTGGAAAAAAACATGGACAGGGAGGCTGTGAATTTGAGAAGTGATTTTGAGAAGTTAGGGGGCTCTCTTCAGTATAGCAAGTTCAGAAGGCAGTTTTGTCTTGTGCCTGCTGGGGATATTAAAATTCAGAATTTCTTTGGGAAGCTCAGCCTGGAGGCACAGTACCTTTCAGTCCATCATCTGGTCTTCTCAAAACTGGATACTTCTGTTACCTGTTATTGTGAAAATGAGATCCTGTTTATTCGTGCTTGCTCCTCTCCTCACATACGCAGAGCTAAATGGGGTCTGTCCTGTAGGGCTTTCATGGCATCTCATGAAAATCCATACAGCTTCTGCTTATCGTGTACAGCAGAGGGAGTTTATCACAGTGTCCACGCAGCCTTCCTGTGTTGCAGTACGAGTAGGGGTACTGCTCACACAGAGCTGTCATCCCTGCACAGAGGGAGATGCTCCAGTCAGGCTGGCAGGGGACATTTTCAGGCATGTTCAGGTCAGTTTCCCCTTCCAGCTTTCACCAGGAGTGGTGCAGGCTCTTGTTCCAGTTATCTGCAGAAGTTATGTCCCTCAGCCTGTATACTCAGGAAGAGCCAGACAGCTTCTTTCAAAGATTTTATTCAAATAGGTATTTGAGAGTTCCTCTGGTGTCCTAAGTGAAAGGCCTAAAAAGATGTGTTTCTCATTTTAACTTAGGGGACCTCTGGCATTTTCTTGGTCGTGGATCCTTGCATATCAGATTAAACCTCTTACTGTTTTTCTTTATTACTGTACTTAATGTAGAAGTTACTGGTTCTTCTCTAAGGTGCTGGTGTTCAGTTGGCCCTTCCTTGCTGTCTGAGGGGTTTATTTCATTTTGTGTTTATTTCCTCAGTATCTTAATGGTCTTTGGGCTTGCTGTCCCCCAAACTGGGGAAATACTGTTTGCTTGTGAGAGCCTGTCCTCAAACCACAGTCCATGCTTGTGAAGTCTCTTGCTCTATAGGATTGCCTGGATGATTCACAGATACAGCATGTATTTTCCCCTTTTTCACCTCATACATTCAATGCTTTGGGAAATATTTAGGATCCTAGAGTTATTTAGTACCCAGCCTCTTCCGTGGTTGTCAGGCAAACCACTAGTTTCTGTCAAAAACCAGGCCAGACCACAGACCACCACTTTCCTGTTAGTTTTCATATAGGCTGTGAAACAGAAATGCCTGAGAACATTTTCAGACACTCTTTGCACAGTGTCTGTATCTACGTGTGCTATCAGGTCGTGTATTTTTTTTCTTGCTGGCAGTTAGGTAACTAAAGCAAGTGGCGTGCTGCAGATGGAGTCTGCCAGCTCCCTCCCTGAAGGAGATGCTGTTTTCTGTACCATCATTGGAGTTCCTCAGTTTGGGGACTGTATAAAGTTATTTTTTTTCTTTTTTTGTGCTACTTTTTTCCTTTTAGTGCCCTAGGACATACTCTGGTACTGCTGCTACTGAGTCTCTGCAGACATAAAAGTTGCTGTATTTCTCTGTCCTGATGAACCCTCTCATTTCCCCTCTGCAGGTCTAGCATGTTAGTTCTGTTACACTGCCCATCGTTTGCACTTACAGTTCAGGTCCATGTCACATGCTGGAGAATGCAGCAAAGTGAAACATAAATGTCTGTGCAGCCAGCCGAAAGATTTGTTATCAAGCAGACTGTGCAAATAACTTGCAGTACGTTACCCTGTCGTGCAGACTGCTCTTCTTGTCAAAATAAAGTAACAAAAAGGTTGGTCTTGGGTTAAATTTGCAGTTGTAATTAGGTGGTATTCTGTTATTCAGAAGGGAAGCCACAACACAGAACTAAGATGTTGAAATCAGTGATTTCCGTTATGTTAGCTCCCATTAGGTGGAAAGTTTGCTGTGCTATTCTTTTCAACAGTGTGACAATGTATTAGCACACCTTGTTCCTGCACAAGGTATTGATGTGTTGTTGTTCCTATGTAATTACGTGCAATTATGTTATCTTTTGTATATAAAGTAAAATACAGTGGATTTAAGTGGGATGAATTTTAAAAACCTACTGAAAAGTATTTAAAAACAACAAATCCACCCATTTCCACGAAGAAAGAATAGCAATTGAGGAGAGCATCATTATGTTGTAGTGCATTTGGCTTAAACTGCACAAATAAGACCTTTCGTTCCAAACTAATCTACAAATGGAAAAGGCATCCCACACTATTTTTTACTTTGAAATCATCCTCTGGTGTTAAATCTCCACAGCAGAGCATAATTGGATGTGTTTTGACAGTAGCTTTTTATTTACTTTATTCCCACCACTTTTAGCTTGTTTATCAACCATACTTTCCATGTTGTGGCTGACAAGTCTAAGACCCACCCGAAGACAGCAGGGGAAAATAACGCTTCAAAGCTGCACAGCGTGTAGCATGTCTCTTACACGAGATCCATCATAGATATTTTTGGCAGACCATATCCCTATCCAGTTCCCTGAGTGAATCTAAAAGCAAATGCAGTGATAGTCTGAATATGTAGAAAATAAAACACTGAGTTAAAAAGGTATTCAGTGGAAGCCAGCAAAGCCAGCAGTGCCTTCCATGCAGCAAGGAGTTGGCTGTGCTTCAAAGGTGAGCTTTTGCTCTTCTGTATACAGTTGGAAAATACCCTTTAGGTGTTTACTTAGGAGGACTTCCGTAGACAGTTTAGCAGGCGTAGTCTTTATCAAAATGGCCGGTGCATCTGCAGTGTGCATCGTGGCAAGATGCAAGAAGCTCTATCTATATAATCACCTTCCAAATTAGTTAGGCGTTGCCAGTTACACAGACCCTGTGGAAGAGCACGAGCTTGGAAGAGCTCTTTGCACTGTGCTTTCAGAGCAGTCAGCAGGAAGCCTCTCACCACGATGTTTGTAATTTTCTTTGGTTTTCCTCAGTGCACGAGTGGTTCGTGTCTGTGTCTGCCTGAAGTGGGCAGGCCCACCGAGGTGAGGTTGGTGGAGTTTCTCTCCACAGAGAACCTCACCAGCTGTGTGGCATAGGCCTTGTTACTCGGTCCAGGGTAGTCTGCAAAAGGTGTTTTACAAAATATCCTTGGTAATGTTTCTGTAATAGGCCTTTTTTTCTTTTCCCCTGCCCTGAATGTTCACTGTGCTACAGAGGCTGTTGAACAGTGTTCAGACGGGCTCCCAGGGTGTCCAGGGTGGGTCTGAATTCTTAATTCCTAACCTGTTGCCCTAATTCTGCTTCTCCCACTGAATTAGATAGCTGAGGAAAGCAGGTGCTTTTAACTCCCACTGATTTCTTTTTACCTTTGGAGCTGTAGCACTGTATGGACAGTTTGTTGTTCATCCTGGTGCACAGGGCTTCATGGTCTGTTCAACAGCCTGTTCTGATGGGAAGGCCGAATGACAGCCCCATCCCACAGCACTAGCCAGCAAATTCACATGAGATGCAGGTAGAAAAGAGGCAAGCAGAGTTCATAGCTAGCTCAGTGGGAAATCTTAAGGAGCAGGTAAAACCACTAGGATTTGGGACAGTCCTAGTAAAGATGCTGTGGCTGAACTTGGCATTGCCCTTGTTGATACAGTCAGAAATTTCAGGTTGGAGGAGAGTATTGATCATCTTTGCTTAACTATTTGGGGTTTTTTAGCTGATATTTCACTAGGATGAATACAAGGTATGTTTCAGGCTAGTTGAAAACTTAAGCAAAACTGTTTTATATGCCACTTATGCCTAGGTAACAGGTTAAATTGCTTTTGGTAGTGTTCGTTAGAAAAAAAAAACTCAATTATTTACATTAATACAGGTTAAAAATAAAATCTAGTGGGAAATTATTAAGATTTTTTTGTTTTAAATTCTCTTTTCTCACAGAATATTTCTAGGTTCTGAAAGAATTTCACAGTTATCTTCAAATTGCAAGCACAGTTTCCCAGGGAATGCAATGCAGTATGTTCCCTTTTCCTAGAGAAAGCAAGTGCATCCACACAAATAGAGCTACTGCACTTCCTTTATTTTGGAAAAAAAACCACAACACACAAAAATACAACACTAACAAGCTACTTCAGCATGACTAGATTTTAAAATCTTTGTTCTTTGTTCACCATTAATGCTACAGTTCCTCTGTAGCTCTTCATTATTGGTGTGTGACAACAATGGGTTTTGTGCCTAACTTTATTTGAAGGGACAAGATTGTTATATATGATTATTTTAACTTCAAATTTATAGGGCAATTACAAGAGTGTACCTCAGGCCTAACTTCCATTATGGTGGCTTTGTTCCTCATGCTGGCATTATTTTTGTGTTGTTTTTTTTTGTTTTTTTCTCCCTCAAGTCAGCCATTCAAGCAGTGATTAAATAAACCAAACATAAGTAACGTGTGCAGCATAGATGCCAAAGCATAAGTAGAATTACATACCATCATTATTTATGAATGTTTACTTCAGCTTAGGTAAAATAACTGGTAGATGCTTCCTTTCATAAATTCTTACTTGTATATTCTTCATGTTCTTGTTTATTACTGGTGTGATCAGCTTAACAAGCCCCAAGTCACCCTTGTTGCATTGCATTCCCCTTTCCACCTGTAATAGGCAGGATCCTTGCTAGCTGAAGGGTTTTTTTTAGTAACTAAAGGACAGAAGAACTGTCTGACAATGACTTTTCCTGCAAAGAAAAGAGCACTGCATTTGTCTGAACTTCAGATTTGCTGTTGATATTGACAAAGTGCTCTTTCTGCTAACAGCTCATGACTCATATTTGTTGTGGTCCTTTGCATAGGATTATGCTGTAAAGTATCTCTCTAAGAGCTTCTATCAATAGTGTAACCAGCTTGTTGACTTTTGACTCAGTAACCACTGATAGAATCTCATCATGCAGCAAGTGAGCATCAGTTATCTTCTATGTGCTTGCTCATCAGCCTATCTGCTCCTGTGTAGTATTTTTAAATAACAGTTCAACTACCTGTATCTAAAACTTCTCGCTTTCCTGATTTTTCGTCTGGAATTACACTACCTATACAGTAAAAGAGTGCTTTACTGTTTTAGCAAACCTGGAACCTGTCAAAATGCATAAACCACACTTACACTACCAAACTGTATTGCTTTCTTCATATCTTTTAACTGACAGTTTCCAAAACTGTCACCTACGTGTATACAATATCTGTCATCCAGAAGGACTGCAGGTAGTTAAGCTGGTACTTAAACTCTACATAGGTTTGTGTTGTTCATCAAAGGAATGTACCTGCCTCTGGTGTGGAATACAGTAAGTATTTTCAGCAAAACTTCTTGCCATTTTGCAAACAGAATGTGGTTACATATCATTTTTTTAAAGACAGCAGAGAAATTTAAGGAAGATATGTCTGCCCTTGGTAGAAGGATGGAGACTTATTCCTGTCTAATCCTGAGGAAAACTCCTTTAAAAGGCAAAGGTGGTACCATGGTGCAAAGGAAATTGCTTCATGGCTAACTTGAGATCCAGCTCCTGTGGGCTCCATCTGGCTCCCGATGAAATTAGTAACAGAACTCTTATCAATTAACAATGGGAACGGAATCAGGCTTTCAAAAGGCCAAACTTATCCCTGAAGTGCTTGAGAGTTGTGTAATTGTGCTACAGCCAAATTGAAATATTTTTAAAAGAAGCTGTGCTTGGTACTTTCGGTTGTGTAACTGTGGTTAAGGTCCGTCAAGCAAATAAAATAGTCCATGTGTATAGGATGAAAAGCTCTAGCGACTGTCCCCTGGCCTTTCCTGACAGAGGAAGCCACTGCTTTAAAATATTTGAAAATGTCAGTTTCTGGAAATTTTGAAATGAAATGCTGAACTAGAAAATGGGAAGAAAGTAAGGTATTTTAAATAATTTTTCCCTCACTGTTATACTAAGCACAGCATTTGAAATGCTTTTTCTTCCCCTACGTAATTTAAAAATAATCCAAACATCAGAGCAGTTGCCGGTTTTAAAAATCTATTATTGTTAGATTGTTAATCTATTGTTTATCACTCTTACTGTAGTGATATAGATTGTTAATCTATTGTTTATCACTATTGTTGTAGTGATAAAGTTAGAATTACAACCAGAATTACGAGCAATAATGGATTTAGCTGGCCAAAATCTATCCCTCGAAACACAGGGGAGTTCTGTCTCCTGATGATGTATGTTGAACTTTGTAGATCACCAGGTTAATTTGTTAGTGAGCGTGTAACTGTATAAGAGCAATATAAAGCTTTAGAATGTCTCAGAAGCATGTGTGGAACATGAATGGTTTAGATATTAGTTTATTCAACTCTTATTTATGTAGTAATATCAATTATAACTAATTCTTCATATCTTATGTTTGAGCTATTGCCTATCAGATTAATTTACTTCCAGGCTACATGAATTTTGACCTGATGTATATCCTAAAACCCTGTATAATTCATTTTCATTTCTGTGGATATCCTTTGCTAATTCTCTCCTTGACCTGCTTTCTCTTCCTTTTTTATTTCCCCAAGCAGAACTGGTTGGAAATCTTTCAAAATGTAAGTGAAAAACAAAGATTTTTCTGAGATGCAAATGCTGTCCATTTCCTGACCAGTTCCACCATAGCTCCCTTTCTTTTGAAGTGTATTGGTATTTCCTATTTCCTCCCATTTTTTAGGTGATTAAGTTTGTGGGTTTTTTTTCACCTTTCTGTCTTCCTTTGCCATCATACCTATTTGCAGTCACTCTCTGTGGGATCCTAACCCCATAGTACTACACCTTCCCCCAGGACGTTGCTTCTGTAATCCCCAGGCCTTTTCATTCTGTTTTTGTGCTTTTTTGAAAGGATTGGGATCTGGAGTAAGTCCCTTGGGCAGAGCTTTTGAATCCAAATTATATCCCCTTTATGGAAAAGCAAACACTGAAGACTCGAGAGGGGGCAAACCAGGGAGGCCTTTTGGCACATGGTTGCTCTGCTCCATGTAACTGTTGCTTTTCTTTTATTGATCCTCTCTGGGAACAAACAGGGGTAGATTGAATCACATGAAAATGGGCATCTTGATTTAAATCCCATCTGTCAGAAGTCTCATTCACTAATAACCAAGTCAGTAAGAATCCCATTTGAGTTCCTGCCTATTTTGTCCTGTGTTTTTTCCCTTGGAGCAAGAATTTATTGGTGGTTTTGTATGGAAAATCAGTGGCATGTGATTTTTACTGAGCCACATAGCTCTGACTATTAGATGCCTAGTAAAATCAAGTCACTTTAATTTTATGATAATTTATGATAATTTTGAACATCTTTAAATGTAAATTTACCCTAAAAATGAAGAATCTGTCACTTAAAATGCATCACATGCTTTTTCGTAATGACTGATCTTAAGGAGCTGGTTATAAATTCACCTTACAACTAGTTTAGTACGGATGATTTCTTCTTTTAAGCATTTGGCATCCTCTAATGACAACCCCTGCAGTGGCAAACCATCACAGAGTAAATGCAGCTGGCTTGCTGCACAATCATGAATGACATTGCATTTAGTTATTAATAATTGAAGGAGCTTTGTGTATTCCTTCTGGGTTCTGTATATAATTTATGGATCATAAAGCTACTTGAAAATCTAGGGGAAAATAATTCTATTGAGCAGAAGAGGTTGGCAAGAGACTTTCTTTGCTAATAACCAGCCCTTCCATTATATACATTTATTTGAAAATACTGTAAATAAGAACATTTGGAGAAACTGATTAATGCACTGCCTTTTAGCATTGTCCTGTCACTGGTTCTCAAAAGCCTCTTTCTTATTTCAGTAAGCTCCACAGACAAGAGCATTGAGATGACTAGGAGCTGTGGGATTACCTACCATTCTTATATTTCCCACCTTTCAGCCTTACCTTTCTGAAATGGGTAATACTCTGCTGTTTCTTCTGTAAAGAAACCAGACCCGAGGTCCACCCCCTGAACCTTAAAGCACTTTCCCGTGTTTTAAGTAGAGGCACAGTAATACTCTGGGCTTGCCACTGTGCCATTCCTCCTAAGAAATACCTGTGTTCAGCGTGCATTTAAGAAAAGGTTCTTATCCAACACAGTTGTAAATGTGTGAAGGCACCGTGGCGATAGCATGGAGGCAGTAGGACCAGATTTTAAAGCAGTTCGTCATGTGATAGTTTAACAGACAACAGTCTTGCTTGGTTTTGTTTTGTTTTGTTTTGTTTTCTTTTTATTGATGGAGAGGTTCAAGGCTAGTGAACTGGCAGGGGCAGTGACGATGCCTTTACTCAGTGATGAGCATCCTCCTCTCGTTTTTTCGGTAGGAGTTATGCACTGCACAGGGTCAGTCCATTCTGCAACAGCCTTTCAGGCATTGTGTTCTGTACTGTAAAGTCAGTGGCAATGCTCTAATATTTTCCAGTGCAGAAGGGGACACTATTAGTTTTAATATATCGTGCTGCAGTAGCTCCCGCAGCGCTGAGCACCATAAAACCAAAGTGGAAAATGACAACTTCTAGAGCAAACCCAGATTTTTTTCTACTGTTTGTTTTAAGCACATCATAATATTTTGTTGACAGCTATTGTCTTAATATTATATTGTTTTTAAGATTGTCAGTAAACTGATCTCAGTCAGAAACACGACTGGGGTACTACCTGAGAGCTGTACTCGGGTGCACACACTGTCAGGAGAAGTCCTGTCTGGGAGCCACGCTAATTCCAGCCGAAACATTTGCTACCCCAGGAACAGTAGGAAGAGTCTTTGAGAGGAGGCAAAAGCAGTACACCAGAACGGTGTTGTCTTTTCCCCACATTTTTTGAAGTGTAATTTTATATGGAAAGGGTGGAGGGAAAAGGATGCAACTCATCAGAGCTTGTTTAATAACTAGTAGATAAAACAATGTTGTTGTTTTTTTCTTTATTTTTTTTTAAACTTAGAGCAGAACTGTTCAGTCATTGTTTATTGTGGCCGTCCTCCTTGCTCCCACCTCTTGTACTGCTGCTGCCTTTCTCTTGCCTTGTTACACGTGTAGAGTCCAGTCTGCAAGCAACTGGAGTCTGTAAAAAGCCAGGCTCTGAAAGTGGCCTGCATGGGCGTTACTTTGATGGTCATAATTTTAGCTTCTCTGTCAGTTGGTTTTACCTTGGTATCTTTTGCTCGGAAGCAGGATTACTTCCGTGTGGTTTTTAAGACCGCTTCGATTTGTTGTTACAGGAATGGGATAACAAACTGCCGGATGCGGACAGAAAGCGAACAGTCGTGTGGCTCTCCAGTTGTTAGCGGTGACCCGAAGGAGGATCACAACTACAGCAGTGCCAAATCTTCCAACCACAGGAGCACATCACCTGCCAGTGACTCCGTTTCCTCTTCCTCTGCTGATGACCAGTATGAATTTGCAACTAAAGGTAGCCAAGACAGCAGTGAAGGAAGTGAAGTTAGCTTCCAGAGCCACGAGAGCCATAGTGAAACGGAAGAGGAGGACAAAAAGCAAAATCGAAAGGAGACCAAGGATTCTTTAGCTGACAGTGGGTATGCATCCCAGCACAAGAAAAGGCAACATTTAATGAAGGCGAAAAAAGTACCAAGTGACACACTGCCTCTTAAAAAGAGACGTACGGAAAAGCCCCCTGAGAGTGACGATGAGGAGATGAAAGAAGCGGCAGGATCTCTCCTGCATTTAGCAGGAATTCGATCCTGTTTGAACAACATCACCAATCGGACGGCAAAGGGGCAGAAAGAGCAAAAGGAAACCACAAAAAATTAGAACAAATCAATGATTTGTTTGAACTTACAAAGTTTTGTTTCAGCACGTCAGGTGAATTCTAATGATTTGTGGCAATATCAGAAATTTTTTCCTTTTTTTTCCTTTCTATTTGTTTTTGGTTTTGTTTTTTTTTTCTTTCTTTTTTTTTTTTTTTGGACCCTTAAGATTTTTAATTTTAAAGGAGATTGAAGCCATAGAACTCATACTGACACTCAGCTAATTTACAAAAGCTTTTCATTACCTGAAGACAAAAAGTTAACAACAACAAAAAGCCAAAATTGCCATTGCTTTCTCCGGCTTGTCAAAAAAATGCATGGTTGAATACGCAGTGACATCAACATTATTGTGATGGGAGTGAAATTGGGCACTTGGAAATCCCTCTTACACTAGAAGAGATGTGCATAATTTAGTAGTCATTCAGGCCTGGCCCTTAAGAATTTTTTTTAACGGCCTTACAATTGGGTTATAAGTGAATGTGAATAAAGAGATTTGGGGGAAAGAGGAGGCACGTACTTCTCAACACCAAACCAAGAACCATCTAGAGGCACTCGAATACTGTGCCGTAGAAGTCTTTGGACAGCCACTGGTGGCAACTGCGCATACCGTAATGCACTTGTAGTGCTTCATGTATTATACGTGGCTCATAACGTGCAGACTGGTAGCCTTAAGTTTGGGGAAAGTGAAACTATGTATGCAATGGGTTTCAGTGAAACGATGAGAAGAAATGGAGGGGCACTGTCAATAGCATCGCTAATCATTGAATTATGTCTTCTATATTAAATTAAGTATTCAAAAAGCCATAAGCCTGAAAATCGGCACTGCGTGCAAAAAATAATAGTGATAGGGAAAAACAAGCTATGTCTTCTAAACTGCCTGAGTGAAAAGCAATCAAGTCTAAGAAATTACAGCTATATTAAGGAAGGAAATAAATCCGAATCTTTTTCTGTGGATCAAATACTTGATCTAACTGGGGGAAAAAAGCTACAAAACCTGCCATTAGTATTATTCTGTAATTCACAAAACAAGACAGCATATTGGTGAGCAGTGAAATTAAGCTCAACAAAACAGCTCCAACACTGCCCTCAGAAGTGAGTGTGCAGTTAATGTCAGTCAGGATTCGTCTGTGCAAAAATAACAGCAGATTTCCAGATTCAACCAGCGTAAGCCAGCAGAAAAAATTTGATCCACATTGCATGGATTCCTTTTGGGAGGGGGGGGAACACAAAAAGCAAACAATGTTTTTTTATTCAAAGATGACAAAGTTCTTGTAAGGTAAATAATGTATTTAGCATGAAGCATGAATTATTTTCATATAAATATAGAAAATAGAGAAAAAGGCTATGCCTCTAATTTTTAAGCCCTTAGGCTTAGAGTTTGATTTTTTTTGTTGTTGTTTTTTTTTTGTTTTGTTTTTGTTTTGTTTTTTGTTTTGTTTTGGTTCTTTTTTGTTGTTGGGGTTTTTTTGAAGCAGGTGTTTAAGGTTTAACCTTCTTCAGGGACAAACACTGACTGTTGGGGAACTTACTCTGCAATATTAAAAAATAAAATCTTCATGCTCTGGTAGGGCTTGGATGGTTGAATTATACTGCCTTGTCTGCACATTCAGCCCCCCTCTCCCTACTTCTGTTTAAAAAAAAAAAAAGAAAAAAAGAAAAAAAAAAGTTAAAAGTGTGTCCTTTCTTCGTCTGTACATGTGTAACATGACGCAATAATCTGAGGGCAAGTTTAGTAGTGAGTGTGTATGACAGAATCAAGAGAATAATGGGAGATTAATTGAGGAAGACTCGCTGATTTGATTCAGGAATAAGTAGACAAGAAAATAGCTTTGCTAATTTGCCATGAGAAAATGAAGTTACTAAGAGCCTTACTGAGGTGTCCCGAGAAAAACCAGTGCTACAGAGGGTGTGATTCAGGTATAGTGCTCCTCTCCTGACATGACGACTGTTAGATTGGAGACCCCTACAGCCGAGAGAAGCTGTGAAATAAATAATACAGTCTCCCACCTGGATTCGTCAGTTTGGCATGAAAAATTCCACATGTAGAATATCCTAGAGGCAAAAAGAAAATCCCAGGGACTGAAAAACCCTACCACTTAACGGAATGAAACGGTCTGTTTCTGTAAAAGAACACAGGTTTATAGCTCTGACAGCTGTTCCAGGCAGCAGCATCACCAAGGTGGAGCTAGTTTATGGAGAGTGAGTTAGAGAAGGGTCTGACTTCCCACTCTGTGAAGTGAAATAAAAACTGCAATTGTTGTATGTGCAGTTAGGAAGTGGGAAGACTGAAGGGCAGGCTGGGCTGGGCCTGCCAGCCTTCCCGTGCTCCACAGACATTCTGTAATGCAAAGACCAGGACCACGCTGGGGGCAGCACACAACATTGTGCCTCTCCTCCCATCTCACCCGTGTGTCCCGGGATCCAGGAGCTGCCTGACAGCTGCTGGAGCCCAGCACAACTGCCAGCTATGCAGATCAGGAAGGAGAGAGCCAAGGACGGTGGAAGGAGCAGCTGTGTGCTCCCCTCTTTGCTGGTCCTGGGGCTGATGGCCAGCATAAGCTAAAGCTGGAGTACGTAGATACTAAAATCCATTGGCTGCCAACGGCCCTTGAGATAAAGTTGGGGAAAACGGGAAGCTTTCCGTCGGCCAGGCAGCACGGAGATGAATGAGCCATATCCTTCCCTCTGGCCAGAGCCCTCCCGGTGTGATTGCACTGGGTCAGTCGGCTTGGTCCTTTCTGTTACGGACTTTGGGAGAGTCTTTGGAAATACAGACAGCACAGTACCAGCTTGCTGCCACCTTCACTCAATGCGTAAGTTGTTCCATTGAGGAGCTCCTCTAATAATTATCAAAAAGCCACATTTAAAACTCAAATTCAGTGGCAGAAAATACACTTAAAACGGGGCTCAGCCATTTCTTTCCTCCAGAGAAAGCGATGTGCTGGTGTGTCAGTGGCCAGCTCCTGCCCAGTCACACACAACACTAATTCCAGAGCAACCTCACTGATTGCAGTGCAGGTGAGATCAGTATCTGCTGTACACATACCATACATTAATGTGGACTCTTGGTGGCTAGATATATAATTACCTCTAGTATTATCTTAGAAAATGGTCATTTTGCATAAATATCTAATTAGGCAGGTTATTTTTATATATATACACATATATAATCTATCTACAACTTCAACACCTCCTTTATATACTTGCTGGTAAACTTAAAATGTTGGCAAACATCTATTTTCATGTAAAATGTGTTGTTCCTAGTCTGATCTGCTGAGGAGGTGGTGTTCAGTAGGAATTTACACAGTTTTGTTCAGGAACCAGCAGTTTGGCTGAGTGCTCATGCCATCAACAGATAATTTCTGGAGTTTAAAACAACTCGTCCCTACCGACCCTTCCTCTAACTATTGATGAGAAGTACATGATTGGGAGTTGTATAAAATATTTATGAGTCACCTTTTAAAATGTTTTGTGCCTGGCTAACAATGTCAGCTTTGTCAGAATTGGTAATAATGCTCCATCAGAAAAGTTCTCTTTTTTAATAAGAATTGAGACTTTTTTCCCCCCCAAAAAAGTATGTGGTCAGCCTCTCAATGCATGTGTCTCTCCTTTCACCAAGTCATGCCAAAAACTGAGTGGTAATTGCACTGTATTATGAACTCTCTCACTTGCCAGACATGAGGTGGTTTGGTTTTGCTTGTTTGTTTTCCTTACTAAGCCATTTTTAGGTGAGAAGTCACAGAATCTCTAACTTTCGATTTTCCTCATCCTATCAGTATTGCCAAATTCATGGTTCTCCAAAACAGGTGGGGACTCGGGGAATCCCAGTAGGTCAGCAAGCGTTTAGTGGCAGGTTTCACACGGGCGTGCGTTTTAAGGGTCGCTCAGACTTCACCACGCGTTCCTTTGGAATATGCCTTCTGCAGCGAGAGGCTCTTGCAGGCCAGAGCTAATGCCACAAGCAGATTTCACTGGAGTCTGCAGGGAGGTGAAGTCTGTCAGTCGTGCTTGCATGCTGCAAGCAGGTGGATGTTCTACTGAGAAGTCATTTTGATGCAGATTTTGCCTGCATTTAGAAATTCAAGCACAGGTCTTGAACAGCTTTAATGCATCATCTGTAGCTGTTTCTGAAAGCAATCTGATGCTGATCTTTTCCTGGCAAAACCAGCAGTAGTTCTGTCGAGGTCACTAGAGTTTTGCGGAGTGATGAGACGTGCTGTTTAGGACTACAGAACTAGCCTGTGACTGTATTCTCACTGGTAATTCAGTTGATGTCCATAGGCTGACTCCTGTCTTACCTTAAAATGGGAAAAAGGAGTCCCAAAGGAGGTGCATCAGCTCCCAGTGTTCAACTGAATTGCCGTCTACCTTTGCAAAATATACAATGAAACCCTGTGGGCTGCATTCTTCACTGGAGTGAGGTAGTGGGATGTCAACGTACTTGAGCAAAGAACGAAATCCCAAATTGTATGCCAAACGGCATACGGATAAAATAACCAAAACAACACTTTGTCCTATTTTCTCGGCAGCCACAATTGATAATGGCTCCCAGATCATTGAGGCCCTGATTTTTCTTGAAGTATTTCTGTATCTAAAGGTGTAGATAGGCGTGGTCTGAGATTTTCTAGAACCTCTGGGTGTCTCATCTCCATTGCAGTCGGTGGAGCTATGGACACCCAAGTGCTCTTGAAAATCTATTTTAGTATTATTGCCATTTTTCCTTTGATCTGGCCCTAGGCATTTTTTAAAACATTCCTCTCCTATACCTCCAGGATTATAAGAAAACTACAGAGAGAGTGCATTTACAATTTCAGAGGCAACGCGACTTACTTCACTTCATGGAGAATGCAGACAGGTTCCTTCAGGTATGCCACTGCTGCCTCAAGAGCTCATTGGCATACTTTGTAGGAAATGTTTTAAAACTTTTTCTTGACTTTGCCACCAAAAGAGCATTTGAACCATACATCCTCTTGATTGTAACAGAGTATCAGTGTTGACTGTTTGACCAGTTAAGTTTTAGTGTTCTTCACAGCCCTCCAGTAATATATCAAACACTGTTATGCACATAATGCAGCACTGTGATCTAATTTAAATAATACTTTTTTATTATTTATACTACTCTATGTAATATACATCAACACTTTGCTATATAACCTAAGTGATAACCCTCTTCTTAGTTATCTGCCAAACTCTGACTTTCTGTTTGGTTTATATTGCAGTTAGCACAGTTACCGAGTTGTAATGATGTCTCTTTTCCTTTGAAATGGAATGTGTAAGTCGAACTATACATTTGTGTGTTTCTGTTTTAAGCTGGAGTTTATAAGGATTTACACACAACATTCGGTGTTCTGTATAAATCTGCATACATTTGTGAATTCATCTGTTAACCCCCTTTTATTTAGAAAGTATTAATTGATGGTGGTTTATTAGGGTTTTTTATTTTTGCATTTTTATTTTTAGTACTGGTTATTCTTGAATTAAGCAGAGACTTGTCAGCTGGGTTGCTTTATCATGTATATGACCTTACGATTCTTCCACAGTTCAGCCAACAAGTACTAGCTTCACTGACCAAAAAGAAGTCTCAACCTAATGTGTCTATGGTGCTGTATTTTGCTGGTGTACATTTAAAACCAGAAATGATCTAAAGGTCACTTTGAGTTGTTCTAATAAGTAGCCTTTCCTGGTTTTGGGAGCTTGGGTTTTGTTTTTGTTTTAGCATTGAAACAAGGAATATTTATCTGAAGCTATGTAATGGTTTTTCTACTGTATCACATTTCGTTTTGCAGAGAGGGGGAAAATGACCTGATGTAACAGCCTCTCACAGTCAATGGAAGGCTTTTTTTTGTTTCACTTTTTCATTTTCAGTTGATTTCACTGAGCTTTGGATCAGGCCAGCAGTTACGAGAGCTCATTGTCTGAGGGTTTAAGGGATAAATGACAACTTGTGCTAAAATGACGTGTTGTGCTCTATGACGGCCATCATCTAGAAATGGGATTCTTTCTCTTTCGTTTACTGTGGCCTAAAATCCCAAGACTTTCTTTTTTCATTCAGATGACATTAAACTTCAGTACATTTTTAAGTTGAGAGCATTGTACATTTCTTGAGTATGTGTGTGGGATTTTTCAACAACTGAAAGTAATACCTGTATCTGATAACCAGTTCCATGCCTGCATCATTCACACTCACTACTTAAAACTGCCATGATGTAAAATGTTGGGGGGGAATGACTTGTGTGTGTATGAAAAGCATTATGGACTTGTACATTTTTTTATACTCTGATCTGTAATTTCTGAAATATTTTGTTTTACAGAAAAAAAGTGATAAAGCAATCAAAAGACCAAGAGATTTAATATCGATGCTTAAGGGTCACAGGACCTTAACTGGCCAATAAGTTAATTTAGTACAGTGATAAGCCAATTTTTTTTCCTGTACTTGGCGTCTGAAACTGCCAATTTCATCAATATTAAAATACGAACTGTGATGGGGAATGAACAGTGATGTTAAGTTGTATTTGTGTTTACCTAAATGAGCAGTCCGAAGGCAAGTGCAATCAGCTGATCTTTAGGAAATATGAAAATGTTGATTTAGAGGCATACTTGCATTTTACATTTTCTTGATGTGTAATCATATTGCCAAAGACAAACTATTTCATCAATTATTATTGTAAATAACACTTTCCCAAAACCTACCATAAAGTTTCTGTGATGTATTGTCTTCCAGTTGCAATAAAAATTACTGAGTTGCATCAATTGAACAATTGTAGTTTTGTGAATATTGGCTTCAAAATATGCTCAGATACTAAGGAGGAACAACAGTGATTTTCTTTTACAAATTAATTGTTTCATTTTTAAATAGTTCTAGCCCCAGTGGGACGTTACCTGTATCTTCACTGCAGTAGGTATCAACTCATGTTAATTTGCTGTCATATGCAAATGAGTAGACAATATTAAATTGCTGTTAAATTTAGGGTCTGATTTTCCTTTGTCATCAGTTTCACAGCCTGGAAACAAAGCTGATTTCACTGGGAATTGTATCTTTTTCTTTTTTTATCAGCTATCAGAAGAGATTCAGTAATCATACGGGTATAACAGGATGCATATAAGAGTCCAAAAAACCTTGCTTTCTAATCTTTGCATCAGCCCTTCTCAGGCTTTATTCTTATTTCTGCAGCAACAGGACTCCCAGTTCTTCTGCCAAGTTACTCCTGTGCATTGCTGTATGAAGAGACTCTGTAGGAAGAAATAGTGTAAAGCTGAGAACGTGAAAGCCAGTTGCCTAAAGCGAATCAGTCCTTCACCGTCTAGTAGATGTCCTACTCTTCAAGTCCTTGGAGCCGCCCCAGGCTGCCACAGGGACCAGTGCTGCTAAAACCCAACCTGGTTGATGCCTTTCTGTATAGTCCAAGCAATAAAACACAAGGCTAGAGCAGGGGAAACAGTGCAAAAGTCGTCTCTTCAGAGGGTGAATAATAAAGGGTATATAAAACAATGTAGTTGCCTCATAGCTGTCTCCACTTTGCATCTGAGGAGCAAAATCTTACAAATTATTCCCCAAGTACTGTGGTTTGAACATGGGCTCTGTGATGCGCCCTGTGTATTTATAGATTTAACTTGTAATAGGGCTAAGCAGAAAAAGAAGAAAAGCTCCACTGTTTCTCTGTCAAATGGAAATCTTTTCTGTGGCTGGGTGGAGCTGGTGCTGGCAGAGGAGGGTGGTTCCCGGCAGCTCCGTGCACTGGCGGCTGAGGCCGTGCTGCAGAAATACCCCTCAGTCCTCGCTGCCCTGCGGTTGGTGCTGGGTACCCCACTGCAGGCTTCTCAAGGACCAGGTAGATGTGGACACCTGGGGGCACAGGGCAGAAGAAACGAGTTTCCGAGATAGGTGTAGAAGAGCATGAAAATGCCCAGACCTGATGTCAGAACAGGCAATTGGTGCTTTAATGTATTGCCCACCAAAGTTTTGTTTTGAAACCTGCTCTCAGCATTTGCTGCTGCTGTGACAGAATGAAGGCGAGGACAAAATAGCTCAGACAAGGCGATGAGAGGAGAGGAGACTGGCGGGAATGAAAAAACATGTAACTGCTCTGGGCCATCCTCTGGTGGCTCCCCGCACAGCCACCACCGTGCCACGCTCTGCGGATGGCCGGCAGTGCTGTGTGCCATGGACAGGAGGCCTGCAGCTCCCTGGCCTGCTCCCCCTCATGTCGCGCCCTGCAACACCTCGGGGCATTTGGGGAGCTGCTGGACAAGAGGAACCCGGCCCACCCGGCCACGGCACAGGAGATTTTAGCCTTTAGATGCAGGCTTGCCAAATGCGTGGTCTTGGGCTTGCTTTGCAGGGGAATTGCAAGAAGGCCTTAACTGGTTCACCTCAGGCACCCTGAGGCAGGCAGAATCCCAGCTGTGCTGCAGCTTTTTGTGCAACCTTGAAATTTGCCTGTCATGGGCAAAACGGTCTCCAGTTGCAAATTTTACTTTATTGCCAATTAACACAAGCTGCTGATTGCTTATTCGGGTATTTAGAAAGGACACAAACAATCAACCACTTGCATAAACACCTGCCCTACCTCCTCTCCAGCCTCAACATCCCTGTTTTCACCACAGGTTACAATCAGTTTGTTGAAATGCCTCTAGCAAGCCACTGGGCAGCATGAGCAGTCCAAATGACTTGTGTGGGGGCTCTTTTGCTGCTCTTTGGTGCTTACTGGTTGTCCTGCTGCTTTGGGCCTACCCAGTTCCTCTGCTGCCCTTTCTTCAGGGCTGTCGCTGCTCCAGCAAGGGCTACTACGGGGTGCAGACCCTGAGAGGTGCCCATGCTCCATCATGGGTGGCCCACAGGCTGCAGTCCCTCCTTAAGAAGTGCACATGCCCCTTTTGACATGAAGTGGGTCTCCAGCCCCCTATTTGCTGGATCCTTTAATAAATACACTCAAGCAGAAGTACCCTGTCCTCCTCTGCCCGCCCACAGTGGTGGTGCCCAGCAGGTTCCTCCCTGTTGTCGACCTGAGCCTTGGGCTGACCAGATCTGGCTGCGACCAGCTCAGCGGGTGCTGGTGCCACCACCCCCATGCTGAAACCTGGGCCCTCCTGGCCACCACAGCACCTCAGAGGCCACCTGAGGGTGCCAGGCCTGGCCATGTCTGCAGGCTGAATGAAGTGCCATCAGTGCCCTCTGGGTCTTGCTCCACACAGGGGCACCTGCCCACCAAAAGCCTCCAGGGGCCCTTGCTGCCCACTGCTCCCTGCACGGCGGCAGGGTCCTTCAGGGACTTTGTGAAGAGACAGTGAGAGTGGATGTGAGGCATGTGTAGGACTTCGAGCTTTTATATTGCCAGTTTTAGCTAAAAACATCCAAACAACCCAGATAGCACAGGCTGGGCACTTCCTACTTTTTCCACTGAGACTGCAGAGCTGCAGCATGTCCTCATCCAGGCCCTCTGGCCCTCACTGGAGCTGAGCTCCTGCACGAGGCTGAGGGGGCCCTCATAAGAACAACACAGGCCTCAGTGGTCAGGTGCTGGTGGGAGATCGTGGGAGCCCAGGCTCGCCTGGGCTGTTTGCAGGAGGAGGATGTCTTTCACAAAATGGATAAGCCCAAAATGCCTAAGCCCATATGGTCTCCATGTTAAATTTCTTTCTTTCTACAACAGTATCTGCTACTATCGACACCCCGGCAGAGAAGGCTGCATTCGACGCTTGTGCTTGCCTGTGTACGTTGTCTGGTGGAGGTGACT
This sequence comes from Anser anser, assembly GCF_964211835.1. NCBI lineage: Eukaryota > Metazoa > Chordata > Aves > Anseriformes > Anatidae > Anser > Anser anser. Next base: position 48,885,004 of record NC_139725.1, on the reverse strand, counting down.
AGAAAGAAAGAAGAGAATGTAAGTAATGGCAAATGGCTTCAAGGTATGAACTGGAGATCCTTCATTATGCCAGGAAATCAAATAACGATGTTTTCTGTGACATCTGCTTCTTTAAAGGACTACTATGAATGACTAAATATTCAGCTTTAGTACAATGTGATGCCGTGACTGGGCATGTTCCCCACACAAGATAATTAAAGCATTTTAAAGCTTCATCTAAAAATACAGCTGATGATTGATTAACAATAGTGAGAAACTCTGTGGAAAACATTGTAAGGCAAACATTTGTCAGAGTTAACAACAAACATATACCGTGCTTTTTATCTTATGCTTTTTGACATAGTTCTGATTGCTTATAAATCTGCAGGCTTTGTTATATTTCTATTTGTGTTAGGATTGGCTGCCTCTTTATATTTGATCAGCAGTGCTGCTCTCCACTGTGGTGTAAGAAATCAAATAATTATTGTATATATAACAGTCTAAGCATTACAGTGCAGGAGGCTGTAAACACAAAATTTTTAAATCTCTGCTTATCATCATAAGCAATGTTCTCGCCAAGTCTTTAATGACAATCAATTTCTAGAGGCTTTTCCCAAGTAACCATGATTGAAAACAAGAGCATCTTTTCTTGGTCCTGAAGTGTACTATCTTCCTACTGCTGAGATGCTTCTTGTTTTCTGTCTATTTTCAATGAGTTAGAAAATACACAAAGATAGTGCAGACATTTTTCTTCTCCTGCTTTTTTTTTGCCTTTTTTTTTTCTTTTTTAATTAATGTTAGTACATCAACAGAGTGATGTACGAACACGAGAAACCCTTCTGCTAGATGCACTGCACAAGTCAGGCGCTGTGCACTGGGGACGCCCGGTAACTCCGCTGCGTGCTGGTGGGTGACACAGCAGTTTTCTCCCGCGCCGACATTCCCATATATACACACCCATTCTTAAAAAATAAGTGGCTTATTGGCAAAATATTGCTTATAGAAAGTAGGATGAGTTAGGATGATGACTTGGAGGTTGATGACATAACTGCTTTGCCCTTTGTTAGGAGATGCAAACAGAGAGAGACATATAAAATAATGCGGTCTCCTCATTCTTCTGCAGCTTTGTTTTTGCATCTCTAAAGCGAGGATCAGTCTGCGATGCAGGGACCTGATTTTAATCATCATCTTACATAATCTCTGCAATCATAGTAAAGAGCAGTGCTGTTCAGTGATTTTAAAAATAGCTTTATTCTGCTATCGGCATACTAATTAATACACTTGCTTATTCCAACCTAGTTCATTCACCATCTCAGTTACAGAAGCCACGCTACCTGGGGTGTAATCAAATACAATGGGGTTTGTGTAATGCAGTACAGTAATCCTCCTCAACTGGAGGAAGAGACCTCCAGCCTCCAGGAGGAGACCTGACCTCTTCCTGGTGGGCACTGCCTTCTGTCCCCTCCTGCACAGCGGTGGGGAGGAGCCGTGCCTGCAGTGAGACAGAGCCGGTGATCCACCATGCATAAAACGGATTTGGGGAATATTATCTAAAAGACTGCAAACAGCAGCCAGTCAGCTGCTTTGAATTGCTGAGGTTTGCAAGCAAGGTGGGGGAAGAGGAGGGAAAGGAAAGTGCTCGCCAACTGCTAAGAAGGAAAAGGTGGCAGCACGAGAGGTTCCTGGTGCTGAGACATCCAGGAGCCCTGGGGAAAGGAAGCCCTGTCAGAAGCGAGTACTGAGGATCTCATACAGGAAACCAACATGGCTTTGTCTCTGCTAGACCCTTTGCTTTTGAGAGACTTTTCCCTAATGGCAGGAATGGTGACGTGAACCACATTTCAGGCTGCCTGAAGCCGTGCAAATGTACCCTGAGGAGGTTTGCCTGGCCAGTGTTGGCTACAAACCCTTCTCCATGCAGGGGCTCCATTGATGTCACTCCTCATAAAGCTAGGGATTTCTGAGGACAAAGGTGAATACAGGTAGAGCCCAGGCACCCCAGGCAAGACAGGCATTCCTGTTTGATTTCACCACTTCTCACTGCATTTTGTCTGCTCTAAAGCATTGTGGCTGCCTGTTCTGTGCCACCACAGCCACTGTCTTAGCACTGCAGCTGCTCCTGGTGATCCAGGCCCCTGCTGCCTTGTCTTTGTCCTGAGTAATGAAGTGCCACTGTCTGAACAGTAACATGCAATTACAGTGACAGGGCATCCCTTAATATTTCTGCTAGACTATTCCCCAAATGACAACGTACAGGACCAATTTTAGTATTAACTTTCTGCAGGGAGAAGTGAGAGCCATTTTAACATCTCCTAACTTTAAACATCTAAAACTGGTGCTTGCATGAGGAGGCAAGGCTCCCTGGATGGTGGAGGAGCCTCCATGGGGGTGACCTGGCTCTTCTCCATCACCATCTGGAGGCTCTGGGGATGCTCAGGGAGGCTGAGTTCCTCACCCAGGTACCAAAGTTAAATAATATTAAAATAGTGCCTGGAGGGCTTTTCCTGAACCAGTTAGCCTAAACATCACTTCATCTAGTGGACTGGAGGCTGATGAATGCTGATGTGAGTGAGAACAAAATCACTGCCTTGAAATTATTCCACTTGTTAAATGACTTGGAAGAGAATTACCAACCGATTCCTGGGTACCATGTCAGGATGCATCTCTGCTTCTGCAAAGCCACGTCTCCATCCTCCTTTCTTCTTCCTCACTGCCCTGTTTTTCTTCATTTCAGGCAACTGAACCATACTCTGTGTGGTGGCAGGCTGACAGCCTCCGATACAGAATTTGAGTACCAAGTACCTTTCATGGCTTTTTCTTATCTCTCTTTTTATAACACCAGCTATTTACACAGAGAGCCATCCGACTTAACCCAGTCTGACCCCTTAGAAACGTCTAGCCTTGCATAGGCATTGTGTTTGCTTTAGTAAGCTGGAGCATAAACAATTGTGAAAACAGGGGGCTGCTTAAATCCGATGCACGGGAGGCCTAATTGCCTGGGCATCCAGTGCTCCACACAGGCAGTAGCTGTTTGCTTGCCGTGCTGCTTCGCCACTCCCTTCAAATGAGCCCGCAGTAAAATTAACAGCCTGTGACAATGGATCTAACTGGAAGCAAATCACTCATCTCCATCAGGCGGATAATGTCATCCCAATCCCCGGTGGTGTTCACAGCAACCGGGAGGATCACAGGGGACCCCGCTCTGTGGAGCAACGCGCTGGCCATGAAGCAAGGCCTTGCCATGGCCTCACTTCCCCACGGGGTGCCCAGGCTCTGAAGGCCACACCGAGTGGTCTCTTTTCAGGGCTTAGTGGCAGTGGAAGGAAAAAAAAAAAGTGGATTAATTGTTTCCTAGACTTGGAGACTTGGGAGAATTTTATTATTATTATGTTTAAGGCAATTCATCTTGAAACAGACAAGTAATCACTTGTGCCTATCTGTATTTGTAAGGAAAAATTACAATCATTTCTGGTTCAGGGTTCAGGGGCGGAAGAAAAGATGTGCTCAGAGGCAGGAAAAGCTTGTATCCCTCACAGTGCCTCCGGTTGTTTATTCATGCAGAGTGCAGATGCCACTGAAATACACGAGAGCTCACTATCAGGATAACCGTCTGATGTACATTGAAGTAAAAAGACAAACGCATATTTAATTTTAAGGCACTGACTATAAAATATAGATTTTGAGACAAATGAGAAGCTCAAAAGTAGCTGCCAAAGGAAGGGGCAGGCTGCAAAATGTTCATCCCCCTTAGAGTTTTTCACAGCTGCATTTTAGTCACCTCTGGCAAAAGAAACTTGTGATTTCTCTTGTGCTGTGGCTCACTCTTACCCAAAGTCTGAATGTGGAGCTGGCTGCACAGCCAGCGAGACATGTGGGGACATGGGACAACACGCAAACCATTTTCTGCTGTTGACTGACGGAAATATGTGAGAAAACCTTCAGCCTGCTGGAGCTAACCCTGCTCGAGCTGTGGGGAGAATAGGGGACTGTGAGACCTGGGTGCAAGCACACATGGTGCCAAATGAGCTACCTGTGGAAATACTTCAGCACGTCACGGAGACCCCTAAAGAGCTCCAGGACTCCTAAGAACTGCAGGTGGGGCGCACTGTGCCATGCAGTGACACAGCTACTCAATAGGCTGGAAAATACAACTAATTCATTTAAACTGCTGCTGCAAATAAGTTGTCCAAATGTCTAATCAGGTCCAATTAGAAATCTAAATGGATCATGTTTTCCATCGGGGTACAGAAGGCAGCCTTGTTTCCAATCACCAGTGCTGGCGCTGAAGCCATCGCCTGGTGCTCCCCGCAGCCAGGACTGAGCACCTCGCGCGCTCACCGCTTCTTTCTAACCAGAGCAGCTCAGTGCTGCGACCACCTCCTGCCGGCTCCATGCAGGGCTGCCCAGAGCCGGGGTGAGCTCGAATCTCTGCTACGTGGCCTTAGGACCTCAAACTCTTCTGCCAAACCATTCCCCACACAACTGGGACTTCAGCAACCCTTAAACAGAGAGCTGCCCTGAGTTCTGCCGACTGCAACGCTATTATTCCCTTCTCCGAAGAAATCAAAGCATTTTTGTGGGTGTTCTTTGCTTTATCTTGACCTCCTCCTTTGTCCTTCCTTGATCCTCACTTGAAGGAAATTTTGAATTTACATTCGACAAGTGTAACTAACTCAGGAGGTAACGCAAGAGGAGCAAAAGTAAGTGTGCTCTCCCCCTTACTGTAAGTCTGAATAGGGAGTACCTGTTGCATATTCACATTCTCAGGTGACCAAAAAAAAAAAAAAATGTTATTTTGGCTTTTCTAAAGCAGGAGCTAATGTTCAGGCTAAGGGCTTTTCCAGATGACCTGTTCACAGATAATAAGGTTAAAGGCCAGACCTTGAACTGCTGAAAAGTTTTATTTATGACAGGTACAAGGTTTTAGATTTTGGTGGCAAAATTCAATGTCTGTACCCTCTTCTCTCAATTTTGTGAAAAGCCCAAGAGAGTTCACTAGTCTGTTAAAACTGTAGTATTTTAAACAGGCAACGATAATATTATAATTTTATGGGACCCATAAAACCCCATAAATACCAGTTAGCATTTGTAACTGTTTTCTTCATTTTAGCACGAAGAATTGCCTTTTGGTCCATCTTGGCCAGCAGGTGTGATGTTGGTAATGGTGTCAGAGATGCTGCCAGCCAGGTACCCAAACCACCTGCCTTGCCTCCTCTGAAGGTGGAGGCAAACCTTGGCTGCAGAGCAGGGCTGTGCCTTTATTAACGCGTGGATGTAGGTACATCTGCCTACATTAGGTCACTTTTTAGTATTTTAGGCTAGCAGAAGGTTCAGTTACTTTTCCAAGCTTGTAATTTCCTAGTCATTCCCTGCCATTCCCTAGTCATTTCCCTAGTCATTCCCTTTTCCCTTACCCAGGCTGTTCCGTACCACCGCTGCGAGTGAGCTGTGCGGGCGTGCACAGCGCATGGGGAGGATTTTGCCCCTCTCCTCCCCAGCACGTTATCTCGTTCTCAAGGACTATCTTCTGGGCGGGGTGCTGCAGATCCAATTAAATATGCTTCTGTATCAACACTGCTCCTAAGCAAAATATATTGATTGGTGAAGCTTTGGACCTACTTTAATCAAGTAATCTAAACAGGGCTTAAGCTTCAAAAGCCTGGTGATGCTCCTAGCTTCAAAGCTTTTACTTACACTGAATTAATTTATCCTGGATGTTTTAATGCTCCCAGCAACCCTATGGATTATAATGTTAGAGGCTGCAATCATGGCTCTGATAATATTCCCTAAGCTTAGACGGTATTGATTATGATGTAAAGGCAGAAAGGAGAGCGGGAAACGCAGGAAGAAAACAAAAGGCTTTGATTTGAAGGAAGAGTGAATCTGTTTCCCCCTGCAGCAGGCTGATGGGAAGGAATATCAGAAGGTTTTAACAGTTGCTTTTTTTTCCTTGACTGAAGGTTTTTCTGGTTTGGACTGAGTGTCAAATGCTTGTTGCCAGACTCTTTCTTGTGTAGTATTGTAGGTGTATTATGTCATAAATATAATTATTTGGCTAAAGGAAGGTTGGTTTGGCTCTCATACGCAGGAGCTAGCATAGCATTGTTTAGCATCAGTACAAGTTGCAGTCTTTGTCTCAGTTCCATCCTGGGAAAAGGGAATAACATTTTTCCCTGCCCAAGCAAGAGAGAGAAGCCACTGTGTGTAGCCACCTGATGCTAAGTTATGTGCACTAATCACAAAGCTGATGCATGCTTAAGAAACAGAAGAAACTGTGAAGAACAGCCTCACCTTTACAAACCACGTGTACGTAAGAACCAATACACCCGAGGGGATGTACTGAACACCCGAGGAAACACAGGGAAATGTCTAACCCAAAGCGCTCTGTGCTCCAAAAATGCCACCAAATCTGGTATGGTTTGACCCTCATTAGTGAGAAAAGTGGTTAAACAAACATCACTGCACCCACTTCCGTGCTGACTGGGATTTCCTCAGGGCTGCAGGCATGCAAGCTGATGGCATCTGGCAGCTCTGTGGGAGACACATGGCTGGTGTCCTCTGCTCCCCTCGTCCCAGCAGAGATGCTGGGCACTCGGCACGGGCTGCCCCAACCTGGACTGGGGAAGTGTGTGCAGGGGGCTGGGCAGGAGAACAGGGCGATCCTGGTCACTGGAGGGTGGCAGAGGGGCAGGCGAACAGCCAGAGGATGTCGGATGGCTTCCAGCGTGCTGCCAGATTGGCAAGGGATGGATAGTGTCTGAAAGAAAAGCAGGTACGAGCACCCAGGCGGAGGCTACCCGCGGGCAGGGCGGTGCGGAGTCCTGTTGCCTCGCCTGTGTCTTCCTGTGCAGACAATGCCATCGGAGTGAATTTAAAACTGGGCAAGACACAGACCTAAGAAATACTCCCAGGATAACAATTCTGCGCCCAGGCACAGTGCTGGTTGCATTGGGTCCTCTCCAGATAGCTCCCAAAATTTATTCAGCAGCCTTGCCCTGAACTCAAAGCCCGTGAAGCGATTTCACACAGAGAGCTCTGATTGCTACAGCAATAATTTCTTCTAACATCCTTTCAGACACTTACTAATAGGAAAAATATCAGTTCAAACTGTCTTCCCATTTCACAGCAAATATCAATGTTCACAGTGTGAACTTTAAAACCCCATCTGATTAGTTAATGTCCACAACTATTAGGGTACTGCCAATTGAGATTTCTGCTGTCCTCCACTGATCTCGGTCTCGCTGTACTGTGTGGTGCACATCACTTAAAACATAACTCACCTCTGCTGGCGGGTTGGGGGTGATTTTTGGTCATGCTGCCAACTGGCAGTGAGCAAAATAGGGAACTTGGGCACACCTTCCTGCCTGGCTCCCCCCAAAAACTCCCACCTCGCTGCTTACCACTCTCGGCCGCATCAGGAGGGCAGCGACTGTACGGGTGCAGACACGGGGCAGGAGGGTGACAGCAAGAACAGAGGTGTGGGCTTTATATGCTTCTCTATTTCATAAATGGTTGGTCGCATGCAGCTTCTCTATTTTCACCATGGCAGGGATAGCTGTTACCTCCCGTAACTAGTGAGAAAAGACACAAAAAAGAGCAAAAAGGCCAATTGTGTGGTGTAGGTGAGATACTGGTGGTGCTGCACCTGGTGTTTGGAAAGCATCATGTTTCTAAGTTATTGCTTTCTTCTGGTCTTCTGGTGCCAGAAATCATGTGTGTCATGAAGGGGCAAGCATCCTCTGGCATTTTGACATCCCTTCCCTCAGTCCTAATTAAGCCTGAATACTATTTACAGTACAATTTATATTCTGATTGACTATATCGTGGCAAACCTTTTTTTTTTTTTTTTTTTTAACGCTTAGGTTCCAGCATGTGTTGAGTTATTCATGGCCACTGATTTCTGAAGCAGGGTTAATACTGGCCTTAGCTGCCAAAAACGTGAATGAGGGGATCACAGCAGCCCTAGCTGTCCGTGCAGTCCTCCCACCCACCCTCTACTTCAGGATCTCTTAAGAAGGACCAAGACATTTGCATCCCAGTGGCCTGACTGGAAGCTAGCTCTGCAAAGTCTGCCCTTCACATCCACAGGGGCTGGAGAAGACTGAGGAGATGCAGTCCAGCTGACTAGATTTGCTTAAGGTCACGTAACACAACCTCAGTGCCAAGTACACGGGGACTCCCTCCATGCATTTCTGACTTTGTGGCACAGCGTTTTTTTTCTAGTTTATTTCCAAAGCTCTTGAAATCTATATATAGATAAACATCTGGACTCCTAATTTCACTCTCCCTGTTCCCCCTGCCCCCACCAAAGAGTAATCCCTTCCTGTGCTGCCCGCAGGAGAAAATGAGCCCGCTTCTACCTCTGGCGCACCGCTGCCAGGCCATTTTACGTAAGCATCCTTTTCTGCTCTCCGTATCAGGCCAGCGCGTCCTGCTGGAGCCGGCTGGTGTCTTTAATCCCCGAGCAGAGCCGCGCAGATTACATTCCTCGCTGTCACCAGCGCCCGGCGGATAGCGGGCGTGCTGTGCTGCTTTCCCTCCGCTGCGCCGATCGCTCTCCTGCGGAGCACGTGGCGCTGGCTCATTTGCCATCAGTGATATAAAGGCCAGGAAGAGCCTTCCCTGCCCCCTTCCCATGGCTGTGATAACTCAGGCTGCTCAGCCAGCTCTCCAGGGGAAGCTTTATCATCGGGCTCATTCGGGGAGAGGAGACTGTTGCACTGGGCAGGCTGGCTTCTCTGTGCCTCCGGTCAAGACTTGCCTTGGACCAGTCCCCATCCCCAGCTTTTTTTCCTTCCACAGGTGGAGCTGCTTCTAGGACAGGAAAAGGAATTTTACAGTTTGAGATTATTGGGCTCTGAGTGGTGTTTCACTGCCAGGGGTAAGTGGGGAGGAGGTGTGTATCCACAGGGACACAGAGGGGGGGATACGAGCTGCGATTTGCTGTGATGCTGCAGGCTTCTCTTTCCTGTAGATCCCATGGCTTGGCTGCAAACTGAGAGATGGGGCTTCTGGCAAGAGCTTGGTGTGGGGTAAGTCGGGAGGGTATTAATAGCAGAGCGGACAGATAGCGGACCATGTCAGACGTGTGTGACTTCTTGCTGATGGAAAGCTGCAGGGAGCACGACTTCAAGTGCAGGTTGCCCCCTTCCACCCAAGCTGGAGGCTTTCCAAACCTCACTGTTTGGGCTGCAGAATGGCTGAAAAAGGCTCAAACTTTGGACAGTAACTGAAACCCACGCCCCAGTTTTATGTACGAGGTGATTAGCAGCTGCCTGCACAGTCCGCAAGAGCCCGTTTTACCTCATTTCCACTGCGGCATGCAGCGAGGGCTTGTGACCAGTACCACAGGAGGTACTTGTCCCATATGGAGGAGAGAACAGGCACTGCCCAAGAGGCTGGAAAGCCTCCTGAGTGCTCGCACCCAGCCTTCCAGCAGAGGGTGGGGAACACCAGGGGTAGTTCAGCCGTTAGTGTAATAAATACAGGGAAAGGATAGACAAAATTGGCTGTTTCCTGCCTTAATATTTTATCACTTGACCTTTGTCTATGTGAGGAAATGGAGAAAAGTGATACTGTGCCTCAGCTGTGCTGGTGGCTCTGGGCACACTTCCCATGCCAGTTCCCCTTGGGAATTTAGGGGGGTTGTGTTTGGGTATTGGGGCCTCTTTTCGAGCTCAACCTGGGGAATTGTGGAGGGGCAGCAGACATCTGGCTGCCTGGACTTGGACGTTAACCCAGACAGAAGGAACTTCTAACCCCAGGCCGTAACCACCAGCTGCAGCGGGGCTCCATGGGTTGTGTCAGGGTCACAGTGAGTGTCCCCGACTGCTTTCCGAGCCCTGCCTGCACTCGCCGTGCCTCAGTCAGTGAGAGAGGCACGGGTACCCCAACTGGCACTGCGGGCTGCACCACCACAGACGTGACGGGGTGCCCAGTAGGTGCTTCCTGCACTGGTGGGATCCAACACACTGGTTTACCTAATGCCAATACAAATCTCTAAAACAGGTTTGCTTCCGCTGCTTTAAACACTTGCCAAAGCGCAGAAGGTCAAAATCAAGGAAGGTTTAAAACCAGTCAACTCTTTTTATTATACAGGTTTCTACTGGGTCACCAACCTACATCAGTACAGAGAAAATTCCCTAATATAAACAAATTCTGAGCGACAGAGCAGGCTGCATCCCCGGCTCTGTACTAAATTGATGTTCACTTTCTTTCCAAGCCTTTTTCTTCCTCTCATGTCCTCTCTCGCTCTCATTTCGCTTTTCCTTTCTTCGTGCAGAGAGGAGAAATGATTGCTAATGAATTGCAAGCATGGGGTATGGGAAGATCAGTTAATATGGCCCAAGTATTCAGTAATACAAATACATTAAAGTGATCAAGCAATGAATGAAAATTGACCCAAAGAGCAGGTTCCACTGAGAAAACATGTGAGAATGTAAATTAATGTGACTTGATGAAACTTGAAATGTCATAACACAGCAGGGCACACAACACATCAGAGGAAATGTGAAAATTATACTTTTTTCTGAAATCATAGTTTTCAAAAATAAGTGGCTTTTAAATTCTTCTAAAAATATAATAAAGGAATTAGTGTCAAGAAAAAGGTTATTGTTGTTTATCAGACTGCAGGCTCGGTCCATGGTGGCTTTTCACAAACAACCTCTTTTATTTCTCTGACTATGCAGAGGGAAAAGGAAAAGAAAAATACTGAAGTCTTTCTGCTTGTCTGGCTCCCTCCTCTTTTTAACTTTGCACAAGGGAATTTTTTAAGTTCTTTGGAGGGTAAATGGCATGCTAATCTATAGCTTTATTATTATTATTAATATTATTATTATTATTATTCCTTCTGGCCGTCTGCTTTCATACAAAAGTTCTAATGCTTATAAACAAGAAAACAAACAAACCAACAAAAAACGCAAGAGGAAAGGTCATTTGAAATTAGCCTGGCTTCTGATAAAACTTATTTAAAAAGTATGCATAAAAGTGTTGTGAGACAGAATTAAATACTTAGGCTGACAAGTTTCCAAACCCAAACAGAAAATACAACATACTCTTCCCAGTACCACGTGTCCATGTTGGTTTGCTGGTGATGTGACTGGCCCATGTGTTGAGAAAGTCTTTCTTCTCTTTCTGTCATGAGAGATGACAGATTTTTCTCCTGGTCTCCACGCTGGAACTTGGTGCTCATAGGGGTCTAAAACATGAGTAGGTAGCAAATGATTCCTTCCCTGCTCAACAGCAGCCAGCCAGCAGGGGAACCTCACCCTCTTTCTCTAGCACTGAATCACAGAATCACAGGATGGCCGAGGCTGGAAGGGAGCTCTGAAGATCATCTAGTCCAACTCCCTGCCGAGCAGGATCTCCTAAAGCACGTTGTGCAGGGCAGCGTCCAGGCGGGATGACTGTGGCGTCCACTGGAAGACCAGGTGCTGGGTTCTGGCTGAAGATAAGCATCATCTATAGACGTCACAAGTGTCCTAACAACCCCTCTGTCCAGAGCACCTCTCTGCATTGTTCCAGCTCAGGTGCTTTCCTCAGCCTATTTCTCAAGATTTTATTTCCCCAGTCATCCTAACCTGCTTTCTCCTAATGGAGTTAATATGCATATAGGAAGAATTATCCAAAGTCTACATCCTGATAAGGAAATTAAAAGACTTTTATTCCACGGAAGAGGTTGTCCAGTAAGAAAGACAGAGTTACTAGGGGATACCTGAGCACAAGGTACTCTTGATGACATGCAGCCCCCATCTCTTCCTGTAGACCTGCACAAAGGTGGTGTGGTACTATCCACAGGGGAAGGCGGCAGGCCTCTGTGCAATGAGGCCTGTTTGTACACAAAATATATAGAAAGCAAAAATAGAGAAAAAAAAATCATATAAGTGCAATACAGAAAAAAACAGAATAGAAAGGAGAAATACAACAGGTCAGTCAAGCCATTGGGTGACTAATTTACATAGCATGGTACATAACATAGTCTTCCTGTTCTTATATAATAGAAAATAATAATTGCATGAAATGTCCAGAATATGAATTCAGAAATGTCCATGAAATAACCAGAAACACCTACATATATTTCTAATTCATTAAGCTGGTTGTCAAAGACCAGGGGCAAAAACGGGCTAGAGGATATTTTACCATTTGCAGCCTGCTCAGAAAATTTGTGAATTCAACTTGGGTAGTTTTCCTTCTGTGCAAATAAGCAGAGCACAAAGCTGGTTTGTCCATTTTCATCATTCATCTAAGAGAAGGAGAAATAGTAGGTGAGAACAGGTTCCAAATCTGCTGCATCTTAGCCCAGGTAATTGTTTTTTTCCCTATTTGAACTTATATCCTGAAACATGAGGCCACTGTAAACCAACTGGCTAACAATACAATGGCTTTGCCCTCCTGAGCAAACAAGGAGCCTTTTAGAAAAATGTGGCACTTCAACTAAAGCAAAAGATATTACAGATTTCATTTTTTTTAATGTGCCTAAGTAAATGATAAATGGGAAATTATTGAGTAGCTATTTTTTCTGAACATTTTCTTGGCATGGCTTATTTGTAGCTTCTCCAGCTGGGTTACAGTGGAAATTAAAGTTATTTTTCTTGGTAAGGTTTGCTTGTTACATGTTTATAATACGTCTACAATTCACACAGAAAGGGGAGTCTGAGGAATGAGGCTACAAATAGTCCTCTGCCTTCTATTAATTGTTGGCTAAAACATACAGAAGAGCCTTCCACTCATATTAGATACAACCATCAAGTATCAACGAAAAATATGTTTGTTTAATGTTGTCTGGTCAAGATCCAATTACACATGGTGTATTTATTTTAAACTTATAAGACGCACACTAGAGATCTCCAGGAACAAAAATGAGCTGAAATTGGCTGAGCACTGAGTGGAAAAAATAATGATCTGTGTTACGTATCTTGTGTACTGGAGTCTATGGAGGAGGGATTAAAAAATTAAGGCCTTGGCTATATGCACTGCACAGCACAGACTGCTTTGAGTGGTATTTGAGTACTGCCCCCCAGCAGAGAGATAGCATGCTTTATCAGTGCTTTAGGTATATATTCTGCAACACAAAAAGATGGCATCAGGTAGCAGTTATCACGTTACAACCCATGCCAGCTATGTCCCTCATAGTAAGCTCTTGTGTTTGCCAATGTGCTCACAGAGGGGATGCTGTGCTGGAGGGGAGCCCCGGAGCCCCGGGCAGGTGAGGGAAGTGTGGCGGGGGCACAATGGGAGCGATGAATGGCTGCGGAGGGGCTGCAAGATGACATTTGGATGTTTCTTCCCTGTGTTTGCAGAACCTGCTTCGGGGAGGAAAGGAAACTCTTCTTCAAAAGAGGCAGCTGCTGAAGAGGCTTCCTAATTCCAGAATATGGAGTAAAAACACAGAGCTAGAGCCCCATCCATGTACTTGGCAAAGACACGCTAAAAAAGCCAGCTTGGTTTTGCAGTTCTCAAAATGTGTGAGATGTCTCTAAGATCCCTTTTGTAGATATATTTATCTATTTTATTGCTGAGGAAGGTGATGAAATTTTCCTGTTACAACCCATCTTTGACTCTATACATTGTTGTGTTACGTCCTACATCCTTCACTGCAGGTGTTTAGACAGGACTGCTGAAATATCTCGTCTGTGTTTCCCAAAGAAGGAATCCATGGCCTGCAGAAAACCTCTTTGTCTCAGAAAGCCAAAGGACTTTGCATAATGTTTAGTCTTGCACTGCTCTAAACAAACCTTACAAATGACTTTTCCCTGCTGGTAGAGGTTTGCTGTTGGAAGCTATTTCTAAAATAGTTTTCTGTCTTGTCAGTTTGTATTTACACTGGAGCCCAATTTGTCTGCTTGTATTTGAGCTGTAAGAGTGCTTTGCTGCCCACTTTAGGAGGAAATTCTTCACTCAGAGGGTGGTGAGGCACTGGCACAGGCTGCTCAGAGAGGTTGTGGATGCCCCGTCCCTGGAGGTGTTCAAGGCCAGGTGAGATGAGGCCCTGAGCAACCTGATCTAGTGGGTGGCGTCCCTGCCTATGGCAGGGGGTTGGAAGTGGGTGATCTTTAAGGTCCCTTCCAACCCGAGCCATTCTATGATTCTGTGATTCACTTCAGTCTTTTTTTTTCTTCTTCTTCTTTTTTTCTTTTTTTTTTTTTCTGGTGGGATGAGATATGTCTGTGTGTGGGGAGTATTGCTATTAGGAATTTTCCAGATACATTGATCATTGATTCTGGTTGGTTTCTACTGAGCGTCTCAGCAAGCCACATCTCAGAAGAACTGAAGAAGATGAGCCTCTGGGGGAAACCTGGGCCAGGAGTACAAATGCTAGGCTGTGTCATGCCAGACTGCAGAATTTCAACAGTGGTGCCCATACTGCTGAGGTCACTGGTAGGGTCCAGCTCTCTGAAACCTTCTCACCAGACCGAATAAGATCCAGCCACAACAACTAACTATACATTGTTGAAGTCCTGAGACTGGTTTCAAAGCAGTTTTAGAAACCAAATGAACTGGAAAACAATCATATAAACAGTAAGGGTGGAAAAAATACAGTTGCTTAATAGGAAGTGGGATATTAAAACAGGTTTGCTGTTGCAGAACAGTTGTGTGTTTTTTGTAACATCTACTATTGACTCTTTCAACGGTGATTTGTATAAACAAACACTTTTTTTTTTTGCCAAGAGAACAATACAGTTATATGATTAATGCAATCATATTGGAAATTATTTATCAAAATGATGCAGAATGTAGAACGTCAAAAGCCAACCCTGTAAGTCCCTGAGAATATTGCCACTGGTTTCAGTAGGATCAGGATTTCACTCCTATTTATCAGTCTCTGACATGCTCTGGTAAAAATGTTAATTATTGTATATAATCACCCTGTGCTAAGCTGACCTACAATTTTCTAGTTCATAGGCAAATGTTGTAGCAGTACAAAAGATTTAATATTTTTAGTAAAACCATGTCAGAAGATTTTTATATCATCTTGGACCTTGCAGTAGCCTTTACAGAGCTTAGTGGTAATACAGTTAGAAGTGAGGTACGAGTCTCAGGTAATGTTTTGTGGTGCTGGATACTTGCTGTTATTAGCATGTTCGGTTGCCTTGCTTCACAGGGAGCCTGTGATTCACGGGTGTGAATGGTCCTACATGGTACGGAGCATCTCTGTCTAAAGCAATATGCACATGCACTCCCTGAAATTAATAGAAGAGATCTCAGTTTAAAAACTTTTAAAAAGTGATGGTCACCTTCATGTTGCTGTCTCCTGCCTGGAAAGTAATGAAGAGAACTGATACAAGTGACCAGGAATCATAGGAGTAAGCACAGGCAGAAGGTCAGGCTGTTTTTTTTTTTTTTTCCCCCTCAGCGACAGTGGGCTGGTGTCCATCAGGCAAGACTGTTGGGTACTGGCTCATATCATCAGAAAACACCATGCTCCCACTGCAATCTGTACAAAATGAGATGGACTTAAACCTCTTATATCTCATTCTCCAACCGTATCTCATTCCTTGCTGCTGCTTCATTTCCTTGTGCTCTGCCCCCTTACCACACTTTATTTGCTAGCCACTGCTATCAGCAGCAGCAACAGCAGCAGCTCCCTGTCAGTGCCAGGCCATGGCCCTCTCTGAAACAGATTTTTAGTGGTGGTATTACACACACCACAAAGGAAACATTTGCTCCACGATATTCCCTCCTCCCCCAAACCACCTCTCTCATTTCCTCCCGCTCTCAGTCTTTGTTCTTTCAACTTAAATATTCCTCCTATATATCATTTCTTGCTGCTCGTGTTTGCATGCTTTTGCTGAGCTCCTGCTTAACATTTAGAAACCTTCTTCTTTCTTCTCCATGAGAGGTGAGCAGTAGGTTTTTGTTTCTTAGTGGCAGCTATTGAGTGCTAATGTAGATAAGGTAAGATAAGAGACATCGCCTGTCCTCCCTTTACATCCCTTCTAAACGGATATAGATCACTTAAGTCACATTGGCCATCATCTTGTGAAACATCTCAGATTCCTAAAGTATTCTGAAGTGGCACCAGACATTCATGTTTAGACATCTAAATGGCTCCTGTTATCAGCTTCTTTCTCCAAAATGCCACGTTATTTTTTTTTGCCAGATCTCGTAACTTTACTGTATCCAGTATTGTTCACAAAAATGTAATGAGCAACATTTTGGTGGTAGAAATTCTCATTGCTCAAATGAAGCCATGGAAGCTAGAAGCATCTGAAGCCAAAGTACGCATGACATTTACGCCAGCTCCTGACATGACCTGCTATTGTTACGTGTGCATCTTCCCATGCCTTGTGCTTTGTGTATGAGCAAAATCCTCGGAGTAAGGATGGTTTTCTCATTACAGCACAGTACTTCAAGGTGTAAAAAAAGAAAATCTGAAGTATATCCCCAGAAGAACCGTCCAATGATTAATTTTCAGCCCACCTATTTGTATCTGTCACTTGCTTAACCATTCAGTAATGCTCTGTTTGGAGGTTATATTATCCATTTTGAAATCAATGACAGCGTCCACGTTGCCTTGAATGGAAAGTGGCCTGGATTTCAACTAGATGTATAAATTACATGTAACAAGAACCTTCTGACAGTCTTCCAAATTTTTCCATTCATTCCAGAGGAGGTTATGATGTACTTTAATCAAGAGGAAAGTACCAAATTGCATCAGATTTGGTCAAACTTTTCAAAGACAATGTTGGAGCTGAGATCAAGTGTTATATTCTAACATTAATTAGTCAATGCACATGCTACACAGCTATGTATTTTCATCCATCTTGCATAAATTACCATATCATAGTAACTATTTATATGAAAAGAATGTGTAGTACTCAAACAGCTGTTCATATGTTGTATATTCGATCCTGTACCTCTCGACATATATCATACATTTATCAGCTGGAACTTTCAGGACAAAATTATTTATGAGCGGTAGAGGCAGGCAAGTAAGTTATCCCAAGTGAAGGCCAGTAAAATCCCACTGCAGCACTATGGAAGTTTGTGTGCTACATACAGCCCAGGAAGGTTGCCTTTGAATATTTCCAGATTCTTTGAAATTACATCTGGGAGTGAAAGAAGGCTTCTTTCTTTGGCTGCTACATATGGCATCATAAGAATTACCCTGCTTTCCTTCCCAGCTTATCTGTGGCTACAAAAGCCACAGAAACAAAATGTGCTGCTTGTCCCTCTGGAGGTAGGAGACGTTGGTCAGCAGGAATCTCTCTCGTGTCTCTAGCTCATAAGGCCTTTGAAGAATGGCCTGCCATTCACTGTATGTGTACAGCACTTAGCGCAGGGGGCCGGGCCCGCCAGAGGCCCAGAGGTGTGCTGCAGTACAAACGTTAGCTGTGCAGGTTTGTGGTAAAATGATAAACTGCACAGCCGTGTGGTATCATTCATCACGCGGCCTTCGCTTCACAATACAAAGCATGGAATATAATAGTGTATGAAGATGTATATTACTTTTTCTTACTCCCTTTTAGTCTTCTTTAGGGGGAAATTTTATACAACACCACGGAAAATCATGACTAAGTGTTGGTACAGTTAGGAAACAGAGCTGCAGAAAGAGAACTGTTTCAAGGTATCAAAATGGTAAAGAGAGCTTCACTAGAAGAGGCAGGAAAATACCTGATGGTAATCTGCCCTGAGTTTATGAAGACTAAGATAATGCTGATAAAGTAACATTTGAAACTAGAGCATTTGTCTGTGTTTTTTTTTTTTTTTTTTTTATTAACCACCTTTCCAAGTGCACTACAATTTATATCTGCATTTGGCATTTAGTCTCTACAGGTAGTAAACTGTATTTAGTAGTCTTGCCTATTCCTCATGCATCTTCTTGACAGACAGAGAAGAGCTGTGCATTTCTGCAGCCAAAGAGGTCCTCTTGCATGGGACAAAACCTGTCATCAAAACCAGAACAACAAAAATGATCCCCCAAAACCAGTGGTACAGCAGCAGCAGTGCGAAAGTGAGCAGGGCAGGATCACTGCAGCTCAGGAATGCCAAAGTAAGGTCTGAGAGGGGTAAGGGAGTGGGAGAGCTGGATGGGAAACCATTTGAAGGGTGGACCAGGACCTGCAAAGGATGGAGAAAGCATATCTGAGACATACGGGAAGGAAAAAGGAAAAATGGGGCAGTTTCCCACAGACCTGAACAAGCAAATGGTGTTTTTCTGTCCCTAAACCAGTGTCCCACAGGGGAAAGTCTGTCAGATCATCTGCTGGCCACTGGGAAGGAGGGGACTTGCCACTGTGCGTGTGGCTGGGTGCTCCAGCTCCTCCTTGCACCACTCTGCTACTGAATGTGCTGTGCTTTGCCGTTACCTAGCTGTAATTTGTTAAAGCATTGTACAGAACCTTATCACCGTGAAGAAAAACTTTAGCTGCAGAGTTGAAAGACTCTTCCAAATGTGAATATTCCACATGAAAGAACTTCTCTTGTTTCAAACTATTTGCATTTTCCTTACATGTTATTGATCTGATTGAACAGTTCTCAGATCAAAGGCACATCGGTAAGTGAGCAGCCAGGGTGGCAATATGCAAAGTGGGCAGCTGTTAAGAGAGCAGCTTAAATAATTGCTCAAGGATTTATTGGGTAACATGATTAATGATTATGGAAATATGATGACACGATACCAGAGAGTAGTGAGCAGTGATTGATGGGGAAGTTGGATAAGGCCAAGCTTAGGCACCAGCATATGGGAAACAGTAATATAGCTTCTCCTGATGGTATATGTGCTCTTAATTCATTAGCAAATCTTTATGTTCATACGTGTCTTCTGTTAGGAACTCGAACTACAAAGTATGTTGTCTGTAATATTTCTCTCATAATATGGATAAGGAAAAAAACCCTCTTGCTAACGGTGCATTGTAATAGCAGGGCTGATTCTAAGAGACATCCTCAGCTGTTCTAAAAGAAAAAAAAATCTTTTAAATCCCTACAGAACTTACTGGAAGCTCATGCTGCTGTTTTAATTAACACCTGAGAGAATGATAAGTAACACATTAAAGGAGAAAAAGATCTGTTTGTGGAATTGATGGTAGTTTGCAGACGGATTGTTTTTTTCCCGTTGTTTTGTCGTTTCATTTTGTTTTGCCCCTTTGTTTTTTTTGGTTTTTTTTTTGTTTTTTTAACCTCAAATTCCATCAGACAGCAGTAGCACAATGCAGGAGACTGGAAAAGTGGAGGACTGGATTGCAGGTGAGATCTACTCCGTGGCACAAATATTGCAATATCCTAGACCTGATTCTCTGTTGAGAGTTGCATGAGATTCCTGTTCACTTCACACTGGTGGGCCACTCCAACCCTCCTCCCCTTCCTCCAGAAAATGTTATGTAAGAACTCATGAAACAGAAGCTAATATTTGAAAAAGTGATTAAAAACATTTATAAAATGTGAAACATTAGCACACATATTTGGAGGTGAAATTAGGCAGTGAAATCCTCATTGTGAAACCCTAGTACAGGTAAAATGGAGTGCAAAATTGTTGGGCAGGAGTTCTTCTTCTTTTTTTTTTTTTAAATAGGACCCTGTGCTGGATTTGAGACACCAAATTATGTGCCAGAGACTTGGCTGACAGAAGTGAGGGGACACCATCCATGAAATTTTATCTGGGTTTCAGTAAGCAACAGATATTGGGCCCCGACCTACAGATCTTGCCATTTTATGGTTGTGATATGACAACAATTGTCATAGTTTTAAAACAGAGTGATGTGGGTAGCGCTATTTAAATGAAAACAGCACTGCTCATGCTAGGCAAAGCAGACAGCTCTGGGAGAAATTAATATTTGAAACCTTGGAAATGTTGTTAATCTCTTCAGGGATGTGAGACAACAACGATGGTGGAGGGTTTGAGAGAGACACCAGAAAGTCTTGCATTTCAAAGCCGTGATCTAGCTTGCAAGCCTCAAGTGTGAGTATTACTGAGATTGCAGTTCTGGTGAAGAGTTCTCGCAACAGAAGGCAAGAGGTCGCTTGGAGCATCTGTTGGCCTTTGGGGAGACTCACATGTTGTGCGAGGGGACTTGGCACTGTTGGGCACAGGATTATGTGATGGGTCAATACCACGATATTAGTTACAGTCATGCTCAAACACCCTGAAATATTGTGTCTTTTTTCTAATTATATTTATCACCAGCATCAAACCTGGGCTAGCCCCACCTGGCTTTGCAGTGCACCATGACAAATTCTGTGACACATTGAAATTTCTGCAGTGACATCTGATTAAAAAACAACAACCAACAAACTAAGAGCTTTAGTTGATTTTAATGTGGTCAGGACAATTCTGTTTACCCATTTTGCTCTAGCATTTATTTTAAAATATGTTGTTGACTGTTCTTCTGATCATTTGATTTCTCATTGCTTTTCTGACTGCAGTTTGCATAAACCTACACGGTAGAAGTTGGGAAAGAATGTCAATGGCACTGAAACTGCATACAGGTGGTTGGAAGCTTTGTGCATCAAGATGGGATGGAAACAATCATGAGATTCTTGTTTCAAGAGGTATTTGAAACATCTGCCTGGTAGGTGCTTTTGCCCTTTCTTGCTTCCTACCAAGACCATAGCTTACTTCTGGCTCTCTCACTGGTGAGTCCTCACTGGTGCTGGAGGTTCCTGGGACACCCATGAGTACCCCTAAATTCCCCTCAACACCCGGAGAGCTGGGGAGATGGCTCTGCTGTTGGCGAGCTCCTGGCCTGCTCACTCGCCCACCAGTTAGTGCCCGAATGCTTGGTGACTGGGCGCCAAAGCGGTTCTCTGCTGGCTGCAGCTCTCCATACAGAGCGCTTTACACCTTTAATGTGAAAATTTGTAGTTCCACTCCATTTTGCACTTCTACTTGAGAATTGATTTTTTTTTTTTTTTCATTTAGTTATCTGAAAGTAGCTATTTAGCTGCAGGACAGGAATTCAGGTAAGAATGAGCGATCAAACCTTTCATCTCTGACTCCGGCTTTAAGCTCAGGTTAAACTGCTCTTGCTGAGTCTCGTTACTGCAATCAAATTATTAGTAGAAATATTAACTGGGGTAATTTGCATCACTGTAAATGACTGATTAATACTGTCGGCATTATAAGGATCCAGTAGCACAAGCTAAAAATGAGTATATCTTTTCTATGAAGTAACTGGAAAGCTAGATGGGTTAGTCATGGAACAAGGAGCACTTGGCACGTTTTGGCAGGCAGTGAGTTTGGTAATGAAGGTCTGATCCTCCCTACACAGAGCATGAGGGAGATTTGCCACCCAGGAAGCCCTAAATCATTCCAAGACTGTGGGTGTTTGTTGGCATAATAAATCTGGTAGCTTCAAGCCTATTTCTGAAGGAAAAAAAGCACAGTCCATAAAATATCACTGCTACAGTCTGCACGCTTGTTGGAAGCTTTACTAAAGGGCTGAGGACTGGAAAAGCAAATGAATGTGAAGACATAGGTGCAGATCCAAGAGGAACTAGAGTTGCCTGCATGCCCAGTCTGGGCTCTCCAGTACAAGAAGGACACATACCCACTGGAGGGAGTCCAGCCAAGGACCATGAAAGTGATCAAGGGACTGGAGCACCCTTCTTATCAAGAGAGGCTGGGACAGCTGGGGCTGTTCAGCCTGGAGAACAGAAGGCTCCAAGGGGACCTCATCAATGAATGCAAATATCTGAGGGGAAGGAATGAAGATGGGGGAACCAGACCATTTTCACTAGTGCCCACTGACAGGACAAGAGGCAAACGGCACAAAATAAAACATATGAAATTCAACATGAACACAAGAAGGCTTTTTTATTATTATTATTGTTTTATTTTTATTTTTAACTCTGAGGACGGACAAACACTGGCACAGGTTGCCCAGAGAGGTTGTAGAGTCTCCACCCATGGAGATGTTCAGTGTTCAAAACCTGTCTGGGCATGGTCTTGGGCAAGTGGCCCTAGGTGACCCAGCTTGAGGACAGGGGGTTGGACAAGATCATCTCAAGAACCTCAAGAAGTCCCTTTGTACCTCAACCATTCTGTGTGTGTCAACCACAGGGTTACCGTCAGGTTTCAGAAATAGGTATTCCTTTCTTAGTCTGTCCTGGTTTTACCTGGCAAATAAGCTGAGGGCCAGCTATATGGATCAGCCATATGGATCCAACAGCAGCTGCTGCTGTTTCTATAAGGTGTGGCTGCAGAAAGGGTAAGCAGTGGCATGTTACCACTGCAGTAGCTTAGTGGTTAGACAATCCACAGAGATGCAAGTTAAATTACTTGTCTATCCTGAGGTATTCAAACCCGTACATTTCACTGCCCCAACGTACTGGTGACTAAAGTCATCTATTGCAAAGTAGCAGCATCCTTCTTTTTCTTTTCTTTTCTTTTCTTTTCTTTTCTTTTCTTTTCTTTTCTTTTCTTTTCTTTTCTTTTCTTTTCTTTTCTTTTCTTTTCTTTTCTTTTCTTTTCTTTTCTTTTCTTTTCTTTTCTTTTCTTTTCTTTTCTTTTCTTTTCTTTTCTTTTCTTTTCTTTTCTTTTCTTTTCTTTTCTTTTCTTTTCTTTTCTTTTCTCTTTTCTTTTCTCTTCGCTTCTCTTCGCTTCTCTTCGCTTCTCCCTTCCCTTCCTTTCCCTTCCCTTCCCTTCCCTTCCCTTCCCTTCCCTTCCCTTCCCTTCCCTTCCCTTCCCTTCCCTTCCCTTCCCTTCCCTTCCCTTCCCTTCCCTTCCCTTCCCTTCCCTTCCCTTCCCTTCCCTTCCCTTCCCTTCCCTTCCCTTCCCTTCCCTTCCCTTCCCTTCCCTTCCCTTCCCTTCCCTTCCCTTCCCTTCCCTTCCCTTCCCTTCCCTTCCCTTCCCTTCCCTTCCCTTCCCTTCCCTTCCCTTCCCTTCCCTTCCCTTCCCTTCCCTCCCCTCCCCTCCCCTCCCCTCCCCTCCCCTCCCCTCCCCTCCCCTCCCCTCCCCTCCCCTCCCCTCCTCTCCTCTCCTCTCCTCTCCTCTCCTCTCCTCTCCTCTCCTCTCCTCTCCTCTCCTCTCCTCTCCTCTCCTCTCCTCTCCTCTCCTCTCCTCTCCTCTCCTCTCCTCTTCTTGAAATTACTCAACTATACTTAAAATAATTAATACTTCATTGTACCAGAGTTAAAGGATGAAAAGCTGCCCTAAAATCTAAGTTTTTTGCTTGTGAGTACAGCCCTTTTCTAAGCTCAGTTTGCCTTGCAATGCATCTACCTCAAAGTAGCCTACAGTCAGGTTGTTGGGGTATTCCTGTGGGAGGCAGGAGCTATGAGTATAAATCCTAACTAGAAAGATGTAATGAAGACCTTGCAGAACCAGGAATTAAAACACACCACTCTGCTAAGCATTCATTCTCGTCACAACTGCACACCCTGCATACTAGGGGTTGTGAACGTGTGCAGATGTTGAAGTCTGCCCCCACTATTGTGTGGGCTCTGTTTTGGAAGATGCACGCTTATGGGAGTTGCAACAGTGAGTGTTAAATGTCTACGTGTCCTTCTGGCTTTTGGCTTTGGTGGCTTAATCTCTAGTGTGTTCTCCCAGAGCAGACCTGAGGTACTTCATCAGAGGTGCCCGTGGGGATGGGAGGGAGGAGGAGGCATTGCAGTGCAGTACTGCTGTATTTGCTTTTTGAATAGGCTCTAGTCATTAATGCTGTCACATCCCTGGAAATTCACTTAAAGAAGACATTTGAAGGAGAACCTCTTTCTTCCTGCACACAGAGACACACACAAGCAAAGTCTTTTTTTTTTTGATGATGCTCTCAGATAAACAGCCACAGCAAAGCCTCAGTTTCATTTTATCTCCTAGATAGCTCCAGGAAAAAAAATCACTGCTTCTGCCTGCAGCCTAAACAACTCACTTTGCTGCCAAGTGCCATCTCAAGAAGAGGAACAATATAAACTAATTTCATACCTATTCAGTTCAATAATAGGTATTGTTCTAACTATACCTCTAGTGATAACAGACAGAACGGCTTATTTTCCATTGCTAAGCAACTGTTAAAACAGTTGCAGAATTCAGCCAGCTCTAATGGGCTGATAGGAATCAGTGTCTGAAGTTCTTGTTTGCATTCTGAAGTCAACAATAATTGTAGTTCTCTATTAACATTCATTTAAGATAGTTTATGGCTGCACCAGATTCAATCAGGAATCTGCCTTAATGGTGTTCTGAATGGTCTGCTCTCCCTTAGAAAGAGATATTTAACCATAATGCACTACCCTGCTTTAATCCACTTGCTTTGTTTTGATATAATGATGAAGAGTCATAGAAGGTAACACAGGAAAAACAAGGTAATATGAAGCACTCTGCAGAAATAGAAGCTGATAGTATGAATGGTACCAAGATGCAGGCAGAGAGTTTGAAGTATTTAGGTAGGGTACAATCAATCAGAAGGTGGCAGTTGTCTGCAATGCAAAGACATCTGTAAAACCCTCATACATTTGGAAAAACAGAATCTAGGCAAGACAGACATAAAAGCCTAAGTGCATTAAACCATGGGCATTTTTCCAGCAGTAATTTATGAGTTCGGATTTTAGTCATTTGTGTACATGATTTAGGAGAAGGGACTTTCTGGCCTGGCTCATGCCTTGCAGAGATAAGGACTGGGCAAATGCATAAATGCAAATAAATAAATAAATAAATAAAAAGTGCCACACAAGAGGATCCTGCATTCATAAGCCTTTCTTTGCAGCTGTGGAATGATTTCAGCGACCTGAGAGCATTGTCATGACAGGATGATAGCTCTTCAGATGCTCTGTTCCTTAGCTGTGAGTAAGGACACATAAGCAGGGACACAGAAGGTATACTGCTGCTGCAGCTGGAATTTGGTGCTCACATCCAGCATTTCTCCATTCCTTTTACAGGTGTGTAAATGTATGATTAATGCTTATGCATGTGAGCAATCCCATCACATTCAGCAGAACCATGACAGCTCCTAGTCAAGTGAAATGCAATGCCTTGTTGGTGCAAGGTGAGAAAATCAGCACTGTCAGATGGAGCCCATGCGGGTGAGTCAACACGGCCTTATTAGCCCAGCGTGTCTCACACCATGACTTGCAAGAGCCAGGTCTTAATGCAACAGAAGGATAAGTGCTTTGAAGTAAGGACTTCAGCCAGCTGCCTGAGTCAGAAGAGTGTATCATCACACAAGGATATGAAAACGTGGGGGTGAAAAGTTGAGACTGTCCCTCCACTGAGCTTGCAGCAGTGTCTGAGTCACCACAGGACTGAGAACGCTGCAGGCAATGGCAAGCAAAGTGGGCTTGGTCTGACTTGTCCTCTTATGCAACTCCTATGTTACCACCTTCTGTGCTCCGTCTATAAACCCAGGCAACATCAAGAAGCCGTTACTGAAAGCAGTACTCTTATTTATTCCTTTGTATGAGCCAAAGATGACAAAAAATTAGATTGCTTCCACACAAGGTTTAGTACAGATCCAGCCTCTTTCCTTGCTGGTACCGGTAAGACCATCTGTTGCTGGGATCTTTAAAAGGATGTGTGCACCCCCTAGTGTAGAAGGACGTCCAGGAATTCAGGTTCTTACAACAGGCTGAGCTGAATGAGGATGTTTAATATTAAACCATAATAAAACCCCGTCTTCAAGGGAAAGAATTGTAAACTTGGAGATCATTCTGGGTGTAATCCCTCAACGTCCCTGCACTCAACAGTTGTAGGACCTGAAAGCTTGTTCTGCTGACCTGGATGTTTATTGCACTGGAAGATAGCAGGGATTCACAGTAAAAAATGATATTGTACTGAAAACAAACAATTCAAATTCAGACATCTCTGGAACTCAGCCATGTAGTAACTAGGTTCAGCCTAAACTTTGAGGTAAATTTTGTAACTGTTTCACTGAAGGTTAGGGATATGGTAATGTAGGACTTTGCCCCAGTTAAGAGATCCTGCAAAAACACGACTCATGCACCTAAATGCTTAAATGCAAAAACTACGGCCCAGACTGTCAAAGGTAGCTGGACTTCTGGCTGGGCCTGCATCCCACTGCTTGGAGTTAGGTCCTGAAAAACCTTTGAAAATCTTCTCCTAACAGCCACGGATCACGTTCTCATTCTTCAGCTTTGCCTTTACTTATTTGCCAAGTTCTGCCCATCATATTAGGGCAGAACCTTTCACTTTGATGAATTGAGCTTGCTTATTGGACCCAAAATGGCGGTTCGGCTCCCAGAAGCCAGAACCCGGGTGCTGGCTCTTGGCTGTGAGCGTGGGATGGGAGTAACTTGTAGGTACGGTGTCAGGAGGGCCTTGCTCTCATTTCTGAGAATCAGAACGTGAGGCCCTAACCTTTGGAGCACGGTCTGGTACATGCTACTTTGCTGACAGGCATCAGTGTTGGCCATGGACAGGCTCTGATCTGACCGAATTACACCTCTGTGTTTTCCAGATTTCCTCTGCTCACGCCTCCAAGGAAGACAGGATGTAGCCACTTCCCCTGTGGTGCCTGCAACCCCATCACCATAGCCTTGGCAAGTGCCTGACAGCCAGAAAAATGATATTGCCAATGGAAAAAAAAGCGGTCAGTTTTCATTATCCAAGCAGAATTAAATGAAAAAAAAAAGCAAACTGCATAAATGATGGAAATTAAATTAGATTTTCTTTACTTTCATTATCTAAGTACTTTCTGATAATAAATGTATTCTAAAATATGACTTTCAGCCAATGGTATTTACTGTATTAAAAACAGACTGATTTTATTTACTGCATAATGCTTAATAGCTCCTCCAAGCCACTTTATGCCATAATTTTAAATGGGTTCTTTGGGCTTTTTTTTTCAAAACAAGAAACATGGCTCTTTGACAGAACAGCTCCTGGTAACTCACAGTGCAAGCACTGCCAGGAGCTGTGGTGACTGGTGTCAGGTGTTTGCTTCTTCCAGAAGGATGGAGTCATTGCGATATCAATGCTGAGTTCCTTATGTCACTTGGTTAAATAACACCACATAATATTTGAAAAGCATCAGCATATTGCTGGTGCGTGCCACCAAAGGGTTACATTTCATGACGCAGTAGTACCACTATGATATGATCTGTGTGAACCAACAAGAATAGTATAATGAGAACATGTTAAAAAAAAAAAAAAGTACTTTAACAAGAAAATTACACTGGCATGTATCGGTGCTGATTTTAAAGCAACTTACCATCCATATTTAGAAAATTTAATCTAACTACTTTAGAAGCTGGACTAATTATTGCGAGACCCTTTTTAAATTAAAATTAAAGATTTAATTTTAATTTAGAGATTTCCAGATCTTTCCATAGCAATTAATTTCTGGTTTAGAACTTTTTTTTCCCCCACTTTCATAACTAGATACCCAAGGCTGTGATTTTTGTTAGATGAAACTCCAGTTGGAAAACTACTGAAGTTCAAAAACTCTTCATCACAATTAAGAAAGTGCTGGGACCCTGTTTCTCATTGCCAAGGACAGGCAGAAGAACATTCCTAATTCCTTCTGCAGATTTCACACTAGCATTAGCACAAGAAAACTGAGGCTGGGGTATGATAGGACTGCTTAACCCTATCCTCTAAATCTCTCTCTGTTGTAATATATGAGTGAAGTGTATTTAATAACTCGTTCTTGTCCCCCAAAATGTCTCATATGGTATTCTGTATGAATATGATGATATTTGTTCAGTGGGAGATTTTTTTTCCTTCTTCAAGAAAGCTGAGAGATTCTAGCCTTTGCAAAGATGTTAATACCCAGTCAGATTTCCCAGCAGCCTCGCGTGGCTTTTATTCCAAGAGGCATCCCCTTAAAGGCTCCGAGAGAAAGCATTACGGTTAATGCAGTTTGGCAAGTCAGTGTAATATTCACTGCATTACCTTGACATGGTTTAATGGCATGAGCATCATGCTCTCTGTGTCAGAGAAAATTACCTGTTGACCCTTGCTGTAGCTTGATGCCTGTTCTTAGCTGGATGGTTACAAAATGCTATGGAAAACCTTATATGAAGTCCACTCCCCCAACTCTGGCCAATAGGGAACTCATTTGCTATCAGCTTGTCTATTAAAAAAAAATAAAAACCTGACATTGGTGTTTTCATTTGATACAGTATTATTTCATACACATACTGTAGTTGCCCAGCAAGCCTTTCTCCTGGCCTATCCTTCTGGTGAAAAGATAAACCAAAAATGGAAGTGAATACAGAAAGAAATAGAGGGAAATGCAAAAGGACTTTTATTATTATTATTATTATTATTATTATTATTTTATTCTGATGGAAAACAAAGAGACTGTGGTACTCCCTTTGCAAGAGGCAGTCTTGTTCCACTCGGGGGAAGTTCTCTCTTACCTTGGGAAACAGACCAGTGCAGGAAGTACACAGGTGATCTTTACAGCTGTGTAATGCAAGAGAACTGAATTTTACCCCTCTGGACGATTAAAGAGATTAATTGTGAGTGATAGCTGGAAAATGAACTTCATGTTCTTGAGGGCCCCTGGATAATGTCAAAATTTCTGCTGGTTCACAGAGAGGCATGTTCTCTTCCAAGGACCTCACTCCAGCCATGGGACCAAACCTTTAAGTTA
Source organism: Anser anser (assembly GCF_964211835.1). Lineage (NCBI taxonomy): Eukaryota > Metazoa > Chordata > Aves > Anseriformes > Anatidae > Anser > Anser anser. Next base: position 48,856,538 of record NC_139725.1, on the reverse strand, counting down.
TATGTGTGCAGGGCAAATACATTTATTCCTTGCCTTGTCCACTCAGACTACCAGGAAGATTGCCAGGCGCTGTGTGTCGTGAGCCCTATCCCATGCCAGGAGCCAGTGAGGACCAGTTCACGGTCCTAGGCATGGGCGCATCCATCACGTGGCTAGATGTGACTAGTCTTGGGCTCAGAGCTTCAAAGAGCTTGAAAGCTGTAAGCTGAAGCCTCAGACACAATAAAGGCTAGCATGAGACTTGTACAGGGATGCTATTTTTGCAGCATGTTGCACTCATTAGGCATGAGTGTCAGTGCTGGAAAAAGGTGGAAAACAGTGAAGAGTCAGGTCCTCAGTATCCCCCTTTGATGTCTTAGGTAACTTGAAAGGCAGCCTATGCCACTGCTCTGGTACTGTGACATTAAAAAAATCAAAAGAGAGAGAAATCATCAACGGTAGAGGAGATCCCTGCAATTTGGCAGTGCTCCCGATCCACAAAGCTACTTTTCTGGTTTCTCCCATTAGCCCCACTGCAATATGCACAGAACCAGATTACTTATCAGGGCAGAATATTAACGTTCACAGCATTAATGTTTTGGGGCCCTTAGAATGGAGAGCACTAATAGAAAAATCTCTTCAGTCCTTTCATATGAAAACCCACCATTCTGAACTGACAAAAATAAATGCAGTGAACTTTCAGTGATATTGCACCGTATAAAAAGGTTATTAAAAATGTATTTGAAGGACTAGCTTTGTCAATACTAATGCACTGAAGGAACTGAGGGTTTCCCAGCTCAAGCACTGATGTACTGACTTAGCGAGGGAGTGATTACTGCAATAATAGATTTTGGTTGCTTATGGTAGACAAGCATTTTCTGACTTCATATGCAAAAAATTGTTCTCTGTTTTAAAAAGATGGGATACTCAGTTATATTGAGGTGAATATGAATTATAGATTTTAAAAGGAAAATTGCCAACTAGCTATTGGCTCAGCTCTGACACTGTGTTTGAAAGAAGGTGGTGGGGATAAAATAGAGGAGTGTAGAAGAATATGAGATTACTGGAAGGAATGTAAATGATTTATTGGTTTATTTGTTGATTTTTATTTCCATACTAATCCGAGGGTTTTTAGAGATGATCTGTACATTCCCCAAAGTGATGTGAACATAGCAACAAAGTGCAAGCACATGAAAATTTTAAAGCACAATTAGCTCTGCTTTGAGAAATGGGTCCATTCTCCTATTTTGGATTCAGACATCTCTGACCTGGCTGCTTGCTGTTGGACTACGCAATGGCTAGATCAAGATTCTTACCGTGGGGTTTCTGTGCATGTCTTCCAGGACCAAATGACAATCAATCTTCTTTTATTGCTTTAAATGAACCTTACTTAAAGAGACTGCAAGGAGAGGAAAAGCCAGTCTTTTAAAACCCCACTTTCAGTCACTTAAGATGGTAATAAGAGAAGTAAACATTTATTTTTTAATTATCATAGTGTTTTTCTCAATCATGCTCCCTTTGAAGAATGCAGGAAACACACTACTGCTCCCACGGACAGATGCTGCCACGTAGTTTTGTCCTGCTTGAGCACCACAGCCAATGTATTCTTTTGGCATCTGAGGGAAGGTGTCAGGACTTCAAAACCTTACTGAGCAATTTTTGTCAGTCTGCCTCCGCAGTGACGTGTAGTAGCAGCAGGACACAACAGAGGCCTAGGAGAACAATATGGTAACATGCAACAAGTTTTCATATAGTTTTGTTGCTGTTGTTGGGGTTTTCAGGTATTTTTCCTGGTTTTTGTTTGTTTTTACCAATGCTTAAATATTTCATGGACTTCTTGTGCATTGATGCACTTGCACGAAACCCTGCAGCAGGGGTTTCACTGGTCCCCCAGGTTCGCAGATGAGCGCATAGCAGCTCAGGCTGGGCCTGACAGGGGCACAGGAACTAAGCGGAGAGGTCCTTCACAAGATAAAGGGATTTTTTTTCAGTTTTCCAGAATGTAACAACTTATCATGTTAATATAATCGTGATAATAAATAATCTGTACTGTTCTTGTGTTCTCCAGTGTTGGTTTCTTATACTTGTACTGTGTGACACATGTGTATGTAGACAGAAACATACAAGGCTTTCCGTTGGGATCCCTGCCAGCCAGGGAAGCACTGAAGCTGCCACTGTCACCCACCAGAGTTTTAGAGACTGGCAAGCCTGCACCCTGGCCTGTTGTAGTATCTCAGAGGAGACTTGATCCCCACACAAAACCCAGCCAAACCATAACAAAAAAAACCAAAACAACAATAATGCCTGAGTAATATATAAATCTGTAGTTTTATTTTTTTTTTTCTGTGTGTGTCATGATGATTTAGACTTCTATCTTATTTCCAAAGCCATTACAGAATTAAGAGGAAACTCTTGGTGGATTTAAACACTTATTGTCACCAAGGTGACTGGAATTCACACCCAGGCAATGAGTATCCCTCTGTGGAGAAAATGGGCCTGCCCCCCTTGTGTTGTATCTACCGTCCTGCGGCCCCACGGGGCTTAGTTTTCGCAGTCAACAACAACTGATCAGAGTTTAGTTCTCAATTTTATTGCTGCCATTTATTACAAAATACAAGGGGGTTAATGAGAGAGGAAGTCTTCGGGTCTTCTTTCCGCCCCGCCTCACGACCCGCGCCCCCCACACGCGGCCGGCCGCCTCCCGCCGGGCGAGGGGCGGCGCTGCGGGCCCGCACGGGCCGCTGGCTGCCGGCGGGCCGCGGGCTCCTCCCGGCGGCGGCCGCTCCGCAGGGCCGCAGGGCCACGAGCCCCATTCCCCGTCCCGCTGGGGCCGGGGGAAGGCGGCCGGGCCCGGCGGCCGGTCCGGGGGGAGCGCGGCCGCGGCGGCGGCTCGGCGGGGAGCACGGAGTGGGCGGGCGGGGGCGGGCGGTGCAGGCTGTTAGGCGGAGCGGGGGCCCTTGTTGAGCGGAGGCTCCATAGCTCAGTGGTTAGAGCACTGGTCTTGTAAACCAGGGGTCGCGAGTTCGATCCTCGCTGGGGCCTCGCTGAATTTTTAAGTGTCCCTGCGCTGAGCCTGCTGCCGGCTGTCCTTATTTTAGGGTATTTTGTGTGGGTGGTCACGAACCGCGCGTGTGGACGCGGTGGGTTTTGTTACGAGGGGAATAAACGGTGTGGATAAACCAAGAGTGAGGAATGAGACAGGTCACCTGGATAACCCCTGCATGCACTGTGTGCCAGCGGGGAACGGGGCACCACGCAGTGCCTTGGAGAGTGGTATGGGGATGGCTGAATAAGTCGCACAATTTCCCTCATGGGAGTTTCGGCAAAATGCTGTTAAGGGTTTTAAAAGGAACAAATTGCCCCTGAGTGGAGAATAAACTGGGCAGGATTATCTGACTCTTCACAGCTTGTCGGGGAGGCCGAGCTGTTGGTTTTATTTCTGTGCTGGAGGCTGGGCAGAGGAGGTGCAATAATTCTTTGGCTCTTTTTTTTTTTTTTTCTTTTTCTTTTAGGTTATAGAAAGAGCTAGAAAATTCAGCACAAATAATCCTCTTGAGCACCACACTTTAAAAATATGCATTAGGTTTTTTTCAGAAATCTAGCGAGTGAGACATTTAGCTTCTAGTATTGCAAACACCGCAGCAGTTACCGACATCAAGCAGGGAAATGAACGCATACATTTAGGCCGGGGAAAGGCCCACACCTGCGGTGCTCGCCCTGTGAGGGCTCAGCGTGTGGTGTTGCTCCTGAAGATGCTCGCAGCTGCAGGGGGCTGCAGCTCCCTGTGCCCACGGCTGTGGCTCGACGTGTCAGCACGGTGGTGAGGGCTGTGGTGCTGCCTGAAGTGACTTCTTGTTTGAGTACTGCCTCCTCATCCCTTCGGGGAAAACAGTGCTTTGTCCTAACCACAGAGTCCCCAGCTGACCAACAACAAAACCGGTCCCCTGGTTCAGTAATCCTCCCGAAGTACATAGGCAGGGACACCAGCCCAGCACCAGGTGGGCCTGCTCTCTCCGGGCTGCTGGTCAGAGGCCTGCTACGGCCATAGTTTCAGGAGTGAGGGGGAGCTGAGTTTTGCCATGGCTCACCAGAGCGATACCAGATCTCTGGGGTGCAGATTGTCTTAAGAAATCATTTGTGTGCTTATAAAGCAGCATTCAGAAAACATAACTGAACATGCAGGAGCAGTCTCTGCACTTGGGCCGGGCGGAGCCCAGCGTGATTGATGTCAGAGTGCAGGTGATGGGATGGTGAGGTTTTTGCCGTGGAAGGACAGATCATACAAATGATGCGTGACTGATCTGTTCCTTACATACAGCAAATGTTACAGGAATAGGGTTTGTCTCTTCCTGCTTGTCATAGCTATATACAAAAACTACCATGGAAGGCTTTTCTAAAATGCTGACAGGTTGATGCGTGCGCCTTTATAGCAGTTGGGAAGCTGCATGAGTGGGAGCTAAGCCACCTAATGTCAGCATTTAAATTGTGCTTCCATTTTAGGAATCTACTAACTGAATCCTCCGAATTAACTGCACGTTGTTATATAAGAGGAGGAGAGAGGCAGATGCTCTTGGAGGCCTCCAGAGGGAGAGCCTGCTCATCAAAACCGGGTCTCTGTGCTTGTGCAAAGTGCTTCTGGACATACTCGGGCATCCGCTATGGCCAGGAACTATCTAGGGGATTGGGTGTTTTGGGGACACTGGGTCACAGAGCACCTGAAAATTGGGTCCAGAGTGGGTGACTGCGTTTTCTGCTGATGAGATTGAATTTTCATTTTTCAGAGGCATATCTTTATAATTAAACAGGGCCTATTTTAGAACAGCAGATTTTTAAAAATAGTTTTTTACAATCATACTGCTGTCGTACTATACACAGCAGAGAGCAACCTGTTAGAGCTGACCCCACAGGAACCTGCAGACGACTGCAGCTGGGGGCAGGGACTCAGCAGCGCATCCCGGCCCCCAGGTGAAGGTGGCTGCGGTGGGCCTGGGGCTGGGCCCTGCTGCTCCGTGCTGGGACCTGGATGTTAACACTGCATGAGGTGAGACCAACCAGAGCCACTTCTCGGGCCCCCACCTCATTCATACACATGCAAGAGTGGAAAACAGGAGATGCACCTAGGCCTCCCTGGAGCCTATTCCATCCCATACACCTAAGTACCATTCCCAAATCCCAGCCAAAGAGTGACCCAAAAATTCCCACCATCCTCTACAAGCAATGTCTTCAAAGGTCTCCATTTCCTGCTGAAGGAAGGTTTAGCAGCTGTTGTGGCTGAAGGTGAGAAATGTGTCAAAGCTTTGCTCTGAAAAGCTGAGGTGACCTTCACTAGGTCCAGTGATAAAGTTGTTGGTGATGTCATTAGAAAATGTCTGTATGGTTTGTTTCTCTGAAATGTGGTGAAGGGCCTGACCATACTAATTGTGTTTTCAATTTGATTACTAGCAGAGACCGTGGGAATTACCGCTGTATCTGCAAAGGCAAATCTGCCATCACTGCAAGATATTCTGACTTCATCCTGAAGATCTATCTCCCTGTTGTTTTCTCCTTGTTGTGGTTTTTTTTTTTTTGGTTATCCCCCCACCAAGTAAATTTATAGCCAGTTTCTCAGTTCAGCAGCAGGAGGCCTTACACAATGAGAGGCTGTTTTCTTCATGATTATACTATTTTTCTTTCCAGATATGTAGCAAAATTAACATATCTAAGCCTAGCTTACTTCATTGTGATATCATTTTTGATAATGGGAACAGGGAATCGAAGTCAATGACTGGAAAACTGGTTTAGCCTTCAGAGGAAAAATGAAATATAAACTCTTTCAATATTCTACATGCTTTAATATTGCACATGTATTGCCAAAACGTCATAAACTCAAAGAACTTATAAAATCTAAGATTAATAAGGTACGTTTCCATTGGCTTAGTCAGGAATGAACTAAGGAAATTCTGACTTGTGTTTCTGGACTTGTCCCTAAATACTCAACGCTTGATGACTTCAGGTTTGTGCCAGTGAGGTAAAGACAAGAAGTAAAAGTTGAGACATTTTGTTTCCTCACCTGATGTGAATGCAGCCATCAAGAACGTCTCCAATGAACAGTAAAAATATTTGCTTGCAATAATCAAAGGTGTTATTAGTAATATCAAAAAGAAAAAAATGTGTTTGTCTGCTAAAGATACATTTTAGTTATATATTGTCCTTTAATTCTGTTCTTCTGGTTGCTGAAACAATACAAAATTCTTCACGCATGACAAAGCTATCATCTGCCTAGTCAGGTTTTTCCAGGATGTTCCACACCTTGATGCCTAACCACATATTTTTACAAGTTCAGTGGTCCTGTTACTCTGTCAGAGGGTGGCATTAACAAATTCACAAGCATTGCTTGAAAGTGGGTAGAAAGGAACATGGTCTAGAAGTCTGAACACAACCACCAGCTGTAATACTGACTGAGTCTGGTGTACTGACCTCTAGAGCTAGCTGTCTCCTTGCTCCCTTTCCTCTGTCAAGAAATCTCTCCCTTTTAAAACAAAGTAATTAAAACATTGCTGTTCAAGGCCAGACGCAGGCCAAATGCATCCCCAGACACAGTGAGAGCTCAATGCATTAGGACTTTGAATGATGATGCAAGGCAATCTTCACAGAGGAGTAACAGTAGAAAAATCTGTGCTTACTGGTATTCTTGGCAAAAGATCATATTTCTGAGCCAGTTAGCTATGGATGGAGGGACAGCTAATGAACCCATTCGGCTTCTGGTATGGATGTTATTTACTGCAATGTCAGCGTTGGAATTAGGATGTTTAAAAAGAGCAGGGGCCTCTGATAATGAGAAAGTACAGGTGAATTAAATCATTCAGTGTTTGCCAGGAGAGTTACTGTTGTGTTTTAAAGAAAACTAATGTTTTCTGCATTGTTAAGGAATCCTTTTTCCTTACACACACTACTACATGTTACTGTTAGTAAAACAAATATATACTTATAATTATTTACTTATAGGCACATAGACATATATATTTTTGAGGTGTTACTGGTACAACACCTCGAAGAACAGAAGAGAAGCAAACAGCAATGTCTTATTGCAGCTCCCCAAGATATTTAGCTAGCTGTGCAATATATGATCCTCACCTTGCTTGCATTTCAGTGTATGTGTGTCTAGAGGTTTTGTAGAGTGATGTTGCCAAAGATAAAACATGGCCTTTTCCCATACAGTCTATAATTTAATGGTGGGAACACTAGGTTGTGACAGTACAGGATCCAGGCACAATTACAGTAGGTCTGAATAAAATGAAATGCATAGGGCAGTAGAGAGGAGAGTCCTTTAAAAATCTCGTGTGTGTGTGATTTGTTGGGGCTTAAGAATAGGTGAAAAAAGTTTACTTTAGAAGGGATGAAACACTGTTCATTTAGAAGCTATGTATCATATCTATATACAAAAATTTCCTGCTGTCATCACTAAACTCAGTGGTCTCTTCAGATTGTTACTATATTTCTGGCTTTCAGGTGACCAAAATTAGTTTGAAAGTAGAACTAGCCTTAAGGTCAAGGTAAAGCTTAAATGAAATTTAGAAATGTGAACCTGAAGTATTAGGGAAAATAAAAAGATAATTCAGCTCCCTTGCCTGCTTCTCTAGGACTGGTTTTCTAGATTTACCCAGTTCAGCTTATCTTAATATGAACATAAATGAATCAGGAGTCTGTAAGTGGAGGATCATAAAATAAGGCTGGTAGCAACTGTGCTAATCTCTATTCAGATCAGAGAGGCTGCTTTGCTGACATCAGAGCAGGCAGACTGCGAACTAATGCTGCATGTGTCTGTCTGCCCGTCTGCCTGTATCTGATTATCCCTCAGACAGACCCTGCGCGCTGGCTGCTCACAAGGAAAGCACTTTCATTCCTTTTGGAGATAAACAGAGGAGCTGTTCCTTCTGGTCACCAAGTTACAGATTATTTTTGGACAAGAATGCTGTTGCTTGCAATCCCCCTGCTGTATACGTGAGACTGGCTAATGACCGTGGGGCCTGTACGTGTAAACAGCCTCAAATCACGATACAGTCCTGAAAAGAGGTATGGCTATGTCTGCTCGTTCCCTTCAGAGCACTGCTACTGCTGATCGCTTTGCCACTGCAAGAACTGTAATCCACACCAAAAGCCATTTGTAACAGAAATTAATAAAGAGTAAAACCACATGGACATGTATTTCTCACTGCATGTAGCAGCTGTATAGAGACAGCTGTCGCTACCAATGTGCTAATATTTTTTAAGATTGATAAAATATAGCATTGAAGAGCCATACAGTTCAGCTATGCAATAAAGAGGCTTTATTTTAAGGAGGATTCACAAATTTAGTTTTAAATATTTCCACTGTCCCACCAGAACAGTGGAAGCAGAACCAGAAAGCACTGTCATCACTATTTTGCAGTCACCTTCTCACCCCTCAAAAACATTGCTGCTGGCACAATCGGTGTCTCTACTGCCTGTACAATTAAGTAGCAACATCTGGGAGAATGCAGACAGCTGGAGCTCGGCAGCTTGACACCTGAGTGCCCAGCACTGTGGGCTGGATTTGCAGTCCATACTGAGCCACTTGTGCTCTGCCTCTGACCATGCCTTCAGGCTGGGTTCTGGGAGCCTGAGCTCACCAAGTCCGTCAAGCAGCATGTGAGCCTGAGCTGGTCCTTCTGGGCTTGTGTTCCCACTTGGTGAAGCAGATTGCTTGCTCTAGATTTGAGCTAGGGAGACACCCAAAATGTGGGTGGTAAAGGAGGCTATGGATAATGAAGGAGACTGTCAGGAGAGAGCTTGAGTCCTGAGCAAGCACAGCAACAGAGATGCAGCCTGAGAGAAGGCACTAACTGTGGTGTGCTGCAACACCACGGCTGCTTGTTTAGCTTATAAATGTCAGTCAGCCAATTAGTTCAGTGAAGCTTTTCAAAACATTGCCTGTGAGGTTATTATAATTAAAGTGCCAACACAAATAGTCTACATTCCAAGGCCCGAGCAGAAATACCAACACAGGACCAAGCCTGAATCTGATAGAAACGGTGCAGATAAAGCTGGACGTTATGATCAGGTTTCTTTACTGCCTTGTCTTCGCTGTGATTTTCACATCCCTGCCCCGTTCTGCATAGTTTGCTCAGCAGGGCAGCCTATCTGCTGAGTTCTCCTCCAGCTGGCTGATGAAAAAACAGACGAGTAAAGTATTGTAGGTGTCCACCACAGACGGGGGCTGTTAGAGCACACCCAGTGCAGGCAGCCTGTGGTCCAGCTGTGCTTGGGGGATAAGGGGAACCTGCTGTGCAGAGGAATTAGGGGCTGCGTTCAAGCACAGCACCATCAATCATGAAGAATCAATTCTTGCTCCTCCCCTCAGAGCTGCAAAGTGCCAGGGGCTAGCTGCCCTCAAACAGAGCTGATAAACACATCTGAGGAAATGTCAGACTGGTTAGGCAAACCTGATACTCCTAAACCACCGCTGACAGGAGCCCGGATCTCACCCAGCCCTCGGTGATGCTGCAGTAACAGCTCAAGCCTCTGATCCAGTATGTCTTTTATCCATTCCTCCATCCTCCCCTGGGCTTTCCAGACATCCTTGCTCTTTTGGCTTCATGCTGCTTCGCCCCTTCATTTGCATTTAGCTCTGACTGTTCTAATCTGCTTTTTAAAAGCCGGTCTTCAATTTATATCTCTTTGTTCCTTTATCCCATCACAAAAGCCCTGAGATATGCTTTTTCAATGCACGCTCACAGACAAGTTCAATTTTTTTTTTTAATGCCCCCCTAAAAATAGATAACTTTCCTGTGATTTTTTTTTGTTTTCCCCCCACAAGACATTTTTATTCCACTATTCCAGCATTTCTGCTTCCTCGGGGGCTTAATTTCCTTTTGGCTAAGAAAGAGAAACTGGGTGAAGATGTAATGCAGGTCTGGGCAATACAGAGACCACTATAAATATCAGAATTGTAGGTGATGTGGGCTCAGTCTGTGTCATTTGCTTAATCCTCAGTGCTGTGCTAAATGATTTACCAAGGCTGTTTTTTTTTAATAAATCCTCCTGAACCAAGTTTATTTCTCCTGCTATCAACAATCATCAAACTTCTGATTGCCCACCAAGGCCTCCAGAGTTTAAGTTGAAAATAAAATCCTAAAATAAGACGATGGTGACATCTATATTGTTTTGCCTCATAAAATTTGTGACGTTTGTTTAAGTCAAAAATGACATCAGAATCAGTTACTTGGTGCAATTGAAATAAAATCATGTAACCAAGTAGGTAAAATTAAAGTCCAGGGGGACTGGGCTGTTAGACTTTAAGACTTTCTTCATTCAGCTGTGCCTCTTGCTTGAGTGTATTTCATTACAATGAGAGCAACGTCAATTCACTTATACTCAGTGCCCTGTGGCAGCATCCTTAATATTTTACTCACACCTGCCTCAAAACTCCCACTGATTCATCCCAAGGAAGTGTGGGCTGGATGCTAAGTGAGGACTTTGGTATTTGGCTGCCAGTGTTGGAGTTCATCCGTCCCTTTGTAAAAAGCGCATGGGTAGAAGGAACTGTGCGGACACTGAATGTTAGTGAAGTGCAAGGCTAAGACCAGCAGTTACACCTGCACACGCCTGACTTTTAAGGGTAAGTTAAAAGTCACCATTTTGTAGCCTGGAGCACCGGAGTGGAAAGTTACTGAGTTCTGCTGTAGCCAGAGTGCTCCTCTTTGATTTTCACATGCCTTAAATTTCTGAGGTTGTTTTGCCAAAGATGCAGGCAACTTCTAAAATTTTTGGATTCCTAACAACATATAACAGAAGTTATTTGATCATTTAAACTGATGGCTTCTGAGGAAATTCAGATTACGTTATGGTTCTTAATATGTTCATTACCTTTGCGGTTGCAGCTATTCCTACTTCACTTGCTACTGCCTCTCCACTTTGTCTAATTTTGGGGTGTGTCCAAAACAAACAAGGGAACAATCCCTCAAAGCCTTTCACTGCCTCCATTTTCTGATCCTACAATGTGAAGTTCAGCCAATTTTATTATATATCCTAACAGGGTGTTTTCTAATGCTAGTTAGCAGTTTTTGTCCTGAAAGAAGTACGAGTTTTTGATGTGTTGGAGTTAGCACCAAAGAGTTTTGTGATAGCAGAGAGTGGTGGTGAGAAAACAGGGCAAAGAAAACCTTACAGACACTAGGAGATGTTTGCCCAAACAAGGTTTTGCTTTTTCTGGAGGCTTCTAAAGCACAATAACAATGCAGTGTGCCAGCTAATGCAAAGGATGACCAGAGCTATTATCTTTATAAAGCTTAGCTATTGAAAAATGAGCGAAGGATGTAATTACACTGATTGTTAGCTGCTCTCTAAATTATTATCTGTGAAAATAAAATTATTAACAATTAAACATTAAAAAGCCAGTTGACTAATTAGTTCAGGCGAGCTATTCAAAACACTGTCCTTGAGGTTATTATAATTAAATTCCTAATAGCCTATATTTCAAACTCAAATTCTAGCTTAGCTTGCTCCACAGAAACTGGCAAATGTCAGGACCATCAATATTGTAGAGTAGACCAGAGTCCTCTTGTCCAAAAGCTGATGAAAATATGAATTCATCTGAATATAGGCAGCTAAGGACAAAGAAAAATGAGTGCTATGAAGGAACTACTGATGAGTTTGTTGGATCCGGAGATTAGGCACACATTCACACTAGCAAATTTCTGAGCCACAAGTCATCCCTAATGAGGTCTCAGCAGTGCTCCCAGTGATAGCAAACTGCGTAGTGCTTCAGGGGCTGCATCTCTTTACCACCTTGACATTCATTAAGTACACAGCACAGCAGGAAAGCAGCTACTCATCCCCTTTATCAACCTATCCTGTAGTACAAACACACACAAACTCACTTTACGTTAGCATTTCTATCGCTGCTACCAATGGTTGGGGCAGGAGACACAGGAGGAGATTTCCTCAAAATTCTGGCAGTGGACAAAAACAGAGGCTTCTTGTTCCCTTTCTCCTTGATCTTTTGACTGCTTTCTGATCTCTGCTGAGCTACGGTCTCTTCTACCACAGTTCCTTTCTTGCTAGGAATGGTTTTGGCTGGATGGTAACCTGGCACAGCAGTTTTAGACTCCTGTCATTACTCTTCTTTCCTCCGAGCACTACAGAAAAAAAATTTGTTATTTTATGTAAAGTTATTTTGCTAATGTAGGTGGTAAAGCTTTGATGTGGGCTGGCTGAGCAAATTTGGTAAGATGCCTTGCCATCGGTTCAGGGGTACCAAGTATGAGCGGTAGTTTGGCCGGGTGATGAAGACTTCTCCCTTCCCTGCTCTCCACCCTCATCAAGCTGAGAGCAGGAACCTAAGAAGCCAAAGATGTCATGACTCCTGCTTTTTGGCACAGGACAATGACCTGTCATTACACCCCTGTCTTAATTGCTTGTTAGTTACAGGCATTCTGCCTTTGTATCATTTGCCTTTGGATGAAATCCTGCCCCTTTTTTGAGCATCCCCTGTAGAAAAGCCCTAGGTGACTTTTGCTAATAATCTCATTTCTGTGCACCTCAAAGGCCACAGGAGCCCAGAAGCTGAAACTGTAGATCACTTTCTACTTGAACTTAAATCAGATAAGGTAAGTTATAATTTAACACCTTCCTGAGGGAGAGATTAGTCTTGCATGGTCTAGTAGTTGTCCCTGACCTTGTTATTGAAATAAAATGACCCAAAGAAAAGCTGATAGAAACAGAAGCATTTTAGTCACAGAATATTTATTATTAAACATTTATTTTACTTCATGGTAAGAATAGAAACTATTACTTGGTCTCCTGTTTTTAAGGACAAGAAAAGAAACAGTCTTACCTGCTTCTGTTAGTGAGGGACAATATTATCTATTAATAAAGAAACCAAGAAAGCTTTAGGAAAGTTGTAAAAAAAAATATAGTGGACTACATCCAGACATAATGCAAGGTTTAGACCCATGTGATCCAATCCAGTATGATCCAATTAACTATGGCAGCCCGTCAGCTGAAGTTATTATAGGGAACTGGATGTATGCCTCAATTCCTCATTTAATTGCTCGGTTAATGTATCACAGTTGCTCAAGATCAGTAACTTAGGAATATAGTAGTAAGTAATTTACTGATACTCCTTGTAAAAAAATGTACATGTGCAAAATAGTGCATTTTTGTATTGAAAAAATCCATTCATTCTTCCTGCATTATCTATTTTATTAGAATTTCATATATATCAGATTTTATGACTCACAGTTATTGACCTGAAAGTATCAGTTTGGTCACTGTGAATTAGTATTGACCTATATTGTGAGTCAATTAATATTCTGATAAAGCCATAGATGTTTTAAATTATAAACAGTAAAGACCAGCTGGATGAATTTACGTGGGCATGTGCCTTTCCCATCTGGGACTAAGTGTTACCAAGAATTTCATCGAGGGGTAGTACAACCAAATTGAATTTGTCTGCTTTACCTTAAGAACGTGAGACCAGTATTTGTCTCCTTGCTTCCTACTGAGACGCTGAACAAGGGGCTTGTTGAGGTGCCCTCTGAGAGACACTCATTTTCTGTCTGCCAAAGTCAGAGGATCTTTGGGGCAAAGTGTGCCAGGGAAGAGAAACTGGAGCATAGGCAGATGTCACAGTGCTGCGGTGCAACACTAACCATCATTTCCTAGGAATACTTTGGCTGGAGATGAAAACACCTCATCACTCTGACAGTCACAGACAACCAAAGTGTTAGGGCTGCTGGAAATCAGTCGTGACAGACCCTGTGGCTACTTGCCCCTGTCCCGACACTGCCAGTCATGGTGCACGGGCAGAGAGCTGGCTAGGTGGCTGCTCCCTGCGGAGATGTTTTAGTGCTTCCAGACTAACCATCTGCCTCAGTCTCCATCAGTTCATCGTGTGATGTGACAGTAAGTGCAGGTATGGGCTGGCACACTTCCCTTGCCGTAAGGTGACCAGAACTCTCTCTGCTGACCAGAAATCGCCCCTTTTAATTACAGGGGCACTGAGAATAGGAACTCCACGCTGTGAAGGATTTGGGTATTTCAGAGGTTGGCACAATTTCAAACAGGAATGAGAAAACTATTGACTATTCTTTGAGCACGTCTTTTCCACAGCTGACAGGCTTATTTTATGGTGACATAGCTGAGGCTGCGTTCCCTGAGTCTGCTTGTGGAGATTGTCTGATACTGCAACAGCCTCAATAAACTGAACATCCACTTCTCCTACCTTCCTCCACCCAAAAAGCTGAGCTATTCTGAAACGCCAAGTTACTCACTTGGAAAGAAACTAGCCTGGTTTAACACTCTTTATTTTGATAAATACAACCTGGCTGTTTCTTATCATCTTTAAGTCTCTGGATTCCTAGCCGCAGATTGTTTCACATTTTGTTACAGGTATTAAACTTGAGCTGAACAGCCTACAATTTTCCAGCTCCTCCTTTTCCCTTTCTGTAGCACAGCACTATAGTTGTCCTCGTCACTTCTCTTTGTGTCTTAAAGTAGTTCAGCTTGTTTCAATTACTCCTAAATCTTCTAAGGTGAATTTCAGCAGGCTCCCCTGCCACGCATATCTCATCCAAGTATTTACTATCTGCGCTCTCCTAATTCTAGCACTGCTCCAAAGCACTTAAATTTGTTAAGAATCTGGTCACAGCTACTCTTTTTTAAATGAAGGCTTAGGCAGTGAACATTCTGCTCTTTTATATTCTTTATACCATTTTTCATCGTTCCTGCTTAAGACCAGAGCAATACTCTCTTTTATCCCAAATGTATTTCTGAAAGCTTTTCTTACTGTCTTTTATGTCCTTTGCTGGTTGCAGCTGTTTTTATGTCTCAGATTTTCTGATGTTATCTGTAAACCGCTTTAACTTATGTTCAGTCAGTGTCCATGTTTCCATTTTTAAACTCTTCATTTTTGATTTTTAGGTCATTAGCAAGCTCTTGATGTTCTTGATATTGATCATTTGCAATACTTATCTTTCTTCTGCAGAGGGATAACCTGCTATTGTTTCAAAATACAACACCACAGTATTCTACTCCAAAAATGTCAAAAGGATGTTTCAACAGCCTGAACTTTTTTCCAGTTTTATTCCATTAAAAAATAAATAAAGCATAACAAATCAATCCCATTTCAGAAGAACGTTGATTTTGACAGACTGCATATAAGACTAAAATACAATTCCATGTAACTTTTTTCAGCAAACTATTTTAATAATAGTATTTCAAAAATGGACAACACCCACAGGAACAGGAGAAAAGAAAGAGGAAATAAAACTGGTCTGGCTGTATCTAACATGGCAAGAACACCAGATAATACTCCATTACGGCAGTGCTTTTACAGACTTACTGGCAGTAGAGGTCTGGCAAAGAAAGCCCTTCTTGCCTTCTGCAGGATAAAAGTGCATGTGGAAGATCTGTATCAAGGAACAAGCATTCTGCCCTAAGGCCATTTCCATGGGCAATGCAGACCACTAGGGCTGTGGTACCAGATGGCAGAACTGTAAAAACCTCTATATGCCCTAGTTATCTCTGATAATCTGCCAGGTCAGTGTTAGAGTACTGCATACCTTTTTCCTGGACAACTGTTGTTTTTGTTTTTTTGTTTTTTTTTTTGTTTCTAGCGAAGTGGTAAATTTTCTCAGGTGAAGAAAGTCCAAGTAGGAACGTATGAGATGATGAGAATGAGAACTGTCAAAATAGTGAAAAACGCTTTGCTGGAAGCAGGAAAGCTTAGCCCCACTAGGTGCATGGGAGCCCACAGTCCAGCTGCCCCCAGCCCCAAGAGCAGAGCTGACTCCCCAGGTATCTTAAGGACATCCCTCCTCCTGCAGACCACCTCCATCCCCATAGACACTCTGATTAATAATTGCATCTTTCAAAGACTTAGAAAAGCTTCATGTTTTGCACATCTTTGTGAAAACTCATTTAAATTCAAACCACTTTGCTAGTAGATATAGTGCTTGAGATGCACAGCTCTAAAGGCAGCCCTTTAAAGAACAACAAAAACTGCAACAATCACCTCTAATTTTAGATGTCTTTTATTTGAGAGGGCTTTTAATTGTAATAGGGGTCTTTCACAGTCTTCCTACTCTCTGAGCAACTCCAGAAGTTTATTTCACACTGATTTCCCTGAGGATTTTCTTCTCTCTCCTCTGCCACTTCCAATTCTCTGTGATTGCTAGAGCAGATAAGCATCATTAGCAAACCAGCAGTGTTTGCCAGGCTGTCTTCATTCTCCTGTTCTGGCAAAGTTATGCTGTCGTCAACAGCCCTTAAGTCTCCTTAGATTTCACAGCAGACACTGAGTCACAGTGTTCAGCTCTTCTAATCGAATGATGTGATACAGCTGGATCCAGCCCTCCTGGAAGAGCAGCCCCTGTGGCTCAGAGGTGAATGCCATAGCTCGCTCTGCTGACACTGCTGCAGTTCTGGAGGTGACAGAAGGAAACAGATACATACGTGCACTTGTCCTGGGCGGGATGGTGTCAAGGACCCGGGGCAGTAGTGAGCAGACCACACCGTGCAGGCTCAGTTGGGTTAGTTTTCCTTACGGGCTGAACTCAGCCCATGAGCCAAAGGCTGAGCTCTTCTGATGTAATTGGAAGTATAGAGTATCAGACACAATTAAGGTTATAGCTGTATGGAGAGTCATCAAGTCAGACTGAGTATATTGGATTATGCAGATAGCCCAGACTGTCATCAGTCAGGGCAGCAAGGTATGACTGATACAAAGCAAAGGGTATTTTTTCGTGGAGTCAGTTGTTTGATTAAAAAAATAAATACTTCCAAACTGTGCAACACACCTCACAAGGAAAATATTGTGTTGTTAGCATTTGTTAGAATGAACCTTCCTTAACAAGTGAAAATTCTTGTCCAGCTAAGATGGAAGCAGCAAGTGTTAACGAAGTCCAACTCTGCTAATTCTCAGACAGGTTTATACACTGTGGCTTGTACCTCTGAAAACACAAAATTAGAAGGGAAGACACCTTCTCAGCCAGCTTGTTGGGGAGGTCAGTACATAGCAAACTTCTTGCAATTAGAAGGCATCCTAGGACTCATGTTATGATAGATGTTGTCGCTTCTGAAGGCATTTTTTTATTCAGACACTCAGCTTTGCCTTGTGCTTTGCAAATGCACTTGAGGCAGGCTGACATTCGACACAGCACATGGTCTGGTGTGTCTTAGCCCTGAATTTCAAACCAGCTGTGACTTAGCTCACAGCTCAAAGCAGCTGAGAATAT
Organism: Anser anser; assembly: GCF_964211835.1. Classification (NCBI taxonomy): domain Eukaryota; kingdom Metazoa; phylum Chordata; class Aves; order Anseriformes; family Anatidae; genus Anser; species Anser anser. The sequence goes on along the minus strand of NC_139725.1, from coordinate 48,839,325 downwards.
CAGACTGTTTTGTAGTTTAGGCTAGGTGGGACACAGATGAGTTTCTTAAAACAGCTGGCATCTCAATTGAAATAATTCTTGCAGCTAATCAGAAAAAGCTTGAAAGATCAAGTTAAAAAATAAATACAGCAAGAAGTCTGAATTCTCTCACATTCCTCTAACTGGAATATTTGCTTTTCTGAGCTACCTCTAATGGTTTCTTTTTTCTCACACTGCCCTCCAACCCTAACATGTGTTAAAATATTTGCCTTGTGCAGAAGATATAAAGGTTATTATACTGTAAAGGGCTAAGACAAATGCTAAGGCTGCATGCTGAAACATTCTGTCTGCTTGCCAGGGTTACACATTGTGGAAGCAAAGCCAAATTGAGGGTTCATCTGCAAGAAGTTTGGGAATAAAAAGTAAGGCACCAAGGGAAAGAAAAAGGATGTTGACGTGAACTTTGAAAATAGTACATTAGTGGAAACAATCATTGTGCCTAAGCTTTGTCTTAGCTCATTGTCTAGAACTTAGACTGAAGGTGGTCAGAGTCATCTGGATCTGTCAGTAATGCTCAGCCTTGGTTTCAGTAATAGAAGATCTCACCGCTCTTGAGCAATTTTTGCTTTTGTAGGTTGCTGACTTTGCTTGTAGTTATGCTTGTTCATTTTTGAGGAGGGTTTAGCTATGGCAGCTAATACTGTTTAGTGAAATGCTGTCAAATTGTTAGCATGCCTCTGTCAAGAACTGCCTTGTGCTGATACTGAAATGCTCTTGCCAAGCTCCAAACAGCCTCCCCTCCCCAGTGGCTCAGCACTTTCAGCTGTTTGTGATGGTACTCTGATTTCACTAGGTTGGCAAAGTGAACACAAGGGTCTTGGGTATGGTTAGATTAAATGCAATGGGCAGAATATGCCACCTAATAATAATTCTAATAAAAACATTGGAGTATCAGTGTCCACTGGCCGTTGAAAATCAGCTGTAGGAAACGTGAGCAATGTGGGTTCCGTCTCTACCTTACTGGAGCCCATTAGGTCTCCATAAATCTGTATTTCTCATCACAGCTGTAGCTCCTCAGGATAAAGTCCCCCATGCTGTGCAATTTGTATGCAATGAAACCACAAACTATTAACCATTAATTTTGTGAGTGAAACGTACTACGTAGCTCTGAAATTTCAAAGTCTGCTTCCACTTAAAAAGGTACGCACAATGAGTTTTAATTTTGCTGCTGCTGCTACACAGCTTGGTGACAGTTTCCCTTTCCACCTGTGCTAAATAAGGTAACAAGAAATAGTTACTGACCTCCAAAATAACCTTCATGATTTGTTTACCTACCCTATCTCCCCTTAGACATTTCGTCCTTAAATTTCCCAGGCAGAGAAAAGAAAAAAATGTATTTTGTTACTTGAAAAGAACTGGACCTCTTCTTAGCGTTGTCTGACTCAGTTGTTTCTCCCTCACTTCAGAATGTCTAGAGCTGATTTTTTATTTTGTAGCTGTTATTAGCTGATGTGCTTTGATCATGTTGGAAGGCACTGAGAGATTTTTCACCACAGAGCACGTCTTCAAGTTTTTGTTTCTTTTTAATGTATAACAGAAGCTGATAAGAATGTTAGTTGAAAGGGAGGAAAATGATGAGTGCAGTACAAAAATTTGTTCCTTAGGTTCTCTTTGCAGCACAAGCTGCAATAACTTTGGCAGAGCATTTAAAGAGACATGAAATAGTAATATGGAAAGGTTTCTTTCCTTAAGTTCTTTTTGACACAAAAGCAAAGGCAAGAAAAACAAACAAACAAAAAACACTTGTCTACAGCTTAGAAATTTGTAAATTTTTTTTTCTGCTAAGCTTTTTTTTTTTTAAATCAAAAATATCAAGGAAATAAATCTGAAGAACTGAAAGATGAGGACTTGCTTGCCCTGTTTTAAAACAAGTAGCTGGGAAAAAAAAAAGTCTAATGTCTGTTTCCATTGTTAAAGACCAAACATTCCTTCCTATGAAGGGAGTGCTGAAAAAACCTCCCCCAGTGGGGACAGATAGTACTTGTCATTTTGATATGTTCAAGGTGGAAATAATATCTAATACCTCATTTTTATTAGTTGTGGGCAAATGTTACTCCATGATATTCTGTCCTTCATGCTTAACTTACATATTTGAAAAAAGAATCAAATATTTTTTTTTCCTTTTTGTAAATCAATATTAAGAGCTTGCAGTATCCATATCAAAATAACAAGTGTTTACCTGGCTTTTCCAACTCTCCTTTAGCAGGCTTTAAGTGGACTAGGCCTGGGTTCCTGTTAGCTATCTCTAAGCAAATAGGGGCAGTTGTGAGCAAATCGCCCAGAGCAGGCTATTAAACTGGCTGTTGCCTTCCGTCTTTCTGGGAATAACTTGCTAGATAGGTGAAGCTACATCTGAATTTATACAGTGCTCCAGAATCCTTTGGGAATGTAAAGCTCTCAAACACTATCAATATATTTGCAACATCGCTGAAGTCAAATACATGGAATATCAATATATTTGCAGTGAAAGCACTGCACAGCCTTCCAAATAGCCTGCACAATGTACTGGCCCATCAAGCTTAGGGAAAGCTGGTACTTTCAGTATTGCCAGCAAATGCCATGCAGTACTTCCTGACTGGGAAAGAGAGTGTTAAGTTGCTCCCCGCCTCTACAGGCTGTTGTAAATACAGTTTCTGACCTGCTGCGGCTCTGAATGGGGAATTCATACCAATGCCAATATAGGTTTAAGTATATGAGCCTAAGAAACAGTATTAAGCCTCATAGGGGGTCTTATGTATCTCTAAAATAAACAGAAGTAGCCTACAACATTTTCTGAGGACATATCTTTAACCTAAGGTCTTATCTGTATTAATATTCCTCAGGAGCTGAAGCTATTTTCCTGCAGACTTTGTGCAGCCTGTTAGGGAGGCATAGCCTGTGCAAGCAGCTAGAATGTAGTGAACTACTGGCCATCAAAAAGATTTAAGTTGCTTTAAATAGACTTGTAGGAATCTGAAATACTTTAATCGCCTAGCTTGCAGCAAAGCGTTTGCGGTGTCTGGATTTATTTATATTCTCCTCACATCCTCTGGAGCAAGAGATAATGGCTGATAACATTTCCTTCTACCCCACTAACTTTCCATAATTACTGTACAAAGGTTTCTGCACGTCCCCAGACTTAAGGCACGGTGACAGGGCTGCCTGTGCAGAACAGAGGATCTATTTACTAGATTAAATAGGAAGTGAAGAGTCAGGATTAGATACATATTTTATAAATAAGCAATATGTGGGAAACAATTGTTGTGGTGAAAAAGTAGGTGGTTCACTAAATTTTAAAGCCAAGTAATTTTAAATTATCCACTAGCTACGGAACACTAGGTTTATCCTGGCCTTGGACAAGGGTAATGGTGGGGTGGAAATCTCCTCGCCATGAGGAAGGAAGCAATGTGTATGATAGACGTTACATAATAACTACATATTTAGTAGTAGTCTCCTTAAATCTCATTTTGGATATTTTGGTGAACTTTTTGACACCCCCACTCAGTTGCTTTCATCATCGTTACAATCTCAACTTAAACTGCATGCTTGCCAAATACAGGAGCTGTTTGGATGAAGCTCTCAATGACCCAGATTCAGGCTCCTGAAGTCCTCGGTTAAACACAAACTGCCCCGTGTTTCCTGCTCCCCAAACCGAACTGCTGGTTTTAGCAACAGACAGACATGGACGAGCAGTTCTCGTCCGGGCCCTGAGGATGCTGTCAGCCCTTACAGGCCCCAAACCACCAACCTGCGGCCTCCTTCACCCTGCCCAGGCTCCCAAGTCACCATGGGGCCATCAGCCCCTTCCCCAGTGAGGCCGCATTAGGGCTGGGCTCCATCTCCCCACAGCCCAGCCCTGCCCTGCCCTGGGCCCCAAGCCAGGCCCACTCACAGGCCCACATCGAGTAATAAAATATGAAACACAACCTGTTTTTTTTTTTTTTTTTTTTTTTTTTTACCAGAAAGGTCAATTTAAAGCTACTTTGGGAATGATCTTTCATGTCTTATATGCAAACAGACCTCCGTGTAGGACAAAACAAAACAAAAAACAGCTTGTCCTTCAGGGCTGAGACCAGTCTTAGCTTGCATTTCTGCATAAAATAAATGAATGGCTCACGTCAGGTTCTCACTCTGGGTTCATCCACATGGTGACACCCACAGCCCAGCTGGCTCCTCCACGTACTTTTCACTCTAGCAGTCTTTAATTTATACTAACTTTTCCCTTAATTTATGCCATCTGTGAAAGTCTGAGCTTTTAATGACCAAGGACATCCTTTGGTGAGACACAATGGGCTGTTGCTGACAGCCAGGAAACAGCTGGAGTTATTGCCTCTCCTGATCTTTGGCTGGTCATTTGGGAGGCCATCCATGCCTGCTAGCTAGCTGACAAGTTGATAGATAAGAGCTGATTTTGCTGCCCGGAAATTTTCTGATGAGACTTTCCTGCTTCTCTGAAGTTAGAAAGCCATGCACGTGATGCTAGACCCTGCTAACTCAGCTCTTGCTGGGCACGTTGAGTCTCTGGTGAATCCGTATTCCCAATACCTGAGTCCTGGTCTTGAGCACCCCAAAATTGCGTGGGCATCTGGAACTGATGTTCAGCAATGGCTTTTCAGTTTAGATTCTTTATTTTGATGGAATTCAGCTCTAAGTGTAAAAAATAAGTAGTCAGAAGATATCTCCTACTCAGTCATAGTCCTACAATTACAAGGACACAGAGAAAATGATATCACCTGACTTGGCAGAATTTTCTTTACTAATTTTCAGTGATGCTTATACACAAACAATCATGCTATTTTTATATACATATATAATCTAAGATCCTACAATCTCTGTTAAAATAAAGTACTTCTTTTTTATTTGTTTTAATTTGTGTAAATCTAGTACAATTTTGTACACAGACACAGCTAGAAATTGCACTAAACTTTAAAGAAAATGCAGCTTAAACACAGGATCATGTGCTGTTTGTGGATCAGCTACAGCTTTTCTTCCTTCTGACTTTCTGCAAGAAATAACAGTTTCAACCCAGAGCTTTGGCAATGTCAAAAATTACTCAGAGCTAGCAGGAAAGTAATTTTTTTTTTCATAATGGACAGTGGAGAAAAGGCTGAATTCAGATGACAGACATTTAAAATAGAATATCATAATTCTGTTCCATGCAGAGTTTTAGATGAAAGAGGCGTGCGGATTTTTTAGGTCCTTTCACTCTTACCAAGACGGCTTGCACTGTTCATGCAGCTAAATTTGTACTCCAGATGTCTGGCTCACTTTCTGTAGTAGGGCTGTCACTGTCTCCTCTACCCCAAGTCATGCTATGGACATTCGTAGTGTCTGTGATTCATATCTCTCAGTATTGTCTTGTATATTATGTTGTTTCCCCAGATGTTCACAGAATTAATGAAAGCAGTTAACATGCAAGTATTCATCAGTCTGATACAAACTGGGACCAACGAGCCCATCACACAAGGAAGCAGGCATCCATGTTTCTCGCAGTCCTTGCACAAAGCTCAGACAGCTGGGTCTTTCATTGGCAAGTGAAGGCAGAGTCAGCAGCAGTCACTTGTCTGAACCATTTGTTCTGTTCTCCACAGTCAGTGGGAAAATAAAAATAAAATGGCATTGTGAAAGACCCGGTTAACATATTTATTGAGCTAGGGTATTTGGAAGCATTGAAGGCACATGCAGCTTTTGTATTAGTATGAGTCTTCACTGAACTGATCATTCTTCATCTGGAAACTGGCATAGTTGTGGGTTTTGCATGTGTGTGCACGTGTGTGTTGAATCTTCAATGTCTTATACATGCAGATGATTAAACATTTGCCAATATCTCTTAATACTGGGAATATTGATTTGGGACCGTGAAGAAGAAAGGTAAATCATGGTTTAAAAGCTTCACAGCATAGAGTGCACTACTTAAAATGTTCCTCTTACTGTTTGTTCATCTGACATAATACTCATAGAAATTCTCAAATGTGATCTGTAATAGAGAGCAGCATTAGCTGTATCATTATAAAGGGAAGCTTTTTATACACTACTTGTTTATTCAAATTTATTAAAAAGGCCCTTAAAATTTCAAATGCTTCTGCATATGCATAAGCATTTAAGAGCCAGATCAGAATTCAGTCTGGCTGTTCTGATTTAGTGTACTGAATGAGTAATGGGATGAAAATCAGGAAATTTGGACTGTTTTCCACATATTGCTGCTTGCTCATCTCATTTTTAAATCTGTTTGTACCTCAGTTTCCCCATCTCTAAAATAGGAACATTTCATGTGTCCATATTTGTAAAGTGCTTTAAGATTTCAACTAAATTTGGTCTATCAGTGGAAAGTTTTATTTATTGTCTCGTTTAATGCCTGCTGCTCATGGACATTTTGGAAAGGGATTAATCATATGTAGGGGCATTGTTGCATTTGTGAGATTATTTCAGTTCAAGAAAGAATTTAAAACCCAGAATATTTCTGAGGGTTTTGAAAAAAAAATGAAACAAGATTTAACAAAGGGCTAAAGTCTCAAGAATGTAATGAATGAACAAATCTTGTCAAATTTAACAAAACATGAGAAAGTTGGTCAGTTTTGTCCCTTAGTTTCTCTATTTGCAAAATGGGATTAAGGAAAGGAACAGCTTCCCAACAAAGCAGGGAGAACTCAGTTTGGTCCATACCTACCCAGTGTATCAAAGATGCAAATCGGTAATCATTGCTTTGTTTTTGTTTTAAAGCCACAATAACATAAAACTAAGGAACTGAGACATCCTTTGGAGAAAACGAACAAACACCAACCACCAGCAAAAGCCAGGGCTTCAAATGCATGTTTACAGAAAGATTTCTGGCTTCTCCGTGATCTGTTCCCTTTGATAGCAATGGCAGAAATCAGGTAGATGTTTCTGGAAATAGGATGAGATTCTTATTCTGATACATCTAAATCTAACGATGTTGTGTTTTGGAATTCATATGGGTAACAGTTGGCAGCACTCAGACAGATTTATGGACCCTGACAACACCCAGACATATAACAGGAGCAGCAGACAAGCAGCAAAGGCTGTTAGTGAATATATAATGGAAGTCGGAGGATACAGCTCATGAAGGCAATTTCATGAAGAAATATGGATGAAAATCAAGTGATCTTCCTGCTATTGGTTCCTGTAGTCAAGTGGCAGACATCTGTCTTACCCCTCAGGCTGTCTTGCTGGGTGTCTCACAATCACACATGTTGAGCTGTGGGAATGGAGGAGTCAGTGAAATTGAGCCCAATCCACTTAGGAGTGAACTCATAGGCCATGTGCTTTTTCTGCAGTTAGTTTCATGCAGTGATAATGAGCAGCCATGTGGCATTGCAACCTACTCCTTATTTACAGCATAAAACAGCTTTATTCCTGTAAGGGCAGAGCCAAATGTTTTACAAGCAAACAGTCTGCACATTTCAAATGAGCTGTTTCTATAATTCTAGCACTTGGTAGTAAGAACTGAATAACATAATTATAGGTAAGGAAGTGGTGGTGTAAGGAGATGATGGAAGGTTTTTTTCAGCAAACAAGCAGAGCTGGGAGAATGCATCCTGCTGCTGTTGAAATACTGCAATGTCCCAAGAAGTCACAGAAGGAACTCTTCAAAATGTAAGAATATACAATGAGCATATCATAAACAAGAGGGTGTAGCCTAAAATGGAGTTCAAGTGTACCTGGCCAACAATTAGCTTGGATGATATGGACAGAAGTCCTTTGATCACAGCTCAAGGCTGGCAGATGGCTGCAGCCACATAAGTAGATCTGAATAGATTACTTTGAAAATGAAATAAAAATTAATAAGAAGCAGGGAGCAACAGTGGGGTTTTTTTTAGTTTGGTTGGTTGTTTTTTGTCTGTTTTTTTTTTGTTTGTTTTTGTTTTTCTGCAGTAGCTCTGATTTAGATTAATTAACTAGCTGTACTGACCTATTTTCGTCTTTTCACACTGCACAAAATTTGAGGAGGTCTGGTCTATGGGCCTGCCAATGTAGTAGGTGCTTAGGGGGTCTAGTCCTGTATCCAGTAAGAAACATTTTAACAGTCACACATTTCTGCACAATATATAGGAGGGAATTTTGTTTATTTCATAATATCTATTTATATGGACAGCACAAGATAAGAAACTGTTAATATTTGAACATTTCTTGGACATTGCATAAAGCGTTGCTGTGTCTTTGTAATTGTACTGCCTGACTTCATTCCTTTCTAAAATTACTTTGCGTTGTCACTATCTTCTATCTCATAACTAAGGAGTCGATGGGAATATGTTTATAATGTGCAGAAGGGGCTTTTCACTGGTGTGTAGCAATTACACATTGCACTGGGCATTTAGCCAACCAGGGTTGTAGGCAAGTGCCATATGTCACTTCTCAAGTACATGATACATCTTTGCTTGAGACCCAAGCATATTTTGCCACACACATTGCCCATCCGCTTCTTGTTTTTATATGTGGATTCTACATGTTTCTCATTGCAAGCTCTCTGCCTTCTGTTCTCTTTGGAAATCATTTTGTTGGTTATGGATGCTATCAGCACAACCAGAGCAGAAATGATGCCATATATTTGTGTCGTGTAAGACAGGAGGTCATATCTGTAAGATTGATCTGTAAATAAGACACCCAGAGGAACCCTGCAAAACCAAGGAACAGTACATCTCTTTCATTATTAAATTAAAAAAAAAAAAAAAAAAAAAGCATGTACTGAAAGTAGTCATTTTTCTCTGCACTCTACTGGCAGGTGTCAGGTGTCTTCTGTAAGTTATAAGGAGATTATAAGGAGATAACAGTGGTTTTTTTTTTCTTTTTGTTTTTAAATGTTCTATTTATTCCTCCTGCAGAATTCCTCTTTAAGAAACATTTTTGGTTTAATTGTAGGCTTATTACATTATGAATGATGAAGTGATTATTTACTTCTTAATCACCAAAGAAATCCTTGAAAATGGACCTGTGTCAAACAAACAGAACAGTGATGAGGGCAAAGATATTTTTTAAAGGAAGTTTCACATGGAAATCAAAGTCATATTCCTGCATAGGGTTTCTATTGCCTCTGCAATAAGATACACTTTGTTGGTATGTGACAGTGAAAAAGGGGGTGAGCTAGAGTGGAAAACTTGGAGGCAGAAGACCTTTAGGTACTAACGGTATGGTAAGGACTTTCTCTAAGGACACAGGACACTCAGATTCAGTTCTGTCCTCCTCAGAGGGATTGATTCCACGTTTTCTGTTTTTCCTCCTCCCTGTGCTGGTCAGCCTTCTAGGGAAAGCTGGTGTCAGTGTTTCAGGCTGATACCATTTCATTTTGCATAAATAATTAACAAGTTCCTGGAACTGAGAATCAAGATGCTTGATTAAAAATGTGCTTCATACAGTCTGGGTCCATGGCAAGAAATTCTCCTATCATCACCAGCATTAACCTCCTGGCAGTGCTGTGACTCTAGCCATGGAAATCTAGCCAAAACAGTCCAGCAAATTCACTGTGGGTGTACAGGCATCCTGGAGAATAACTGAAAGTGTTGTTCAGTTGCAATAATCTTTGCCTTGAAAACTGTATTCTAAAGGACACAAATGAGATTAAGGCAGCTGGAAGACCTCAAACTATCATTAATATGGTTGCACACCTCCTGTGTGGCATTTCTTTGTATTACTTTTCTTGTGTGAAGGAGTCAGCTGAATTTTATGAATAGTTGCTAATATACAGTGGAGGAAGAACTCTGAAGAACATGAATGAGGAGAAGTCAGAGATGCCAGCTACCATGAGATTACACAGCTGCTTCATGGCACAGGGGCAAAAGTAGCAAAACCAATCCCTTCTGGTTTTTCTCCCATGTTCTGTAGGGACCTGCAATGAGCATGGCACCCTCTCCTGGTTTCCCCTCTCAGTCATCAGCCTTCTGATGCCCTTGGTGCCAGCTTCTGCTTCCCGGTCAGCCGTAAGTGAATGCCATGGCCAAGGGCTGACAGTGACCTATGGAAGTGTACAGCTCTTATTGCCTCATCAGCAGGTGTAGTCCTTGAAGAAACCAGCACTACCTCCGGTACCACTTCTTGCAGATTAATTTAAGATGGCTACAAAATTGCCCAAGCCATAAACCCCTGAAAAAATGTGTTTATTACAGTTTATTTTATATATATGTGTGTGGGTGTGTGGGGGTGTGTGTTGAGAAGACCTTCAATGGAATCTCAGGGAGAACAGTTCTCTGGAATTGTTTAGTATCTGGATATCTTAAGTCACAGCACACTCTCCTTTGTAGGTAATTTGTCCAGATTGTTGTGAGCAGGGAGGTACCTGTGTTTGAAATTGTTGGTGACACTGCAGATGCTGCCTGTTGGCATGGTACAAATTACTGAATAGATGAAAGAAATGTTAATGAAGTCTTATTTTGCAGTTTTGAATGGGCTTTCTGTTAATCAAAACGTTGACTTTATAATCCCTGTCTGCTAAAATTACCCTGTATAATTTTAAAATCAGGCTCAAGGAAAATGCAGAAATACTTGGATAAAGAGTGTTATAATTAAAAATACAGTTTCAAAGCAATTAAAAGTGGCTGGGTTTCTGGATCAGTTTTACTTTGATCCTGAAATCCCATATAATCCGAGTATGACTACCTTTTTGGAGGATGCTAATTGAATAGACCTCTGCTTGTCTCTTCCTTTTAAGCCACTGTGCTGTGCTTTGGAATAGGCACAATATATTTGATGAAGCTTTAAAACTGGGATTTCAAACAACTGCCCCTACTCCTAGTTTTTTCAGAGGATAAATATTTGCACTTTAGGGAAAAAATAAAATAAAAATAAAAAAATAAAAAGAGCTAACTACTAGTTGCTGGTCTCCTTTTGCACCACACTCCCATCAGCACCCTCTGGGCTCGGTGATTCAGCCAGTTTTCAATCTGTCTCATTGTCTGTCTAACAGGGAGTGTCATCCTGAAAGGGCAGACGTGTTTTCAATTCCAATCTCCATGAATTTCCATTGATTAAGTAAAACTTTCAGAGGTTTGGCTGCATGATTAAGTTACCGTGAGGCAAGCTGCAGAGGGTCTTCGAGTGGAAAACCTAGTCCTCAGTAACTACCTATGTGAGCACAAATCTCCTGTAATAACACGACAGGTGCTTAATCCCCAGTGAAAGCAGGGCAAGACACCATGCATAAACTACACCAAAAGGCAAATCATGAAGGCAGTTACAGAAACAGTTGTGACGTGCCAGAAAGCCAGATTTCAGACCATCTTTAGGGGCACTATTTATGAAGCCATGCCCTTTGAGAGTCCATAAATAACCAGACACTAGAGGTTGCTCAATGAATGTAGTACCCTTTGTGGCCATACCTCCGTTGCTAATATTAACCTCATTCATTTTGAAGGCTGTAATAGTGAGTTTAAGTTCTTTGGAGAAGTTAGAGGAAACAGAGAACTCTTAACGTGTGAAACCCTCAACTGTGAGGCTTTTCGCACAGACCAAGATAATTTTATCAGGATCCATACTTCCTTCTGTTCTTGCATAGAGCAGAGAATGTACATGAGAGGTTTTGTGCCGCCTTAGGCAGGCCATGGTTCAGGATGAGTAGGCTTCGCTATTCTTCCTCGCGTCCCTTCCTTTGATGGTGCTTGGTTGTGAATCCTAGTCTTAGGTCATGGTCTCTATCCCCATTTGCAGGAAAGGACATTTAGCATCATGAACTCCATTCACGAGTCAAAACTACTTCACCGAGTGTGCCAGTACGTGCCTACCAATACACTAGGTATCATCTGCTCCTCCTTTGGCATATTGTGCCATGACTTGAGGAGGGAAGTTACAAATATGTGAGACAATATCAGACAAAGATCCAAAAATGTGTTGAGCTTTTTGCTACTCAAAAGTCTTATTTTAGTCAGCAACAGTATCTTGCAGATGGAAATTCAAAGCTGATGATAATCTGGGTTTTTATCCTTAGCTGAATTTTAAATACATAAGCTGACATGTCAAAATGTAAGTATAAGCAAGATCTGAGATCTCTGTTAACTTTTTTTTTTTTTTTTTTAAGTCTTGTCACCCAAGTTTGAGCCCAGTGCAGGACAAAAGATATCTGAATTTAAACACATTACTGTTTTAACTGTCATCAATATAATTGTTAGATGCCTTCTTTTGAGAACATGGGACAGTGCGCCAGTACAAGTCATTAGCTGTAACCCCCTTTATTTTATGCAGAGTCATTTGCTGCTGGATTTGCATACATTTTTCTGATGACTCCACCTGTCAGCTGTCATGGTTTCTGCAGGATTTTAGTATTTCACTGTTCAGAGTTAAGAAGGCTTATGAAATCTTGAATCATTTATCAGTATTCAGCGTGGAGTTTCATTATTCCTGCATGGATTACGGAGGCATAAACTGATATTCTAATGGCTTCTTTGAAAGTGACTAACAATGTCTTATCAGGGGAATTTTTGGTAGCTATACAGTGTGTTTAAAATAGTATGATGCGGGGTGTGCAGTGGACAAGATACCAACATTTGTTTTATTTGTATTCTAGGACACAAGGGTATTAAGGAGAAATGAAATGGCAGCTGCAGCTGTTGTAGGCATCCCCCAAAGGGATAGTGCTAATAGGATATATATCTTCATCCAAGGCTGAGTTAATTTTGAAAGCAGAGGATGAAAAATGAAACTAACCACATACAACAAAATCTTAGATAACAGAGGTGGGGAAGAAATAGCCACCGTCACTGATCTCTGACCTCATTGTGATAAAAAAAGGAGATCCTTCCACTAGAAATGCTAAACGACAAGGTTTTGCTATGCAGCTGAAGTATTAGTCTGTCTGAGAAACAGAACGCTTTGTGGAACTGTATGTCTAATGGACAGTGTTTAAAATATTCTGCAAATACTGTATGTATATAGAGAGTGCTGGAAATGCATTGCTCAATGAGGGAATAGCTTTAAATCTTTTTTAGGTCTGGCATGAAAGACTGTATTTTCTATTTATGCTGTATATCAAATATGGTAATATAAATACAAAGCCACAAGATCTGCAAGAGAAATTTTGCTTTTAGTGAGGCCCTAACTTCGTTCCAACTAGATTTATATTCTGCATTTCTTCTAAATTGGTATAATTTTTTTAATGGAGCCAAAAGTAGCTTTTCATTTTGTCTTTGAGAAGCTTTCAGTCTGTCTCCTAGATCTCGGGGATTATTTCTCTCTGGAAATTTGCCAGGTGCAACACTGTGGAGAAAAATGCCTCAAACCTTTATTTAATCTTTGCTTGACTCTCCTACCCAAGGAGTGTGATTCACAGTAAAATTTCCTCATTTAAAATGATTTCTCCTCTACACAGTGATAGGCTTCAATATGTTAAAGCTGCATTTTTGCTGGCAGTTCTCAAAAAAAAAAATAGAAAAAAAAATCTCCCAGTGAGGCAGATTCACCAGCAGTGATGATGGTATGGGTGTTATGCAGGCAAGACATTATTTTACCACTTGGTAAGCTAATATTACACAGAGTAGGGCCAGAAAAAACACATCCATCTACAGCCTGGCTCCTCACGGCATAATCTGCCTGACACACCGCTCTGTTCCTTGAGGAATTCTTTTTTTAGACAGACTGGTAGGGAAGAAGCACAGCAACCTTGTCTTTAAGGTTTCTTGCTAACAGATTTCTTTTTTCTCTCTGTGTTCTCTTACAGATCAGTGGAGGAGGTGACTTCCCAATCTGTACGCACACACATATTTTTCTCTTTACCCTCTGTACAGCCATGGAAATGCCATGTCCTGCAATATTTGGGCTTTTATGTAGAGCTCTCAAAGTAATCATGGGTAGAATCTAAGCAACAAATGTGTTTCCAGAATCAAATACTACATGATTATGTCAAGTATCATGCTGAGTTGTGTGGCTGTCTCCAACCCTATGAGAGCTTTTTGAGAAGCTCATGCAGAAACAACGAGTATGTATCTGACCTCTGTCCACCTCTAGGTATGGCTGAGCAGAACACATTTGCCATTGATAGTAAGCAATGGGAAACTACTGCTCGTTTGCTATGATGAAGAAGAAATGTTTACTCGTGCTCACTTCATCAAACTATTGCGTTTTAGTTTCTAAATTCCTTTCTTGTTGAAACATCAAGACTAGGTTGCATTGATTCCAATAGCTTTTTGGGTTGTTTTTGCTTTTGCTGTTTATTTCCCTCTGGAAATAGTGTAGAAGCTGTTGCTAAGAGCTTATGGAAACAGAAGTGATGATGAAGTGTTTACTACTTTCCAGGAAGCTCGTATTGTCCTTGTGTCAATTTGGGAGACCTGTCATATCTGTTAATAGGAAAGTCTTCCACTGATACAAACATTTCTCATTCGTTTTAGACTCTCCATCACTACCACTTTTCCTGTCAGTATAACTAGTTATACTGATTACAGATTACTTAGTTATACCAAGTTACATATTAAACATATTACAGTTAGTAACGTGTATTACTAACTGTTCTGCAGAGAAAGAAAGAGACGCACCTTAGGAGTAATGTCTGAAAAATTGCTAGTGAGATCTGAGGCGATATCCTAATGGATCATCAGCCACAGCTACGTAGTGGGACTTACCCAGTAGCGAGAAGAGGGTTTTGTTTCCCATTTCACTGAGGCATGCGTAGTGCTGCTCTGCACCATGGAAACGCTCGTCTCAGTCCCTGCAGTGGGAGCGGTGAAGGATGAGGCTGTTGAAGTGACACAAATTATCTCTCCATCAGGGTGTGAGGTTGAGTTTTTCATGCCCAGTGCTCAGAGGTTGCAGTAGCTCGGTGTCAGCACTGGCTCCTGCAGCAGTGCTTGGCATTGCTAAGGGGACAAAGCCTCCCCCACCTACACACTTCCCAAGGTAACCACTTGTCTTTCTGCAGCTAAATCAAAGCTCCTCACAGGGCAAACTGAGAGAAACAACAAAGTAAAGAGAGGGAAAGCAATCGGCAATCCCATAATCCATTCTTGGACTTTGTGGTAAATTGCATTCTGAGTTCCTTGGGGCCAAGCCTAGGTTCTGGGAAGCAAGGGAACTGTGTCTGGGTATCTGGATGTAAAACTCATGGTACATGTGACATTAATTTTACTCATGGTACACGTTTCTCAGCAGGCTGCAGCCCCTTTTCTGAAGCCTGCCGGTAACCTGGACCATCCCACTGCTATTTAAAAAGAATAGTGTATCGGGAGCAGTCATTGATATAGCACCCTACTTGGTTCAAGCTATTGTTTTATTAATTCACTGTAAGGAGATAATGGGAGCTCATACAAAACCTAGCCACTTTTAGCACCTCAAGCACTTTTGCCAGTCCTGGCAGCACTTCGCAGGTAATCAATAGTGACAGGGCAGTGCCTTTGAACAGGGAGCTGCTCGTTCGGGTTACAAACACCTTGTGGAGAAGGTGTCCTTTGATAAAACCCACCAGCCACGCAATTAGTAGTTTGTGGTTTAAGGATGCATTATTTTCCCGTCAGGGAGAACAGAGGAGCTGCCCTGCTACACCCACCTCGCGTAAGGCCCAGTGCCATGCTGCCTGCACCGGCGTGGCGGGGAACTCGGTCAAGGCATCGAGCCCGTAGGACTGGAGCCGGAGCCACCGTCTGCCTAACTCAGGTGTAGTGCTGCAGAGATGACGTGAATCCTGCTGAAATTCATATGACTCTGCGGGATATAGAAAGAAAACCAATGGGGCAGAGGGTGATTTGGGCTGAAATACAGCCCAGTGTGATCAGTCCTCTTTGCCTCACTAATTCCTGAATAATTTTGAGTAAAGGTTTTAAAGTGTGAGGGATAGTTTTGTCCTTAGCTGGTGGCTTTGTAAAATAACATTTACGGTTAAAGCAGTCAAGAACCACCGTGGCCAAAATCCCTTTTTTCTCAAATATATTTGATTGTAACATAATAAATTACTTCTACCTATAACTTTTGTAAGGAGAATTGCCTTTGAGCTCATGGCAGGGAGAAACAGGAATTGGTAAGCAAATCAGCTGCCAGAATAAACAAATGTTTTTTCAGTGATTTTTTTTTTTTTCAAATGACAATGACCTAGCATTACAGAATTTTAGGAAATGATTGCCTTAAACTATGTCTACATTACCAAATACTGCAGCATGATGAGAATGGATGGCTAGAACAGAACTGCGGTTGCTGCAGATCAGTCATCCACACTGTGATCCTTTTGAGGGGCTTCACTCCAGACTATTTCTGCTCTAAGGAGCCTGCTTTGGCAGGGGGGTTGGACCCGATGATCTTTCGAGGTCCCTTCCAACCCCTTCGATTCTGTGATTCTGTGATTTCTAGTTTGGTCCTGAGAACTGGGTTTCCATTACTGGTTCACCCAATGATCTTCCAGTTTAGTTTCACTTGAAAAGAGCCCAGGCTGTGTGTGCCAGGACAGCTTTCTGGTGCAATCCAAAGCGCAGTAAAGTGAGCTTTACAGAGAGTGCACTTCCAGAGTGCCCGCCTGATCCAGACTTAGACACTAATGTACATCACCCTTGGGCTGATGCTGAATTAGCAATAAGTATTTGTGGTGTCTATCCATTAGAAGACTGCACCTTCTGTGCTAAGTACAGAAGAAGTATCTCCAAAAACAGCCACTGTACTTTAAACCTCCCCTAAGGACTATGAAGTAGAGGAAATCTGTGTTTTTCTGTGATCTCAGTTAATTCAAATAGCAGCTATTTGGAACAAATCACAATCACTCCTTCCTGTAACAAATGCAAATTTTCAGATTGCCAGATGGATTTGAATGAGCAACGGACTAATTTTGGCTTGCAGGAATAATAATAAAACTGAAATATTTCTGCTCCTCATCTACAGTTACAGTTAAAAATGGACAACGTATGGAAATATTTTGAGGAATGAAAGACCTCAGAACACTATGGAGTATTTGGGCCATGGTTTCCACAACATGGAGCCTTAATAGGATGCAGTAGCAAAATCTGGCATTTGCATAGCTGGTGTATGCTATAGAATTATCAGTCACACACATGTACATTCAGTGCTTAAGCAGTCTGCCCCAAAAACCTTTAACTTGAGTAGTCTTGATCAAAAGTACCTGCGAGTTTTCTAGGATCTGGTATTTGTATTCAAAACTCGTCAGTTCTCTAAGTGATAAATAATGAGGATTATTGATCTTTGAGTGTTAATGCTGACCATTTCCTAGTGACTGGAGCTAAATTTGTAATAAGCAAAATGTCTTGGGATCAGTTGGAAATCTGCACAAGTCCAGTGATACTTAGTGGCTTTATTTGTATGTTTAGACTATGAGTTTATTTTCATTGCAGAGATATTGTTTATTAGTTTATCCTATTGCTGTTGAAAAAAAAAAACACAGCTATTTTTGCTGCTAATTATTTTCTGTGAGAATTTTCACACTCAGTGGCACCAAGAACAAGGGAAACCTTCATATTCACTATGGTCCATCTTTTCTGCTGAAGGTCTTGTGTCAGAAGATGACACATAGGGAAAACCACTACAGACAACAGGCTTCAAAAATCCTCTGTGTATTGTTGCACTGCACAGAAGCCAGTGGGGAATTCAGGGAAGCACAGATATAGAGGCATCATTTTATGCATACAGTCCAAAGGAACAAAATACTGGCTGAAGAGGTCTACTTTTGACTGCACTGTAGCAGGGAACCAGCACACAGAAAACAAAGGCTGAGTCCCTGCTCTAAATGTCTCAGCTGACATTGCTCTAGTCAGTGTGGTGTGAGGTGTGGCAATGGATTTATCCTATCTCATAGGATAGGGGTAAATATTAAAATAGTAGTGTGGGTACAAATTACCTTCCCTCAAAGGGTAAGGCAGACATCCCAACATCCTATTGCCATATGAATTTTTTCTGAGTTTGGCACCCTTTAGGCCACTTTGGATATCTAAATACTCATGTGCTGTATAGTTCTTGAGCCCTGTCCTCCACGTTGTCTTTATTAAGCAGTAGTAATTACACAATTTTGAGAAGCTCTTCTCATGCCCTTGGTAATTTATGGATTTGGTTTTGTTTCTTCCACAGGAAGAAACTGGTCTAAGACAGAATAAAAGGAATAACAAGCCATTTTTTATCTCTTCTACTGAATGGAAATTAAAGAAGCCCTCAGTGCCAGTGGACTTCTGGTTGTGGGGAGAAAAACAGTCAAAAGCCTAGGATTTTTCCCTCTTTTTTTTTTTTTTTAAAAATCTATTTCTGACTTGTCCTTTTTATCTTACTTGCATGACAACCCCTTTATGCCTCAGGCTTCTTCATGTCTCCAAAACATCTATAAAGGGATTGCAGTATAACTTCTCTTGTCAACAAAAATTCTCCTCATCAGACAAATTGCTACCTAGAACAGTCCTCTGAATGACAGTCAGCATCCTTGGAGCAAGGGGAGGGGTGAGAAAGGTGAGACTGCCAGGACATTTTCAGACATAAGGAAGAGTCATATCATCTACCACTCACCCTCCTGTGCTTAAATTGCCCTCTCCATACGGCACCAGCCAGCTCTCCTGCAGTTTACCCAACATGTGTCTCGAGGTCACAACAGTGATGGACACAAACCAAGGGCTTGTTGTATGCCTGTGCTGTGCTTCTCAGGGATGGAAACTTTTGCTACAAGAACTTTTCTGTGATATATTGATATTCCAACATCCTCGGGGCAGTCCAAGGAAAACTGAAACTGCATTGCCTGAGGCCAAAACCAAAACCCAGATCTCAGAGGAATCACTGAAATTTATGCATTTCGGTAAATTATATATCTCCACCTCAGAATGCCTTGAGGTGAGGAAACAAGGGATGTTCCTCTTGCAGCTCTCCCCAGTTCACCAGCCCTCGGGCCCAGCCCTCGTCCATGCCACTCCATGCCCCGAACCTGGAGAAAGAGCAAAGAGGGCAAACAGACTCAGCAACTCTGCTTGTCAGACCACTTCTTAGCTTCTGCTTGGGAGGTAATAAAAGGGCAGAGGAAGGGGAGCCCTGTCTCTTATAACTGGGTTGTAGTTGGCTGCACTTGTGCTGCTGCACAGAGAAGGTTCTGCCAGCTCTTCTGGGCTTCATACCTCAGCCATGAAAAATTGCTATAGGTTGAAATGTGTCATGCGAAAGCCAAGCCTGTGAGGGTCAAGTTTCAGTTGTGAGGGTGCAAAGTGTTACTTGTCCATCTGTACTTTGTGGATTGCGTTTTAAAAGACCCTTAATTTTGAAAAGCCATGGGTCTGGTTCCTTCTGATACTGGACATCTTCCTCCATATCAAAATAACTCTGGTGGAGAAGTGAAGTAATGCCTAATGACTCATGGTCCAAGCTTAGGGCAGCTTGGCCCTGACTAATCATTTTCAGTTTTAGCAGTGTTTGCAAAGTGTTCTGTGAGACCAGTTCAGGTTCACAAGATGTTTCTCACCTAATGAACTGTGAGTTTCCTGGTGTGGAAACATCTGTACTTTTGTCTAATAGGAATCCCATAATAGGCAAGGCACACTCTTGGGAAGGCATTTAGTGCCAACCCTGGAAGGAGGAGAAATACTGAGAAAAGTATTCTTACAGCTAAGACTTCTTAGTCACACAGCCTTTAATGATGAGGAATTTCTACTCCCTTCATCTCCCTACAACATATCATAAATTGAAAATGAGAATGCAGTAACAATTATTGACTATTTCACTGCATAACTTAATGTAACTGAAAAAAAAAAGAAGTACTTCAGACACTTGGCATAATAAAAAATGCATGTCATTTATTAGGTATTCTAATGAATGATGTTTCTATGAGAGTTCTGGAAAGGCAGAGTATCTCTTCTGATTTAAATTAAGTATATTATCGTATATGAGGGCTCGTTAGTATCCACCAGCACAGGATTTCAAAACGTTTTATGAAAAGGAGATGTTGAATCCTCATAATATATCTGCAAGGTAGGTGATATTGTCAGTTACTCCAACAATAAGAGAATAAGGAGGGAAGCTGAGGAGCAAGGGGGCCCTGCCACCTGCTCATTTGCTGAAGCCCGAAGAGAAAGCCAGCACATCCGCTTGCCAGTTTTGTGCTGTGACCACAGGCAACCCCAGCCACTTTAAAGAATTATGTGTTCATGCTATGTCCCAGTAGCATTAAGGCCTTGACCTGACGGGCATGGAAATGCACTCTCCAGGTTTACCTGTGGCTGAAAACTTGTGAAACAGCTGTGGGTCAGCTCCCACACTGCTGGTGATCCCAGCTCTAGACGGGGTGAAACCTTCTCTGCCTTGTGCTCATACCTGACAGTCCTAGCCCCCTGAAATGGCCATGCCCTTTCCCCCTGCAGTATGGATGGGTAGGGAAGTGAGAGAAAGGAAGGGGCATAAAAGTAATTATCTCTGTGTTACCAAACGATCTTTTTATTCTAGGCTGATCATAGAATCACAGAATCATAGAATATCCCGAGTTGGAAGGGACCCATAAGGATCATCAAGTCCAACTCCTGGCTCCGCACAGGTCTGCCCAAAAGTTCAGACCATGTGACTCAGTGCACAGTCCAATCGCTTCTTAAATTCAGACAGGCTTGGTGCAGTGACTGCTTCCCTGGGGAGCCTGTTCCAGTGTGCAACCACCCTCTCGGTGAAGAACCTCTTCCTGATGTCTAGCCTAAACTTCCCCTGCCTCAGCTTAACTGTTCCCGTGGGTCCTGTCACTGGTGTTTACGGAGAACAGGTCATTTGCCCCTCCACTCCCCCTCATGAGGAAGCTGCAGACCGTGATGAGGTCCCCCCTCAGCCTTCTCTTCTCCAGGCTGAACAGGCCAAGTGATCTCAGCCGCTCCTCGTATGTCATCCCCTCTAAGGAATAGTTTTACAGTAAGATGGAGCCAGGGCAGCAACCGTATTCAGCTGGAGAATCCAGGCCAGTATGTATGGGAAGAAGGCAAGCATGCTAATGGGGTCAGGTCCTGGGGTCTTATCTTACCCAGTCTGTACATCGCTAAGTGCTAGAGTAAACAACTCAAAGAGGCTGAAACACTGCTGCTCATTCTCGGATGATGGACTCAAGAGTGTTTCCAAGCTGCCAAGCCTGGGCGTGCACCCTGACTGTGCCTCGGCACCATCTCAGGGTGATCTTTCCTGGCCGTCTGCCAGCGGCGTTCCTCGGGGTTTCTGGGCAGCACCGGCTGTAGCTGAGCCTCACCACCCTGGGCTAGAGGCCAAGTGAGGATTCTTCTGATTGCACCTACTGCTCTTTTTAAGGCTTTCCTCTTAATTATCCGAGTTTCCTGCTGAAGCAAGTGGAAGGTGCGAAGGATCAAGCTATCTGCACATCAAGCCATAGAGCTGGAGCCGGTGCTAAGAATTGTGTTCTTGGCATTTGTGTTTCACTCCAGACAAGTAAAAGCTGCAGCTCAAATGATGCTAATAAGGTCACCGTTTCTCCAGAAGGATTCCTGCAGAGACGATTCCATTGAGGTAGGTTTCTCACCCGTGGAGACCGGGTACTATTATCCTGTAATTAAGAGGACACCTGCCGACCCAATGCATATGAAATAAAGAAACCTTCCGTAACAAAATCAACATTCAGGCAGGTGATTTTCCCACTCACTCTGATTGGCAATAGACATGTTGACAAGTGTTGTTGCACTGCAGATTATTTCTGGGCTAAGATTTCTTTTTCTACATATAACTGGGAACTAATGGCAGATACACTCATAGGTCTGAGGATAAAATTAGAGCTTGAGACTATTTCACTTGAATAGACCCAGATCATGAGCCAAATTCTCAGCTAATTTATGGAAGGTTAATGTTAAGGTTTAGTCCTGACAATAACTGTTCAACTCTATTCTCACTTAAACTGAAGTAATTGATGTTATCCTGTCATAAAAATAAAATAAGAATCATTTCATTGGATCTTTTAGTCATTGCTAGTCTTTGAGAAGTATCACATCCGAGACAGGCCTGTCTCTCACACAGACTTGCACCATATCCATTTGATTCCACCTTCAGCTTTTCTCCATCCTCTCTGATGGGTCTGCTGCATGTATCTGAATATATCTGACAATATCTTTTCCATTTATTTTTGTTTGTTTTATAAATGAAAAGCCAGTTATTGCCCCACCCCACCCCCAGAAAAATGTTTTGGGAAATATTTTGCTTGTTTTAAAAAAATATATATATAAAGGAAACGTCACAATTTTATAATGAAGTATCATTTCTGTGGAGATTTCAGTCTCATTATTCAATTACGTGTTCCTATAACTGCGCTAATGTGGATATGACATATGCATAAATAGAAATAAATTAGGTAGAACTGTCAGGGCATCCGTTTCATCTACAGATTTCTAATCTATTCAAAGACTTTCCCTTTGGGTTTTTGTCTTCTCCAACTTTAACTGCTGCCAAAGAGGTGGTGGAGCCTACCTGTCACATATAAATAGAGGAAGCTTTACAGCAAGTGCCTTGTCAGGATCTATATGTCTGTGGGTAGGACTCAGTTCCTTAAATTTAGATTTCTATGCCATTTAAAAATTTTAAGACATGCTAACGGTCCTTCATGTTTCACTGCAGACATGGTGCATGTTTCCCACAGTCTGTAGATGTTCAGGCAACTAAATCCAGTACGTTGGATATAGCACATGGAGGACAGCTATACATACTAGAGGCCATGATGGATGGGTCCTGATGAAGGTATTGGAAAAAATAAAAAAAGAAGAAACTTTGAAGTGGCATCCTATGAAATTATTCTGAAATATCTAGGACAATGAAAACAGTCTTGTTGGAACCACACCTGAAATTGTCAGGTGTGAGTCAAATTAAGAAATTAGGAGAGGTACAAGTCTGGCAACCCCGGGTGAAACTTCATAGTTTGCAAAATTGTCCTATGTGGTGTTCATGCCCTGGGGGGCATGTGATTGTCCAGTGACAGCAAGAGCATCAACATGCCATTAAAACAGGACTGATCACTTTTCTGTTGTTACCTACAGGGAGCAGCTTTTTGCAAGGTACCAGGGAGGAGAAAGAGAATTTGATATCATCCTGTGTAATTTCCATGCTATGAAATTGTAGGAGTAAACAAGATCTGAATTGGTTTAATCCCTGTTCTGGATGTAACTGTTATTTGATTTAGGAGAAACACAAACTCTGATTTGTAAAACACTGGTTGGGAAACCCAAACAACTAATTTTTATGTTTCATGAACAGATATATGCTCTCTGGAGTCTGGACCAAATCTTTGTCTCTCAGAAAGTGCTTATTCACTGTTTGTCATCACAACCAGCACTACACACCTTGAAAATCACATTTTCTGCTCTGTTTGTCATCCTGAGATATCATGGAAGGGAACTATGGAACTATTAACAGATAGTGAATGACTGGGTAGGAAATGCATAATGGGCAAACATATAAAATATACTTTTTGTCTTTAAACACAAGACATGCTAAGAATGTCATTCAGATCCCTGTAAGTGAGGAACACTCAGACATACTACTTACTGCTTATGTCATCACTTACTGCTCCCAGTACAGAAATGATCCTGATTAAGCATTATGGTTCACATTCTAGTTAGTTCTTATCCTTTACTTACCTGTATTGAAGCAGTGTCAACTAACATTATGGATGAATAATACAACAAACTTAAACTATGCCTTCTGGCAAAAAAACAAACAAACAAACAAACAAACAAACAAAAACAAACAAAAAAACAACTTTCCAAGGCACGTAGGATGAATCATAGATAAAAATGTTTTAAAGTATGCCTGAAACCACCCCTGCATAAGCTTACTTTAGCAAATCAGAACCTATGGTAGGGTTATGAAATGGCCTACTTTATGAAAGCTAGGCCATGTGTGTTGATTTTTGAAAGTCAGTTATTACTGCTATTTGAATAGTTGATATCAAAATGACTTGTCAAAAAGGTGAAGGAAGAAACTAGGGAAAAGCTGGCATTAATTTATATCTTTGTGACAACAGACTTGATCCAAGATAGAGAGCTAAACATCATGGCAACTTGGTGGCTAGTGTTTCTGGCAGCATTTTGATGGCCATGGGCATTGCATAAGAATCCTAGTGCCCCAGTAAACCTGTATTGCATGTGCACATTTCTAAATGTGAGTCCTGGCGATAAGGGATTAATTCTTTCAGGAATTAGACATCCCCCTGAAAGCTGTATGTGCTTAATACATTTCTTTGATATTGCCTTGCCTACCATCCTTGCAGCACCGAAAAAGCTGTAATGTTGTGGGTATCTGTAGGAGGAGGAAGTGAGACTACATGACCAGAAAGGTCTTTTTGAGCACTGTGTTTCTGAAAAGCCAGAAAAGCAGCAAATCCCTTCTGCTTTTTGTACTGCGCACATTTCTGCCTTTGGGAGAAGAAGGAAAGAAAAGTCAACACAGCATCCGCTTTAATATCTAACCTTTATTCACTGTAGAAAATATTACAGTCATGACAATGTTATGCAATCACACTGAGAAAAATATCTTTGCTATTTCAAAGACTGTCTCATGAGACTGTCTCATGATGCTATTTCATGACTGTCTCAATTGTAGAGTCCGGCCTGTGCTGTTTCAAGGAAAACTGTCCCAAAAGAAGGATGAAGCAGAGAGTTAGCTGCATTTATAGCTGGACACATGTGTTTTTCAGTCCTGTTGCTCTCTAGGGAAAGGAGCACTTGGCAGTGGGGACTGTGGCTTTGCCCTGCTCTGCAGGGACTGTGAGCATGATGTGCCAGCATAGAGAATCCTTACCAGCTTGTATATGTACCATATGCCTGAATTTCCTATGAGAGGTCCTCCTTTTCACCAGGAAAATTTGAGCTGGTTGGCTGTTGTCTAAAGGTCAGGGAGAAAATGCCTTGCTCATCCTGAATGTATGAGAGTTGCACAATAATACACATGTGTTGGGCAAGTCTGTGGGATGCCTACACTAAAGCTTCCTCTTCCCTTTGCAAGTATCACTGCACAAATAAACTTCAGGTGAACCCAGATGAAGCATGATGGTATTTAGCATGAATAAAGGCATCAGAAAATGATCATATAAAGGCTGTTTGTCTCCTTCCTGGAGATCAACAATAAACATGGCTATACCTGCTCCCATAGCCATCTCTACAAACGATACCAAAAATACTGCATTTGTAACTGCATTTGTCTTTCTGTTGTGTATCACAGACTACCGATGTTGAAAACAGAGGTAGTTTGAATGTACTTCTAGTGGTAAATATGATCTTGGATATATGCCAAGCAATAGCTATATTATTGGAATTTTCTGGCTGTTATATTGATTTTGAGAGTCTCCGTCTTATGTCGGTGACTGAAGCTGTTGTCAGGCTCCCTAGCATGTCTCTGACATAGGGGAAGGAGACAACAGTACTTATTATTGACTGTGCCACCAAAAACATTGAAGTTTTCTACATATTTTGACAGCCTCTTTGTATCTCTTTGGTGATGGTTGGAAAAAAGCATTGATGTAGATGGAGGTTCCAGTAATAAATATTGAATGTTCTTTATACTTTGCCCAGAAGAGAAGGTGAGCTTGAATGTATTTCTTGAAGCATGCAGAAAACATTTCTGTACATCACCAGTACCCATCATCATAAAGCTGCAGCTTTAGGCAGTGCTTTATTCCTGATGATTATAATTCAAAGCTACAAAGAATATTTTGGACTCTCTGAGAACAGCAGCAAAAGCTTAGCAGGAGCAGGAGGCTCTAGATGCCTTAGAGCTTTATTTTGAGCTGGAAATCAAGAAAGGTGTCATGTCCTGAGCTCCCCGTTTTCGGTGATTTTCCTGACCTTGCACACAGTCCAAGGGAAGAAGTAACAGCAGTGTCCATCTGCAAGACGGCATTTAAGGAAATACTGGGGATAAATTGCCTACCAATGCCATATCTAGTATGCATATTATTCTGACATCTATCAGTAGCAATGCTGTGTTGCAGTGAATCCACAATCATTCATCTGCCTAAGTAAATATGTATAATTTCTGGAAGCACCTGCATGCAGTGACTAATCTCCGTGATGAGGGATGGGCCATGTACCTTATCTGGAAAGATATGCATTTTTTTTCTTGAGTTGATTTGATGGGATCTACATCAACATGAGGCACAGTGCTTGTGCGGTGGGATCAGCACTGAAGCAGGACTGTCCACGCTGATGCCCTCCCACTCTGGCCTCGGGGTCTGGGAACAAATTAATGCATCTAGGCAGCTAGGAGGGATGTTGGGCAAGAGTATTCTGGGAGGAAATGCAGCTGCTCTGGAGCTAATTTCTTGTGAGATTTGCTGAGTCTGTGAATTGTTTAAAGTGCTAAGAGTGTCTTGGCAGTTGAGGAGACCCCCTGGAGTTACTGTGCTGGAAGCAATGATTTCATCACTTCACTGGACTTCATCTAAGCAGAAGTTGTTCTTTTTCTTGTGTGTCTGGGGACAGAAGCTGTTCCATTTTTGCTATGTTCAAAAGGGGGCAAAGCCAAAAGATTGGGAACTGCGCTACACATTTAGCACGTCAGGGTGCGTGTGGCTGCATTCTTAACGTGACCACATCGTATTCACACCCTGAATACTCCTTCTGCCTACAGCCAGACAGAAGCAAGCTTTTCCTCAGGTAGTGGCTTTGTTTCTACTACTGAAGTTACAAGGACAGTTACTGAAAATGGCTTATGAACTGTATTGCAGTGGGGTAAAGAAGGTGCTCAGTGTCAGTGAGGTAACGTGCATACAGTGCCAGCATGGTTCAGCGGTGGAAGAGCTTCCCAAAAGCTGGAAGCCCAGGTACTCTGTGCTCCCCAGAATTCATCTGTACTCCAGACAACTATACCGAAGAAAGTGTTAGCAAGCAGGTAGGATGTAAGTCCACATTTACCTTTTCAAGGACATTACAGGTGTCTGTTCTGCAATCCAAGCTCAAAAGCAAGAAGTGTGTATGGGCCATACGGACAGTGAGAGCTTCCATCCCCTGGCTGTGCTCTAGCAGATGGTTCCTTGGTTCCTCTGAGATTTTCATCCACAAAATGCAACTGAATATTCTGGGACTCCTATCTCACGTCTCCAACCGATACACAGCTTAGGGATCAAGGAAGAAGAGGTTATTATGGGGTTGTCTCATTACAGCTCTCTCTGCCTTGTGGTTCACCTGGGTGCTCATGAGGTCTTTGTGGCACAGTTCTGATCTAAGGATTCCAGGCAGAACTGTAAATATTAGCCTTTGGGCATCTGACCTTATGAAAATGCAGGTGAATGTGTGATGGTGGTAATTGCTGGCTACTTCCCTCTCTCTCTCTTTTCTTTTTTTTTTTTTTTGAAATGAAGCACATGTATATAGAAGGCATGCATAATTTATTTGGCCACAAAAGCCTTCAGAAATATGTTCAACATGACAGCAGTACCCAATGTGTTAAAATGGTCTGTAAGATAAAGGCTATTTTCCTTCTATTCAGTAACTTGGCTCACATCCCACTACCTACTGCATTAGGTCACATCAGTGTGTGCTGCATGACATGATGTGATGTAGCTGGAGAGCAACTGACACAGCATTGCTTCTCCCTGTTGCAGTGAGGTATGTTGGATGCTTGGGCAGCAAGTGCTGCAATATTAAATTGTCCCTGTTACCTGCACGTAGGCAAGTGCCCCACGCTCGGAAGCGTTTAGATATGATAGCAAGTTGTTCTCTATGTAGCAAGGGGAATGGGTTTTCTTACAGGACACCTCTGTTGCCATCACTCGAAACTCGTGCTGGGCTGTCTGCTGATGGTTGCCACTCAGAGGAGTGCTTTAGAGAAAACACAGCGGTGAGCGTGGGAGGTCTGAGCCTATTAGATCATGTGCAGGCCCTCCCCACTGCATGAGGCAGTTATAATCCTCCACAGGAATATCCAAATGGCAAATATAAAAGCAGAAGCCTCATGGCTATCCACAGGTATTGAGAATGCTGTGCTAACTTGTTAAACTGTAATGTTAAACCGTTGTGGGAGTTACATTTTGTGAAAACTCTCTGCTAAGTGAGCACCTTTCAAATCCAAAAAGGTTGTGAAACTGTTTGGAATAATGAACATCAGGCGATTAACACAATCATCTTTGAGGTCACCAGCAGTATAACAGCCATGCTCCCATTGACTTAGATCATCGTCAAATAAAATTTTGTAGTTCAATGCCTTTTAGACTGTATGTTTTTTTCTGTTATATCTTGTTCTTGTCTGACGGTGTGCATAACATTGGCAAAAATCAAGGGCAAATGCTGTTTAACTAGGTCACAGAAAGGATTGTACCTGCCCTGATCATTATGAAGGTATCTCCAGACTGCAGAATTTATTATTCTCTGGTCATAATATGGATGTTGAAGTGGAAAAAGTACCAGGGCCTGATCCAAATCGTTTTTGACTTCATTGATGTTAGTGGATTTCAAGCAAAGATACTAGTTTGCAATTGTTGCCAGTGTTTTATTTCATTTAAGAATAAAAATATGTCTAGCTTTAGATATTTTGCAGATGTCTTTTAAGTTACAGAGGAAACAAATACATCAGGAGTAGCAAACATCAGATATTGTTATGAGTATTATGTGGTCAAGCTAGTGGCCTTCCCAAACCTGTTCACTGAATTAAACCCCTTAGTTACTTGGTCCAGACATTTTTATTCCTTTAGTTTTTCAAAAGTCTTGATGTTGTCATCTCAGTTCAAACAGAGCCCCCTCAGTGTAGTTGCCTGACAGCTTCAATTGCAAGTCTTGCTTTACATGCTTTGTACTGCTCAGAAGTATATTGCAGAGGAGATCGTATGGCTGCTGCTCACTGGGACCAGCATGACAACAACACGCATATTTCATGAGGCTACTTTATGAATAACCGCATCAATAATATTCTGCTGTAATGACGACTCAGGCAATAAATGAACAAAAGGAAGCACATTACAGCAGTCAAATGAAATTCAAGGTGGAAAGCACAGACACATCTTTTACTGGGCCACAGGCTGCATATTTCCTCATTGTATTTAACCCTTTGCTAGAAATGGTCTAGTGCTCTGTCCTAACTCTCCCACATCCCCTGAGAAAGACCCATCTTGCCAGGTGGGTGCAGACCAGGGGACAGAGTTGTAGCATGGGTAAAAGTGGGCTATGTCAGAACATACAAAAAGGTTGTTCTTGCTGTCCTCAGGCCCCATGCACGACTTGTGGTGCAGCTCCCTGCTCCCAGCCCAGGTTTTGTGCTCTGACTGGGATGAGAAAATGCCAGCGTTATCCTAATCATGAGCCTCATCCACCAGGCGTGGAGCAGAGAGAAGGCAGAGGCAGGGAGCCACTCTGTGCCAGGAAGAGCTAGCGTCGGGCTGCTTTGTCAGTTTTAGCGAGTATTTTGCACTGAAAAGCAAATCGGAGCATTATAGTAGGAAATTGGAAGTGGACTGTGGCCAGAGAGAGACAGAAGTGAACCGAGGAGCCTGGCTTGGAGGTTATGGGCTGACAGCTGGGTATGAGCATCCTTCTGTGGGTCACTGGGAGCCAAGCCAGAGGGCTTAAAGGAAGATTAAGGTGAAGCCCCAGGTGCAATGTCTCCTCTATTAAATTCGTGAACTGGCTGTTCTTATAAGTGTTTTTTAAGTAACTGAGTGCCCACAATTGCTCCTGGAGTCAGAGGGGACATGTGAGGCCAGACCCCTTTCCTTCTTGCCACAAGCAGCTGCAATTGCAGCGCTTGGGATTGCACCGGTAGTGCCAGGGCTCAGAAAGTGTCTAGGTCTGTGCTCCCCTGACAGGGATTAGCAAATATTTGAGCCACCAGACAGACAAGTTGCAACAAGAAGGGGAAAAAAACCATCAGGATACTGAATTGCTCTGAAAGCCTGGGGAGACCTAGTGACTGAATGCGCATGTAAAGCAGGGTGATACTGCAGTCTCCATGGCAGCATCTCCAAATCGTACAGTAATATTTTGAAATGTAATATAAATTCTAATTTTTTAGTCTTAACCCATCAAATCCATTTTACTATAAATATCCACGCTATCCAGTCTCTGACAGAACTAAGGCTGACAGATATTTTAAGACTGTCCAACCAAAGAGCTAAAAAATGCAATTTATATTCCCTGCCAAAACACACTCCCTCAATTAGGAGGAGGAGGCCAGGATTTTAGGCAGGCAAAAGCAAGGAAATACAGAGTTACAGCAGGAACTGTGTCCTTACTCTCTCATATTCCCTGGGAAAGATCTGCCCTTCCTCATATGTCTGGATTATGTCAGTCTTCATTTGCCTAGCATCCGAAAGCACCAGGGCTTTACAGACAGGTGCACAGAGGTCCTTACGAGGACTAGTTCACACTGTGGATCAGCTACCCCTCTAATGGAAAGGAACAAATACATACGACAGTCTGGATCACAGCGAAGGGTTAGGTTCCCCTGGTAAACTTTCATTCAGAGGCTCTAAGCACTACCCTTTGCTGCCACTGGGTATGTGTGCTATCTGCACACATAAAGGTGCAGATGAAGCCTGCAATTTAAATTTGCTCATTTGTCAAAACCAACCCAGAGATGTTACCCTTGTGTTGTAATGAGCTTGCAGAGCCTCCAGGAATTTCACCCCGTTTTGCTGTCTCTGTTCTGCTGTCTGACGGATGCAGATGTGCAGACGCCAGCTAGCCTCTGAGGTGGTCATCTCTGGCCCCAAAGCTTTGTAACTGCAGTTCTGGCTGAGCTAGAACCAAGGCACCCAATGAGGCTGGGTTAGCTGGATTTCCTCCTCCAGACAAGGATGTCTGGTTCTAGACTTCAGCATATATACAAGAGGGAGAAACCAAGGGTTTTTAATTTTGGGTCCTTGCTTTCTTTATCATGTCCTAGAAGCCACTTATCCATGAGTCTGTGGTAATGGCCTCTCTGGTGCCCATTCATATGGATGGAGAAATAGTTTCCAGAAAACAAGAGGCTGAAAAGAAGCAAGTTCACGCTGAGAGGTAACATGGGAAAGACTCCCGAGAGCTGATAAGCTCCAGAGACTTACAATACTGTTGAATCCACAAGAAATCACAAATTCAGGACATAAAAAGGCTGCTGAATCTGTCCAATGCCACCGGCACACATCAGCATCCACCACAGCCTATAAATCCAACCACACCTGAGAAGGCAGGGCCTGATATATGCAGACAACTACAGGCTTAAAAACACGCCTAGTGAAACAAGGGACCCCGAGGGCTCTGCTGAACCCACGAGTACATTGGTATGAACTTCTGCTTCTGAGAACCAGCTGGGCTCAGCCCCCCCAGCTGTTGCTCCAAGGTGGTAACTGGGAGCGTGGGCATGTGTCCGCTCAAGGGAGTAATTGAATGTGCTCCACGATAGTTATCTGGTCCCCACAACAACAGCTGGATCCTATTCAGGGTACCAGCTTAGTTCAGAAAAGGTGCTCTAAGAAATATCAGCTGTGATCTCTGTCTCCACCTGACTGGATCCTCCGTTGGGGAAATTTACAGTAATCGTATGTGTGCTGCTGAAAAGTTATCAGCGGAAAACATGCCCTTATTCCTCAATGTGCAAATGTAATTATTATGCAAAGTGCTGTAACTCTTCTTGAAATTATCTGCATTTTTGGTGCAACTTTATATACAGATGCTGTTAGGTCTGAAATACTCACTTAATCATTGTAGACCAGATTTCCTAACTCCAATTCTATTTTTACCACTGCACACAGGCCATTGTATATCTGAATCCTTGAATGCTCTTGCAGACTGGTTGCTTCGAAGCCCAGATAAGAAAAGTTTTGGGCAGACAAAATAGACTCTCTCATAAACACCAGAATCTCAGTCTTACCATCTGACAGAAAGCAATGGGCAACAATCTGCCCATCAGGCACGACAACTCTGACCCACACTAGAATTACTAATTAAAAAAAAAAATAGTTACTCATGCTCTTGGCAAGTTATATATTGCCATCTGTAGTAGCAGATACATGACAGCCAGCATTTCTTTAGAAAATGAGAGTATTTTATTCTTTCAAATGTCTGCAGAAATATTCAGGTGTTGCTAGCAGCTTTGCTGCTAATTACACTTAAACTTAAGTGAAATGTAATAAATAAATAGACAGATCATGAGATAATTACAAGGTGCTTAGAATGTCAGATAAATAAGAGAATAATCAATAAACAAATATTTCTAACAACTGTTTCTGTGGAAACTGGAGACTGATTAAACAGAGATACAGACAGAGTGACTCAGGTGCTGGGCCTGAGCCAAGGATCTGCTGAGTACTCGTCGCTCTTTCCCAGCGCAGTTGGTGCTTTCTGCCTTGTAGGATTAGACCCATTTGCGAAGTGATGCATTGTAATGTTTGCAATTAAATGAGCAAGAAGGATTTGGCAAATGCTCGTCTGTAAGAGATGTTGGAAGTCGGTCCATCCAGTACGAGGCTGCAGCCATCTCTGGCGAAAACATGGTGCCTGAATAAGAAAAAGCAGGACATTACACAGCAGTTTTGAAGACGGTGTTGGACTCAGTTGCCCAAAGACATGAATATGGTGTCAGCCATGCCCAGGGAGATATGCCTTGGCCTCCAGTCGCTGTCACAAATATTGAGGGTCTCCCAGAGGTCCTATCATATCTGCCAGCCCCCTGCAGATGCTCCAGCTGCCCCGTATAGTAAACATATGAATATAAATGCTACTGGTCATGTTTTTGATCATATAGCTTCCCATTGCACTCCTAGTCCTGCTGGTTTGCATGGTTTGCAAGTCCTTTGTCCTTGGGTGTCAATGTCCTTCAGCACTCAGGTGCTCACTGCCAGTCTAAATGCTGGCTGACATTGCTCCATCATTGCAGGTGGTGTTCTCATCTGTCCTCCCAATGGGTGACTGGGACCCAGAAAGAAGGAGGAGAATGGGACAGGTAAATGACTAGCTGAGGGGGTGGTATCTAGACCAAGGCTCTAGGTATTTTGAGCTTGGGCAGGCCTTTGAAAAGCTGGGTATGTGGGCTTCTGATGGACTCCAACTCAGTAGGTGGGGCACAAGTGTATTGGGGAGCAAGTTCTCTGGATTGATTACCAGGCCTTTAAACTAGGTTAGACGGGGAAAGGGAGTTAGATGTGACACAGAAGAGCTGGGGGAATTTGTCACTGCTGTCACTGCTGAAGATAGTAGAGAAAAACCTCTGAGTTGTCCCATAGGATTGTCCGAGGGCTCCTCAGAGAAGGTAATGTTTCCGATACCCCACCCGGAATCTTCTTGCGTCCCCCTAGGGGCAACTGCGCCTGCTGCTTCCCTAAACTGCCTGTATACCAATGCGCATGGCATGGGAAATAAACAAACAAACAAAACAGAAACAGTAGACAAAATGAACAAAAATAAACAAAATAAAAATAACAACAATATAAAACAGTAAACAAAAATAAACACAGGAAATAAACAGGCAGAAACAACACTTCCGAAGCCCTGGAATGCAGCTGTGAAGGTACTTGCACACTGAGGATGTTGTGCCCCAAGACTCACGCCACCACAACCCTTTCCAGAGAAATCCTTCAGCATCGTCAACCACGGCCAAAAAGGCAAAGGCAAAACTAGAGCAATAAGCCACCAGTCAAGCAACTGCCATAAACTCAGCAGAACCTCCCAGCCGTGGCCAGGAAAAGCAGCGCTATCAAAGTCAGGAGCAGGTATTGCCAGGCAGAGAGCTGCTTCAGTTTGAGGAAGTGTTTGAAACTACTGCCCTGAGGCTCCTGGAACCTTCAGGCCGGTGAAACGCACTGCTTCCTCGGTCTTACCGCCCTCTCCTGACAGCTACGAACGGCCCTCCCCAGCCAGCAGGGCCTGGCCTACCCCAGCCTCCTGCCCAGGGGCTCCCTGCAGAGCCCCCAGCCCCTGGCCCTGCTGGGTGCCCCTCTCTGGTCCTGCGTCTGCGCCCTCCGCCTGGGCTCTCTGATGCGCTCAGCGGTGTCACAGAGCTGGCGGTGACCTCACAGTCTCACTCCTGCCCTTATCCCCCGGTGGCAGCAGCCACTGAGGCCTGTGTCGCACGGAGCAGCGTCTCCAGAGGATGGCACAGACACTCGTCTCTGGTCCCAGCATGCTGGATACCCTGGGGCTGGCACTTCACGGCTGCCTCTGCCTCGGCCCCGGCCTCGTCCTGCTCCTGGTGGCCTGGGCCACCCTGCGCTGCTGCCGCAGCACTTCAGGCAAACGCCACCAGGTAGGAGGGAGGCTCCAGGCCAGCCTTTCTCAGGAAGCCTGGCAGGGCAGGGGGGCTGGGGATTCGGGGGGGTCCCACTGCACCGGGGGATGGGACACGAGGCCTCTCGGGGGGCTCAGCTGGGGCCAGGCTCACTGGGGTTCTGCTCTCTGCCAGCAGGTCTGTGACGGGAGCCGAGGCAGGGGAAGGCGCAGCAAGGTTCATGAAACAGGTAGAGCTCTCCTCGGCCCTGGCGCTGGCTCCTGCAGGCGCCGGGGTCCCCTAGGGCCCCGCTGCCGCCCAGGGCTGGGCCACATCCAAGCCGCGGGCAGCCGGGCCCCACCTTCAGAGGCCAGCCGGCCACCTGGGCCAGGCGCAGGGCCCGTCCCAGCAGACACTTGCTCACGGCGCTCCGTGTCCCCCATCTCTTGCAGATGCTGAGGCGCGCGCTCACGGCTGCGGGAGCAGCCCGATCTGGATCGGCAGCAGACCCTTAGGCCAGCTTCTGTGTTACGACCTCGACTGTGAACGCTGCAGCCAGGCTGTCAGGGAGAGGCAGCAGCGGCTCCTTGCCAGGCAGGCCAGAGCCTCCTGCTATCCACGCTCCTCTTCCTCTTCGGACGCCAGCGACTCCAGCCAGCACAGGGCCCCGGCCAGATCATTCCACCCGGCCAAGCTAACATCCGTCAGATCCTGGTGGCAGCCAGTGCTGCGGAACAGGAAGCGGAGGAGACCCTCTCCCCAGCGTGCAGCGATGCCCCAGACAACACTGAAAATCTATGGGGCAACCACACTTCCCTGCGATGCTGGGCCTCTCAGACAGGCCGAGGAGCTTGCCAAGATGGCTCCCAGGCACCACGAGGCTGGCTTGCCCCTCACCACAGGCTCTGACGCAGCTGACAAGGACGGCAACCTGCCCGCTGGTGTGGATCCTCGTCCCATGAAAAGGCTGGAGCAAGGACTGGGCTTCTGGAAGCTGCTGCGGATGCACACCCTGAGGAAGTCCATAGAGATGCAGCTGGGAGCCCTCCCCACCACGGTGCAGCAGTCCCACAGGAGATACACATACAGGATGGCACGCCGCACAGCTCCCGCGCCGCTGCACTCCCGTCCTGCCCCCTCCTACTTCTGCTCAGCGGAGGCCCTGTTCCTGCCGGAGGACGTGCGGGAGTTCCTGGAGATGCACATCCGTGAGAAGAAGCTGCGCCACCAATGGGGCTTGCCTGCAGGGTCGCTGGGAGGACCCCAGGCACTGCCATCAGTCCCCTAACAGCAGCGCGCAGGGCTCCACGTTCAGCGCCACCCTCAAGATCCAGGGCTGGGCACCAGGAAAGCGGGTGTCCCATGGAAAACATCCCCTGCTGCCTGTGCTGCGAGGGACAGAAGCTGCGAGGGAACGTGGAAGCCTCCCCGTCACTACCTCTTCCTACCCCTGTTTTAACCCATTTAATCCATTAAACCCATTCCTATTAAATCTCCACCTGTTCTGGGCTGCACTGATATGAGCACAGATGTCTGGGAGGGCTCTGAGGCTCCCCATGGCGCCAACGAACCAGGGCTGCGGGATGAGGAACATGGTACCTCTAACCATGCCGCCCACCTCAGCAGACTGGCACTTCCAGAGAGCAGCCCCTATGCAGGGCTCATGGTGTTGGCATTCATGAAAACACATAATCCACAAAGTGATTATATGAAGGTGCTTTATTAGGCGCCGGAAGTTAGGGGCATGCCTGCCCAAATCTAACTTCGTCCGATTTGCTCACTCAGTTCTCTTTTATCTCCTAAAATATTACATATGCATTAAGTTTCACAACACATCTACGCATACTCATTTCCTAGCTCCGCCTAGCCCCACTTCGTATGCTAATTATCTTATCAGTCCTTCTGCGCTTGCGTATCACTCTCTGGTGGTCGTCCGGGTGGTCGTCAGGATGAAGTAAGATGTCTTCATCAGAGTTGAACCTTTTAACCTTTTCTTCTTACGCATGCTCTCTGAGCCCTTGGTCTCAGTCCAAACCGCAAGGTTGGTTTGATCCAGTTCTCGGGGTCCGAGAGGCCCCAGTTATCTAGATTCTTGCAAATTTGGCATTCTTTTAGTCCTCCTTATTCCTCATCATGAACTGGTGCATTCCCTCATGCTATCTTTGCACATATATTTTGTGTCTTCCAAGCGCAGCCCCGGAACAGTACATCGCAAATGTAACACATATTAAGCAATATTGTATATTTCATTTTCTATTACCAACAATGGGACCATTTTGATGTCCCTCTTTGGGCTCTTGCACTGTTGCGAGGGCCTGGGAGCGCCAGCAGGGAAGTGAAAGCAGGCGCAGGATGGCTCTGGGAGAGCAAAGTCTTGGCTGTCCCCATCCTCATTAGGTGAGGCCACCTCAGGGTGCCAAAGGGGAGGGGAAGTCCTGATGGGGGCAAGCAAATGAAGGGGGGATCACACTCACATTGGACATGCCTCTCTTGGTCAATGTCCACCCTGGGCCATATCACACCGTTCCCTCATGCCTTGATGCGGCACAGGCCAGTCATAAAGGGGCTAAAAAAAAGTGCCAGGAGCACCGCGAACACGACGCACAAACAGGACCGGCTTGGCAGTTAGCACAGGCAGTTTGTGCGGGACAGTTCAAGCGGGGCAGGGAGGAGTGCGGGGAGGATCCTCTCCTCTCTTTCCCACTTCACTTGCTCTTGCTCTCCTCTCCTTTGGGAACTCTGCCTCTTATGACTTATAATTCACCCTGGTGGGCACCCGGCATAGCCGCCGGGCTGAGGCAGCAACCCAAACTGAGGGGACACGGCCTCTCTGGGCTCATGTGGGCACCCAGGTGGATCCCCTGGGAGGTGAAGTGGCAGTCCAGAGTGGTGACTGTGGGGAGCTCCGGAATCTGGAGGCTCCCCTGGGTCCTGAGGGAAGAGAGGGCTGTCGTGGGTGCAGGTGTGCCCTGCTCAAGGAGCTGCTTGAGCAGATGGGTGGGCTGCAGCGAGAAATCGGCAGCCTGAGGGGCTCCTGGGAGTCTCTGAGGGAGACGGGTAGGAGGTGTGAACCTACCCCTACTGAAGCCCAGCAGCCCCCTCCTAAGTCCCTGCAAAGGGTAGCAGCTGAGCCAGCTGGTCACCTGCAGGACAGAGAGCTTGACAGCCCGCGAGAGGAAAGGGGCCGGACCCTCGTCTCTGCTCAAAGCAGAAGGAGGCGTCTGCCCCCAACACCCATGGTGCCACCAACCCCCACGGTGTCCCTGGGTAATAGGTTCGAGGCTCTCGGGCAGGAAAGGGATGAGGGTCTGGAGAGTAGTTGGAACTCAGGCCCCAAGAAGCACATCGAGGTAGAGGGAAGTAGCAAGCACAGGGAGCGGGACCGGTCAGGGCACTGCATCAAAAGGATCCCATCGGATTGTCCGAGGGCTCCTCAGAGAAGGTAATGTTTCCGATACCCCACCCGGAATCTTCTTGCGTCCCCCTAGGGGCAACCGTGCCTGCTGCTTCCCTAAACTGCCTGTATACCAATGCGCATGGCATGGGAAATAAACAAACAAACAAAACAGAAACAGTAGACAAAATGAACAAAAATAAACAAAATAAAAATAACAACAATATAAAACAGTAAACAAAAATAAACACGGGAAATAAACAGGCAGAAACAACACTTCCGAAGCCCTGGAATGCAGCTGTGAAGGTACTTGCACACCGAGGATGTTGTGCCCCAAGACTCACGCCACCACAACCCTTTCCAGAGAAATCCTTCAGCATCGTCAACCACGGCCAAAAAGGCAAAGGCAAAACTAGAGCAATAAGCCACCGGTCAAGCAACTGCCATAAACTCAGCAGAACCTCCCAGCCGTGGCCAGGAAAAGCAGCGCTATCAAAGTCAGGAGTATCACACAGTATCACAGATTTCTAGGTTGGAAGAGACCTCAAGATCATCGAGTCCAACCTCCGACCTAACACTAAGTACTCCACTAAACCATATCGCTAAGCTCTACATCTAAATGTCTTTTAAAGACCTCCAGGGATGGTGACTCCACCACCTCCCTGGGCAGCCCGTTCCAATGCTTAATAACCCTTTCGGTAAAGAAGTTCTTCCTAACATCCAACCTAAAACTCCCCTGTCGCAACTTTCGCCCATTCCCCCTCGTCCTGTCACCAGGCACGCGGGAGAACAGACCAACCCCCACCTCTCTACAGCCTCCTTTAAGGTAACTGTAGAGAGCAATAAGGTCGCCCCTGAGCCTCCTCTTCTCCAGGCTGAACAAGCCCAGCTCCCTCAGCCGCTCCTCGTAAGACCTGTTCTCCAGACCCCTCACCAGCTTGGTCGCCCTTCTCTGGACTCGCTCGAGCACGTCCGTGTCCTTCCTGTAGCGAGGGGCCCAAAACTGAACACAGTACTCAAGGTGCGGCCTCACCAGAGCCGAGTACAGGGGCACAATCACTTCCCTAGACCTGCTGGCCACACTGCTTCTTATACAGGCCAGGATGCTGTTGGTCTTCTTGGCCACCTGAGCACACTGCTGGCTCATATTCAGCCGACTATCAACCAATACTCCCAGGTCCCTCTCGGCCAGGCCGCTTTCCAGCCACTCATCTCCCAGCCTGTAGCTCTGCTTGGGGTTGTTGCGCCCCAGGTGCAGGACCCGGCACTTGGCCTTGTTGAACTTCATACAGTTGACCTCAGCCCATCGCTCCAGCCTATCCAGATCCTCCTGCAGAGCCTTCCTGCCCTCGAGCAGATCGACACACGCACTTAGCTTGGTGTCATCTGCAAACTTACTGAGGGTGCACTGGACGCCCTCATCCAGATCATCGATAAAGATATTAAAGAGGACCGGCCCCAGTACCGAGCCCTGGGGGACACCACTAGTGACCAGCCTCCAACCAGATTTGACTCCATTCACCACAACTCTCTGGGCCCGGCTATCCAGCCAGTTTCTAACCCAGCGAAGCGTACGCCAGTCCAAGCCCCGAGCAGCCAGTTTCTTGAGGAGAATGTTGTGGGGAACGGTGTCAAAAGCCTTACTGAAATCAAGGTAAACCACATCCACAGCCTTTCCCTCATCCACCAAGCGCGTCACTTTGTCATAGAAGGAGATCAGGTTCGTCAAGCAGGACCTGCCTTTCATAAACCCATGCTGACTGGGCCTGATCGCCTGCTTGCCGTGCAAGTGCCGCGTGATGACCCTCAAGATAATCTGCTCCATGAGCTTTCCTGGCACTGAGGTCAAACTGACAGGCCTATAGTTCCCCGGGTCTGCCCTGCGGCCCTTCTTATAGATGGGCGTCACATTGGCTAGCCGCCAGTCAACTGGGACCTCCCCCGATAGCCAGGACTGCCGATAAATGATGGAAAGCGGCTCGGCCAGCTCCTCCGCCAGTTCTTTCAGTACCCTCGGGTGCATCCCATCCGGCCCCATCGACTTGTGCACATCCAAGCTCCGTAGCAGGTCGCCAACCATTTCCTCATGGGTAGCGAAGGCCACATCCTGCTCCCCATCCCCTTCCACCAGCTCAGGGCACTGGGTATCCAGAGAACAACCGGTATTGCCGCTAAAGACTGAGGCAAAGGCGGCATTAAGCACCTCAGCCTTTTCCTCATCCTTAGTAACTAGGTTTCCCCTCGCATCCAGTAAAGGATGGAGATTCTCCTTAGTCCTCCGTTTCGTGTTGATATATTTGTAAAAGGATTTTTTGTTGTCTTTAACGGCAGTAGCCAGGTTGAGCTCCAGATGAGCTTTGGCCTTTCTAATTTTCTCCCTGCACAGCCTCGCTACATCCTTGTAGTCCTCCTCAGTGGCCCGCCCTTTTTTCCAAAGATTATAAACCCTCTTTTTTCTGCTAAGCACAAGCCGCAACTCTCTGTTGAGCCAGGCCGGTCTTCTTCCACGCCGGCTCGTCTTTGGGCACGTGGGGACGGACTGCTCCTGTGCCATCACGATTTCCTTCTTGAGGAGCGCCCAGCCTTCCTGGACTCCTCTGCCCTTCAGAACCGCCTCCCAAGGGACTCGGCCAACCAGCGTCCTGAGCAGCTCAAAGTCAGCCCTCCGGAAGTCCAATACAGCAGTTTTACTGGTCCCCTTCCTGGCCTCGCCAAGAATAGAGAACTCTACCATTTCGTGGTCACTCTGCCCAAGACAGTTTCCAACCACCACATCTCCCACCAGTCCTTCTCTGTTTGTGAAGAGAAGGTCTAGCGGGGCACCACCCCTGGTAGGTTCACTGACCAGCTGTGTCAGGAAGCTATCTCCCACGCTCTCCAGAAACCTCCTAGACTACTTTCTCTGTGCCGTGTTGTGTTTCCAGGATATGTCCGGGAAGTTGAAGTCCCCCACGAGGACAAGCGCCGACGATTTTGCAACTTCTGTCAGTTGCCTATAAAACTCCTCATCCGTCTCCTCATCCTGGTTCGGCGGTCTATAACAGACCCCGACCAGGATGCTAGCCTTGCCGGCCTTCCCGCGGATCCTAACCCACAGGGATTCAACCTTATCATTCCCAGCCTGGAGTTCCACAACATCAAAAGATTCTCTAATGTAGAGAGCCACGCCACCACCCCCTCTGTGCTGCCTGTCCCTCCTGAAGAGCCGATAGCCAGGCATTGCAGCACTCCAGTCGTGGGAGCGGTCCCACCACGTCTCCGTGATGGCAACCAAGTCGTAGCCTGCCTGCTGCACGATGGCTTCCAGCTCCTCCTGTTTGTTACCCATGCTGCGTGCATTAGTGTAGATGCACTTCAGCTGGGCCATCGCCTTCTTCCCCGGCCTAGCCATTGTTTCCCCCGGCACAGCTCCAACAAGCCTTGTTTGAGCCCCGTCCCCCTTCTTACCTAGTTTAAAGCGCTCTCTATGAGCCCCGCCAGCTCCTGGCCTAGGATCCGTTTTCCCCTTGGAGATAGGGACCCGTCTGGGGCCATCAGGCCGGGTGCCGAGTAAAGCTCCCCATGGTGAAAAAACCCAAAATTTCTGTGCTGGCACCAGCCTCTGAGCCACCTATTAACCACGTGAGCTTTCCGTGTCCTCTCCGTGCCTCTCCCTTCCCCCGTAGGGATAGACGAAAACACCACCTGCACTCCCGCTCCATCCACCAATCGTCCCAGCCCCCTATAGTCCCGTTTGATAGCCTTGAGGCTTCTCTTTTCAACATCGTCACTGCCAGCCTGGACTATCAAAAGCGGGTAATAGTCAGAGGGGCGAACCAGGTTTGGAAGCTTCCTGGTAACGTCTCTGACCCTGGCCCCAGGGAGGCAGCAGACTTCCCTATGTGTGGGGTCGGGCCGACAAATAGGGCCCTCCGTTCCCCTGAGGAGGGAGTCGCCCACAACAATCACCCTTCTTTCTTTCTTGGTGGAGGCAGTCCTGAGGCGTGGAGTCAACTTCCTCACCTCAGGCATCCTCCTGGGTAGGTTTCCTACCTCATCCTCACCCACCAGTCTCTCCAGCTCCAGGGCCTCAAGCCTATTGTTCAAGGGCACCTGGGAAGGCGGCACCGGAAGGGGAGGGCATCTCCTGCGAGGTCGAGCAGGGACCTGTCTCCATTCCTCCTCGACTCACAGGTCCCCTCCCTCTGCCCGATGGCGACAGGGCAGGGGGTCCACCCCCCTTTGGGGCGTCTCACCCTGGTCCCTCTCCCTCCGGTCCTGCAGGGAGTCGCTCCACCAGTCTATCTCCCGCTCGCACTCCCTGATATCCCTCAGCCTCTGCACCTCCTCCTTGAGTTCCGCCACCATGCGGACCAGGTCGTCCACCTGCTCGCACCTCACGCAAGCAGTCTCTCTGCCTCCCGCCGATGGCAGCAAGAGGCTCAGACACTCCCCGCATCCGGAGACCTGAACTGCCGCGTGTTTGGACGGGCAGTCGGTCTGGGTGTGTACTGACTTCCTAGAGAAAGCACCGTGCCTGGTGGAGACCATCGCAGCCCAGCTGACGGGAGAGTGCCGTTAGAGGAGTTGTCCCTATGGGCGGGTGTGAGCGTCCGCCCTGCCTGCCCGCCCTGCCCGCGCTCACTGCCTCGCTAACTGCCGCGTCACTCCCCCCGTGTCACTCCCTGTTTGCCGGCCCTGGTCGCTGCGCTCCTGGTCGCTCGCGCTCCCTGAGGGCTGCCTTTGAACGGCCGGGGGGAGGAGCTGTCGCTGACGCTACTGGCTCCGCCTACGCCTCGTCAGCCTCCCTCACGAGGGCTGCCGGTGCCTGGCGGCTCCCTCACGTAGGCTCGATGCCCGAAAAATAGCCCTGGCTGTCCCGATCCCGCGCTCCGCTGCAGCACGCGTCTGCCCCGGAGCCGGTCGCCTCGGCAAGTCAAGTAGGTATTGCCAGGCAGAGAGCTGCTTCAGTTTGAGGAAGTGTTTGAAACTACTGCCCTGAGGCTCCTGGAACCTTCAGGCCGGTGAAACGCACTGCTTCCTCGGTCTTACCGCCCTCTCCTGACAGCTACGAACGGCCCTCCCCAGCCAGCAGGGCCTGGCCTACCCCAGCCTCCTGCCCAGGGGCTCCCTGCAGAGCCCCCAGCCCCTGGCCCTGCTGGGTGCCCCTCTCTGGTCCTGCGTCTGCGCCCTCCGCCTGGGCTCTCTGATGCGCTCAGCGGTGTCACAGAGCTGGCGGTGACCTCACAGTCTCACTCCTGCCCTTATCCCCCGGTGGCAGCAGCCACCGAGGCCTGTGTCGCACGGAGCAGCGTCTCCAGAGGATGGCACAGACACTCGTCTCTGGTCCCAGCATGCTGGATACCCTGGGGCTGGCACTTCACGGCTGCCTCTGCCTCGGCCCCGGCCTCATCCTGCTCCTGGTGGCCTGGGCCACCCTGCGCTGCTGCCGCAGCACTTCAGGCAAACGCCACCAGGTAGGAGGGAGGCTCCAGGCCAGCCTTTCTCAGGAAGCCTGGCAGGGCAGGGGGGCTGGGGATTCGGGGGGGTCCCACTGCACCGGGGGATGGGACACGAGGCCTCTCGGGGGGCTCAGCTGGGGCCAGGCTCACTGGGGTTCTGCTCTCTGCCAGCAGGTCTGTGACGGGAGCCGAGGCAGGGGAAGGCGCAGCAAGGTTCATGAAACAGGTAGAGCTCTCCTCGGCCCTGGCGCTGGCTCCTGCAGGCGCCGGGGTCCCCTAGGGCCCCGCTGCCGCCCAGGGCTGGGCCACATCCAAGCCGCGGGCAGCCGGGCCCCACCTTCAGAGGCCAGCCGGCCACCTGGGCCAGGCGCAGGGCCCGTCCCAGCAGACACTTGCTCACGGCGCTCCGTGTCCCCCATCTCTTGCAGATGCTGAGGCGCGCGCTCACGGCTGCGGGAGCAGCCCGATCTGGATCGGCAGCAGACCCTTAGGCCAGCTTCTGTGTTACGATCGCGACTGTGAACGCTGCAGCCAGGCTGTCAGGGAGAGGCAGCAGCGGCTCCTTGCCAGGCAGGCCAGAGCCTCCTGCTATCCACGCTCCTCTTCCTCTTCGGACGCCAGCGACTCCAGCCAGCACAGGGCCCCGGCCAGATCATTCCACCCAGCCAAGCTAACATCCGTCAGATCCTGGTGGCAGCCAGTGCTGCGGAACAGGAAGCGGAGGAGACCCTCTCCCCAGCGTGCAGCGATGCCCCAGACAACACT
Organism: Anser anser; assembly: GCF_964211835.1. Taxonomy (NCBI): domain Eukaryota; kingdom Metazoa; phylum Chordata; class Aves; order Anseriformes; family Anatidae; genus Anser; species Anser anser. The sequence continues at coordinate 48,795,684 of NC_139725.1, read as the reverse complement.
GAAAATCTATGGGGCAACCACACTTCCCTGCGATGCTGGGCCTCTCAGACAGGCCGAGGAGCTTGCCCAGATGGCTCCCAGGCACCACGAGGCTGGCTTGCCCCTCACCACAGGCTCTGACGCAGCTGACAAGGACGGCAACCTGCCCGCTGGTGTGGATCCTCGTCCCATGAAAAGGCTGGAGCAAGGACTGGGCTTCTGGAAGCTGCTGCGGATGCACACCCTGAGGAAGTCCATAGAGATGAAGCTGGGAGCCCTCCCCACCACGGTGCAGCAGTCCCACAGGAGGTACACATACAGGATGGCACGCCGCACAGCTCCCGCGCCGCTGCACTCCCGTCCTGCCCCCTCCTACTTCTGCTCAGCGGAGGCCCTGTTCCTGCCGGAGGACGTGCGGGAGTTCCTGGAGATGCACATCCGTGAGAAGAAGCTGTGCCACCAATGGGGCTTGCCTGCAGGGTCGCTGGGAGGACCCCAGGCACTGCCATCAGTCCCCTAACAGCAGCGCGCAGGGCTCCACGTTCAGCGCCACCCTCAAGATCCAGGGCTGGGCACCAGGAAAGCGGGTGTCCCATGGAAAACATCCCCTGCTGCCTGTGCTGCGAGGGACAGAAGCTGCGAGGGAACGTGGAAGCCTCCCCGTCACTACCTCTTCCTACCCCTGTTAAATCCATTAAACCCATTCCTATTAAATCTCCACCTGTTCTGGGCTGCACTGATATGAGCACAGATGTCTGGGAGGGCTCTGAGGCTCCCCATGGCGCCAACGAACCAGGGCTGCGGGATGAGGAACATGGTACCTCTAACCATGCCGCCCACCTCAGCAGACTGGGACTTCCAGAGAGCAGCCCCTACGCAGGGCTCATGGTGTTGGCATTCATGAAAACACATAATCCACAAAGTGATTATATGAAGGTGCTTTATTAGGCACCGGAAGTTAGGGGCATGCCTGCCCAAATCTAACTTCGTCCGATTTGTTCACTCAGTTCTCTTTTATCTCCTAAAATATTACATATGCATTTAGTTTCACAACACATCTACGCATACTCATTTCCTAGCTCCGCCTAGCCCCACTTCGTATGCTAATTATCTTATCAGTCCTTCTGCGCTTGCGTATCACTCTCTGGTGGTCGTCCGGGTGGTCGTCAGGATGAAGTAAGATGTCTTCATCAGAGTTGAACCTTTTAACCTTTTCTTCTTACGCATGCTCTCTGAGCCCTTGGTCTCAGTCCAAACCGCAAGGTTGGTTTGATCCAGTTCTCGGGGTCCGAGAGGCCCCAGTTATCTAGATGTCTTGCAAATTTGGCATTCTTTTAGTCCTCCTTATTCCTCATCATGAACTGGTGCGTTCCCTCATGCTATCTTTGCACATATATTTTGTGTCTTCCAAGCGCAGCCCCGGAACAGTACATCGCAAATGTAACACATATTAAGCAATATTGTATATTTCATCTTCTATTACCAACAATGGGACCATTTTGATGTCCCTCTTTGGGCTCTTGCACTGTTGCGAGGGCCTGGGAGCGCCAGCAGGGAAGTGAAAGCAGGCGCAGGATGGCTCTGGGAGAGCAAAGTCTTAGCTGTCCCCATCCTCATTAGGTGAGGCCACCTCAGGGTGCCAAAGGGGAGGGGAAGTCCTGATGGGGGCAAGCAAATGAAGGGGGGATCACACTCACATTGGACGTGCCTCTCTTGGTCAATGTCCACCCTGGGCCATATCACACCGTTCCCTCATGCCTTGATGCGGCACAGGCCAGTCATAAAGGGGCTAAAAAAAAGTGCCAGGAGCACCGCGAACACGACGCACAAACAGGACCGGCTTGGCAGTTAGCACAGGCAGTTTGTGCGGGACAGTTCAAGCGGGGCAGGGAGGAGTGCGGGGAGGATCCTCTCCTCTCTTTCCCACTTCACTTGCTCTTGCTCTCCTCTCCTTTGGGAACTCTGCCTCTTATGACTTATAATTCACCCTGGTGGGCACCCGGCATAGCCGCCGGGCTGAGGCAGCAACCCAAACTGAGGGGACACGGCCTCTCTGGGCTCATGTGGGCACCCAGCTGGATCCCCTGGGAGGTGAAGCGGCAGTCCAGAGTGGTGACTGTGGGGAGCTCCGGAATCTGGAGGCTCCCCTGGGTCCTGAGGGAAGAGAGGGCTGTCGTGGGTGCAGGTGTGCCCTGCTCAAGGAGCTGCTTGAGCAGATGGGTGGGCTGCAGCGAGAAATCGGCAGCCTGAGGGGCTCCTGGGAGTCTCTGAGGGAGACGGGTAGGAGGTGTGAACCTACCCCTACTGAAGCCCAGCAGCCCCCTCCTAAGTCCCTGCAAAGGGTAGCAGCTGAGCCAGCTGGTCACCTGCAGGACAGAGAGCTTGACAGCCCGCGAGAGGAAAGGGGCCGGACCCTCGTCTCTGCTCAAAGCAGAAGGAGGCGTCTGCCCCCAACACCCATGGTGCCACCAACCCCCACGGTGTCCCTGGGTAATAGGTTCGAGGCTCTCGGGCAGGAAAGGGATGAGGGTCTGGAGAGTAGTTGGAACTCAGGCCCCAAGAAGCACATCGAGGTAGAGGGAAGTAGCAAGCACAGGGAGCGGGACCGGTCAGGGCACTGCATCAAAAGGATCCCATCGGATTGTCCGAGGGCTCCTCAGAGAAGGTAATGTTTCCGATACCCCACCCGGAATCTTCTTGCATCCCCCTAGGGGCAACTGCGCCTGCTGCTTCCCTAAACTGCCTGTATACCAATGCGCATGGCATGGGAAATAAACAAACAAACAAAACAGAAACAGTAGACAAAATGAACAAAAATAAACAAAATAAAAATAACAACAATATAAAACAGTAAACAAAAATAAACACGGGAAATAAACAGGCAGAAACAACACTTCCGAAGCCCTGGAATGCAGCTGTGAAGGTACTTGCACACCGAGGATGTTGTGCCCCAAGACTCACGCCACCACAACCCTTTCCAGAGAAATCCTTCAGCATCGTCAACCACGGCCAAAAAGGCAAAGGCAAAACTAGAGCAATAAGCCACCGGTCAAGCAACTGCCATAAACTCAGCAGAACCTCCCAGCCGTGGCCAGGAAAAGCAGCGCTATCAAAGTCAGGAGTATCACACAGTATCACAGATTTCTAGGTTGGAAGAGACCTCAAGATCATCGAGTCCAACCTCCGACCTAACACTAAGTACTCCACTAAACCATATCGCTAAGCTCTACATCTAAACGTCTTTTAAAGACCTCCAGGGATGGTGACTCCACCACCTCCCTGGGCAGCCCGTTCCAATGCTTAATAACCCTTTCGGTAAAGAAGTACTTCCTAACATCCAACCTAAAACTCCCCTGTCGCAACTTTCGCCCATTCCCCCTCGTCCTGTCACCAGGCACGCGGGAGAACAGACCAACCCCCACCTCTCTACAGCCTCCTTTAAGGTAACTGTAGAGAGCGATAAGGTCGCCCCTGAGCCTCCTCTTCTCCAGGCTGAACAAGCCCAGCTCCCTCAGCCGCTCCTCGTAAGACTTGTTCTCCAGACCCCTCACCAGCTTGGTCGCCCTTCTCTGGACTCGCTCGAGCACGTCCATGTCCTTCCTGTAGCGAGGGGCCCAAAACTGAACACAGTACCCAAGGTGCGGCCTCACCAGAGCCGAGTACAGGGGCACAATCACTTCCCTAGACCTGCTGGCCACACTGCTTCTTATACAGGCCAGGATGCTGTTGGCCTTCTTGGCCACCTGAGCACACTGCTGGCTCATATTCAGCCGACTATCAACCAACACTCCCAGGTCCTTCTCGGCCAGGCAGCTTTCCAGCCACTCATCTCCCAGCCTGTAGCTCTGCTTGGGGTTGTTGCTCCCCAAGTGCAGGACCCGGCACTTGGCCTTGTTGAACTTCATACAGTTGACCTCAGCCCATCGCTCCAGCCTATCCAGATCCTCCTGCAGAGCCTTCCTGCCCTCGAGCAGATCGACACACGCACTTAGCTTGGTGTCACCTGCAAACTTACTGAGGGTGCACTGGACGCCCTCATCCAGATCATCGATAAAGATATTAAAGAGGACCGGCCCCAGTACCGAGCCCTGGGGGACACCACCAGTGACCAGCCTCCAACCAGATTTGACTCCATTCACCACAACTCTCTGGGCCCGGCTATCCAGTCAGTTTCTAACCCAGCGAAGCGTACGCCAGTCCAAGCCCCGAGCAGCCAGTTTCTTGAGGAGAATGTTGTGGGGAACGGTGTCAAAAGCCTTACTGAGGTCAAGGTAAACCACATCCACAGCCTTTCCCTCATCCACCAAGCGCGTCACTTGGTCATAGAAGGAGATCAGGTTCGTCAAGCAGGACCTGCCTTTCATAAACCCATGCTGACTGGGCCTGATCGCCTGCTTGCCCTGCAAGTGCCGCGTGATGACCCTCAAGATAATCTGCTCCATGAGCTTTCCTGGCACTGAGGTCAAACTGACAGGCCTATAGTTCCCCGGGTCTGCCCTGCGGCCCTTCTTATAGATGGGCATCACATTGGCTAGCCGCCAGTCAACTGGGACCTCCCCCGATAGCCAGGACTGCCGATAAATGATGGAAAGCGGCTCGGCCAGCTCCTCCGCCAGTTCTTTCAGTACCCTCGGGTGCATCCCATCCGGCCCCATCGACTTGCGCACATCCAAGCTCCGTAGCAGGTCGCCAACCATTTCCTCATGGATAGCGAAGGCCACGTCCTGCTCCCCATCCCCTTCCACCAGCTCAGGGCACTGGGTGTCCGGAGAACAACCGGTATTGCCGCTAAAGACTGAGGCAAAGGCGGCATTAAGCACCTCAGCCTTTTCCTCATCCTTAGTAACTAGGTTTCCCCTCGCATCCAGTAAAGGATGGAGATTCCCCTTAGTCCTCCGTTTCGCGTTGATATATTTGTAAAAGGATTTTTTGTTGTCTTTAACGGCAGTAGCCAGGTTGAGCTCCAGATGAGCTTTGGCCTTTCTAATTTTCTCCCTGCACAGCCTCGCTACATCCTTGTAGTCCTCCTCAGTGGCCCGCCCTTTTTTCCAAAGATTATAAACCCTCTTTTTTCTGCTAAGCACAAGCCGCAACTCTCTGTTGAGCCAGGCCGGTCTTCTTCCACGCCGGCTCGTCTTTGGGCACGTGGGGACGGACCGCTCCTGTGCCATCACGATTTCCTTCTTGAGGAGCGCCCAGCCTTCCTGGACTCCTCTGCCCTTCAGAACCGCCTCCCAAGGGACTTGGCCAACCAGCGTCCTGAGCAGCTCAAAGTCAGCCCTCCGGAAGTCCAATACAGCAGTTTTACTGGTCCCCTTCCTGGCCTCGCCAAGAATAGAGAACTCTACCATTTCATGGTCACTCTGCCCAAGACAGCTTCCGAGCACCACATCTCCCACCAGTCCTTCTCTGTTAGTGAAGAGAAGGTCTAGCGGGGCACCACCCCGGTAGGTTCACTGACCAGCTGCGTCAGGAAGCTACCTCCCACGCTCTCCAGAAACCTCCTAGACTGCTTTCTCTGTGCCGTGTTGTGTTTCCAGGATATGTCCGGGAAGTTGAAGTCCCCCACGAGGACAAGCGCCGACGATTTTGCAACTTCTGTCAGTTGCCTATAAAACTCCTCATCCGTCTCCTCATCCTGGTTCGGCGGTCTATAACAGACCCCGACCAGGATGCTAGCCTTGCCGGCCTTCCCGCGGATCCTAACCCACAGGGATTCAACCTTATCATTCCCAGCCTGGAGTTCCACAACATCAAAAGATTCTCTAACGTAGAGAGCCACGCCACCACCCCCTCTGTGCTGCCTGTCCCTCCTGAAGAGCCGATAGCCAGGCATTGCAGCACTCCAGTCGTGGGAGCGGTCCCACCACGTCTCCGTGATGGCAACCAAGTCGTAGCCTGCCTGCTGCACGATGGCTTCCAGCTCTTCCTGTTTGTTACCCATGCTGCGTGCATTAGTGTAGATGCACTTCAGCTGGGCCATCGCCTTCTTCCCCGGCCTAGCCATTGTTTCCCCCGGCACAGCTCCAACAAGCCTTGTTTGAGCCCCGTCCCCCTTTTTACCCTCTGCACCTCCTCCTTGAGTTCCACCACCATGCGGACCAGGTCGTCCACCTGCTCGCACCTCACGCAAGCAGTCTCTCTGCCTCCCGCCGATGGCAGCAAGAGGCTCAGACACTCCCCGCATCCGGAGACCTGAACTGCCGCGTGTTTGGACGGGCAGTCGGTCTGGGTGTGTACTGACTTCCTAGAGAAAGCACCGTGCCTGGTGGAGACCATCGCAGCCCAGCTGACGGGAGAGTGCCGTTAGAGGAGTTGTCCCTATGGGCGGGTGTGAGCGTCCGCCCTTCCTGCCCGCCCTGCCTGCACTCACTGCCTCGCTAACTGCCGCGTCACTCCCCCCGTGTCACTCCCTGTTTGCCGGCCCTGGTCGCTGCGCTCCTGGTCGCTCGCGCTCCCTGAGGGCTGCCTTTGAACGGCCGGGGGGAGGAGCTGTCGCTGACGCTACTGGCTCCGCCTACGCCTCGTCAGCCTCCCTCACGAGGGCTGCCGGTGCCTGGCGGCTCCCTCACGTAGGCTCGATGCCCGAAAAATAGCCCTGGCTGTCCCGATCCCGCGCTCCGCTGCAGCACGCGTCTGCCCCGGAGCCGGTCGCCTCGGCAAGTCAAGTAGGTATTGCCAGGCAGAGAGCTGCTTCAGTTTGAGGAAGTGTTTGAAACTACTGCCCTGAGGCTCCTGGAACCTTCAGGCCGGTGAAACGCACTGCTTCCTCGGTCTTACCGCCCTCTCCTGACAGCTACGAACGGCCCTCCCCAGCCAGCAGGGCCTGGCCTACCCCAGCCTCCTGCCCAGGGGCTCCCTGCAGAGCCCCCAGCCCCTGGCCCTGCTGGGTGCCCCTCTCTGGTCCTGCGTCTGCGCCCTCCGCCTGGGCTCTCTGATGCGCTCAGCGGTGTCACAGAGCTGGCGGTGACCTCACAGTCTCACTCCTGCCCTTATCCCCCGGTGGCAGCAGCCACCGAGGCCTGTGTCGCACGGAGCAGCGTCTCCAGAGGATGGCACAGACACTCGTCTCTGGTCCCAGCATGCTGGATACCCTGGGGCTGGCACTTCACGGCTGCCTCTGCCTCGGCCCCGGCCTCGTCCTGCTCCTGGTGGCCTGGGCCACCCTGCGCTGCTGCCGCAGCACTTCAGGCAAACGCCACCAGGTAGGAGGGAGGCTCCAGGCCAGCCTTTCTCAGGAAGCCTGGCAGGGCAGGGGGGCTGGGGATTCGGGGGGGTCCCACTGCACCGGGGGATGGGACACGAGGCCTCTCGGGGGGCTCAGCTGGGGCCACGCTCACTGGGGTTCTGCTCTCTGCCAGCAGGTCTGTGACGGGAGCCGAGGCAGGGGAAGGCGCAGCAAGGTTCATGAAACAGGTAGAGCTCTCCTCGGCCCTGGCGCTGGCTCCTGCAGGCGCCGGGGTCCCCTAGGGCCCCGCTGCCGCCCAGGGCTGGGCCACATCCAAGCCGCGGGCAGCCGGGCCCCACCTTCAGAGGCCAGCCGGCCACCTGGGCCAGGCGCAGGGCCCGTCCCAGCAGACACTTGCTCACGGCGCTCCGTGTCCCCCATCTCTTGCAGATGCTGAGGCGCGCGCTCACGGCTGCGGGAGCAGCCCGATCTGGATCGGCAGCAGACCCTTAGGCCAGCTTCTGTGTTACGACCTCGACTGTGAACGCTGCAGCCAGGCTGTCAGGGAGAGGCAGCAGCGGCTCCTTGCCAGGCAGGCCAGAGCCTCCTGCTATCCACGCTCCTCTTCCTCTTCGGACGCCAGCGACTCCAGCCAGCACAGGGCCCCGGCCAGATCATTCCACCCGGCCAAGCTAACATCCGTCAGATCCTGGTGGCAGCCAGTGCTGCGGAACAGGAAGCGGAGGAGACCCTCTCCCCAGCGTGCAGCGATGCCCCAGACAACACTGAAAATCTATGGGGCAACCACACTTCCCTGCGATGCTGGGCCTCTCAGACAGGCCGAGGAGCTTGCCAAGATGGCTCCCAGGCACCACGAGGCTGGCTTGCCCCTCACCACAGGCTCTGACGCAGCTGACAAGGACGGCAACCTGCCCGCTGGTGTGGATCCTCGTCCCATGAAAAGGCTGGAGCAAGGACTGGGCTTCTGGAAGCTGCTGCGGATGCACACCCTGAGGAAGTCCATAGAGATGCAGCTGGGAGCCCTCCCCACCACGGTGCAGCAGTCCCACAGGAGATACACATACAGGATGGCACGCCGCACAGCTCCCGCGCCGCTGCACTCCCGTCCTGCCCCCTCCTACTTCTGCTCAGCGGAGGCCCTGTTCCTGCCGGAGGACGTGCGGGAGTTCCTGGAGATGCACATCCGTGAGAAGAAGCTGCGCCACCAATGGGGCTTGCCTGCAGGGTCGCTGGGAGGACCCCAGGCACTGCCATCAGTCCCCTAACAGCAGCGCGCAGGGCTCCACGTTCAGCGCCACCCTCAAGATCCAGGGCTGGGCACCAGGAAAGCGGGTGTCCCATGGAAAACATCCCCTGCTGCCTGTGCTGCGAGGGACAGAAGCTGCGAGGGAACGTGGAAGCCTCCCCGTCACTACCTCTTCCTACCCCTGTTTTAACCCATTTAATCCATTAAACCCATTCCTATTAAATCTCCACCTGTTCTGGGCTGCACTGATATGAGCACAGATGTCTGGGAGGGCTCTGAGGCTCCCCATGGCGCCAACGAACCAGGGCTGCGGGATGAGGAACATGGTACCTCTAACCATGCCGCCCACCTCAGCAGACTGGCACTTCCAGAGAGCAGCCCCTATGCAGGGCTCATGGTGTTGGCATTCATGAAAACACATAATCCACAAAGTGATTATATGAAGGTGCTTTATTAGGCGCCGGAAGTTAGGGGCATGCCTGCCCAAATCTAACTTCGTCCGATTTGCTCACTCAGTTCTCTTTTATCTCCTAAAATATTACATATGCATTAAGTTTCACAACACATCTACGCATACTCATTTCCTAGCTCCGCCTAGCCCCACTTCGTATGCTAATTATCTTATCAGTCCTTCTGCGCTTGCGTATCACTCTCTGGTGGTCGTCCGGGTGGTCGTCAGGATGAAGTAAGATGTCTTCATCAGAGTTGAACCTTTTAACCTTTTCTTCTTACGCATGCTCTCTGAGCCCTTGGTCTCAGTCCAAACCGCAAGGTTGGTTTGATCCAGTTCTCGGGGTCCGAGAGGCCCCAGTTATCTAGATGTCTTGCAAATTTGGCATTCTTTTAGTCCTCCTTATTCCTCATCATGAACTGGTGCGTTCCCTCATGCTATCTTTGCACATATATTTTGTGTCTTCCAAGCGCAGCCCCGGAACAGTACATCGCAAATGTAACACATATTAAGCAATATTGTATATTTCATCTTCTATTACCAACAATGGGACCATTTTGATGTCCCTCTTTGGGCTCTTGCACTGTTGCGAGGGCCTGGGAGCGCCAGCAGGGAAGTGAAAGCAGGCGCAGGATGGCTCTGGGAGAGCAAAGTCTTAGCTGTCCCCATCCTCATTAGGTGAGGCCACCTCAGGGTGCCAAAGGGGAGGGGAAGTCCTGATGGGGGCAAGCAAATGAAGGGGGGATCACACTCACATTGGACGTGCCTCTCTTGGTCAATGTCCACCCTGGGCCATATCACACCGTTCCCTCATGCCTTGATGCGGCACAGGCCAGTCATAAAGGGGCTAAAAAAAAGTGCCAGGAGCACCGCGAACACGACGCACAAACAGGACCGGCTTGGCAGTTAGCACAGGCAGTTTGTGCGGGACAGTTCAAGCGGGGCAGGGAGGAGTGCGGGGAGGATCCTCTCCTCTCTTTCCCACTTCACTTGCTCTTGCTCTCCTCTCCTTTGGGAACTCTGCCTCTTATGACTTATAATTCACCCTGGTGGGCACCCGGCATAGCCGCCGGGCTGAGGCAGCAACCCAAACTGAGGGGACACGGCCTCTCTGGGCTCATGTGGGCACCCAGCTGGATCCCCTGGGAGGTGAAGTGGCAGTCCAGAGTGGTGACTGTGGGGAGCTCCGGAATCTGGAGGCTCCCCTGGGTCCTGAGGGAAGAGAGGGCTGTCGTGGGTGCAGGTGTGCCCTGCTCAAGGAGCTGCTTGAGCAGATGGGTGGGCTGCAGCGAGAAATCGGCAGCCTGAGGGGCTCCTGGGAGTCTCTGAGGGAGACGGGTAGGAGGTGTGAACCTACCCCTACTGAAGCCCAGCAGCCCCCTCCTAAGTCCCTGCAAAGGGTAGCAGCTGAGCCAGCTGGTCACCTGCAGGACAGAGAGCTTGACAGCCCGCGAGAGGAAAGGGGCCGGACCCTCGTCTCTGCTCAAAGCAGAAGGAGGCGTCTGCCCCCAACACCCATGGTGCCACCAACCCCCACGGTGTCCCTGGGTAATAGGTTCGAGGCTCTCGGGCAGGAAAGGGATGAGGGTCTGGAGAGTAGTTGGAACTCAGGCCCCAAGAAGCACATCGAGGTAGAGGGAAGTAGCAAGCACAGGGAGCGGGACCGGTCAGGGCACTGCATCAAAAGGATCCCATCGGATTGTCCGAGGGCTCCTCAGAGAAGGTAATGTTTCCGATACCCCACCCGGAATCTTCTTGCATCCCCCTAGGGGCAACTGCGCCTGCTGCTTCCCTAAACTGCCTGTATACCAATGCGCATGGCATGGGAAATAAACAAACAAACAAAACAGAAACAGTAGACAAAATGAACAAAAATAAACAAAATAAAAATAACAACAATATAAAACAGTAAACAAAAATAAACACGGGAAATAAACAGGCAGAAACAACACTTCCGAAGCCCTGGAATGCAGCTGTGAAGGTACTTGCACACCGAGGATGTTGTGCCCCAAGACTCACGCCACCACAACCCTTTCCAGAGAAATCCTTCAGCATCGTCAACCACGGCCAAAAAGGCAAAGGCAAAACTAGAGCAATAAGCCACCGGTCAAGCAACTGCCATAAACTCAGCAGAACCTCCCAGCCGTGGCCAGGAAAAGCAGCGCTATCAAAGTCAGGAGTATCACACAGTATCACAGATTTCTAGGTTGGAAGAGACCTCAAGATCATCGAGTCCAACCTCCGACCTAACACTAAGTACTCCACTAAACCATATCGCTAAGCTCTACATCTAAACGTCTTTTAAAGACCTCCAGGGATGGTGACTCCACCACCTCCCTGGGCAGCCCGTTCCAATGCTTAATAACCCTTTCGGTAAAGAAGTACTTCCTAACATCCAACCTAAAACTCCCCTGTCGCAACTTTCGCCCATTCCCCCTCGTCCTGTCACCAGGCACGCGGGAGAACAGACCAACCCCCACCTCTCTACAGCCTCCTTTAAGGTAACTGTAGAGAGCGATAAGGTCGCCCCTGAGCCTCCTCTTCTCCAGGCTGAACAAGCCCAGCTCCCTCAGCCGCTCCTCGTAAGACTTGTTCTCCAGACCCCTCACCAGCTTGGTCGCCCTTCTCTGGACTCGCTCGAGCACGTCCATGTCCTTCCTGTAGCGAGGGGCCCAAAACTGAACACAGTACCCAAGGTGCGGCCTCACCAGAGCCGAGTACAGGGGCACAATCACTTCCCTAGACCTGCTGGCCACACTGCTTCTTATACAGGCCAGGATGCTGTTGGCCTTCTTGGCCACCTGAGCACACTGCTGGCTCATATTCAGCCGACTATCAACCAACACTCCCAGGTCCTTCTCGGCCAGGCAGCTTTCCAGCCACTCATCTCCCAGCCTGTAGCTCTGCTTGGGGTTGTTGCTCCCCAAGTGCAGGACCCGGCACTTGGCCTTGTTGAACTTCATACAGTTGACCTCAGCCCATCGCTCCAGCCTATCCAGATCCTCCTGCAGAGCCTTCCTGCCCTCGAGCAGATCGACACACGCACTTAGCTTGGTGTCACCTGCAAACTTACTGAGGGTGCACTGGACGTCCTCATCCAGATCATCGATAAAGATATTAAAGAGGACCGGCCCCAGTACCGAGCCCTGGGGGACACCACCAGTGACCAGCCTCCAACCAGATTTGACTCCATTCACCACAACTCTCTGGGCCCGGCTATCCAGTCAGTTTCTAACCCAGCGAAGCGTACGCCAGTCCAAGCCCCGAGCAGCCAGTTTCTTGAGGAGAATGTTGTGGGGAACGGTGTCAAAAGCCTTACTGAGGTCAAGGTAAACCACATCCACAGCCTTTCCCTCATCCACCAAGCGCGTCACTTGGTCATAGAAGGAGATCAGGTTCGTCAAGCAGGACCTGCCTTTCATAAACCCATGCTGACTGGGCCTGATCGCCTGCTTGCCCTGCAAGTGCCGCGTGATGACCCTCAAGATAATCTGCTCCATGAGCTTTCCTGGCACTGAGGTCAAACTGACAGGCCTATAGTTCCCCGGGTCTGCCCTGCGGCCCTTCTTATAGATGGGCATCACATTGGCTAGCCGCCAGTCAACTGGGACCTCCCCCGATAGCCAGGACTGCCGATAAATGATGGAAAGCGGCTCGGCCAGCTCCTCCGCCAGTTCTTTCAGTACCCTCGGGTGCATCCCATCCGGCCCCATCGACTTGCGCACATCCAAGCTCCGTAGCAGGTCGCCAACCATTTCCTCATGGATAGCGAAGGCCACGTCCTGCTCCCCATCCCCTTCCACCAGCTCAGGGCACTGGGTGTCCGGAGAACAACCGGTATTGCCGCTAAAGACTGAGGCAAAGGCGGCATTAAGCACCTCAGCCTTTTCCTCATCCTTAGTAACTAGGTTTCCCCTCGCATCCAGTAAAGGATGGAGATTCCCCTTAGTCCTCCGTTTCGCGTTGATATATTTGTAAAAGGATTTTTTGTTGTCTTTAACGGCAGTAGCCAGGTTGAGCTCCAGATGAGCTTTGGCCTTTCTAATTTTCTCCCTGCACAGCCTCGCTACATCCTTGTAGTCCTCCTCAGTGGCCCGCCCTTTTTTCCAAAGATTATAAACCCTCTTTTTTCTGCTAAGCACAAGCCGCAACTCTCTGTTGAGCCAGGCCGGTCTTCTTCCACGCCGGCTCGTCTTTGGGCACGTGGGGACGGACCGCTCCTGTGCCATCACGATTTCCTTCTTGAGGAGCGCCCAGCCTTCCTGGACTCCTCTGCCCTTCAGAACCGCCTCCCAAGGGACTTGGCCAACCAGCGTCCTGAGCAGCTCAAAGTCAGCCCTCCGGAAGTCCAATACAGCAGTTTTACTGGTCCCCTTCCTGGCCTCGCCAAGAATAGAGAACTCTACCATTTCATGGTCACTCTGCCCAAGACAGCTTCCGAGCACCACATCTCCCACCAGTCCTTCTCTGTTAGTGAAGAGAAGGTCTAGCGGGGCACCACCCCGGTAGGTTCACTGACCAGCTGCGTCAGGAAGCTACCTCCCACGCTCTCCAGAAACCTCCTAGACTGCTTTCTCTGTGCCGTGTTGTGTTTCCAGGATATGTCCGGGAAGTTGAAGTCCCCCACGAGGACAAGCGCCGACGATTTTGCAACTTCTGTCAGTTGCCTATAAAACTCCTCATCCGTCTCCTCATCCTGGTTCGGCGGTCTATAACAGACCCCGACCAGGATGCTAGCCTTGCCGGCCTTCCCGCGGATCCTAACCCACAGGGATTCAACCTTATCATTCCCAGCCTGGAGTTCCACAACATCAAAAGATTCTCTAACGTAGAGAGCCACGCCACCACCCCCTCTGTGCTGCCTGTCCCTCCTGAAGAGCCGATAGCCAGGCATTGCAGCACTCCAGTCGTGGGAGCGGTCCCACCACGTCTCCGTGATGGCAACCAAGTCGTAGCCTGCCTGCTGCACGATGGCTTCCAGCTCTTCCTGTTTGTTACCCATGCTGCGTGCATTAGTGTAGATGCACTTCAGCTGGGCCATCGCCTTCTTCCCCGGCCTAGCCATTGTTTCCCCCGGCACAGCTCCAACAAGCCTTGTTTGAGCCCCGTCCCCCTTTTTACCCTCTGCACCTCCTCCTTGAGTTCCACCACCATGCGGACCAGGTCGTCCACCTGCTCGCACCTCACGCAAGCAGTCTCTCTGCCTCCCGCCGATGGCAGCAAGAGGCTCAGACACTCCCCGCATCCGGAGACCTGAACTGCCGCGTGTTTGGACGGGCAGTCGGTCTGGGTGTGTACTGACTTCCTAGAGAAAGCACCGTGCCTGGTGGAGACCATCGCAGCCCAGCTGACGGGAGAGTGCCGTTAGAGGAGTTGTCCCTATGGGCGGGTGTGAGCGTCCGCCCTTCCTGCCCGCCCTGCCTGCACTCACTGCCTCGCTAACTGCCGCGTCACTCCCCCCGTGTCACTCCCTGTTTGCCGGCCCTGGTCGCTGCGCTCCTGGTCGCTCGCGCTCCCTGAGGGCTGCCTTTGAACGGCCGGGGGGAGGAGCTGTCGCTGACGCTACTGGCTCCGCCTACGCCTCGTCAGCCTCCCTCACGAGGGCTGCCGGTGCCTGGCGGCTCCCTCACGTAGGCTCGATGCCCGAAAAATAGCCCTGGCTGTCCCGATCCCGCGCTCCGCTGCAGCACGCGTCTGCCCCGGAGCCGGTCGCCTCGGCAAGTCAAGTAGGTATTGCCAGGCAGAGAGCTGCTTCAGTTTGAGGAAGTGTTTGAAACTACTGCCCTGAGGCTCCTGGAACCTTCAGGCCGGTGAAACGCACTGCTTCCTCGGTCTTACCGCCCTCTCCTGACAGCTACGAACGGCCCTCCCCAGCCAGCAGGGCCTGGCCTACCCCAGCCTCCTGCCCAGGGGCTCCCTGCAGAGCCCCCAGCCCCTGGCCCTGCTGGGTGCCCCTCTCTGGTCCTGCGTCTGCGCCCTCCGCCTGGGCTCTCTGATGCGCTCAGCGGTGTCACAGAGCTGGCGGTGACCTCACAGTCTCACTCCTGCCCTTATCCCCCGGTGGCAGCAGCCACCGAGGCCTGTGTCGCACGGAGCAGCGTCTCCAGAGGATGGCACAGACACTCGTCTCTGGTCCCAGCATGCTGGATACCCTGGGGCTGGCACTTCACGGCTGCCTCTGCCTCGGCCCCGGCCTCGTCCTGCTCCTGGTGGCCTGGGCCACCCTGCGCTGCTGCCGCAGCACTTCAGGCAAACGCCACCAGGTAGGAGGGAGGCTCCAGGCCAGCCTTTCTCAGGAAGCCTGGCAGGGCAGGGGGGCTGGGGATTCGGGGGGGTCCCACTGCACCGGGGGATGGGACACGAGGCCTCTCGGGGGGCTCAGCTGGGGCCACGCTCACTGGGGTTCTGCTCTCTGCCAGCAGGTCTGTGACGGGAGCCGAGGCAGGGGAAGGCGCAGCAAGGTTCATGAAACAGGTAGAGCTCTCCTCGGCCCTGGCGCTGGCTCCTGCAGGCGCCGGGGTCCCCTAGGGCCCCGCTGCCGCCCAGGGCTGGGCCACATCCAAGCCGCGGGCAGCCGGGCCCCACCTTCAGAGGCCAGCCGGCCACCTGGGCCAGGCGCAGGGCCCGTCCCAGCAGACACTTGCTCACGGCGCTCCGTGTCCCCCATCTCTTGCAGATGCTGAGGCGCGCGCTCACGGCTGCGGGAGCAGCCCGATCTGGATCGGCAGCAGACCCTTAGGCCAGCTTCTGTGTTACGACCTCGACTGTGAACGCTGCAGCCAGGCTGTCAGGGAGAGGCAGCAGCGGCTCCTTGCCAGGCAGGCCAGAGCCTCCTGCTATCCACGCTCCTCTTCCTCTTCGGACGCCAGCGACTCCAGCCAGCACAGGGCCCCGGCCAGATCATTCCACCCGGCCAAGCTAACATCCGTCAGATCCTGGTGGCAGCCAGTGCTGCGGAACAGGAAGCGGAGGAGACCCTCTCCCCAGCGTGCAGCGATGCCCCAGACAACACTGAAAATCTATGGGGCAACCACACTTCCCTGCGATGCTGGGCCTCTCAGACAGGCCGAGGAGCTTGCCAAGATGGCTCCCAGGCACCACGAGGCTGGCTTGCCCCTCACCACAGGCTCTGACGCAGCTGACAAGGACGGCAACCTGCCCGCTGGTGTGGATCCTCGTCCCATGAAAAGGCTGGAGCAAGGACTGGGCTTCTGGAAGCTGCTGCGGATGCACACCCTGAGGAAGTCCATAGAGATGCAGCTGGGAGCCCTCCCCACCACGGTGCAGCAGTCCCACAGGAGATACACATACAGGATGGCACGCCGCACAGCTCCCGCGCCGCTGCACTCCCGTCCTGCCCCCTCCTACTTCTGCTCAGCGGAGGCCCTGTTCCTGCCGGAGGACGTGCGGGAGTTCCTGGAGATGCACATCCGTGAGAAGAAGCTGCGCCACCAATGGGGCTTGCCTGCAGGGTCGCTGGGAGGACCCCAGGCACTGCCATCAGTCCCCTAACAGCAGCGCGCAGGGCTCCACGTTCAGCGCCACCCTCAAGATCCAGGGCTGGGCACCAGGAAAGCGGGTGTCCCATGGAAAACATCCCCTGCTGCCTGTGCTGCGAGGGACAGAAGCTGCGAGGGAACGTGGAAGCCTCCCCGTCACTACCTCTTCCTACCCCTGTTTTAACCCATTTAATCCATTAAACCCATTCCTATTAAATCTCCACCTGTTCTGGGCTGCACTGATATGAGCACAGATGTCTGGGAGGGCTCTGAGGCTCCCCATGGCGCCAACGAACCAGGGCTGCGGGATGAGGAACATGGTACCTCTAACCATGCCGCCCACCTCAGCAGACTGGCACTTCCAGAGAGCAGCCCCTATGCAGGGCTCATGGTGTTGGCATTCATGAAAACACATAATCCACAAAGTGATTATATGAAGGTGCTTTATTAGGCGCCGGAAGTTAGGGGCATGCCTGCCCAAATCTAACTTCGTCCGATTTGCTCACTCAGTTCTCTTTTATCTCCTAAAATATTACATATGCATTAAGTTTCACAACACATCTACGCATACTCATTTCCTAGCTCCGCCTAGCCCCACTTCGTATGCTAATTATCTTATCAGTCCTTCTGCGCTTGCGTATCACTCTCTGGTGGTCGTCCGGGTGGTCGTCAGGATGAAGTAAGATGTCTTCATCAGAGTTGAACCTTTTAACCTTTTCTTCTTACGCATGCTCTCTGAGCCCTTGGTCTCAGTCCAAACCGCAAGGTTGGTTTGATCCAGTTCTCGGGGTCCGAGAGGCCCCAGTTATCTAGATTCTTGCAAATTTGGCATTCTTTTAGTCCTCCTTATTCCTCATCATGAACTGGTGCATTCCCTCATGCTATCTTTGCACATATATTTTGTGTCTTCCAAGCGCAGCCCCGGAACAGTACATCGCAAATGTAACACATATTAAGCAATATTGTATATTTCATTTTCTATTACCAACAATGGGACCATTTTGATGTCCCTCTTTGGGCTCTTGCACTGTTGCGAGGGCCTGGGAGCGCCAGCAGGGAAGTGAAAGCAGGCGCAGGATGGCTCTGGGAGAGCAAAGTCTTGGCTGTCCCCATCCTCATTAGGTGAGGCCACCTCAGGGTGCCAAAGGGGAGGGGAAGTCCTGATGGGGGCAAGCAAATGAAGGGGGGATCACACTCACATTGGACATGCCTCTCTTGGTCAATGTCCACCCTGGGCCATATCACACCGTTCCCTCATGCCTTGATGCGGCACAGGCCAGTCATAAAGGGGCTAAAAAAAAGTGCCAGGAGCACCGCGAACACGACGCACAAACAGGACCGGCTTGGCAGTTAGCACAGGCAGTTTGTGCGGGACAGTTCAAGCGGGGCAGGGAGGAGTGCGGGGAGGATCCTCTCCTCTCTTTCCCACTTCACTTGCTCTTGCTCTCCTCTCCTTTGGGAACTCTGCCTCTTATGACTTATAATTCACCCTGGTGGGCACCCGGCATAGCCGCCGGGCTGAGGCAGCAACCCAAACTGAGGGGACACGGCCTCTCTGGGCTCATGTGGGCACCCAGGTGGATCCCCTGGGAGGTGAAGTGGCAGTCCAGAGTGGTGACTGTGGGGAGCTCCGGAATCTGGAGGCTCCCCTGGGTCCTGAGGGAAGAGAGGGCTGTCGTGGGTGCAGGTGTGCCCTGCTCAAGGAGCTGCTTGAGCAGATGGGTGGGCTGCAGCGAGAAATCGGCAGCCTGAGGGGCTCCTGGGAGTCTCTGAGGGAGACGGGTAGGAGGTGTGAACCTACCCCTACTGAAGCCCAGCAGCCCCCTCCTAAGTCCCTGCAAAGGGTAGCAGCTGAGCCAGCTGGTCACCTGCAGGACAGAGAGCTTGACAGCCCGCGAGAGGAAAGGGGCCGGACCCTCGTCTCTGCTCAAAGCAGAAGGAGGCGTCTGCCCCCAACACCCATGGTGCCACCAACCCCCACGGTGTCCCTGGGTAATAGGTTCGAGGCTCTCGGGCAGGAAAGGGATGAGGGTCTGGAGAGTAGTTGGAACTCAGGCCCCAAGAAGCACATCGAGGTAGAGGGAAGTAGCAAGCACAGGGAGCGGGACCGGTCAGGGCACTGCATCAAAAGGATCCCATCGGATTGTCCGAGGGCTCCTCAGAGAAGGTAATGTTTCCGATACCCCACCCGGAATCTTCTTGCGTCCCCCTAGGGGCAACCGTGCCTGCTGCTTCCCTAAACTGCCTGTATACCAATGCGCATGGCATGGGAAATAAACAAACAAACAAAACAGAAACAGTAGACAAAATGAACAAAAATAAACAAAATAAAAATAACAACAATATAAAACAGTAAACAAAAATAAACACGGGAAATAAACAGGCAGAAACAACACTTCCGAAGCCCTGGAATGCAGCTGTGAAGGTACTTGCACACCGAGGATGTTGTGCCCCAAGACTCACGCCACCACAACCCTTTCCAGAGAAATCCTTCAGCATCGTCAACCACGGCCAAAAAGGCAAAGGCAAAACTAGAGCAATAAGCCACCGGTCAAGCAACTGCCATAAACTCAGCAGAACCTCCCAGCCGTGGCCAGGAAAAGCAGCGCTATCAAAGTCAGGAGTATCACACAGTATCACAGATTTCTAGGTTGGAAGAGACCTCAAGATCATCGAGTCCAACCTCCGACCTAACACTAAGTACTCCACTAAACCATATCGCTAAGCTCTACATCTAAACGTCTTTTAAAGACCTCCAGGGATGGTGACTCCACCACCTCCCTGGGCAGCCCGTTCCAATGCTTAATAACCCTTTCGGTAAAGAAGTACTTCCTAACATCCAACCTAAAACTCCCCTGTCGCAACTTTCGCCCATTCCCCCTCGTCCTGTCACCAGGCACGCGGGAGAACAGACCAACCCCCACCTCTCTACAGCCTCCTTTAAGGTAACTGTAGAGAGCGATAAGGTCGCCCCTGAGCCTCCTCTTCTCCAGGCTGAACAAGCCCAGCTCCCTCAGCCGCTCCTCGTAAGACTTGTTCTCCAGACCCCTCACCAGCTTGGTCGCCCTTCTCTGGACTCGCTCGAGCACGTCCATGTCCTTCCTGTAGCGAGGGGCCCAAAACTGAACACAGTACCCAAGGTGCGGCCTCACCAGAGCCGAGTACAGGGGCACAATCACTTCCCTAGACCTGCTGGCCACACTGCTTCTTATACAGGCCAGGATGCTGTTGGCCTTCTTGGCCACCTGAGCACACTGCTGGCTCATATTCAGCCGACTATCAACCAACACTCCCAGGTCCTTCTCGGCCAGGCAGCTTTCCAGCCACTCATCTCCCAGCCTGTAGCTCTGCTTGGGGTTGTTGCAGCCCAGGTGCAGGACCCGGCACTTGGCCTTGTTGAACTTCATACAGTTGACCTCAGCCCATCGCTCCAGCCTATCCAGATCCTCCTGCAGAGCCTTCCTGCCCTCGAGCAGATCAACACACGCACTTAGCTTGGTGTCACCTGCAAACTTACTGAGGGTGCACTGGACGCCCTCATCCAGATCATCGATAAAGATATTAAAGAAGACCGGCCCCAGTACCGAGCCCTGGGGGACACCACTAGTGACCGGCCTCCAACCAGATTTGACTCCATTCACCACAACTCTCTGGGCCCAGCTATCCAGCCAGTTTCTAACCCAGCGAAGCGTACGCCAGTCCAAGCCCCGAGCAGCCAGTTTCTCGAGGAGAATGTTGTGGGGAACGGTGTCAAAAGCCTTACTGAGGTCAAGGTAAACCACATCCACAGCCTTTCCCTCATCCACCAAGCGCGTCACTTGGTCATAAAAGGAGATCAGGTTCGTCAAGCAGGACCTGCCTTTCATAAACCCATGCTGACTGGGCCTGATCGCCTGCTTGCCCTGCAAGTGCCGCGTGATGACCCTCAAGATAATCTGCTCCATGAGCTTTCCTGGCACTGAGGTCAAACTGACAGGCCTATAGTTCCCCGGGTCTGCCCTGCGGCCCTTCTTATAGATGGGCATCACATTGGCTAGCCGCCAGTCAACTGGGACCTCCCCCGATAGCCAGGACTGCCGATAAATGATGGAAAGCGGCTCGGCCAGCTCCTCCGCCAGTTCTTTCAGTACCCTCGGGTGCATCCCATCCGGCCCCATCGACTTGCGCACATCCAAGCTCCGTAGCAGGTCGCCAACCATTTCCTCATGGATAGCGAAGGCCACGTCCTGCTCCCCATCCCCTTCCACCAGCTCAGGGCACTGGGTGTCCGGAGAACAACCGGTATTGCCGCTAAAGACTGAGGCAAAGGCGGCATTAAGCACCTCAGCCTTTTCCTCATCCTTAGTAACTAGGTTTCCCCTCGCATCCAGTAAAGGATGGAGATTCCCCTTAGTCCTCCGTTTCGCGTTGATATATTTGTAAAAGGATTTTTTGTTGTCTTTAACGGCAGTAGCCAGGTTGAGCTCCAGATGAGCTTTGGCCTTTCTAATTTTCTCCCTGCACAGCCTCGCTACATCCTTGTAGTCCTCCTCAGTGGCCCGCCCTTTTTTCCAAAGATTATAAACCCTCTTTTTTCTGCTAAGCACAAGCCGCAACTCTCTGTTGAGCCAGGCCGGTCTTCTTCCACGCCGGCTCGTCTTTGGGCACGTGGGGACGGACCGCTCCTGTGCCATCACGATTTCCTTCTTGAGGAGCGCCCAGCCTTCCTGGACTCCTCTGCCCTTCAGAACCGCCTCCCAAGGGACTTGGCCAACCAGCGTCCTGAGCAGCTCAAAGTCAGCCCTCCGGAAGTCCAATACAGCAGTTTTACTGGTCCCCTTCCTGGCCTCGCCAAGAATAGAGAACTCTACCATTTCGTGGTCACTCTGCCCAAGACAGCTTCCGAGCACCACATCTCCCACCAGTCCTTCTCTGTTAGTGAAGAGAAGGTCTAGCGGGGCACCACCCCGGTAGGTTCACTGACCAGCTGCGTCAGGAAGCTATCTCCCACGCTCTCCAGAAACCTCCTAGACTGCTTTCTCTGTGCCGTGTTGTGTTTCCAGGATATGTCCGGGAAGTTGAAGTCCCCCACGAGGACAAGCGCCGACGATTTTGCAACTTCTGTCAGTTGCCTATAAAACTCCTCATCCGTCTCCTCATCCTGGTTCGGCGGTCTATAACAGACCCCGACCAGGATGCTAGCCTTGCCGGCCTTCCCGCGGATCCTAACCCACAGGGATTCAACCTTATCATTCCCAGCCTGGAGTTCCACAACATCAAAAGATTCTCTAACGTAGAGAGCCACGCCACCACCCCCTCTGTGCTGCCTGTCCCTCCTGAAGAGCCGATAGCCAGGCATTGCAGCACTCCAGTCGTGGGAGCGGTCCCACCACATCTCCGTGATGGCAACCAAGTCGTAGCCTGCCTGCTGCACGATGGCTTCCAGCTCCTCCTGTTTGTTACCCATGCTGCGTGCATTAGTGTAGATGCACTTCAGCTGGGCCATCGCCTTCTTCCCCGGCCTAGCCATTGTTTCCCCCGGCACAGCTCCAACAAGCCTTGTTTGAGCCCCGTCCCCCTTCTTACCTAGTTTAAAGCGCTCTCTATGAGCCCCGCCAGCTCCTGGCCTAGGATCCGTTTTCCCCTTGGAGATAGGGACCCGTCTGGGGCCATCAGGCTGGGTGCTGAGTAAAGCTCCCCATGGTGAAAAAAACCAAAATTTCTGTGCTGGCACCAGCCTCTGAGCCACCTATTAACCACGTGAGCTTTCCGTGTCCTCTCCGTGCCTCTCCCTTCCCCCGTAGGGATAGACGAAAACACCACCTGCACTCCCGCTCCATCCACCAATCGTCCCAGCCCCCTATAGTCCTGTTTGATAGCCTTGAGGCTTCTCTTTTCACCATCGTCACTGCCAGCCTGGACTATCAAAAGCGGGTAATAGTCAGAGGGGCAAACCAGGTTTGGAAGCTTCCTGGTAACGTCTCTGACCCTGGCCCCAGGGAGGCAGCAGACTTCCCTATGTGTGGGGTCAGGCCGACAAATAGGGCCCTCCGTTCCCCTGAGGAGGGAGTCGCCCACAACAATCACCCTTCTTTCTTTCTTGGTGGAGGCAGTCCTGAGGCGTGGAGTCAACTTCCTCACCTCAGGCATCCTCCTGGGTAGGCTTCCTACCTCATCCTCACCCACCGGTCTCTCAAGCTCCAGGGCCTCAAACCTATTGTTCAAGGGCACCTGGGAAGGCGGCACCGGAAGGGGAGGGCATCTCCTGCGAGGTCGAGCAGGGACCTGTCTCCATTCCTCCTCGACTCACAGGTCCCCTCCCTCTGCCCGATGGCGACAGGGCAGGGGGTCCACCCCCCTTTGGGGCATCTCACCCTGGTCCCTCTCCATCAGGTCCTGCAGGGAGTCGCTCCACCAGTCTATCTCCCGCTCGCACTCCCTGATATCCCTCAGCCTCTGCACCTCCTCCTTGAGCTCCGCCACCATGCGGACCAGGTCGTCCACCTGCTCGCACCTCACGCAAGCAGTCTCTCTGCCTCCCGCCGATGGCAGCAAGAGGCTCAGACACTCCCCGCATCCGGAGACCTGAACTGCCGCGTGTTTGGACGGGCAGTCGGTCTGGGTGTGTACTGACTTCCTAGAGAAAGCACCGTGCCTGGTGGAGACCATCGCAGCCCAGCTGACGGGAGAGTGCCGTTAGAGGAGTTGTCCCTATGGGCGGGTGTGAGCGTCCGCCCTTCCTGCCCGCCCTGCCTGCACTCACTGCCTCGCTAACTGCCGCGTCACTCCCCCCGTGTCACTCCCTGTTTGCCGGCCCTGGTCGCCGCGCTCCTGGTCGCTCGCGCTCCCTGAGGGCTGCCTTTGAACGGCCGGGGGGAGGAGCTGTCGCTGACGCTGCTGACTCCGCCTACGCCTCGTCAGCCTCCCTCACGAGGGCTGCCGGTGCCTGGCGGCTCCCTCACGTAGGCTCGATGCCCGAAAAATAGCCCTGGCTGTCCCGATCCCGCGCTCCGCTGCAGCACGCGTCTGCCCCGGAGCCGGTCGCCTCGGCAAGTCAAGTAGGTATTGCCAGGCAGAGAGCTGCTTCAGTTTGAGGAAGTGTTTGAAACTACTGCCCTGAGGCTCCTGGAACCTTCAGGCCGGTGAAACGCACTGCTTCCTCGGTCTTACTGCCCTCTCCTGACAGCTACGAACGGCCCTCCCCAGCCAGCAGGGCCTGGCCTACCCCAGCCTCCTGCCCAGGGGCTCCCTGCAGAGCCCCCAGCCCCTGGCCCTGCTGGGTGCCCCTCTCTGGTCCTGCGTCTGCGCCCTCCGCCTGGGCTCTCTGATGCGCTCAGCGGTGTCACAGAGCTGGCGGTGACCTCACAGTCTCACTCCTGCCCTTATCCCCCGGTGGCAGCAGCCACCGAGGCCTGTGTCGCACGGAGCAGCGTCTCCAGAGGATGGCACAGACACTCGTCTCTGGTCCCAGCATGCTGGATACCCTGGGGCTGGCACTTCACGGCTGCCTCTGCCTCGGCCCCGGCCTCGTCCTGCTCCTGGTGGCCTGGGCCACCCTGCGCTGCTGCCGCAGCACTTCAGGCAAACGCCACCAGGTAGGAGGGAGGCTCCAGGCCAGCCTTTCTCAGGAAGCCTGGCAGGGCAGGGGGGCTGGGGATTCGGGGGGGTCCCACTGCACCGGGGGATGGGACACGAGGCCTCTCGGGGGGCTCAGCTGGGGCCAGGCTCACTGGGGTTCTGCTCTCTGCCAGCAGGTCTGTGACGGGAGCCGAGGCAGGGGAAGGCGCAGCAAGGTTCATGAAACAGGTAGAGCTCTCCTCGGCCCTGGCGCTGGCTCCTGCAGGCGCCGGGGTCCCCTAGGGCCCCGCTGCCGCCCAGGGCTGGGCCACATCCAAGCCGCGGGCAGCCGGGCCCCACCTTCAGAGGCCAGCCGGCCACCTGGGCCAGGCGCAGGGCCCGTCCCAGCAGACACTTGCTCACGGCGCTCCGTGTCCCCCATCTCTTGCAGATGCTGAGGCGCGCGCTCACGGCTGCGGGAGCAGCCCGATCTGGATCGGCAGCAGACCCTTAGGCCAGCTTCTGTGTTACGATCGCGACTGTGAACGCTGCAGCCAGGCTGTCAGGGAGAGGCAGCAGCGGCTCCTTGCCAGGCAGGCCAGAGCCTCCTGCTATCCACGCTCCTCTTCCTCTTCGGACGCCAGCGACTCCAGCCAGCACAGGGCCCCGGCCAGATCATTCCACCCAGCCAAGCTAACATCCGTCAGATCCTGGTGGCAGCCAGTGCTGCGGAACAGGAAGCGGAGGAGACCCTCTCCCCAGCGTGCAGCGATGCCCCAGACAACACTGAAAATCTATGGGGCAACCACACTTCCCTGCGATGCTGGGCCTCTCAGACAGGCCGAGGAGCTTGCCCAGATGGCTCCCAGGCACCACGAGGCTGGCTTGCCCCTCACCACAGGCTCTGACGCAGCTGACAAGGACGGCAACCTGCCCGCTGGTGTGGATCCTCGTCCCATGAAAAGGCTGGAGCAAGGACTGGGCTTCTGGAAGCTGCTGCGGATGCACACCCTGAGGAAGTCCATAGAGATGAAGCTGGGAGCCCTCCCCACCACGGTGCAGCAGTCCCACAGGAGGTACACATACAGGATGGCACGCCGCACAGCTCCCGCGCCGCTGCACTCCCGTCCTGCCCCCTCCTACTTCTGCTCAGCGGAGGCCCTGTTCCTGCCGGAGGACGTGCGGGAGTTCCTGGAGATGCACATCCGTGAGAAGAAGCTGTGCCACCAATGGGGCTTGCCTGCAGGGTCGCTGGGAGGACCCCAGGCACTGCCATCAGTCCCCTAACAGCAGCGCGCAGGGCTCCACGTTCAGCGCCACCCTCAAGATCCAGGGCTGGGCACCAGGAAAGCGGGTGTCCCATGGAAAACATCCCCTGCTGCCTGTGCTGCGAGGGACAGAAGCTGCGAGGGAACGTGGAAGCCTCCCCGTCACTACCTCTTCCTACCCCTGTTTTAACCCATTTAATCCATTAAACCCATTCCTATTAAATCTCCACCTGTTCTGGGCTGCACTGATATGAGCACAGATGTCTGGGAGGGCTCTGAGGCTCCCCATGGCGCCAACGAACCAGGGCTGCGGGATGAGGAACATGGTACCTCTAACCATGCCGCCCACCTCAGCAGACTGGGACTTCCAGAGAGCAGCCCCTACGCAGGGCTCATGGTGTTGGCATTCATGAAAACACATAATCCACAAAGTGATTATATGAAGGTGCTTTATTAGGCACCGGAAGTTAGGGGCATGCCTGCCCAAATCTAACTTCGTCCGATTTGTTCACTCAGTTCTCTTTTATCTCCTAAAATATTACATATGCATTAAGTTTCACAACACATCTACGCATACTCATTTCCTAGCTCCGCCTAGCCCCACTTCGTATGCTAATTATCTTATCAGTCCTTCTGCGCTTGCGTATCACTCTCTGGTGGTCGTCCGGGTGGTCGTCAGGATGAAGTAAGATGTCTTCATCAGAGTTGAACCTTTTAACCTTTTCTTCTTACGCATGCTCTCTGAGCCCTTGGTCTCAGTCCAAACCGCAAGGTTGGTTTGATCCAGTTCTCGGGGTCCGAGAGGCCCCAGTTATCTAGATGTCTTGCAAATTTGGCATTCTTTTAGTCCTCCTTATTCCTCATCATGAACTGGTGCGTTCCCTCATGCTATCTTTGCACATATATTTTGTGTCTTCCAAGCGCAGCCCCGGAACAGTACATCGCAAATGTAACACATATTAAGCAATATTGTATATTTCATCTTCTATTACCAACAATGGGACCATTTTGATGTCCCTCTTTGGGCTCTTGCACTGTTGCGAGGGCCTGGGAGCGCCAGCAGGGAAGTGAAAGCAGGCGCAGGATGGCTCTGGGAGAGCAAAGTCTTAGCTGTCCCCATCCTCATTAGGTGAGGCCACCTCAGGGTGCCAAAGGGGAGGGGAAGTCCTGATGGGGGCAAGCAAATGAAGGGGGGATCACACTCACATTGGACGTGCCTCTCTTGGTCAATGTCCACCCTGGGCCATATCACACCGTTCCCTCATGCCTTGATGCGGCACAGGCCAGTCATAAAGGGGCTAAAAAAAAGTGCCAGGAGCACCGCGAACACGACGCACAAACAGGACCGGCTTGGCAGTTAGCACAGGCAGTTTGTGCGGGACAGTTCAAGCGGGGCAGGGAGGAGTGCGGGGAGGATCCTCTCCTCTCTTTCCCACTTCACTTGCTCTTGCTCTCCTCTCCTTTGGGAACTCTGCCTCTTATGACTTATAATTCACCCTGGTGGGCACCCGGCATAGCCGCCGGGCTGAGGCAGCAACCCAAACTGAGGGGACACGGCCTCTCTGGGCTCATGTGGGCACCCAGCTGGATCCCCTGGGAGGTGAAGTGGCAGTCCAGAGTGGTGACTGTGGGGAGCTCCGGAATCTGGAGGCTCCCCTGGGTCCTGAGGGAAGAGAGGGCTGTCGTGGGTGCAGGTGTGCCCTGCTCAAGGAGCTGCTTGAGCAGATGGGTGGGCTGCAGCGAGAAATCGGCAGCCTGAGGGGCTCCTGGGAGTCTCTGAGGGAGACGGGTAGGAGGTGTGAACCTACCCCTACTGAAGCCCAGCAGCCCCCTCCTAAGTCCCTGCAAAGGGTAGCAGCTGAGCCAGCTGGTCACCTGCAGGACAGAGAGCTTGACAGCCCGCGAGAGGAAAGGGGCCGGACCCTCGTCTCTGCTCAAAGCAGAAGGAGGCGTCTGCCCCCAACACCCATGGTGCCACCAACCCCCACGGTGTCCCTGGGTAATAGGTTCGAGGCTCTCGGGCAGGAAAGGGATGAGGGTCTGGAGAGTAGTTGGAACTCAGGCCCCAAGAAGCACATCGAGGTAGAGGGAAGTAGCAAGCACAGGGAGCGGGACCGGTCAGGGCACTGCATCAAAAGGATCCCATCGGATTGTCCGAGGGCTCCTCAGAGAAGGTAATGTTTCCGATACCCCACCCGGAATCTTCTTGCATCCCCCTAGGGGCAACTGCGCCTGCTGCTTCCCTAAACTGCCTGTATACCAATGCGCATGGCATGGGAAATAAACAAACAAACAAAACAGAAACAGTAGACAAAATGAACAAAAATAAACAAAATAAAAATAACAACAATATAAAACAGTAAACAAAAATAAACACGGGAAATAAACAGGCAGAAACAACACTTCCGAAGCCCTGGAATGCAGCTGTGAAGGTACTTGCACACCGAGGATGTTGTGCCCCAAGACTCACGCCACCACAACCCTTTCCAGAGAAATCCTTCAGCATCGTCAACCACGGCCAAAAAGGCAAAGGCAAAACTAGAGCAATAAGCCACCGGTCAAGCAACTGCCATAAACTCAGCAGAACCTCCCAGCCGTGGCCAGGAAAAGCAGCGCTATCAAAGTCAGGAGTATCACACAGTATCACAGATTTCTAGGTTGGAAGAGACCTCAAGATCATCGAGTCCAACCTCCGACCTAACACTAAGTACTCCACTAAACCATATCGCTAAGCTCTACATCTAAACGTCTTTTAAAGACCTCCAGGGATGGTGACTCCACCACCTCCCTGGGCAGCCCGTTCCAATGCTTAATAACCCTTTCGGTAAAGAAGTACTTCCTAACATCCAACCTAAAACTCCCCTGTCGCAACTTTCGCCCATTCCCCCTCGTCCTGTCACCAGGCACGCGGGAGAACAGACCAACCCCCACCTCTCTACAGCCTCCTTTAAGGTAACTGTAGAGAGCGATAAGGTCGCCCCTGAGCCTCCTCTTCTCCAGGCTGAACAAGCCCAGCTCCCTCAGCCGCTCCTCGTAAGACTTGTTCTCCAGACCCCTCACCAGCTTGGTCGCCCTTCTCTGGACTCGCTCGAGCACGTCCATGTCCTTCCTGTAGCGAGGGGCCCAAAACTGAACACAGTACCCAAGGTGCGGCCTCACCAGAGCCGAGTACAGGGGCACAATCACTTCCCTAGACCTGCTGGCCACACTGCTTCTTATACAGGCCAGGATGCTGTTGGCCTTCTTGGCCACCTGAGCACACTGCTGGCTCATATTCAGCCGACTATCAACCAACACTCCCAGGTCCTTCTCGGCCAGGCAGCTTTCCAGCCACTCATCTCCCAGCCTGTAGCTCTGCTTGGGGTTGTTGCTCCCCAAGTGCAGGACCCGGCACTTGGCCTTGTTGAACTTCATACAGTTGACCTCAGCCCATCGCTCCAGCCTATCCAGATCCTCCTGCAGAGCCTTCCTGCCCTCGAGCAGATCGACACACGCACTTAGCTTGGTGTCACCTGCAAACTTACTGAGGGTGCACTGGACGCCCTCATCCAGATCATCGATAAAGATATTAAAGAGGACCGGCCCCAGTACCGAGCCCTGGGGGACACCACCAGTGACCAGCCTCCAACCAGATTTGACTCCATTCACCACAACTCTCTGGGCCCGGCTATCCAGTCAGTTTCTAACCCAGCGAAGCGTACGCCAGTCCAAGCCCCGAGCAGCCAGTTTCTTGAGGAGAATGTTGTGGGGAACGGTGTCAAAAGCCTTACTGAGGTCAAGGTAAACCACATCCACAGCCTTTCCCTCATCCACCAAGCGCGTCACTTGGTCATAGAAGGAGATCAGGTTCGTCAAGCAGGACCTGCCTTTCATAAACCCATGCTGACTGGGCCTGATCGCCTGCTTGCCCTGCAAGTGCCGCGTGATGACCCTCAAGATAATCTGCTCCATGAGCTTTCCTGGCACTGAGGTCAGACTGACAGGCCTATAGTTCCCCGGGTCTGCCCTGCGGCCCTTCTTATAGATGGGCATCACATTGGCTAGCCGCCAGTCAACTGGGACCTCCCCCGATAGCCAGGACTGCCGATAAATGATGGAAAGCGGCTCGGCCAGCTCCTCCGCCAGTTCTTTCAGTACCCTCGGGTGCATCCCATCCGGCCCCATCGACTTGCGCACATCCAAGCTCCGTAGCAGGTCGCCAACCATTTCCTCATGGATAGCGAAGGCCACGTCCTGCTCCCCATCCCCTTCCACCAGCTCAGGGCACTGGGTGTCCGGAGAACAACCGGTATTGCCGCTAAAGACTGAGGCAAAGGCGGCATTAAGCACCTCAGCCTTTTCCTCATCCTTAGTAACTAGGTTTCCCCTCGCATCCAGTAAAGGATGGAGATTCCCCTTAGTCCTCCGTTTCGCGTTGATATATTTGTAAAAGGATTTTTTGTTGTCTTTAACGGCAGTAGCCAGGTTGAGCTCCAGATGAGCTTTGGCCTTTCTAATTTTCTCCCTGCACAGCCTCGCTACATCCTTGTAGTCCTCCTCAGTGGCCCGCCCTTTTTTCCAAAGATTATAAACCCTCTTTTTTCTGCTAAGCACAAGCCGCAACTCTCTGTTGAGCCAGGCCGGTCTTCTTCCACGCCGGCTCGTCTTTGGGCACGTGGGGACGGACCGCTCCTGTGCCATCACGATTTCCTTCTTGAGGAGCGCCCAGCCTTCCTGGACTCCTCTGCCCTTCAGAACCGCCTCCCAAGGGACTTGGCCAACCAGCGTCCTGAGCAGCTCAAAGTCAGCCCTCCGGAAGTCCAATACAGCAGTTTTACTGGTCCCCTTCCTGGCCTCGCCAAGAATAGAGAACTCTACCATTTCATGGTCACTCTGCCCAAGACAGCTTCCGAGCACCACATCTCCCACCAGTCCTTCTCTGTTAGTGAAGAGAAGGTCTAGCGGGGCACCACCCCGGTAGGTTCACTGACCAGCTGCGTCAGGAAGCTACCTCCCACGCTCTCCAGAAACCTCCTAGACTGCTTTCTCTGTGCCGTGTTGTGTTTCCAGGATATGTCCGGGAAGTTGAAGTCCCCCACGAGGACAAGCGCCGACGATTTTGCAACTTCTGTCAGTTGCCTATAAAACTCCTCATCCGTCTCCTCATCCTGGTTCGGCGGTCTATAACAGACCCCGACCAGGATGCTAGCCTTGCCGGCCTTCCCGCGGATCCTAACCCACAGGGATTCAACCTTATCATTCCCAGCCTGGAGTTCCACAACATCAAAAGATTCTCTAACGTAGAGAGCCACGCCACCACCCCCTCTGTGCTGCCTGTCCCTCCTGAAGAGCCGATAGCCAGGCATTGCAGCACTCCAGTCGTGGGAGCGGTCCCACCACGTCTCCGTGATGGCAACCAAGTCGTAGCCTGCCTGCTGCACGATGGCTTCCAGCTCTTCCTGTTTGTTACCCATGCTGCGTGCATTAGTGTAGATGCACTTCAGCTGGGCCATCGCCTTCTTCCCCGGCCTAGCCATTGTTTCCCCCGGCACAGCTCCAACAAGCCTTGTTTGAGCCCCGTCCCCCTTTTTACCCTCTGCACCTCCTCCTTGAGTTCCACCACCATGCGGACCAGGTCGTCCACCTGCTCGCACCTCACGCAAGCAGTCTCTCTGCCTCCCGCCGATGGCAGCAAGAGGCTCAGACACTCCCCGCATCCGGAGACCTGAACTGCCGCGTGTTTGGACGGGCAGTCGGTCTGGGTGTGTACTGACTTCCTAGAGAAAGCACCGTGCCTGGTGGAGACCATCGCAGCCCAGCTGACGGGAGAGTGCCGTTAGAGGAGTTGTCCCTATGGGCGGGTGTGAGCGTCCGCCCTTCCTGCCCGCCCTGCCTGCACTCACTGCCTCGCTAACTGCCGCGTCACTCCCCCCGTGTCACTCCCTGTTTGCCGGCCCTGGTCGCTGCGCTCCTGGTCGCTCGCGCTCCCTGAGGGCTGCCTTTGAACGGCCGGGGGGAGGAGCTGTCGCTGACGCTACTGGCTCCGCCTACGCCTCGTCAGCCTCCCTCACGAGGGCTGCCGGTGCCTGGCGGCTCCCTCACGTAGGCTCGATGCCCGAAAAATAGCCCTGGCTGTCCCGATCCCGCGCTCCGCTGCAGCACGCGTCTGCCCCGGAGCCGGTCGCCTCGGCAAGTCAAGTAGGTATTGCCAGGCAGAGAGCTGCTTCAGTTTGAGGAAGTGTTTGAAACTACTGCCCTGAGGCTCCTGGAACCTTCAGGCCGGTGAAACGCACTGCTTCCTCGGTCTTACCGCCCTCTCCTGACAGCTACGAACGGCCCTCCCCAGCCAGCAGGGCCTGGCCTACCCCAGCCTCCTGCCCAGGGGCTCCCTGCAGAGCCCCCAGCCCCTGGCCCTGCTGGGTGCCCCTCTCTGGTCCTGCGTCTGCGCCCTCCGCCTGGGCTCTCTGATGCGCTCAGCGGTGTCACAGAGCTGGCGGTGACCTCACAGTCTCACTCCTGCCCTTATCCCCCGGTGGCAGCAGCCACCGAGGCCTGTGTCGCACGGAGCAGCGTCTCCAGAGGATGGCACAGACACTCGTCTCTGGTCCCAGCATGCTGGATACCCTGGGGCTGGCACTTCACGGCTGCCTCTGCCTCGGCCCCGGCCTCGTCCTGCTCCTGGTGGCCTGGGCCACCCTGCGCTGCTGCCGCAGCACTTCAGGCAAACGCCACCAGGTAGGAGGGAGGCTCCAGGCCAGCCTTTCTCAGGAAGCCTGGCAGGGCAGGGGGGCTGGGGATTCGGGGGGGTCCCACTGCACCGGGGGATGGGACACGAGGCCTCTCGGGGGGCTCAGCTGGGGCCAGGCTCACTGGGGTTCTGCTCTCTGCCAGCAGGTCTGTGACGGGAGCCGAGGCAGGGGAAGGCGCAGCAAGGTTCATGAAACAGGTAGAGCTCTCCTCGGCCCTGGCGCTGGCTCCTGCAGGCGCCGGGGTCCCCTAGGGCCCCGCTGCCGCCCAGGGCTGGGCCACATCCAAGCCGCGGGCAGCCGGGCCCCACCTTCAGAGGCCAGCCGGCCACCTGGGCCAGGCGCAGGGCCCGTCCCAGCAGACACTTGCTCACGGCGCTCCGTGTCCCCCATCTCTTGCAGATGCTGAGGCGCGCGCTCACGGCTGCGGGAGCAGCCCGATCTGGATCGGCAGCAGACCCTTAGGCCAGCTTCTGTGTTACGACCTCGACTGTGAACGCTGCAGCCAGGCTGTCAGGGAGAGGCAGCAGCGGCTCCTTGCCAGGCAGGCCAGAGCCTCCTGCTATCCACGCTCCTCTTCCTCTTCGGACGCCAGCGACTCCAGCCAGCACAGGGCCCCGGCCAGATCATTCCACCCGGCCAAGCTAACATCCGTCAGATCCTGGTGGCAGCCAGTGCTGCGGAACAGGAAGCGGAGGAGACCCTCTCCCCAGCGTGCAGCGATGCCCCAGACAACACTGAAAATCTATGGGGCAACCACACTTCCCTGCGATGCTGGGCCTCTCAGACAGGCCGAGGAGCTTGCCAAGATGGCTCCCAGGCACCACGAGGCTGGCTTGCCTCTCACCACAGGCTCTGACGCAGCTGACAAGGACGGCAACCTGCCCGCTGGTGTGGATCCTCGTCCCATGAAAAGGCTGGAGCAAGGACTGGGCTTCTGGAAGCTCCTGCAGATGCACACCCTGAGGAAGTCCATAGAGATGCAGCTGGGAGCCCTCCCCACCACGGTGCAGCAGTCCCACAGGAGATACACATACAGGATGGCACGCCGCACAGCTCCCGCGCCGCTGCACTCCCGTCCTGCCCCCTCCTACTTCTGCTCAGCGGAGGCCCTGTTCCTGCCGGAGGACGTGCGGGAGTTCCTGGAGATGCACATCCGTGAGAAGAAGCTGTGCCACCAATGGGGCTTGCCTGCAGGGTCGCTGGGAGGACCCCAGGCACTGCCATCAGTCCCCTAACAGCAGCGCGCAGGGCTCCACGTTCAGCGCCACCCTCAAGATCCAGGGCTGGGCACCAGGAAAGCGGGTGTCCCATGGAAAACATCCCCTGCTGCCTGTGCTGCGAGGGACAGAAGCTGCGAGGGAACGTGGAAGCCTCCCCGTCACTACCTCTTCCTACCCCTGTTAAATCCATTAAACCCATTCCTATTAAATCTCCACCTGTTCTGGGCTGCACTGATATGAGCACAGATGTCTGGGAGGGCTCTGAGGCTCCCCATGGCGCCAACGAACCAGGGCTGCGGGATGAGGAACATGGTACCTCTAACCATGCCGCCCACCTCAGCAGACTGGGACTTCCAGAGAGCAGCCCCTACGCAGGGCTCATGGTGTTGGCATTCATGAAAACACATAATCCACAAAGTGATTATATGAAGGTGCTTTATTAGGCACCGGAAGTTAGGGGCATGCCTGCCCAAATCTAACTTCGTCCGATTTGTTCACTCAGTTCTCTTTTATCTCCTAAAATATTACATATGCATTTAGTTTCACAACACATCTACGCATACTCATTTCCTAGCTCCGCCTAGCCCCACTTCGTATGCTAATTATCTTATCAGTCCTTCTGCGCTTGCGTATCACTCTCTGGTGGTCGTCCGGGTGGTCGTCAGGATGAAGTAAGATGTCTTCATCAGAGTTGAACCTTTTAACCTTTTCTTCTTACGCATGCTCTCTGAGCCCTTGGTCTCAGTCCAAACCGCAAGGTTGGTTTGATCCAGTTCTCGGGGTCCGAGAGGCCCCAGTTATCTAGATGTCTTGCAAATTTGGCATTCTTTTAGTCCTCCTTATTCCTCATCATGAACTGGTGCGTTCCCTCATGCTATCTTTGCACATATATTTTGTGTCTTCCAAGCGCAGCCCCGGAACAGTACATCGCAAATGTAACACATATTAAGCAATATTGTATATTTCATCTTCTATTACCAACAATGGGACCATTTTGATGTCCCTCTTTGGGCTCTTGCACTGTTGCGAGGGCCTGGGAGCGCCAGCAGGGAAGTGAAAGCAGGCGCAGGATGGCTCTGGGAGAGCAAAGTCTTAGCTGTCCCCATCCTCATTAGGTGAGGCCACCTCAGGGTGCCAAAGGGGAGGGGAAGTCCTGATGGGGGCAAGCAAATGAAGGGGGGATCACACTCACATTGGACGTGCCTCTCTTGGTCAATGTCCACCCTGGGCCATATCACACCGTTCCCTCATGCCTTGATGCGGCACAGGCCAGTCATAAAGGGGCTAAAAAAAAGTGCCAGGAGCACCGCGAACACGACGCACAAACAGGACCGGCTTGGCAGTTAGCACAGGCAGTTTGTGCGGGACAGTTCAAGCGGGGCAGGGAGGAGTGCGGGGAGGATCCTCTCCTCTCTTTCCCACTTCACTTGCTCTTGCTCTCCTCTCCTTTGGGAACTCTGCCTCTTATGACTTATAATTCACCCTGGTGGGCACCCGGCATAGCCGCCGGGCTGAGGCAGCAACCCAAACTGAGGGGACACGGCCTCTCTGGGCTCATGTGGGCACCCAGCTGGATCCCCTGGGAGGTGAAGTGGCAGTCCAGAGTGGTGACTGTGGGGAGCTCCGGAATCTGGAGGCTCCCCTGGGTCCTGAGGGAAGAGAGGGCTGTCGTGGGTGCAGGTGTGCCCTGCTCAAGGAGCTGCTTGAGCAGATGGGTGGGCTGCAGCGAGAAATCGGCAGCCTGAGGGGCTCCTGGGAGTCTCTGAGGGAGACGGGTAGGAGGTGTGAACCTACCCCTACTGAAGCCCAGCAGCCCCCTCCTAAGTCCCTGCAAAGGGTAGCAGCTGAGCCAGCTGGTCACCTGCAGGACAGAGAGCTTGACAGCCCGCGAGAGGAAAGGGGCCGGACCCTCGTCTCTGCTCAAAGCAGAAGGAGGCGTCTGCCCCCAACACCCATGGTGCCACCAACCCCCACGGTGTCCCTGGGTAATAGGTTCGAGGCTCTCGGGCAGGAAAGGGATGAGGGTCTGGAGAGTAGTTGGAACTCAGGCCCCAAGAAGCACATCGAGGTAGAGGGAAGTAGCAAGCACAGGGAGCGGGACCGGTCAGGGCACTGCATCAAAAGGATCCCATCGGATTGTCCGAGGGCTCCTCAGAGAAGGTAATGTTTCCGATACCCCACCCGGAATCTTCTTGCATCCCCCTAGGGGCAACTGCGCCTGCTGCTTCCCTAAACTGCCTGTATACCAATGCGCATGGCATGGGAAATAAACAAACAAACAAAACAGAAACAGTAGACAAAATGAACAAAAATAAACAAAATAAAAATAACAACAATATAAAACAGTAAACAAAAATAAACACGGGAAATAAACAGGCAGAAACAACACTTCCGAAGCCCTGGAATGCAGCTGTGAAGGTACTTGCACACCGAGGATGTTGTGCCCCAAGACTCACGCCACCACAACCCTTTCCAGAGAAATCCTTCAGCATCGTCAACCACGGCCAAAAAGGCAAAGGCAAAACTAGAGCAATAAGCCACCGGTCAAGCAACTGCCATAAACTCAGCAGAACCTCCCAGCCGTGGCCAGGAAAAGCAGCGCTATCAAAGTCAGGAGTATCACACAGTATCACAGATTTCTAGGTTGGAAGAGACCTCAAGATCATCGAGTCCAACCTCCGACCTAACACTAAGTACTCCACTAAACCATATCGCTAAGCTCTACATCTAAACGTCTTTTAAAGACCTCCAGGGATGGTGACTCCACCACCTCCCTGGGCAGCCCGTTCCAATGCTTAATAACCCTTTCGGTAAAGAAGTACTTCCTAACATCCAACCTAAAACTCCCCTGTCGCAACTTTCGCCCATTCCCCCTCGTCCTGTCACCAGGCACGCGGGAGAACAGACCAACCCCCACCTCTCTACAGCCTCCTTTAAGGTAACTGTAGAGAGCGATAAGGTCGCCCCTGAGCCTCCTCTTCTCCAGGCTGAACAAGCCCAGCTCCCTCAGCCGCTCCTCGTAAGACTTGTTCTCCAGACCCCTCACCAGCTTGGTCGCCCTTCTCTGGACTCGCTCGAGCACGTCCATGTCCTTCCTGTAGCGAGGGGCCCAAAACTGAACACAGTACCCAAGGTGCGGCCTCACCAGAGCCGAGTACAGGGGCACAATCACTTCCCTAGACCTGCTGGCCACACTGCTTCTTATACAGGCCAGGATGCTGTTGGCCTTCTTGGCCACCTGAGCACACTGCTGGCTCATATTCAGCCGACTATCAACCAACACTCCCAGGTCCTTCTCGGCCAGGCAGCTTTCCAGCCACTCATCTCCCAGCCTGTAGCTCTGCTTGGGGTTGTTGCTCCCCAAGTGCAGGACCCGGCACTTGGCCTTGTTGAACTTCATACAGTTGACCTCAGCCCATCGCTCCAGCCTATCCAGATCCTCCTGCAGAGCCTTCCTGCCCTCGAGCAGATCGACACACGCACTTAGCTTGGTGTCACCTGCAAACTTACTGAGGGTGCACTGGACGCCCTCATCCAGATCATCGATAAAGATATTAAAGAGGACCGGCCCCAGTACCGAGCCCTGGGGGACACCACCAGTGACCAGCCTCCAACCAGATTTGACTCCATTCACCACAACTCTCTGGGCCCGGCTATCCAGTCAGTTTCTAACCCAGCGAAGCGTACGCCAGTCCAAGCCCCGAGCAGCCAGTTTCTTGAGGAGAATGTTGTGGGGAACGGTGTCAAAAGCCTTACTGAGGTCAAGGTAAACCACATCCACAGCCTTTCCCTCATCCACCAAGCGCGTCACTTGGTCATAGAAGGAGATCAGGTTCGTCAAGCAGGACCTGCCTTTCATAAACCCATGCTGACTGGGCCTGATCGCCTGCTTGCCCTGCAAGTGCCGCGTGATGACCCTCAAGATAATCTGCTCCATGAGCTTTCCTGGCACTGAGGTCAGACTGACAGGCCTATAGTTCCCCGGGTCTGCCCTGCGGCCCTTCTTATAGATGGGCATCACATTGGCTAGCCGCCAGTCAACTGGGACCTCCCCCGATAGCCAGGACTGCCGATAAATGATGGAAAGCGGCTCGGCCAGCTCCTCCGCCAGTTCTTTCAGTACCCTCGGGTGCATCCCATCCGGCCCCATCGACTTGCGCACATCCAAGCTCCGTAGCAGGTCGCCAACCATTTCCTCATGGATAGCGAAGGCCACGTCCTGCTCCCCATCCCCTTCCACCAGCTCAGGGCACTGGGTGTCCGGAGAACAACCGGTATTGCCGCTAAAGACTGAGGCAAAGGCGGCATTAAGCACCTCAGCCTTTTCCTCATCCTTAGTAACTAGGTTTCCCCTCGCATCCAGTAAAGGATGGAGATTCCCCTTAGTCCTCCGTTTCGCGTTGATATATTTGTAAAAGGATTTTTTGTTGTCTTTAACGGCAGTAGCCAGGTTGAGCTCCAGATGAGCTTTGGCCTTTCTAATTTTCTCCCTGCACAGCCTCGCTACATCCTTGTAGTCCTCCTCAGTGGCCCGCCCTTTTTTCCAAAGATTATAAACCCTCTTTTTTCTGCTAAGCACAAGCCGCAACTCTCTGTTGAGCCAGGCCGGTCTTCTTCCACGCCGGCTCGTCTTTGGGCACGTGGGGACGGACCGCTCCTGTGCCATCACGATTTCCTTCTTGAGGAGCGCCCAGCCTTCCTGGACTCCTCTGCCCTTCAGAACCGCCTCCCAAGGGACTTGGCCAACCAGCGTCCTGAGCAGCTCAAAGTCAGCCCTCCGGAAGTCCAATACAGCAGTTTTACTGGTCCCCTTCCTGGCCTCGCCAAGAATAGAGAACTCTACCATTTCATGGTCACTCTGCCCAAGACAGCTTCCGAGCACCACATCTCCCACCAGTCCTTCTCTGTTAGTGAAGAGAAGGTCTAGCGGGGCACCACCCCGGTAGGTTCACTGACCAGCTGCGTCAGGAAGCTACCTCCCACGCTCTCCAGAAACCTCCTAGACTGCTTTCTCTGTGCCGTGTTGTGTTTCCAGGATATGTCCGGGAAGTTGAAGTCCCCCACGAGGACAAGCGCCGACGATTTTGCAACTTCTGTCAGTTGCCTATAAAACTCCTCATCCGTCTCCTCATCCTGGTTCGGCGGTCTATAACAGACCCCGACCAGGATGCTAGCCTTGCCGGCCTTCCCGCGGATCCTAACCCACAGGGATTCAACCTTATCATTCCCAGCCTGGAGTTCCACAACATCAAAAGATTCTCTAACGTAGAGAGCCACGCCACCACCCCCTCTGTGCTGCCTGTCCCTCCTGAAGAGCCGATAGCCAGGCATTGCAGCACTCCAGTCGTGGGAGCGGTCCCACCACGTCTCCGTGATGGCAACCAAGTCGTAGCCTGCCTGCTGCACGATGGCTTCCAGCTCTTCCTGTTTGTTACCCATGCTGCGTGCATTAGTGTAGATGCACTTCAGCTGGGCCATCGCCTTCTTCCCCGGCCTAGCCATTGTTTCCCCCGGCACAGCTCCAACAAGCCTTGTTTGAGCCCCGTCCCCCTTTTTACCCTCTGCACCTCCTCCTTGAGTTCCACCACCATGCGGACCAGGTCGTCCACCTGCTCGCACCTCACGCAAGCAGTCTCTCTGCCTCCCGCCGATGGCAGCAAGAGGCTCAGACACTCCCCGCATCCGGAGACCTGAACTGCCGCGTGTTTGGACGGGCAGTCGGTCTGGGTGTGTACTGACTTCCTAGAGAAAGCACCGTGCCTGGTGGAGACCATCGCAGCCCAGCTGACGGGAGAGTGCCGTTAGAGGAGTTGTCCCTATGGGCGGGTGTGAGCGTCCGCCCTTCCTGCCCGCCCTGCCTGCACTCACTGCCTCGCTAACTGCCGCGTCACTCCCCCCGTGTCACTCCCTGTTTGCCGGCCCTGGTCGCTGCGCTCCTGGTCGCTCGCGCTCCCTGAGGGCTGCCTTTGAACGGCCGGGGGGAGGAGCTGTCGCTGACGCTACTGGCTCCGCCTACGCCTCGTCAGCCTCCCTCACGAGGGCTGCCGGTGCCTGGCGGCTCCCTCACGTAGGCTCGATGCCCGAAAAATAGCCCTGGCTGTCCCGATCCCGCGCTCCGCTGCAGCACGCGTCTGCCCCGGAGCCGGTCGCCTCGGCAAGTCAAGTAGGTATTGCCAGGCAGAGAGCTGCTTCAGTTTGAGGAAGTGTTTGAAACTACTGCCCTGAGGCTCCTGGAACCTTCAGGCCGGTGAAACGCACTGCTTCCTCGGTCTTACCGCCCTCTCCTGACAGCTACGAACGGCCCTCCCCAGCCAGCAGGGCCTGGCCTACCCCAGCCTCCTGCCCAGGGGCTCCCTGCAGAGCCCCCAGCCCCTGGCCCTGCTGGGTGCCCCTCTCTGGTCCTGCGTCTGCGCCCTCCGCCTGGGCTCTCTGATGCGCTCAGCGGTGTCACAGAGCTGGCGGTGACCTCACAGTCTCACTCCTGCCCTTATCCCCCGGTGGCAGCAGCCACCGAGGCCTGTGTCGCACGGAGCAGCGTCTCCAGAGGATGGCACAGACACTCGTCTCTGGTCCCAGCATGCTGGATACCCTGGGGCTGGCACTTCACGGCTGCCTCTGCCTCGGCCCCGGCCTCGTCCTGCTCCTGGTGGCCTGGGCCACCCTGCGCTGCTGCCGCAGCACTTCAGGCAAACGCCACCAGGTAGGAGGGAGGCTCCAGGCCAGCCTTTCTCAGGAAGCCTGGCAGGGCAGGGGGGCTGGGGATTCGGGGGGGTCCCACTGCACCGGGGGATGGGACACGAGGCCTCTCGGGGGGCTCAGCTGGGGCCAGGCTCACTGGGGTTCTGCTCTCTGCCAGCAGGTCTGTGACGGGAGCCGAGGCAGGGGAAGGCGCAGCAAGGTTCATGAAACAGGTAGAGCTCTCCTCGGCCCTGGCGCTGGCTCCTGCAGGCGCCGGGGTCCCCTAGGGCCCCGCTGCCGCCCAGGGCTGGGCCACATCCAAGCCGCGGGCAGCCGGGCCCCACCTTCAGAGGCCAGCCGGCCACCTGGGCCAGGCGCAGGGCCCGTCCCAGCAGACACTTGCTCACGGCGCTCCGTGTCCCCCATCTCTTGCAGATGCTGAGGCGCGCGCTCACGGCTGCGGGAGCAGCCCGATCTGGATCGGCAGCAGACCCTTAGGCCAGCTTCTGTGTTACGACCTCGACTGTGAACGCTGCAGCCAGGCTGTCAGGGAGAGGCAGCAGCGGCTCCTTGCCAGGCAGGCCAGAGCCTCCTGCTATCCACGCTCCTCTTCCTCTTCGGACGCCAGCGACTCCAGCCAGCACAGGGCCCCGGCCAGATCATTCCACCCGGCCAAGCTAACATCCGTCAGATCCTGGTGGCAGCCAGTGCTGCGGAACAGGAAGCGGAGGAGACCCTCTCCCCAGCGTGCAGCGATGCCCCAGACAACACTGAAAATCTATGGGGCAACCACACTTCCCTGCGATGCTGGGCCTCTCAGACAGGCCGAGGAGCTTGCCAAGATGGCTCCCAGGCACCACGAGGCTGGCTTGCCTCTCACCACAGGCTCTGACGCAGCTGACAAGGACGGCAACCTGC
Organism: Anser anser; assembly: GCF_964211835.1. Lineage (NCBI taxonomy): Eukaryota > Metazoa > Chordata > Aves > Anseriformes > Anatidae > Anser > Anser anser. The sequence continues at coordinate 48,754,972 of NC_139725.1, read as the reverse complement.
CCGCTGGTGTGGATCCTCGTCCCATGAAAAGGCTGGAGCAAGGACTGGGCTTCTGGAAGCTCCTGCGGATGCACACCCTGAGGAAGTCCATAGAGATGCAGCTGGGAGCCCTCCCCACCACGGTGCAGCAGTCCCACAGGAGATACACATACAGGATGGCACGCCGCACAGCTCCCTCGCCGCTGCACTCCCGTCCTGCCCCCTCCTACTTCTGCTCAGCGGAGGCCCTGTTCCTGCCGGAGGACGTGCGGGAGTTCCTGGAGATGCACATCCGTGAGAAGAAGCTGTGCCACCAATGGGGCTTGCCTGCAGGGTCGCTGGGAGGACCCCAGGCACTGCCATCAGTCCCCTAACAGCAGCGCGCAGGGCTCCACGTTCAGCGCCACCCTCAAGATCCAGGGCTGGGCACCAGGAAAGCGGGTGTCCCATGGAAAACATCCCCTGCTGCCTGTGCTGCGAGGGACAGAAGCTGCGAGGGAACGTGGAAGCCTCCCCGTCACTACCTCTTCCTACCCCTGTTAAATCCATTAAACCCATTCCTATTAAATCTCCACCTGTTCTGGGCTGCACTGATATGAGCACAGATGTCTGGGAGGGCTCTGAGGCTCCCCATGGCGCCAACGAACCAGGGCTGCGGGATGAGGAACATGGTACCTCTAACCATGCCGCCCACCTCAGCAGACTGGGACTTCCAGAGAGCAGCCCCTACGCAGGGCTCATGGTGTTGGCATTCATGAAAACACATAATCCACAAAGTGATTATATGAAGGTGCTTTATTAGGCACCGGAAGTTAGGGGCATGCCTGCCCAAATCTAACTTCGTCCGATTTGTTCACTCAGTTCTCTTTTATCTCCTAAAATATTACATATGCATTTAGTTTCACAACACATCTACGCATACTCATTTCCTAGCTCCGCCTAGCCCCACTTCGTATGCTAATTATCTTATCAGTCCTTCTGCGCTTGCGTATCACTCTCTGGTGGTCGTCCGGGTGGTCGTCAGGATGAAGTAAGATGTCTTCATCAGAGTTGAACCTTTTAACCTTTTCTTCTTACGCATGCTCTCTGAGCCCTTGGTCTCAGTCCAAACCGCAAGGTTGGTTTGATCCAGTTCTCGGGGTCCGAGAGGCCCCAGTTATCTAGATGTCTTGCAAATTTGGCATTCTTTTAGTCCTCCTTATTCCTCATCATGAACTGGTGCGTTCCCTCATGCTATCTTTGCACATATATTTTGTGTCTTCCAAGCGCAGCCCCGGAACAGTACATCGCAAATGTAACACATATTAAGCAATATTGTATATTTCATCTTCTATTACCAACAATGGGACCATTTTGATGTCCCTCTTTGGGCTCTTGCACTGTTGCGAGGGCCTGGGAGCGCCAGCAGGGAAGTGAAAGCAGGCGCAGGATGGCTCTGGGAGAGCAAAGTCTTAGCTGTCCCCATCCTCATTAGGTGAGGCCACCTCAGGGTGCCAAAGGGGAGGGGAAGTCCTGATGGGGGCAAGCAAATGAAGGGGGGATCACACTCACATTGGACGTGCCTCTCTTGGTCAATGTCCACCCTGGGCCATATCACACCGTTCCCTCATGCCTTGATGCGGCACAGGCCAGTCATAAAGGGGCTAAAAAAAAGTGCCAGGAGCACCGCGAACACGACGCACAAACAGGACCGGCTTGGCAGTTAGCACAGGCAGTTTGTGCGGGACAGTTCAAGCGGGGCAGGGAGGAGTGCGGGGAGGATCCTCTCCTCTCTTTCCCACTTCACTTGCTCTTGCTCTCCTCTCCTTTGGGAACTCTGCCTCTTATGACTTATAATTCACCCTGGTGGGCACCCGGCATAGCCGCCGGGCTGAGGCAGCAACCCAAACTGAGGGGACACGGCCTCTCTGGGCTCATGTGGGCACCCAGCTGGATCCCCTGGGAGGTGAAGTGGCAGTCCAGAGTGGTGACTGTGGGGAGCTCCGGAATCTGGAGGCTCCCCTGGGTCCTGAGGGAAGAGAGGGCTGTCGTGGGTGCAGGTGTGCCCTGCTCAAGGAGCTGCTTGAGCAGATGGGTGGGCTGCAGCGAGAAATCGGCAGCCTGAGGGGCTCCTGGGAGTCTCTGAGGGAGACGGGTAGGAGGTGTGAACCTACCCCTACTGAAGCCCAGCAGCCCCCTCCTAAGTCCCTGCAAAGGGTAGCAGCTGAGCCAGCTGGTCACCTGCAGGACAGAGAGCTTGACAGCCCGCGAGAGGAAAGGGGCCGGACCCTCGTCTCTGCTCAAAGCAGAAGGAGGCGTCTGCCCCCAACACCCATGGTGCCACCAACCCCCACGGTGTCCCTGGGTAATAGGTTCGAGGCTCTCGGGCAGGAAAGGGATGAGGGTCTGGAGAGTAGTTGGAACTCAGGCCCCAAGAAGCACATCGAGGTAGAGGGAAGTAGCAAGCACAGGGAGCGGGACCGGTCAGGGCACTGCATCAAAAGGATCCCATCGGATTGTCCGAGGGCTCCTCAGAGAAGGTAATGTTTCCGATACCCCACCCGGAATCTTCTTGCATCCCCCTAGGGGCAACTGCGCCTGCTGCTTCCCTAAACTGCCTGTATACCAATGCGCATGGCATGGGAAATAAACAAACAAACAAAACAGAAACAGTAGACAAAATGAACAAAAATAAACAAAATAAAAATAACAACAATATAAAACAGTAAACAAAAATAAACACGGGAAATAAACAGGCAGAAACAACACTTCCGAAGCCCTGGAATGCAGCTGTGAAGGTACTTGCACACCGAGGATGTTGTGCCCCAAGACTCACGCCACCACAACCCTTTCCAGAGAAATCCTTCAGCATCGTCAACCACGGCCAAAAAGGCAAAGGCAAAACTAGAGCAATAAGCCACCGGTCAAGCAACTGCCATAAACTCAGCAGAACCTCCCAGCCGTGGCCAGGAAAAGCAGCGCTATCAAAGTCAGGAGTATCACACAGTATCACAGATTTCTAGGTTGGAAGAGACCTCAAGATCATCGAGTCCAACCTCCGACCTAACACTAAGTACTCCACTAAACCATATCGCTAAGCTCTACATCTAAACGTCTTTTAAAGACCTCCAGGGATGGTGACTCCACCACCTCCCTGGGCAGCCCGTTCCAATGCTTAATAACCCTTTCGGTAAAGAAGTACTTCCTAACATCCAACCTAAAACTCCCCTGTCGCAACTTTCGCCCATTCCCCCTCGTCCTGTCACCAGGCACGCGGGAGAACAGACCAACCCCCACCTCTCTACAGCCTCCTTTAAGGTAACTGTAGAGAGCGATAAGGTCGCCCCTGAGCCTCCTCTTCTCCAGGCTGAACAAGCCCAGCTCCCTCAGCCGCTCCTCGTAAGACTTGTTCTCCAGACCCCTCACCAGCTTGGTCGCCCTTCTCTGGACTCGCTCGAGCACGTCCATGTCCTTCCTGTAGCGAGGGGCCCAAAACTGAACACAGTACCCAAGGTGCGGCCTCACCAGAGCCGAGTACAGGGGCACAATCACTTCCCTAGACCTGCTGGCCACACTGCTTCTTATACAGGCCAGGATGCTGTTGGCCTTCTTGGCCACCTGAGCACACTGCTGGCTCATATTCAGCCGACTATCAACCAACACTCCCAGGTCCTTCTCGGCCAGGCAGCTTTCCAGCCACTCATCTCCCAGCCTGTAGCTCTGCTTGGGGTTGTTGCTCCCCAAGTGCAGGACCCGGCACTTGGCCTTGTTGAACTTCATACAGTTGACCTCAGCCCATCGCTCCAGCCTATCCAGATCCTCCTGCAGAGCCTTCCTGCCCTCGAGCAGATCGACACACGCACTTAGCTTGGTGTCACCTGCAAACTTACTGAGGGTGCACTGGACGCCCTCATCCAGATCATCGATAAAGATATTAAAGAGGACCGGCCCCAGTACCGAGCCCTGGGGGACACCACCAGTGACCAGCCTCCAACCAGATTTGACTCCATTCACCACAACTCTCTGGGCCCGGCTATCCAGTCAGTTTCTAACCCAGCGAAGCGTACGCCAGTCCAAGCCCCGAGCAGCCAGTTTCTTGAGGAGAATGTTGTGGGGAACGGTGTCAAAAGCCTTACTGAGGTCAAGGTAAACCACATCCACAGCCTTTCCCTCATCCACCAAGCGCGTCACTTGGTCATAGAAGGAGATCAGGTTCGTCAAGCAGGACCTGCCTTTCATAAACCCATGCTGACTGGGCCTGATCGCCTGCTTGCCCTGCAAGTGCCGCGTGATGACCCTCAAGATAATCTGCTCCATGAGCTTTCCTGGCACTGAGGTCAAACTGACAGGCCTATAGTTCCCCGGGTCTGCCCTGCGGCCCTTCTTATAGATGGGCATCACATTGGCTAGCCGCCAGTCAACTGGGACCTCCCCCGATAGCCAGGACTGCCGATAAATGATGGAAAGCGGCTCGGCCAGCTCCTCCGCCAGTTCTTTCAGTACCCTCGGGTGCATCCCATCCGGCCCCATCGACTTGCGCACATCCAAGCTCCGTAGCAGGTCGCCAACCATTTCCTCATGGATAGCGAAGGCCACGTCCTGCTCCCCATCCCCTTCCACCAGCTCAGGGCACTGGGTGTCCGGAGAACAACCGGTATTGCCGCTAAAGACTGAGGCAAAGGCGGCATTAAGCACCTCAGCCTTTTCCTCATCCTTAGTAACTAGGTTTCCCCTCGCATCCAGTAAAGGATGGAGATTCCCCTTAGTCCTCCGTTTCGCGTTGATATATTTGTAAAAGGATTTTTTGTTGTCTTTAACGGCAGTAGCCAGGTTGAGCTCCAGATGAGCTTTGGCCTTTCTAATTTTCTCCCTGCACAGCCTCGCTACATCCTTGTAGTCCTCCTCAGTGGCCCGCCCTTTTTTCCAAAGATTATAAACCCTCTTTTTTCTGCTAAGCACAAGCCGCAACTCTCTGTTGAGCCAGGCCGGTCTTCTTCCACGCCGGCTCGTCTTTGGGCACGTGGGGACGGACCGCTCCTGTGCCATCACGATTTCCTTCTTGAGGAGCGCCCAGCCTTCCTGGACTCCTCTGCCCTTCAGAACCGCCTCCCAAGGGACTTGGCCAACCAGCGTCCTGAGCAGCTCAAAGTCAGCCCTCCGGAAGTCCAATACAGCAGTTTTACTGGTCCCCTTCCTGGCCTCGCCAAGAATAGAGAACTCTACCATTTCATGGTCACTCTGCCCAAGACAGCTTCCGAGCACCACATCTCCCACCAGTCCTTCTCTGTTAGTGAAGAGAAGGTCTAGCGGGGCACCACCCCGGTAGGTTCACTGACCAGCTGCGTCAGGAAGCTACCTCCCACGCTCTCCAGAAACCTCCTAGACTGCTTTCTCTGTGCCGTGTTGTGTTTCCAGGATATGTCCGGGAAGTTGAAGTCCCCCACGAGGACAAGCGCCGACGATTTTGCAACTTCTGTCAGTTGCCTATAAAACTCCTCATCCGTCTCCTCATCCTGGTTCGGCGGTCTATAACAGACCCCGACCAGGATGCTAGCCTTGCCGGCCTTCCCGCGGATCCTAACCCACAGGGATTCAACCTTATCATTCCCAGCCTGGAGTTCCACAACATCAAAAGATTCTCTAACGTAGAGAGCCACGCCACCACCCCCTCTGTGCTGCCTGTCCCTCCTGAAGAGCCGATAGCCAGGCATTGCAGCACTCCAGTCGTGGGAGCGGTCCCACCACGTCTCCGTGATGGCAACCAAGTCGTAGCCTGCCTGCTGCACGATGGCTTCCAGCTCTTCCTGTTTGTTACCCATGCTGCGTGCATTAGTGTAGATGCACTTCAGCTGGGCCATCGCCTTCTTCCCCGGCCTAGCCATTGTTTCCCCCGGCACAGCTCCAACAAGCCTTGTTTGAGCCCCGTCCCCCTTTTTACCCTCTGCACCTCCTCCTTGAGTTCCACCACCATGCGGACCAGGTCGTCCACCTGCTCGCACCTCACGCAAGCAGTCTCTCTGCCTCCCGCCGATGGCAGCAAGAGGCTCAGACACTCCCCGCATCCGGAGACCTGAACTGCCGCGTGTTTGGACGGGCAGTCGGTCTGGGTGTGTACTGACTTCCTAGAGAAAGCACCGTGCCTGGTGGAGACCATCGCAGCCCAGCTGACGGGAGAGTGCCGTTAGAGGAGTTGTCCCTATGGGCGGGTGTGAGCGTCCGCCCTTCCTGCCCGCCCTGCCTGCACTCACTGCCTCGCTAACTGCCGCGTCACTCCCCCCGTGTCACTCCCTGTTTGCCGGCCCTGGTCGCTGCGCTCCTGGTCGCTCGCGCTCCCTGAGGGCTGCCTTTGAACGGCCGGGGGGAGGAGCTGTCGCTGACGCTACTGGCTCCGCCTACGCCTCGTCAGCCTCCCTCACGAGGGCTGCCGGTGCCTGGCGGCTCCCTCACGTAGGCTCGATGCCCGAAAAATAGCCCTGGCTGTCCCGATCCCGCGCTCCGCTGCAGCACGCGTCTGCCCCGGAGCCGGTCGCCTCGGCAAGTCAAGTAGGTATTGCCAGGCAGAGAGCTGCTTCAGTTTGAGGAAGTGTTTGAAACTACTGCCCTGAGGCTCCTGGAACCTTCAGGCCGGTGAAACGCACTGCTTCCTCGGTCTTACCGCCCTCTCCTGACAGCTACGAACGGCCCTCCCCAGCCAGCAGGGCCTGGCCTACCCCAGCCTCCTGCCCAGGGGCTCCCTGCAGAGCCCCCAGCCCCTGGCCCTGCTGGGTGCCCCTCTCTGGTCCTGCGTCTGCGCCCTCCGCCTGGGCTCTCTGATGCGCTCAGCGGTGTCACAGAGCTGGCGGTGACCTCACAGTCTCACTCCTGCCCTTATCCCCCGGTGGCAGCAGCCACCGAGGCCTGTGTCGCACGGAGCAGCGTCTCCAGAGGATGGCACAGACACTTGTCTCTGGTCCCAGCATGCTGGATACCCTGGGGCTGGCACTTCACGGCTGCCTCTGCCTCGGCCCCGGCCTCGTCCTGCTCCTGGTGGCCTGGGCCACCCTGCGCTGCTGCCGCAGCACTTCAGGCAAACGCCACCAGGTAGGAGGGAGGCTCCAGGCCAGCCTTTCTCAGGAAGCCTGGCAGGGCAGGGGGGCTGGGGATTCGGGGGGGTCCCACTGCACCGGGGGATGGGACACGAGGCCTCTCGGGGGGCTCAGCTGGGGCCAGGCTCACTGGGGTTCTGCTCTCTGCCAGCAGGTCTGTGACGGGAGCCGAGGCAGGGGAAGGCGCAGCAAGGTTCATGAAACAGGTAGAGCTCTCCTCGGCCCTGGCGCTGGCTCCTGCAGGCGCCGGGGTCCCCTAGGGCCCCGCTGCCGCCCAGGGCTGGGCCACATCCAAGCCGCGGGCAGCCGGGCCCCACCTTCAGAGGCCAGCCGGCCACCTGGGCCAGGCGCAGGGCCCGTCCCAGCAGACACTTGCTCACGGCGCTCCGTGTCCCCCATCTCTTGCAGATGCTGAGGCGCGCGCTCACGGCTGCGGGAGCAGCCCGATCTGGATCGGCAGCAGACCCTTAGGCCAGCTTCTGTGTTACGACCTCGACTGTGAACGCTGCAGCCAGGCTGTCAGGGAGAGGCAGCAGCGGCTCCTTGCCAGGCAGGCCAGAGCCTCCTGCTATCCACGCTCCTCTTCCTCTTCGGACGCCAGCGACTCCAGCCAGCACAGGGCCCCGGCCAGATCATTCCACCCGGCCAAGCTAACATCCGTCAGATCCTGGTGGCAGCCAGTGCTGCGGAACAGGAAGCGGAGGAGACCCTCTCCCCAGCGTGCAGCGATGCCCCAGACAACACTGAAAATCTATGGGGCAACCACACTTCCCTGCGATGCTGGGCCTCTCAGACAGGCCGAGGAGCTTGCCAAGATGGCTCCCAGGCACCACGAGGCTGGCTTGCCTCTCACCACAGGCTCTGACGCAGCTGACAAGGACGGCAACCTGCCCGCTGGTGTGGATCCTCGTCCCATGAAAAGGCTGGAGCAAGGACTGGGCTTCTGGAAGCTGCTGCGGATGCACACCCTGAGGAAGTCCATAGAGATGAAGCTGGGAGCCCTCCCCACCACGGTGCAGCAGTCCCACAGGAGGTACACATACAGGATGGCACGCCGCACAGCTCCCGCGCCGCTGCACTCCCGTCCTGCCCCCTCCTACTTCTGCTCAGCGGAGGCCCTGTTCCTGCCGGAGGACGTGCGGGAGTTCCTGGAGATGCACATCCGTGAGAAGAAGCTGTGCCACCAATGGGGCTTGCCTGCAGGGTCGCTGGGAGGACCCCAGGCACTGCCATCAGTCCCCTAACAGCAGCGCGCAGGGCTCCACGTTCAGCGCCACCCTCAAGATCCAGGGCTGGGCACCAGGAAAGCGGGTGTCCCATGGAAAACATCCCCTGCTGCCTGTGCTGCGAGGGACAGAAGCTGCGAGGGAACGTGGAAGCCTCCCCGTCACTACCTCTTCCTACCCCTGTTTTAACCCATTTAATCCATTAAACCCATTCCTATTAAATCTCCACCTGTTCTGGGCTGCACTGATATGAGCACAGATGTCTGGGAGGGCTCTGAGGCTCCCCATGGCGCCAACGAACCAGGGCTGCGGGATGAGGAACATGGTACCTCTAACCATGCCGCCCACCTCAGCAGAGTGGGACTTCCAGAGAGCAGCCCCTACGCAGGGCTCATGGTGTTGGCATTCATGAAAACACATAATCCACAAAGTGATTATATGAAGGTGCTTTATTAGGCATTGGACCTAATGGGTTGGACCCGTTTATCTCTGCAGGTCCCTTCCAACCCCTACAATTCTGTGATTCTGTGATTACCAGTCTGGTTGCCTGGAGAGTCCCAGGATAAACCCCTCTTCCCAAGCTCTCTACAAGAGTAGGAGACTTCTCCAACCTTGCTGGCAGTGCTACAGATGGCAGGAATGCATGAGAGTACTCAGAGATGCTCTTGCCTACCATTCGTTTATAGGAGCCACCATCACCCCTAAGTTTGTGGCTGCTTTGTAAACATAAGGTCCTCTTCCCTTCAAGTCTGGATTTGTTTTGGGAAGATCTCACTGTGTTTTTGTCTGTGGCTGTAGTGAGTGGGCTGCAATGAGAGCAGTGCTCCTTGCTTCATGCACTGCTGGTCCCCACCAGGACACAGAGCCCGGGGTCTGCCCATCTCCAGCCCACCAGCACCGCCTTCCCTGGCTGCCTGTGAGGATGGGAGCTGAGATGCGAGCTCGTGATGAACAGTGAAGGACAGCATGATAAAATGCAGGTCAATGCTTGACACGTGTGGGCAGGGCAAATGATAACCAGCAGGCACAGGCTGATAGCTTCTACCTGAGGAGGAGGAGAAAGAAAAATCATGCTATTGCATTTAAATGTGAGCCAAATGCTCGCCCACAGTCATTTTCAGGCAGAAAATTTAGGTGTGGTCTTCAGCCTTTTCTATTCGTATCACAGATGGTGAATACATTATCCAGCTTGTCCCAGTTTTTAGCTGTGACTGTGTATGTTTCCTACACATATTCCTCCATTTGCAGAGACTCCCAGTACAGGTGTTATTCCCCACAAAACCTGAGCTGGTAGGGAGTCACAGTCATGTGCTAGTGATGCAAAAAGTGGGGCATGGCAGACGTGGTAAGGTCAGGGTTTGTAAAATAATTCCCTGTCCCTCTTGTTTCTTATAAGCCCTCTTTTTAAAAACCCTTTTCTCTCCAGGGACTGATTCTACCTTGTTATGTGTACAGCATCTTGTATTACCAAATACGAGTGTGGAATCCTTGCATCACCATTGTATAAATGCCATTAAATATGTTCTTGATTTAGGAGGAACAAGATTGTGTCTCCCTCTGATCATATCCAAAGATCAGATCTCTCACATTCTGGATATTTAAGTTAATTTAATAAAATAAATAAATAAATAAAAAGGCTTCATTAGAAAATAACACATTTTTATGCATTTCAGTATAAAAAAAATATGCAAACAGCAAAGAAGTTTCACAGTTCCAGAAATAATTACAATTACATATTTTTTCTTAATCTTCAGGTCAATCTGGAGCACTAATGTGCTCAGTCAGAAAATTCAGTTGATCAAAGCAAACCTTAGCTCCTAGCTTAACATTAAAAACTAAAATACAATATGTTGACATAAAATAAGCAGGCACGCCCTAGAGGTACATACGAAATGTCACAGTTTCATACAAGACCGAATTTAGGATGATACTAACATGAAATACAATGCAAAAGCATGTCAATAATAGAAAATAAAAACCCTTTTCTAAGACGTGCTGCCTGTTCCATGCTTATATATATTTTTAGAGAGGGACTTACTGTTCACAAAGGAAAGACTACGAAAATATATATGTGAAAATATACAACAGCTTTTAGCTGTTAAAAGCACTGCAGAGAATTCGGGAAAGACAAATACGTGCCTATTTTTTCTGTTGGGGGGTGGCTTTGCATACGCATAATTAGGAACCTCAGAGAACAGTTTATTTTAGGGCAAGCCAAGGACTGAATTGGGGAGTCACTTTTTATCTTATTTTACTTCACTTCTTTCTGGACCACTGCCAGGACCTGCAGGACTCCTGTCTGCTCGCTGCTGCTGCTGCTCGCTGATTATTTCCCCTTCTGCATAACCCAGTCCCAGCCCCAAAGTCTAAGGCATCAGGCACTGCAGCAGTTGGGGGGAGCGGCATGTTTAACCGGACCTCCTAAATAATTCATGCTCCTTAAATGCCTTGAGTGCTCGTTCCCGGACGCCCGCCATTTCATGAGACTCCTCCGGGTGTCTTGCAGTGGCGGTGCTGGTGCCTGGCTCACGGCCCCCTGACCTCCTGCAAGGGAGGGAGGCGAGGAGCTGCTAGGAGGGAGCTGGGGCTGCCAAAACGCTCCTCATCCTGCTGCTGCTCTCTCCCCTGGCCTTGGAGAAGGGTGGGCAGAGAGGGGAGATGTGCACGGGGAGGGGGAAGGCGGCAGGGTGGCAGGACTTGATTTGGACTTGGTTTTGCCCTCCTTGGGGGTCTTCTCTGTCTCGCAGGTGCTGTCCCGTCCAAGCCCCCACACTGGCCTGGGGACAAGCAGTAGCTTCTCCCACCCGCTGCTCTGTGTCAGCATAAGAAATTCCCATCACTTCCAGATCCGTTCAGGCTTTCCCAGTGGAATCAATCATTTTTCACTGACCTCAAGTTTCATACGGATCCAGGGATTCTGGTTCAAGTGGGCTGTGTGATTTTATCAGCAGCTATGTTCCCAGGCTGGGATTCAGAATAGCTCAGATGGACTTGGCTGTGTTTGGATTTCCATGTCTCCGGTGGAGATGGCAGTGTTTAAGCATTAATTTGTTCTGCTTGAGCTTGCACAGGAGGCAAACACAGAGGTCAGCCTCTGCCACGTTGAATCATGAGGGCCTCTTAGTTCTGCCTGCCCGCCCGCCTGCTTATCAAGGTTAATAAGAGCTGGCACGCTCCAGGGGTCCGGTTACACTGATTGCTTTAAAATCTTTCAGAGGCCACACTGACTATCAGGGGTACAATCAATGGTGTCGGTCCCCCTGGAGTTACGTCTGCTTACCCTAGTTGTTAATTTATCTATTAAAGTGCTGCTGAGATAAGCCACCTTTCTTAGATCAATATTGATTTAAGCTGAAACCGCACTGAAATGGGGATTTAAAGCATTTGCATAAACGGACTGATACGGGATCTACTTGTGCACTGCATCTCCCACATCAGCAGTGCAAAGAAAGTTTAAGAATTTACTGAAATCTCACTCCTCTGGGGCTGACACCAGACATCCCAGTCACTGGAGGATGGAGGAGAAGGTCCTTCCTTTCATGTGATTGTTAATCAGGTTCCTTGATCCATCCAATAAGCCTACAGAGCAGCTTTGGTCTGGCCCAGAGAAGCAGCCCAATGTTTCACACCTGAGCTGAACTTCTCTACTGAGCTACTGCCCGAGGCCCGGATCCATGAAGGAATGAAGGCAGCATTTAGGTTCAAGAGCACAGCCCCGGAACCATTGCCTATGTCCTACACATTCAAAAAGTTGCAAGTCCCTAAGTTCACGCTGTGCCTCAAATACTTTCCTTGTTGTTTGGCAGGACATCTCCACACTTCCTGCACATCTACACTTAGGTTAGAAATCCAAATCTCTTCCCGTTAATCCTCCATGCACCAAATAAGTGTATTTGGGCATAGCACAGATAACCACTGTCCTGAATTCAGGGTAAAATTTCAATGTAATTTCATTTCAAAGCAGTAATGCTGTTGCTGAGGAAGGAATGGGGAGAGAGCATCCACTTTTTCAAGAGACTGTAATGACGGATGCACTAGTGCCTGTGCATTATTTGAAAGATAAGGCTCAGATGTTTAAGTCTGGAGTGGGAACTGAGCTATGAACACCAGCCTTATACAGGCACCGGTCTCACGTTACAGAGAAACGCCTGCATTCAGGGGTGGAGACATGATTTCTGACAGCTACTGTCAACATTTCTGTTTCAGAGCTGCCCTCCCCAGCCTGCTGTCGGACAGAAACCCTACGTGGAGGTCGGTCATGGCCCCGGTGTACCTCAGCAGAGCCCATCCACATTGGCCCTGCCCCCAGATGGATCATCTGGCAGCAAAAATGTTAGATGGAGTTTCCCGACAGCGTGCCTGAGTGCCAGCTGCCCTCACCCTGACACTGAGAGGTCAAGAGGATAATCCTCAGTGCTACATGAGGCGAGGAGGTGCATTTTCACCTCTGGGCAGAAGAAGCAGCACAGAGTGACAGTAGAGCAGCGATGCTCAAGAGAAGAGGATTGGGTTAGCTGCTCAGCGTGCCACCTGGCATTGCAGCCCAGACACCGGGCTGCCCTTGTGGCTATCAAATATGATCTAAAAGAAGCCGTAGGTAACACACACTGCTTCATGGCCAAGCATTCACAGACGCTGCCATCACAGCCAGGGCTTTGCGGTGATCTTACACTAACAGGCGTCTGCGTGGGAGGGAGCCGGGCACGTTCTGCGGGCAGCACCAATGCTTCTGGTTCAGCACAACCCATCCGGAGGTCTTCTCAGTACAGCAGGGTTCACTGGAGGACTAGCTGAGTGTGCTGGTTCAGAGGGCACTAATGCAATTGTGCGATTAATTCTCGTCTGGGCTTTTGCTTGCTCCGAACGCTGCGCTCGGTGGGGACGGGCAGCGTAATGCGGCAGGTCACTGCCACGGTGAGCTGTCCCCTGACGGAGGTGACTGCTGGCCTGCCAGCGCCTCCTTCAAAGCAGCCATGAGTCACTGCCCCTGGGGGACAGCGAGCGCTGCGATGACACTCGCAATTGAAAGACAGCGAGGTGGAACAAACAAGGTAATTTCTTAATAAATATTTATTTCCAGGAAACATATTGGGCTTAATCCTCCTTCCCCTGACGTTAATGAAAGCTTTGCGCTGACAAGAGGTACTACAGAACTTGCGATGTGTTTTGACATCTGTGGATGAAAGGTTCTAAATAATAGCCGAGGATTTATGTATTCCTCAGTGAGAACACGAGCTAGCCCACTGGATAAATTAATATACACGTCGTTATGTTAAGTGTGGCAAAATGCTTCTGATGCTTAAACTTGACATGCTGACAAAAGGAAGCTGAGGATTTGGTTTATTTTGTTTTATTAAAATTTCATACTTCAAGCTTGCCTGAAAAATCTCCAAGTGCTTACACTTTTAAGACAGTAAGTCTCCAAAAAGAGACAAACATTGTAGCGCAGTTTCACAGACAGAGAAATTGAGATACGCAAAAGATCACTAAGACTTTAAGGTCATGGGACTGGTGAACTAAAGGCTGTGCCTTTGGTTATTATAAGATCCAGGAAGAGATATTTAATCATTTTCATCGTGGAAAAACCTTAAAATATCTTAAGAAAGGCACCTTCCTGGTGTAAAAAACATCACAAATCAGATGTTCTTTGTGTTTAGATATGTAGTAATGGCCAAGAAAATTTACTGTGCACTCACCCTGCTATATACTCTCTGTATATACTATATATATACATATATATATAGTATATATATATAATATATACTATATTATACTCTCACCATGAATGCTACATTTGTGGAAGACCCCAGTGGTTTTCTCTGCTGTGTGGAATATACTCTCCTGTCTCTAGGGGCTTCATTGTTAGTTTCCCAAAGCTTCTTAGAAAGTTTTCTCGTCTCTCCACCCTGCTGAATTTGCTGGATCAGTGTGCAGCACTGCCAGCATGTGCTAAAGCTTGTGCTTGCTTTAGCAAGCAGGTCTGCAAAGTGCTGCTGTAGTTAAGCCTTTCTTTTTCTCTTCTTTCATCTAGATTCCTGAACTTATTTTAAGCACTTGTACAGTGCTTGCTGTGGTAATGGAGAATCTTCGGAACACCAAACCTGATCTCAAAACTGAGAAGTCCATCACCTGAAAGTGATATTCAGTGGTAATGCAAACCACAAACATGTTTTCAAGCATTATGCTATGTGATACATAAGTACTAAATGCTAGACAGCCTGGTATGGAGTACTAGTAACAAATTACAAAATATATCATGGGGGTGGTTCTCTTTTCCAGGTACAGCCCACATCCCTCCTGTAAAGGAAGCCCATAGAAATGACCAAGCGTGCACCTAGCTATCAGCAGCCAACTGCCAGTCCTTCTGGCTTAGTCTGGTTTTGTATTTTCTGCACCCTCAGCAACTCCACAATTATTCTTCCAGACTGGGACAAAGTAATGACTAACAGCTCACTTGATGATAGTTTCTTCAGAGTAGAATAGAGTTGGATTTGAAGGTTTTTTTCTTTTAATTCATTTTTCCTTCAAGTTTAATGATATATACCTGAAAGAGTTTAGTACCCTGCCTTTTGTTCCTGGACACCCAGTCTGAAAAGACTACACTGATATCTATGCAATGAGGTGTAAGGCTTTTTAAAGGCTTATTTTTATGACATTATATAGACCAGGTCTCCAGTCTCTTGGATGTTTTACTGGCAGCTTCTACTAAGAGGCAATGCCACATCAAGTCAAAAAAGAATGTAAATGATAAAGCAAACAGGCAAGCAAACATAAATATATATATATTTTAAAAAAAAAAAGAAGCCTTTTGATATTTCCAGCCACTTGCTTTCTGTTCTACCTGAAATCTGTTGTATTCCTGGGGGAATGAGGTTTGGCATGATTGTGCTGTCTGTATGTCTCTCTGTACACCTTCCAGCTTCAGTGACATTTGGTAGAGAGGTAACAGCCTAAAAGAGACAGTCCTTTCCCAATTCTCCTAAATTCTCTAGAGGTGATTCTCTGGAGGAGGCCGACAGAGAAGGAGCCAGGGTGGGAAACTTATGTACCATTAGACAGCTGGGGATGCAAGAGAGACAGTTGCTTTATACATCCCAATCACAAATAAAATTTCCATGTTTATACCTTATAATGCACAAAAACAATCATCTCAGGCAAAATATCCTTGGGAAATCAGTTCTCCCTTGTTCTGGTTCCCTAGTCTTGTTCCCTGCATTTTTTAATGTGCTTCATCCACTTAGATGACTCACAGGGACAAGGACTGCCTCTTAATAGACGTCTGTACCCAGCACAGTCAGTACCAGTCTCCGCTGAGTCAAGGGCTCTTCCACAGCGAAGGCAATTACGCGCTGATGGAGCCTGTTCACTATGCAGCAATAACACTCAGATCAATCAGGTCGATCATAATCTCCCTTTTCTTCTCTTAGATGTAGCTAATGGAGATTCTGCTTTCCAATACCCCTCTGTTATTAATAAGAAGAATTATTTATTACCACAGAAAAAGAAAAAGCCACAGATGAGAAGGAAATTCATTCCAACAGAGTGGAGACTGTTTCTTCTGTCTTTCATACTGAAGACTAAATGCACAAAACATGATGTCTGTGCAACGAAGGGGCAAATGGAGTTTGCACCAGGTTTGTTTGGAAGTAAGGGAGTGTAAAACTCAGAGAGGAAGAAAAACAGGCATCCCTCTGCTCTCTCTTTACAGAAGGGCATGCCTTTCCAAATGGGTGTTGTCTTCATCCTCCCATCATGGCCACTGATGCCAAAAGCTCTTCTTGTCATGTCTTTCTGTGCAAGGAGAGTGTTTGGCTGCTGGAGCAGCACCCACGTTGTTGCAGAAGCAGGGTGGGGAGCAAACCCAGCTGTTTGCCGCAGACCCTCTGGGCCTGGTGCCTGCATTTGCCCTTAGCTTTTAACCAGACATTGTTTGCTGTGGGGTGCTTCTCTCTGGTCAGAGCAGTGAGCGGTGATTCCCCCCTCATATCCCAGCAGCTAGCATGCTGCTGACTCCCCTGCCTCATGCTCTCTTTCCAAAATAATTGCTCACGAAGACCAACCACTTCAGCAACGTTGCTGTTAGGACGATCTCCGCTACCGACCTTTTCCCAGCCCTGCGAGACCAGGCAGGCCTTTTGTTTCCTGCTCGGCCCTGCCAAACCTAACACCTGCCTGCGTCAGCTCAGTCTCCTGCCTCCCCAGCCCTTGATCCTCCTCCGCTGCCCTCCCGTCCCCACACAGACCCCAGGCCGGGCCCCGTGCCCAGCTGTGTGGGGCCGCGGCGCCCACCGCTCGCCCCGCCAGGCCCGCACGGCCTGCAGCCGCCATCCAAGCCCGCGCCATGGAGACGTCCTCCCCTCCGCCTGCCTGCACCGCCACAGCCGCTGCCGCGCTTCTGGCCCTCGTTAGCACTGCGCTGCTCCCCTGGCCGGAGCAGTCCTGGGGCTGTACACGTAGATTTAGTTACCGCGGGCTAGAGGCTGAAAGGAAACCCTACGTCACAGCTCTGATTACACTTACATGGCAGGAGAATACTCCTAAGGCTGCAGCTGACATTTTCTTTTTGTTTGCATTTGTTTTCTAAGCTGTTTTTCCTCTTCTCTGCTGTGTGATCTTTTTTTTTTTTCTTTTTCTTTTTTTTCCCTTATTTGTCTTTATGCAGCTGCTCATGAACCAGCTGTGAAAGGCTTTGTCCCTCATAGCAATGCATCGTAGCGCTCCCTGAGCTACACAGGCAGTCCCCGTTACAGATGAGGGCGAGGAAGAGGATGGAAACAGAGGGTGGTGGCTGCAGGCCTTTTGGGAGGAGGCAGGAGCAGCTGGTCCATGGGTTGGACTGGATGGAGACTTCAAGACAGCGATAGCTGGTTTCCAAGCAGCCTGCCCTGATTCCAGGTTACAGAAGGAAAATCACTCCCCACTTAAAGTCTGCACAGGATACTGCTCATTGCTTTTTTCCTACTAGAAAAAAAAATAATTAAAAAAAAAAAACCACAGACTTTCCAATGAGCTCCAGCACAACCTCCGCTGCTCTAGACACTGCTTTGCTTATTTTCCGCACATCATTCTCCCACTGCAGTTGCACTCTGAAACAATTTATAAACTTCAAGGTCTTGCTTAGAAAACATTTTCAAACGTGTTATCTTTTCACATAATTTGTTTGTGATATAACAGCTTTTTTTTTTTTTTTCAGATCATGCTATCTTATTACATCTGCCTCAGCTTTCCTCCTCGTTTCCAGCTCTTTACATTCCACCATTTCTTTCTCCCTCTTACAATGTCCATGTTATTTAAGTGAAAAATAATTAAGGAAAGGATGATGTGTTCTAAAAAATGTTGCATCACACTGCAGAAGGGTTGGTTAAATGTCAAAAAGACAATAGAATTATTCTTCCAATGGAAATTATCAAATGAAGAAATATCTAGTTGCTTAAGACAATTTGTAATGTTCAGCAGTTCTTTGGGAGCATTCAAGTAGCTGGGTTTCACTGTGTTCTTCTTCAGAAGGAAATAAATCGCACAGCCTGAGAGGTCCCTCCTGTACAGAAATGCCATATCGCGTGCATTTGGCATGAGCTTTGCTCCTTTGGCTCCAGTCCCTGCTGTCGGTGCTGCTGGCCTCACACATGCAGCAGTGAGGTCTCCGTCACTGCGAGAGCCCATGTGCCTGATTCACCTCCTCCCCGCAGGCTGCTGGGACCAGCTGTGCTGGTGGGCAATGCCTTAGTGTGGGAGAAAAGCCGTGGCATTGCCGGGCAGGCAGCCTGGCTGGCCCGGCTCTCCGTAGGAGCTGATATTTGGGTCTGGAAAAGATGAGAGATGTCTCTCTGTCACTGGTGTGCAAAGTGATTAATCTGAGGATATGACAAGTGAGCATTCAACAAATAAGGGGGCAGTCCACCCTCTAACTGCAAGTATTTGTTGCATACATATACCGCAGTGCTCAGTTACATCAGGTTGGTTAACGAGAGCTCACCAATCACCCAGCCATGTGTCCTAGGAGTTATGGGAACCTGGAAAGGACATATGGTTCATATGGCATATATGTATACATATGAATGTATAAATGTATTGTGTGTGTGTGTGTACTGTGATTCAGTATTATAATCAGTTATGATTTATTTTTTTTTTTCAGTTCCTTGCAACAGGTATCCTGTGCATACTCAGGTGGCTTCTATCACCACCCCCGTGAACTATTACTTTCCTTATCTGCACCTGTCCCATTTACCAAGACAAAAGCTGCGTTGAGGCAGCTATCTTCTACACCAGGCTGCTGAGCTGGGGATAGTTTGCCACCCCCTTCAGGTGGTGCTGAAAGTGGATGCCTTGATGCCCCCTTTTTCCACCTGTACCTGCAGCACTGCTGAGAAGGAAGAGCTGGCTTCATTGCTCTGTGGAGATGTAAGGGAAAAGACTCCATAACTCTTGAGAACATCTCAGCTGCCCCTATGTGAGAGGCCTGGATGCAGGAAGGATAATAATAACAAGCATACTGCAGCATTATTTTTTTTTTCCCAGCATTGCTCCTATTATATAAAGAGTGTATCTTCATGAGGAAAGTTAAACCCAGGGAAGGACACCCATGCTTTTCCTCACCTTTCCTACTCTTGTGCCAGGCACATCAAGCAGTGGTGCCACAGGTTGGTGGTGCCTTGTTTTCCCCTTGGATCTGCCATTTACCCTCTATGAAAAGCACAGATTTCACTTCAAAACAAACCAACAGAATGTTGCTGCTACAGAAGGCTCAAGAACATCCACAATAATAGATCCCAAGTGCATTATTTTTACAGTTGCCTGATTTTGGAGGTGGGACTGGCTCTGGACTTTCTGCATTTGACTTGGCAGAAGCCACCAGCCTCATGCCTCAGCCTCTTGAGCATTAGTCTCCTTCACTCCAGACATATATGTGTCTTTACAGTGCAGATTATACACAGCACACATTGCTACTTGTTTCTTTTCTGCCTGGAAAAATATTTTCCTTTCATGTAGTTCAATGTCATCTAAATGAATGCTTGCTGTCTTTCTGTCATTCTGAAGCACAAGTCGATTCTGCAGACAGTGCAGCACATAGCATTCAATGTTTAAGCTGTCTATTGAGCTCTACCCAAACACCATGGCCTTGAAATGAATGTGTTACACCACAGAATAAACTCATTGCAGAGAATTATGACTAATTCTGGTAACTGGATTTAACGGATTATGTTTACGAAGAAGCTGTTTCATTCTTTTCATTTCATGTCACATCCTATTCCATTTAAACTTGACATCCTATTTTTTAACAGAACAGATGCCACAACTTTAATGCCTGAGAAACAGTATCTCATTAGTCTCAAAAAAAAAAAAGACCAAAAACAAAACCAAAAAACTTCGCAGCTTATCATCAACTTTCATGAGAGAACTTGCAGACAGAGCAGGAAAGTGCAATTGGGTTCAGGAACCTGATGAGAAATACAGAGAAATGTTAAATAAATTATTACTTGTGCATTATTAAAAATAATAGTCACACTTCTATAGCTCCTGTCACATAATGCACTCAAAGCCATTCATAATTAATTTAAGAACAGCAGGTGGGTGAAGTAACTATACCAC
Organism: Anser anser; assembly: GCF_964211835.1. Lineage (NCBI taxonomy): Eukaryota > Metazoa > Chordata > Aves > Anseriformes > Anatidae > Anser > Anser anser. The sequence goes on along the minus strand of NC_139725.1, from coordinate 48,735,114 downwards.
GTTGTTTTTATGAGCAAAGAGCTGAGATATCAGGAATTGAAGTGTTTAAGGTAATTCAGACCCCCCTGGAGAAGTACCAGTGGTTTTTCCCAAAGGGCACTGCTTCAGGTAAATAATGTGGGCAGGCATCCCAATTTGTTTCCCATATTCTAAGCTAGTGGAACTGGGACCTTCTGTCTGTCCTGGATTTGGCTGGAGTATGGCCCATGGGGTCTTAGGCCTTGCCTGCACTAACCCGGCACCAGTAACTGCACGGGACGTGGGCTGTTCCGCTCCTTCACCACGAAATCCCGAGTTGCCAAAAAGATGTCTCAAGGTGCAACACCGTGACAGTGCGCTGAGGTCTCACGTCACATCACTTACTCTTGCTGAAGTCTCAGAAATTGTAATGCTGCATGGAAAAGGGAATAAAACAGCCCCCAATGCACGGCCACTGCTTTATCTCATGGATAGAGGCACAGAAAGTGCTAAGAGTGGGAGCTGCTGTGCCATGTGTGCACAGGAGGGGCAGGAAGATTTCACCTGCTGCCGAGCTCAGAGAGGAAATTAAAGCCCTACCCCAGAAGATTTTCTAATATGGTATATTCCAGAAAAAAACAATGACATTTACTGGCATACTGACAGTAACACAACAGTGTTGTATCAGAGCTTAAGTCAACTGTGCAGCTCGGATTACTTCCACTTTCGTAGGCTGGGCTGCAGAGTGCTGTGGGAAGCAGTATTTCAGGAAACAGCACGGTGAAAGAGTATGAGCTGTGCTCACCCAGGAGAGCGTGACTTGCCCTTGTTTCCGCTGCGATGCTTGGCTTTGCAAATGGCAGATGTTTCTTTTTCACAGCTTTCATCCTTATTTTGCTTCTTGTCAGCAACTGAGTCTAATTGCACTGTATGTGCGGTGTCTTATTGACTGTGTTCCTCATCTGGAAATGGCAAATTTTCTGTGAAACAAAATGATATCTTCTTAAGTTGTCATTTTTCTCCAGATTAAGGCACACTGAGGTGGGTTCTCTCTGTACCTGCTCACTGCATCGCACAGGGAGCAGCAGTGAGGTCCTGCAGGCAGAAAATGCTATTTTTGGTTCTGTACTTTAAAAGCTTATCTTTTCTTGCTCCTCCTAACATTGTGTGCTTTATCTAGTCATGCTTTAAAGCTACTATGAAATTCTGCATTTAAAACACTTCCCCAGAAAGCAGTAGGCTCTCTTTGGTAGAGAGATAAGTAGGAAGAACTTGTCCCATGTCACAGCTCTGAAAATAAAGCTCCTGGCAAATTACTGTTGCTTCCTTCTCATTTTGCTTTAAATTTAAGCTCTTGCAGGGGCTTTTAGGGTTGGCATCTGGCAAGAAGTGCCTGCAAGTGGCTCCAGTGCTGGGCCTGGCAAATGCTCTTCTGAAAGGCCCAGGGAGTGTCAGGGAAAGGGTTGGCCATGTCCTCTCCAATGCTTATTTTCTCTAAAGATCAGCAGGCCTCCTCCAGAAGGTAAAGTCTGAACTGTGAAAACAGATAATTTTTTATTTGTGTAATGGCAGAAACACTGTCAGGACTCCAGCTGCTGACGAATGGACAAACAAGCTGTTTCTCATGAAGGTTACCATGAGTTTTAGCTGCACTAAACGTAAGATTTCCTTCCCCAAAGCACCATCCTTTTCATGGGAAATACTTTGCTAATTCGTGTCCTGTGGCTTTCTCACTGCTATAGAGCTTAAGTGTGCTACAGGGGCTGCCTTATAAAATGGGCTATGTGAAGATTTAACGACTGCTGTGATATTTTTAATAACCCGGTGAACAGCATACTCTTCCCTCTGTATTTGAAAGAGCATGAAGAGAGGAAACTTGTGATGAGAAATGGCCATATGAATAATTTATTTGACATAAAACTGTTTTGTATCTTGACAAAAATCTTGTAACCCTTTGACAGTGGAGCTCCTGAGGCAGCACAGTTTGGTTCCAGGGCAATGTGGTTTTTTATCCTCAGTTCTCCTTTTGTAGCAGCAGTCTTCTTTAATCTTAGATATCAGAATTCATCATTAATAATTATACATCAGGACTTTTCTATCTCTATCAGCAATTATTTTGCCATTGTGCATTGCACATTTGCAGAGTGAACAATAGACAATTTATTGTATATTTCATAAGAAAGATATGGCCAGGAAACATTTACGTTTTTGTGAATAAACTCAAAGAATGTAAAACCCAAACAACAGAAATATGTACAGGTTTGGCTTTTGATTGCATTTTTACCCAGTAAAAATGACATTAGGATTAGAACTAGATTTTCCAAAATTAGATTTTCTGGAAAAAAAAAAAAAAAAAAAAAAGGTTAACTCAACTTTTCTGTAGTTAGAAGACTGTATGCAAAAGAGGTATTTAATACCATCAGGGAGCCATCCAGTATTTATGCAGATTTGACATTTTCTTCTTTCTCCACTGTTTGCACCTGGAGCCCAGGGTGAGCCGCCTCCCTGTGTTTGCTGTCTCTAAATGTCTCCGTCTGGGCAGCTCTTCGCTCAGGGCCTGTGCATACACAAAATGGCGAGGACCTCCGGTCCGATGTAATGTGAAAGGCCGTTTGCCATTCGCGGCCCTGGTGCTACCTTACCGTGCAAACAAGTGGCCTCCTCTCCCTCCTGAGGCACATGAGGCACATGCCAGCCCCCCACAGAAGTCCCAGCACGGGGACTGTCGTGGCAGGAGCAGGAGGTGACACCGGGACAGGGAAGATGCTGTGGCCCAGAGGAGGAGAAGTGCTGTGAACCCAGCAAGTGCCTCAGGTCTCTGCACAGCTCTGGTCCACCAAGCACCCGTGAGCGCTGCTGAGGGGCAAAAATCTGTGAAGGTTTCTGTCCTGTGACCCCCCCTGCACGCTGCCCCTCACCGTCGGTTAGGGAGGACTCTGAGCAAAAACTCATGGGGTGCAAGCATCCATAAAGCAGGTCAGCTCATACAAAAAGCATTAATTTGTAATAATAACAGCAGCAGCAGCTGTCTTGGCAGCCTTGTTTTGCCCATAGGACGACAGAAGACTACCACGTTCACTCGCAGCTTGCACAGACGTTTTAGCTCCCATTCCTTCCAGACAGCCCAAGCCTTGGGGGGAAGCAAGAAAAAAGGACAAAATTTATAGCAACAATATGCCACATTGCTGTGTGGTGATAGGAAATGTTGAGTACTGACCATCAGCTGCTGTCAGAGGACACGAAGCACCCACCAGGATCCCCCTGCTAATGAGCTCAGGCAAGTCCGTGCTCCTCAGCTGGCTTGAGGAGAGCGGCCAAAGAGGAATGGACCCTGTGGCTTCACCAGCACCATGGAAGAAGCCTGGGCAACCCTACATTTTTATGTAAATCACAAATGTGAATTTGAACTATGAAAAAATACCACCTCAGAGCTACAAAAGCTGAAGGACAGGTTAAAGACACAGTCTCCAGGGCTCGTGCAGGCTGTGGGGCTCCCTGGCCGAGCAGCTGCTCCACCAGCCCTCCTGCTGCCTGTGCCCTGTGCCAGGGGACAACCAGCCCAGGGTAAAGGGCTGCTCCAGCAGCAAGATGGCATCTGCATGCAGGGAGAGAGTGCATGGCTAAATCAGGAATCCGCACAGCGATGATCTGTCTTCAGTAATCTCTTCAGGGCTTCCTATTCCCCTTTGCTTTTTGTCAGCTAGGAAGGGCGTGCAGGTGGTGGGGAGGGGAGGCTGCTGATTTTCAGGTGGATCTGCAAGGACTCTTCTGTTCACTGTGCCCTCATTGGTGCTCTTGAGGGGCACACTTCCCACAGATCCAAGCACTTAAATTAGCACCACTTCAGTGCTATTTAGCACATATTCTTTCATATCTGAATTTGGAAAGAAACTTTTTGGCCCTCTCTCTGATCTAGGAGATACTTGTTGGAGCAATGTTGGTATCAGCTAACATTGATTCAGATCCGTCTGCTAGTTTGCCTTTTGTCAACATTACCAAGAGTTTAGACACCATGGTTTGCACTTTCCTTTCATCTACACTGTGCAGTCAGCTGAGAAGACGGCCCTTGTGGAACCGCTCACAGCACACTCCGCCCCTTTCATGCTCCGTCCTGCTCCCTCCTTCCAGAGGAGCTCATTCACACATGGCCTCCAGCAACTCCTACTGCCCCAGCAGGAGCCCAAAATACCTGTTTGTGTGTTTGTGACTTCCCTTAGTGAAATGAATATTTGATAGATTATGGAAATGACTCGTGGCAATGACACCCACCATGGTTATCGACACAGTATCAGTGAACTCGGCAGTGCTACATCCTATTTTCAATACAATCCTTTCCTTTATTCTCTCAGTCATTTCTGGTACTGCTTATTGTCTCTGTCCCCCAGCACCTCTGCAGCATGGTGCCATTTAAGATGGTGATGCTTTCTCCCCAGAGCAGCTTCCCAGATGGTTCTTAGCTGCTTTGTGGTGTCATGCACACCCTAGCCACCAGCTGGCCTACATCGACTGTCTGCTGTCTTACAGGGCTACACAAGCAAAGATCTTGCTGCTGGGATCCAGCCTGTGCAGACCTTTTGCTTCCTTTGAGTCCCTTTGTATTGGGTCCAGGGCAGCAGGACCCAGAAAGGCAGCGTGAGCTCGTGCCATATGAGCACAGGGTCCCTTGAGGCAGCATAAGCACCCCTGCACAGTACAAACACACAATCTTGTGGCTCTTCAGAGCCCTCCTATGCCACTCGTGTCCACCAACAAATCCAGCCGTCTGTTTGTTACATGTAGGGTCACAAAGCAGAAAACCACACGCTGTGAATGCACAACGAACATGCACTGTAGGGGAAATGGGACTGGAAGGTGTCCAAAGAATATGTCTCTTGCTTAGCAGGAGCGATTTAGCTTCTGTGAGCTGCTGCGAGCATCTCAGTGAATATTATTGCAAACAATCTCTACTGCCCCCATAAATTTTAGAAATCACAGAGACTTAAGATGTTCTAGAGATTCCAGTGTATTAAAGCAGGAGGCGGTGGAGATGGATAAAATTAAATGCTGCGTGTGTCTACTGTTGTAATGTTCTCCTAAACCTCTAGAGCATAGAAAAAGGACATCGGGTTAAATACAAGTTATCAGGCTGGAAAAGGATGAAATTCTTGCCACAGTCAGAATGATCAATTAAATGGAAGGTAATTTCTTTTCCAAATGTGTGCACTGGGACAAGTCCAAAGCATCCAGCTGACAAGCGCCACCAAAATGGACTATTTCTCTTCAAGCAAATGGAAAATCTGAACCACCTCCAAGGTTTTGGGGGCTTCGTGGCAAAGTTGGCCTGAATGGAGTTGAAGCTCGTCTGAGGAACACATTTCTCTGGGAAAATGAAAGTTGACGCCATCGACAGCTGTACAGGCAAATAAATGCTTTTGGGGTCCCATGGACAAAAAGTCACCGAGCATACAAACAGTGTGGCAGGATGAACACATCTTGAGAGAAAAGATGAAATTAGGTCATCAACCTGAGGGAAGAGGAGAAACCACGCTTGCTATTTGTTAGTGATTCTTAGATTGCTTTGTAACATGGATCAAAAATGACTTCTATTTCTAGCCTGTTCTTAAGAAAAAAAAATATTTTTGCAACTCTGATTCTAGAAGCTAAAGGTATTTCCTACTTCAGCTGCCATATGCCATCCTGCTCCAGCTGTGCAGCCAGTCTGTAACTCGCAGGAAGGGGCTGGTGCTCCCTGTCATAACCTCACTGGTAGCACTGCCAACATCTGGGCATCCCACATGCCAGCAAAGGGAGGCAGCAAGCAGCCTCCTGAGCCTCCAGGATCCAGGAAAGGCCCTGGGGCTCCAAGATCTTCTTAACAACTTTCTTTGAAAGGTAAGACAAGTCTTAAAATAACTGCCTGGGCTGTTTTTGGTTCATTGTGCTTTTTATCAAGTGTATATTTAGCTGCTAAAGCTTAGCTAAAGCCTCATCGGAGATGTTATATTCATAATGAAGCTTGTCCATGTAAGAGAGCAGCTCTGAGCATAGCTGGGAGCACCACAGGGTGGTTTCTCCTTGCCCACTGAGAAGTGTTCAGCGTGAGTGCTCTCACTTCTCAGCAACTATGAGGGGCTATCACCTCTGCTGTTCCTCTGCTGTTAGCAGTTTCATCACCGAAGTAGAGACAAAAATAGTTAAAAAACAAACAAACAAACAAAAACAACCTGAAATCAGGATTGGGGAAAAAAAAAAAGTTGTTGTTTTACTACAGCTGTAATCAACTAATGGGAAAAGCATCTCCATCTACCTGCTGTGGATATGTATGGGGGGAGAAAAGAGTGAAAAAAGCACTTATCTTTCCTGTACATAGCTCCTTTGTTATACTTAAACACAGAATTGTTATACTCGGTGTGCCTGCTGATAGGATGAAGCAGCAGAAAAAGATTATGACATGATCGTGTCTAGCACTGGCTTTCAAACGTGCATGGCTGCGATGAGAGGAACCATGCCTTTCCCAGGAAGGTGATGACATGACATTTGCCTGTGCTCTGTGGAGCCCATAGAGGCCAGCAGATTTATGGTCCGCCACAAACAATTCGAGGACTGTTAAAATACCTGCTGTGGTGTTTTAAACCAGAGCTCAAGTGGGGCTTCTAAAGGGGGAAGCAGAATTTGTTTATAGTACGTACATCTTAGAGTCACATCTAGCAAGAGTGGTTATGTTTCCTTGGGGTGCTTGGGTAGACTTGTATGGGTAACACTCGCCTGCTGGCCGATGGTGATAAACACGTCATTGTGCTGCAGCAGAACTCGATCTTGGCAAAGCCTGCTACGTGGCCAGGTGAAAATCTCTGAGACCCAGAGGTGCTTAGTATCACAGGAGAATATTGTTTCCTGTCTAAATAATACTTTGCAGGTTTTCTCATGCTCTTCTTTGTTCAATAGACTTGTGCCTGAATTACTTTCCATTCATCCAGAAATGAAAGGTACTTTGCCAGAAAGGGATTTGCTTATCACCGGTGTTAGTTGACATTGCATCACTGACTTATTTTGCAGCACAGTAGGGTCCACCAAGATAACATGATATAGAATCATAGAATCATTAATGTTGGAAAAGACCTTTAAGATCATCTGGTCCAACCATCATGAAGTTACAGGTGATGATACGACATGAGGCACGGGGTACTCCAAGACAGAAACAACTCTCTTTGTAAATCTGCAGCAGCCCTAAACTTTAGTAAATTCCAGCAAGTGGAAAAAATCATGTGAGCTGCCTCTCATCCTCTCTCTCTGATGAAAGCTCACCCTTTCTGTGACTCCACAGTGACTTTGTGCCCCATGTTGCATATTGCAGTGTGCTTGGGCAGTCTCATCTGAAAACATAGTAAATGGCAATTCAGAGAACTTCCTGGGGTGGGGCGGAACAGGATGGCATCTTACTGGGTCTTTTACTCAGCTTGTTTGGTGTCCTGGCAGGCAGCTGCTTTTCCCCTACAGTTACCTTGAACTGATTTTTGACCCGCATTTTAGACTGTCCAATTCTGCCCCTGCTCAAGAGGCATAGCTGATAGCCGCCGATAAGTTTCCTCAGCAGCCACTCCTTGCTGTTTGGGGTGAAGCTGCGTGTCCTAGTTTAGGCAAGTAGGTTGGTGTGAGAGGTTCTTCTAAGCTCTGGACTTCTTGCCGCCTATGACTGGGAAACAATTAGTTTGGTCAAAAGCACCTGCCACGGATGCCATTCACACCCTCTAGCTTCACTGGTGACAAAGTGGGTATTGGAGGAGGCAAAACGGCCACGGTTCCACTGGTGTGGGAGTGCAATGAGTAGCCACTGGGAGAGGGGCAGGCGAAGGGGAGGACATGAGTGAACTTGCAGTCACCTATTAGAAGGATGACAAGCAGAAGATAGTGAGAGTGATTACACATAAAATCTTTCACAGAAGATACTGTAGCTTTTTTACCTCAAAACTTGATACTGCTCTGGCAGATAATCAATTGTCAAGCACAAACTGGGTTCATTAAAAAGAGCAACTGTCTTTAAAAGTTTGGCCCACGTGATATCAGAGATCTGACTGACCCCAAAGTCTCTAGCCTGCAAAGACAGGCACCAATCAAAGGGAAAAAGAAAGAGATAAAGGCAAAGAAAATCGGATCATTATCCAAAGTTTTAGAGTGACTGAACTGGCGCCTACTGGCAAACTGCTCTTACCCTGTCCAAATGACCTCTGACATTGCTTTTCGCAGCTAAAATGATCGACAAATACTAACTGTGAATTCTGATGAATTTCAGCTAGTTTTGTGACTGGTGTTTTGGCTCTGACATCTTGCAAAACAATCAAAATCCATTAATAAACCTACCCCTTCACTATCAACTTTTAAATGGACTCAGCCATCAGAAAGATCCCAGGAACGGGGCTGGTGTGAAGACTGCCTGCCATTGCTGTTAGCAGCCATGAACTATACAACCCTTTCCTGTAGGGAGGTAGGAACTGTAAGACCTCCCAGCAATCTGATTTGAGTTTAATTCCAGACAACATTGTTGTGGACACTGTCTCCCTGTAGATTGAAAAATTCTGCATGTTGTTTTTTTTATTATATTTTTTTTCTCCCAAGGGGCTTTATGAATGCTGGCTGGACACAGCTGGAGCTGTGCTACAGGTTAGAGGAAAAATGATTTCCGTGTTACAGAAATGCTGCCTGCAATATTAAGGTCACACTGTCCTAACATGATTCCACCACAGAGATGAATACAGATTGTGATGCGCACTGTTACGCCGTGTCGTACTGAATTAACTGAAGGCGGTTTGCCCCAGGGCCTGCCAATTCATCTGTTCACTGGAGCTCGCCCCAAATCAACATAGAACAAAATCGAAAGATTCTTCCACGACAAACCGCCTGCTCATTCATCTGTTGTTTCACTGCGGTGCTGTTCTCATTACCACATTTGATTTAATTTGTACGTGTGCTAGTCATGGAAAAAAATAAAAATTACCATCATACCCTTGCTTTGGGGCGTGAAAGGTCAACAAAGCAAATAGCTGCTGCCTTTTGGGGCAATCAAAACACACTGTGTAAGATTAATGGCTTGCTTTAAATTAAGGAGCTAAAAAGGTTTTAATCCTTTCTTAGAGGTGTGTGTGTTTTAAATTAATTTACACAAGAATATTGTATAAAGGGTTCCTTATCATACATGGGCCTTTTCCCTTTCAAAATCCACACACATCCCAATCTTAAAAGAATAATCGTGTTAGATCTATGTTCTAAGGAGTACGGTTTCCTAAAAATAAAAAGTTATTCAGTTCATCAACTTGAGTAGTGATCGCAGTAGGTGGGATTTTATAAAAACACCTCTAAGGAACAATTGAGCTGCCACACAATGGATTAAAAACTTAATTTCTATTAAAAGTTTCAGTTTCAGCCCATGTAGAATTTTATTTACTATGCAACTTTAAAAATACTTTGAATTAATAATATGACATTCAAAAATTCTCAACAGTTGTGTTTAAACTGCTAAGACAAGCATTTTTTTTTCTGATAGCTTAGTAAGTTTAGCACTGTCAACTGAAACGATGTAAGTGGAGTAGATCAAAGGACGGAAGTTCCTTATTAATTCTTCCTCTCTAGCAGAAAGTAAAAGCTAATTTAGGTAATGAAAATGACTGATAACTAAGGTTCTGTCATCATTATCTTGTGACAAAATTTTGACAATACGAAGTTCAGTGTGGAAAAAATGAGATTTCCACTAAAGATGCTGCATCTATTCAACAGATAATGCTTTTGCATTTCACAACACGCTGTGACACCAGTTTGTTAGTGTGTTGCTAACTGTCATCTCCAGACCTCTTTCTAACTTCCCTAAGATCCCCAGCACGTACCTTCATCAGCTGCAACAACCAGACAAATACAAGGGTTTGGAAATAATGAATAGTAAAAAGCAAGATATAAATTCATGTGTGTTTAGGGTTGCTCCCTAAGCCAATACAATCCATAAGCATGAAAAGATTTTTAAAGGATGTTAGAATGCCTTAACATCCCGCATTTCTTAAAGGTCAAGTTGGGAAATCATGCCAATTTATCACTTTTAGTTACAACACAAAGATAAGCGACAAAGTCTTTGCTTGTTATTAGCAGCATTTGTGTAGTTAGGATGATCCAAACAATTATTTAGCAACAGTGCTTACCTGGCAGCACAGGTAACCACCCAGTCACCGTTTCATTCTCAGTCATTAGTAGTTAACTCTGCAAGCTTCTTACTGACATATCCTTTTCCCTCAGTGAAATGAAGATTAAGCTCTCTCAGCAAAAAGGACTGCATGTATTTCTGCTATTTAGTACCACTTCTGCTGAGTCTTTCAAAATACTTTATGGCCTCTGACTCTTATTTTCAAGGCAATAAGGATGCAATTTTAATTTATGTAAGGAAACATGACAAACCATACAAACTGGAATTTATTTCATTCATAAAGTACAACAAGAAATATAAGAACTTCTTTTTGCATCTGTGTTTTTAAATGCATTTCTGGTTACTTTAATTTTAAAACTTAACATTCTGTAAGAAAGTATACTATCAAAAGCATGTTTGAAGACCAGTTAGGAAGTATTCTTAGTCTGTGTTGCTTGACAGATTGTCACACAGGAATATTTTAAAACTTTTTTTTTCTGCAGAAGTCAGAAAAAAATCTTTTAAAATCCTCATTAATCTTAAATTAGGACTTACTTATTAATATATCAGACAAGGACTTGAAAGTTGCATATTGGCAATATCCTGCCACTCTTGTATTCTCAGTTGTATGTAGTTGCAACACGTTCTAGCTTCCTTTTGATAAGTCACGAGTTTTAAGATGACACACGCTACTTAGGACTCTTGAACCTTTTCTGCTACTCTAAGTAGCATAAGTTTTACAACAGGAATTGATGAAGTATAGTTTATCTACTTACAATAAAATGTATGGGACATTAACTCTGGCTAACTTTAATTTATTTTTACATGTTAAAAATATGTCATCAGAGCATAGCAAAGCGCTCTTTTAATCTTTTGATGAGCTGTTGTGTATCAACATGGCCTGGGAACACTTCCGCTGACTTTTGAGCAGCTGTGTAACTCCTCTGAAGATCTCCAACCTATAAGAAACACACAAACTAGTTTTGGAAATGCAAGCACTACAGTATTTGCATCATATATTCTGTAAAGTACAGTTCTGATACTCACAAATGTTTAAACATAGCTGGTCCTCAGACGCAACAAATAAAACAGACAGTATGCAATTTTTCAGACTCAGGGTTATGTCCCTCTTACTTTAAGGGGTGAGAAGAAAAAGAAGCGTTTGTTGTTTTTTTTTTTTTTCAATGGGAGGGATGCATCAAGACAGTAATTTTATATCTTACCTGACTTCTTGGAGAAAGGACAAAGTACCCTATGCTCAGTGCTCAAAGTTAGGAGGAATAAAAAATGGAAGACTTGGTTTTAAATTCCATAAATGTTGTCTTACAAATATAGAAAGGGGAGAGCCAATCAGGCCTCTGCAAAGGTCACAACTCCATGTGATCTGCAACCTCACAGAGAGGCAGGATAGCACACAGAGCTGATGAGATGTATATTGCTCCTCTGTTGCTTGTAGAAGTATGTTTCCACATTAGGAAAAAGTAAAGTTGGGAGCAAATAGATATCATTTCTTGGAAGAAGGAAGTGTATGTAAGGAGAGCACCTCAGAAAGTGGGTTCAGAAAAAAAAAGAACGCAAAAGTTTGGGACCCCATCTAGAAAAAGCGACAGCTTCCGGATGGAAAGGGAGAAGCAGCGGAAAGTGGCAGTAGGAGACCTTTGTTGCCTGTGTGTCTGCCAACACAGAACTTCAGTACAGCAAGAATTCTCTGGAGGAGAAGAAAACCAGGGTCCTGGCCAGAGAAGTTACGCCTTATAAACCACGACATTACACTGAATCTAAGAACTGCATTATCAGACTGCATAAACAGTTAGTTGACCTTGCCATTTGTCTTCTTCCACAGCCCGTGCAGTTCCTCTGTGCAAAAGCTATATAACAAGCCATTTGCAGACTAGGATTTACTCCTTAATCAGTAAGTATATAATGCAATTATTCCAAGCCATGTTCTGTTTCACAATGAAGAGGATATGCTTACAAAGTAATGGGTTGTTCACTCCTCGATGCACGTACTTTAGTATCTGTAGGAGTTGGGCTGCCCACACAACACAGACTCATAACAGAATCTTGAAGGTATAGGCACAAGCCAAGAAATATTCTTTTTCTTGTAAAAATTTTGGGACTTGTACAAGTTTCTCCTTATTAATAGTAATGTCAGACACGCTGTTAATTCGATGTCTGAGACACCCATTATGAAAGAAAATATTAACACACAAAATTCAGTGGTCATAAAGCTGAAGAACAGATACTCCTTTTGAGATTACTAAGGCCATGGGATGAATGATTGGTATTCCATATATATATATATATATTATATAATTACTGATAAATCATCTGAAACTGATAAATCATCTGATACTATTTTAGTTCACATTCTGAAAAAGCTGATGACTGTAAAGAGTGTAGATGGAATTATTAATGGACTGTCCATCTTCTGTGCATTTGGAGAACTGCAAAGTTACTATATGGCTAGTTGGCCTCACATTCTCAAAACCAAACATTTGAATGGTACTTTTATACACCTTCTGGGTACTAAAATGTAGCTTCAGTTTTATCTTGAGTTTGTGCACTACATACTCATAGAATCATAGAGTCATTCAGGTTGGAAAAGACCTCTAAGATCATCTAGTCCAACCTTTAACCTAGTACTAAAGTCTGCAACTAAACCATGGTACTAAATTTCAAATATACAGGTTTCTTGAAGACCTTCAGGGATGGTGACTCAACCACTTCCCTGGGCAGCCTATTCCAATGCCGTGCAACCCTTCCAGTAAAGACATTTCTCCTAATATCCAACCTAAATATTGTTTTGTCTTAGCTATTTGAAACTCTGAGTAATAACAATAAAAACTCAACTGCCCCACCAAGGCTCAATTTTTAGATTTTAAAATAGGACAGTACATTACCTTTTCTGAGAGTATAGCAAAATTAAAATGGGGCTCATACATATGAGGTGCTAAATATGAAGCAGTCTGCAGCAAAGCTCTTGCCTGTGTAGAGAAAGAAAAAAGATGTAGTGAAATCTGCAAGGGAGGGAGGGTAACAAGAATCTAAAGCAATTTTCATCTTTCTTGTAAGAAATCATTCTGAGTTCTCTTTACTAGGCCTTTGTTAATAATGCCACACTACATATGGGTTACACTACATATAAGTTACACCAACAGTACATCTAGGCATAATACAGTTTAAAAGTAATGAAATGAATAAGACTCTTGATGGAGTCAGAAAGGCCATGTTGGGACCATATTTAATTAGGCAATTCAGCTCTATATACTGAATATAGTCATTTAAAAACAGGCAGTTAAAGTCCCACTGAATGTATCTATTGTCTCTGACAGCACTGTGTAATAGTGGTTCAGTCTTAAACATCCCCAGAAACCTAAACTTTATCATAAAAATAAAACAGTTTTCACATTCAGCATTTTGAATAAAAGCCTTCAATGCTATTTTCACACTTCCTATTAGCATAAAAACAAAACAAAAAAAAGAAAGTGAGATCAAGGTGGTTTATAAGACATCCAGACCCAGGTAAATAATTAATATTATGCTCCTCTGTTATTGTCCCTGCAGCTTTGTTTGTGTGTGGAATTGAAATGGCCAAGTTGTGCTTTCCTCAGTGCTTAGACAGCAGAGCTTTCATCACTGTCTCTTTAGGGATGAAGGGAGAGTTGAAGGGATGGACAGATGTGTGTGTGACCATACATTCTCTCAAATGACCACACATGTTGGTTTGCTCAGCCGAAACTGCCCAGACTTATGGAGAAATACAATAAAATGATCCTTCCATGAAAGAAAGAAAAGAAAAAAAAAAAAAGACCCTTGGGGCTGAGGTGGACTTTTAAACAAATCACTGAGGGAATATGAAGCTGTAAAACTTGACATTACTCAATACATTAAACATTAAACAGTCTACTTGCTGGATTCAATCTTTTTTATGATCAGCAAAAGAGTAGTGTTAAAAACTAACTAAAAAATTAAGAATCAAAAGGTGCATTCTCATGCCATAAATTTAATAAAAAATTCAGGTCAACTTGTGAACGCTTTCACAAAAAAATTGAGAGTTCTGAAAATACATCAGATCTTTTAACAGCACTGGTATCTACTAACTCTTTGGAAAGGCAGAGCAAAGAATTTAATAAAAATCCCTTAATTTGACAATGTTGAGTAAATGCATGTAATAACATTGTAAAATAAAATAAAAACAAAGATAAGCTAAGTATCTTCGTATTTTTTATTTTCGTATGCATACATTTATTGCTGTGATCCTGAATTTTTATTATTCATGTGATACAAGAAGAAATTTGAAATTTTAAAGCTGAAATATAAAATGGACATAAAACATTTCATTATAATGGAAAAGCTCAGGAATCCTAACTATTATCAGTGACAACCTACATAGAAATTGGATAGAAATTCCACCCGGGTTTTAAATATCAGTAGCATGGCTGAAACCAAACTGAAACCAAAACCTAACTTCATTTGTCACTAAAAACATCCAGTGTTGGGTTCATTTCAATGTTTCCATGACAATTGACAGCCCACCTGAATAAAGTTATCTTCTAAGAATTATTTGCTCTTCAAAAAGATTTTCAAAAAAGTCTTTATATAATATTGTAGCTCTCTGATGTATACATGAAACCATCACAATAGCCTTGCTCCCATTCAGAAAGATTAAAACAGTCCACAGTAGTTTTAACGGACCAATAAACAGATATTAACTTTCATTGCATGTGTATAAAAATTACTGCTTTCAATCCACTGTGCATGTCAATTATATAGCTAATTGCAACACAACACAGCATACTCACATTAGGTAAAATGAACCACCAAAGTTACTGATGTGAAAGTGTTTCACAAGAACTTGCTGCTTTGGGACTAAACTCGAAAGCAGTCTCCTTGTTGAAAAAATCTTTTAAGAGGTGATCTGATTGTTGTTTTCTGTTGCCCAACAAAAGTATATTATCTACATTTTTAATTGAATATATCAGTCAAAGTTGTAATTTAAGTGATGATTATAGTGTGATAGGGTTTGTTATAGGCATCAACTTAGAAAAAAAGATCTCAACAACTGCAAAGTCACTGCAAACCTTGTTCATCTTGGATGCATCATTTGGATATGCCTAAGAATAAGCAGTTTAATGGGAGACAGCATGACAATGTGGAGGTTACTCTGAACCATGCAAAAAACTTATCATTTTTTGTGCCTATAGTAGTAATCTTCAAGTACAAACAGGCCAAAGAAAGCATTCTGCTTAGGCTGAGGTTAACACCAACCTGCTCGATGTGACCTTTTTGCATTTCCAGTACAGCCAAGTTATTGTAAGCTTCCGCATAGTCGTTATTGTTGACTAATGTCAGCTTGAAACACTGGTAAGCCAGATTCAAGTCTCCTATCCCCTGAAAGTAAGATTGTATTTTAATTTCTGAAAAGATTGGAAACAACATGCATCTGTTTTGTTGTCTTGGTTATCTTTTCATCCATATGTACTACCATGAAATGCAAATTACAATAAAAACATGCTGATCAGAACCATATGTGCTTTCTTCCCAGACCATCTCATTTGCTTCTCATTCTTTACCCAGACAGAATTGTTCCTCTCCAGCACAAATTTACATGCTTTAAGTGAGATTCTTCATATAACTGAATGCTTAGATGGCTAACGTGTCATCTGAAGACCATTCTATACACTACACCTTTAGCAGGGTAAGAAAAATAGAGACATCTCCAGGGGAAAAGTCATCTTGCTTCTCTGTTTTTAAATGGATTAAAAAAAAAAAAACAAGCACATATAAGCCTACTTATTAGAAGACAAAAACAAAGGGAGATTAATCTCTTTGTATGGAGACATTGTCTCCACGTTAATGTTCTAGTTTTATGACCAACGCTGATACAGCATCAGGTTAAACCTTAAAAGTGAAAAATGCTGAAAAATATATGCATATCAGTTCAAATTTCAGTGTTTTAGGTGGTATAAATTAACGTGTTCATCCTAGCTGATGCACAATCAAGATGAACAGTTGAGTTTCTCTCTGACTTAAATGGCAATCAGCATTTGGACAGAACCCACGCGAGAAAGCTAGCAAAACATTATTTGGTAACTTTATTCTGGACAGATAAACAGAAATCTAACATAACTTCTGGAATAACATCTGCAAAAATGGGCAATGAATGAAAATTAGTGTATGAATTTAACAAATTTGATGACACAATTAAAAAATATCCCTGTTGCTGCCTACAAGACAGAAGACTGGGTATTTTAGTGTCTGTTCCATGATGCTCAATAGGCACTTTTTATGACAACAAAATTAATCTATTGCTCCATGTCATATAAATAACAGCTCAGAGAAAAAACATCTTGAATTCAATTTTATGTCAGATTAGCTTGTATTGCAGCAAAGGCCCTCAAGAGTTGGTATGTGTTACAAATTTTCAGAAAGAAAGGAAGGTTAAAGATGGTTAGAAAGGGAGAATCTTTTAGCAGGAGTAAACTACATTCTGTGATGATGTACAGAGCTTTTTTCTTTTCCCCTTCCTCTCTCTGAAGTGCAAATAAACCCTTAATTAAGTCTTTACTATACTTTATCCAATACACTAGCAGGTTTCATATTTCAAAGTAGGACAATGATTCCTTCCTAGATATTTATTTTCCGGTTTCTGTAAAATCATACTTATTCAGAAGGATTGTTAATATTTTTCATACCACAGCCACATGTCCCAAGTTGTACCACACATCTGCTGTCTCTTCCTCATTTTCAGCCAAAAACAGTGCACGTTCAAATGAAGTTAGTGTCATATCATATTGCTGGGCATAGAAGCAACAGAGGCCCAGATTGTTAAAAAGCTGGCAGTTATAGACACCCATCTGCAGGAGCCGCCTAGATTGAAAGAAAATATTTCTTATTTTTTTATATTAATTTCAAATATGAGTTCAATTCTAAATGACAAAATTCTCTCCTCCTTCCTCCCTATACCAAGAGTTTAATAGCCATGTACCTTAACTTTATTTTGAGCTCTCTGACAATTTTGTTACAGTTTTACACTTCGTAAAGGTTTTATGAATGGCAGTGCAGAGCATTTCTAATTAGTAGAATCAGAGCTGTGCAAAACAGTCTCTGTGTAAATTAAATGACTTCTGGCATTTTGACTGTCATATGACCTGACTTTACTGTCAGACAGAGATGTACACAGACTTTCTCCATTTCTTCTTTCCAAACCCTTGACCTCAACCAAGCTGTAAATGCTACAGTTAATTTTCATAACTCTTCAGGCTTCAAATTTTTGCTTGATTCCTGTCCCACAGCACTGCTTTAATCGGTGCTAGTACATCTAGTGTATGAATCTACATTAATCTTACATGTGAAGCATAAGTCAAATTTTGATTCAAATTGATATTGTTTATGTGTCTTTTAGGATGGATGTTTTATAAAAATGCTGTTTATTAACATTAATAGGGAAAATAGGTATGCTAAGAGGGCCAGGGAAGAGATATGATGTCTTCAGCATCACTGAGTTTCTGAACCTAAAGCATAAAAAACCTCAGGTACAACAGAAATGACATGGCAGTGCTTAGACTAACTTCATTTGTTCTTAAACTTACGAACGTGAGTCAGACTCATTAGCAACCTGTCTCAAAATAACAAGCAAGCAGCATCATTTAATACTGTCTTTTTATTTCTTTCAGTAAAACATAGGGGAATCCCAGCTCACATTCAAGTAAGAGGTTTTGTGGTCACAACTGCCTATGGCTACAGGTGGAGTTTTTCAAAAACGACTCCTTTCCAAAGGGCTGAATAGGAAGTCCATTTGCTTCCTGAAAGCAAATGAAGTTGAGAATAAGGCTCAGCATTCTTAAACTGCCTCATGTTGTGAAAGATCATTTCTTGTTTATTAACGGAACTATTTATATATATTTATATACATAATTACATATCTATAATATATACAATTATAAATATATATATTTATTAACTGAACTATTTTGATAATCTGTTGATACAAGCTTCAAGCAGAATGATGACAAATCTTTAAAGGAGATGTACTTATCACTGGCAGGGAATATATGTATGTTGGTGAGTTGGTGTGCTAATTTTATGGTTATATTTCTCCAAAAAGCTTGATCAACCTCCCACGTTAGTCTTCCAGTGCTCTTGTTTTGCTATCAGCATTACAAAAATCAACCCTTTGTATTACCCTCCGATGTGTCCAGTTCCCCCTTCCTCCCCACAAGTGTAAAACCTGTAAAAATACCTGTAAAACCGCAGAGCTATCTCAGGCTGGTCTGAATAAAAACGGTTGCTGCCAATGCATGCAATAGCTTCCACGTGAGTATTGTCTTGTTTTAAGACTTCTTTATAGTACTCTGTAGCTGAGGAAATATTGTTCATTTCCTATACAATGGGAAAAAAACAAATTAATTCTACTTTTTATCACCAATTTCTATATTAAAACTTACTAAAATGTCAATCTATTGAGTGCTTTATCTGTGTCCTGTACAGTACTTAACTGAGATTAATTATGTATGCCCCTGCAGTTCTCTAACTGTTGTTACAATGCATCTAACTGTTGTACAATGCAACATCACTACTTCACAAGCGTCACACACATGGACAAGAAGAAGGCATATTCATTTATCAGTGCCAGCTGTACCCGTCTTAACTCTACGCCATTGGTACAAAAAAAGGTGTTTTTTGTTGTTGTTCTTGTTGTTTTGTTTGGTTTTGTTTTTAAGGAAAAAAGATTGGTCATAAGCTTAGTATGTGCAATGGGTATTTGCTATGTTTTGCACAATGCCTTGTGATATATAGTACTGTACAGTTGATTTCCCAGTATGGTAACATACAGAAGATTTATTTCCCCAGTCAATGTCTCAATTACTTTCAATGCTTTGTAAATCAACTTATGAATTTCTCCGAACATAAATGACAATATAATGGCATACCAAGAATTATTATGTGCCTTTGAAAACAGAAATCATGGATTTACTACCAAAACTTGTACTGGGTAGGATACACCAGTTAAGAGAACTATATTTTATCAAAAAATATGCTTGGATGTATGCTAGTTGGAAGACGAATTAGGGTGGACTCCTTGCTATAAATGTCACACTGTTTCTGAGAAGTAGAAGTCACCACAGGACTCTGCCCCATAATAGAAGAAAATAAACTAAAATGGTTTAAACACACTTCTGTGGTTAGAGAGGAATAATTTCTACCTATGTGCTGTAGATGTACTGTACTCTTAACCTGACTAAAGAACAAGCTTTTTTTTTTTTTAACCTATACAGCACATTTAGCCATGAAAATATGTATTTTTTTCCATTAAGTGAAACAGTATTAAAGCAGACCATTTACAAATAACATTTAAAAAAAACAAACAAACAAGTAAGGTCTACAACTCTTCCCATAGCCAAAAGGTAGTGACAGAGAAGAAAAGCTCTGATTAAGATGCCTGATGCGCACATTTCACTTGTGAGTGTATGTAATAAGAACAGCCCTGTGCTGCAGTACAAATCTTTGCTAATAAAGCTATAATCCTGCACTCAGGTGTCAGTGCAAAAGTATATTCTGTCAAGTATATGCAGCCTTTTATAATTCCTTAAAGGGTTACGCAATGTTATGTATGGTTCGGCAAAATCATATCCATATTTAAAACTGTTTAGCAATTCAGGAAGAAAAGCCTCCAAAAATTATGCAGCTGTTTTGTTCCTTGCTGAAGGACAAAAAGGATTTAATATGAAAATGGATTAATGCTTAGGGGTTAGATGAGAATGATGAGACCAGGAAAGAATGCCAAGGATCAATGTAGACAAAAAAAATTTCATGATATGTTTAAAACATTGGTTTTGGAATAGCATCATTACCAACTTTTAGTGTAGCACAATATTAAGCCCACTGACATGAAAATACACTTTTAAAATGCAAAGTACATGGTTACCAAGCTAAAACGAAATGACTACTTTAAAACTAATCCTACTTAAAATAACATCTACTTCAAAACCAAGAAACACACATTCCAACTGTTCTCACTGGCTTAAGAAATCAACAGTGGCTTACAGCACAATAAAGACAGCACTGATCCATCGACTATCTTGCTGTTTAATACTGCCAGCGGGCTGTTGGTGACTTGAGCAATTTCAGTCCGATGAAAAATATATGAACTTGACCAAGCTACGCAGACAATATCTGGACCACTTGACTAAATGTGGTGATGGTTCTGTATGTCTGAACAAGGGTCTCCGTAGTGTGATTAACCATTTAAAAAAACAAGCATGCAAGACTCCCCTGACATTACTTTGGTATCTTAGATAATGTTACCTGTTTTGCATTAGTGATACTAGAAATCAGTGTAGTTAATTTTTGATGCCCTTACATTTATATTCAACTATGGGCTCTTTTTCTTGCTTGAGCAGCTAACCTTGGCCATAATTGCATAGTGCACGCATACCTCGTAGATTCTGGCAATTCCACAAAGAAGAGTCACTTCTCCAGGAAATCGTTCTAATCCTTGCTTAAAAAGGTTTAATGCTGTTACAGGCTGGTCCAAGCGCATATACACCTATGCAAATAAAGAGTGTACATAAATTTCAAATGTCTTTATATTCATACTGCTGTTTGACAAGGGAGGTTAAATGGAAGGAATGACACCTCACTTTATGCAGTAAAACATTAGCAGAGATGGCGAATAATACTAGGAAAATATTGGAGTTAATACTGAAAAAAATCTCTGTAATATAGAGAAAATAGGCTAAATAAGATAATTAAATTTGCATGCATGTCATCTAGACATTATTAATTCATCTGGACATTACTAATAAACTAAAGAAGTTATCTATTATCATATCAAAAATATACTTTAACACTAAGGTGAAGGTATTACCTTGAATACTTTCCTGATTAATATATTTTTAAAACTATACATTTGGGCTTGAAAGAACTGGATCTTCTGGTTGATAGTGCTGGAATAACAAAATATTTTACTTAGTTAAATAAGACTGCATTGCACCAGGCACCGACGCTTTCAAGTCTCCTTAGTGCTCTGACAACTTTCCCTGTCCTAAATAATAAAGTCTCTTAGCAGCAAGAAGGCAGTTTGTTCCTCGTGATTTTGGCTTCTTTGTTGATTCTGACAACATGTGATGTAGATAATTTTGTGTGAGAACTGGAGAGAGGGCATCAATGTGTTGACAGAGACCACCTGTACAGCCGTCTGAGAGTACAACTCTAAAGCCCTCCTGTTGTGGGGTATGCTAACAACAGCTACAGCAAAGGGAAAATCCCCACACACCTACTTTGGGAAACTAGATGACTACAGTGATTAATCTGTCTCCCACTGAGTGGAAAAGTGTTTTGAGTGTTCCTGTTGGTGAAATATTACATTAAATGATAATACTTGATGTAACTGAGAAAGGGAAACAATCTGTGACTGGTATCTTTCTGAAAAAAAACAAACAAACAACCTTGTGATGAAATGGAGGAAAAATATCAACGTTAACTGAACACCCAAGAAACCTCCAAATGCATTTTCTGTTTCTGCCCTTAAGCCTCAGGGAGGTTTTTTTATGATGGGGTGGGAGTTGGGACTTGGTAGACTTGGACTGCTCCAATGACATCATCAATTAATATGCTGTAAGTCATCAATCTATTCGTAATGGATTTTATATCTGGGTATCTAAAACAGACTTCAAATCATTTGCTATAGTTTTTCACTTATAAGTTATGCAGCAGCTGCTGATGAATTTAAAGTCTGCATTGAATTTTAAACTTCAAGTAAACATCTCCATTGTGACTGTCACTCCATTCACCTTCCTTTAATCAAGAGTAGAAGTTTCATATTCCTTTAGCAACAGTTTACTACTACGAAATTACTCTTTACAGAGTCAGATGAAAGAGAATAAATGATATTTGGGTATTACTTCTTAATTAGGAAGAACCTTGGCTGATCATTTTACTCCTAATTATCACCAGTGCGAGTGACTTGTATAACAACTCCTAAGTCTGCTTTATAAGCCAGTGCATACTGACATACCTTCAAATAACTTTTTTCTTTTTTGAACTGAGAATTTTAATAAGCTGGGGTTTTTGTTTGCTTGTTTGGTTTACGACCTGATCTAGCTATGAAGCACAGCTATCTTCATATTCTTAGGGCAAAAAAGGTAAAAAATGGAGGTCAGGGAACTCCACAAGTTCTGTTCCTTTTAAAAATCTTTTTATCTTTGTTTATGAAGTATGTTTTCTCTCTATCTGTGGTATAAAAAATCCCATTTCCAGCCCTGCTGGGTCATGAAATATTTTGTAACTCCTCAGCAATATTCTTTTTTTATTTTTTGTTTTTCTTTCAATCTTTTATCCTTTCATAAATTACATTTCAAGGGAGAGTTAGCTTTGAGGAAAATATAAAAAAAATGATTCTGATAACTGTTGTTATACAGACTATAACCAGAAAACAAATCGGTACTCTGGTATCAGTCAGTTTACACAGAACTTGATGCACGCCTATTATTTTTTAATGGTTGCTTAACTCAAGACTTTTCTTTTCAGTATTGTCAGATTCAGCTAGAACTCAGTGCCCTACCCTATTGCCTGTCCACCAACAGTCACTAAATCGTGTTGTGTGATGCCTTATACTTGAGCCAGCTGGTCTATGGAGTGGGAGGTGGAAGTTCAAATAGGAGCTCCTACTTGTGCTACTGGGGGAGGGAGACTATTGAGGGGGGGAGCACATAGTAAATCACCGTTAATCCAATTACTCTGCCAATTTAATCACTCTGTGTAGCTCATGAATTTTGCAGAGTGACTCCTGCTAGTGACAGAAATCTAAAATGACTAAGCTGAATTGAATAAACTACCTCAAAGTGCTGTACTGAAGACAAGTCTTCAGATATCAATGGTGACAATTTAAATAACTAAAAGTAAACAGCTCAAGGAATGTAAAGGTACAGCAAGTATCATAATATGAATATCTTTTGGATTGACTTGAGTCAGGTGGCTTGAAGGCAGCTGACAGAGCAACTGATTTCATCTCTTTCTAGGATGAGAAGAAGGAAAATGCAGTTTTAGTTTCTCAGGCAACCTCTTTTTGAATATCTTTGAAAATGTTCAGTCTGATACATATCTCTGCAAACAAGTGATTCTGAGGCTTACCTGTACCACTTGTTTTTTTAAAGCTTTTAATGCCTTTATTTTGACAGAACATTTGCTGCTTCAAGGTCTCTGACTGCTTCCTTTAACTCACTTTGTTTTGATTTTGCTTGTGAAACTAGGATTTTGAGCTTCACTCTTCACTTACTGATTTATTGCACTAGTTTCCTAGGGGACCACAGATAGCTATACTTTTCTTCCTACTGAAACTCCAATAATTCTTTAGCTGTGTAATCCTCATTGGAACCTGGACCAAAGAATATACTGAGGTAGCAGAAGGGTTTTTCATGAAATAAGCAAACTCCAAAATCTTTTTTTGAACTATACACTTCAATTTCAACTGTAAGTAGGTATTGTCTCAGGTCCACGTGGAGATCACACGCTATTAAACTCAAGAGCTTATCAAGCTCAATACTCAACTATTCTGGTGTACGAACTTCACTGGAAAAGGCTGGAATTTCACTTCATTCTGAAATAAGCAAATTGGTGACTTACTTTTGCCAAATACAAGATTGTATCAACCATGTCCTGTTGCTTGAGAGCTGACTTGAATTGTTTTTCAGCTTCACGATATAATCCTAACCTAAAGAGACAACAGATAGATGTAGAAGGTTGTTTTCTGGATTTTTTTTAAATAAAAGCTAATTAAGTAATGAAGCAGGGCACACTAAACCAAAGAGAACTGTCCAAAAGCATACTTTAAGGTCATTTATTTGCGTGCATGTGAACAAAACCCATGAATATATTATTATAAAGACAAGCATTTAAAATTATGAAAAAATCAAATTCATTAAATCGTAATTCTACATAAGACAACAATAAGCAACTCTGGTTGTCTAACAGAGTTGCTCCCCGACTGACTGTAAAAAATCTTTTTGACTGACCACATAATTTTAACATTCTTTTAGTATTAACCATTTGTTACTCTTTCTTGAAAACATAAAAACACAACCATCAAAAATCCTGCCAAAAAAAATGGATATCGCTAACATTAGACCATTTTCAGTCTTTGTTCATCCGTGGTCTCCATATGTTTCCCTGTGAAGACACAGAACTCGGCTTAACATGTTTAAGCTTACCAACAATAGGTTTCTCTTCTCAGTTACTTCTGTAAATAAGTAATCCATGGCTCCACATGAAAACTGCTGCTTTATATATAGTAGTAGAAGCCTCTGCCATTTTGATTATAGTTCGAAATAACAATAGGACATTGTTAGCTGTTTTCAGATAGGTTTGGAGGGGAAGGTAAGAATTTCTGGGCCTTGTTCGAGTCTCCAGATGGGAATGTGTTCTGGCTGGCCCAACGCTGCTTCTGGTTTTCATCTTCAGGAACAGACATGACAGAGGCCCAGTCCTGTCTCTCTAAGCTACCACATCTCATTGTAATGCTGTTTTTTCTACTTGTTAGGCCTCCCTGCCCAGCTCAAAGTTGCCCCGTTTATCATTTTTTTCCTTCATTGCCCATGATTGCTCATCTACACCTGCTCCCCTCAAGCTTCCATTTTCCTTTCACAACATTTGTCAGTTTGTCTTCTGAACACCACAGAGTCTTTGCCCTGGTTGTTCCCTTACTCTCCCAGTTCCTCGTCAGCAGAAGACACTTTCTCTTAGCCTCATCTCAGAAATGACAAAACTCCTGTTGCTAATATTAAAAATCTTTAATTGTGTGTGGAAAAAAATGCTGTACTGTAAACTACACCACAGCTCAGTCTTAAGCTCAGGTAAATCACTTGCTTTCTCTCCGGGGGGGTGGGGGGCATATGGAAAATGAAGCTCACAGAAGTCTGTTTCATCTTAAAAGCACTTGTTTTCAAGTGTTACTGTAGAACAGACTATTTTGCAGTGATACATAAATGCTGCATAAACTACAAAATTAAGAGGATTGTACCGTTTCAGCAATAGCAAAAAGTTAAACTTTCCCAAACACAAATTGCTTTTTCTTTTCTTCAGCCAAAGAGCACATATACTTGGTGAAGAAACACAAAACCAAGCCAGAACAAGCCAGCCAAAACAAAGAAACACGGCCAATGGGGAAACAATGCAGTTTTGGATCCTGAAAGTACATGTACCTGCTTGGATGCTTTAGTCTCTATAGCTTTATTCATAAAAATCATGAAAGTGATGAATGACCTCGAAGCTCAAAAAAAAACAGTCTAATCTTCTAAAGAACGTCAAATAAAGGTTAAGGATAATGAAGAGTTTTGTTAAGACTGGGCATCTACAAAGAAGTAATAGTTTCAAGACAAGATACAACGTGGAATTATAAAGGGTTAACTGCTTTGTAGTATAATCAACCTGTTCACACAAGCATTGCTTATACAATCGTAAAGACTGCAGATGATGTTTCAATTTAAAAAAAAAAAAAATCAGTATCTACACTTTTTACATTCATAGGACAAACACTGTAAAAAGTCAAAGGGGAATTTGCCTCGGTACTTGCTTGAATTATAGGAATCTGGGTTGCATCAGAAGGAGGTTTACCTGATGAGGTAGAACTGGCTGCTACAGTCCCATCTAGCCCCTCAGCAACCACTCTGAACTGCTTGCTACAAGCTCTCCTCCCTGCTGCTGCCACTCTTATTCCAGAGAGGAATGTAATTGTGCAAAGTGTTGGGGTCCTCCCAAACAATTTCTATCAGACTCTTGTGTCTTGGGTGCCAGCTCTGATGCCCTGGCATCTTTACAACTGTTTGGTACTCCTTGGGCAATGCATCTCTGGCAGTCAGTAGCTAAAATTAAGATCTCATTTTTTATTATTTCATCAATCTGAAGCCCTCATTTCCAGTTAATTTCTCGAGCCAATATTCTACTGTTCATTCTGTGTTTCTTTTTAAATGGTAGTTCTTTTTGTTTATTTACCGAATTTTCAAAAAAAAAAAAAAACTTTAATAAAGATGCAACTAATTTAGTTACTTAAAGGTACTCAATACTGGTGCCTTTACCTCCAGTAGCTGACCATAATCTATCTCCTTGCATTAAAGGAGATTTAACTGTAATCGCAGTCCTCTCCAACTAAATACATACTGAATTATTTTTCACTCTACAACATTGCACAGTACACACAGTTCAGGTCCTGCACTTCTACTCACCGATCATAGGAAAAATGAACAATGGCTTACCTATAGCAGCACTTCCCAATTTGGACTTTCCACCACCAGTCCTTGAATTGTGCATGCTCGGTGGCAAGGGCTGCCAAATCTAGAGCCTTCCAAAACAAAGCCATCACCTTAACATTAGTGCCTTCAACGTTTATGCAAACAATCTTGTGCAAAGACTTTTGTAAAGAGAAAATTCTGAACAAACAGTCGTGGCAAACTCAAGGAAGGTGCACTGCTTTATGGTTACTCTTTTTACAGTTGAAAAGAAAATGTAATCCTTATAGCTTATAGCAATGAAAGAGAAAATACAAAATTAGTTTGCTTAGACTTACAAATTGTGGCTTCAGAATATACAGAGCATTTGTGTGAGCCAACACACTTTTTCCAAGCCACCCTTCCTTGTTCACTAAAAATTGTTGAAAACAAGTAGAAGTATACTAAAATAAACAAATCAGTTCAGCCAGTCTGAGATACTGAAGAAATTGTCATCTCATTGCTAGTATCAGGCTGCCTCTACTGCTGGGGACTCTCAGATGTGTACAGTGGGAAATACTTCTTCCTTTAAAAGCCTGACATAAAAATTATTCTACAATAGATAGTAAAAATAGATAAATATTCTAAGAAATAGTTAAGAGGGTGGAAGTCTAAAACCTCTTCCATCTGGTATATCAGAAAAGTAGGCATGCTAATCAATGTGCTGCCATTGGCTATTGCAGACACAATCTATGGCTTTTCATGCTTTCACTATAATTTCTAAATTCCTGTTAAAACAAATTGATGTGTTTTCTGTACCAAAACCTATCAAAGAAGCAATTGTTAGTGTTTACTTTTTGAAAATACCAGTTTCTCCCAGAACATATCAGTCATGCTACATGTTAATTCTACTTCAGGGATATCAACATAAATAGTCTTAGAGTCTTTAAAGCAGATTTTCTTATAACAAAGAACTCATTTTCTTTATTTTCATGAACATTTTGCAGACCACAGAAATCAGAAACTTGATGTCTATTGGGAACAGTATAGAAGAGTTCAGTGTGCTGGCCACTCTGTGGCATAGGAATCAATAGTTTCCAGGAAAAAAATCATACGAATACTTGAAATATGTCAAAGAGCCCAATTTA
This sequence comes from Anser anser, assembly GCF_964211835.1. NCBI lineage: Eukaryota > Metazoa > Chordata > Aves > Anseriformes > Anatidae > Anser > Anser anser. The sequence continues at coordinate 48,707,662 of NC_139725.1, read as the reverse complement.
GTGATATCAACCTCTGGGCTTGATTCCATTTCTTCCTGCTAGCAAAATGAGGCTGCAAGTAATCGACAGGTGTAGATCTGATATAGCACACAAAGTCATCGGAGCTACAACAACTTACATAAGTTGTTCTATTTTGGCTTTGTGAAAAGAGTTATTTTTTCTATAGCAATTCAGTTTAAGGAGTTGCATTTTGGTGTCCTCAAAAGAAAGAGACAATTAGCAATCCCAGCTTCTGAGACAGGAGAGAAAAAAACAAGAAAGGTTTACAACTCTGAAGTCACTATCTGATCCAGGTGTGTGGTATCCTTGAAATCCTCAGATGACAGAGCTTATCTGGGCTGCCTTTTGTTTCTTAATAACTTTGCAAATAGCACAGCCAGGCCCCTGGACACCACAACTGTCGTGCAGAAAAAGCTTGCTTCAAGATAGAAATTACATTCCCCTTCCAAACACTTTCACCTGAAAGTATATACACAATTTTGTCCCAGTACAGTTCACTGGGAAAAATCTGGAAAACAGCTGAAATTGAAGTATCACTTACTTTTGTTGTGTTTTCAAATTTGTTTGCATTTTCAAATTTGTAAAGAATGTGTGCATCTCTCAAATACCACACTCGCTTCTAATGGGGCACAAGTAGTCATAGAAAATGAGTAAGGATCCTACTGCAAATTACGTACTTCAAAGAGCCTTCCTTAGAGTGCTCTGATGACAAGTATTCAAGGAGAAGGACTGAATTTCAAACAGCCATCCCTTCTGTAGCTATACACTCAGCTTTCTTTCTGGTACCCTAATTATTTATGAAAACTATTTTATGTAAGGCTAACAATTCTGGCTGCTCTTAGAGCGTGGGAACTAAGACTGCTTCAGGCTTTGTAGACTGTAACATCAGCACTTTTGCCGTTAGTGCAGATCCTGAAATCTTACTGGGATGTTATTACTAGCATCAAGAAACAAAACATAACTTAATTTTGAAATTAATTTCTGAAATTAAGTAAATCCTGGTTTTATACTTTTCTGTTAAGGCAATAGAAAAGGAATAGGAACATCCTGTTTCTGATGCTTTACATGCAATACAAATTTTTAATCTAGAAATACTACAGATGTTATCAACATTTCTAAAAAGTGTTTGCCTGAAAAGGCTTTGTGCATATCAGTGTCAGATTTCTGCATGTCAGACTTTCTGCTGGCATTACAACAAACCTTCTGACAATGTGGCCTTTGAAATGTTAGTAACTTGATTAAAACAGACCTTTAAAAGTCAAAGCCTTCACTGTGCCATGTCAATACCAACTGCTAGCATATTTAAAGATCAGTTTGGTGCAAGATTTTTTTTAATTGCACAGTTTAGGTACAAAGCAATGTTCAATGTGCAGAGCAAGTTAATTGAAAAACAACCAAAACTAACAGTAATAAGTGTCCCAACTGTTCTGCACTCCGTTGACTGTCACTGTCCGTGACTGTTCCAACTGTCCTGCATCACCTCCCTCGCCCTGCTGGCCACCCCTCTGTTGATGCCGCCCAGGTTGCAGTTGGCCTTCTGGGCTGCAAGCATGCACTGCTGGCTCGTGTCGAGCTTTCCGTCCACCAAAACTCCAAGTCTCTCTCGGCAGGGCTGCTCTCAATGTGTCCTGCTCCCAGTCTATATCCCATCTGGGATTGCCCTGACCCAAGTGCAGCACCTTGCACTTGGACTTGTTGAATTTGTGAGGTTCCCGTGGGCCTACTTCTCAAGCTTGTGCATATTTGTGCAAAAAAACCCTACAGTAATAATAAAAATGTTCTTTCACAAAGAATTTATCAAACCTGTATTTAGCATGATTGTGAGCTGTTTTTATGTATATTATTACTCTCCTTAGCTAAGCTGTGCTATAAATTAAGACTTCCAAATCATCTACCATCTATAACTCAGTATGTATAAAACAGCTTGTAGGGCTGTGGTAATTTACTATGATTTTGCAAAATCAAATTCTCTCAGCAATTGTTATTGACTAAATTCTTGTTTGTAGACAAACTGACATTGGATAGTTAATAAAACAGCTGAATAAATGACATCAGCCGATTTATTTTGGTGAATGTCTTCTGGACTTCGATAGTTTGTAAATCTAACATAATTCCATTATAAATGGATTTCTATCAGAGAGTATAAAGGTCAAAGTATTACAAAGAACTACGGGAATATCACAGGTCATGATTTCTTGACCCAAGTATATACTGTACATTCTTTGCTCTTTCTCAAGACAAAGTGTGTTGTCATCATTACCCACCTATGAATAATGGCAGAATACAATGTCACAGCCTACTGCTGAAATAAGTAGAAGCTGAACTATTTCTGGACAAGTCTTTTACACGGCTCTGCTCTTACAGCACGTAGCCCGTTAAACAGCATTTAGAAATACTCAGGGAACATAGAAAGTCAGTTATTAAGTGTATGCCTTCAAAAGAGAACAAGTCAAGAACAATAATGGATAGGGTAATAGGAATTTCTTCAGAGAAGTGTTTAATTTTTCATTAAGTAAGATGAAAGAATTTTGAATGCATTTTCAAATGCTGAATAAGCTCAGTGCTTCTCTCTTCTTCTTCTGTCTCCAAGTTCATGATAATTGATAGATTATAGATATATTTACTTTTAATTTGAACTGAGTTCCTAGCATTGTTTGTGCAGCTGAATGCATACTGATTAATGATATTCCTCAACTGAAATTGCTAAGGCTTTTTTTTTTTCTTTCTATAGACTGGCTGAATACTAAACAGAAGCAAAATAATAAAACTGCCTTTGCTTTTTAAATAATAATGCAGACGAGAACAGTACAGACTGCTCCGGATCTGTACATTGACAAAGGAAAATAACCTCACTACTACTTTTGTGTTTTATTTATGAAACTGCAGGAACTGGTCTTCCAATTCTACCCATGAAGAAAGTCTGCAAGTAGAGACTTTTCCATCTACACAGTCACTTTAAGTCAATTTCCCAGGCTTTGATCTAATAACTTCCAAGCTCTTTCATCTCATCTTGTGCAGAAAAGTGTTTCGTACAAAGACGGAAGAGATGTCACAGAATGTTGGATGATCAAGAGAGATCCAGATCAACTTTTAAACTGTTAACATCTCTGCTGAATCCAAATCAACTGAAATCTTTTCAGGGAGAAGGAAGAAAATGAATCAGTGAAATGCCTTTGGTTGGAAAGGTGAATACACAGGTTTGACACAACCAAGTTTAAGCAAAAAATTTTTTCATTTTTTTTCTTTAAGAAAAATTAATGCAGATGAGATTCAAAAGGAAGGAAGGACAGTTTGGAGAACAGAAATATATTGAAAATGGAGGAAAAGAGGAATAAATGCAAGCAAGAGACAACAAACTGAAGAGTCACAAAAAACACTCTTCAGAGAAACACATTACAATATAAAGGCACATTGCACTGCGAACTGTGATTTATTTTTTTTTACAGGATGCTACCTTTAACCAAAAATGTAGATCTCCCTCTCATTACTCAATAAACGGTGGTGACTAAGCTGACATTTCTTTGCTTAGAGATTTATTCAGGTGACTAGGGTGCACATAAAACCATAAGCAAAACTTTCCTGTAAGACAGTGATCCTGAATTCTGCAGCAGGGATTTCAAAGAACATGCAGTATAGGGTAAGAGTGTTTTACAATTTTTTTGCTGGAGTGCTTGGAAATTTGCTTGCATTTTATGTAATGATCTGTCCTGTCTGGGGATCCTGCATATCCTCACAGTGTAGGTAGCATGCTGTGACCTATTCCTTGTGAACTGAGTTCTCAGTAACAAACAACATACATTCTAGTTATTAGAGACATAAAAAACAAGCCCTTCATGTTCAGTATCAGAATATGTAAATAATAATTGCTATTTCTCTCTGACGTGTTTGACACTTGCACTTACTGGTTCAACTACATTTTGGATTAACAATGCATTGCAATTCAATCCTCTTAGAAGAATGCTGTGCAATAAATTGACAGTGTACAACCATAATCATTTGATACTAGATTAAAAGCTTCACATAGCGGAACATTTGGAAATGGTTCTGATCTGTGTTGTCAATAACAAAATATTTTTGTGTGTTATTAACTGGCTGAAAATGATGATATCAAAGAAGCAGCTTGAGAGTGTAACTTCAGATCTAATCACACACCAGTTAGTAGTGCAGGACAAAGTTAAGTAACTGTTTCATCAGCTATGCACTATTGACACCACTACTATTGATACTACTCTCATACAAACTTCAAGCAGAAATTTTGATTCCATTTCAACTGGATGCATGTATCTAACATAGTAATGAAATATTTTGACTCTTTATTCATTCAGTAAACTAATTATTTCCCTTGGTAAGCTGCCAAAAAATTCCTGCAACCTTTATTTATTTATGAGAGTTTAAACAATACACATCCAAATTTGATCTTGCCCGTTCAGTGCAATATCACATAAAGATCAGCAGAAGAAACGTTTCAGACAGGATAAGAGGGAAACTATATAATTAGGAAAACTTTTGGAGAATAAATCTTACAGACAATGGTAGGGACAACACGCTCTCTCCCTTAAGGGCACAAAACACCTCAGCTCTACGGAATTAAATTTCTAGCAAAACTGTCCAACTCCTATTGATATTTTATTTTTCACCAAAATTTTTGTAGTTTCACCAAATACATTTAATTTCTATTCACTCAAATACATAAGCATTATCTCAGTGGTTTCAAATGCCAAACTACGATCATGTCAAACACTTAACTATTTTGCAAGGTATTTTCACCTTCTTCTCGTAATAGACAATCTTTTCACATGTTATCACTTTATATTAGGCCTCAGGTACTCTGAACTTTCAAGACAACTCAACAAACTAGTATATGGTACTGCTCAGACTCCAGTAAAGTATATAAATTAAAAGTAAATTCTGTTAAGGTGAAATAATTAAATATGGGGATCTTATCATGTTGACAGACGAGGGATCTAACTTAACAATGTTATAATGCTTTTCCTCTCAAAAAAGAAAGCAATAAGGAACATATAGGTACGTGCACATTACCTTACCTGTAGAAAGGGTTTCTTTCTCTTACACAATTTCTAATGCTTCACTTCTGTACTGAAATGTGATGTACTACTTGGATCCTTAGTTTAGCAGAATATTAACAGAAATAACAGACTGATACTTAATAAAAACTGGTAATGGAAAGTATGAATTACTCACAATTTTTATTTCATTTTCATGGTGAAAAATATATTCGAACAATGCCTGTCAGAAGAATATTTAAAACAATGTCATATTTGAAGATAAAAATTAATAAATATTATCTTAAAGAACTTCAGAATCTTGATTACATTAGGCAGAAAGTAATTCTTTGTGCAAGCAATCACATTTGCACGTCAGAACTACTGACATTTACATTTCATTAAGACCCAAAGAGACAAAAACTATACATTGCTACATTGTCATTACAGGAAAGCATTTTAATTCTTAATTTGCTGCAAGAGATTAGTGGAATTGTCTTTAATCGTTGGTCTTTAAAGTCAACTTAAAAAAACAACCATAATTTGAAAGTGAATGTAAATTTGAAAACCTGGTACCATTTTCATTACTTCCCAACTGTAAAATCAACAAGTTATCTAACAAAGACCTTTTGCAATGTGTAGATAGGTGCTTACGTAGAACTAAGTCTAATTACAGTAAACATACGTTTATTAGGCATGTAAGATGAGCAAATTCTGTCTTAGGAAAAAAAAAAAAAAAAACAACTTTCTAAACCCTCCAAATTTTGAGATCTGTAAAGGAAGAACTGCCTTTTTATTTATAAATGATAAGTGTTAACAATATCACATTTGTGTAATTCCGTGCCATAATAATACCAATAACAAACCATAATCATAGAAAAGCTTCAAGAAGTAATATTCATCTGCTGTGGTATGGTAATTGCTAGTGAGACCACAACTGCAAGGCAATATAACTTCATCTTTGATTATTCCTTTATAAAGCTAAGCAAGTAATAGCACCTTCTAACTGTTCTAAACTGGAATACAGAAGGGTACATAACAGCTAATGGAGGTAGCATTTTAAGTCAATATAATGATGCTGAAAGATAGTACATATTTAAAGGGAGACTGAAAGCCTCTATCCCCAGAAATGGATAAGGGTGTTAGTAACAAGAAGTGTTACTAACTTTTTGAGCAACCATATCCCAGCTCTTAATTGCTGCAAAATAACATATTTTTCCTTAATTCATAGTATTGATTATTAAAAAAACTAAACATCCCTAGATGAAAACTTTGGCCCATGAATAAAGAAAGAAAGAAATAATGAGACAGCAATCCTGCAAAGCTTCCATGACTCCTCTGCCAGCTTTTCTCAAGCAAATTCTTAAAAGACTTAAGAAAAATAGAAAATTACTAATTAATTGTCATGCTTGGTGAGGAAGTAAACCACAACCTACTTTTCTTCTACTTTTTTTCAGAAAAGAATGTCCACAGAGTATTAAAATAAAGACTGATTAATAAAAATGCATTTATAGGAAGATTAGAACTAGACATTTATTTATCAGGTGTTTGGAAGTGAAAATAACAAAATAACAGAAAATAAAGAAATGGCAGTACAGCGTCTCCTCTAGTGCAATAACAAGGAAGCATTCACTAAAAGTGAGTAAATCTAAAAGTGCTAAAAAAGATATCTTCTTGGATGGCTGGCATGAGGAATTTACTGTGGCTATCTATAGGCCCTGACCTTCAAAAATTACTGAACATTCACTTGGACAAAAATATCTAGAGTTATCTTAGTAACTCTATTAAAAATCCACAAGCTAAGGAAGATAAAATTTCCTGTTTCATAGCATAAATTAGTTGCCAACTGAGATTTAATAGAGGCTATCTCTGGGGACAGGTTATATCTCTTATGTCTGCTGTGGCACTGCCTGCAATAGTCCTTAACATGGCTGATGCTAGCTTCAGTCACAGACTAGCCACTTAGCAAACTTATTTTGTCCATTCCTTTATACTTCAAGAACTAGGAAAACATAGTCAAACAATGAAAAAATAGATAATCTAATGTAAAAGGAGACGTGATAAGTATATTTTTCAAACATAAGGAAGAAGTAGGTAGGAGGATTATATACCAACATGAATACAAAGGCTAATTATGTGAGTTTAATAGTAGCAAGATTTATCATCTTGTGCCCTCAGAGAGGTGACAGCTCAAAGAGTTTTAAAACTTTAATCAGTGCTTCTCAACACAAAGTGCAGTCTGTAGTCTCAACTCCTGCTTTGGCTTTAGCCTTAATGCTGTCTTGTTTTACAAAAAAAGAAAAAAGAAAAAAAAAAGTTATAAATCCATGTAGCTCCAAATTTAAACTTAGAACTTACATTCTGTATGAAACATTAATGTCATACCGTATTAGCTTCATAATACTGACAAGTACACTTGCTGCCTATGGATGTTTCCATGAGGACTGTTGATTTATATTTTTTGGCTTAAGCCTCTTTTATGTGAAATTGAAGGACAGAGCTACTCTGTCTTCCCTGAAAACTCTAATTAAAAAAATGTTTAAAATATCTATGTCTTGCATTCCTGAGAGCTGTTGCTGAGAATAAATATTTCACCTGAAAGCAAACCTACCTATTTAAAAACTATACAGAGTTATCAAAAGCAAAACTGAAAGCTAGCTGTCTTTAAGGAGAAGAGCTAAGCCTGGTTTCATAGGGATGTGTCTTGTGTTCCTTAATCCTCCTTGGGTTTCTCACATTCTCTCTATTTTATAAGCTCTAATTGGTTTAGCATAGTTGTGTGGTGATGTATTGGTGACAAGAACATAACTGGACAAAAGGAGTGCAGTTTTTTTCAGAACTGACTTGTAACTGCCCTCAGTGGAGATGATAGTCCTTCATTATCTATCTAGCCAGGCTCAAACTTACTGTATTTGATTATCTATTCTTCTGTCTAGTTTGGTTAAGAGGCCAAGGGACAGAAATGTAAGAAGTGAGTAAGGAATGAAGTGCAATCACACAAAACTTATTTTCTTTGAAAACCACATTGAAAAGCAATGCATAAGTCCCAATCAGGTTTTAAAAAGCATCTTGAAAAAAAAAAAAAAAAAGGAATTTGCTAGTCATTTGTGCAAAGTTATTAACTAAAGTTTTAGACTGGGGGAGATAACTTCCACCAGCAGAAGATGAGGTACTACCAGTCTTCTAAAAGTGTTCATTGCTACATTTCTCAAAACAGACTGAGTACACATGGGTTCTATCACTTCTGTGTTGCCAGTTAAAGAAAACTCCTGAGAGTCTGTCCAATAGTGGTTTGATACCTCATGAAAAATGAGTTGTTGGTCATAACCCAACATTAATTTTCTGTGAACAACATATGCACTGAAAACATATTCGTCTATACATAACTGGTCGTATTGGGGAAAGATTCAACTGAAAGGTCACGCAGAGAAATCATTACCCAACTTTTAGGTCCCTTCCACTCAGAGCTGAAAACACAAGTTGGGCAGATGGCCTCAGTTTCAATGGCTGTCAATCATAAGACCTTAACTGAAAATGAAATGAATTCTGAACAAAAAAGATGAAATCTTTTTGTATAAAAAAGACTTTTAACTCATGACATAAAATCAAAGAGAAAAATCCAAACCAGTTGAACTTTTTTAGGTCAGGATTGCCATCTGCTTGCATTTCTGGCCAATCAGATGTGTTCTGCTGTTCCCACCCACCCCCTTTTTTTTTTTTAGTTGCCCTTCATCACTCCTATACACACAGTTCAAGGCAATTTACTATTGGAGTATTTTAGTATATACATAGGTTTTTGCTACCTTATACTTTCAAAATGACTGCTTCACACATATTTTCCATTTCAAGTCCGGTAACCCCCGTTAGTGGACAAAAGATAAGTAACACACTACTTTTATGAAATTTGTATCTTGAACACAGTTCATCATTGTTTCTATCCCCAATCTTATGTATAACATCATTAGAATGATGCTAGAAAATTAGAAACAGATATCAGAATTGTAACCAAAATAATTACATACCTTTGCCAGTTTGGGTTTTTCAGCATATTTTGCTAAATTCAGTCGAGACAGATTTATGAAAGGGCCATCTGGATTTGTTATCATTGAAGCCTGAAGGGGAGAAACAAGTTTTTAAGTGGGAAGATCCCCTACACTTTTCCTGAAAATTTTCAAAATAGTAGCAATATGCCGAAAAAAAATGAAACAATACAGTTTTAGATGCATTCATCTGCTTCACAATAGGGATTCATCTTAATTTCATCTTTTCTGAAAGTGAGGAATCTGTCCTACTCCCATACAGTTCCTGAAACAGGTTGCATGAATTACCTTCTGCAACTACCTTCTTCCCTCTCTCCACTTCTTCCATAATGTGCCTAAGCATGTAGCTTACACTGTTAGATGGACTGAAGGCAGGTGGGATACATAAAAGATCTTCAAGAAATATTTAGGGAGATCTGTTTGTACCCATGATATTGAGAACTTGCCAATAATGTGCTACTAATCTGTATTACACATACATGCCTGTTGCAGTGTATTAATTTTGACAATAGAGAAGAATAAAACTAGTACATCTCGTTTTCTTTATCTTCTGAAGTAACAGAGACTGAGAGATTAGTAATTGCTTTGCAGTAAACTGAAAATCTTACAGGTTCCGGCATACTTATGGTGAAATCATGTCATAGCCTTTTCATGGTCTTCAGTGACTAAAAATCAGTCTCAAAAAACTTGTGAATTTGTAAACTTATATGAATTTTTGTGAACTTGTGGATACATGTACATTTTATCCGCGAATAGACTAGCAAACTAATGAGGTAGCATTTTCAAACTTGACTTTGAAAACAGTTTAAACAAAATATTAAAAATACTGACCTTCCTCAAACTTGAGTTTAGATGCAGCTTTTAAGTTAAGTACAATGTCACTGTGCTATGATTGAGATGCTTTCTAAGAACAGAGTCAAGCAACTTACCGTTCCTATCCTGACAGATCTCCCAGAAGCACTAGTAACTGGACGAGCTGTTAGAGCTGTTCGAGGTGTTTTTATAGCCTGTTCCATAGTACTTGGCCGTCCACTTTGTGTACTGGGTCTCACAAATCCTGTAATAGGTCTTCCTGACTGAGTTACTGGCCTGAAGATGGTAAGCACATTAACCTCACATCAAATGATATTTACTCATAGAGAGTTTAAACACTTATATTGGAAGTTTCATTTTTATGACTTAAATTTAGGATTTGCTTATGTGCAGCAAGTCACATTTTAAAAAAATAAATTATCACGTACCTAACAGCTGGGCTGGGGCCTGCATCTTGGCTAGTTCCAGGGACTTTCAAAGATGTTCCTGGTCCTATAAAATAAGAGCATTGTTCACTTCATCTTGAGATACTACACCCTTGTCCAAGGGGCTTTAAAAATGCCCGTGTCTTACAATAAACTGGAAATTTCTTGGTTCAAACTGGAGAAACATTGTAGTAGACAAAGAAGACAAGAAGAAACAAAACTGCATTGAACTACTGGTAAATTGCCAGATTATTGCAAGAAAGATGCCATCATTAACATGGGAAAAAGTAATCTTCTGTAGATTACTCCTCTAGTTCTGTTTCTCTCTTCACCCTTTCTCTGTAGATGGTAAGAATGTGTTGTTTCTCCTTCCTTTTCCCCCTCATATATCCTACAGATTTCAAATGTCTAGTACCTGTACACTAGAACCTGTACAACACCCATTTCACTGGATTTTAAGCTATCATTTGAGTCCTTCTCTACAGTGAAGGCAAGCAATATTGCCTTTGCGCACATACCACAACAGACTGTCTTCTCAAGAACATCTTAGGATAGTGTTTAAGTTAGAAAGGCTATTGGAATAATGAGATCAAGCTAATTTAAAATGCTATATTTTCTACCTGGGATTCAAATACTATCCAGGCTTGATCAAGTAAGCCACAATCTTTAGCCACAGGACAGATATGTCATGTCACTAGATCATGTAGGACCCCCATCCACAATTTAGAGCATAGTAAGTTTCAAACTCATTTATATCTAAAAGTAATCAGTGTAAATACTGAATTGGTTTGGGCCCAAGCAAACAAATAGAGGGTCCCCCTTTTCACAACTTTCTGTTTTGACAGTGGATCATTAAGAATTACTAGTTCCTGAATATATATCACTTTTACTGACATTTTATTATAATCATTTTTCCTAGCCTTCTACGAGAATCTAAGATAAGGTTTTAAACATTTGGTTAAAAGTAAGATATGATATCTACATCTGCCCGTCTGTCCACCACTTGCTACTATGTACAGAAGAAAATGAGATTTAAGTTGAAAAAGGTAGTTCTTGAGAAATCTCTGTTGCTCCTGTGCTTATTTTCTAGGTACCTATAACAGCCCTTATTCCAAACATTTCCAAGAACTGAAGTTTTATATTGACAGCTAGACAGTTTCCTGCCTCCTTTTTTTTCCCACAGTGTAACCCCCCATGTTTGCCCTTTCTTCAGTCTTCTCTCATTCTCCCACCCTCAAGACGTAATTATCTCTGAGACACTACCATTCCACTATTTAAGTAAGAACACAAATAGACTTGTCCAAATTGATAACCTCTAACTCAATCTAAATAATTTCTAGTTTTCTTAAACCAGGCTGATGTTAAGCACCTCTGCCTCTAATATTTTAATAGCCACCTGGATACTAACCAGCTGTATTTAAGGATTAATAATAATAATTTAAAAAAAGGTATAAACCATGATCTCCTTGGTAAATCCATTAAAATATATTAATGAGGCTGAAATAAGGACCAGAACTCAGGATTCTCTCTCTTCTGGCTAGCCACACTTAGGCTCTCTGTTGCTTATGTGCTCTTTGAAATACTGTGAACCTTGAATTTTTCACTCCACAACAGAAAGGGTGGACAGTCCACCAAGCAGAGTTTCTAAGATGGTATCTAGGGCATTTTTCTTTCTTCTGAGAAATGGACAAAGGGCTTTCAACTTTTCAGGCTAGCAAACAATGAACCAGTCTTCTACTTTCTCAGCATCTTTTTAAAATTATCACAATACGACAAAAAAGATGGCATTTAAATCCCTTTCCAGATATTTTTTTGTGCTTTCATGTACTTGGAGAATGCTTACAGGATTTATTTTCCTTGATCTCACCCTAAGCAACTCAGTTCTGAGCCCTACTTTGACAATTGCAAGTGAACTAGCCATGAATAGGCATCAAGAGAAAACAGCAATTCATGTGCTCATTAGAAGCTGCTGCAGAATTTAAGAGCTTAATTTCTGCAGTCAGTGATGACTGCAGATGACTCCTTTAACTCCCTGGTTAATAAAATAGCTGTGATTATCTATAATGCCAATTAGTATGAGTTTCTGAAAAATATGTTGTCAAGGTAACACATTTTAACAAGACTACAACCTTAGCTGATAAAATTGATGGTGTTGAGTTCAAAGGTAAGAGACTAGGAACTTTCTGTAAAATATGAGAGTATTACAGGGTATTTTCATTAATAAACAAGAATGTTGGAAAATTAATACAGCAAAAACAACAAGAATTTTAAAACCGTGTAGAATACAAATTTCAGTATATATGCATGAAGAGGAGCCACAGAAAAGTAGTTGTTTCTAGTGGGCTCTATATAATTAATTATTTAATGATGCAAGAGAGAGATAAATCATTATTAAGATAGTTCTGTCGGGAAACTGAGATAGGGACAGATGAAAAATTGAAGTGCATGTGTAACTGATGTAGAAGAACTTGAACTGCTGAGTAAGCAAACTACAGACAACAGGAGTTGTACAGCGGTAGGTATAACTACACATCTAAAAATCTTAAAATGTTGTAAGCTATAATGAGAGTGGGGGAGGATATCCTGACAGATTTGTCTCAGTAAAAGACCCCGAGTCAAGACCAACTACAGCTAACACTTTTTAACAGCAACAGAAAAAGCCCACGTCCAGCAAGCATCTGTTCTTATTGTCACATGTAGAAGTGGAAGTGATACCTGTGCATACCTTTTATATAAGAAGTTTAACAGAAAAGTACTTCATTGGTACACAGAAAGTAAAATTAAACTGTAGAAGAAAACCATGTTTTCTACATGTGTCAGTGGACTGTTGTTTGGTTTGGTGACTACAACTGAAAAAGGATGTGGATAAATTGGAAAGGGTCAAGATGTGAGTTTCAAGACTCAATTCAACAATTAAAAGATAAACCTCAAAATGAAACATTCGTTTAGTTTATCAAAGAAAAGATACTGAATAACTTAATCACAGTTTTAGCTATTTATATACCTTTGAATATAAAAACTATACATATATATAAAAGGTATATTAAAAGGTATAAAAATATACCTTTGAAAATAAAGACTTCATATCATGCATAAAAAGTACACAAAGAAGCAACAGCTGAAGCCACAGTTGATAATTCCCACTAAGGATATGGTATACATCGATACAACCAAATTTAGTAATTTACTGAAGATTGCAGTCTTTCACTCTGGAAAGATTTTATACTTTCCAATAAACTACATGCTATCTCAGGCATGTGTGGTAGATTTAAAGCATGAACAGCAAAGTCTTATTTATCTCAGTGATTTGGGAGTGCAGGTTATACTATCACAACGATTTTCTTTGTCTTTGAAATTTGTGACATGCTATCCAGAAAGTCACCTCTTTTTCAGTATAAGTGTAGTATGAATGTATTTTTCCAGAATGCCCCATTTCTCAATAATATTCCTCAAATGATTTTTCTTGGCAGATGGTCTTTACCACAGAAGGCAAAAAGTCTAAGTGAAATTATTATGCTGTTTTGAGACAAATACATGTAATTAAATTATCAAAATGTATAAACACAATTTGAGTACTGCTTGACTGTTTGTATGTGACCAAGCATGTATTGACAATTTTTAAAAATGTAATCAGATAGATAAAAATATGCAGTTGCCTACTTCTATGCAGATAAGAAAAGCTTTTAATGATTCAAAAACTAGTTCTAATCTATGTCCAGTTCTTCCCTTAAATTCTCTGACATGGTAGGTGGTTGAGAGCTGTATCTAATAAGATGCATAAAAATTCCCATATGGACCATAATAGAGAAAAACAGCAAATAGAAATAATGCGAAAAAGTACAAAAGTAATGGAAGACTATAATGACTGCCTGCTTAGATAGGAACTGATGAAACTGAAAAGAGCTTCATGCAGGAAACAACAACAGTGCTGAAGAAGTGTCCTGGAAAGCAAGAGAGAAAAACAAAGAGAAAAGCAGAAGAGAGCAAAAGCATTTTAGAAAATGTTTGTGGGAAATGCTACAAAACAGTCATGTCAGATTTGGCCAGACTGTTGCCTACAGTGTAGGCATAGGGATGGGATTCATAGTACATCAAGGGCATTTTTTTCTTCTGTTTCCCACTAGAGAAGAAGCCAGAAATCAATGCACTGATGGAAAAGAGACAGCGAGTACAGAGATGTAGAGGAAAAGCTGGCAAAACACTTTTCATCTGAATCCCTGGAAGACAGGCCTAAGCAGTATATCAAGATCATGTGGTCAATGCAATCAGAAAACAACTGAAAGCTCTTCTTGTAACAATAGCTAAAAGCCATAACGGATCACCCCAGTGTGTACTATTTTATGATAGATGACAATCCTGACCAAAACAGCTCCTGTTGCATCAGTGTACTTAAGAGAAAGTCGTTCTTACGTGCGACTTGAGCAATGGCATTTTCATCTAGCATCATCTCTGCAATTCCTTCTTGATCCATATCGATTTCATCCACATACACCATTTCTGTCAAAGCTCGCATTTTCAGGCTCCAGGCAGCCTGAATAAGGATAAAGTACAAAAAGATAAATATCTTCAGGTCACCTATTAAATCATCTAAACAGCATTTTGGCCTTATTTTTTTTTATTTTATTTTATTGCTCCCTTCACGATTTTAATAAGCTTGAATAAGCTATTGATTCGAACAACTGGGTATATCTGAGCATACGCTATAGGTGGACCTAATGCTGCTCTTAAAATCCATTGCCTGACATGCAGGTCGTAAGTGCAGCTTCAAGTGTGGCCCCAGTATGTTTGGGAAAGCATACGGGGAGCCCACACGTTCAAGTAGGCCCAGCAGGCTCACGCATTGCTTGTCCCATTGATCAAGGCAGCGTGCTGGCAGTTCCCTGCTGGTCCAGCCATACAGTAGCCTGACAGAGGTGGAAAGGGGACCAGAACTTAGACAACTCCTTTGGAGCAGAACAGGTAAAGTCCCTGAGTTTGGAGGACAGAATTTCATGCCTGATCAAAGTTATGACTAATTTATGTCACAGGCAACTGAGGTCTTCTGCTTCTGGAGAAATCCTCAGCTACAAGTGCCATTCAAAACCCATTGCTGATGGACATCTTGTTTAAATTGGGATGGGAGAGGAAGCTAAGTAAAGCCACTATAATGCAAAGCAATGCCCTTCACAGGCATCTGTAGAGAAAGAAAACTGGAGGTTCAAGATACATTACTATAGCATTAAGTATCTAGAAGTGATACTCTTTAAAAAGATCATCTCAAACTCCTTTGTTCAGAGCATCAGCTGTAAAAACATGTAAATGTATAAGCATCTCAGTTTGTGAGATTACTGGAGTACTTACTAGTGGCCTGAAATGATAAACTGCTACGTTAAATGTCCTGGGGAGCGATATGAGTAGTGTGGAAAGGCAAACATAACCTTAGACTACCTGACAACCCCATACAGACTATAGAGATAGCAAATCAATGGGGAGAAAACAAACAACGCCAGTTGGTACTGAAATACCAACAAAATAGGCACAGATCCCATCACTTCCTTGATATTTAATATGCCTGTAATGGACTCATAGAGCTGGCATGCTAAAGGGAGCCACAAGATCAATCACTGATCTTCCTTCAGATATCGAGCAGATCATACATTACCCAGGGTAAAACTCATTACTATCAAAATAACCAGATTTGCTTCTTTTCTGACAAGGTACACAACCCAAGCATCACTAATATTTGCTAAGGAAACATTTCAGAATAGAAACAGAATGATGCTACTCTTAATGGAACTGAAGGCCCAATACATGGCAACATCTATTCTTTAAATAAGAGATAGAAGATTTCATAATTTAAGTCATTATGTAATGGGACATTTCTTGTTCATCAGTTCTCAGACCATGCCTTCCTCTAACCTTACCTGATATAATATTTCTATGCAACTTTATAACTGCCTACCAAAAAGAAAGTATACCTAAATATGTTGAAATATTTAACATTCATTTTCTTACAAGCAGAAATAAAGGAGGCATTTAGGCAGCCAGTCCAGCCACAATTAGAAACCTTTGTTCAAGTAAGAAGAGAAAGTAGCAGAGAAGGTTGATTTGAATCTAGGCCAGACAGACATAATCTAGATTTGCTTTATTATCTTTTAGTTTCTTCCTATGTAGTAGGGTGACAACCTTTAATTAGCATTGAAGTTTACAGTTAGATGTTCAATATCCTTAACCGTCTTTCATTATTCTAGACAAGTAGTTAGTTTGTTGAATTTTTTAACAGCTTGAAGGTACTCTGCTTCTTTCAAAGACATGTATGTCGGAAGTCAACATAACCAAGTCTACATTGAGAACATGCTGCAATTAGAGCTCTCAGTATATTCAAACACAGGCTAATAATTTCCTAACGGTTATAAGAAAAGCTGCCCATAGTAATGATCTTTTTCTGGCAATTGAAAGTAGCAACTTCTCTAAGCTAATTGCTAAAACAGAACAGTTCTTAACATAGACATAGATACATTGCTCTGTTCCAATAACAAACATCAGAGAACATGTTTTTAAAAGCAATGTTTCTTTGTGATTATCAGACATATCTGTCATGAGCAATAGGTTCCTTGGGCTGCTCTTCCAGTCTTAAGCTCCTAGTCTGGGGCTTCACAGCCAACAATAATCTTGAATATCACGTATTACTCGTTAATTAGACATCGGCCTGTAGATGATAGTATTGCCTGTAGCAATGCTTGTTATAGGACTTCTGATCAGAACAGCAAGAAAGAGAAGAATGTCAAATTCGTTACTTTAGCTACAGAAAGATGACCCTTACCTTAGGAGACAAGTAAATTTCAAACCACTTCAAAATTCTTAACTTCAAAATTCTTTACTACTAACAAGGCCCATTTGAAACAAAAGTAACATTTAGTTAGCTTTAGTAAGTTACTATAGTACAATGCACAGCTTTTGCTCTGTGAAAACCTATAACATTTTAATCTGAAACTAATGCAGAAGCTGAAAAATGTCAATTAAAATGAGTAAGAACAGCACTAAACTGGAAGAGCCACATTGCCAACAGCAAGAGGAAAGCTGACTTATGATCACAAAAAGCCAAGAAAATAAATTCATACATTTCTGAGTAACCACATAAGGATATCATTGAGACCTCTACTTTGCACAAGTTTGTCTACTTGAACTGTTGTCTCAGATTCCATTCGTACCATCTGCTCCCTCTGTGCAGGATTGTATTGGGTTTACATGGCAACATTTTGGTAGCGGGGAGCTGCAGGTGCGGCCTCTGTGAGAAAAGTCCACAAGTTACCCCGTGTTAGATAAGGGCCAGTTCCAGCCATCTCCAAAGGGACCTGCCACAAATTTTATTCTGTACAACGAAGATCAGACTGCAACAACTACCTTGAAACATAATCTTTAAAGTCAAGAAGATATCCAGCAGCATTTCCCTGAAATCATTTTGTATGCAAACAACTTACATGACTTCATTGCAATTAATAGGAGACTTGTAAAATATGTTAGCTAGAGCTAAAAGAAGCCAAGACTTGCACATTACTATCCTTCCCATTGCTGTAATCTAGTAGTAACATGGACAGAATGAACACTGCATTACTCTCCGTCTTCCTTTATTAGAGCAAGGGATACCATCACCCAACTTCAAGATTCCACACTCTACACAAGGTAGGCAGGGAGAAAGAGCTGCAAGAGCAGGAAGGGCATGGGTAATAGCCCACCATTACACTGGATTAGATGAAACATGGAACAGCCCTAAGAACATAAAGGTTGTTCGATCTGTGAAATACACACTGGCTTTTTCCTAATCTCGCTAGCTGATGGAGGTCGTTTTGTTCAAGATAGATTCACTGTAGCTTTCAGAAGGCACTGAGCTACTGATCCGCTGAATAAACCTGAAAAAATATATGAGCGAAATAGATGTTTATTTCGTATAAAAGCTGCCTATTTAAAATACCCCTTATCAAAAGTAGTGCCTTACCAATGACGAAAAACAAGTTTATGCCATTAAGGTCTTAACAATGAAACAAGTATTATTCAGCATATTAGAAATACTTCCTAATTATTGCATCTAATGATTGTATTTAGGGAAAGAATTTTACCTCAAACACGGAGTATCCAGTATCAGGCTCCTGAAAAGAAAAGAAGAAAAACTGAAGAATGGAGACCGTAAGTAACGAAAAGTAAAAAACGAACACCCAAAGAATTATGAAATTAAATCAAAATACTTTGTGACCTCCTTATCTTGCAGAAACATTTTCTGACACTTATATCCAAATTTCCATTTTATTGCATTATCTCAATTTACAGACATTTCTGAGTTCAGCAATATTTTATCGAACAAAAGCAGATTTGCAGTAAGTACTTTTTTCAGATACTGTTTGCTTTTTTGCTGCTGTGGGATCATGTTGGCCAAAACTTAGATTAACATTACAGAATTACTAAACTGAAAGATGGTCTATTTTCATTTAAAAAAAAAAAAGGAAAATGGAAGCAAATTTATCAACAGTTAACTAGATGATTAAGCCATGCGCTTTAGAATCCCTGCACAATAAAATCCCTTGTTAGTTGCTGGCAGTGCTGACAACGATATCACTCAAGTACATAAAGGAAATTTTCTTCACATGACAAAACCTTTTTTTTTTTTGTACGTTTATGATGGAAGTGATGTATTTATTGCATATCAGACAGCAATGCTTTATGTAGAGAAAACTTCAAATGAATGGCCTGTTGCACCATCCAATGAACTAAAGAAAACACCAGCCTAACGAAGTTTACCTCAAACAGCTGGAATTTCCATACACTTGAAAACTTGAGGAGAAATTGAGTAAATAATAACAACAGGAAACATGGTTCTATCATCATTTATTGTGCAATTACCATATTTATATAGTATTTATATGTTTCTTCGGTGCTTCTGCTGTTCAATTGCAGGGACCCCAGCATATTACTTAGCTGTAGGGGGAAATACAGGGCAGGTGGGAGACAGACATTACTTTCTCTACATCACCATGAATCTTCTGTAGAGTCTGATGATTTCTTTTCTGGTCCTAGAGACATTGGCAAATTTCTTACATATCTGGCCTTGTTTAAATCTACCACAGTTAAGCCAGCTATGTTCGATTCAATATAGAATCACAGGATAATTCAGAGCAGAAAGACACTTCAGGAGCTCTTTAGTCCAAAGCCCTGCTCAAAGCAATCTCTGCTGTGAGGTCACGTGAGGTTGCTTAAAGCTTTGTCCTGCCAGGTCTTGAAACCCTCCAAGGATGGAGATTGCACAGTGCCTCTGTGCAACCTGTTCCACTGCCTGGATATCCTTACAGAGAAACGTTTTTCCTTATATCAAGTCAAAACCTCTTTCATTTCAGTTGACGTCTGTGGTCTCTCACTCGGTGTACCACCGCCGCAAAGAGCCTAGCTCTGTCTTCGCACCCTCAGAGTTGTACTAGAAGGCTGTTATCAGGTCACATCAATGTCTTCTCCAAGGTTTCACAGATTCACAGATTCACAGATTTCTCTAGGTTGGAAGAGACCTCAAGATCATCGAGTCCAACCTCCGACCTAACACTAAGTACTCCACTAAACCATATCGCTAAGCTCTACATCTAAACGTCTTTTAAAGACCTCCAGGGATGGTGACTCCACCACCTCCCTGGGCAGCCCGTTCCAATGCTTAATAACCCTTTCGGTAAAGAAGTACTTCCTAACATCCAACCTAAAACTCCCCTGTCGCAACTTTAGCCCATTCCCCCTCGTCCTGTCACTAGGCACGTGGGAGAATAGACCAACCCCCACCTCTCTACAGCCTCCTTTCAGGTAACTGTAGAGAGCGATGAGGTCGCCCCTGAGCCTCCTCTTCTCCAGGCTGAACAAGCCCAGCTCCCTCAGCCGCTCCTCGTAAGACTTGTTCTCCAGACCCCTCACAAGCTTGGTCGCCCTTCTCTGGACTCGCTCGAGCACGTCCATGTCCTTCCTGTAGCGAGGGGCCCAAAACTGAACACAGTACTCGAGGTGCGGCCTCACCAGAGCCGAGTACAGGGGCACAATCACTTCCCTCGACCTGCTGGCCACACTGCTTCTTATATAGGCCAGGATGCCGTTGGCCTTCTTGGCCACCTGAGCACACTGCTGGCTCATATTCAGCCGACTATCAACCAATACTCCCAGGTCCTTCTCGGCCAGGCAGCTTTCCAGCCACTCATCTCCCAGCCTGTAGCTCTGCTTGGGGTTGTTGCAGCCCAGGTGCAGGACCCGGCACTTGGCCTTGTTGAACTTCATGCAGTTGACCTCAGCCCATCGCTCCAGCCTATCCAGATCCTCCTGCAGAGCCTTCCTGCCCTCGAGCAGATCGACACACGCACTTAGCTTGGTGTCATCTGCAAACTTACTGAGGGTGCACTGGACGCCCTCATCCAGATCATCAATAAAGATATTAAAGAGGACCGGCCCCAGTACCGAGCCCTGGGGGACTCCACTAGTGACCGGCCTCCAACCAGATTTGACTCCATTCACCACAACTCTCTGGGCCCGGCCATCCAGCCAGTTTCTAACCCAGCGAAGCGTACGCCAGTCCAAGCCCCGAGCAGCCAGTTTCTTGAGGAGAATGTTGTGGGGAACGGTGTCAAAAGCCTTACTGAGGTCAAGGTAGACCACGTCCACAGCCTTTCCCTCATCCACCAAGCGCGTCACTTGGTCATAGAAGGAGATCAGGTTCGTCAAGCAGGACCTGCCTTTCATAAACCCATGCTGACTGGGCCTGATCGCTTGCTTGCCCTGCAAGTGCCGCGTGATGACCCTCAAGATAATCTGCTCCATGAGCTTCCCCGGCACTGAGGTCAAACTGACAGGCCTATAGTTCCCCGGGTCTGCCCTGCGGCCCTTCTTATAGATGGGCGTCACATTGGCTAGCCGCCAGTCAACCGGGACCTCCCCCGATAGCCAGGACTGCCGATAAATGATGGAAAGCGGCTCGGCCAGCTCCTCCGCCAGTTCTCTCAGTACCCTTGGGTGAATCCCATCCAGCCCCATCGACTTGCGCACATCCAAGCTCCGTAGCAGGTCGCCAACCATTTCCTCATGGATAGCGAAGGCCACATCCTGCTCCCCATCCCCTTCCACCAGCTCAGGGCACTGGGTGTCCAGAGAACAACCGGTATTGCCGCTAAAGACTGAGGCAAAGGCGGCATTAAGCACCTCAGCCTTTTCCTCATCCTTAGTAACTAGGTTTCCCCTCGCATCCAGTAAAGGATGGAGATTCCCCTTAGTCCTCCGTTTCGCGTTGATATATTTGTAAAAGGATTTTTTGTTGTCTTTAACGGCAGTAGCCAGGTTGAGCTCCAGATGAGCTTTGGCCTTTCTAATTTTCTCCCTGCACAGCCTCGCTACATCCTTGTAGTCCTCCTCAGTGGCCCGCCCTTTTTTCCAAAGATTATAATCCCTCTTTTTTCTGCTAAGCTCCAGCCGCAACTCTCTGTTGAGCCAGGCCGGTCTTCTTCCACGCCGGCTCATCTTTGGGCACGTGGGGACGGACCGCTCCTGTGCCATCACGATTTCCTTCTTGAGGAGCGCCCAGCCTTCCTGGACTCCTCTGCCCTTCAGAACCGCCTCCCAAGGGACTCGGCCAACCAGCGTCCTGAGCAGCTCAAAGTCAGCCCTCCGGAAGTCCAAGACAGCAAGGTGAACAACTCCAGTTCCCTCGGCCTCTCCTTGCTCCATCCCCTGACCACCTCAGTGGTCCTCTGCTCCAATTTGGCAGCATCTCTTAAGGGGGAGCTCAAACCTGGATGTATTCTAGATGTCAACTAGTAAATGTCAACTACAGAGGTCAAATCACTCAGTCTACTGGTTATGTTCCTCTTAAATACTGCCCAGCATGCTGTTAGCCTCCTTTGCAAGCAGGGCACGCCGCAGGTTCATGCTTCACAAAGAGAATGGCAAGGGCAGGCTCTTTCCTTTCCTGCATAGTATGAGACATGGTATACATATCCCCGTTTGAGATTCCCATTTTTACTCAGTAAATTCCAGGACAGCAGGTACCTGGAACACTAGTGATATCTCCATCTTCCTTCTGTAGCACCCAGGAACTCCTATGCGCTTTTAAGCATCATATTTGGAATCATAAAGTTGTTCATCAGTGCTGAGTGCATAAAAGAGCTTATGAATTGAGTACCTGGAACTAAACTTTAATGGAGGGATTAATCTCAGCTATCTGCGATATACCTGTGCTTGAGCAAGGCACTTAAATCACCTTTACATTTTAATCATGTCTTATTGAAAGAACACGGAGTTCATTTAATACGTCACTTTATTTATAGTGTTCGTGTTCTACAAAACAAGCTCATCTAACTAAGCAATAAAGAAAAGGACATTGCGATATTTGGGCTTGTATTTTACCCACCCCAATGTGTCCGAGTGTTACAGCACATATGGTGTACTAGAAAATGGGTTAAGAGCAGTAGGTGATCTTCCATACCATATGTGCTACAGCAACTAATGAGGGCAAGGTTAGGAATACCACGTCAACACTAACTCAGAAATGCCTTGATGTTACAGCTGTGTATCTTACTTCAGGCACTGTTCATTAATTTAAAAAATAAATAAATAAATGAAAATGAACCAATTTTGCCTATGTAGGAGCATTCATACTGCTAAAAATATTCAGAAAGGGACACCCCTCATCACTTAGAAAAACATAAAGCTGACCAACTATACTTACTAAAAACACTGTAATGTCTTAATTGTAGGTGTTAATATTTGGTGTACATCCTAACATAGTTTCTTAGTTTTTGACAAGAACTAACCTAAGATCTTAAATAACCCTCAAGCAGGGGACAGAACCCTCTCATTAAAAACAAGATAGGAAAAACAGAAACTAAAATTAAAATGTGTTTTAACATAGGTGGATCCAGTAGCTGCTACTTGTGCAAGTAATCCACTGGAACTAGATTCAGAGTAAAGATTTCTTTGAGAGGATTAACAAACAGCATTGCCCAGTAAGCTTGTACCTCAAAACAAAAGGTCAAATTTATTCTTCATTTACACATATAAATCTCCTTTGAAATTAATAAGATTGTAAAAGCAACAAAGGAAGGATTTAACCCAGATCTCTAAATCCACTGAGGGCATTTTAAAATTAAAGTTAATGTGTAGAGTCGGTTAATTTTAAGAACAAAAATATTTAGAAAAACTAAGTCTTCTGATGCTTACAGCCTTGAAAACAGAATGAAACAAGATTACATACCCTATGTTCTAAAAAAGCTTCACTTTACAATTTATTTCAGTTGAGTATGATTTAATACATGCAGAATATTAAAATCAGTATATACAAAAAGGCTCTTCAAGAGGAGCAGAAATGCAAAAGACATTACCCAGGAACAGTGACATTACTGTATGTATCAATTTTTATGCATAAACTTAGTAATTACAGACTTTTGAACCAATAACTGATTTCAGTTAAAGATGCTTTTTCACATCAAGTTCCATGTATGTGAACATATACATGATACTTTTATTATGACCTTACAAAAAACAGTATGCAAGTAATAGTAGTTGAAAGTACACCCTGGGAGAAAAAAGGACAAATGAACAAGAGCAAATTCTCACAGCAGACAGTTAATCAAGTTAAAGGCAGGACATCCACTTTATGTCCATTAATTTTATTAGGCTATTTATTTATTTTTTGTTAAACTACAGCAGGCCTCGTACATTGGTGCTGGTTTACTGCCTTGAATCTGACATATGGAACACAAAGAAGAGTAATCAGATTAGGTAACTAATCAGGATGATCAACAGAGACAGCCATGGATTGTATTTCCTCTGGGTCATTCTATTACTATAAACATAGAAGACAACGCCTGCTTGGTTACAATAGGGAATAATTGAATTGAACATCAGTGCTCTGAGTGTTTGTATGCCCAAATGCTGGTCATAGAACATGCAGTTTTACCAATCTTCAGATAAGATTATTATCACAGAAGTAAACTTCATCAATAAACATAATATTCCTATTTTAAAATGAAGAAATGCACAAAATATTTTATATAAAAATATTTGTTTTCCACAGAATAGAACTCAGCAGGAGTTAATTATCATTCTGTCACAATGTTAACCACACTTTATTCAAGAACTCTTTAGGAATACATAACTGATTTTTAAATGTTTTGATTTCACCGATGTGTTTTATAAGCATGCAAGTTTATAATTGATTTGATATTGCTGCATAAGAAAATTCCTGATTTTAGCCCAGTTGGCTAAAAGGTCACCACCATACCTCTAAAAGCTTCTGATGCCTACCACATCTGATGACCAAGTTCAAAGAGAGTTCTACACCAATTAAGATAGCTTGTAAACGTACATAAATGTAAATACTAGATCATCAGTATACTTATTTTTCAGGTCTTCAAATCATCTTTCTCTTACTGTGTTCTACAGAAGACACATTTGGAATACTAAGCTATATTTCTTAATTTACCACTCTCTGTACACATATCAGGATGTACTAGCCAAGAAAATTTGTTTCATTTACAAGTGCAACTGGCAAACATACCTACTTCCTAGAGTACTGTAAAAAGCTGACTTCAACTGCTTGTAGCTTTGTGACAGTGTTGCTGTTGCAGCAGAGCAGAAGTGGTGATACCGTTCAGCAGACCAGCTGACACGGCTGGGAAAAACAGGCTGTCAGACATACAGTCTTCTCTTTCAGGCATGACAACACTCAGATTATGTTCTGTTATTCTCTTCTTTTACTTATTATATCATGTCTTACAAGGGAGAAGGCTAGATGCCTGAGAATGAAAAAGTTCTGGTCTGTAACAGTCCCAATTTAACTCAACCATTCCTGGGCGGGCATCTCTTTAAAGGATACCATCTCCTATGGCTTGGTTTGTACCATCTCCTCTAATGCTGTCCAAAGAAATGAATCCCTGCGCAGTGAGGGAAGCTACTGCTCTAAGATCCTTCTGTCAACTGGTTGCAGAGGTTGGGAGGCACATGCTTAGTGAAATATAGGACAACAGGATGAGAACAGATGGCACTGTGATTACAGCAGTTGAGTACTGCCTTGTGGTACACAGCAGCTCACTTAATCCAAACTTTCCGTGAGTGTTGTCATTTGTCTGTTTGCTTTCCTGGTGTCCAGCATGATATATCATGGGCCTGATTTGCAGAAATGCTCCCATTAAGGAAGACAGGATTTCACCATCAAATGTTTTAGAACTGCTATGTGCTTTTTAAGCATAATAAAATGGGTATTTCAGGTTAGGCACTGAAAATGATATACACACCTAGTTTTAGATCTTTCTCCAGGTTATACTAAAATAATAATTTAGTTCACATGAGCAGACAACAGCACCATTTTCCTGGTAGGCAGTTATAGGGGACAGAAATAAAGTTTGATCAAAATGTATAGCAACTACCAATTTCATTAACTCCACTTTCAAAAGTAAAACAGACTTGAGGAATCAAGAGTCAATCTGCTTGAGTATGGTCCTGGATTCTTAATTAACTTAAAAAAAAAAAAAAAGAGCAATCTTAGATCATTTTTATAGTATTCACAACCACAGCAACAAAACTAATAGGCTACCTTTAGAATAAAGGATAACATAAATTGGTTCTCTTGCCTTGAGTATTCTAACATGTGCCACTCACTTGAGTTCTTATTGCCTCAATGTTAGAGTTTAGTATTGTTCAAAGATTTATAAAAGTAACAATTCTATTAAATGCAAAGTAAACACACTGCAGTACGTGAACATGATCCGTTTTTTCATTATGTTGTATTAAGTAGGTTCAAAATAGCTTGTAAGGTTTCAACTACATATAAAATACATTTGTGAGGCATATTACTATTTCCTTTTCTCTAGGCCTGAAGTACCTGAAAGCAACAGGCATTAGAAAGTAAGGAGCTGTAAGTGCAACAACACAGCTAGGGAAAAGCCCTGCCAGGCTTTAAGTATGAGAAGCTGAATAACAAAATACAGGCGTACATGGACAGATAACCAATAGATATTAAGATTTTGTGTTGGTTACAATAAAATTCTACATCTAAAACATCATGAGAACAATCGACTGAAATAGAGAAATTCCATTCTATGTTAACTCTGCCATGAATGTTAAAGCTATGTTTTAACTTAATTAGAAAATGTTTCACTTAAATAGATTTCAGGAGCAAGATTTTGTATGCTGAGTTGACATGTCTGATTCAAGTTGCACTCTTGAAAATGACGTAGCCAATATTCCAGTTTTTCCAAGATAGGTGATGCATTTTAAAGCATTTTTTTAATCGTTAACTCCTGTTTAAGCAGAGCTCTTAATAAGGATTCCTCATGAAAATTACATAAAGCAACAGCAAAACAAACTATATTTCAAGTTTACCTCTACAGAAAGCAAAAGCCATTTCCTTCTAAACTTTCAGTTAGGTTTGAAATACACTGCTGAAATGCACACACTGAGTTTTAAAGTTTTTGGCATGCACAGAAGTAACGCTCAACCCCATTTAGTGTTCAGGACCAACCTTCTTGCAATATCATCTTTAGTAAGAGTTTTTCTGCTCGTGGCTCTTTGTTGGTGCCTTAGAGTATAAACCATAAACAAAAGCACTTTTTAATATCTATCCTAAACCAATGTAAACACTTATTGTGATTTACGTTTACACAATCATGTGACTCTACAGCTTTCTTCAAAGATTTATTTCCCCAGTGATAAAAAGAATTGCCTTCAAGATTCTTAAAAACTGTGCCTATAAAATGCTTTGGGAGACATAATTTACTATAAAGTAATTGTGATGAAGACAGTCAATTTGATTACTGCTTTTCAAATCTAGCAGTAATAACTTTGCCATACATAGAAACATTAATTCAGACATAATGTTCCCAAATCCTTGCTTTTTACAGAACAGTGAAAAAATATGTAGGTATAAAACAGATGTCCAGTGTTTCCAACTTTGCAACTGAGGAGAGTTAACAGAGAGGGCTGTTCTGCGGTAGTGCTGGGAGCCAGGCTGAGGTAAAAGGGCTGTCACTGTGAAACCCAAACATCTATGTAAAATCAACAGCAACATCCGCAAACAGAACTGATTTGGGCCTCGGCTTTTCCTCCTTCGCCAGCTCAAAGTGTTCAGGGAGGGCGAGGAGCGTTGGCACCCCGCTGCTGTCAGGGCTGCGCTCCCCTCACCTGGCGGGCCGGGGCGGGGAAGGGGCAGGGGCAGGGCGGCTCGGTGCCGCCCCGGCCAGGCCCCCGGCCCGCTAATGGGGGCTCGCAGCGGGTCTCTCCAGCAGCACCCGCAGGCACAGAGAGGGGCACTGCCGAGGGAACCCCCATCCCGGCCCGGCCCCTCGGCCCCCGGCCTGGCCTCCCCTCCCGGCCCGGCCCCGCTACCTGCTCGCCGGGCGCCGCCTCCAGCAGCCGCGAGCAGAGCTCGGCACACTGCCGGAATTTCCTCCGCCTGAAGCAGCTCCAGGCCCGCAGCAGCGGCTCCATGTCGGGCCCCATCCCGCCGCTCGGCCGGGCCGGGGCGGAGCAGGAGGGGGAGCCGAGCTGCGGCTACGAAAATGGCAGGCTCCGCCTCGGCCCGCCGGGCCTGCGCGCCGCCAAGGCGACCTGCGGCGGGGTTCTCTCAGCCCCTGTGTCCCCCTCTCGGGGGTACCCCAAAAACTGGGGGGTAATCTAGTCTCTGTAGGTGGCCACAGCTGAAGTTAAGCCTGCGGGTTTCCAGGAATGCGGCTTTAGCCTTGGGTTCAGTCGTTGACCTATTTTTACTGTGTATTATTTTGTGGTGTTCCAGTGCCCGAGCACAAAGCTCCTCACAGGCCGCTGGAGAAGCCGCCGAAGTTGAGTCAGTACTGAAGAAGCTCACTGTGTAAATCAGTAAAACTCCTATGAACTTAACCTGGGCTTAAGGCTAATTTTTACTGAAGCCAGAGGTAAATTTCATACTGCCTTCAAAGAAAGAAGGAATAGGCTTGTTATTGATGACTGAAAGCGGAGTTAAATCTGTTGTGCTGAGATCAGCAGACTTCAAATAAACTCAGTATTCTAAATTGTGTCCTACTGTTTGCTGCTATAGTTTCCAAAATGTAAACTAGTAAGATCCATTTGGAATTGGAATATATGCCTAAACAAGAAGAATACAGTTCCTTAATCCTCATTTGAGTAAAATGTCCTATAGAGCTATGGGAGTCTTGCCTGAAAAGAGCACAGACTGCTGTGAATAAGTCTTGCAGACTCCATTGGTTCCTTTACTTCATTAGTTTTTGCAAAGGTAAAATAAGGCAGATCTTTAGAAGAGAAAAAAGCTGGAATACAACTCGTACTTTGTATTGTAAGATTCTGATTGCAACCATCAGCCCAAGGAAGAAAAAATCTCTAGGGATGCTTGGAGAAACAATTAAAAAAAATGAACTTTTGACATTAAAATCTCTGATGGACAAAAACTAATATGATAGCTAAAATCATGTCATTGGTCATTTAACACATCGTTCTGATTTTAATCCTTATCTCACCTAAACTATCAGTTTGTCCAAGATTTAAGCTGCTTGAAATGGATATTTAGGCTAGTAGGATCAATGTGAGGTGGAAAGATGCAGAAATAGAAGTGCCAGTCCAGCACTATTGTTTGTTCTAACATGGGAACGAATGACTTGAACTGAAGTAGCAGCTAAGGACAGCTGGCTTTTGGTTGTCCGATGGAAAGTGCACTGGGAAACAGTGTTCTGAGTGCAGTCTTTTTGGGACGCATGACATTCCCAGTGAAAAGTGGAAAGGAAGCAGCACAACAGTGTCTGTCCCTTCTCTATTTTTAAGTTGTTGTGGGAGACAGTATGTGCTGCATTCCCAGTAAAATATGTAGGAGACTTGCACAAGGACTCTCATGCTATACCTCGGGTCAGTCAGGGGGGTGAGCAGTATTTCTTCTTCTTGTCAGACCATCTGCTGTGGTACTGCTATGCAGTTATAGTACTGTGGCTGAGTGACTATTGGGGCCTAAGGATCCAATTTTGCTATAAATTCTTTTAAGGTGGCAAATCCTTCAGCATATATTTTATGGTTAGACATAGCGTGATGTGCTGTTCAGAGAGATTGTGAATATTGGCCAGAGACAACATAAAATAAATGTTGTCCTCCATAAAGCTTAGAGAATATCAGCTCTAAGCTGTGGCACTGTTTTATTCTTGAAAACAAAAGGAGCTATCTTTACACTTGAGGGAGAACTTGAGTGGCTTTACTCATTGGGCTGGCTCCAGTGCTGGAATATCTGACTGTGGAAAAAGGATGTCCTGATCCTGGAGAAACATTGCAAAGAAGACTCAATCCAATATTGACAGACTTCTGCATGAGCAGAGCACTTAGGCAAACTTACTCATTATTCAACTTGTCCTACATTTCAGGTAAGGCCAGTTCCCTGTGCAGTCTCTATTTGGGTGTCCGGTACCCAGTCCTACCCCCGCTGCAGGCATAAAAAAGCATTCTGTCTGTCACAACCTGCTGATGCTACTAGCTGAGGCCAAATGTCCCAACATGCTGTCCCAACACTAGTCCTTTGTGCATACATCTTTCTGTGCATGAAGTGAGCCACTGGTGACTTCAAAGTTAGTAATTTAAGCTGTATATGCTAGATCTGAAAAGAATTCAACTAATGGGGCAGCAAGTAGGTGCCCCTGTGTCCCCTGTATGTAGCCATGCTATGCTGGCCTACAAATAAGATTACCCTGCCATCAGATTGTATTCTTCCTTGGGCTGACAGAAGCCTGGAGAGTGTGCTTTGCTTCTCAGGAGTTTTCTCACACAGGCTATAGTGCATGAAATAACTCTCACTCACAAACAAATGGATTGCAGTTGTTGTTGTAGAAAGTACATGCTCACAGCTTGGGAAATTGAACGTTTGGACCTCCTTTACAAAGCTTTAATATGGTGTATTTCAGTCTCTGGCATTAATATCTACAGGGCATTAAGGAGCAGTTTTCAGGTCTGGAGCATTTACTTTGTGATGCCATTTATTCAAATATGTTCCTGCCATCCCATTTGAGAGCGGGAAGTGTTATCACAAGATAGCTGTCCAGTGGCTTTATGGAAAATTAGTGTTTGGCTTCAGTAAAATTAGTAGTGCTTAAATCTCTGTGTTGTACTTCAGGAACGATCACTTTTAGCAGACCCGTGCATTGCGTGTGGAAAAAATACTTTTGTATGTGTGTGGAAGCTGCTTAGTTTCCTTCCCGTAGCTAAGGGTTAATACATTGCTTTGGTAGCTTGCTAGAGCTATCTGCTGCTTTTACACCCTCTCCCCCAAACTGAGGAAAATTTGTCCTGTGGAAACTTGGACAAAATAAGTTTGGGGAATTATATTTCAGATATGCTTGATTTGTGGGAGAAAAACAAATTACAAATGTCCTGTTTCACATTGATAGAAAAAAACTGATAATTCAGCAACATCAATAGAGAGATTGTGTAGGTGCAAGATGGATTTCACCGTTTGAAAAGTTACAAGTCGTGCTTATGTGTGACATTAAGAAAGGTGGAAGTTGCTTGGACTGAGTGGCATGTAGGCCTGTTCGCATTCGTTTTTCTAAAGTTTTGTAGTCTACTAGTTAGTCCCTTCTGTTACTTTTAGTAGGAGTGTGTGAGGTGGTCCTAATACTCTAATATCCTCCAGCTGTAATGAACCACTCCACTGTCATTGTATTGATGCTGTCTCGGGACAATGACAGGTATGTGATAAAACTATAGAAAACACCAAGGTTTATTAAAAAGTCATGTCCTTGCCTTGTGTAACTATGTGGCTTTGTTGGACTGGAAGTGACCTGACCTCAGCTAGTACATTTTGAGAGACTGTTCTCATCTTCTGTGAAAGGACAGGAAATTCAGCAGGGACGCTTTATTTAGAGCTTATCGAGATGATATTATTGTCTTGTAATTTGTTGCCACGTTTTATTTGCAAGGTTTATTTGAACCTTGCCTTCACTTAATTTGAACCATGTCAAAGAACAGAAAGTTCAGGAATCAGAGGTAAGGGACAGTTTAATTCCCCTTCTATCTATGGGTTATTTTTCACTTGAAAACTGGATGTCCCTGAAACAGGCTACAATAAGAAGTATTATTATAATAATTTCAAAATGAAAATATTTGGAATCTCTACTAAATATCAGGAATCTGTTATTATTTATCTTTATTCATAAAACACATGAACTTTTATAATTGCTTTTTAGAAAACCTAGGTTTTTTTGACCTATATATTTTGTGTACTGGATTTCAGTTATGTTTCAATTTATTGTTCAATTACTTGTCAAAATTAAATGTTGCTTGGAGGTTCAAATGTGCTTCCTATTTTCACCTTTTTATTTTAATACATTTTTTTTTCTTCCTATGAACAGCTGCGCTTTAAACTGATACTGAAAACCGGCTCTGAAAGGATAGATGAATTTTATGTTTTTCTCGTTTATATGCTCTTACAGAATAAACTATTGGTATGCCTAAAATGCTTTGTATTTTGCAAATGTTCTTATGACTGCTCTGCATAAGTCTCTTAACATTCTAAACTGTGAATAAGAGGTACATGAAGTAGCCTCTTAGAAAGTGCATATGGAAGAGTAGGACAGGGCCCACTGATAGCTAAGATCCATTTCATTTTAAAAACATAGAAGCTATAGGATGACTTTGCCTTTTTAAGTCTCTCATGGAGGTCTTCTGTGCACCATCAGTCCTACTTGTTTCTTGAACTAGGAATGCTAACTCTCAGGTCTTGTATCTCATCATGAATTCATATTCTTACGATAAAAGCATGAAAAATGTTGTTTCCAAAATTCTGTTGGTTTCTCATGAAACTCCGTGGTGAAGAATCCTGTTATCCCTCAGACAGTAGCTCAGTCATACAGGTGCAGTCTTTGGCTTCTGACAGTTACTCATCTCTCTCCAGACGTAAGAATATGGAAGAAATATGTAATTGGCAGCTCAGTACAATTAACAAGGGTTTGAGAAGGAACATTGATGCTACCACACATCTACCTGCAGAATGCCTCAGCTAGGAACAACAATCTGACTTGCCTTCAAGTAAGAGTTGGCATCACGAAAGGATACATGCGAAAAGGGTTCATTCTAATGATTACATTAGAATACATTGGGTATTGGGAGAATTGAGAGCAACAGGATGTAGAGCAAGTTTTGGCTTTTGTGCTTTGAGTGAACCCGAACAGGATTATAGATGAGGCCTGCTTTATGGGAAGGTACGTACTTGTGGCAGAAGAGCAGAAAGAGGAAGTTCCTTCTTCAAGTGCTGTTTTCAGCAAGGACTTTGCCACCTGAATTTGAGTTCATATAATCTTTGTGTGTAGAACCCATGTGTTACTGATTCTAGGAAGTGACGAGAGGTCATGCAAATGAAGTTATGTGAAGAGCAGAGTTCTGTGATGAGGCTCAGATTCAGCATCAGGGGAAGTAATTTGCAGTAGCAGTGAGAGGTTCCGTTCTGTGACCAGCCAATGCAACAATATCCATCAATGGCAGTTCTTGCTGTCATCAGTAAGAATACTGCTGCTTCCTGCTGATCATACGTGATATCATAACCATGGTTACCATGGTCTAGCAGAATAGAAATCATCCAGCAGCTGATAACAGAATTTAGGTGGCAGCACTGTTCAGGTCCCAAGCCATTAACCTTCACATGACCTTACATCTACTCTGTTCTACTTATGCGTGGACTGAATACAATCTCTGTGATCAAATCTGCACCGCCTTTAGTGTACAGCAGGAACAGGATGCTTTTCAAGCGAGACAGTTACCTTTCTTTTTATCTTTAGCATTTCATATGAGGCACTATTTCTTGTTTGATGCAGACACTCTGTATGCTCTGCTGAATATAGATTGTTGTACACTGTACTAGCAGGAATCAATGCAGCTATAAAAAAAAGAAAAAGAAAAAGTAGCCTATGAAGAAGGCTGCTATGCCATTTACATTTAAACATAGGTTGCAAAATTTGCAAAGGATCCTCTTATGATGGGATGCTCAGCTTAAAAATAACTGGGCTTGACTCTTTTTTTCTTTCTTTTCAGGTTTAAAACATGTGAGCACCTAGGGTACAATCCTATTTGCAGTGAATCCTGAAGATCAAAGTAGGAGCCCTTGGAATAATGAGTTAATAGTCTTATCTGAGAAGCTCGATGTAAATGGGTTTGCTCATATAGATACATGTACATATGTATATATAGAAGGTAGTACTTGGTCTGCTGTATTAATCACAGCACCATTCCAGCAGCAGCATTTGTTAAATACTTGTTCATTCCTACAAAAAATGATGTATGTACCCTATAAATCCAATTTCTTCCTTTTAGGAGTGTTAGTCTTTTTTGTTATCTATTTATTTATCCTTTTTAGAGGAAAATGTGGCAAAAATGTGGGTACTTTATATAGCGGCTTGTGCACAGTAAGTTACAGTAAAAAGTTATAGCATGTAGCAGTCTGTCTCCTGTACTTTCTTTTACAATTAGAATCACTTTAAAATGAAGTATTCGCTGTCCTTAAAGTAGGCTTACTTTTCAGTCAGTAGGCTGGCTTAAGTGTGGTCTGACTGCAGGGAACCAACCTGCAGGACTTAGTATCTGAATCACAGTATGGTTTAAGTTGGAACGGATCTTTGGGAGCTGTCTAGTTCAGCCTCCTGCTCAAAACAGGCTTAACCTCACAGTTGCGTGAGGTTGCTCAGGGCCTTGTCCAGCTGAGATGAGAGAAGCTCTGAGGATGGGGAATTCACAGCCTCTTTGGGCCACCTGTTCCAGTCTTTAACCAGTCTGTTCAAGTGCTTAGTCAAATCTGACAGCGTGGAGTCGTACAATGAAATGAATTACTTCAGGGTTTGCATTCCAGTACTAGATTAATAGTGCTATGCTATTTTATAAGTTTCTCAGCTTTACAAAAGTTAACACTGTCATTTTCTAATGGTTAAATATTTCACTTCCTTCACTTCTTTTGAATATTTATATGCTCTGTGGTAAATTGTGTCATATTTGATAAACCTTAATTATTGTATGTTAATTTTGTGGTGATTTAAAGCAAAGCTCTTTCATGATTCCCTTTGAGAGCTAAGCATTTTGAGAACTTTTGCAAAATAGGCATTATTTTTTCAAAACCTTGTCAACTACTGTGTAAAAAGAAGTCATTTTGGCCTGACAATTTTTAACCTAATACTTTGCATCAGCCAGCTGAAACATTGGTCCTTCCCTCACACAAGATATTAAGCACATGCTTTGGGGTTGATCACCTTACTCCATCCTAAGTGTAAAGAAATAAACTGAAAAGGGGTAGAAAAATTAGTGCTGCATGCAAGCAAGGGTTTCTTCCCATTGTTTTAGATCATATAAGATGCAGCCAGAGATGGCTGTCACATAAGTAGAATTTAAAATGAAATGCATTCTATATTTAGTTTAGTCAACAGTTGAAATCAATTCATGTTGAGAGTTCAGAAACAGATTTCCATCAGAAGCCTATTGATAGAAAACGCATTGGGATTTAGTCAGCCTCTCTTTATGCACTTAATTTAAGCCTGTTTAGGTTGTCATCTGTTATTATCAAGTGCTGGTGCCTGATACAAGTTCTTCAAATCACCTGGATGAATTGCTTCAGTACGCATATGATTGTGCATAAAATGCAAGCTGAAAAAAGCTATTTAAATCCAAATGTGTGTGGTGTGTAGAGCCATATTGAGAAAACACAATGTCATTGCTGAAAAAAAATGAGTGCTCCACTGAGTGGCTTAGAATGCATTCTGGCATCAGATTTTTGGCAGTCTGAAACACAGTACTTTCTTCATTGTTTATAGACTAAAAAGGAATTTTGGGGGTGAGCTGTTCCCATGTGCTAACATAGATTTTGGGGGCAATTTTTAAAGTTTGTGATAGATATTTTAAGAAAGAATACAAGTGATGGCGCCTAACTTCTGAGGCTAAAATTAAACATCATTTTACTAGAACAACTTAAAATCTGTAAATAAATGTAGCAGTTCTTTTGCATTTATGTGGGAAAAAATACATATTGTGATGGAAATTCTTAGGCTGAGATTGCTGCCATTTAAATCATGGTAGAAACCCTTCTTTCTGTCTTTCTTTCAGAAGAGAGGGGATTTCATCTTTGGATTACGGGAGAGGCCCTAAAACAAGATCTCGTACTAATGTTAAGGCTAAGGGATCTGGCACAGTTTTCAACAGTCATGTTTCCTCTGCAGTTTCAGATGGTGTTGTTTACTGATTGTTACTTGTATGTGCGTCACTTCCTGTCCTAAACAGATTTATTTCTGCTGCAGAATGTCCAGAAGGAGTTGTTGCCTTCTATCCTAATGATGGATGAATTTAATTTCAATGATGCTTGTATCTTGCCTCTCCCTTTAGCTGCCCTATCTTAGGAAACTATTATGTGAGGTCATTTCTAAATCAAATTTCTGTGAATAATTGTAATGCAACCCCGGTTGCTGTCTGTGTAGTGATAATTACATGCTCATTGTCTTTTCAATAGAGTGTCTATTTCTTCCAGTGCCTGGAATGGAAGTCTACTAAACGAACACAGTTCCTATGGTTATCAAAATGCAATTTACCTTTGCAGAAACAAGAAAAATTAATGTCTGTAATATCCACTTTCATACACATGCAACTGTTCTCTTTTCGTTCCAGCCATTGTATCTGTTTTATCAGTCAGTACCAAAAGAAAACACATACATTCAGAGTTACCAACTTTATAATAGAACTTGCCTTGAAAATGGCTACAATGTTGGATAATGCTTCAATATAGGACATGGTTTTAAAGAGCAACTGGGTTTTTCTCTTCGGAGCAGGTCACCTAAAACATTTTGAAATTGACAGAATTCTTAGAAGCACAGTATTACATACTCAGGACTTGTTGCTCTTTAGTTTACCATTCTCCAGCACATTGTTGTAATGATATCTCCATCTGTGACTATTCCTTGTATTTGCTCCCAACCTGTATCACCTAGAATCTTCCGTGTTGAGGAAAGATGTGAAGAAATCAATCACTATTTTTCAGTGCCATTTTCTTATCCTTAATTGGTTGCTTTGTTTCATGATGTTGCAGTAGACCTACTGATCATTTTCAAGGCTTTCTGCTCCTATTTATATATATATATATATATATATAGGTATATGTATTTTATGTGTCTTGTTAATTTAGTAATATAGCTTAATCGTTTAAAATTCCCTAACAACTTGCATCTTATGTATTGGCTGATACGGTATACATTTTCTTGTTAAATTTTCCATTTTCTGAAGGAGAGTTAATTCAGTATTTTAAACTTCATCGTGCTGTCTTTTTTTTCTTGCCTTATTCACTTCTATCCAGTAGTAAACAGGCCTTAGTGATCCTTAGTTTATGCCTCAGTGCTATTAAGTGGTAGCAGGTAATTCTCATCGGAGTTCTTAAGGACTTTTTGTCTTAAACAGGTTCCTTAGTTTTGCAAAATCTTATTTTGTGTTCCCATAACAGACAGAGACCTTTTTATCCCCAAGGATGTTGAAATTAATGTTGTCACTGTTTCTCATCTGTCTCATATTTTATAATTACTACTTGAACCAGCTACTCTGTATTACTTAGGGCTTAACAGAGAATAATCCCTCATTTTGTGTACTCTGGAATTAGCTGTTGCAAGAGCATTTGTTTAAGAAATCACTTCTTTAAACCTTGTTCCCTTTAGTGGAATGAGATACATTGTAAATATGTTTACACTATGCTAGGAAGTACATCTTTGTATAAATAGGTGTTGTGAGACATTGAAACACCGCTTATTATTTGGAGAACTGATGCACTTTTGTCACTGTATACATACAGCTGTATATACATTGTGTGTATATATTTATATGTCATTCTGTTGTTACTTAAAAAATGGAATGTGCTGTGATTTGTCCAACATCATAGGAAAGAGATAACACCAGACAGAGGAAGCTGCGACCAAACAGCTAGACACTTCATTTCGCTTACAAAATACCTTGATAGATGCACGTAAAACGCCTTCTTTGCCCCAGAACTGGGTTGTTTCCCTCTCTGCCCGCTGGAAACTTCTGCCCCCGGCGGCGGGCCCGGCTCAGCACCGCGGACAGCGCCGCTCAGCACCGCGGACAGCACCGGGGGGACGGGGCGAGATGGGCAGGCTGCTGGGTGCCAAAGGGGTTGGCTCTGCTGGAGGTGAGCTGGGCAGAGCACAGGGAGAGGAAGGACTCGGGAGGCTATGCTGCTTCTTATTCCTGTCGAAACCAGACGGTGAGTGTGTAAAATTGCACTCGCACCCCTTACGTGCAGGCATGAGGTTAGAAACTATGACCAAGAATAGTTTGTTTCTGGGAATTTTCTCTCAGGCATTTCCTTATCTAAGAGGTGGTGGCCAACTCTGCAATAATCAGATGGAAATATTGGCTGTTTATGTGGTGTTTGACAGCAGCTGCTCCCATCTTCCTTGCATGGTGTAAAC
Source organism: Anser anser (assembly GCF_964211835.1). Classification (NCBI taxonomy): domain Eukaryota; kingdom Metazoa; phylum Chordata; class Aves; order Anseriformes; family Anatidae; genus Anser; species Anser anser. The sequence goes on along the minus strand of NC_139725.1, from coordinate 48,669,938 downwards.
GTTTTTCCAGCTTTGTTTTTAGGTTCTCCTCTCCTGTTCATTAAAGACAATATGATCTGAAGCTGACAGTTAGTAGCCAGTGCCATTACATATTAAAGTTTCTTCCTGACTGCTGTTTTCTCTTTTTGATTTCAGTCAGTAACAGTGTTTTGGAATGTGTGGCTGAAAACAGCCTTTTCACTTTCACTAAATAACCAGATATTCTCTAGCTCCAATTTGAGTCATGAACAAGACACAAAGATTAAAACGTTAGCTCCATTGAAGTTAATACCACACAATTAGTATTGATCTCAAGAGGTCTACGATTTCACTTTAATAAGCCAAAAAAGTATATATTTATATAAAATAACAGAAAGTATAGAGACAATACTTACATATTTTTGTCCATTCACATTTAAATATGCAATAAGCCAGCAGGAAAGAGAAAATTAATATATTCTTGATTCACAGCATGAAAAGACTCCCACTTGCAAATGCAGAAGTCAAATATACATCAAATGCCTTTGTCTGCTTATAATCAAACCAATTAACATTTAAAAGCTTGTAACAAGTTGTTTCAGTCACCATGTATGCTCTGTATTTTTCAAACTTACTTTCTCATCAGCTTCACCTTATGAATGAAGTAGTCTTGCGGTTGCAATTTCTTACTTTTTTTATCTCCATTTACTTGTAACCTTATAGAACTGCATGAAATCTTACTAGAAATTTGACTGAGTGTATATTGACATTCAAAATATTCTGTGGAATTTAAGGGGAAACAATGCAACAATTTTTTATTTTTATTTTTTAAAAAAGCCTGTGTTCATTTATTTTTCATATTATTTTCAGAAAGAGACAAACCCTGGTTGTTATGCACTTTTTCTGTAACCACCTCTCCCATCAAGAGAGCTGGGATAGCAACACAGAAGAGCTGCACAGAGTTAACATCAGATTAGAAATAATAGTACATTTTTTACTTCTGAGAGGAGCTAGCTGGGAATTTTCCAGCCTGTTTCCCTGACTAATCCCCCATCTTGGGGAATCCTGTGAAATCCTTGGGGCTACCCAAGTTCCAAGGTGCTCTGGCTGGGTAGGAGGCAAATAGAAGGGAAAAGGACTGCTTCTGTGGAAGTAACATTTGCTTTATCTGTTGGTGAATGCATATGGCTTTTTGTCTTGATTAGAAATAAAAGCCTTTTTCATTCTTTTTTTAAAAAATGTAAGCTTTTCATGGAAGGGGGAGTTTCCTTGGCTGTATATTTGAGTTGTTTCAGGTTTTGCACGAATCTTTCTGCAGACTTCTGTTATATATATTTTGTGTTGATTTCAGTGAACATGTGGGACGGAAAGCTGCATCTGATCCTGGTGTCATAATCCTCATTGTCAGTGCTCTTGGTGTTCTACACTGAAAATGTGTTAGTATAAAGCTAAGTGATTAAAATGCTTACATGCATATTTTTACATGTATTTTTAAACAATTAAAGGAATATGGATTTACTCAAAAAGATTAAAAAAATAAAAGATCAGAAAAACTCCTGCTAATTAAACCAGAAATAAAGTAGCACAGAAAAATGTCTCCAACATGAAGTAACTAGTCAGAAATTTTTGTGGAAGAAATGTCAATATGACTAATTAAATAATACAAGAGGAATAGAAGTAAAAGAAATGGAGATTTAGAAATAAATCCCAACAACCTACAAACACCTGGGAAGTCAAATCTATGTTGAAAGTAACAGGAAAATGATTGGGTTTATTTTCCATTGTCAAACCAGGCTGGTTATCTGGGAATTTTTAGAACTGGTATCCAACTTTAGAGTGCAGAATTTTGTGTATGCTCATGTAATGCACATTTAGGTAGCTAGCTAAGTACTCTACAGGTTGACAAAGCTGTGAGGGAGCATGTTCTCCTGATCAACATTGTGGACGTGGCGAGGGGGTTACCCTGCACGACTGCCTGCTGCAACACAAAGAAGTTGCTCCCATCTATACAAATTGGGAAATGGCAACTTTTCCATGTAAAAAATGGCAACTTTCCTGTGGTTTTGAGAGCCATGACTGAAAAGTTGGGTGCTCTTCATTCACAGATGGGGAATTTAAGGCATGGAAGGGGATGTGATTCTGTGTTTTGCATGAGGCAGGCAGCAGGGTTAAGGGGTTAAACATTCACCCTTAAATATTGCGGTTGACCTTTTCTTCGTATTCAGCCAGAGTGCTGGGTGAATGGCGGGAATGTGATGAGGTAGCTGTGGTAGCCTGAGGGGCACCAAGTCAGGAAGGAAAAAAAAAAAAGGAAAAATTAAAAAAAAAAAAGCTCAGAAAAAAATGAAAATTAAGAAAACTGTAAATAAAAAGTTCAGGGAAAGATAAGAAAAGAACCAAGAAGGTGCGATGGGGAAGCGCCTCCTTTCCTCCCCCTGCCCGGCAGCCGCTCATCCCCTCCTCGCGCCGCCATCTCCTCAGGCACTGCCCCCTCTCCTCCCTTCCCCTCCCCTCCGCGCTCTCCCGCCTGGCGGCGCTGTCCCCGCGCAGGCGCACTGCGAGGCCGGGGCCCGGCGGGGGGGGGCCGGCTCGCGCGGCGCCCCGTGGGCGCGTGCCGCGCTGCAGCCATGTCAGGCGGCGGCAGGCGGCGGGGCGGGCTCGGGCGGCGGCGGCGCCCTCTGTGAGGCGGCGGCTGCGGACGAGCGGCGGCGGCGGGCCTCCATGTCGGCCGCCAGGGATTAAGGCAGGGACGGCCGAGGCGAGCCGAGCCCGGGGGGGCGCCGGGGCGTGCCCGGCGGGGCCATGGCTGACCGCAGCGCGCCCGGCTGCCACCTGCGGCTGGAGTGGGTCTACGGTTACCGGGGCCACCAGTGCCGCAACAACCTGTACTACACGGCGGCCAAGGAGATCGTCTACTTCGTGGCGGGGGTCGGCGTCGTCTACAGCCCCCGCGAGCACCGGCAGAAATTCTACCTGGGGCACCAGGACGACATCATCAGGTACCGCCCGGCGCCCGGCCGAGGCTCCCGGGGCGGCGGGGGGGGACCGGGGGGGCGAGGAGGAGGAGGAGGAGGAAGGAGATGGTGAGGGGGGGACCTGCAGGTGGGCAGGGGAGGGCGGCGGGACCGGCCGTGCGAGGCAGAGGGACCGGCTGCCGAAGTTGGTTTCCTAAAGGGCATGAAAACAACAACGAAATAAAGCCGAGAAAAGCCCCCACAGGGTTTCTTACTGTGGGTCCCGGAGCGCGTCGTGGCCCCGGGGGTGCCGTGGGGTCGGCGAGGGCTGCCGAGGAGCGTGAAGGGCAGATGTGAGACTGAGTCATCCGGCCGCCCCCCCCGGTAGGTGTCGTTGCGGGTGGATCGCCCGTTGGGGCTCCTCTGCTTGCCCTGTGCGGGCGAGAGTTAGAAGCAGCCGAGGTTGTCAGTCATGTGCAGCGCAGAATTTGTTTTATTTCGATACTCAGTGCTCCGAGCCGTGCCTTCTCTGTGTGTCACTCGTAAGTAACAGGTATGGCGTGCAGAGAGCAGAGCAGATGCCGGGTCTTTCATTCAGTGATTTGTACGCACCAGAAATTGGCCGTAACAGCCACTTTTTTCTTGGTTTATGCCCTCACGAGGGACTTTCAGTACTTTTGAAGTGTGGCTGTGAATGTCCCCTACAAGACTGTCAAGCCTATAGTGCATTTCTTCTCGGTGCTGAAAATGAGAAGAAAAAACTGGGAAGACAGTGCACCATTACAGACAGCTCTACTTGAGGTGTTGGGTGTTGAATCAGAAGTTTGAATCACTGCTATTTGCATCTTTTAATGCTTCAACGTTCTCCTCTTAGTCCAGGAAAATGTATTTCTTAAGCACTGTTAGCCATCTGTAGGTGTGGGAAGTCCAGAAGCACAACTTCCATCGTGCTGAGGGAGCAGCAGCTATAATCTAAGATCCGAGGTTGCCGTGGTGTAATTTTTTTAATTCTGTGTCTCCACGGCGCCTCTGGGTAACCCTGTTTGTTTCAGGAGGATTTGCTGTGAGACTGGTGTGGTTTCAGCCCCAAGGAGGGACTGGTATCCTCTGGTAACAGTTTTTCCCTCCCTTCTTGCCTCCCCCTCTCTGCGTTTTGATACAGCGTGCCGTATCTGGCCAAAAATGTGACCGAGCTCATTACTCAGATTAGTACTAAAACTAAGAAAATCTGTCAAGAGACAGAAAATCAGAGAGAATGTTACGATGACCTTATCTGATGCTTTTAGAGGATGTACTTTGGTTTGTATGGAATCCAGCATGCTGGAGTTTCTCCTGCTTTGACTTGTACTGAGGTTGAAAAATAATTGTAAATATGTTAAAGCATTTCAGTTTTATGCGGTTAGAATTGCACACTTCTTAAATACAGAAGCTCTGCAGAAATGTTTGTATGCTTAAAGAAGAATAATCAGTTTAAAAGCCGCATGGCTGATTCTGATAGTAAGATCAGCCTTGCAGTCAGTGATCTGTGTTTCACTTGACTTTATGGAAAAGCAACATTGTACCACTCTAATGTCAACATCGCATAATTCTCTTGGTTAAACTTGGGTACCAAAACATGTTAGTTCACAATTTTTAAAACAATTGTTGCAGAAAAGTATTGTTTTTTTTAAATACCAGAAAATGGATACAAAAGTGGGATTATATAATACAACAATCAACATTACTTACATTCAACTATCATAGCACAAAAAAATTAATGTGTTGTGTTTTAATGTGCTCAGCAGGTACCGTCCTAACGCTGAGACATTTGTGATGTTTTAGCAGAAGCGACTGGAGGTTTGGTAGTCTTTTTGCGAGTGTAGAATCTCACTTGTGAAAGCAGATCTGCTGTCTGAAAAACTTGGGTATTTAGAGAATCAAACTTCATTGAGCATAGCTCTGCAGCTATGAAGACAGAGCAGGATGGATTGCATGCTTCATGGTGGTATTATTAGTACTCCTCATTATGAGAACTTCTGTATCATTAGCATGCACTGAATGACATTCTAATTTTAAGCAGCAGTCAGGAAGAGAGGAATTGCAATTCTTAAGCCAGAGACCAGTTCTTATCTTTAATAGTAGACAGTCGTATTAGATGAATGGACAGCTAGACAATGTTGTCCTGGGGAAAATTTCTGTCTAGCTCTGGCAGTTAGATTGGCTTCTATCTGCTGAGGACTTTAAAGTCTTTTTATTAAACAAAAACCTATAAACCTGCTGTAAGATTTTTTAGATATGATTAGATGTTTACATGTAATTTATTTCCAGTATAAATGTCTCATCTCAATTTTGATTACAATTTCACCTCTGGCTTTGGTTTAACCCTGTGAGTTCACTGTGTACCTAAAAGAGGAGAGCTTTCTTTCTGTGTTTTGTGTCTTAGTTCTGTTGAACGGTCTTTTGTATTAGGAGAGAGGAATTAGGATCACTTAGGGCCTCGTCTATTTTTCTGGTTTTATTTGAATTCAATGTCTCAGTCATTCAGCTGTGATCTATTTCTAAGATAACTTTTATTGCTTGTGGTGATCTTTTGGTTTTTATCTCTTCTGAGAATTAGTGTCCAGAAATCAAACCAGTATTCTGGAGCGCAGAGAGTATCATGGTTTTGTTTTTATTTCTATTCCTTCTTTTGTGCATCAGCACTTCTTTTTGTTGTTGATTCCTGCATGTGCGTGGACACTTGTGGAAGACATTGCCCAGCTGCAGAAGTACTCTGGAAGTTTGCACCTTTAGAGAATGCTGGTAGCTGAGACTTTCTTGAAGGTTTTTTACATGAGGGAGTAAATCGTCTCCATGAAATCTCAGCTGCCTTACTTTGCTAGTGCTGTCCATTGCCAGCAGCATAACCTGATGAATGTCTGCTGAGTTTGCAGAGGATGAGATCTCCTCTGCAGCCTGGGCTGTGTGTATGGAGGAGATAGTCATTTTGGAAGGCAAGGGAATAACCCCTGCAAAGTTAATGATTTAAACTGTGTCTTCTGTAGGATTTCATAAACAACAAAGCTAGCTTGTGAGTTGTATGTTGGTGTGCTTTACAGTAGAGGAGCAAGAAACAATGTCTTCAAGTTAGATCTTTGTTCTCTCTCCATAACTGTAGTTATTTAGAGAATAATGAGTTATTTCACGTAGATCGTCATTCCCTCATCTGAGAGAACTTAGAGGGATCATACTTAATCCTGATCTGTATAAAGGTTTCAGAAGATGCCCCCTTGGGGCACAGCGTAACGTGATGCTCATGTTGAGGCTCCTTGTTTGTCTGGGATAGCTGAAGTGTGTTTCTGTACTTTGCTTTCTCTCGTGGAAGGTGAGAAAATTGGGAATTCTGAACTCATCCACCTTTTAAAATGACTGTCTGCTGGCAAGAGCGTTTGATATTACCAGGGCTACTCTGTATGCTGGTGTGCTCCAAGCAAACTTTTAGATTCCTTTTTTTTTTTTACTTTGTGACTGTCACTTTTTTGTGAGCTTTGTGGAATTGGAATTTTACCGGGAGTTATCTTTTTACTTGGAATTGATGATTCTAGTTAAAAGGAAAAGCAAAGCCTAAGATCAAGTCAGTGTTTCTTTTGGAGATTTTTAACAGGCTTAACAAAATGCACATTTCGCTTTCCATGGCATCTGTTGTTCACTTTGAACAAAGCACTGGTCTGTGAGTCTGTCCTTTCACATTGTTATCTCTACAGTGTCGCAAAACATCTGCGTAAACATCCAGGCTGTACAGTTTTGAAGAAAGAAGAGGAAGGGCATTTCTCTCAAAACAGAGACACAAATTAGGAGGACTGAGGAAGAGTTACCCCTCTCCTCCGTGTGTAACATCCATCACATCAGTTAACTGGCAAATAGTAGTGCTGGTGTACATTCTTCCTAGAACTTCTATCGCTAGTAAATTGGGACTACTTGATTCAGATGCCTGTGATACATTTGGATTTTACTACTAATGCCAGCACATCTCATGCTAAAAAAAACCTCTTGAATTTGTGCTGATCTCTAAAAAATGTTAATTTTTTTTGCTAGAAGTTCTATTACCAGAAACTACCAGATTCTCTGTTAGAGGAGAAGGTAATTGGCACTACCTTCAGCTACTGCCTTTTTGGTTTGGTTAAAAAATATCTGGTTCTGTCTTCCCTTCATGGCTCTCTGTATTCAAGACCATAGGGGCTGCATGCTTACAGAAAGCAGATGTGTACCCAAGACAGGTTGAATGAATGGCAAACACTTCTCTGTGTTCTGACAGAGAGGGAATTTCACTGTTTTTAGCAAAACAGTTAATTTTACAAATCACAGCTTTCATTAATATGGTTTTTCTTGTTTGTTGCTGTGAGATATGTAGGAATTCTTTTGGGCTCTATTTCCTAAGGAACAAGAAGTAACCAAAACTCTGGCCACTCTGAAACGTGGTCTTTTTGGGCACACTGTCATCTTCTTATATCTAATAATTTGCCTCAATCTACAAGAGATTATCCTGCTTGAGATTCTGTCACCTTGACCTTGCCCTTGGATTCCAAGGCAAAATAATCTTTTTTTTTTTTTTTTTCCCCCTAGTATCAACATTTCTGAAGTTCTGGTGGGAATCAAAACCTCAGCAATCGTGTCTGCTCCCTGGCGTTGGTGCTGTCCACCAGCTCAGTTTGAAGCAGATTTTTCTATCTGTTGTTGCTCTCAAAGTTAGTCCAGATGTCACTATCTAAGAAGCTGGACTCTGGCAGCTGCTGTCTCAGTCTGCTACCAGTAAATGCTCTCCTGGAGGCAGGTCCAGGCTTCCTCCATGGCTTTCAGCTGTGGTTTGCAGACAGAAATTCAGCGCAGTGATTGGTCGCGTTCTAGTTTTGAATGATGCCTCGGGTCTTTTCTTCATCCTCTTTTTGTTAATTATGCATTGTTATCACTTTGGATACCTATCTGTTGGACTTCTGTGAAGATGCTGTGTATTTCCACTGCCACCTTGTATCATTCTGCCCCTGTTTGTGCCCTTTTCTTTTGATGCATTTCACAAGAAAACCCTATAAAAGAAGAGAAATTGTTTTCTAAGAAAAAGAGCAAAAAAAAAAGGTTTAATAACAATGTATCCCAGAATCATAGAATGGTTTGAGTCAGAAAGGACCTTACAGATCACCTGTTTCCAACACCCATTCCGTGGGCAGGGACACCTTCCATTATAAGGTCTAGCGTAGAGGGAATTTACTTTATTTCCATCATTTCTAATCCTCCAGTAGACTGACACCCTAAGATCCGTCCTAGTTCTCAAAAACTTCAGTAAATAATTCAAGTAATTGAAAGCTAGGGTATTTGCTGTCAGGTTTATTGTCTTGTTCTTGCCTGGAATAAATGGTATGTGGGTCTGACCTAGCACCAGGTAACAATCAAGCACAAATGTTGAGCAGCAGATATGTGCAGCTACAAAAAATTATCATATAGAATTCCGTCGGTTGGTTTGGCAGGAAATGTATGCATTTTCACCAGGAATTTCACAGTTAGTTGTGTATTTCAGATGCTGGGGAATGTAACTGAGTGAATACCACAGCTGTGGCATCAGGAGAACTTTTCTTAGTAATCCACTACGTAGTGGTGAGAGGCAACCTCTTCTGTTCTTTTGCATTACTAATATGATAGAGGAAAATTGTGCGTCAGCGTGTTCTCGGGAGGAATTTTTTGGACATAGCTGAGCTCTGGGTAGTCCAGATCTTCCTTTCTAGAAGGGAACTCTGTTGTTTATTTATTTGTGGAAATAGAAACCCTAAATTATTTCAACAGTCATAGTCTTTGAAGAAGTCCGGTCATCCTGCTTTGTATCCTTGAATAACGTTACTGGAAGAAAACAGGAGTAAAATCCATATTACGGTTATCACAGAATCACAGAATCCTTAGGGTTGGGAAAGACCTCCAAGATCATCTGGTCCAACCATCACCCTACCACCAATGTCACCCACTAAACCATGTCCCTAAGCACCACATCCAATCTTTCCTTGAACACCCCTAGGGATGGTGACCCCACCACCTCCCTGGGCAACCTGTTCCAATGCCTGACTGCTCTTTCTGCGAAGAAATGTCTCCTAATTTCCAACCTAAACCTCAAATCTGCATTGGAAACTATGAGGTGCATACATCCCCATTTACTGGGGTTGTCTTGGTCAGGCAGTCTTGTTGTGAAGTCCCAAGGAAAGTCTTTGGTAGGAATAACCCCACCACCACCAGTACGTGCTGGGGCTGGGTGGCTGGAAAGCAGCTTTGCAGAAAAAGCCCCAGGGGGTCCTAGTGGACACTGCATTGAACCTAAGTCAGCAGTGTGCTCTTGCTGCAGAGAGGGTGAACGCTATTCTTGGCTGCATCAGGCAAGGTATTGCCTGCAGGTCAAGAGAGGTGATCCATCTGCTTGACTCAGCGTTGGTGAGGCCACAGCTGGAGCAATGCGTCCATTCCTGCGACCCCCAGAACATGAGAGATGAGGACGTACTGGAGAGTACAGTGGAAGGCCACTAAGGTGGTGAAGGGACTGGAGCATCTCTCCTACGAGGAAGGGCTGAGAGAGCTGGGACTTCTTAGCCCAGAAAGAGAAGCCTCGGAGGGGGATCTCACTGATGTATAAAAATACCTGAAGGGCAGGTGTAAAGAAGATGGAGTAAGGCTCTTTTCGGTGGCACTCGGGGCCAGGACAAGAGACGATGGGCACAAGCTGAAATACGAGAGGCTCTGAGCGTCAGGAAACAACTTTTACTGTGAGGGTTATCAAACACTGGAACAGAGGGGTTGCGGAGCCTCCATCCTTGGAGACATTTGGAAGATGTCTGGACATAGTGCTGGGCAACTGGCTCTAGGCAGCCCTGCTTAAGTAGGAGAGGTTGGGTAAGATGACTTCCAGGGGTCTCTTCCCATGTCAACCAGTCCCTGCTCTGACATTTTAAGTGGGGTTCGTTTGATGAGGAGCTTGGTGAGGAAATCGGGTTCTTGCTTCAAAGGATGCAAGGTAATGGTGAAATCATGCAACGTGTGCAGTTCCACTACGGCAACCCAAATCACTTGGCGAGGTTGATTCACCAAGACTGTTTGTCAATATAGCTTTTGCACTTCTGAATACAGTATTTTGAGAGACTGATTTTTTTCCAGAAAGTTTGGATTTTCACCTTAAAATCAAGTCTTCTCCTTAACTAATTCTTAGGCCTATGTGGTGCCGTGTTGGTTGTGTTTATACAAATGAGAAATCCAATGCCTCTCACTTTCTTATCTCCAGATGTTCTTTAAAGGCATAATCAGTTTATTTCCCTCCATTAAAGAACTCCTGACTTAATGGGACCTAAATTATGTCATAATTATACTAATCAGTCCTCCTCTGAGCCTCTAGCTCAAGTATCTTTTGACTGTCTGTCAGTCAAAATGGCAATGCTTACAGCAGAAGTAATTGCCAAAGTCCCAATTACGCTCTGTCCAGCTTTTCGTGGTAAGTGCTCTCAGACCATCAGGTGTGTAAAACTCCAGAGGGAAGACTTGTTTTCATGTCTTAAAGAAGTGAGAGAGAATGTTCTGTTTTTTCCTTGAGAAAAGCAAGTTTTCTGAGTGGTTTAAGTACTGCGAGGTGATGTCTGTGTTGTACCAGGCTGGTAGATGTTGGCTGAGGGCGTCGTTGTCGAATCCTTGTTTCAAGATATTTTTTTTTGCCCAGAGCTTTGTGTGTTATCTTTTTAAAGTATCTTCTGTGTGGATTAATCTGATGAAATGAAAATATTTTAAGAATACAGAATAAAACATTTCCTTTTCAATTTTGAATGGGACTAGAATGTGCCTGTTGTTTGTGGTATGCATGCATATTAAATGACTTTTTTTTCTAGTTAAAACTGCATAAATGCAAATCCAAAAGACATCTAACCAGAAGTGAACATCTAAAACACACCAGAAGTTAATTCAAGTAGACCTACACAGCAAGGGGCTACGGGCTTGCAAGCTTGCCTTCATGCATCGCGCTTTTCGTAGCCAGCAGTCACATCACCTTCTGGTCTGATTCTGTCAGCGTGCGAGGCAGGGGCAGATCAGGTCAAAACATCTTGGCGCTGTAGGAAACGCTTTTCTTGAATCAGTAGTTGGCTGTTTTTCTCTGAACTAATGTGACAACGTGAGGCTCTAGGACAACATGTCACGGAAGGATAGGAAATGCAACCAATGGCTTAATAGCATTTGATCGTTAAAAAATTAAAAGAATTGTGTGCAGAAATGTTGGGGTCTGCCCTATTCTTTACATTTTTCCAAATTGCAATCAAAGCAATTATAATTCTGCTTACCTGCTTTTTAGATGTTTAATTCACTAGTTATCCTCTTGATATAGATAGGAAAGTAGATTATGTACCTGGCTGATTTCGTAACGGCATTATGAAGTTATCTTATTATTGCGTTTACAATGTTATTATGATAGCATACACAGCAATAGGCAGTCGCTTAATATGTTTGAATAAAATAATTCTTTTGAAGGGTTTCTCTGAAGTGAAATGTTTGGTTTTTGTTAAAAATTTAAAGCTTCAGTTAAGGCAATGAAATAAACTTCAGCTTTTAAAGTTGAGTTCATCTTTTTTTCTGAGTTTTAGATTAATAAAACATAGCATGCTATTTTATCTGACACATCAAAAACTGAGTTTAGATTTTACTGTAATTATTAACCCAACCACTGTATTTTTCTGAAATGTACATAACTTGAAATAAAAAAGAAATGATTATAAAATGTCCCCAAAACTATATAAAAATATTTAAAAACTCTAGTTTTACATCATCTTTTTTTGATGTTGTTGTTTTTAAAGTTTAAGCTTATATTGGCATGAAGCTAAAAAGCTGGAGAATTTAGTTTAACATTTTGTAGTATCTCTAGGTGTTTGTGTTTTTATTTTACTTCAAAATATAATTTACACATTTTTTTAAATTATTATTACATCACTTACAGACAGTTAAGTTTTTGATTTAGGACAGCACTTTTATCTGGTGTCAAGGAAATTAAGAGAAGTAAAGTACTACTCAGAAACGTGGCAAAGTTGTCTAGTTCACATTGATAAGGATCAGTCATACACTCAGTTTAAAATGTAGATATCTTAAGATACATTTAGAATTATGATGCTGTTACCGTAATATCAGTGAAATTGTTTCATTCATAAGATATTTATTTAGGTTGGAATAATCTTTTGCTTTTGGTACTTTCATGTGGTAAACAGAGTTACTGAGCACTTGAAATAATTTCAAGTAACTTTGTAATTTTAATTTTCTTTTCAAGTGATGTGGCAGAGAGTAAAAGTTCCCCAGGCCATCTTAATAATTCATCTGAATGTTTAACCTAGATGCTGTCAAATTCTCTTCAAAATAAATACAATCGGGATTTTCTGCATGGTAAGACAGCACTCGCACCAGAATCTGGTTTAGTCTGAATTTCCCCTGCTACACCAGCAAAATAAATACCTTGCGGAAAGTAAGGTTACAGGTGTGTATAACTCTTGCATTAGGGCTCAGATCACTCTGGTTACTCTAGTGACTAAAAAGACTTTCCTTTCTACACCAGTATTACCATTTGGATTGCTGTTGTAGTTGCTACAATAGAAAGAGACATTATTCTTCAAAATACAGTGCTTGATTTGCACCACGAAGATGAGAAACAGGCACAAGTTACCTTAATACTTCGTAGCAAAAGATAAGATTGAATTTTTAAGCCAGGCTTTTGACACCTATCAGTCATACATTGCAGAAGATAGAACCCACAAAGAATTACAATCTGATAATAAATCCCTGGAACTTTTTTTCCCTGTTTACTACCTTTACTTTCATTTGAAGCTTTTTGTATTTTGCTTCAATTTGCTGTTTGGTCATGAAAATAGCAAAGTGATTGCAGCATTACAGAGGACAGATAATATTATTCAGTAGTAACTGATACATGCTTTGAGTAAATCATTCTTAGAGACATTGTCATCAGCCTGTGAACATGAAGAAATTACGTCTTTTTGAAGACCACATCCTGGCACATCTATTATTTTGGTGATAGGCGAGATATTGCACTGCTACAGTGCATTTAAAGCAAGATGTCTTTGACCATTTCCATTAGAAAAGTGTTTTTTTCTTGGTATTTTACCTAGCTGTTAGAGAACGTCTGTATTATTAAATCTTCAGAGAAATGTTAGATGTCTTCTGCAGAGTGACTTTCTTGGGCTTAGTTGAAAAAGACTTTCTATTGACAGGAAGTCCTTGTCGCTGTTGAGAGGTAGACTCCTTTTTCTAATACGATCTGTAAGGTGGTGCCTGACGCCTGTCCTCCTATCAAAGCCCTGGGTATTCAGATATTACTTCAGAAGATGCAGGGGACAATCCTTTCAGCCATTTTTCTGAATTTCATGTCACTGCTTGCTCTTCCACAGGAGCTTTTCTTTATAGCGCCTATTGCTTTGGTCTGCACACAGGATGGATCAAGATCTGTATACCCCTGATCAGTCTGGTTCTTTTGCCCTAAAACACACATTACTTCCTCTCATTTAAGTCAAGAAATCCCTTATTTTAACTCCCATCCTAACAATGATATCCAGCTTTACATTGCTTGAATAAGCGTGGGATCATCTTTGACAAATATTTTGGGGGGTTCACCTCTTAGCATTGTTTTTGCATCAGAGTGATATTCCCATGCTAAAGAGCAATGGATTCATACAAAAGCAGTAATAACTCCTCCTGAGTTGGGAATTGAAGTGCCTCTTTTTCTGAACAGAGGTAAGCCATTTTGTTCACGGGGTTTATTTACTTTAGATAGTCCAAATATTAACAGAACTACTAGAATTTAAGATAGGTATGTAGTAATAAAGGAAACAAACATACACCAGGATCTCAGGTCTCAGGCCCAGGATCCCACACTCAGAAATTCCAGCTCTATTACGTTCTTGCAATCTTCAATCAAGATCAGTTTGGCTTAAAAAATAATGTTGAATAAACTAGTCTCTTACAGAAGACTTGGGTATCTTGATAAATGCTTTATATGGCATTTTAATGTTGTGGTAACCTTTGGAGATCATAGTGCGAGGGGAAAAAAACAAAAACAACAAACTAAACCAGGATTTAAATAGGAAGGAAGAGGTTTATTTGCTCTAAAGTAATACTGTGAAATTAGTTAAAATCATCAAAATATAGAAAAATTGATGAGCAATATTACTTAGAGGGGATTAGTCTGTTTGCTAAGGTATTATACACCCATGTTTGCTAGGAACATGCAAAGTTGATGTTTACATTGCTGAATTTGCATGAGAGTAATGTCAAGCTAACATGCATTTTAGAATGCTTATGCACATGTCTAAATATATCTCAGTGAAGATAACTTGGTTAGCGATGCTATTCACTTTAGGACGAAAATATGCCGCATTAGATTTCTTCTGTGAACAGTACTCAAATTTTATTTCATATCAGCAGACTTGTTTGAAATTCCCTCCTGCTTCCAAGAAACAGGGGAAATGTGTCCAAAGAGTAAGTGCCATAACTTTGCAGAGAATAATGTCATTTCAACAAATTGTTTGATTTCACAGATACCATAAGTGGTACTACTGGTGGTTTAGCCAGGTCTGTGACAGATGACATGCAGGGAATTTTTTCCATCAATGTTGTGTTGTCTGTAGGGTATATATGGTTTAAACTTTGTCTTTATACAAGATATTTTGTACTGGATATTTGACAAAATTACATGTAAATAAAATGTGCAGTTCGTGTGAAGGATTCAACTAAAGAGAAGAGAAGCAAAACTGAGGCAAAGGATGAGACTTAATAGTAAAGCAAATGTGTCCAGGCTGAAAATGGTGTTTATAAAGTGCCCATAGTTCTAGTAAAGACATTGTGTTCTCATCTCCAGCTCATACTTTTCAGTCTTGATTGCATATTGAATTTTTCTTTAGTGGAATTGGAGAACAAAGTTTGTGGATATGAGAGTCTTATAATGATGCTCTAAAGGACTAGATGGAAAAGAATTTTCACTGCTTTGCCTCTTTCTATTTACGTGGAACACTTTTTGTGACTAGATCTAGTTGGATATGTTATAAAAATAGCAATTCTTCAGTTCTCTGAATTACAGGGTAATGTTTTAATAAAAAAAAGCTCCTAAAATATCACTGTTGTGTAGATGCGTGCAAACGTTATGCACACACCCCTATATAATTTTCTAAAATTATAGGGCAAAGATATGATTAGGGGTAGAAGTCACTTAGAAAGCTATATGCATTTTAGTTGTTTGAGGGTGAGTGGTGGTGAGATGTCTCCATCTTATCTAGGCAGCATGCATACAGAATGAGTGGATTAGTTCTGTGTTTTGGTTAGCTGACAACTGTATAAACCTGCTCCTGACTTTTAGAACTGTGTTAATCCTCGTTCCCTGTTTATAATCCCTCCACAAGAGCAAGCAAGGTGAATGATGCTTTATCTTAGATCAGGACAAGGCATCTGACAGCATCTCGTGGTTGCCTGAGGATTTATTGTGCTGAATGTGACATTTGAAGCTAATTTTTTCTTCCAGAGTACTTAGAGGAATAACAGAATAATGTAAGGAAGTGGTAAATGTTTGGTTTAGTGTTTTTCTTTTTTTTTTTTTCCGTTTTGCTTTTTGATTGAGGTTGCATTTTTAGATATTTGTATTTTTAGTCACAGGTTCCTTTTTTACTTTATGCTTTATTAATTGCTGCTTCTATCATAGAAATTAATGCTCTAAAAATGAATAACCTATGAGACATTCCAGCAGTAAGTTCAATTATAAATAACTGATATTTGTCTCTTGCAGGTTACAGTATTTACTTACGGTAATGAGAATATGTTATGTTACCTTATTGGGAATACATAGCTGGATCCTTATCCTAGAGATAAACATAATTTTAGAACAGAATACTTGTATTTTCTTGAAAGTATTGCTCATGAATGCTATTTATCTATCATCTCCTTTGTAGTGGTTTTTAGTAATGAAGCTAGTGGATCCAGATGTGCAACAGTTTCCGTTGCCTACCAAATGCCCACTGACCTTGGAGTCCTTTCAGTATTGCATTTTCCCGTGCCTTCCAGTTCTGCTTCTGGTACACATGGGGACTTGTTTGTTTGTTTTAGCAGACAGTATTTCATGTAAATATTCCTGTTATATGTCTATGCTGTTGCTTTGTGGTTATCAAGACAGCAAGCAAAATGAGAATTTCAGCTACTTTCTTTAAAGCATTCTGGCCCCCATCACATTTGCATGGTGTTCCTAAATGATGCTTCAGGTGTTGTCCCAACTTTAAGTGGTGCCCTGGCTCATTTCACCTTTCTGGGCATCAAGTGAGATGCTGGGATGGTAAATGTCCTTGACTTTACTTTTCTGTAGGAAAACGTGTGACTAACACCTGCAGAACACCTGGTGCTCTCAGGAGCTCACGAAGATATCTAGCAGATCTTTGGTCTCCAGGGCTGGCAAAACGCAGGTTGTCTTCATGTTCCCTTCTACTCTAACCCTTTTTGGGTTTGTAATGAAACAGAGCCCACTGAAGCACAGGATATTGTGCTTGTCTCAGCTTATCTCACTAGCAGCTCTGTCACTGCTTTCTTCCCACCATTCCTTATTTTAAGCCAATCGCTAATTTTATCACAGTGACCTTTCTGTACAAAAGAAAAACCTTTCAAAAATTGTCACTAATTATTCCATGACTCCATTCTTGAATATTCAAATGATAGGTTCTCACATATTCTGATAAGTTATTCATAATATGTCCCCTAGGAGAGAAGAATGAATCGCTGTTTAATCTACATGACTTGTTCAGAAATATGAAAGAAAATTGTATAATCTGTGGTTTATTTTTTTCCCTATAAAATACTGAAACATCTTGTATAAATTTCAAAAATAACAAAGGGAAGATTAGTCTAGTAGCTTAAAAAGTGTTGTAGGTCTGCACTGGAGAAGAAGCAAATGGTAATGACTGGATGAAATTTGTAACAGTCTTGTTACAGCGATACCCCGAGAAAATGTTGTTTTAAGACCTTTACCATAATAGTGAAGGTTTACAAATATATATATTTTGTGCCTCAAACAAGCCTATTTAGTTAGCTTGTGAAGTTAGGCACATCAAAAATAATCTTTTTCTGGAAAGAAATTTTTGCATCTTTCCTGGCTCGAAAATTTGTAGTAAACACTTTGACCTTAAATGTTTTAGTGTTTATATTTCTAATTCTGCAAACACTGCAATGGGATTTTGTGCACTGACTGAGAGGAAGTATAATTGCGATGTGGATTTTTGACATTGTTTCCTTTTCTCCCTGTATTTAATCAGAAACAAAGAGGGTTCCTATTGGCACTGGCAAAATCATTTATATTTGAAAAGAAGGGAAAAAAAAAATCTTTTCTGGAAAAGAAAAATTTTCCAGAAAAAAAAAATCTTTTCTGGAGGTGTTAACTCTCTTACTAGAATGCTTAAGCCAACTGCACCCTCAGCAGTGGAGAAGGTGTCTACACGAGGCAAAACCAGGCATCTATCGGCGTGAAGTGGCATATAGCTCCAAGAATGTTTTTTCCTCAATTTTCGTAACTGTTCAGTTGGAAACTTTGCATCAGTGTTACTACACTCACTCTAACCCTTTCCTTCTCTTTGAAGATCATCTTGTCTCTTTTTTCTCTTCTCCTGAGTTTTGGAACAGGGAAAAGACTAAACGGTTCTCATTCAGAATCTCTTACAAACAAGCCTTTGGATAAAGTAAATGAGATTTTGTTCCCACCGCTTTGTTAAGATATGATGATGTCTAGCTGTGCCTATAAATGATAGCACAGATCAGTGAGATGAACATTTTCTGGATGCTCATCTAGAGCATCTTAGATGCTTTTCTGTACTACTCTTGCAGTATAGTTCTTACCGTCATGAGTCTAGGCTTTTGAGTTCTGTTGCATTGCTTGTTTGGATGTTCTGGAAATGAACGGCCATAATCAGTATTTTGAAAGCAGTTAGAAATGGGACAGAAGAGAATTCCTTTGCAAAAAGAATTCTGAGTATGACTAACATCACCCTGCACAGTGTTGGAGTTGGATGTTTCAATAGTGTCCATATTTAAATAAAATGTAAATAAAATATATTTGTCCTTAGGAATACCTACATACATACCTGCATAGATTCATATAAAAATTTCAA
The DNA here is from genome assembly GCF_964211835.1 of Anser anser. Lineage (NCBI taxonomy): Eukaryota > Metazoa > Chordata > Aves > Anseriformes > Anatidae > Anser > Anser anser. Next base: position 48,651,874 of record NC_139725.1, on the reverse strand, counting down.
GACTTGGATAAACTCCAGCTGATGGATTATGTTTTGGGAACAATTTTTCTGGTGCTTTCAGAGAATCAGTAATTTTATCAGTCTAGAAAAGACACTTCAGCAAGAGCATAATACTTTTATTCTTTGAAAATGCAAAATAATCAAAATACTAAATCAGATTTTAGAAAAGATTTTGGCAATCAGTATTAATAAAGAAAAGACCTCCAACTTTTTGTTGTTGTTGCTCAGAAGCATGCAGATTTTTAACCAGAGCTGTTTGGAATTCAGTTTGTTCAACAAAAAAAGTTGTGCTATAATAAAAGTTTTGTGTTTTTTTTTAAAGTAGAAAAAATACTGTTGCAACAACAAAAAAGATTTGACACCTTTTTACAAAAAGGACAAAAGAAAATTAAAACTTAGGGCTTTGCAATGGTGAATTTTACAAGATTCTTGCCAGCTTTCCAGTTGTCTGTCCTGGATCTTCTGTGCATTCTTCTCAGCTCATCTGAGCAAGAATGCTGCATCATCAAGGTTACTTATTTGGAGACCTTTGTTTTTAGATGAGAATGGGAAGTACAAATTATTTGAACTGTAGTTTACTAACCTTGTAAAATTATTTTGGTTTTAAGAATAAACTTCACAACAGAAATTGTGATATGTGTCTTTTCTTATGCCTGATGATAATGTGTTTTTCAGTGAATGACAAGTAGAGTCTGTTGATAATGGACTTACTAGCCTCTTTTGACAAGTTTTATGTTAGCTTCAACTCTTACTTCTTGCTAATCTAAAAACGTTTGGATGTGTCTGAGAATACAGAACAGTAATAAGAGAAACTGCATCTGGGAATAATCACTATTATTGTAATATTATTATACTATCCCATTGCCCGATCCACATTACAGACTCTCTTACTTTGAAGTTTTATGCCTGCACACTTTAAGGAATCTTGAAAAAGCTTTACATGATCTTGGTGCTGTGACAACAGGTATATGGAAGACCTAGTAATGATGCTTCATGAAGAGTAGTGGTTTGCTTTGTCTATGGGAAATAAGCCTGCCCAGATTTGATCTATGTAAACTGTTATGAGAAATGTTTTCTGCTTATAGCTCTTCCTGCTATGACAGTTGAGGCAGTATGACATAAATGTAGTTTCTCCTATTATTTTTTTCTGGAGAAATACGGGTAAGTGACAGCAAATAAGAGATTATCTACTACTATACATAAAATATCTCTAAACTTACGATGAAGATATTTTTCTCTTTTTACTCATAGAAACAATTTGACACTTGAAATTAACTCTTCATTAATAGATATCTGGGAGTGTTATTTTGCAGCAGTACTTTTTGTTCGTTTTTACTGGTGTCCTAGTTTTATGAAGCTCAGGAGTAGTCACGTGAGTATATTCTTGGATTTTCATCCAATATTGTTGCTAAGGAAACATCATCTTTAATACTGTATCCTTGTCTGCAGCTTGTCTGTATTAATCAATGCCTGCTAATGCTCAGAACAAAACAAGGGAAGATGGAAAAAATCTTGATTTGTTTTATAATAAAGTAGGGTTTTTGCAGACTATTCTCCTGCAGGATCCCTTGCCAGTACAAACCTCAGACAAATTGGAGGGTCACGTCTGTGTCTCTGGTGTCATCCCAAACACATACAATGGACAACTTTTATGTTTCTTCAAGAGGCTGGCATTAATAATTGACATCATTAATCTACCCTGGGTATTTTACAGTGTATGGGTCTGGTCAGAATGGTGGGGAATGCTTGGGTGCGGTTCTGAAAGGGAGGGAGAACCTTTTGTGACAGGACTGTAAGCGAGGAGCTTGAATGCACTGAGTTGAGAGACACATCCCTTTTCAGTACACTGTTAAAATTGCAATACTGTATTTCAGTCTGCTTGGAATATCTATCTGGAAAAAGGCATCTCAGTCAGCGATATCAGTGGATTTCTGTTCTCTGCAGATCTGGCTATTCGGTTTTGTTGCAGTAGTGACAGGCAGATTTTTGGATTTTCTACTTAACTTTTCCTAGAAGCATCAAATTTTATATCCAATTGCAAAATTATTTTTACTAAGCAGTTTGTTAGCCTAATTTCTGCTTTATTTTATGGTCATATATGCGTTTTTGGACATTTTCCTTCAGATTTGCCTCTTTGGAGACACTGTGTTAGAACTATCATCTGCTCTGGAAAAGTCCAGGTCAGAGAGGCCAGAGGTAAGCAGGAAGGCCTGAAAAACTTGTCTTATGAGGAATATCAGTTTCCTTTTTTGGACAGGCAGTGATATCTCATTCCTCAGGTTAGTCATCCCTCAACGAAGAGGAAAAAATATCAGGCACTATTTTCCAGCCTGTCTATGTAGGCTAGCTGCAAGCACAGTTTCCGCAGTCTAACCTGGAGAGGTCATCCCAGCTTTCACTATCAAGACAGTAAAAGGAACATGAGTTCTTTCTTTCTGGGTGCAGAGCTTCTCATTTGCACTAAGCATTCTCCTACCCCTACACAGGAGGGAGAAAAAAAATCACAAGAAAATCCTTGTGAGAGATCAGCGTACCTGAAGCCTGTGGAGCCTACACCAACAGCACTGGCTGCTGTCTTGAGAGCTGAGCCCCAATCATGGTTTTCTGCCTTTCTGCAGGGACTGACCATGGGCAGTAAGCCACCACTCCAGCACTTGGAGCGTTGTAGTTGGACACCTCTGCAGAGCTGTCTGCAAGATCTCCTCTGGGAATATCCAGAGAGATCTTGTGCTTGTTTGTTTCTGTTAAATGCATCATGTACATGAGTGAAGTAGTCCCTGGATAGCAAATGTTTGTCCATGCTAGGCACCTATTCTAGTTAGATTTTTTTTTTTCTTTCTGCATTAATAAGTTGCATGCAGTGCATTGCTCAGGGCTGCTTTAATAATGAAAATTTCTGAATGTGTGAATTGTAGCTGTGCTTTTACTCAGGGGGTTAGACCAAGGTACCATATATCTGGTATTTATTGTGATATCTGTAAGGATTGCTCAATCACTCATAGTCCAACAAAAGACCTGGTAAAGGATCTTCAGGTCTCTGAAAACTGGAGTCTGATCCTTCAGGTTTGGTCAGAGCTCAAAATTTCAGACCTGGAACTTGCCATGTTGATGTAAAAGTAGTCAAGACTTGAATATTGAAGGAATAGCATCTTATCATTTGTAGTTCATAAGAAAGTCACATAAATAATTGTGGCAATTTTCTTTTTTTCAGTGTAGGTAATAGAAGTAGCAGTCCCTTGACTCATTCCCTCTTCAACCTGTCCAGAAAAGCTAGAGCTAAAAAAGTTGGAAGTAGTACTTTAACCAATCCTTCACTCCTTGGGTTGGAAGAAATAGCGAGGAAAGTTGCTTGCAGGTAACCCTCTCTTCAGCTGCTGCCCACACCTCTGCTGTTCAGTTTTCCTGAAATCCCTCCACAGTGGATTTTTTTCAGAAAAGCTTGCTGATTTAAAATAGTTATCACGTATTTATTTTCTTTCAGTGACCATCTAAAAAGGTGGTTAGTGATTTTACTGTAGAGACTGAATTTTAGTGTAGAGACTGAAATGATAGATAAAAGGCAGTTAATTCTGTGGTATTATCTGTTGTGATTAAAAGACAGGCTTTGGATCTTAATTTCTTCTCCATGATCCCATATTTGAGTTTCGTTTAAGCCAGTATTTTATGCAGAATAGAGTCAAATTAGAATACAACAGGAAGAGACCTTCAAAGATCATCTGGTCCAACGGCCTGACCACTCACTCCAGGGCTAACCAAAAGCTCAAGCACATTACTGAGGGCACTGTCCAAATGCCCCTTGAGCACTGACAGGCACGGGGCACCAACCACCTCTCTAGGAAGCCTGTCCCAGTCTCTGACCACCCTCACGGTCAAGGCATTTTCCCAAATGCCCAGTCTGACCCTCTCCTGGAGCAGCTCTGTGCCGTCAAGTCCTGCACCCAGATCATTGACAAAAACGTTGAACAGAGCTGGCCCTGAATCAAGCCTGGGGAACACCACGGATGCAACTTGTTGCGCTTTTTGCTCCTGGTCAGGACATGGTAAGCCAATGTTGGGGTGCAGGCAGTGTTAATGCAGGGTGTGGTGTGGGGCTGTTTCTGCAAGTGTGTGCATGTCCAGAGCAATCCATGAGTGTTTTTCAAACATAAGGGCTATCAGAATTGCAGTCATGGAGTGGTGACCCTCATCTGATTGCCCCTACTTGTATTTCTGTGTTCCAGTGATTCACTTGCCTGAAGTTGCACCAACCGAAAGTAGCAGAGCTAAGTATGGGATTGAAAAGTCCTGACGTCATGTTTCATGAATCAGTCATAAGACTGCTGTATTTTTACTTTTTCCTCTTAGTTTGTCTCCAAGTACAAAAAAAAAAAAAAGTCAGTCTTCTCAGTTCCTTTCCCTTCTTGAATTTCTTTATTGTCCATCTGGTCTTCTCTCTCCCTCTTCACAGTGTCTTTGTAAAAATTAGATCATTTCAAATGCAACATTTTCTCGCCCTCCACATGCTTTTCTTATTTCCCCATGTGTACGCCATCTGCCTGTGTGCTCTGGGAGATGTGCAGGTGTTGGTCAGGATTAGGTGGCAGAACTGAAGTGAAATGTGGTAAGTTTTGCTTGCCAGTTCCTTCATGCATTGCTTTTTAATTATGAGGTTGCTCTGTCAAATAAAGAAGGAAGCAGAGAACCGAAGAAATACCTGTGGAGTGGAGGAGAAGCAAAGTGGGGAAATATTGGTTGCTTGATCCTTGTACTGAGGATCTGTAATGCAGAATGGTGAGAAAGAAATTCCCAAAGAAACTTTGCAAGGCCCACAGTCTTTTTTATCTTTTGTGGAAACTTTTGAAGATTAAATGGTTCCTCTCTTAGCATTTTGCTTGTGAAATTTGGCAACTATCTGAAATGCTATATGATAAGAGAAAAAATACAAAGGATAGAACATGGTGCAGCATGGCCTCATGAAATATGAAACAGCTTCTAACACAATTGTCTCTTTCTCTTTTTACATGTAAGAAATATATACATCTTCAGAGTTCGATCCTCTGGTCATTTCCTGATTAAAACTTATCTTTATCCTGGCTCTTTCTAAAATATATATATAGAGAGAGAGAAGGGGGGGGGGGGGGGGAGAGAGAGAGAGACTCCCCTTGTCTCAACCCTTTGAACTTCATTCATCAAAATCAAATTTCAGGTGTAAGATCTTATCACTGTAAAGTGCTCAACCTTCCTCCTTCCCAAGTAATGTTGAGAAGATAAATACGTTAAGTATATGTTGGCGGTGGTTCTGCCCACCACTCTCCAAAGATCGTTCCTCTGATTAGTAGGGGGAGGAAAAATTTTAGCCAAATTAAGTAGCTGGCTTTTGAAAGTTTATCTCCCTGACTCATGATATTTTTCAGATCACTTTGGCCTGCTCTATCTAGTCTGTGTAGAATCTCATCAAGTAACATAGTTGGTTTTCTATTGCAGTGTGCTCTTACTTTATTTTATGAAATATAAATCAACAGATGTCACGTCTTCCCTTGCAAGTTGCTGCCATAAACAAAACAAAACCCATACTTTGCTGACTATCATACTTTCTAGCATGATCTTTAATTTGACAACACAGTTATGAAGATGCTCTGTAGACTTCGGAAGACTCTGAAACATGAACTTTAAGAAAATTCTCTGCAATGTTAGCAATGTGAAAAGTTAACAGTTATTCAAAATGAACTCTTTGCATCTGTTCTAATGCAAACATAATCAAGTCAGTTCAGTCATTTGAAGTCTAGTCTGGTCATAGCATCTAGTTTAAGCTTTGGCTTAGTGTGCAATCAGTTGAGAGGTATCTTAAGAAGATACCTCATATCCTTTCATGTGAAGGACACCAAAGAGTACACAGGATGAAATACTTCTGGATATGCATATGTGTCTCCGTTGATTATAGATGTGTTGATAGATAAACACTGACTTTTTTTCTTGGTCCTTTGTATATTTTAATTTCAAGAAAGAGAAAGGAAAAATAAGTATTTTTAGTGTATGGAAATCTGACTTAATTTGGTAAACCGAGTGTTTTAGAACAGCAGATTAATAACTTCTGCAATCAGTTTAATTGGAGAAATGCTTGAAGGTTCAAATTGAAGAAAGTTGGGGGCATTAACTGTATTCAAGGAAACGTTTCAGCAATTATGGAATCTGATTCAAAATGATATAAAATCTACTATAAATGGTAAAATACTATAAAATCACTTCTATCGAAAAACACTAATGCAAACAACTTAGGCAAATGTAGAAGTTTTATGCAAAAATATTTTGTATCTTTTTTTTCTTTGGCAGCCTTGCTTTGCATCCTGAACGTGTGCTGGTGGCAACAGGTCAAGTCGGAAAAGAACCGTATATCTGTGTGTGGGACTCGTACACTGTGCAAACTGTATCCGTTCTGAAAGACGTTCATACACATGGTATAGCTTGCTTGGCTTTTGATTTAGATGGTCAGGTATGTAATTCATTATTCTTTTTTTTTCAAACATGTAAAGAAACTCTGCATCTGTGAGAGCTCTTGTATTGTTGCAGAGATTGGAGGCTGTCCTTATTAAGATGATTGATACCAGATGGGGCTCTACTGAACACGAATGGAGGAAAGCCTAGTTGTAACTTGTTTCTGTTAAAACATACTGAAATTATTGTAGGGAGGCTTTGAGTTTGTCAGATTGATCTACAGATTTTATCATTTTCATTTCTCACTTGTTTGCAGCTTTCTAGAGTCAGCTGCTTTCTACAACATCATTTCTAGTTGACAGTGATGTCTTTTCTCTGTGTTGTTCTTGTCAGTGTAAACTCGTGTGTCAATTCCTCACTTGGACAGCATTAATAATTTAAGGTCAGAATTTACCAGACTGTTTTGTTGGAGTACTCTTTTTTTTTGTGTGTGTGTGCAGTTATGCATTCCCTGTGAGTATTTGAGAGATTTGAATGTATATCTGTGATTTGTTCTAGGAACGTTCAGAGCTGATTTTTATGTTAGAAGCCATAAATGGTCGGAATTTAGACTATGATTTTCTTAGCGTTTGCGTATGATCACCTTTTTCTTGGCACTTCTTTAAATTTTATGGTCTGAAAGGGAAGCTGGATACAGGTTTTTTTGAGATCTGGATCTCCAGAATCGTCTCCCTCTGGAAATGTCTCCATATGCAAAATGTTTGTTTGCATCTTCCCTCTCCTTTTACATCCAGACTTGTCAGACTGCAGTACTCTCTGATGAGGTTCTTCTAGATACTCCCCATGAGGAGAGTTTAATGTTTGATAGTGATTTTAATTATTTGAAATATTTGACATTACATGGGATTTTGATTTATTGGAGTGGTACAGCAATGTACTGAAATCACAAAATAAGCATTATGTAGCAATTGCAGCGTACAGATGAATTGCATTGAAAACATGACTCCACTCCTATTACCAGTCTTAAATGCTCACCATTGCATTTCTGGGCATCCCCAGATCCCAGGAAGGAATACATGGATTGAAGCCAGCTCTTCAAAGTTCGTTTTATTAGTGGTCCAGTTTTTATACTTTTGTTGGGCAATGTACATTCTCCACTCCTGCTTGTCTGGTTAGCTCAGGAAGACATTATTCTTTGTTATTTGTCTCAGACAATCTAGTGATATGCTGGTGCAGCTTTTTCATCTAACGCCAAGGTTATTCTTCAGTTTCCCTAGTGTTGAGATAAGTTCAGCTTCCTTTACAATACATTCTTCCATGAGATCATTAGTTGGTGGGGGTTTTTTGACCTTCTCCTTTGAGCTCTCCTTCACCGTGGAGATATGCTGATTGGTAACAAGATTTTCAGGTTCTTAAGAGAACTGAAAGCATCATTTAATAAATCTTTCAAATGCCTTTGAAAGATAAATATATCAGTTCATATCTGGTAAGGCATTAGCCATTTTTTTGTTGTTTGTGTGTGAGCTGGCTATTTATCATTTGTAAAGCCAGTCTACTTTTACACTTCTTTTTGTGCAGTAGGTCTGGAATTGACATTGTTAGAAGTGTAGCTGGAACTGAAAGTGATGTTCCTTCCAAGAATGTATTTTGGAGTATCTGAAAAATTGAAGTTGGCATTAATAATTAAGGAGCATGAAGATCACTTATATTTAACTTTCTTTTTTTTCCTTCCCATAATTTTGGAACTTTAGAGACAGAAAAGAAATGACGTTATTGGAAATAAGTTTCTGTATTTGGGGGAAAAAAAGTTTACATTTGTGGTTTGCTTTTGCTTGTTACAAACTCACTTTGACAATCTACATAAAAATTGAAACTAAATTTGTCTTGAATGTGTATGTATTAGCTACCGAACACTGAGAAAAAACTTTGTCGAAAAGATTTGCAAAGCTTTCATCTGTAAAAATTATCACAATTTCTGCATAAACTGAAGAAGACTTCACTTCCTTTAAAAATAATAATAAAAATATAAAAATAAAACTTCATTTTTTCTGTTCTTTAATACTGTTAAAATATCTCTGCTGAGAATTTCTATAGTGAAAATAAAATTTTCACTGATTGTCAAGTATAGTAAGTGGGCTACTGGCTAAAAGGTCTGCGATGTTTGTCAAGAAATCCGCACAAAGCGTCTTCACAGTTGAAAACAAGTCAGGCTGCAGAGTACAGGAGGATCTTAAACTTTTAGTTTTCTATGCTTTCTTGGTACAATCTCTTGTCTTTTCTGGTTTTATAGTTTAACTCTCGTCAAACTCTTTCTGAATGTACTTAATGAATCCAGTGTGTCTGGGACCTTGTTGGATTCTGGTTTCGTAAAAGATTCTAAAAGGAATATTTACTCGTACTTGTTTTGAAGAATGAAGCAAAAAACTTTTGGCTTCTTCTAACTGTTCTAAATCTCTTGTTTCTGAGAAGTTTGAAGAAAATCTTTTTTTGTTTCTTTGTATCTCTTGAACTTTTTAAATAAATAACTTGAATTCTGCAAGTTATATGAAATTCAAAGTAAATGCAAGTAATTTCGTTAACTTTAGAGAGGTTATCTGTTTTTGCAAATGTCTCCTGTTTATTGCTTGCCATGTATATTATATACGATGATGTATTACGAATCAGAAAATATGTTGTTATCTGAGAAAACCTTACTTTATGATCATGTCATGATTGAAGAGAGAAAGCTCTCGTCATTTGGAATAAGATGGTACATTTTTTGTTTTCTTCTACATCAAAGTGTAGATATTGTTTCTTACTCAACTTTGTTGTGAATTTCTTCTTGCAAGTTGTTCTTTCTCTAGCCTTCACTAATATATTGAGTTATTTTTATTTATTTATTTAATTTGGCTATTTTTAGCGGTTGGTCTCAGTTGGTTTGGATTCAAAAAACACAGTTTGTGTATGGGACTGGAGAAAAGGAAAATTGTTATCAATGGCTCCTGGTCATACAGACAGAGTAAGTATTACTACGAATTTGAGTGTCAATGTAGTTTTAACTTGTTAAACCATGTCTGTGTGTACGTACTAGAGCTTTGTCTAAACAAAAAATATTTTACATTATAGAAACTGAATTTGCATAAAGCCTGGATTTGTATTAAGATATATAAAGATATGAAAGATACATAAATTTATTTCTGAAATAAAATGTGTAGCTCATATATTTGTGTATGCTTTGTTGAGACTGTGAGCATGTAGAAGAATTGCAAAATTAAGGCACTTCTTAGACCTTTCCCAGTATGGAAAATCAAAATGCAAGTTATCTCTTAGATTTCTCTAGTCTCTTAGATTTTCATAAATGAACCTTTTTGTTGTTATTTTCATGTGTTGTAATTACTGTAGGAGAAAAAAAAACCACCAACAAATAATATGAATTACATTTTTTCAACTTCACTGTTGAATGAAGGGATAAAGAAGTCATTCTGGTAGTTCTATTTAAAGCATTTTAGATGGTCTGTTAATTTGGTACAAGTTTTTACTGTTTTCACTGTCCCTTGGGAAGACCATCTCTGCTAATATTGGTGTGGTTTTTCTTTTTGTTTTGTTTTTGTTTTGTTTTCATGCAGATATTTGATATTTCTTGGGACTTGTACCAGCCAAACAAGCTTGTCAGCTGTGGTGTCAAACACATCAAGGTAATGTAAGAAATGATACAAAATACAAATAATTATTTCATGGATTAAAATGGAATCTAAAAGGAGTATGTATCTGAAAGGAATATAATATGACAGGTCCTTCATAGGATTACTACTACTATTTAAGGACTGCAGGCATGGATCACAGATGACTGCACTAGGCATGTTACGATATATACAGTGGAAAAGCAGACAATCTCTGCTCAAAAGAGTTTGTGGTCTGGCAGACAAAAATGCAGAAAGAATAAAAGAGTTGTCAATAGTATCATATGGGATGATGGTGTCATAAAAATATGCACCTAACTGAGGTGAAATGAGTTGAGAATGCATTTCTTACAGTTTGCGAGAATACAGAAATATAATGGAAAGAGAAAGGAAAAACTTTTTGTTTAATTCCTTTTTCTCTGCATGCTATTCCTGCTTTTGTAATGGGCAAGGAGTGTTCAAAACAACAGGATTCATGATTTACGCAGGCCACGTCTTCTTCAAATAGAGTATTCTGTAAAAACACTCTGCTTCGTTTGATGCGTGTGCCAACTGACATGCAGAAACAGCTGCTTTTTCAGGTTTAATTGTGTCAGCAGGATTATCAATGCTTGGCTGCCATCAGATGTGTTTCTTAAAGGATGTCACTCCCTTATCCCATGCACTGCCTTCTGTGTTACCACATAACAGCAGTAGATGGCAGCTTGAAAGTTCTGTATTGCTCTTATGTGTAGGGTCCTATGGTGGGGAAAAAAATATTGCTTTTTTCTTAAAAGGAACTTTTAGATTAAGATATATTGATGGTTTATTGGAAAAAGTCTTTAGTATCTTGGCTAGATTGCATAGCTCTTTGAGCATAGTGTTTATTGCGTCATTTACAGATTTCCAAGAGCTTGATTGATATATTTTTTTCTGATTCAAGATCTAAAAGGACTGTGCCAATAATATGCTAACATTTGCCAGCTGCAATTTAATATATTTACAGTGGCTTTATCATGTCAAAACCTATCCATCTATATAAGAAAAGCTTATTTGAGCAACTTCTAAGCTTTTTAAAAACATCTACAAAGCCTTTTTTTTTAATCAAAAAAGGCATTTTAAAAATAATTGATGTTTCCTTAGAGAAAACTTTTAAATAAAAATCTGAATCCTAATGGTGTAGAGATACAGCTTGTTGGCTTTACAGTACACACTTATGTGTTTGAACATCAGGGTTTGATGGGAATATGAAAGACGGCTACTTTGTATGACCCTAAGTGGTTAAGCCTGTAATAAGACCGGCCACTTGTAAACAGAGCAAGTCACAACTTTATCAGAAATTTCTGAGATCAGATTGTGTCTTTAAATGTGTAAAGTATAAATGCAACATTTACAAAGTGAAAATGCATCACTTGTGTCTTGCATCAGAGAAAAATCAGATAATTCTATTATGAAACCCTTTTCCAAAATAACTGAAAATACAGCTGATTTACAAATTATAATTTGGTCAAAGAATTACAATTTGATTTTTAATACTGATACGCGGAAATTCCTTCCTCCCTACATAGTCCACAGTGCAGATTTTGTGGAAAGGTAAACTCAGTTAACTAAACAAAAGGTTGTTAACCAAGTGGAGAACTAAAGCTGGGAGAAGGAGATGGAAGATGTACTTTGGAAGTGTAGTATTTCTCTCTCAGAAGAACATGTTAAATTATAGGAGATTAGCAAAATATCCATCTCTCTAAATCACTTTATCTTGCAGTTCTGGAGCTTGTGTGGCAATTCGTTGACACCAAAACGTGGTGTTTTTGGCAAAACTGGTGATCTCCAAACTATATTGTGCCTAGCTTGTGCAAGAGATGAGGTGACGTATTCTGGTGCACTGAATGGTGATATTTATGTGTGGAAAGGAATAAACCTTGTACGGACAATACAGGGAGCACATGCTGTAAGTATATCTCTTTAAATTAATATAAAATGCTAAACATATTTCTTGAGAGCCAGAAGGGATGGTGCAAGATCACCTGGTCTATGCTCCTAAGCAATTCCCATGGTAGAGACTAATGATGTCTAATCTTTCTTTTTTGCTTTTTCTTTCCCTTGCTTAAGATTTCTGTTATAGTAGAAAGGGAGTGTTAGACTGAGAAATGCATTTAGATGTCCATTTGTGTATTTTTCCCATTGTAGTCAATGGGGATTTAGTCTGTAAACAATGCATTTATATTTTCCCTTAAATAGACACCTACTGCTCTGTTCATATGCCCATGTGTCAAGTGACATTTTTAGATACCAGAGTTGAATATGGGTCTACTTCATCTAACTGTATTTTGTGGATATCTAATTTATCCAGAAGCATATCAGGTGGCTTGGACTCCTATGTTTAGTCAGTGGGTGATGAAACAAAGAAATAGGTACCCAGAGAGCCTGTGGAGTGTCTATCCATGTATCTTCATTGGCAATAATCCAGATACAACTGGATGCAGCCCTGGGCAATCTGCTATTAGCTGACCCTGCTTTGAGCAGAGTTTGGACTGGATGCCCTCCAGAGTTTCTGGCCAACTTCAGCTATTCTGTGATCTTGTGAATTGAGTCCTACTGGCTAATCAAGTGATAGCTCTCTAAAGTCCATTGATTCTACAGACTACCTAAGCCCAAACACGTACCTTGTTTGTCGAGACATGTGCTTAGTCATTTTAGCTTGAGTCAATCATTCTTACTTGTCCTATGTTGCTCTCTTTTACCGTATTACTTCAGCTTTTTAGAACAGTATACAGCTTTTAAAAGTAAAGACATCTCACAAAGTTTAATTTATTTTTTCAGAAGTGCATGGTAAGATTTTCTCTTAATCCAAAAGTTTAATGCAGCTATGAGCTGATTGTATTTTTGTTGCATAAGTATTCATTCGTATATTTTCAGTATTCTTTCAAAGTATATGGTTTTGTAATAAAGGCATGCAGCAAAAAAAAAAATCAGGATTTTGCGGTTTCATTTGTGTGTGTCAAACTATGAGAGTCCTCATTTTCTCTCATGTTGGTAAGTCAAATACAGTAATATTTAATGCAAGATTCAACTTCTAACGTGTCAAAGTATCATGAAAAAGAAAGGTAATCAATTTCTGTTTGTTTTAAACCTATGAGATGTGAAACTGCTAAAGTAGCTTTGTGAAGCTATATTATTTGCTAGTTGGAGGTAGATTTTAGTTTTGGAAAGTATTGTACTTTCTAGATAATATTTGAAGTAGTTCACTTATTAACAATTTAAAATAATGTGAAAATACAAACATATGATTTCCTATATTTCTGCTTTGAAATTCTGGATAAAAATGGATAATAGGTAATTGTTCTTTCCCATGAGAAAGTGTTTTGGACTCGATGGGATGATGCATGTGACTGAAGTTGCAACCACTCCATAACTTGATTAGGTGGAACGGAGTGGACAAAAGGTGATGAATGATACATATGTGGGAAAGGTTGCAATGAGTCAGTCAGTAGTAAGGAGACTTAATTTACTGATGATTGAGAAATGTATGTTTAGGAATGGTTGCAGCTTGTTGAATATACTTAAAATTTGAAAGGGTTTGGACTACTTTTTTTTTCAGACAGCTGTATAATATAGTGTATCTGATTATGAATAAAAATCTAGTTATGAAGAATATAAATGTGGGATCACATTTGAAATGACCCAACCGATAAACACAAGATGATGAGAGCTTGTTGCTCCATTACCATATGTGCTGCATCAGTTCTTTCTTGAACGCAAGATCAAATTTGAAGTGCTGTGCTCCTTATCTTCAGTAGAGTCAGCGGACAGAGCTCAGGTGACCTTGGAGTAAGTCTTATCTAACCTTCTATTTTTGGCTGTGTTGTTTCGGCTCAATGGAATTGTAGTTTGCAGTGCTGAAAATTAAGTAGGTTCACTAGGCCGTGGCTTTGGAATTCATTTTCACCAGAGATTAGAGTCACTACAAATCTCACCAATTTCAGAAAAAAAAAAAAAAAACAGTAAAATCTTTTCTGGAAGCTTACTTTCCAACAAAATGAAACCTTGTTTCTTAATAAAATATTAGTTAAAGGGATAATTGTCAGATTATTGTAAGCACAAAGTATAACAGCTTGGAATAAGAGTGCCTTTTCAGACATACCAAACTATAACCATCATATTTTACAGTTAAAGTCACGTCTAACTTGTCCATTCTCTTAAAAAGAAAATGCAGGTGTAAATGATAACATTTGTGATGGGCATATGCTGTTAAAAGCACAGAGTGTACATAGTAGGGAATCTATAAAAGTTTACATTCAGTGTGCTATTATTGGAATTGTTATCCCTGTGTGCTTGTTTATCATGCCTCATCATTGCTCCTCAACAGGCTTGAATTAGACTGAAAATGTATTCAAGGAAAATATGTCTCATTATTTGCATAAAGTACTGTGTATTCCTGTCTTGCAACATAAATGGTAGGTATCTTGGATACAGGAAAATACTTTCTAAAGAATATTACTGATGTGGGGACACAATCCATCCAGCTGGCAGTGGTCTGCATTAATATAGCAAACGGGTACTATTCAGTTTGACTGCCACTGTTATAGTTACCCTAGCTGAACAGACATCCTTAATTTTAAGAGTGGTTCAGTGTGTTCCAGTAAAAGCAACTGAGGAAATAGCAACTTTAGCAGGCAAAGTAAGAACTCACAGCTAAGCCAGATTATCTGTCTTCTGTTACAGCAATACTAAGAACTGTAACATGCAAAGAACATGTTTGAATGACTGGATAATTAGTTGGAAAAGGACTGCAGAGTTCACTGAATGTAGAAGTAGGAGTGAAAGGTAGGAAAAGATAGAAATGAGCAGGGATGAAGAGGCACAAAATGGATGTGTGGGGAGCACTGTATCGCAGTGGGAAATTGTGGAATCGTTGTTTTGCAGATCTCCCCTAAATAATAATAATAGTGAAAGTTTTAAAAGGGAGTGAAAAAACAAGGCAACATGAAAATATATGAAAATTCATTGGCACTGGTGTGCCGTTTGGGACTGCAGGAGGTTATTTGTAGACAGTGCATCTGATTCTGGAAAGTTAACAATATATACTCTGCCTCTAAAAAAAAAAATCTTTTATCAGATGTTATATTTTTATACCAGTGCAACCAACAGACTATAGAATCTGCTATTTTTAATTCATTTTAGAGGTTCTAAATTCAAGGTAGTCCATGATTATTAAGTACCTGAAACAGACTCAAGATGTTACTCAAGTATTAAGATATTATGCTTGTTTAAAAACACCACATGCTTTAAAGTTTCTTGTGTGCTATGCTTTTGCCTTGCATAGTAAATGTACATAAGATGCTTTCTCAGCAGCTGAATAATTTATTTTGAGATAGTGTTTCAGAGGTACACATTAAAGTTGTGTGGATTGATGTCAGAAACTGAGGTTAAATAACAGGCTTGAGGTTAAATAACAGGCACCCTGTTAGAACTATTGCACACCTATGTCAGCTGGCTGAACACTGATTAAATATAGATGGAAACAATATAATGAACTTAAATGAATGGTTTTAAGCTGGTATCATGTACCAACACATTAAGTCATGCAGTATTTTTCTCCTACTGCTTAGGCTGGTCATGAATTTGAAAGTAACTGTCCACTTATCATTTCAGCTAATGAAAGGCATATAGACAACTATTTATTTTTTCTTAGAGTAATACGCCCATTCTTCAACTGTTGTATGGATAATTTGTTAGATACGAAGATTCAGTTCCAGTAGTGGCTCTCCTTTGTAAATGTATAGATGCTAATTTTAAATATTTGCAATCCATCTGCTTGTTGTGCAGTATATAGTGGGTGAGGCTATGTCTTAGAATAAGTGCCCAATATATGTCTTGCTTTATATGTTAGCGTATGTGTCCTGAATTGTATTTAGGACTAAAAAGGAAGCGCTGAACAGGCAAAATGTTTCTGTTTTCCGTATTGCTCAGAAGCCAATTACTTTTTGAGCATGCTTGAAGGTTCCATGTGATCGCTTGTACTAATCACTTGTTTTCCATATGAATGCTTGGTCCTAATTACAGCTAACTGCAGTTACTTGTTTTTAGGAATTGCGTAGTTAGAACTAGTGTGGTGGATTTTATATAAATGACTGAGTTTAGATAAATTAACAATTGATTTTTGTCTCTTGGAGGCAAGACAGGTCCAGAAGCAGTAGGAAGCCTCAGGGCACCTCACTGTTGCAAATTTCTTGGATACAAGCAGTGGGAAAATATTCATGCAGTAGAGATCAAATTTTTGACAAGTTCTTGTTGTACTTCTCCGTCTTTCAATTATCATTTCTGGTCTATCTGGGGATTTATTTTTTTGTTTGCTCTCATTAATTTCTCTTTTCCAATTTGAGGGAACACAGATGTAATACCAGCAGGTTATGTTGGAACAGTTGGAAATATTTTGCATTCTGAGAAGACTGCTGATTAATTTATTTCCAGAAATTTCCCATTCTTTAGGAAGTGTAATGAAAAATCAGTAACAGAAGATGATGATCCGTATGGCAAATTTTGTAATTTTTTAAGATGGATGACTTTTATTTTGATTTGGAAGCACAAGCGATCCCATTTGCTCACATTATTTACTAAGATCAAACAAAGTCAGTGCAATTGTTTGCCTCATTACTGCTGGGAGACTAGTGGCCATCAAGACCCAAATTACGTTAATGACAATTACGGATTGAAAGATAAAGAGAAACTTGAAGACTCCAAAGTTGCTTTGCATTAATAATCCTGACAGTTCCTAAAAGGAAAGATATAGTGGAAGAATGATGACTGGCTGAGCTACCAGAATCTGTCTTTTCTCCCCTAAGTGTGGGCCTAACAATTAAATAGCTAAGTAGCTAAGCTTAGCTTCCTCCATTAGATATTTACAGTTCCCACAATAAGGGACCTTTTTTCTAGTTTCCATCAAATTCTACTATTTCAGTGGCACATACACTGAAATGAGGATGTCCTATTGCATTTCAAGAGATTGAGCAAGCACAACATCTGCCAAGTCTCCTTGGCAACCAGTATGTCCTTTTCAAGATAAGGATGTTCTGTGAAATGGAAAACAGATTAATCCTGGATCCACTTGATCTTATCTTCAGAACATTTAGCCAGCTTCCCACATTGCCAAATGTCTGATTCTTTTTTTAATATGGACTAATTAAGCCATGGATTTTGGAAGGAGATAATTAGAAAAAAGAATAATTCTATTATCAAGATTGCATTCCAAATAGAGCTTTAAAAGATTTAAATATGCCAAAACGTGGGCAAAATTCATTATATGATACAAAATAAGCCCAAATTCCTCCAGCCTTATATTTGCTCAATGATGCTAAAAGGTTAATGCAGTAAAACACAGACAGAGACACAGAGAAACAAATAGAGTTTGGGTTGTATTTTGAAAAATCTTTAGGCTCCTAAAGAAAGAAAGAGGATTTACAGAACATTAGAGATATGGGAGTTAGCCTTCTAATCTGCTTATGACTTAAAAATTGCACTACATTTCTCTTTAGGCACATGCTACTTCTGAAAATACATCTTCTCTTACAAGTCAGTGTCTTGAGGATGGATGTTACATGTCAAAAAATTGAGTTCTGTCACTCTGGTCTTTCAGTCTTGATTGTCATTTAACATTAACAATAATAAGCTTTCCTTGTGAAAACTGAGGAAGATTTATATTTTCAGTTTTTCTCAACTTCTGAAACAGTGATATGCTTGTTACCTAATGCTAGAGAAGCAAACAGTCCATATTTCACTATGGCGCATTCTGATATTTTGTTTAATTATAATTGGTGAAGAAAGCACAGCTTGGTAGGAGAGAATAGTTACAAGAACCTGGAAATTATCAGAAGCCACAACACTGGATTCTAATTAGTTTTGTAAGTGTTTCACTTTACTTGGCTTCAGAAGCATCTCTCCTTTGAAAATTGCTTTCACTTTTGAGGATGCTGTACTTCATTGCTGTAAAATGTAGACCCCAACCAAGGAAGCTATTGGAAGTTTGCTTTTATTCCTTTACAGAATTGAAAATTCAGAACTATATTATAGCGAATTTATGTCTATTATTAGTTGTTTTATCTTCTTTTGGGCAGTAGTTATGGAGACAGATTTTCCTTCCATAATTTTCAGTGCTTTCATATTTGCATTTGTCGTAGCTGAATATTAAATACTTTTAATAAATGCAGAACTATTTTAAAATTTTTTATAGGTTTATTAGCCAAAGTTGTCCTAGCAGTAATCTTGCTTAATGCAATGCATTAAATACTTACAAAAACAAGTTAGACTGGTGGTGTATTGTGTATGTACATAAACAAAAACAATTTGTATTTGCTATTTGGATAATACATTGCAGTTACATTTGTTATTAGTGCATATATGGAATATGGTAACTTTATTTTAATAGTATGTAGAATACATGTTCCTGACTATTCAACATTCCTAATGTTGTTTCCTATTGGAGATTGGTGGAAATCCGACATTTGGGAGAGTTGGATCCTGCCTTAAGGAAAGAGGAATGAAACTAAACTTTCTAGAGATAAGAAGCAGCATCACTATGATCATCGCTGTCATCATTATCAGAATGAAAGCAGTATTGAAACAATTCTCTTAACTTACTGTTTGTTGCAAACCAAGAATTGTGTGGGTTTTGAGTAAGGTGGACAAAGAGTACTTGATCAGTTCAGTACTGTAGTCTGTATCTTCAGAAGTGAAGCATTTGTGTGCATGATAAAATTGCACAGATTTACCATAAAAGGAATTAACTTGAAGTGGTAAATGGTTGTTGTAGGAGTTTGTAGTGGTGAATCATGATAATGTTTGAGAAGTCCAGTCTATGAAATTAGACTATCAATTTTTAAAGAAAAAAGATATGATCTTTAAACTATTAAAATTCTGTACAGACACCTAATTTTTCTTATTATTGCCTGTATTTAATTACCTAGCTTATGACAAAAAGAAATTAAGACAGATTTGCAAACTGTCAGACTTTTGAAGTGCTTTCCTTCAGTTTAATTCTGGCTGTACAGTTAAACTAGTGTATTTTTCTCTTGTGTTAGAGCTCTCATTTTGACAAGTAACTCAGTTTCTGACAGTACGTTAGCATCTGTTCAACCCTCAGCTGAATTAATGTAATCTGAGAATTGTTTTGTATAGGTTCCTTACTTATTGTCTTGAATAGAAATAGACAAAAATGGCTACTTAAGTTGCCACGAATCAGAACCTAAATTCCTTTGTGTCATTTTTAGCTCCTTCGCAGCTTTCATGAAAACCCATGCTATTAAAAATTCTTTTAAGGTTTGTGTTTCCAATTCTGGCTCTTTCATATTTAAAACTTGTATTAGTTGCATATTTTTATGCAATTTTCAATAGCATAACAGGTAGGAGGACAATAGGAGAAGAGTTCCACTTTCCATATTGGTCATTCTGATCTGTATATATTAGAAATAATTTTCTTCTCTCTTCAGGCAGGAATTTTCAGCATGAATGCATGTGAAGAGGGGTTTGCCACTGGTGGCAGGGATGGCTGTGTTCGCTTGTGGGATTTAAATTTTAAACCAATTACTGTGATTGATCTCAGGGAAACAGACCAGGGATATAAAGGTAAGAAGAATGTTGTCACTTTCAGTGTTACATAGGCTGGAAATTTTCCAGTGTTTTGAACAAGAAAAGACTTTAAAAAAAAAAAAAAGGGGGGGGGGTGGGTCATAGATGTTGCTGTGTACTGTTTTCAAGATAAGAAATGCTTTGTTTTGATGTTGCCTGTTAATATGAAGATCACATAGCCCTTCAAAGTTACTCTACAGCATGCTGCATGCTATGAAGTTGTAAATAAGCCAATAAAATGCATATTGGTTCTATAGCACAGCAGTTTTAACAAGGAACAGTAATGAAGCGAGAAAATTTAGAAAAGATGCTGCAATGAAAAACAGCAGAATGTAGAAATTGCCTATTTATCCATATTTTCAGAAAAAAACTATTTGGAAGTAATCTACAGCTTTGTAGTACTTAGAACTCTGCTAACATATACCTATAACTTCAATTTACAGTATGTCATGCTAAAATTTCATATCTAGCAGTCCAAAGTATGTTTTGTTAGTGGTGTTCTAGAATCAGTGCTTTAGTAAGAAGGAAAACAATATAATTAACTTTTAGCTTGGGAATTGCTTGCTCTGAAGCACTAGTGTCATGTATAATACTGCTTACATAGGCATTTGGTTTTCTTTTCCCCCAGTCACTTTGCTGTTTTCTAACATCTTGCTGAGTATTTGATGATGCAGTAGAATGTCTCATGACAATCAGATACATCATTGGCAATAAATAACTGATTACAAGCAGAGTTAAATGCTTGTATTCTGTAATTCATTTGACATTCCCACTGAGATTGTGAAATCTTCCAGCAAGATGAAGTACATTCCATTTTAAATGTCCTCGGGTACAGTGACTTTGTCATGACTGAGACAATTTGAGAGAAATAATCTCTTCAGTCTCAAATCAAGAGACAAATGTGTTCATTTATTCTTCTCTTACTTCATAGAAAGATAAATTTATTTTTTTTCTGTGCAGTATTTTTTTTTAATCAGTGCTTAACTGACAATTTTGGATAGTCATTTCAGTTTCTGTCTAGTCTGACAGACTTATTTCAAAGAAGTAAATCAGAATTTGTTGTTTCTATTGTATTCAGTTTCTATTAAAGTCTAATGTTTCACAGTAATGTGTTTATAAATTGGCTCACCCCTTTGAATTAGACAGGTTAATCTGGTTTATAATATATTTAGTACATTAATACATTTGTCAAAAGTAAAGGAAAAATATGTTTGCCTTCACCTGCATTTCTGTCTTTCTGTATTCTATCACCCAATTAATTTAACATTTTTAAAATCAACTTAGCAGATCTGGAGTATCTCTTAAGAGAATTTGTACATTATTCAATGCATTTTGACATGAAAGTTTTCTGCTTTTGTGTCTCATTCAAAATGCTACTAATATAGATGCATCTCTCATTTCTGTTATTTTTAATTTATATTTTCCCTTCAAAACAATCTATTTGTAGATACTTTCTTTCTTACAGTGTTCTATTTAATTGTAACTCCTTTAGGTCTGTAACAGAAACAGGTATCTATTTGCTTTAACAACAGGAATGAATACCTAGTATAGCAGTGACTGCTATTAGGAAATCGTGAAACATCTGTTAAATTTTCAATTCTCTAAAAGTGTGTCTATCTTCAGTGATAAGTCTGGTGGTACACTTGTGAACCTTTGCGTGCATAAAATTTCCTGTAATTTGAGGAACCATAAAACATATCAGTAACTTGATATTTGCCAAGGAAATTATCCCAAGACCAAAAATTGTCACTTGCTATTGTGCTAAAAAAAAAAAAAAAGGTTCAGATTTGGGAAAATACTATTGGAGCAGGAGGAAGAGAGAGACCTGTTCAGATATGTCAGAAATTTTGGCTTTTAAACTTGCTCGGCTGCTGTTTCTCAAATCTATTGCACGTAGTTGAAAGTTACGTTTCATTTCATTCTTTCAAACTTGTTCTCCACTCCACATCATTTCTTCTGCTTTCCATGGAGCAGTCATTTGCTATGAACTCTCTTGATTCCTTTGATTCATCAATTATGAGAACTCCACTTTCATTTTTCTTTACTTGTGAAATGCACATAGCACAGCTAATAACTTGTTCTAAAATCGTATCTTTCATAATTTCAATTTCCTTAATCTTTTCCTTTGGTCTTTTGCATATATGATTTTTCTTACTTATATCCTTTTGAGGACTGCCTTTATGATCTGTCATTCTACACATTTTCTTACTTGCATTTTCTGCTGCTCCTATACTCTTATCTGTTGGTAATTTCATCTGTGAATGCTACCTCAAGTTCCATATCTCTCTGAATGGCTCAGAGTAATTAATTGACTCTAGATATATCTCCAAATAGTCAAATTGTATTTCAAAATATCTCCTTCCACCAGAAAAGTTCCAGATTACTAAAACAGATCTCTTAATCATTCTTCATCAAAGATTCTGGTTATTTCTTTCTTGTTTTTTTTTTTTTTTTTGAACACTGTAGGGCAATATAGAAATAAAATGTCAATATAAAATGTTTAGATCTTAAGGCTGAATGGTAGGGTGCTATATTCACCAGTGCAGCACAATATGAACAGGTTTGTAAACCAAAACAGTTGGTGCAGAGGGCTTGATTAGCATAATATATATTCATTTTGATGAGTGTTTGAAGGGCATTATCTCTAGTCTGATTCAGTGGACTAAATATTACATAGCAGTTGGAGTGCACTGAGGACACTCCTTGAACACCTTTCAGTTCTGTTTCATATGGAAGTACTCTTACTGTGCATTTGAGGGCTGTCCTGTGATGCAATGCATGGTAAGTAGGCATGATCAGGAGCCTTGCTTTGAAAGCTTACTTTGTCAGAATTAAAACACCGATGCAGTTAAAACAAACTGAATTGCTGAACCACACATAAACTGTTTCTGAGCCTTGCAATTTTTCTTCTACATAATTTTAAAAACATAAGGCTCTTCTTTTCCCTCTACGCAATCAAAAATATTTTTTCAGAAGGACATCAACTCATACAGTATTCACTTCTCTCATTTGATGGGTAAAATTTTCTCACCCTTATTACTCCAGAGTAATTTATCAAAGGCCATTCTTGACCCGCCCTTCACAAAAGTCAGTGTTTTCGTAGCAATGCCTAATGTAATTCTCTCTTCCATCTATTTATCTAGAGCTGAAATTGGCAAAATTGACTTGCACTCTCAGATTGTAATAATTACAACCTGTTTTAAAAGGTACATATTGGGGGGGTCTAAGATTGAGTTCTCCACATAGAACTATCCTAACTTTCATTTTGTTATTCACAACCTTATCCACAGTAAGTGCGGTTTGTGAGTGCTCAGCTCCACTGTAAACCTGGAAAGTAATTCAGTTGTTCAAAAATGCATGTTAAATTCCATCATAAACCCTTTTTCAACTCTTTTATATATTGTTCCATTGAGTTCTGTTTTTATTATTTTGGTGGGAGGGGTGTCAGAAATCAGACACTAAGATGTTACAAGGATTTGCTTTAGGGGTAGCATCTTAGAAACAAGCTGGAAAGTATTGGGCTCTTTGGTTATCATATCTAATATATGATATACTGATGCTTTTGCACTTACGTAATTGAAATTCATTCAGCTACTTATATAGATCCAAGGTTTGATCAGAAATTGTAATTTCTATTTTTTGTTACCTATTTTTGAAATTTAATGGTATTAAATTCAGACTTTGAGATGCAAAGGTCAGTATTGTCTTCCTCTCTCAGAGAACTTGTTATACAAGAATTGGCTACATTTTCTTTACTTTATTAAAAAAAAAGAAAAGGCTTATGATTGACTTTAGATTTTCTTAAATACTGGTGTTGAAAAATTAATGTTCCAACAGCAGTGGTATGTGATGTGGAATAGATAAAGGGAGTAAATGGGGGAGTAAGAGAAGTATGGATACTTCTTGACATTTTCTTGGTTTTATATTTCTCCATGTTTTATTGTGTTATGTTACCTATTTTCACAGAATCACAGGACGTTCCTCTCAGTAACAATCTCTTCCTTCTACAGGTCTGTCTGTAAGAAGTGTTTGCTGGAGAGGAGACCATATACTTGTTGGGACGCAAGACAGTGAGATTTTTGAAATTGTGGTGCATGAGCGTAATAAGCCCTTCCTGATAATGCAGGGGCACTGTGAAGGAGAGCTGTGGGCTTTGGCTGTCCATCCTACAAAACCATTAGCAATGACTGGAAGCGATGATCGATCAGTCAGGTTGATTTTTGTTATTTTTTTTATCTGCATGCACTTTGATGCAAACAACTCATTTTCTAGATAATGTAATTGTGATGTATTTTAATATCATTGGCACTGAAGTGCATCTAAACCAGTGAAGTTATGAAGCATGAAATTAGAGCCCTCTAATAATAATAAAGTCAGAATTTATAGCTAACAAAAATTATGAAATGTACAAAATTTTAACAAATTCCATTTAGCTTAATGTAATGTACTCCTCCTTGTACACAAGCATCCCATTAAGTGTTTTTTGGTGGTTTTTTTTTTTTTTTTTTTTTTCCCCCCAGGAATTATCTTAGGCATTCGCAAGTTACACTTGGATAAAAAACTACAGTAGAAACTTACAATTTTCACTCTTAAAATGATGAGAATTAACTTTTAGCCTGAGAGTTGCATCAAGCTAATACATACATATTAAATAGAATCCATTTTCTGGAAAAAACAAACAGTAAATTACTCATTTGCAAGTTTACCTTTTTTTGTCAAAAATGCCTTTTTTCCTTCTTTCTTACAAATTAAATGTTGTGACATTTCTAGTAAGTATTTAAATTTAACATGGTTAATCAAAATAATACTTGAATCAGGAATACTAAAATTCTACTCTAGGGTGCCAGATATATCTTGTAAATGGTAGATGTAGTGTATTTTGTAATAACAACTTTGATTTTATAATAATACCTAGTTATATGTAGGGACTTACGAGTGATGGTTTGCTAATAGGAAAGGCTATGTTTAGCCTGTAAAGTCTTTAACTGTTCTTTATCTTTTTTAGCTAAAATAATTAACAAAATAGTTGAACTTTCAAAATCATCTACAAGTATGTCTTATCATATGACGTCATTATTTTTATATTCAGAATGACAAAATTAACCTGTTCCTGCATCTTGTCATTATAGAATCTCTCACCATTAAATGTAAGATTATTCTTTTTTATATGCAAAACTCATTCATCTGTCCTGGGTGTTCCTTGTGGATATTTATTAATGGATATATTTATAAAATGGGACACTACCACGTCCAGTGTTCTGCTGAAATTGCAGGCTTCATGCTATCTATCACACAGTTACAAACCGCTCTTTGTATTTGTAATCATTATTTTAGAATCTGGAGTTTAATAGATCATGCTCTGATCGCTCGGTGCAATATGGAGGAACCCATTCGGTGTGCAGCAGTTAGTACTGATGGAATCCATCTTGCTCTTGGAATGAAGGATGGCTCTTTCACAGTGCTTCGAGTCAGGTAGGTTACAAAAATTGAGAATAGATATCTTATAAACTCTTTCAAGTATGTTATCTAATTGCTTTTATAAATTGTATATATATTAATAACGTAGCAGCCACACCCAAGGAGACCACTTAAATTTGTTTTTAAATTACTGATCCTAAGAGTGCTCAGATTATTTAAATATATATGTACAAATATGGCAGAGGCTTTCTGTAACAACACGTTTGTAAGAGTACACTGGTATTTTGGAAAGAATGGCAATGTTCTAGGAAGTTTTTTTAGTGCTGTGTTCGCACATATGATAGTTCACTTTATCGTTTTAAATTTTTATTTTTTTACAACTGGGATCTTGACAGTATGATAAGGCTCTTCTATACTTATGACATGCTTTCTTTCATACTACAGAGATATGACTGAGGTTGTTCATATCAAAGACAGGAAAGAAGCTATTCATGAACTGAAATATTCACCAGATGGGAATTTCCTAGCTGTTGGTTCCAATGACAGCTCTGTGGATATATATGGTGTTGTTCAGCGATACAAGAAAATTGGAGAATGTATTGGATCTTTAAGTTTCATCACCCATATGGATTGGTCTTCAGACAGCAAATACTTACAGACCAATGATGGCAATGGGAAGAGGCTTTTTTACAGGATGCCAAGTAAGATTTCAAGTTGCCTTTATGATATTTGTTGCAAATTACAGAATGTATAGTAGTTTGATAAAGAGAGCTTAATCCTGGTTCAAAGCATTGGATTATTAAGATTTTTTTAAATCTATAAAAGGATTTGCTTTATTTGAATAAAGATAGCATTTTCTGCCAAAGTTACTTAAATATTTTTATCCTTAAATGTTTACTCTTTTTTATCAATGCTGCATGGTAAAGATGCTGACTTAAAATTCATTTTATTTCTCCAAAGTAAATCTTTGCTCTTACTTTCTTAGAAAAATAAGATAAATAATGCCTTACATTCAAATTAAATTTTGCAATAGGTTAATACCATTGCACTTATTAAACTTGTGTATTAAATGGATTATCTTTTGCTTGCACTGTGTGTTTTTTAAAATATATGGAAAAATCAATATATTGTCTCGGAAGAGTCATCTCATTTTCTAGGACTATATTTGTGGTCGAGTTGAGGAATTTAGTTTAAAACAGTTTTTGCAGTGAAAAATTTGTAGTAGGTAGAAACCAAATGCAAATTAACTTGGAAACATAACAGGAGTAGGTTACTCTGGAGAAAATAAGAGTACCTAATGTAAGGATACTGCAATGCTAGGAATTCTTCAGTGGAAGCAAAAGAAATATCAAAGCTGTGATACGTGTATGATTCAGTCATATAGCCTTCAAAATGAATAAAATAATCACAGTGATATTTAGCCGGCTAGTCTTCTGATAATGTAAGTTCAAATGTCTCTTTTTTTCCTGTTTCATGGCGGGGGACTATTAAAGAAAATTGCAATGTTAAATAGTATACTAAAATATAGTTTTCAGATTCAAAATATGTAACAACCCCACTATTGTAAGTATCTTCAAGACAATGCTGTCTGAACTTGACTGAACTTGAAACAGTTTTGATCAAGACAATTCCTTTTGCAGAGGATGTGCGCATAGTATGTCTTAAATCTTCAAATTTAAGTAGATAATAGTTGTAATAAGCCAAGGGCAGTATTTGCCAAAAGGTTTGACTTGTTGTTTTTTTTTCTGTGCATTGTACACTTATGTAATTCCATTCTATATTTTTCCCACTCAAGCTTTTTGTATTTAATAATTTGTGATTTTTATTACTATTGCTTACTGCATTGCCTCTTCATTTATTATACAATATTTACTTTGCACTGTACATTATTCATAGTTCCATGGAGCCTTTTCTGACTTTTTGTTGAAGCATCTAATTCATTCTATATGCAACTTATATTTTGTGCACTGAATGAGACAGAAAACTAACATGAAAGGATAGTAAGTGAGAACTTAATTAGACTGTATCAAATATGTACATACAGGAGGAACAAGTTGGAGTTATACAGGCAGCTTTCAGACTGAAATTTCTTGATATAATTAGAACATGTGATTTTGAAAGCCTGTTAATGTAAATAGATAAAATATTTTGGCATGGGGGGTGTTAAAAGAATCTCCTAAATATTTTAAAACAATGATCAGAATCCTGAAACACTTGAAATTCCATTGTAAATGAATAAGAAACGTAGAGTTGCCTAATACGAGATCTGTAGGAATTAATCATGGATATAACCAGTATTAATAGTCATCATTTACATGGATTAGTAATGGGAAGAGCTTACAAGGTAAACCTTGTCAAAGAATGCAGTTATTTCATTAGGGCTGAAGGATGTTCAAAGGGGTGCACTGGAGTTCTCCAGTTTCTGGAGGAGCACATAGCAGTTGAACTTTTCCTATTTTTTTCTTCTCTTTTTTCCCTTCCTCTCCTCTTTTAAGATAGTATTTATTAAATGGGCCTGTGGTCTGACTCAGTACTAATATTCCTCATGAAGCTCTGTGGGATTGAAACAATCGTACAGACAGAGATAGTGTAAAATAACAAGGATATAAGCATAAAATTGGTATTATCAAGGAATGGTTTGGGTTAGAAGGGACCTTAAAGATCATCTAATTACAACCTCCATCACAGGCAGGGACACCTTCCAACAGACCAGGTTGCTCAAAGCCTGGCCTTGAACACTTCCACGGATGGGGCATCCACAGCTTCTCTGGGCAGTCGGTACCAATGCTTCACCATGTGCATAGTAAAAAATTTCTTCCTTATATCTAATCTACATCTCCTTTCTTTCAGTTCAAAGTCAATGCCTTGTCCTATCGCTGCACTTACAGACAAAGCGTCCCTCCCCAGCTTTCCCGTAGGCCCTCTTGAAATACTGGAAGGCCACAGTGAAGTCTCCCTGGAGCCTTCTATTCTCCAGGCTGAACAACCCCAACTCCCTCTTCCTGTTGTCACAGGAGAAGTGCTCCAGCCCCCCACAATTATCCTCATGGCCTTCCTTGACTTGCTCCAACTGGTCTATGTCCTTCTTGCGCTGGGGGCCCCAGAGCTGGATGCAGCACTCCAGGTGGGGTCTCACGAGAGCACAGTAGAAGGGGAGAATCACCTCCCTCACCCTGCTGGCCACGCTGCTTTCGATGCAGCACAGGATACGGTTCGTTTCTGGGCTGCAAGCGCGCATTTCTGGCTCATGTTGAGCTTCTCATCAACCAACACCCCAGGTCCTTCTCCTCTGGGCTGTTCTCGCTCCATTCTCCATCCAGCCTTTATTTGTTCTTGGGATTGCTCTGACCTGGGTGCAGCACCTTGCACTTGGCCTTGTTGAACGTCATGAGGTTTGCATGGACAAGTTGTTGTCAATAACTTAATGGGGCCAAATCTAAATGAGTTCTTCAATGTTTGCTCCAAATAACCTAGGTTTCTAGAATAGTTCAAGGAGACCACTTTTCTATACTTTATCTCAGAATGGCTGTATGTATTATTTTTAGCAAACATTTGAAAATAACACAGTGTCAAGCAGATAACAAGAAATAATAAAACTGTAAAGTACCAAGTCCATGATTTTCTGCTAAGTAGCTTTGACAAGCCTTACAACTAATGTTGGTCATAATAGAGTTAGATCAGGATAGTATTAGAATGCCAGGTTTTAAATCTCTGTTGGATTTTATTTCAAATATTTTTTTCAGAATTTTACATTTTTTAAAACTGTAAGTAACTCACTATTTTTATTTTGCTCTTAGGTGGAAAGGAAGTATCAAGCAAGGAGGAATTGAAAGGTGTTCAGTGGGCATCGTGGACTTGTGTTTCTGGTGTTGAAGTTAATGGAATTTGGCCCAAATATTCAGATATAAATGATATAAATTCTGTGGATGCAAATTTTATTGGACAAGTTATGGTTACAGCTGACGATTATGGAATAGTAAAGCTCTTTCGATACCCATGTCTAAGAAAAGGTAGTACCTTGAGTTCCTAAATGCATATTTATGAATTTTGGTTACTCAAGAAAAAGCTTTAGAAAACTGGATTTATATTATAAGAAATTGTATAAATGGCCAATTTATTCTTAGTAGTTTAGTTTGAGCTCAGAGGTGACAGACAGTGACAGGATGGTGTATTGGCAACCGCAATAGTAACTGTAACAGTGTTTTATTTTATTTTGCATAGAATAATCAAAAGTTTTATGCGTCTTTTATTTTGCAAAATGTTTCTTTTTTTTTGGATAGAATTTCATGAGGCGATACAGTGTCCACCTTTTAATAAGATCTATATTTTTAATCATTTTTACCTTGGTCTTCGAGTAGTTTTAGAATAGAACAGAACAGTTCAGTTGGAAGGGACCTACAAAGATCAGACTATGTAGTCTGTTATCAGACTGTTCCACAGTATGTTATTTGAAGTTTAAATCCCATTTTCCCTCAAATTTTTAAGAAGGGTAATGACAAATCTCAAGTGAAATTTTTAAAACTAAAGCCTAAAGCAAGGTCTATCATTTTTAGTTTTATTGTTCATGACTAAGTGAAAAGAGAGAAACATGTATCTTTTATGACATATGTTTGATGAGAAGGACTTCATTTTTTTAGAGCTGTTTGAAGAACTCCATTCTAGACACTATTACAATTGAACTGAAACAAAGCATTGATCCCAGAGGTAAATTTCTGTCTTCAAGCCTTAGTTTTTAATAAGTGTTATCTTAACCAAAAAAAGTTTGCCTGGGGACTAGTTCAAATATCTATCTTTTGAAAGAAGAAATTATAGTATTCTAGTATAGTATTATAGTTGCATCATTGCAATTTTGCAGCACTGCATATTTAATGCTGACTACAGCCATATGATGATCTTGCTGGGTCTTAGGATATGTCTTTAAGCAATATATGCTATTAAAGAAAATTTTTTTAAGCAACTGATATTCCTCCATAATTTTCTCAACTCTATGTGTAAAAGGTGATAATGATAATTTCAATCTTCCCAATTTTATTTTTAAACCTGAGACTCCTAAGGCAGTACCTGAGATAATCCAAAAACATGTTCTTGAAAAAAAAATCTGTCAATTTGAAGGAAATTGAATTTGTTCCCTTTTTATCCCCTATTTTGTACTAGAGTTATAAATCTGAAGAGTGCTGTTAATACCTTCCTTTTACTAACTGATGTAATCATTGTGTTGTAATTATGCAGGAGCCAGTGAAAATGTGATACAGTTATACTACCATTACTAAAGCTTCTAAAGGTGTGATGATACAAATTGCTGGAAGTGCTTAGCACTCAAATCCCACAAAAATAGAAGCAGGAACCAGTACTGTGAGCACAGATGGGGGTATTTTCACTAAGCTGTATATAAATGATATAACATTTACATTTAAATTTAAAGATTTAAATAATGACATCTTTTCAGTGTAGAAATAGTAACTGGGAAAATCTTGGTTAGTGGGGTAAATAAATAACACGAATAAATTGCATTAAATGAAAAAAATATTCCTTAGTATACCTCATACAGGACTATTGTATTTTCTCTGTTTAACTTGTTAGGGACATATTATGGAATCCAAGTTTTTTGTTTGTTTTTTTTTTTTTAGAAAAAGACTAAATATTGAAGACAGTGCAAAATGTTACTGCTATTAATCAGCATTATTATTATTAATTAGCTTAATTACTAGTAATTAGAGTGTCATAACTAATCTCTGACTTTTTATAGTTGTACTTTATATGTGTTTGTTTGTTTTTTTTCTGTTGTGCTTCTGGAACATTTATTCCATGTGTATTGGAAGGGATTTTTGTTCTTGTTCTAGGAGCAAAGTTTAAAAAATATCTTGGTCATTCTGCTCATGTGACAAATGTCAGATGGTCGCACGATCACCAGTGGGTTGTTTCCATTGGGGGAGCTGATCATTCTGTCTTTCAGTGGAAATTTGTCCCTGATCGGAAGTTGAAAGATTCTCTTCATATAGCACCCCAAGGTAAGTAATTTATAATGTAGGGGGTGTTAAGTAAAATTGTTTAATGCCAATATAGAAACAGCTATTCAAAATTGCCATTGAATGAAATTGTTATTCTTTAAACTTTGCAGCTGCCTGAAGTACTTGGTTGCATGACCTCATACTTGCACATACCATTATATGTATGATCAGTCTTATCAACATTGTTTAAAAAAAAAAAAACACATACCACTATTGTGTTCCCTGTGCAATGGAAAAATTTAAAAATTCTGTCATCTGATCAAAGTTTTGAAGTATTTAGATGATAATTTAAAAGCTGTAATTGTTAAGGTATTTTGGATTGTTTTAAAAAACAATCTATAGGCGTTTAATATTTGGAAAAAAAAAAATCATGTTCTACCACTGACTGATACAGCTGTTATTAAGATCTTTGGTCTGTAAACTGGTGTTTAAATCTTGTATGTTACTCACAGTGTATGAAGTAAAATACATTTGAAATTGTCTGGAGGACTGGAGTCATGATGAGTTATATCAACATGTTAATCAACTATATTAATATTTTTAATATTTTTATTGACTATCAAATCAGAAACATTAAGCAGCTACTTCAAACGTTTCCTGTTTTGTAATTTAGGTTGCTTCATTTTCTGTTTTCTTGGTGACAGAGAGTCTGGTTGATTCTAATAGCGATGAATCAGATTCAGATCAGTCTGATGTTCCAGAGCTGGACTCTGAAATTGAGCAAGAGACACAGATCACCTATCGTCGACAGGTAATAATTTTAGTTTTGATGGGAGTTGGAATGCTTCCTGGGGTTTAAGTAAGGTCTTTTATCAGGACCTACTGAAACGTGAGAAATTAGGACTCAGAGAACTCAGCAGAAATTGAGCAAGATCATGAGAATTATTACTATCTGATGCATTCAAAATATTAAGTCAAACACACACAGAAAGTGATTTCACTTGTTCCTAGCATGTTTTTAAGAATTTTGGTTGTAGCTTAAAACCAAGTCGCAACGTAAAATCACCAACTACAGTTACTGGAGACTTTTTTTCAAGTGTCCGTGTAACATTTTTGTGGGTGATAATTGTGGGTGAATTCTCAGAAACACGCTTTTCTTATAAATCTATTAATTTACAAGTGTACTTTTTCTTAAAGGTTTACAAAGAAGATCTACCTCAACTTAAAGAGCAATGCAAAGAAAAAAGAAAAAGTGCAGCTTCTAAGAGACGAGAGAGAGCACCAGGGAACAGTATAAGATTACATTTTGTTCATGGGTATGAAAAATAGGTTTCTTTAAAATATACAAGCAGACTACTGTTTTTGAGATTGGTATTTGTGGTTTAAAAACATAATGAAAGGCTTTGCAATTTAGTGTTTTTATTTATTTCTCTGAAAGTAAATTTGCATTAAATTAATGGTAGCATTTAATGCTAAGCTAGAATTGTTCTGAATGTGAATTCTGAAGTGAATTTACACTGAAAATTTAGCTGATGTTTGTTATTTGAATAGAGGTGACTAAATAAAATATTTGACTATCACCCATATTTTTCAGTCCCTGAAAAGTAATAGTTATCTTTTTGGTATGGAAGGTACAATAGAAATTTTTGTTTAGCTGAAGACTCCTGGGTTTTATAATAACTGGTGTTTTATCAGTATTTTATTAAATATATATTTCTAAACTCACTTTTCTATACTTAATCTGAAAGAATTTAAAAGTACCTCTGTTAGCTTAGGAATTAAATTTAATTTCTTACTAGATCCTGTAAGTGTGTTAGAATTCAGTTTCATTCTCTTTTTGGTGCTAATAATTGAGTAACAAAATAACTTTCTGATGCATCCTTGAAATCCTATGATTTCATCTTTGGGATTGGTAGTTTTCCATAATTCTTCATAACTGAAGATTTTTTCATCAGAACAAAGATGTGGTGTTTTAAAGCAAACTGATAGATGTTACTACATGAGAATAATGTACAGAAACATAAATTCCCTTCATACAAAGCAAAACCAAAGCCTTTGTTAAATTAAGGCATTGGAAGTTGGGTAATACTGTGTTTTCTTTTCAAAAGATACCTCTTTGCAGGAATGCAAGTTACTTCTTAGAAGTAACTAAATGAACAATAAGTTCTGATGCTGTCTATCTTTACTGTCTGTAATGACCCTTAGTATTAAAAGAGCTCCACATGGAAGGCTTAATGAATTAATTGGTTAAGAATAGTTAATCATTCAACTCTGATTCTGTCTGTAGCAGACATGAAGTTTAAGGAACAGTTTGGGAAATAATGACAAAAAAGAAACTTAATACAAAGTTATTTTTTTGTTTTCTTTTTAATTTCTATTTTTTGGTGGCCCAGAATTCTTAGTTGAAGATTTTTATATCTATGTAGGAAATGCATTAAGATGGGTAGCTGTACATAGTCTTTAAAAGTTGATCTAAGAAATCAAACCAAATGATCCTGAGGAAGATGTAGTACGAGCAAGGGCCCTGGATCTTTGGGATTATTGTTATTTCCTTCACAACAGAAGTGAAGCTTGACCAGAATATCCAGGAATGACCAGAAGTAGAATGTCCAGTTGAGTTCTGTCTGGTTACCCAATGTGCATCAAGGAAACTAATGAAGAATCCATGCTGAACAACAGATTTTTCTCAAAGTCCAGGCTGTTAACTTTAAAGTGACCCACATCCAAGTGAGTAATAGGCATATTCTCTGATTCAGGAAGTCTGCTTTGCTTCACCTTTCTTTAGATGCAATGGAAATGTCTTGGATTTTCCTTGAAAGTGTAAAAAGTGGTGCTTTTTCAAACTAGGGAAATAGGAAACTCTTTTTCCTTTTGTTTTTGAGGTGTTTTTGTGTTTTGAATTCGTCAACTGCATTGAAAGATGAAGTTTTAAAATATTTTAATATCCTATAAGAAATCTTTTAAACCTCTGGTTACTTCCTATTTTGGAAAGGGATAAGAACAATAATGCTTATTGTATGTGAGCCAGCCACTGACTAATACAGATGAGGAAGCAACTTCTGTTAACTGCTAGTCTTTAAGTGCATTCTTCTCTAAGAGATCTGATGCAATCATCATCAGAAGCAGGTTATTAAAATGGTATGCTAACTAGTTTGGCCTCTTCTTAACTAATCCTCTATTTTCCTTCCACCATGTGTGACAATGGTGGTTCAGAAACATAGAAAGGATACATCTTTTGAGGTATTCAGAAGAACGTTTTCACAGACCCAACATTTATAATGCCTTCTTTTTGGTATAAGGAATAAGGATGCAGATATAATACTTGTGTCCTGTATTATCTGAAAGCTATGTTGCTGATCTAACAAGAACAAGATTTGAAATAAATAAAATTGTTCAAAGGCTTTAAGCAAGATTTAGTTTGTTTCATTATATTCATTAAACTGCCCTGATTATAAGGTGAAATTTGGTTACGGTTTGAAGATGGCATGAGATTTCTCATGCTCAGAAATGAGTCTTATGACACCTTGCATGGATTCTTGCCAAAGCAAATAGTTACAAATAGCATCTGAAGGGAGAAGGCTATAAGTGATCACTTCTGAGAAAATGATTACTGCCATAAGGCAATATTTCCCCCCTTTTTCCCTTTTTTTCTCTCTACCTTTGTGCTGAAGACTTGTCTCAGGCATGTCTATTTTGACATTCAGTTCTTTTGGAGGTTTTCAGGGGAGCATTGTACTGTATTCTAAATTTTCCCCATAAATATTTCAAAGAATTATGTACAAATTTTGAAACATTTACAGCATCAGAGAATTTACTTCTTTCCCAGGTATCACACCACTTACGAAGTTGTCCCTGATTGGCTATAGATGTGGAACTTGAAATTGTGGGTGGGATCCAGCTTCAGACTAAAGGAATTTACAATTATTTACTAAAAGTAGGTGTTCTTATCTGTGTATCTCAACTTTAGTTACAGTCAGTGGAGATCCATTCAGTAGTTAGTGGAGCTTAGGCGGTGAAACTAAATGTTGACTTCTGGTCACCTGAGTAGCTCTGCAGGCTCCATTGACTGTATTGACAGAACACTGTTGGTCAAAATATATATCTAACCCAACTATGCTTACATGTCTTAAATCTCAAACTGAATTCAGTCCTGGCTATTTGTGACTTTGATAATGGCAAAAGGTGTGGTTTTTTTTCCTTTTTTTTTTTTTCTGAATATTATTGAGATAGCTATCTTTTCTGAAAGTTACTATCATGATAACTTGAATCAATCCTGGATGATTAGATGTTACTGAAGACTACCTGAAAACATCAACTACCACAGAATGCAGTACTGTTTTTATTGTGCCTTGTTATACATTATCCAAGAAACATGATCCAGAGTTTTCTTTCATTACTGTTTAGTTTTTAGTCACTAATTTACATGTCTTGTAAATGACTTCTGTGGTTTGCTTTCTGCATGTGAAAAAATTGTTTGTGCTTTCTCTGAGCTTAGTTAATAACCTCAGTTCTAATATGTAGATGTAAGTATTTTGGAACTGTGTAGCGTATTCTGAGGGAGTGATCTTTTTCACATCTGCTTGGACTTGGAGTCCACCACTTTATCCTTTCAGTGAAAAGTGCATATGTAGTCAGGGATTTAATAAACTGCCACATAAGAAGGATCAGATGTGTTTAACTGGGATGCAAAATTTCTTTGTGCTTCTCAATGTTTTGGCAAAATTATGCTTTACTTTAATTGTAAATGATTGAACAATTTTTTTAAAAAAAACTAAATGGAAGAAGTGAACTAAAACCCAAATTTCTGATTAGAGTAAGTTAAAAATATAAAGAACTGTTTTTCTGCATCCTAGATAAATTTTGGATGTTTTGGGTACTCCTGTGATATATGACATTAATGTTCTTAGTTTCACTATGCCTAACGTAAGGGTATATAGCCAATTGTTTTAACAAGAGATAAGAAAAATCTGTATTTCTTGCTTTCATAACTGCTTTTTAAAATAGTCTCATATGGGTTGTATTTTCATCACAGATTTTATTATTCTGTGCTTGCAAAGAAGATTGTTAACAAAGTTGAGTGCACAGTGAAGCACAGGAAAATGATGTCTGAGCAAGAATAGGTCCAGATATCTTTTTTGGCACCACCACCATAATCCCTACCCCTCACTGAATGTTGTCATGTCCTTAAGATGGTTTTGTTGCATACCATGATAGGTTATTTTTGTTTCATTTCTTCATAGGTAGGTAGGTAATTGTATATGGTGTGGGCATCAGAGAAACGTGCCTGCTTGTCTTGACTGACTCTTGTGCTTTGGGTCAGGCAGAAATCATTCCACTTCAAAATAACCACACGTTGCTGTTGGGGGAATTTTTTAGTGAAGGGTATGGGTGGGGGGAGACTGAAGCCTGTCTGAAAACTGCACCTATATTGTAAGTCTAAATAGGTCACATTGACAAGAACAGGGAGCAGACATAAAACAGCCCCAGAGCTGATGGAAACAAATTTTTCTAGAAACATTGAAGGGGCAGTAACTCAGCAGACACTGAAAGGTCGCTGGACTGGGAGAAACCCTGAAGTTAGAAATCTGCTTGTGAGTACCAATCTAAACCGTGGGTAGGAGGAAGGCTTGTTTACAAGCTTTTATTTCTGTACTACCACATTTTTGCTGTTTTCAGAAGCTCACTGTGTTTGTGGTTTAATGAAACCCAGCTTGAGAGTTCACAGTATCACAGATGATACAAAACTGTGAGGTGTGGCTGGCACACCAGATGGCTTTACTGCCATTCAGATGGACCTGGACAGGCAGAGAACAGGGCAGAGAGGAATCTCAAGAACTTGAAAATGAGGAAATGCAAAGTTCAGCATCTAAGGAGGAATAACCCCATGCTGCAGTACGTGCTGGGGGGCTGGGGGCCATGGCTGGAAAGCAAGCTCTATAGAGAAGGACCTTGAGGTCCTGGTAGAGAGCAACCTGACCATGATTTAGCAATGCACCCTTGTGGCAAAAAAGGCCAGCAATATCCTGCGCTGAATGAGGAAGAGCTTTGGAGCAACTCAAGGGAGATGATACTTCCCTTCTATTCAGGACTGGCGATACCTGGAGCACTGTGTCCTGTCCTGGGCTCCCAGTACAAGAGAGACATGGACATGACATACTGGAACAAGTAGGGCTGCTAGGATGATGAAGAAACTTGAGCATCTCTCTTATCGAGAAAGGCTGATAGAGCTGGGCCTAAAGATAGCTGACTTGGAGTCCTGTTACTTGTACTTTTTGTTGAAACTCTTCTAACTGGGAGGGGATGTACTTTCCTAAACCCAAAATACATGGATAAGAGAAAGGATAGAAGGGGATTTGAAGCTTAGGAATCACACTCTGTATTTAACTGTTTAGGAAAAAAAAAAAAAGTCAGTGACAGTTTAGATGAGAATTCTCCAGACAATTCAAACGACAGTGTGTCTCCTCAGCATGAACATAAAATTGTATGCTCTTCCAGAGTTAATCTATGACTATTACTTACAACATCTCTGGGAACGCTGCAGGAAGCATAGAAATCTTTCAATGAAAATTCCTCAGCTGATATTTCAGAAGGTCTGTGGCCTGGCATTGTGTGTGTAAATTCCTTTGGGAATGACTTCTTTTGTATTTTCCTACCAATTAGTTTGTGCAAATAGGCTGCAAATAAGCAAACACATATTTTCAAATAATCACCATCTCTTTCACTCTTTGAGACTAGACTAGTAAGCCTACTGTGAGAAATCTTCTGCAAAGTGTTATCCTTTATGTTAGTCTGTTTCTTACTTGCTAGTTCACCATGGTCCTGGTTAGACAAGTTAGTACATCTGTGTTTAAACCGTTATCCAGTAAGGTATTGATTTGGTATGACTGAACATGGATCCATAACTGGAGTTCTCAGAACAGTGTGCGTTAAGCTCTAAATTGGTCAACCAGCTTAAAGATTTATTACTTGACCAGTGCATATTCTTACACCATACACACAAGGAAAGCTGTAGTTATTTATATATATATAAATTTACGAAAGGCTATTCTACCCTGGCTGTGTAATTTCTGTCATTTAAACCTTTTAAGTGTCTTGCATCTAGTAGTTGTCTTAAATACTATCCCATTCATGTTGTGTATACCATATTGGTATGTGTACAGATGCATCTTTGTCTATGTGACACTTTAAAGACGCGCTGTTGCAAAAAGATCCTTTTTTTCTGCTTAAAAATAATGTAACTTGTTCTGATTATATTTGCTTTTAATTACCCAAAGAAAATAACAGCATGTGAAGTATAACATAGATACTAAAGATTTCTGTTATTTTGTAGCTGCTGATGGTGAATGCTCAGTTGTTTTGTTTGTCATGAGTGATTTCCTAGTCATTTTAGAACTTTTTTTTTTTAACTATTTCAGTTAGAAGTTGACTGAAAAAATACTTGGCTAGAGTTTAATGATCCCTAAACCAAA
Source organism: Anser anser (assembly GCF_964211835.1). Classification (NCBI taxonomy): domain Eukaryota; kingdom Metazoa; phylum Chordata; class Aves; order Anseriformes; family Anatidae; genus Anser; species Anser anser. The sequence goes on along the minus strand of NC_139725.1, from coordinate 48,613,369 downwards.
ATAATTCACTGCCAATTCAATCACATTCAAGCATCACACCCTTCCTATAAATTTAACTGTAGGTATAGAAATGTAACCAGAAACGTATCTTTCTAAAATAACTGGAAAGTTGATTTAGTGAGGATCTGTAGGAACTGGAGCAGGAACAGAAACAGATTAACCAAGGAATTAACAGTGTAAAAACAGGAATTGATGGGCTGTCGTTTATATCAGAAGAAAGAAAGGAATTGATTTAAGTTGGTGTTTGTAAATGTTTCTTCCATTCACTAACAAGGATAGCATTATTAAAAATATTACTTTAAAACTCACTTGTTTGATTAATGATTTCTTAGGTTTCTGAGCCTCTTACATTGCTTTTGAAAGTAGGACTATAACCATTTTGAAAATGCCATTTTTTTGTTATGGAATATTGAATCACACCTAGGAAGAAACGTGTCAACCACGGTATACATCCACTGGGAATTGGCCTACTCATGCCAGTTGTGGTGTCAGTACTAAAAGGAGACAGGTTTTCCTTAAAAAAAAAAAAAAAAAAGTTACCCTTCAAAAAAAAAAACTGACCTGAAAGAAAAATTATGTATTTATTTACAGCTAGAAAGTTTCAATAAACTTTAGATTTTATGGTGTCTATGTTGTCCACATTCTTGTAGAAAGTTCTGCTGTTTGATTTCTGAGCAGTAAGAGATAGCCAAAACTAGTTCTCTGGACACTTTCTATTTCATTTAATTTTGTCGCATGCCTAAATTCTCCATGTGGTTTGGAAAAATTATTAGCTATGATAACTTCCTCTTCTGCTGTGGCTGTTAAATAGCAGCCACTTTCAAACTAGTGCTAGTAGTACTGATGTCTGAATAGTAAATGAAATTGGTAAATTGGTGTTCCTTTGGGGGGGAAAAAAAGTTAATCTTAAAACACCAAAATATTAATTGGTAAGTAATCTGAACTTTTACATCTATGAAATGCATTTAGCCTAATTTTATGTCATAAAGTTTCAACATGTATGGTTATGACCTTGATGCACAAATATTTTTTCTTTAGTTACAGAGGTTACGACTGTCGAAGCAATTTATTTTACACTCAGACCGGTGAAATTGTATACCATGTTGCAGCGGTGGGAGTGGTGTACAATCGACAGCAGAACACACAGCGCTTTTATCTAGGTCATGATGATGACATTCTTTGCCTTGCTATTCATCCCTTAAAGGACTATGTCGCAACAGGCCAGGTAGGAAGTGCGTTTATCTGCAATAAGACTGAAGTTGTTACCACTGAATTTTGAAAAGCCTGTTTTGGAGAAAGGAAGTCCAGCCTACATTTATTCAGGTGGCAGACTGCATTTCTGTTGACGATTAATGTTAAAAGCTGCATCATAGGTGTATTTTTTTTTTTCCTCCTGGTTCTTTCTACTAATTTTGGCAAAAGTCTTTAGATGATTACTTTTTTTAAAACCTTTTTTTATGAATAGATTTTTTTCAGCATTAATTTATGTTGCTTTTGCATGATAACAAATGGAAGAAATGTGCAATTAGTGTTGTTTTTTTAATATATCTTAGTTGTGAAATTAACTCTGAAAAGCAGTTGCTATATTCTGGCCTCTCAGTTTCATGCATTATGGTTTTGGTTATCACTTCTAATCAAGCTGTTCTTTGTACCTGCAACACAGTACTTATAATAGTTCATTTTAGCTTTCTCCAGATAGTAATTTTAGGTAAATCTTTTCACTTTTTTTCTAAAAAACATCTCTTCCCATAAAGGTTTGTACAACAAACATTTCAGGCTCTGTGATTATTGCTACTATTATTATTACTATTATTGAATCGTCAAACTTAAAATTGTTAACGAAGTTTTGCTTATGATGCCCTTAATTTGTGTAAAAGAAAAAAAAATGCTTGAGAGGAACATAAATTTGCAGGTCAGCTTAGAGATTAAATACCAAAATGTGGAAATTAATTCTGTCTCACTTTTGAGTATTGAAGGCTAAATAAAAATATGCCTGGATTAACTTTATTTTAAAATACCTTATGTTATCAAGTAAGTGATAAACTACATTATATACTACCTTATATCAGTGTTCCATATATACACATTATATACTACATTACCTGTAGAAATTAGGTAATACAGTAATCAAATTACCCATGCAGAATTGGTTCAGATTTTCCTGAAAGTGGACCTTATAAACAAACGTTGTATAATAACTTTGTGCCGAAATCAGAAATAGAGCTTAGTTTTCTTGAGACCTGCTCCTGGTCTTAAACACAGGAGAATATTCTGGTTTTGCAGACCTTTTTGTGTACTGAGGTACAAAACATTTGGAATAGCAAATAATTTTGTAAATACTGACTAATAATGCTTCTACATAGCTGAAAAGAATAAGCTACGCTTTTTCTTCTTACCAAGTCCCATTTATCTGCTTTAGTGCTATTGTAGTGAAGGTTACCCCACAGATATCAATGAGTAGAACCTGACTCGTAGGCGTTTTATTACTTGTAGTGACATCAGAAAGTAATAGAAGTCACCTTGATTTCTCAAACATTAAGTAGTTTACATACTAACCATAAAAATAACCTGTTATTTTTAGACAGGGAATGATTGAAAGAGTAGTAATTGATGGAATAAATATGCCACAATGCAATCTATTAAGGGGTTTTGTTTGTTTTTGTTTTTTTCTCCTTCCCCACAAGAGGAATCTATTGTAAGGTTGGTTAATTGTCATTAATATGTCTAGGTTCTTTGGAGGACTTTAGAGAGCTAGATGTGAGAATAGTAGTTGTGATGCTGAAGGAATAATATTTTGCAAGCCAGACTGAAATAATACCATGAAAATTTTTATCACTCTAAATTATTTCAAATACTTCTTGAGGTATTTGTCAATATTATGCTTTCAGACACCTATGTCAAATAACTGATGTGAAAGAGAAATGAAAAATGGTTTATAAATATGTTTATTTTCAGGTTGGTCGAGATTCCTCAATACACATTTGGGATACAGAAACAATAAGACCACTCTCAGTATTAAAGGGCTATCACCAGTATGGTGTTTGTGCTGTTGATTTTTCAGGTAATAAGTATTTGTTTAGTTATTTATTTACAATTTTCCTTCTCTATGAAAATGCAAGCTAATTAATCCTAATGAACTATTGGGAATTCATTTACATTGAAGATTTTGTATGAAAAATACTCTCCAGTGATCAATGTCAAATGAGAGAGGCTATTTTAGAGTGATAATTTATTTAAAAAAATAAATAATAATTAAAAAAAAAACCCTCCTGTGGTGTCTTGGAATGTCAGGAAGTCCAAGAATGGGTTCTGTGCCATTTAGTAGACAAGCTAATCACTTTGAGTAGTGTGGGGTCTTTGATGCTTAACTTTCTTTGGCTATCCTTTTTCAAGACATCAATCTCATTTCACAAATTATGGCATGTATGCTTAGCAATTTCAAAGACGGGTACACGTTAGCAATATGTTGATTTTGCTTAAGCATAAATAACTTTTTTTTCTTAGGAGTTAATGTGGGATATGTGTCAGAGTTGCTGAAAGACATGACACCAGTAGTAAGCTTAGGAATGTTTCATGAACTTCCTAGTGTTGTTTCAGTGATATTAACAGAAAAGTTTAAAAATGAACAGGGATTTTCAGAGTGAACAGGAAATACTATGCAGTCTGTGATGAAGATTTTTGGCAGCTACATCAGCAACTAGCTGAACAAAGGAATGGTACAAAAACACAGGGTATCTAAGTGCAGGCTTTAGACAGGATAATTTTAAAAACTAAGAACTATGGTTTTAATTTTTAACAATGAAGTCTGTGTTTTGCTGAGTTCACAATTCCTAATTGTTAAATCAAATGTACAGTTCCTAACTTAGTCCTAAACTCCATTCAACTTACCACTCAAGTTTAAAAACATACTGATGTCAAATGTACCTCTAAGTATAACATAGCTGTGTTTATTTACCTGTTTCTACATTCTTATGATATTTCTGAAGGTACAGTGTTCTTTAGTATAGTTTCTTATTATTGCAGCATAAGGTTATCTATCTACTCTCTCAATTATAAATTTATTTTTCTAGCGGATGGGAAACGTTTGGCTTCTGTTGGAATAGATGACAATCACACTATTGTACTCTGGGACTGGAAGAAAGGAGAAAAGCTTTCAGCAGTAAGGTAGGAATTTAACTTCATTTTAAAATTTATACCTAGATTTAATCTCAAATGACACTAAGCAAAATATATTAATTAAAGAATAACAGTCCTCTAAAGTTTCACTTCAGTTATACAGATGATTTAGCACAGCCTTAATATTTTCTTTGTAATTAAAATGGAAGCTGTGATAGAATCTACAAGAACTACTTCTGTGGCAGTTCAAATGCTGAGGAAGACAAAAGAATGTTTACTTACATGTTTGTGTTTTGAAATAATTTCTTTAAAATTCACTCCATGCGTTTCCATTCCTCGCTTCTATAACTTCTTATGCTAAAAAAACTTACGTATTTACACGAAAGTTCTGTACATGTCAACTGTCTAGTTGAAATTTGTAAACTTGTCGTTTTTTCTCCCTAATAATCCTAGCTTCTATGGACCTCTACAATATTTCTGCACATAGATATACGCACCCTTTGTTCTTTACTCACTACCAATGTTCACATAACCTGTTTTCGTTTCCATGAATCTCATATTCATGTCACCTTTATACGATTGCGGCACTTCGCAAGTCTCTGACCTTGGCTGATGAAGAGATGTCATTTCCAGACCTCAGATTACCTCTAGTAAAGGAAATGATTTTAATCTGGTTGTTTTTTTGGCCCTCCAAGAGATGGTGGTATATGCTTTGCTTTTCAGATCTTTTGCATCAAATGTCATGTTCTTGGGATGGTAGTTTGTAGCTGTTTTGCTCAGTTCTCTTTTCTTCAAGGTTCTTTACTTTTCCTTTCTGAATCCTGATGAGCCTGATCTAACTTTGAAGTTAGCCCTGCTTTGAACAAGAGAGTGGACTAAATAACCTCAAAACATTAAACATTCTGGAAGTTTATTTGATTCAGCACAGATTATTGCATATATATTTATTAAATAGAGTTTTGAACTACAAGATAGAATCTTATTTCTAATATTGAGAAGCATTTTTGAAACCTTTGAATTTGCTAAGTATTGTTTTTAACAGAGCAATAATGTGAATGCTTTTCCCCACTCTGCATTGCATACTGTTTGAAAAGGATTTGTTATTCGCTCCTGATACAATTAAATGTATCAGCTTCATGTTTATCTATTAATTTCTTTATTGCTCTTCAGTGACAGTTACACTTATTTTTTAATTTTGAACATGATTTGAGTTTCATGTGAAAGAAACTGAGATGATGCAGAGAAAAGAGAGTACTTCCCTTCTAGTAATTTACTAGAAGCCCGGTTAGCTTGGCTTCTGTGATGATGCTGGTTTTGTCCTTTCATTTTTTTTATTGCCTTTCACATGACCTTTCACGTAGGCCTTTTGGAAATTTTCTTCATTTTTTTAATCCCTCTACTTCCTGAACCCACAAATCTCAATTTTTCTAATCGAACTTTAATCAGTTTAGATTGGATTTCATTTCTTTTTTTTTTTTTATGCTACCTAGTCAGAGGAATTGAATAGAATTTTTGAGAGCAGCATCTCTACTTTGCAGAGTACAGTGTGAATTTGGAAAGGAACTGGTAGCTCTTTGCTGCTGGTTCATTCAGTGGTCAGAAAACCACAGAAGGTAAGAGCTCTGCTGCTGTTGTCCAGGGAGGAAAAGTTAGTGGCTCTTCTGCATTTTAAAGAAATAAATCTATTAGCGAGCACTTCTTGCATAGATAGCAAAAATAGTCGGCAGCTGTCTTTCAGACTCTGGGAATGAAGCAAAGCATGGGCTTTACATACTTAGGAGCACACTAAGATATCTAAAACACACAACAGGTTTCAGTGCTTCTAAAAGCAAAATGAAATTTCCGTGTAAAATTGCTAGGGCAACATATTTTTCATTCTAACAAGAAAAACAGAAAAATCAACTAAAGGGTGGATGAGAATGGCTTTTTTTTTCAGACTGAAAGATTGATATAAATAAGGTATACAACTGTACATCTTTAAACTTCATGATAAGCTGTGCGAGGTCTAAATGCAATATATATATATGGATCAATTTTCAGCATATTCTTTTGTAAAGAAAAGGCCACCTAGTGGATTTCTGAAGTAATGTAATCACTCACCTTTGGAAAGTGAAGGCGAATGGCAAATAGAGCAGGACTCAGTATGTTCATTCCTTGGCTTTCATCCTTATAATAAAATAACTGTAAGCGATTTGGAAGTAAATGTTAGCAAGATAAAGAAGGTATACACTGCAAAAAATATTTTAAAATATGATGAACAGCTATAATTTAATTTAAAACAGGAAAATATTTTGCTTTATATTTCAGGGGAAGCAAAGATAAGATTTTTGTTGTTAAGATTAATCCTTATATGCCTGAAAAGTTGATTACAGTTGGCATTAAACACTTGAAATTCTGGCGTAGAGCAGGTAAGGTAACTTTTATTTTTTATTACAGTATGTTCTGTGATTTGAAATATAAATAATCTCTCTTAAAGTGTGTTTCTTGCATGAAAGGGAGATATCTTCTTTGTATATCTCTAAGTTAGCCTTGCCCTAGTCTTTGTAGAAATAACACTAATTGGCATGATAGCAGTAGTGGTGATTCTATTCAAGATCAATTTTCCATGTTGCTAGAGCTACACAAGTAGAAAAAAAAATGGATATTCTATTGACTCCTTGTATATACAATAATAATATATCACATCTCAAAATGGTCCAGAGCTCTAAAATAATAGAACAGTTTTTGGAAGAAGGACAGTTTGAGCATGTATGTTATAAAGAGACACAAATATAAATAAATCTAAGGTGATAAAAACCACATACAAAATTTCAGACAAAGTACTTGAAGTGGACACATCTGCTAGTTGAGATCTCTTTCTTTAGATACCTCTATTGAGCTTGACAAATAAAAACCAAGATAAGCAGCTTTCTTTATCTGCTTGAAAAATTTTTCACAGTGAAAAAAGCCATTCCCTGATGTTAGTGTGAATGTCATTGTACTGAACCTCAAAAAGTGTATGTACACACATGGACTAAAAACTAGCTTACATGCTAGGAATCCTCTGACTATTCAAGCAGAATCTCATCAACTCACCTGCATCCCTGCTAAAGTTTAATTTTAGAGATAAAAGTCTGTGATAAGAAAAATTATACTAGTTTTCTCAGTTCTGGCTCCAAGATAAATTGGTCAAGATTGTCTGAGAGCAGGCTGTTGAAGTCTATATAAATTGCTAATTTTAAGACTATTGCTTGCTATCTAAAGAAAGAACAAAGTGCATAAGAGAATATTTACTGGGCAAATTACTATATATTAACGTGTTGTATTACTATAATTCTTGCAGAAAGAAATCTTAATTAAGATAATAAAAGCAGAGATGGTTCTTTTGAATAAAAAAGTGAAATTAATTAAAATGCCCGCTTGTTTTTAGGGCATTGCTCAGTCAGCAGGAAACAAATTTCTTGAATAGTACCATCCATCTGTGTGAACCACTGGCAAGGCAGTCACTGTGAAACACACTTAACAGCATTAATGTGTGGAGTAGAGGATCAGTGCACCTTAACAAATGCAAAGTCTCTGAAGTCTGCTCTATAACAGGTGCACTTGATGTGAGAAGTGACACCAAATTGTATACTTAGGACTAAATTTCATCAGTGCAAAGTGATAGCAAAGAGTTTGAGACCTTGCCTCTGTAAGCATGAGAATGGTGCAAAGCGTCAGATCCTGAGCAGCTTCTGTTTTTATACCACATGAAGTTTCTTGGAGGATTATGAAAATCTGAATCCAGCCTTCTAGCCAGAAGTTACTAGGTATCATACATATCATTACTTGAGATGATTGTATTTTATAGAATTTTAAAATTCATATAACTGCAATGTTTCAGTCATACAGAGGTCAATACATCAAACCTCAAAATTACAACTCCCGAAAACATACCATGAAAAGGATGAGATATCAAGATGTAAACAATTTTTTTGAAGTGCGTTTTATGAGGAAGTTCTTTGAACTGTGGTAGATACTATTTTTTTTGTTTATAGGTGAGGTTTCCAAATGTACTTTCTCTTTGTTCTATGTCTCTGTTTGTGTATGTATGTATTCAAAACCAGATTCAAGTAGTAAGTTAGAAGTAATGTTTTATCAAATAGTACAAAAAGTCTATTTTGTGAGGCTTGCTTTATAGAGGATATGGTTACCTAGATGAGAAAGATCTGTTGCTCTGGGTAAAGTTACATAGTTTTGGGGAAATACAATAACAAGCAAACTCTTGATGACTTGTTTTTCTTTTAAACCAGGGGGAGGACTAATTGGGAGAAAGGGCTGCATAGGTGCAATGGGAAGAACCGATACAATGATGTGTGCAGTATATGGCTGGACTGAAGAGATGGCATTCTCTGGAACTTCCACAGGGGATGTCTGTATCTGGAGAGATGTGTTTCTTATAAAAACTGTCAAAGCACATGATGGTCCTGTGTTCAGCATGCATGCATTAGAAAAAGTAAGTTAACTGCTAGCATACAACATAACTAATATAGACCCAAATAAAAGTGTTTTGCTATGATATAATTTCATTTTCCTGTTCCAGCTACCTCTTTGTCAAGCTAGAAAGAATTCCAAGTTCACCATCTGAATGAAGGGGGGATTGTTCTGTCAGACTATGTTGACCTGCCATATTTGTTATTATGTGATGATTTGTGTGAAGTTAAGTTTGCATAGCAGAAGTTTAGAGGCTTAGTTGTCTTATGCTCAGTTGGTAACTCAGGAGAGTGAGACTAACTAGAAAATCATGAAACTTTTTTACAATGAAACCTTCAGAATTTGCGTAACAACTTGAGTTAGTATGCTGTAGTAATCTGTTGGTTCTGAAATATTAAGGAAAGATGATCAGTGACTCTAACTTGTGGATTTTTTTTTCCCAGGGATTTGTCACTGGAGGAAAGGACGGGGTAGTAGCTCTCTGGGACGATACCTTTGAACGCTGTCTCAAAACGTATGCCATCAAAAGGGCTGCTTTGGCCCCTGGGTCTAAAGGTAACACAGCAGACTTTTTCCTCATTTTGATTTTATTTAAAATACTTTCTTTAGAAAACTTTTTCTGTGGAATTGCTTTCCCCAGTCAGGTAAGATCCACATTTAACATAACAAATACTAAAAAACAATATTTTTAGAGCTTTACTGATTCTGAGAAAGTCATATTTCTTTTGTGAGAGGCATGGCGTGCTGTAGTGTTTGGTTTCATATTTGGTGGGGACAGATCTTAATATTTAGAATGATAGAATCATTTAGGTTGGAAAAGACTTAAGATCATGACGTCCAACCATCAACCTAGTTATACCAAGTCCACCACTAAACCATGTCCCCAAGCGTCACATCCACGTATCTCTTAAATACCTCCAGGAATGGTGTTTTCATCACTTCCCAGGGCAGCCCATTCCAATGCCTAACCACCATTTCTGTGAAGACCTTCATGATATCCAATCTAAATCTCCACTGGAATAATTTGAGACCATTTCCTCATGTCTAAAGTCTGCTTCCTTATGTCCTATTTACCTTACTATCTGCGTGAATTAATTGATTTAACTTTGAGTCTGTTACCTCCCAGGCAACTTTTTTTTTTAAGTGATGACCATAAAGCCTATTATGTTATTATGTTTCTAATTATGAAGTAATCTTTTCTGATCTTTTTTGTTTTGGAGGAGTCTACAAAAGGAATGGAATTTAGAATTGTGGTTAGTTTGGTAAGGGATTAGTACATTTTATGAATTTTATGACTTAATTTTCTGTAATTGCATATGTGTGTTGAAATGATTTAAGAATTCTTTAATTCCTATTTCTTTAATTTGTTCTTGCTCTTAGTGTTGATTTATGGTTTTCCCTACTTGATGTTCTGGAAATAAGGTCGTGTCCCATTGTGTGTCCCATGTCCCCCCTCCACTAATCTATTAAATTTTTATTTTCTGCATTTTAAAGTATATGATTTAATTTTCAGAAATCATGAATGGAACACGATAACTAAAACATTCTGTTACTGCTTTTCTCATTCTCGTATCTGTTCAATAAAATGCCATGTTTAAAAGTACCATAAATGCTGTACGTAAAGATAGTGATATAGCTGATATTTCACATGCATATTTTTTCAGTAGGATTGTCAGTGAGTCAGGCTGATTAAACTTCAGAAATACTCTGAGAAGAAAGGTTAGTGGCAGTTGCTTTATGTAGTAGTTTTATTATGGAAAAAAAATCTCAAACTAGAAGTTTGGAAGAGTGACTAGCGTGTGTTCTTTCATTGGTTGGGCAATTGCTAAATATTCCTAAATGAGTCCAAACATATAAATTCTTCCATGCAGGACTACATTCTTACTTGTTTCCTACTGAGTATCCTTTTCTACAATCAGAATGTAATGTGTACTTGTGAAAAATCCTCTTTAAGGCATAATTGAGAATCTTCTGTCTTAAAATATTTTAATGTTCTAGGTCTCCTCTTAGAAGATAATCCTTCTATACGTGCCATATCTTTAGGACATGGTCATATTTTAGTGGGCACAAAGAACGGTGAAATATTGGAGGTGGATAAAAGTGGACCAATAACTCTTCTGGTTCAGGTACATGTTAGATATCAGTTAGATATTCCATATCACAAATACTGTTTCTTTTTTCAAATAAAGACTGTTGTGAAATAAGAAGCATTTTAGTAACTAACAAAGTTAACAAGTTACTGTCATTTCATACATTGTTAAGGCTAGGATAGAGCACTGTGACTCTTTAGTGAGCAAAACATATCACAGAATTTCATGTAGAAATTTGTTCATTGAGTTCATTCTGTCAAACAGACTAAAACTATGTTTCAGTTTAAAAATAAAGTAAGTCAATGGATCCTCCACCAAATTTCTTACTAACTTGTTTTGACTATTAATTACTCATTATTTTTTTAAAATTCTCTTTTGAGGTTTATTTTTAGTTTCTCATTGTAATTACATAAAAAACATTTTTCTCTTTGCTATACCAAGCAGACAGCATTTCTTAAACCTGTCTACAAAACGTTTTTTTTGTTTTGTTTTGTTTTTTACAAACTATGTCATCATATGGTTTCCTTTCATACTTAAATACAAGTCTCTGTATCGTCAAGTCATGTTTGTGAGTGTTCAATGCAATATGTAAACAACTGGAGTTTTTAAAGAATGTATTAGAACCTGATGCCCTAATCTAGGAAAAGGAAAACTCTAGGTGTGTGTGTGTAGATAATATCTCAGAGAGAGGTTTTCACTGGTATAAATTACTATAATTTGCACTTAAGTAGGAAGGTGGAGTTTTTTTCAGGTGTTCTGTTCTATTTAGACATTTCTTTATTATCCTGTAAATGTATGAATGTTCTCATTCTGTTGTGTTTGTGATTTTTTTTTTTTTAAAACCCCTTAAATGTTTTGTTTCTTATTTCAGTTTTAAATATAAAATCATCTGATTCACTGTGTTTTTTTCAGGGTCACATGGAGGGGGAAGTTTGGGGTCTAGCTACTCATCCTCATTTACCCATTTGTGCCACTGTAAGTGATGACAAAACCTTAAGAATATGGGATTTATCTCCTAGCCATTGTATGTTAGCTGTTCGCAAATTGAAGAAGGGTAAGATGCTTAGTATGAAGAAAGATCTAACTGAATTCAGTTATTTACTAGCATTATGATTCTTGTAAAAGCAAGACCAAGTAAATTCCTTTCTTTGATTACTTTATTGCTGCTGTATTCACAAGTTATGTAGCCCTTAAGCTAATGAATCTGTGTAAGAGATTTCTTTGTAATACTGTTCTTAATACATTACATTTGCAAATAAGCTTTAAGGCAATAAATTTACAATAAAAGTTGAGCCAGTGACTTGAATCTGCCATATTGTCAATAATACTGCAAGCATATTGGGACATTTGAGGAATTCGACTTTTTGAAGAAATCTCAGAAGTCATGTACTTCTTTGTGAATGTTACAAGAGTCTGGAATGACAAGGAAAGAGAACAGTCATAAAATTCTTATTGTATACCCTATAATACAATTTTATTTTGGATGAAAAATCTTCTGTAAATGACACCATATAGAGACTCTTTTTAGCATTAGACCACACTGTCCTTAACTAGGGTTTAATAATATGTATGCTTTGCTAGACAAAGGCTTCATCTGTTTGCAGTTCAGTAAAGCACTTTGAACCATACCTTCTGGGAAGCCTAGCTGAAAATGATCTGGATCAATGAACTAATTGTAAGAAAATCCATAAACTGGCACAAGCAGAGGTGGTAATGATTAGGAAAAAAAGTTTCAAGTTGGTGGAGTCTGCTGGACTCATAAAGCCAGTAATCTTAATATTTTTAATAGTAGTTTTGGCAGAAAAGTAAGGACTGTGATGACCTAATTTGATGATAAAACAAATTTTGAAATGCTTTGGCAATCTTAAAAAGCACCTGTTTATTGTACAGAAAGAGCTGGATACTCTTGCAGACTGCAGTAATAGAAGTGGCATAATGTTTGGTAATTAAAAAAGGCAAGACTTGATGACTGTAAGAAAAATGTCTGTTTAGCTGAGGAGTAACTGAGGTGCAGAAGATCAGAATGTTCTAGCTGAACACAGGATGAAGTCTACGTGTAATAGTTATTTTTCTCAGGACATATTGAAGTATCTATGTAATTTACAAGAGACTAATCAGAGTATTTTTGATGTACACCTCTCATCTATGTTCAGATGAGTTGAACCGAACTGAAAGTTGAGCTTGGACAAAGAGGAGCCACAGGGTAGTGAATATGAAGCTTTGTCTGATAGAGTCAGTTTAGCTAAAAAAAAGATTACCGACGACAAGTTTTTCCATGGGGAGAAGGGAAAAATATTTATACCAATGGAAAATTCTGGCATGGAAACAAATATATAATAAGCTGATCATAAATGCATTTAGATTGGAAATTAAACTGTTTGTCAAATGAATGTTGACGTGTTTAGTGGAAAGATTATATGATACAGTGACCTTGGAAGCAAACAACTGGATTCTGTGAGTCCAAGAGGTCTTTTCCAACTGTGTTCTCCCTAGTAGAGCAAATGGTAACAGACAACTGGCATCAGATCTCCCGAGAATAAGAGCAAAATTAAATATATAGATAGATAGATAGATGACAGTGGTTAATCTTATTATTTAGGTTAAATGTTGATCAATATGCAAATAAATCTAATCAGAGATTCTGAAGTTGTGTACTTGTTTACCTATGGCTTCTGTGTACTGTCACAGGGGTAGAGCTTGGAAATGATCTTGGCAGCATCTATAATATTCCATTAGACTATATACTAGAAGAACAGCTTTATTTTATTTTCTTTACTGGAAAAATAAATCAAAAAGAGGGATTATTAACATACCTGAATGACATGTCTGTGTTCATCACAGGAGGCCGATGTTGCTGCTTTTCTCCTGATGGAAAAGCATTAGCTGTTGGTCTCAACGATGGGAGTTTTTTAATAGTTAATGCAGATACCCTGGAGGATCTCGTCTCCTTCCAGCACAGGAAAGATGTTATTTCAGAGATCCGGTTTTCTCCTGGTAAGTGACTTTAAATGGGAATTTTTATGTACAAATTCTTCAAACAAGCTTTACAACCTTTAAAAGATAAAAGAAGTAGAGATCTACGGTACTCTTTTACATGTAACAAATAAAAGTAAGGAAGACTAATGTTAATGTTTGGACACAAAAATATCATTTAAGGATGAGATTATTGGAACAGGTTTGCTCATAGTAACCTCCTAAATGCAACAGTCAGATTTTAAATCATGAGCATCCAGCAGCCTCCCTAGGGACTGAAAAAAGTTCTACTTTAAGCTGTGTAAATTTGGCTCTACACTTAGGTTACTTTTAGCTAATCAGAGGGCTTGAAACTGATATGTTGGAAAGTTGTGGTGCCTTTTTCTCCTTCCCTAGCCCTTCTTCCTCCCTTAACGATCCCAGTGAAGCCATATTTTTTTTTAAACAGTACAGCTCATATTTAGGCACTGAAATTTATGGCCTAAAGTATTAATACTGTTTCAGTGAAAATAATAGGCAAATTTTAGGCAAATAGGCAAAATTTGATGCAAATAACTGATACAAGTTCTGACACAATATTGCCTTCTGGTTACTTCAGCCTTTCCACTCTTGAGTGCAAGAAATGTTTAAAATTTCATCCAATAGTTTATTGTTTAAAGATGTACCAATGTAATGGTTATATATTTTATACTGAAATTTTGATTGTGATACCAGCATTAGTCTCTTGGGAATGATGTATAAATTAGCAAATTTACTTGAAAGACATCTGAGATGAATATAGCTGAATTCCAGAAAACACTTGTTTTTAATATTCAGACCATTTAAGTTTTTTAAAATTTGTCGTGTTTCTACTGATGTGTTTTAGGGGCTGGAAAGTACTTAGCTGTGGCATCCTGTGACAACTTTGTAGATATTTACAATGTAATGAGCAGTAAACGAGTAGGAATCTGCAAGGGAGCGTCCAGTTACATAACGCACATGGACTGGGACGTAAGAGGTAAGTAGCATTCATCTGAACTGTAAAAACGTCCTAGAAGGTGGAATATATTACAGACTAAAATGGTAAATTACATCAACAGCATGAATTTATGATGTCACTGACAGGTTTGATTCTTCAGTTTATGAAGATACAGCATGTGAATAAATACAAAAACATGATTTTTTACTGCTATTTAGAAGCTGTGCAACTTGAAGTAATACAGATTGTCTCTAAAGATTTTATTTATTTATTACATCTTCTGGATTTATTGTTTGACTTCTGCCTCTTGAATGGTGCACTGCAAAAATACATATGTAGCTCAGGAATATGTGTTCTTGAATATTGTCAAAAATAACAAAGACTGTTGTTTCTGCCTTATTCCTGGATCTTTATACATGATTAATTTAAGTACTAATTTCAGTTCCATTTCATACAGAAACATAGCAGTGCAATTGTATAGTCTGTCAGTTCCTGCTCCTATTCCTCCACATAACCACCTTTGTAACTGTCCAATTTAAAATTAATTTGAAAAAGTGGTAGAAGTTAGCATCTTTTGAGATATGTGAAAACAGAAGGAGGACAGGAACGTTACTGAGAATTTCCCTCAGAAAACAAGTATAAGGGTCAGCAGAATTCAGCTGCTTGGAAACAGCCATTGGCCAAGCAGCATGTGTGTTCCTCAAGCCCATGAAGCACATGCATGATAGTCAGCCGGTTGTCACAAATGAGCTCTGAATCATACACAGTTCATTCTGTCTGCCATCTGATGGGATAACCATAAAGAATTGGGTAAAGTGATGTATTAGTGCAGTTTTCAGAGAGACCGTGTGTATAAGGGGTGGACTGACTCAGATCCTCAGAAGACCATTCTTCTAGTTCCAGTCTTTATGCATGCAACTTAGGAACAGAAACAAATAACTGTGTAATGATGTTAGATATATATATAAATATATAAATGGAATATTAAATATATACATATATAATAAATAATATTATAATAGTATAATATTAATTATAATATTATATTATATATTTATTATAATAATATTATAATAATATAATAAATATATATTTGTGTATATAAATATATATTAAATTAATAAATATGTAAATGGAATGTTCTAATGAATGTTAATGTACAATATGTAATATATTTTATAGGGAAGCTCCTGCAAGTTAACACTGGTGCTAAAGAGCAGCTGTTTTTTGAAGCTCCTCGTGGAAAAAAACAGACCATTCCTACTTTGGAGGTGAGGAAATAAAATGTCGTCTTACCTTGTTTGCAACTTATAGTTATGATGCAGCAGTCTATGCTACATAGGGGAGAATGATGTATAAAACCACAACCATTCTATTGAAAAAAAACTTTTATTGGAGCATTTTCTGTCCTTTGCCCTTTTTCACAGCCTGTTCAATTAGGTAATGTGATTGGAATGAGAAACTACATAGGGGGTATTGCATTTGTCTCTTCTTTTGAGAAATAGACGTGTCTGACTTGTGCTCTTGTGAAAATCTCACTGGACTTCTGTGTGCTTCTTCTGGTACCTAAACACCTTGGAAAACCTACTGCAGATTACCTAGCCCTTAACCTTGCTTTGGAAGACCTCATGTCTGTCTTTATATAACAATGTAGTGTAGTATGCATAATATGCATAGGCAAGTGTAGTATATTGTAGCTATAATATTTGTTTGTTTTCTCAGACATAGAGCATTATCAGAGGGCAGAGAGTGAAAATGAGTAACTTTCAAAATAATGGTTTCTATGAGATTGAAAAACAGCACTGAAAAATGTAATTTGTTTTCTCTAGCCTGAAAGGACAGGTAAGTTTTATATGTGTCTAGCGATTGTGGAAGTTAGTAGAAATAAAGTTAAGGCTCTCACATGAAATCCTGAAGAAAATTAGCAGTTGATATTAAATTATTATCTTTTAGATGGCATATTTTTCAGTGCAAGCATTTTTTCTTGAAATCAGATATGAAAGGAAACTGCATAGGAAGAAGCATGCTCTGACTCAAACAGGTTGTTTTTGTAGGTAGAAAAGATTGGCTGGGCATCATGGACAAGTGTTCTGGGCTCTTGCTGTGAAGGAATCTGGCCAATAATTGGTGAAGTCACAGATGTAACTGCTTCATGCCTCACTAGTGATAGTAAAGTATTAGCCACGGGAGATGATTTTGGATTTGTGAAGCTATTTCGATACCCTGCTAAAGTAAGTAGTTCTCAGCTGTGCATGTTGAAGATTGGTTAATAAAACTGCCTTTCCAAACTATTTGTAAAAGTGTACTTTTAAGAACTTTTAATTAAGAAATTTTAATTAAGAACTAAATAGTACTTTTAAACTTTTGTCCTTACAATTGAAGGAAGGCATTCAATGTTACAAATTTGCAATGCGTTAAACTGTAAGTTACTGAGAATGACCATTCCAGGTCAGACTAAAGAGACATCTCGCATAGTGTCCTGTCACTGACAGTGGCAAATGTGTAGGGGACAGTATAAGAATAGGACAGGCATGTAGTGATTCTCTCCCAGATTATAATACTTTGCGGGTCAGGCTCTTTCTGATAATAACTTTGACATTAGTATCCACCATGTGGTTTTATCAGTGTATTTTTAGCCCCTTAAGCTCTTGTTTTGGAAGACAATGAACAAATCTTCCCCAAATTATCTACATGTCATTCATGATTTTATAAATCTTCATTCTGTCCCACATCAGTCTTTTTTTCCTAAAATGAAGAGCTGTAACATTATTTAATCATGCACCGTAGCATAGCCATTCCGGAAGCATATTATTTTTATTGTTCTTCTAGAAGCTTTCTATTGTTTCTGTATGTTTGTCAGTAAATATTTCTTCAGTTTTGAATATGTTACCATGCTAGGGATGTCAACAGTGCACAGGCATTGGCCCAAAATATTCCCTGTGCATTTTATTCTTAATCTGCTAGATTATATTCTCTCCTTGGAAACACGATGCAGTGTTTATTGCTGGATTCTCTTTATAAAAAAATTCTTACATGCTTGGTGTAGAAATTTGGTTACACTTCATAGCTTTGCTATAGAAGAGGAACTCAGTAAATCATAAGATACGTGCAAATGCAAAATAGGTAAAGCATAAACTAAAAAAAGTTAAGAATGTGTTACTGAACAGAGGTATACTGGCAACTCATTTTGGTTTTATCAAGAAGATTGCTTAATTTTTGATCTGTGCCCTTTCTTCTCCCTTAGGGAAAGTTTGGAAAATTTAAGAGGTATGTTGCTCACAGTACCCATGTAACAAATGTCCGTTGGACCTATGATGACAGTTTGTTGGTCACTGTTGGAGGAGCAGACACCTCTTTAATGCTATGGACTTATGAGATGGAAGGACATCGGGATACCAGGCAGTGTGACAGTGAAGAGTCTGATCTAGATTCTGAAGAAGATGGAGGTCAGTAATAATTTATAAAACTGGCTGGATTATGCTGTTTCAAGAAAATTGCTTATTACTTAGAAAATTGCTAATTAATCAAGTTTTATATGTGTTTACTGTAATCTTAAATAGAGAAGACACTTCAAATACACTAAAATTTCTCTTTGAGGAAAAGACTGATAAGCTGTTGTGAAGAAAATGATGATGAACTATTTGATTTGCTGTTTTGAGACAGAGTTCATAAAAAGTCTCTTGACATCCTTAAAATGAAAAATGTTCTTATTGTAGTTAACTTTAAAAAATCTATATAGAAAAGTAAATTTATAGCAGTTTAGACTTGGACACTATTTGTTAGAGCCTCATGGATGGATCCGGAAGTAGAGGACAGCCTGGTGCTAAATCTTCCAGAACTTAAGGGCAGGTGTCATGTAGCAAGATGCTTTGGAGTGACCCTGAGTTAATGGCAAGCAAGCAGAAATAGGGTAGCTTTGAATGTCCCTTCAATCTTTGTTAATAGTTCTTTCTCCAAGGATGTTTTAGGGAGTTTTATTTCTTAAAAAGTTCTAATTACAAATGTTCATGATTCTCAGCTACTTTCTCTTGTTTGTGCTTTTGTTATTGATCTATCGTAGTTGTTCTTGTAGTCCAGTATTTCACTGAAAGATGCACAAATTGATTCTTTTTTTGTATCTTATTTTGTTTTTATACTACTTGGTTTGATTTATTTTTTTTAGGTTATGACAGCGATGTGACGAGGGAAAATGAAATTAATTACACCATCAAAGCCTTATCAACAAACATTAGACCAATGTTTGGAATTAAGCCTCATCTGCAACAAAAGGAGCCAACCTTAGATGAAAGGTAATTGCTAAATTACAATTCTAGCCAAGAAAGCAATCTGAAAAGATGATTAACAGTAAAATATAATTATATTGATGTGCATACATGTCTAAAAATGATATATAAAAAGAGTGGAAATACTTTCTGGAAAAAAAATGCTTACCAGTTGTCATGATTAAGGACTAGGCTGTACCTCTTCTTCAGAGAGAACAAGAGACTCCAAACGATGTATGTATTTTACTATGTTTGGGGAGTTTCTTGAAATATTTGCTGCTGTTTAATAATCTACTGCTTTTGAAACTTTTTATGCACCAAGAAATAGCTAGTGGTGTCACTGTAGGTATGAACCTACCCAACTGTTTATTGTAAGACAGCTTTCAATCGTCTTTTCCAACAAACTGATTTGACAAATTTGTCTAATTTCTCTGTGCATGGTTTCTGTCTCCAGATAACTTCTTCCTTTCTTTGAAAAATTCTGTCCGCAGTGGTTCTGCAGTTTCTATTCATGAGTCTTCGAAAATGAAGTCGATTTCTTTGCATGATTTGGAGTTAGTTGTATTTCCTGGTTCACTGGCATATGCTTTAGAAGAGAGAGATGTTGGGGAGCAGAGTAGAATTAGACCAGCAGATAAAGTAGATGTGAAATAAAGCAATTAAGGAACACTAGTACTAAAGAGAGAAGTGAGGAAAATACAACACAGTTTAACTAGGAGGAAGTGTATCAAGAAGCAGCAGATCAGAAACTTATTGCAGGAATGTGAGGTTACAGTGTGCGCCTGCTTTCCTCAGTGAAGCTGGCAGATCTGTGGTACCCTCCTTGAGTCTCATGTTTGTGGGGATTTTAGTGTCATCTTTTCCCTGAAGTATGGAAAGAACGTGTGCATATAAAGCTGTGGTTCCCAGTCTTGTTTAAAATGAAAATTGTCTTTCTGTTGATTAATTGGACACATGTGATATGAAAATTCTTTGGTTCTATGAAATAGAAAAGAAAAAAATGTGCATGGTATAAATATTTTGGATTTATATATACTCTTTCCTTTGGAAGCTGTGGTTAATTTTTTTTAATGAAACTCTTGTATTTCATTCAACAACTTTCTTGAAACTGATGGAGTTGTGGTTTTCATTTTCAAATAGAATATTAAAGAAAATTAATTCTGTAGTAAGGTGACTAGGCTTCAAAATGTGTCAAAGTTGATGAAAGGATTCAATTGCCTTCAGTGTTCAAAAGTTTTGGGTCTACCGAAGTTAACATTGTTTAAGACTGGTAAATCTTTTAGTAGGTCTATTTTCATAAATGCTAATTTTCATTTTACTTTATTTCCTTTCCCTTTTGCTTCCTATGAAGGCAGGGGGTAGTGAGGTAAGTTAATTTACACAAAGTGCAGGATCAAACACATTTTAATAACTTAACTATATTTTTCCAAGCTGTTTATACTTTGAAACAGACATGAAAGCTTTCACACTTTTTTATTAAATAGTTGCTTGTCGCTGATTAGAAAAGGTATAAGGGACAAAGAGAACCCAGTCTGAGTAGGTAAGATAAAATAACTGGGAGGAGGTCATCAAATCTCATCCTTTCTTCTTCAGTACTCTGGAGTGGCTAACAGCTCAACTAGCTTCCTGTGAAATTCTTTATGATCGTATGACAGTGTTGTAGAGGTCCAACAAGGAATAAAAACCGAAGGATACAAGTTGCAGAGATGCCTGAAATAGCTATACAAGAGGTATCCCCAAGTCTGCACCACTCTGTTGGAGCTAATAAAGCTTCAGGGAGAAGAGAGGTGGTGTTAGCTTGCCTCTGCAGCATTGTGCTAATGCACGTATAGTACTTAAGGATCTGAGCTCCTACATCCACATAGCATGATGCGTAGTCAAAAACGTGCTCTTACATTTATAACACAATAATGAATCTTTAGGCTGCAGGGCACCTTTCCTCAGAACTGTAGGCTGAGCTGAAAGAATGCTTGGACCTAAGCTGGCATAGAGAGAAGAAAGTCAGTGTTTGTGTATAAGCCATACAGTATGTGTTTCTTTGGTGTTTATTTACAGGATATTTCGGTATGCTGTTTAGAATGTGGGCAGAGACATTTCACGTTACATGTAGGCTTGTTGTATTGACTGCCTTACATTAGGAGAGATTCTTTCCTTGTGGTAGCATTATTTAAATCCTAGTATTTAGAAACACAGGTATATTCCACTGTAGCATGTGCTTCTGAGAATGTCTTTCAAGTACTTTTCAGAAATTATCTGAACTTTTTTTTTCTTACTGTTGGGTGTAGGAAGAGTTTAATTCTCTGTGGGGGAAAAGGTAATTGATCTCTAATACCAAAAGTGTAGTTACTAGTTAGGATTGTTACACCTAGTTTTGAGATTTCTGATAGCTGAAGTGAATTCATAAACTCCTGGTGAAGTTCCCTCTACATAGAAGGAAGACTGAAGGAGTGCTACGACTATGCTTTTTAGTATCCAGAGTATTAAATGAGCTAAGTCAAACGAGAACACTAAAGGAAGATGCATACCTGAAATCTTCCCGGTCTCCTGCTTCTTACAAAAGCACATCTGTGAGGCCAGGTGATGTAGTCCAGGACTGTAGCATGAATTCTGAGCCATAAATGATACCACAGGGTACCAAAAATTGATTCAGTAGAATTAGTTTGATTTATTAGAGTTAAGGTGATCTCACCATCTCACCTTTTATGTAATGTCCTACTTGTAAGTAGTGGGATGGCATACAAAAATCAGATTTTTAGGCCATTTAGTCTATCAAAAATACAAATACATATCATCAGGTGGGCAAAAACAATGTCAATTCATTTTGCTTTAGTAATGATATATCATTCCCACATGAAATAGAATTATCATAATATATCACTGACACGGGAATATTTGTTTTAACTTTTATCAAATGCACAAAATTGTGTGGGCTTTGAGGCAGCAATTATATGTGTCTGTAATTCAAATTATTTATATTTGCTGAATAATAATATTAGAAGATGCATTTTTATGTGAAAAGATGCCTAGTGTATGTATAAAGTTATGTAATAGCCTTATGGATATTCAACATCACAAAATAAGTCAGAAAACCATCTCTATCCTTTACTTAACGTTCTGTCCTAGTATGTTTTTATGCTGGTTAAATTGCTCAGAAGAAAAATACATCACGGATGGTTAATTCTGAAAACACTTCTGGCTCAACTACTCCCTGAACTGCAAACCTCTGGAGGTTGGGAAATTAATCTGGAGGATATCACTGCATTCTTAGCCTGCTCTCATACTCCCTGAAGTGTTCACTATCTGTCACTGTTAATGGGAGGATACTATGATTAATATACCTTATATAGGAACAGCTGTGCCAACAGAGAATTCCAGTTTAATTTTTCAAAATAAATAAGCATTTCTCTCTCATAGTTATCCCTATCATGTGTTCTTAATAGGTGTTATTACTCAGTACATGGGCTAAGATCTCTTGTATGGGAAGATCTCTGTGTATTATACATATTTTGAAATTTCTTTAGATGCTCTGCATCTACTCCCACATGCAATTCAAAACCAGGCATTGTGGCAATATTGCTTCCAATTTTTATTTTTTGTCTTCAGGTCTTTTTTGTATGTGAAGAATGCATGCAAAAATGGGTAGTGGTCGATAGCCGGCTGAATATGAGCCAGCAGTGTGCTCAGGTGGCCAAGAAGGCCAACAGCATCCTGGATTGTATTGGAAATAGCGTGGCCAGCAGGACTAGGGAAGTGATTGTCCCTCTGTACTCAGCTCTGGTGAGGCCACACCTCAAATACTGTGTTCAGTTTTGGGCCCCTCACTACAAGAAGGACATCGAGGTGTTGGAGCGTGTCCAGAGAAGAGCAACAAAACTGGTGAAGGGTCTAAAGAACAAGTCCTATGAGGAGCAGCTGGGGGAGCTGGGGTTGTTTAGCCTGGAGAAAAGGAGGCTCAGGGAAGACCTGATTGTGCTCTACAATTACCTTAAAGGAGGTTGTAGTGAGGTGGGGATCAGGCTCTTCTCCAAAGCACCAAGTGATATGATGAGGGGAAATGACCTGAATTTGAACTGGGGAGTGGGGATGAGAGGGGGGTTGGGTTGTATCTTAGGAGAAATTTATTTTCTGAGGAGGTTGTGTGACATTGGAATAGGCTGCCCAGGGAAGTGTTTGAGTCACCGTCCTTGCAGGTCTTCAAGAAATGTGTAGATGTAGAACTTAGTAGCATGTTTTAGTGGTGGACTTGAGTACTAGGTTAAAGGTTGGACTAGATGATGTTGGAGGTCTTTTCTAACCTGAATGATTCTATGATTTATGAAAAATACATAAACTATTTTAAATCTTTGTGTATTCATAATGGGAAGGGAACTAGCAAAGTATTCACAAACTAGTCCTTTAGTGACCCAGAAGTGAATAATTTCTTTTGACCCGACATACACAGTAAATAAACTTAAACTGTACTTTTCAAGGGAATGAGGGGGGGGGAGGAAGCTTTTGAAATAAGGATAATTTTATCTGAACTTAGGTCAGTCACCTCACATGTACCACCTTCTAATCATCATTGCAAGAGAAATTCAGCTCTTCTATACAAATATCTTTATTGTTTTGAATAAATATATGGAATGCAATTAGACAATTCTGCTTGCCAGTGTAGTGGCTTGTAATATGAATGTAAACAGTACAAAGTCCAAATTTCTTTTTATTTTAAAAAATATATCTTTTTTTATCCTCTCCTTTCCTCTGTCAACTTGTATGATTCAAGAGAGGGGAGAAGCTGGGAATCAGAATGGAAAACAATACCAATGGAAAAACAATAACAATGGACCTTCATGTAGCAGCTTCCCTCGTTCTATTCACCCTGTTTGCACAGTAAATTAAATAACAAGGAAGTTGAAGACTTACATTAACTTTTTTAAAAAAGGTTTTAGAAAAGCAGAACTTCTTGAAGCTAACTTTTCTGTTTAGTATCTGTTTCTGCACATTGAAATGTGTATTAGTGCCAGGCATTAACCTTGAGGTTAAAAACACTAAACTTAGTGCCTGTGTCCTTCTCACAGCAGCCAAATTGCTTGATAGCTCTTAAAAGCAAAGCAAATCAAAACAAAGTATACCTGCTAATCAGACTAATGAAAAGTTCCTATGCATAGTACGAATGTTGAAGAATAATTTGTACGTACCCATATATTCTGATACTTAATAGTGACTTTTTGCTAGTCAATTACAGGAGTATGCCTCATGCATGACTGAGAAAAACCATCCAGTGCAACAAATTTGTAAAATACATGTCCAAATATCTTCAGTCAACATAAACCAAATTATATAATCATGAAAAAACACAGTAATTATATATCAGAAGTGCTTAGTACCCCCTACTTTTATTAGCTGAGATAATAGTAATTTATTATAACTGAATATATCTTTATAAGTGTACTTGAACATCTGTTTTCAGTAGTGAGTTGAGTTTTCTATCCATGAGCTCTTTTAAGGAAGTTAAACCTGCTAAACCCTTCTTTAAGTTATTTGAGTGTTGTATTTGCCAACTCTTTAAACACTTGATACACTTCAAAGGTTTTTGGGGTCTCTTTCTGCTTTCTTTTTTTGTTTACAGTAGGAACTATTCCTAGAATTATACTCTCATGTCAGTACCTGTTCATAATTCCCATTTAAATGAATTGGAGTTACCTGTACTAATAATAGATCTACACTGCCTATGAAGTTGTAATTCCTGTGTTTAAAAAGAAGTAAACAAATCTGAAGGTTAATAATAATTTTCTATGAATAATTCACTGACACTTAGCTTTCATATAGACTTGTGTAACTAATTCTTTTCTCTTTCTTATCTGCTGCTGAAAAGAGGTTCCAGGTAATGCTCTTATTTTGCTCTCTGCTCCATATTTTACTGTCATCTTTTGTTTTCCTTGAAAAGCCATCTGTCATGTTGGGTGCTATACCATGCACCTACTACTCTTCAGAATATTACTGTACTACTTACAAACTGTGTATATATGTGTTATTGTTCTGTTCAATATATTAAGCTAGGTATTTCTTTACCTACCAATATAAAAGTAACTATAGGGACTGTTAAACGTGTCTAAGTTTTACAAATAATAATTTCTAATACTAGTTATTGAAATGTATAAATTAACACTCAGTCCAATTCCTAGCTGACGGCTTTCCACCTCAGTTGTGGAAGGTTTTACACTTGTTTCAACAGATTCACCTGATGTGTCAAGGTGTACATGTCGCTTAAGTGTTGAAGTATTAAATTACTTACATCTGCAGTAGTGTATACAAAATGCAACTTCCTACTCACAGGACACGTGGAAATCATGATGACTAAACATTGTCAGGGACCTTATTTTAAAACTACCAGGTTTCCTTATCTTCTAATGGAAATCAGATGTCTAAAGTTTCACAAGTGACTTTGAAAATATTACCAAAAGTTAATGCAAAAGCTCTTTACTTTTTAAATTCATTCTCTCCTTCATACTTGTTGACACCTTTTGGGGAGGACAGTGAAAGTCACTTTATGCTGACGACTACTGCAAAATCAATTGTTAAGTTCTGTGCAAGCCACCCAAAGTACAAAGTGTGTCTCTGGTTACCCTCACAGGAAGGAGCTTTTCATTTGTACTAGCAACTGCAATTTGCTCTAGGAAATCATGCTCACAGTAACATTAACTTTCAAGACAGAAATAAATGTTGTAATTGACATTATCGTGAGTTGTCATGGAACTCAAAGAACCAGTGGTAGTTTGTTAACCACAGAAAAGGAAAATCCAGCTGACCATCCTTTGTTCAGTTAATGACTTTAGATACTTGATATCAATAATGAATACAGGGAGTGAGGTGCAATATCACCATGCAAGTTAAGTGGGTAGCAATATTGATAATATTGAAATTATATCAAAAAGCATGAAAAAGGGATTTCTTCTTGTTCGTAAACTACTTCAAATTGCTTCTATTATTCCTTTTTTTCATGGTCTCCTAACAAGAAATAATAATGTATAAATACTGATTCTATTGTCATGTTGAAAGTGAAGTGCCATAATTGAGGTATTTGTTTTCCCCTGTGATAGATGGCTGGACCTCTTCTTCCACATGTTCAAACTGACCCCATTCATGAGTGCCTTCACCCCAAAATGTTATTCATGTTCTCCCACCCATCTTTTGCATGTATTGTATGAGCATGCAGCCAATCTTGTACTTGCAAATATATGACCACTGTGTGCTGTATTAGTCATTTTTCTGCACATAACTAGCAGGTAAAAAATACCTTCATCTTTTGAAACTTTAGAAAAGCACTTGGAAAATACATTCTGGTATTCTTCAACATTCCTGCTTTTAAATGCACCCTGAAACTTAACTGGGGAAAAAAATACATATGTGCCTGTAGTTTGCATTCAAGTTCCACTGCTCTGAATCACTATAGTTTGTGTTTCGTAGATGGGTACTTAACTCACAGGTCATCTAAAAATTTATGTATGTAACTGAGTGTAAATTGTCAAGTCCTCTTAGTAACTTTATTCATTTGATTCTTCTGTATGATAATGTGTCAGCTCTGATTGGCTAAGGATAAGCATCAACCTGTATCCATGTCTGTCTGTCTGTACAGACTTTAAGTACAGATGGTCTTTACAATCAGTTGCATAACATGAAGTTGTTTTACTTCTCCCATTCCATCAAAAGGAATTAGCAGACAGCAATGTTAGAAGAAGGCCATGTTCTAGATCCAAGCAGGAGAGAAATCTTCAGTTCCAGTCATTTTGGTTCCAGTAACATAAACCTGTGCCAGAACCATGTATTTTCAGTTTTTACTGCTTATTTTTTCTGGGGAAAAAAAAAAAAAAACAAACATGAAATTTTTCTTAAGCTTTTTCTTACACTCTTTTACTGTATTTTATTTTTCTGCTTTTTCACTTTCCCCTATCTTGCAGGGTCATAAATGAAGGGAAAAGAAAATAAAAAAGAGGGGGAAAAAGGAAGGGAAAGAAGTGAGGCTTGAGTGCTCTTTGTCACATGTGAGGATGATGAGTTGAAGAAGGTCTCCTTATGCTATTTTTTTTTATGAATTCCTATAACAACAGTAATAGTAGTAAGACTGTTTTGCTGGGTTGGCAATCATCACCCAGAAATCAAAAATATAAAATATTTGGGAGTGTGCTAGAGTGAGCAGGAAGTGGATTGATCAGTTTTGCTCCATCTTCCCTTTCCCCCATCCGTGAAACTGATAGAGGCTACACACAGCCTTTGCATGGAGCCTGCCTGCTCAGCAGCAGTCTCTTCACTCACTTGTACTGCGGGGCTGTCAACTTCCCTATTACTATAAAGCTTAGTTTATTTTTGTTGTTGTTTTTTTAGGGAAAAACCTGTTGAACCTACTTCTCATTTTCTTTATTTCAAAAGCACATCATTACAGGGATTTCCTCTGCTGTTCTAGCTGCATCCTTTCCATTTCTTTGAATCTCTCCAGACCTGTGCAGTCCTCTCTTAGTCTCTGATATTTATATTCCTTTGCAACAGTAGTCAAATAGCACTGACCTCTGACTAATGATGAATGTGCGTAGCTCCTCCTAAAAAAAAAATAGTGTTTCTGTGAATTAATGTGTTTTTTCTTTTTGGTAGGTCTAAACAGAGATGGGAATAAAACTATTTTTATAGCCGTCTAGTTAGGAATTGTCCTAAGAGAATAGGACTCAGTTCTCTAGAATTTGAACTTCTTGCTTCAGATTTTTTTTTTGATGGTAAGGTCGTCTCTTGCCTTTGATCTGAAATCTTAATTTGCTTTTTTGCTACTAAATTTTTAATAATTTAAAAAGTGATTTTAGTTAATGATATGCTTCTTTTAGTCTGCTGTTCAAGGTAATAAGAGAAATTTCTGCAAGATGACTTAGATCTAGAATCTGACATTCTTGTTCCATGTACTGCCTGAAATGTAATCTAAAGGAAGACACATCTAAAGATTTCCTTGCTGTCTGACAAGTATTAGAAATTATGCTTCTCTCTCAGCTATGAAGACTTTCTGGAACTGCAAGAGTAGTGTATCTTTTTCTACTTTCTTTTCTTCAGTAATGTTTGGATTTTTGCCCAAACATTTGTGCTGGTGTTTTTGTGGGCTTAGATATTGATACTTCACAGTGGAATAAGGTGGCAGTGTGATTTTCTTTAGTCCTTGATATGTCTTTGACAGCTGGATTTGTCTTTGGCTAGAAACCTTTTTGATTAGATATACTTCAGTAAGTAGTCATTAGATATACTTCAGTAAATAGAATTCCTAGCTGTAAAATAACAGGATAAATATTGGGTACGTGCAGTTCATTTAACTTTTTAACTCTATGCATTTTTCAAATACTTTTGATATTCAGAGAACTATTTATTATTTTTCTATTTAGCTTCAGAAATCATAGACGCTAGAGTTTGTTCAGTGTTAAGCAGTACTTCTTACATACATACGTTTAAAAAAAAAAAGTTATTTGATAATATTCTGGGATATATATATTCTATATCAAACATTGTGACATTTCCAAACAGATATCAAAAAAAAAAGAGTTCTTTATGAAAGAAAGGGGAATTTTAATGCAAATTTACCTCTTTTAAAGAAGAAGTTTAATGAAGCTGTTAGATTTAGTTAGCTTTTTAATTGGACCTGGGCTGTATTAGTTCCTCTTTTTTTCCCTCTCTCTGTCTTCATTTACTTGAATGAATAAGGGCAATTTTTTATTCTCTGTATCACTGAAGTGCTTTCAGAGAACCCATTCCCCATAAAGAATGTGTCCTTGAATTTTGTTCATGCATTTCAGTAGTTTGATTTGATTGGATAGTTACTGGATTTCATTAGCACGCAATGTTAAGAGGGCTTCCATGTGACACTAGGAGATCTGTATTATGTGTGGGAGATCGTGATCAGAGTATTTGCAAGTGAAATTGCTTATCTACTGTGATATGATCAAATATTTTTCCTGATGACCTATTTCTATATTTGCCTAATATGATAAACATTATGATCAATTGGGAATGCTTTCTATAGATGATTTAGAAACCTATAAATAAAAATGTAGTTTCTTTATTAAAAAAAAAAGTGAATTTTGATCACGCGTAGTGGTAATACCATTGTAATATGACAGACTTGATGAAAAGATGCTAGGAGTCAGTGGTGATAAGACAGAACAGGAGAAAGAATCTGAAAAATAGCTGAGGATGCTGGGAATTTCACATCCAGTATAAGACCTGAAAAGAGATGTTCAAGAGCCAGTAATGATTCAAGAGTGTTCGTGAAATTGTACGTTGGGATTACTGACAGAAATCAGATGTGTTCCTTAGTTTCTGTACCGGCCAACAAGCTTATGTAGATGTAGCCCAGTACATGCGTGGTTTTGCTTTTTTTCCCTCAGCTCCAAAAGTTGGTAGAATGGAAGCAGGTTGATATAATCTTTTTGGATTTCAGCAAGGCTTTCAATACTGTTTCTCACAGTATCCTTCTGGACAAAATGTCCAGCATGTAGCTAGATAAATGCATATTGCAGTGGGTGAACAATTGGCTGACGGTTCAGGCTCAAAGGGTTATAGTAAATGAGGTTACGTCAGGGTGGTGGCCAGGTACCAGTGCATTTCTGCAGGGCTCCATTTTAGGGCCAGTTCTCTTCAATATTTTCATAAATGACTTGGGTGTAGGACTTAAAGGTCTACTGAGTTATTTTGCAGACAATACTAAGTTGGGATGAGCTGTTGACGCCCTCGAGGGTAGAGAAGCCTTGCAGAGAGATCTTGACAAATTTGAGGGCTGGACAATCACCAACAATATGAAGTTTAACAAGAGAAAGTGCCGGATTCTGCAGCTAGGACGGGGCAACCCTGGATACACATACAGACTGGGAGAGGAGAGGGTGGAGAGCAGCCCCACAGAAAGGGATCTGGGGGCTGTGGTGAACAGAAATTGAATGTGAGTCAACAGTGTGCCCTAGCAGCCAAAAGGACCAACCATATCTTGGTGTGCATCAAGCACGGCATGGCTAGCTGGTCAAGGGAAGGGATTGTCTCGCTCTTCTCTGCGCTGGTATGGCCTCACCTCAAGTACTGTGTGCAGTTTTGGGCGCCACCCATAAGAAGGATATAAAACTATTAGAGAGTGTCCAAAGGAGGGCTACAAAGATCGTGAAGGGTCTAGAGGGTAAGATGTATGAGTAGAGGCTGAGGTCCCTTGGTTTCTTCAGCCCAGAGCAGAGGAGGGGAGGCCTCATGGCAGCCTGCAGTTTCCTCACGAGGGGATGGAAGCAGGGCAGACATTGATCTCTATATATGAATATTGTGAATACGATTCATGTGTATGAATTCCTTCTAACTGGCGTCTTCAGAGAGGAAAAAGAGATCTTTAACTGAGGATCTCTGAGAATGAAGTCTGTGGTTACATTCCCACCAAGCATGTTTAAAGCAGAACAGAAAGAATGAATATAATTGTCATCTCTTAATATTTGTTTCCGAGTGAGGAGACCTTTTGTGCATGTCCACACTGGACTTGTTTTCAGACCTGCGTTCTTATATATGGTAGATGTCGTAGCTTTTGCTTTGACTGCAGGTTTATCTTAGAAGTCTGTTCTGCAAGAGTAAGAATTTTGGAGTAGCAAAAAAAAAACCACACAAGTGTTAGCCTATCATTCTGTTTGAAATTATAGAAGTATTTCTCTATAAATCTTTTCAATTAGTGTTGTTTGCTATTAATAAAATTTGTACTTATTTATAAATATGAAATATGAACTTTAGTTATTTTCTTTCATGACCTGAATTTTCAGTCTTTTCTTTAATTATTTAATCCTTTGAAATACATAAAAATTAGTTTAATACACCTTATATTTCTTCCCTGTGAAAAGATGCATTGTGTTAACTATCCAGTGTAAAATAATAATATTTATTTTTACATCTGGATTTGTGTTTTCTAATGTTAAGATTTTATATTTTATAGAATCTGGATTTATGTTGCTGAATGAAATATTTCAAGGACCTCTTTCTGGCTATGTCTTACATAGACGGTTTTATTGAACTTAATCATGTTTGGGTGATCAGGCAATCTGACTTTTTTTAGCAGACAGATTTGTAATCATACGGTTTTCTTTTGTACATTTTTTCATAAGTATTTACAGGTTTTCAGGTATAGAGGAAGTAACTAAAGTATCTCAGAGCACAGTTTATATTTGCGGTATAATTTGCATTAAAATACATACAGATGTTTTTTATTTGTCATATGAGATAAACCTATGAATTGTATTCAAATTGGACAGGGAAAGTGGAAGAATGTAATAAAGCTCAGAAAATGGTGTCTTATTTGAATAACTGAAATAACTTTGTAGTTCAAAACATACAGTATATAAGCAAATCATTATGTATTTTTCTTAGAAATAGCATGGTGCTTAATTGCATCAAAGTCATTGCTTGAACAAAGATCTAATTAAAAGATAAATTACTTCATACTAAAAGGGAGTATGAGAGAGAGCCAATGTGTTGATTTATGTATGTGATATTAGTTTGCTACACTACCCCCTGGATTAAGTAATCTGAATTTCACTGAATCTATATATAGTTTATTTTTAAATGAATCGTTCCTCTCAAGTGTCTTTCTTACTTTTTTTTTTCCCATGGCTACATGTGTTGCATATTTAGAATCAATTTGCTCCTGCAGAGTACTAGAAATAATTGTCTAATTTTGATCAATAAAATTTGTTTCTATGTTTCTTTCTGTATAAACTTGAACATCATCTGAAAGATGCTACAGGTATCTTATCAGTCATATCTATTTTAGATTTCTTAAATCTGGAGTATTCAGAACAGTGGAACATATGTTATGGCTAATAGTCATGCATTTGCATGGTGATGATTTATTTTCAGCTGAGTGTTCTTCAATAACTTGCTTCTATCGATGTAAGAATGAATAGAAAGGTGTACCTGGGGTTCTTTACCAAGTGTTACAACAGGAAAAGGTAGAGCCTACTGAAGGATTGTGGGAAGCAGGAATGATGATCTCAAGTATTTAGAACAATCAGGTATGGAAAAGAAAGAAATACCTTAAGAATACAGCATTAAAAACCAAGAATATTAGATCAATTGTAATTCATTGAAAAACAAGCTTTTTCATTAACCTCATGGATTGTTGTTGGAAGAATTGTCAGAAAACTTAGCATATTTAACATTTCTGAAATCAAGGGCGTTTGCTTTTTCCGTTGACAGAGGCATTTCTTTTAAAGATGGATGGAAATATCAGTTAAGCAGGCTGGTGCTAGGAGTTTTTCTTGTACAGTAGCAGGTTAGAAGGTACTGTGTTAGTATGGAATGGGTGACGGACAGCCTTCTCTTATTCACAGTTCTTTATTTCAGACCACCAGTTAGTAGGGCGTTGCCACAGCCAGAGAAACTTCAGACAAATAATGTTGGGAAAAAAAAGAGACCTATAGAGGTAAGAAAAGGCACACTGATCTCTCCTCCCTCTCCTTTTAGATTTTTTTTTTGCCAGAAATTGACACGTTTGTGGACATGCTAAATGATTGTTTCATTTTAAATTTATCAAAGATTGAAATAGTGAATAGTGAGTAAATAACAAAAAAGTGGGAGAGGATTTTTTTTTCATTTTGGTAAATCCTCAAAATAATGTTACATCTCCCACAAACTAAATGGAGCATGGCTTCATTCTTATTAAGAATAAAACCCTTTAAATGCAATATGTAGACAACAGTATGTCTTGTTCAGATAACTTTTTATTCTTAGTGGGTGTATTGTCACTAATAAAACATCTGTTATTGTAAAAATTATTGAATTTTCTTTTAAAATTTTTAAACTCACTATTAACAGTTAAGTTTAATTTTATATATATATATATATATATATGTGTATATATATTCATAATGTCTTTGGCTCCAGCACTTTTCCTAGTATATAGCCAATGCAAATAAATATACTCACTTGTGATTAATCTGAAGTGGAAATTTCACCTAACCTTGAAAAATGCAGTTTTTTATATGAACTAAAATATTTTTTATGACTTAACAAAATGCTTCTTTTAGGATAAAAAACCAATCTTTTGTCAGCAATGTTCCAGAATTTTTAGGTGGTAACGCAACATTCCTAACTGCCAAGTGGAATTAGATTGTGGGCCAGAGTTTCTAAGCTGACAAAATAGGCAAGATCTCAGTTTCTGTTGGTTTGAGACATCATTAAACTCCTCTTTCATTACTTCATAAGGACATATTTGAAAAATAAAATCCTGGAAAAGTCTGCAAAATTCATAATTCCTTTAAGTTTTTGATTATCTAATAGATTTAAATATCTTTCTTAGGACCTAATTTTGGAGCTGGTATTTGGGTACCGAGGCAAGGACTGCAGAAACAATGTGCACTATTTGAACGATGGTGCCGATGTAATATATCATACTGCATCTATTGGGATCTTGTATAACGTGGCAACAGGTAAGAGAAAACCTACTTGAGGAAAATGTTTCTTATCACATATGGAGTAATAGTTTATGAAGTTACTGGTATGCTTTAAATCTAATAAAATTAGATGGGAAAAGTAATATTTTTATTTGCTGTTGCTGAAGATGCAGTCTGTAGAGATAATTCCTAATATCTGCATGAGCAAGCTTTATATATTTAAATCTTTCTGCTAACTGAATTTTGAAGGAAGTAAAGATTTGATTATTTTGGCATTAGCTTTCTGGAACTTGCCTGCTAAAATGAAATGTAGATGTAAAACTTTGTTTAGGGAACAGTTCAGAGTTATTGAGTATTACATATTAAAATCAAGATAAAAAATTAAGGATTTCTGTATGCTGGTTTTAAGCTCCAAACTGTAATACCATCATAATATTTTTCTCTAACAAATATTATAAAGTTTATATACGTGTCTTATAAGTTTATAAACATGTCTATGTGTGTATAAATGTTTTAATTAAAGTTGGATTTTAATGTTTTTTATCTTAGGTTCTCAGTCTTTTTACCAAGAACACAATGATGATATTTTGTGCCTCACTGTAAATCAGCACCCCAAGTTTACCAACATAGTGGCAACTGGCCAAGTAGGTATGTTTGTATTTTTGTAAAAAGAAATTAACGTAAGAGCATGCAATTAGGGCCTTGTGAGTTCATGATAAATCACAAAAGTATTTGATTATGCTATCTCCGTTTGTATGAGTGTTACTCAGTTACCTGTCCTCTTTATATGTTTATATGAATGTAATTTAATGAAGTTAAAAAAAAAAAAAAGACAAAAAAAACATTCAGGTATGAAAGAAAGCTTATCTTTTGTTTGCAGTGTTATGAAAAATATATTTTTAAAGAAATTTTAAGCCCCATGAAATTAGTCTGTGTTTATTTAACTAACAGCTTGTGTTAGGCCTTCCAAGCAATCATAGACCTTCCAAAGAGACTTAATTAAGCTATCCCTGATTTTTTTTAATAGATTAGAATCAGAATACTTTAAATAGTTGTCACTTGATGTAGTTCTGTCGCATCAGGAAGGTTTAAAATACCTACTTAGTGTTTTGTTAATATGTAGCTGTAAGATTCTAGACAGAACCCAAACCCTAAGGGTGTTACCCTACAGATAAATATAGATTTCTGGGGAAAAAAGAGATGTTTCATAGCAACGTTACAATTGATCTGTGAACTCACCAAATTAAAAATAATAATAATAATTTTAAAAAAAACCACCGTATCTGCGTAGCTCAACGAGTACCACTGTTTCTAAATTTCTCAGATGAACATAATTTTTTTTATAGTCCTGCAACCCAAGAGCAGTTTCCATACTTTCAGTTGTTTCTTAGCAGATGGAAGCATACGTTGTTTTCCTGAGTGCATAGAACACAAAGAAAATGATTGTTCGTTTTAGTCAGAATAACTTTTTTTGTAGATTTTTTTTCAGGTGTTTCATCTAAATATGGTCAGAGTTTTTTATTACCTGCTTTCCGGTGTCTTTTGGATTTTTAAGTGCATGTTTCATTAAAACTGACTCATCGATAGTAGTAACTACTTAGGTAAACTAGCTGAATTTCTTGGTGAGTTTCCTGCCTCACATCAATTTAAAGAAATGGAAATAATTTAAACAGAAAAAAATATCTGCAGATTTTTACCTGTGGTTTCATTGCAAAGGATATTTGCAGGAATATATGCCTTTTATTGTTATAGGAAATCATTTGCTTTTGCAGCATATTTCTTAATCTGTCTTAATTTCTTAAGATAGAATATATGGGAAGAATGTAGTCACAATGTAGAAATCTGTTCTTTGCATGGATCATTTTCTTCAGTGTTCAGTTTACTCAAGAAGAAACACGTGGACCCTTAACTCTTTTTAATTTCATAATCATTTCTACACCAACTAGCAGTAGAACAATATAAATTCTTTCATAATGTGGATTAAGGGATACAAATCAGGAGCAGATGACACTAAAAAAATTGAACTGCAAAAACACTTTATAATTGAAAGAATTACACTTTAAAAAACGAACTGGAATCAAAATGTCTTTGAACAACATTTGGTTGTTAGATTCCAAAGAGACATTAACAAGCAAATACTTCATAAAGAACATACTAAACTGATTCTATTTGTCTTTTTGATATGACTTGCACAAATGCATCTTCACTACCGTAATTCAAATCTTCAAAAGATTTACAGAAACATTAGCTTCAAATATTTTTAAACTACAGTGCTCTTTCATAGAGTCTCAGTAATATTTCCCAATAGCTGAAACTATAATCCTGATTTCTTATCACTCCTGTAGAGGATCATTGAGTGTATTTGCTACTTGCCAGAATCAGATTCAAACGTTATTTCTCAGCAGAATAATAAATGGCATTTTTCTACTTAATTTGTTAAGACATCAGTAACATGTTAAATTCTATTATTATTATTTAGAGTTGGGCAAAGAGAGACCTAACATACACCAAAATGAAAGTTTCATGTTGTAACTCAAAATGGAAATCAAAATATATTAATTCTGGTAATTCGTAGTTCTGATGTGACCACCATTTATCAGTAATTGATCATATTTAACACTAAATGCAGTATTGCTGCTGCTGCAATGCAAGGAGATGACATCAAGGTGTGTGTTAAGAAATTACACTAAATGTGGCATATATTTTTTTTAGCATTTATCTTATTTCTGGTCTAATTATTTTTCTGCTGCTTTTCCATTACAGGAGACTCAGCAGATATGTCAGGTAAGGGAAATAAAATTTTAACATCTTCAGGTGAAGTTAGCCTATCTAGTAGCCATTATGACTTTATAGAACAATAAGTGACATGAATTCATTTTTAGTTTATTCAAACCTGGGATCAGTCCTATTACTTTTAGCACTGAATATAAACCACAGTAGCTCAGCAAATCTTAAATGTAGAAACAATTAAAATGTTAGAATACACTTTAAAACTATTCTGTTGTAACATACTCCCTTCTTGCTGCCCAGTCACTAGTGAGTTCTAATACATACTATGACTATAGCATTGCTCTGTATGCTTGCAGGTTTTATAGACGTATTGGGGCTGACAATTAACAATTGTTTCAGATACTTAATTGAAAATAGTTTTTAAATATGCATTTTCAAAGTATATTCCATTGAGGAGGCCTAGGTGACTGAGTGAATAAAGCACTTTCACATTTTTGTATGATTGTCATGCAGTTATTACCACTGATCTAAAATGCTTGTTATGGTGTCAGTTTAATTATTTATGTATCATTTTTGGTCTTTGACGGTTTGACAGTCTTGATTGAGCTATTTTTATTAATAAGTCTTATTTCAACTGTAACCTAAAAAGTTCATCACCATCATGTGTGACTGAGTTCATTGTTGGGCAGCCATAATTGTCTTGTGACACATCTTCAGAGATGCATAAATGTGTGTTCATGTATACCTAGAAAATATAATAATCTTCATATGCATCTAAAGATTGTTCTGTGAAGATCAGATGTACAATGGCATTTTAATGTGTGTTGACTTCTTTCAAATATGCCAAATTGTGCTTGCTATAAGGATGGGAGGAAGAATATAGGTACCCCTTCCCACACAAACTATGTAAAAGAATCAGTGATGATATGGTTGTTTATATATTTAAAAAAAAAAATCACTGTTACTGTATATAATGCCTGGAGATTTTCCCTCTTTCACTTGCCCTTTTCTGATTGCAACTTTAGTTTGAGCCTTTGTACGTTACTAAATTCTGTTGTCACTGCCTGAAACCAGCACTCTTGATTTTTTCGTCTTCGTGGAACCATTAGTCTGGAATCCAAGCTGCTGCCTGCCTTCATTATAAAGATGCAGATAGTTTCACTTTAAATTTATTGATGGATATTTGGCACCCCTTTTACCAATAACTCTTTTTTTAGTTCCCATTTTCTGTTTTCTGCAGTGATGCACAGGTTCTTGAAACAGTGATATTGGTCATAGGCTGGAATGGCAAATTAAGTTTCATAATGACATGGTATAGATTTGCTTCATCTTACTGAAGATATTTTTTGTCCTGACAGCCCATGGTAGCTTTATTTCACTTCTCTCAGAAGGAAAATCTCTTAGAAAATCTCTCTTTGGAGAGATGTTCAGCAGCTGTAGTATTCCACAAGCAGGATACCAGGTCAAGACAGAGACTTTCAGAAGAGCACAGTCAAGTAGGAGGACTCAAGAATCAGTGCTCTCTATCCTTCAAGTCCTGATTTGAAAAATTTGCTCAGTTATTCACTTAGTTATACCTAGAGGAAGGTTTCTGTCTATCACCCAAGAGGATATTTTCAGTTGAGGTTATATGAGAGGTACACAAGCCAAGGGCCACGGAGTGTTTTACCAAAGAGAAGAACAAACAGTTCAAAGCTCTGCATTCCCTCAACGTTCTGTAAGGACAGCAGGGAGCTTGTTGAAAGTTTTGAGGCATACCACTAATTGACAACCCTTTCTGTTTTAATGGCATGTATATACTGTGCTGTATTACCTCTCAAATAGCAATGATCAAAAAATGTTGATGCCATGTGAGAAAATTGTGGGGAACAGAAGAAATTAAGAGATTGTTCCGAAGACTGTTTGGCAACAGCTGTGGAATTATACTTGAAAGTTTAGTTTCATGTGGCTAAAATTTTACCTAAGTCCCTGTGCATACTGTTTCCCATTGTAGGGGTGCCTTTGAGGGGTTAGATTTAGCTAATTAGAAACACAAAGCATGGAGCTGAAATGGATTTTAGTTTACGTGAATCTGGGTCTAAGACAGCAGCCAGTAACCTCCTGACTTGGCAGTCACATTTGCTTGAGATCAGAAGGAAGGACGTTTGAGGGAGACTGTTACTGTCCTGGAGATGCCCTAGATGCTACTCAGAGATTGCAAACTTGGATTGTAAGATCTTTGGAGAAGGCATTGCATTCTGAAGAAGACCTCAGATATCATCATAGTAGGAATAATTGCATACATAAATAGCAGGGAAAGATGGTTCAGCTTACAGTCCAAATGATACAGACTAAATTAAATACCCTAGTTCTCCTACACTAGTAAGCAGGCTGATTATTCAACTGACGTTTTCCTAGGAGAGCATACATTTCAGACAGATGACCATTTCATAGAAAAGGAGATTCTGGTCTTGTACTGTAACCTGATTTCTCAGAAGCTATCAGCTGTCCAAAAGCCCCACTTAGAAATTATGTTTTGATGGTTTACTCACTGTTTGTAGAGGTTTGAGTTAGCATGCTGAGACAAGTTTTACTCAAAGAAAAAAACAGGAGAAAACAGCTTGCTTTCAGAGCTTTTGCCATGTTTCATAGTTTTTGCTGTGCTTCAGAAGACCAGTAACACATTAAGCAACATTTACATCTCCAGTAGTATAATGAGGCCAAATTCTTAGTCCTGGCTTAATGATGCTATTTGCAGGAAATTGGTTTCCAAACAGGCCAAAATCTCCTTTCTTTTCTTTCTTTTCATCTGACCAGAATAATTTTGTCGTATTAATAACAAATAATAATTGCTTCAGTAAGCAAATCATTAGACACTTTCAATACATATGCTAATTAACTTTTCTTTTAATGTATATTTGTGTAGCTACAGCTCCTTCTATTCATGTGTGGGATGCAATGAACAAACAGACATTATCAGTACTGCGGTGCTACCATTCAAAGGGAGTTTGCTCAGTCAGTTTCAGTGCCACTGGCAAACTGCTGCTCTCCGTAGGGCTGGATCCCGAACATACCATTACCATTTGGAAGTGGCAGGAAGGTAGGAAAGTGATTGTTTTTTGTAGAATGCATTCATGTTAGAAGCATATTGGGCTGAGTCAAAGACAGTTATAACATAAAAGTATCAGCAGATAGAAAATTATTACAGTAAATGGTGTGCACTATGCACTGTGCAAGAAGAGGTAAGCTTACTTACCAGGTACTTACCTGTTTCAATAACTGCTAAAAATACCTCCTTTGGAACTGTTACATAAAGATGAGGATAGTTCTCTGATTTATAATTAGAATAATGAAGGAAAATTGTATTCTTAAAAAATATATATCTTTCAGCCATTTCTTTGCTGCTCGGTTAAAAACCCTTTATAAATGTCTTTTTTGCTCACAGTTGAAATTTTCTGTTCTTTTCTGTTCTTTTATCTTCTAAAGTCTGATTACTTGTTTTACTACTAAAATAATGCTCCCAAAGTTGCAAATTGCAGAAATGTGCCAGTACAGCTCATCTGTGCCACTATGTTATTTGTGTATTAAGTTATACTACAGTTATTCAGGTTGGCTTTGAACCAAGTTCAGGATTTAGGATAAAGCAATTTGGTTGTCTCTTTCCTATCCGTCAAAGCCACACCCAGATTTTAATATTGGTTCTTTAGTCATACTGGTTTATTTGCTCTCTCTTTTGAGATTTCTGTTCATTGACTAATATCTCTCAGAAGTTTATAAATAAACTACCAAATCAATTTAAATGATCCTTCACAGCTTGTGTAGCTGGATTCAGGATCAAATGTGCATTTTTGCAATCTTAGGTAATGTGAAAATGTGTGGTAAAAGCCTGT
Organism: Anser anser; assembly: GCF_964211835.1. Taxonomy (NCBI): domain Eukaryota; kingdom Metazoa; phylum Chordata; class Aves; order Anseriformes; family Anatidae; genus Anser; species Anser anser. The sequence continues at coordinate 48,573,508 of NC_139725.1, read as the reverse complement.
GCAGCAATTCACTGCCATTTCAGTCAGAATATACCTGTGTTCATCATTGAAAGCTGATACAGCTTCAGCATGGCAGCTAAGATGTGTATTCCCTAGAAAGGGCTAAATACCACAGGAGGTCAGGTAATGAAATTATTGAGGAACCTTGATATTTATGGGTCAAAATGTCTGATTTTAATAACTCTGAAAAGACTGGAAGAGCATTACCTTTGAATCTAAGACTATATGTAACAAAGTCAGTTCCTGCATTTTCTACAGAAAGAAATAAAACATCTTCAGACAAAATTTCCAGAGAAGTCATTCATTAGTTTCTTGTAATTTGTCCAGTTTGTGATTTTCAAAGGATTTCTAGGAATTTAAGAGGAGACGGATACTTACTTGGATCTGAGCTCCTAACCCTCTTATAAGTAATTATAAGAAAATTATAAACTAGAAAATTATAAGTAGGAAAATTGTAAGTAGATGGCACCTTCATTAGGTGCTTGCTACTGGCTCTTATTAAATTATTTTTTTTAATTTACATGATAACTTAGGAGCAGTTTTTACTTTTACTTATAACTTGTGTGGTCTTGTATGGATCATCATTCTCCAGAATGAATAAACAAATAAATATTGCCATAAATGTATATTTTTCCTAGCGCATTAAAAAAGTCCATTTTCTTTTTTTGCCAGGTGCCAAAATTGCCAGCCGAGCTGGTCATAACCAGCGTATATTTGTAGCAGAATTCAGACCAGACTCGGATACCCAGTTTGTTTCTGTGGGAGTAAAACACGTGAGGTTCTGGACACTGGCTGGAAGAGCTCTTCTCAGTAAAAAAGGGCTGCTGAGTTCCATAGAAGATGCCCGAATGCAAACAATGCTGTCTGTAGCTTTTGGAGCTGTACGTACCTTAACAAACTGTTTAAAAATGTATACATACAAAAAATTCTTGACTCTTCTCTGCCTTTATTAGTTTTAACTGGGACTTTTTTTAACCTGTTAATAAGTATGTCAGTTGTTTTATACACTCAGTTTAGCATTTCTAATACTTTTAGTTAGAACTAATACCAGCTAATGGAAAGAGAAAGGCTTGTGTAATTTTATGTTTTCAGAAGAAACAAGCTATAGGTGCTTTGGGTTGATAAGACACTGGTTGGTATTTAATCCAAATGTAACAAAGCTGACTACGTAGGCTGTGGGAACCCAACAGTAGAACTGAGGCTAATTTTATGCCCACCTAGGGGTGATTATATTCTGTTCTGCATGCATTATTACTCATGAGTGATCTGAGAGCAGCACTGACCTGGGGCATTCATTAACATCTATGACTGTTAGATGACCTCAGTAGGGTTTTGTTTTGCTTTTTGTTTTTGACAAATGTAGGTCTTGTTGGGAACTTAGCAACAAGTTCCACATCCTTGCCATTTCAGGACTTGTTTTGAATGTGTAGTATTCGTATCTTCAGCTGGGCAGATGGCCATAGTTATCTTTTGAAGTGGTCTTTCTCTTTTATTGCATGTGTTTCCTTTCTGGCCTGCCTATTAGGTCCAGACTGAATTTGTACTATTAATTTAGACTTCTGAAACTGTAAATGGCCAGAGGTTTCATGTTTTGGTAAGACTACCTGTTTTTCACAGTGGTGTCTCTTTAGGTACCTTTGATTTAGGTACCTTTGTTTTGGGTTGGAAGGGAGCTTAAAGATTATCTGATTCCAATCCCCTGCCATGGGCAGGGACACCTCCCACCAGACCAGGTTGTCCAAAGCCCCATCCAGCCTGGCCTTGAACACCTCCAGGGATGGGGCATCCACAGCTTTTCTGGGCAACCTGTGCCAGTGCCTCACCACCCTCTGAGTAAAGAATTTCTTAATATCTAATCTAAGAGATTTCAGAGAGTCATGTCTTCCTTCAAAGTGAGGTTATCTTCCAAATGCTAGGTGCTAGAGATGCACAGCCTAGGCATTAGTTGGTGTTTTGGAACCCTCAGTGAACTTTCTTATGGAGGGATGCTTCGTACCATGTAAATTGGGCTTCGTGTTGAATGTCCTGGAGATTGTCAAACAATATGAGGTTGTCTGAGGATGCAAAACTTGCAGGGATTTTGTAAAAAGATACGCAACCTGAATGAAGCGACACCTGGTGTGTTTTTCATACTGCTTGTAGGGAACAGTTCTGGAAGCGCTGCTATTCCTTGACTTTTATCTCAGGAGGAGCTGGTTCAGGTGCTCGGAAACAGGTTAAAATCAGCCCAGCAGTTATGCCGTGAGGATGGTCAGAGGATCTGCCCCCATGTTTATTTCCAGTCCTCTTTTATTTATTCATTCATCAGGGGCACCACCATCACCCCCTTTAAATAAGGATGTAGGCCGTCAGCATCACCCAATTCAAGGAAAGTGTTCTTGCCAAACACATGCATATTATATAAAATACTATACAGGACACTGTATTTGAGGATTCTTCCTCGGTTCCTGTTGGTTTTCAGTGTATCCTAACAAGTTATCCTTAAATAGAAGAGGTTATTATTTTTATTGCCTTCCAAAAACAGGAGGCAGAGAAAAAGGAAACCAGACAATTACAGTCTGAGTTAATAGCAGGCTGTTTTCTTCATAAACTACTAGTTACTGTAATCATAATGCACATGGCAAGATGGTACAAATTGCCTGTTTGTGTGGAATGTCAAAACTGTTCCTGGTTTTCTTCATCTTTCACAACATTTGTGCACACCTAATAGGCTGAAAACAGGTAACACTATAGCTGAATTTTAAGTCACTGCATTTCTTTCTGCAGTTTAGAGCCTATTAGCTGCAAGAAACCATGTGTTTCAGACTTCAACAAAGCGTATAGCAGCTTGTTCTGACCCTACATGTCTTAATTCTCCTACGCAGGCATACAAAAAAGCAATCTAGCCTAAAAGAAATGGTGATGATCTTTGTTTCTGAATGTTTTTCTTCTGCCTTACTCAGAATCAGTTGATGAGTATATTTTTCCTCTTTTCAGAATAACTTGACATTTACGGGTACTATCAGTGGAGATGTTTGCGTTTGGAAAGATCATGTCTTGATACGAATTGTGGCCAAAGCTCACAATGGACCAGTTTTCACAATGTATACCACATTAAGAGATGGCTTGATTGTTACAGGAGGCAAGGAAAGGCCGTGAGTCTTTTTTTTTTTTTCTGCAAGCACATGTATTCTCTAAAAATTGTTTTGGTTCATACTTTCTAATGTGGAGTAGTTGACTGAGATGTCAAAGCTGTCAGTAGTCACCTTTGGATCCCTGAATAGTAGCCAAAGTGCAAGTCATCCCACATGAGCTTCTTGTACTTATTTTTTCCACTGACTGGAAGAGACTTGTGATTTTCCTCCTGTATCTTTTGCAATTTATTTCACAGCAAATGTGTTAAAAGACATATATGTCCTGTTTCCCTCGACTGTATTTTGGTAATTGCTGCCTGTCCTAATAATATGTCAATTCGTTCACATACTTCACTGCTCCTTTGACTAGACAAAATCCCAAGGAGATACTAATTCAGACTAAGCTTAGCAGTGACCATCTTAGAGCTTGTTCTGTAAAGCAGTACGGTGAGGACTTTGAATCAGTAGTTCTTGCTTAGCTAAGAGGCTCAGCATATAAACATCACCTGTTCAGTAAAAACTAATGGTTCTTTAATGATTTAAAACAGATTTAAATGCCTCAGTTATAATAAATTACATTAAATTATATAGCTCTTTCATGTATTCATTGAGTTTTTTGTGCCAGCTGTTACATTTGTTGTTGTTCCTGCTTTCTTAATAGATCAAAGGAAGGAGGAGCAGTTAAACTGTGGGATCAAGAGCTGAAGCGATGTCGTGCCTTCAGACTGGAGACAGGACAAATGACTGACTGTGTTCGCTCTGTTTGTAGAGGCAAGGTAAAGGAATCATCATGACTTTAAAAAAAAAGTTTATAATCCATGGGTTGATCTGTGGCATTAAAAATATGACAAATCGTTTGCTTCCTCTTTCTTTTAGTATTTGAAATTAAATGTTGAGCTGCAAGGTGTCTACATTTGACTTTTTACAATTAAAAAAAAATCTGTTTCAGGAGATCTTATTCTTAATTAGGTTAATATTCTTTACATATTTGATTAAAGACTAAGGATTTCTTTTCTATTTTGTATTATTTTCCACATTTCAAATATTGCAAGCAATAATTCCACTGGTGCCGTGATACTTCTTTGTACTCTAGGAGATCATAGATGATTTTAAGAAGTAAATTAGCTTTGATTTGACTTAAGCAAACTTTCTTGACTTAACTATAGCTTTGGTTTATATCTTTATTACTGCTAATCATGAGTAGCTAATGTATTATATCATAGATAATTCTTCCACTGTTGTTCAAGGGAAAAATTCTTGTTGGCACAAGAAATGCTGAAATAATTGAAGTTGGAGAGAAAAATGCTGCATGTAACATTCTAATTAATGGTCATATGGATGGACCAATCTGGGGCCTAGCAACACATCCTTCCAGAGATTTTTTCCTTTCTGCTGCAGAAGATGGCACAGTAAGACTCTGGGATATTGCTGAAAAGGTAGGTGTTGAAGAACGGTTCTTGTTTTGGAAAAAAGCAAAAAATATCCTAGACTTGTGGTGGTGTTGAGGATTCAAAGCTTGCTATTTAATGTATTCTGAAAATAATTCATCTGATACTATAAGCATAAGATACTTTTGAAATATGAACATATAGAGACATTTACTTTTCTGGATTTTTATTTCTTCACAGAAGATGCTGAACAAAGTCAGCTTAGGGCATGCAGCTCGTACTGTCTGTTACAGCCCAGAAGGTGATATGGTAGCCATTGGCATGAAAAATGGAGAATTTATTATCTTGCTTGTGACATCTCTGAAAATTTGGGGAAAAAAAAGGGACAGAAGATCAGCTATCCAAGATATCAGGTCAGAAAACATAATGGCTTTGTATGTTCGTAGTATTCTAGAAATTTATATTTTGATTTTTAAAAATACAGTTTTTGTATTTCTGAGGAGCATTACAATGACATTTCAGAGAGCTGGAATCAGTGAGTGAATTAGAGTTTGTTTGATTTCTCCTCTACCAGGAATAAAAAGAAAGGAGGAGCTACTTGAAGTTAAGAAACAGCCATCAGTCAAAAAACAGGCCCTCTGCAGTAGGGGGAGTCTCAGGTGATACTGACAAGGATTAGATAAAATGAAAGGGGAGGGGAAAGTAAATGGAAAAATAGGAAGAGACCATCCTAATCAGGGGGCATATCAGTAGGTGTAAAAAGGAACAGGGTAAGATGATGCGTAGGAGGTAAAGTGAGATCAGTGGTTTACAGAAGGTGACTGGATGTCATCACAGAAATAGAAATGCCTCTTCTGTCAGCTTGCTTAGTTATGGTTTATTAGAAGGAATTTATTCAGCAGAAGGAAAACTTTGCTTATGTTTCCTGAGTCAGGTAAAAGCTTACTTAAAGGAGGAAAAAGACTGTTCCTTCTGTGAGTTAAATGAATCGTGATCAGCTCAGGGTAACTGCTGGAGTCTAGAAGGGGGAAGAATATGAGCAAACTGGCATCTTGCAGTGGGAGGCAGGAGAGCCCCACTAGGAGTTAGGGCTTGCTGGAATCAGAAAAGCTGTCCCAGGAGTGTCTCAGAGATGACAGAAATAAAGAACTTCCCTAGTAACACAAAAGAAGCTATGAGGAATTTTTTCTGCCCAGGAAGCTACTGAATTTCAAGACTGAAAAGGAAAGCTGGTGGAAACAAACCACTGTGCAAACATACATTGGACAGATGAAAGATTTGATTTTCAGGTCTTTTTATTTGGTATATTTCATCTAGAAGGTCTGAGTTTTCTTCATTTAAAGTTTTTTTGTTTGTTTGTTTTTAAACTTTGCACCCTTTGAAGTATAGCTTTAGAGAGCCAGGGTCATCAGGAGCATGTCACAGTTGTTACTCCACTGAGGTGGTGATGAAATCAGATATACCTTCTAATGCATATACATTCCCCAAAATTTTGTTTCAAAAGTTATTTTACTTAACAGACAAAAAATACTCCACCTTTCTCTTCAGGTCTGGTTAGCATAAACTTGAAATGCAAATTTACCTGTGCTTCTCAAATCCTATATTACACCTATTGTAAGTACCAACCTATATTACAATTTACTGCAAGTTTATATGTTCATAAACTCTTTCATCTGTTCAGGTTTAGCCCAGATTCTCGTTACTTAGCAGTCGGTTCCAGTGAGAATGCAGTGGATTTTTATGATCTGACGTTGGGTCCCACACTAAATCGAGTCAGCTACTGCAAAGATATCCCAAGTTTTGTGATCCAGATGGACTTTTCTGCAGATAGCTGTTATCTCCAGGTATCAGTCATTAATTGTTCAAGATACTGAATAGCAAATGTACTCATGACAGATAGTGTGCAACTATTCTCCTTTGACAACTACTCAATTTTGTAACGAAGTGTCAGAGCAGTAGGTTACTGTCACTAGACTGTTACTTTATTTTAGTGGTAAGTGGATGACAAAAATAGTTACTGTGGAAACTAAGTACAAGAAATAAGCATAGAAAGAAGAAACAGATTTCAAAATCACTGTAATGAGTTTCCCCTGCCTTTTTATCTCCCAGATGCAGATGGGATATCTTAAACAAGGAAGGAGTACAGTCTGTTATTCAGTATGTCTCAGGGAACTGTGAATACTTCGTATCCCTGACAAGAATGGTAGCATTACGCTTCTTTTCAGTTCTAGCCTTCTCAGAGCAGCATCAAAACCATGGTGTTAGAATTCCCAGCCTTCTGCCTTTTTTATTTATGTTCACATACACATCACAAAATACACAATGTATAGAGAGTATTATGTGCAGAATGTGAGATGTTTCAACTATATTTTATTGATAGACATTTTAAAAATGAGTATGTCTTACTCTTTCTTGCTGATGCTTTATACTTGCATAGATTTTGGAGGATTTTCAACTCATTGAGCAAGATGCTTTATGAATAGATACTATCAAGAAAATACTTTTCAAAGTCCTTTAAAATTATAACCTCATCATTTCAAACAAGTTCATTTATTTTAAATTTGTATAAACTGTTGTCTCTGCTCATCTCAAAGGTCTCTACTGGGTCTTACAAAAGGCAAGTCTATGAAGTGCCTTCAGGAAAACAGCTTGTGGACCAGGCTGTGATTGACAGAATAACATGGGCTACATGGACAAGGTAAACAATTCACAGGTTCACACCTGTTAAAACACTTGTAACTTCCAGAAGCACCTACTGTTTAAAAGTTTATTTCATCCCTTCACCCAGTCAGATACCTTCTTTAAATGCACCCATGTACTCTGACAACACACCAGGTAAGTACTGTGCAGCAAAACAAAGTGCACAGCATGTTCGCTTGGTAGAACATGAGCTGCTTGACTGGTCAAGGTATCAGATAAAAACTGATCTCTCTAAAGTGTGCCTTTCTGTTCATTATGTATCTCTAGCTTCCTTTGATCATATCTGTAGCAGCCTCAGTATTTTTTAATTCTGCTGTGCAAGTTGCCTGGACCAATTGCATTTTTTGCTTCAGAATAATGATTTGGGGGGTAACATAATGCAAAATAATGATGGGAGTGCAGGGAAAACTAAAATATGTTAAAACAAGAAAAGACAGCACAAGACTGATAATTTGAGTTTTATTTACAGTATATCATTAATGCTATGTGTATACTAAAATTACTATTAACATTTGCATGTTAAAAGTTGTACAAAAGTACTTCAAAATACCTTAAAGTTACTACATTTAATTAAAAATGGATTTAGAAATTTCATGAAGAATGATAACATATTATATTTTATTGTATACTTAAATATATACATTTTATATTTATTATTTTACACTTTGTGCAAATCTGATTTCCTTTGCCTAATTTTGGGCTCCTTGCCTGCTTTCAATTGTTTGCAGGCAAAGCAATAATACCTCAGGCAAAATTCAAGAATAAATACACATATGGATCACTTTACACAGTAGTAATTCTGAATATTTTGTTGCTAGAACTATGAATTTTTCAGAGTGCTCTGAACCATTTTGCTAGCTTTTAATTTATTTTTTTTCCGTGGGTAATCCATTTTTGTCACCTTTTTGACGTGAAAACAAGAAACCTGTGTTTTTTTGACCCAATTCTATGTGTTCGAAGTACCAAATTCTTTCTTGAGTGTAATATACTGTGCTCTGATCTGTGGGGAAAAATCACAGAAAAAAAATGCTAAATTATACACCTACTAACAAGTGATAGAGTGCTCATTTCTGTGTGTTCTTGTAAGTAAGCCCATACATTGTAAGCACAGCTGAATAAAAAGCAACTTTTTCAAAAGGTTTTGTAAATGAAGTTTTCTATAAATGTCTGTTTTGGAATCATAATTAAATCTGTCTAGAACAGTTCTTTCTCTTCCTCCTCCCCCCCCCCCTCCCCCATTAATGAATTGGACTCAAGCAACTTTTTCATCTAATTGATATGAAAATGTTATATTCTCTTCATGTTCCTGTTAATTCTATTTTTTATTATTATTTTCTGATAGCTTAACCTGATTCATCCAACTCTTGTGCTATGGCATTCTTTTTTTAATCGTCTTTCTTCATTTTTGGCAAATGCCTCTCTGCGCTGTTCTTAGTACTTTGTATTAATGTATTAATAGTTCTTCGACTTGTTAGTGTTGTCATGGGCCACCATATTCTGGGAATTGTAAGACTGAATAAATTTCAGAAGCAATTATAGAATATTATAAGCATTAATTACAAAAAAAAAAGATTTTTATGTCTAAGAATAAAATGTAAAAATGACATTTTTCTGAAACCTCTTACATTAGTAAGAGCTGTTTGCTGTTTTCGTGAAGTTTTCAAAAGAATCTCTTGCTCTTCTGTTTCAGTGTTCTAGGGGATGAAGTAATTGGAATCTGGTCCAGGCATGCTGAAAAAGCTGATGTTAACTGTGCCTGTGTCTCTCACTCGGGAATCAATCTTGTAACAGGCGATGATTTTGGCATGGTCAAACTGTTTGACTTCCCATGTCCTGAAAAATTTGTAAGAACTTGTTTTTTGCATAGTTATTTAGAAAAAAAAAAAAAAAGTGCTGTTGATATCTGTTGATATTATGGTCTTGTATTGTTTCTCTAGAGGACATGCCGTAGAATATTTCCTTCTCTAAATTTGTGGCTTTTTAATGCATCTGTGTAATTTAGCTCTGTAGTCTCATAGGAATGCTTCATCTCAAATTTTTCATATTTTTTTTTTGTGCAATGGCTCTTTCTGTAAACTCTGATAGGTGTCAATATTGTGTGCCAGGCGGCATTAGTGTGGTGCCTTGTACTGAAAATCTCAAAGGCCTTTGTTTTATTTATCCACATCTCCAATCTCCATCTGATAGACGAGGAAGACAGCTGGTAATTTTAGTCCCATCAGTGCGTTTCCATGGATGAAGAGATTACAGATTTTTCACTAATACTGGCATGGTTCATTTTGACAATTTGAGACTGCACTGCATAAACAACATGCACACATCTAATGAAAATCATTTTTTCAGTGTTAGGGATTTTATACAAAGTCTCTAGACATTAATCGTGTGACAAAATATATTTTGGATTGTTGTGTTAGCTTGAGCATTGTTCCCAGTTTGCAGGTACTGTCTCATTTGGAGACTATTCAATGGGAGTTCTTCAGGAGATCTTTCACATCTGAAAACCTGTGTAACATTCTGAACGATATAAATATAAGATGGAATAAAAAAGTAGATAAACATGCATACTTGGTCTGATTTACAAGGACACAGATTGTTTACACTCTTATTTTATTGTGTGTTTTTTTGTTGTTGTTTTTGTTTTCCAGGCAAAACACAAACGATTTTTAGGTCACTCTGCCCACTTAACTAATATTCGATTTACAAGTGGAGATAGATACGTGGTTAGTGCAGGAGGGGATGACTGCAGGTATGTTTCCTTTCTGTTATTGTCCGAAAGTACATAGGAGTGGTCAGGAACAGTCCTTAATGGTACAAAGCTCAGGTTCATAATTTGAATCTTTTTATCTCTGTTTTTCTGTTTGTATATAACGAAGTGGTTATTTGCAACAAAATAAATAGTTCAGATGTTAATATGAACAGTTCAGATTTACTAAATTAAAAGAAGTACACTTCTGTATTCAGAGCATATCATATATTTAACTGATATTTTTCTTTGGACCTTTCTTTTAACCGTATTGCAGTCTTATGTCTCATTTTTAATGTCTTCTTGAAAACACAGCTTATTTGTTTGGAAGTGTGTGCATATGCCTCATTGAGGGAGACATGGAGACTTGCAAAGAGGATGCTGCATGAAGTACCAGGCATGAAATACCCAGGATTGCAACGTGATATTCTACTGTGCCCTGCATGCTTAAGAAATGGTGCTGATCCAAGACACAGAGCGATCCGTCTCTGAAAGACAAGTATCTAGAGTCTGTCAGAAGGATAGACTGTAACAAATACGCTGAGGCCATTAGATTTGCTTCAGTAATCCGGGTTTGTATTTCACTCACTGCCAGATGTTGAAAATGAAATACATGGATAAAAGGGAAAAGGGAATTGTTGGTCAATGTACAGTTTCACAGTAAGATCCTGGGTTTTTAATCAAGAGATGTTATTTCTGACCTAGTGCTGTACATTGATCTATTTTGAGCATGAATGTTTCTTCTTTAAGTTTTGGGGTCTGAATATCATTGAAAAAAGAGTATTCCATATTTTATTACTGAAAGAAACCATATATTATCTCTTAAATATATAGTATTTTAATAAATGTTTATTATAATGGCAAATGATATTTCTATGATTGATCAAAAGGAAACATCATCTGGTGAAGCAGAAAATAAGACAGTTGGTTTCTTAGGACTTAAATATTTCTGTATTTAGAGGCCTGGGTCACAATCATGTCTGGTGAAAGCTGCTGGATATGCATGATCTTCATGGCTAATTTAGTGTTTTTGTTGCACTTAAACATTAAATTAGTTCTGTGAGCAAAAATAGATTTGCTCACTTTGCGAGTGCCTTGCCCACAACCTAAAAGTCTAACTCCAATTTTTGCCTTTTAAATAAAAGTTATTCTCAGTGGAAGAGAGATTATTGCTGTGTTACTTGAATGGGCTGATAGCCTCTATGCTGGAAATGTGGACTAAGGTGAGGATTTTATAGTCTTCATAATTGATAAGGCTTGGAATGTCACCAGTTGCAAAAATACAATTTCATAGCAATATGAATTGATTTATTTTCTCAGCATCATAGGGGGAATTCAGAGAGAATATAAACTTTCCAAACATTATATTTTGTACATTTGAACTTTTTAACAGAGTTGGGACTAGCTGGGAGAGGTGTCTACTCAGATTTCTCTCCTGATGTAAAAAAATAAAAATAAAAATGTCCACTCATAATGCTTCTTTAAATGGACCTGCTGTCACCTCCTAGCATAAGTGCATTTATTCCATCCTGCAACGTAACTGAGTTGAAAAAACATTTCAGTGATGGTGAAAACCTGAACAAAACTACGTTTTGGGTATTAGCGAGGAAGATTTCATCAGCTATTTGTCTAAATCATGTCATAGAGATGCATTACAGACTGAACTTGTTTTTTTAATCAGTGCAGTTATCTTCCATACAACATAGAAGGGAACAAAAGTAACAAATTATCAGCACTACTCACAATGACATTCTGCTGTGAACATAAAGATCTCTGTCTATGTAAGTCAGCATTACTTTAACGATGCCATTTGTTTAGGTCAGTCAGTAGACTTGATATTATTCACCTCTTGCATTCTCTTATGCCAGATAAAAGTAAAAATGAAATAAATCTCACCTGTTCTTGTAAGCATCTTGTGTGCATGGTGGTTATAGAGGGATTGGGAGCGTTTGCTTATAAGAGGGCGAAAAAAAGTTAATCAGACAGACTTTTGTGCTCTCCTAGGTCCAAAAATGCTTATTATGTACTCTAAAAAGATAGTTACCCCACAGTCTTAGATAATATATTTTATATATCAAGTTATAACAAATATTTATTTTAAAGAAATTGATGAACTAGACTATTATCAAATTTCTTGGCAAGTATTTTTAGCAAAATCTTGCCAGTCGTGCAGCTGCTATTCTGCAGGGAAAAGTACTCTGGATTTGGTCCGTGAGTGTACAGGGAAATCTTAGCAGTAATGGTTTTGATTTTAGGGGAATTGCGTCTGAGAATTGCAATCAGATCTGATCTGTTTTGTGACCTTATTGCCTGCATGCCTGTTTTATGTGAAAATTAGTACCTGACATTTAAATCTCAGCCAGAGAAATCCGTAGTAGTGTGCTTTTCTATAGCTGTGATTCTATCCCCTGTTAAACACATCTGTGCAGGGCTTCTTGACATGAAGTAAAATTTTTCCTGCCTCTATTTTAAGGTTGCCCTTCATCATTTCAAGATGGATGGCTGTTACTTGCTCCTTCCTAGTTCGTCCTACGCAGACTGCCAGATCAGAGTCCTTTTTCTTCTCTTCAAGTTTTCCCCTCAAATCCTAGGCTTGGTATCCCCCATCCTCCTGATCTTCTGTAGACCTTCATCCAGTGTTAGCGCTATGTGGGCTACCAAGAGGTTTGGTCCCTGTCCCTGCAGTATCGTTACTGGTCATGTCCTCTTCTCCTCCACCCCGGGCCCCCTTATTAATTCTGTTGATCTAGCTGTGCCTGTCCATTGATAGTTTGTCATTGGTGCTTTTTTTCTGAGGAATCTCAAATGCCACTTTGGTGGTGGAGTACCAGTGAGAGGCTGCCAGGCAAGCTGCAGCAGGGCGAGCCTGATGGCGATGGTGTGACGGTCTGAGCTGCCAGCTCTCCCTGCTGCTTCGTTCTCCTAAACCTCACTGCAGCTGTAAAGGGCTGGGGCGGGAGCTGGAAGCTGGGGAGCGCTTAGAAACAGAACTACCAGCCTTGTTCCTCCTGTTGCGGCCAGTTGGGCAGCTGGTATTTTCCATGAGAAACTGCTCAGTGGTTTGCCAGGTGAAATGCGAGCGGCCTCAGGTGCAGCTTTCTTCCTGAGGACAACTCGGAGCGTGGTTTGGGTGACAAGTTGGGATTCTCTGCTGAAGAGAGCGGCTGGCTGCAGCCATGGTTCGAGATGGCAGCGTTGTGGTCTTTTTGTCTGTGGTGCTCATCATTGTGCCTCATTCGCTGTTTACATTAAGTGCTACTGCAGTACCTTGCTCATTGTGGCCACCCGGATCAGTGCTTGAAGTGTGTGAGGAGTGGAACGGGCTGCCTGCCGTGACCCGGTATGACGGGGTGGGGAAAAATCTGGAATGTGGAGGGACTGGTGACAGCCTCGTGTTTGGAAGCCTTGCAGGGAAAGGTGGGCTGAAAGGCTCAAACTGGAGAAAGTCTTTTCTGTGATTACGCAGTGCTGAGATGGAAGCAAAAGTTCTTTGCATAATTTCTTTACTCATAATGGATGATTTTACTTTCTGGTTGAATTGTTTTTCTCTTCCTGGTGAGCAGCAAACATGTATCTTTGGGTTCTTAAAAGTCAGCAGTGTTTTTGTTTTGTAATAAGAATAGAAGAGAACAGCTCAGTTGGAAGGGATCTCCAAAGATCACCTGGTCCAACAGCCTGACCACTTCAGGGCTAACCAGAGGTTCAAGCACGTTATTGAGGGCATCATGCAAATACCCGTTGAAAAGAAAAAGAAACAGAGAACTGATTCAAGAAAAACAAAATGTCATTTCACTTTAAAAATAAACGTGCTCTTGAAAGCTATTTAAATATGCTTAGAAAAGAAAAAATGAGTGAAAGAAAATCCAGCTCCTAAGAACAAACAAAAATTTAAAATAAATGTATTTAGAACTGCAAATTATGATAGTTTAGGAACTGAGGAACACCATTTAGGTTAGAGAACTAATAAGCCAAATGAATTGAATCATTTAGACTTGAAATCTTAAATTTCTCATCCTTAAGATGAGAATTCGTTGCATATACCTTTCAGGTTTTAATAGGGAAGGCAAGAGATGGTATAAAATGAGAGATACAAGGAAGCATTTCACGACTGGTTTTGACACTTGAAGGAAAGCACGCATTCACAGTAATTTCAATTTTGCTCGATATCGGGGTTTCAGTTTTAGCAAGGTGCTCGTTTCAGAGAAACTCTGAACTTTATCCCAGTCAACTTAATGCTGACTTGGAACTGACTGCACCATCAGAAGCAAGATAAGTTATCTCCTGGATCTGGAATGGGGAGTCCTCCCGTTACTCCTCGCTCCATGGGGTGTAATAGTGGGACAAGCCAAGGATCTTGGTTTCAAATACAGTTCTTACCCAGGCAAGGTGCGATGTATTTCCCTCTGCCATTATCAGTGTCTCAGATGTGACAAGCCTTAATCTTTACAGATTCTTTTTATTCTGCTAGTGTAAACTCTAGACAAATGATGTCTTTTCAGTATTTTGGACAAAGCAAATCATCCTGGAGGCTCTGCAGAAAGGGAAGTAGATTGCAGGCCACAACACAAATTGCTACATCAGTGATTTTAGCACCAGTAACTCCTTTGCGTTTGCATACCCATGTTCTCATGGGCTTTCTTATGCTTCTATGCAGTCTGCTCTGTTTTCCTAAAGTTTCTGGCACCATTCAGTTTTTGCTTATGTAGCTAGATACGTGAACTTGCCAAAGCCCGCTATGCATTCTCTGTACCAGTCACTGTGGCGTGGTCAGACCCAGCCTGTTTCTTTGGTCCTCTGCAGCTGCTGATCTTCAATTAACTTTGATGTCAGACTTAAAAATTTCAGAAAAAAAATAATAGTTTTAGGTGTATAATATGTGTAAGAGCCACAATAAGGTTACCTTGCCAAAATCATTTATAAGTAAGTAAAAATTAGTGGGTGGCTTTGGTGATTTTGATTTTTTCCCAGTCTGCTTGATGCTAGGACAGGTCACAGCTCACCACTCCTTTCTTAGATTACCTGCAGCATTACAGTCATGACATTAATCTATTTTTTGTTAACTCTGTTAAATGAGTAATCTAACCAAATCACCTTAAGAAAAAAAGACACAGAAAGTGTTCTTTTCCCTCACAATGTGGAGCGGGAAAAAAAGGCTGAGCATGGTGACGATAGGTAATTGTAATGTCTGCTACCTTTTAAACAATGGAAGACAGGATGGAGGAAACAGGGATAGAAAACCAGGAAATATAAACCCAGAGAAAGAGGAAAACAAGGGAAAACAGAGGAAGGAGAGCTCATAACTAGGCAAGGGCAAGGCCAAAGGACTGGCACGGGTGGTGGGCGGGGAGTCGCATCGCTTGGCAGCAAAGGGCAAACATCTCCTTGCAGATGGAGGCTCTTCAGTGGCTGCTTGTGGGGGTAAGGACTGGTGAGCAGTAGTAGCGTGTCGGTCACACAGTGCTCGAGGAAAGGCTGCAGGCAGCGTTGTTGGCTCGTTCTTGGGAAGGTGCAGGTGCTCCCCTGTGTTGTTCCTTCCACGCCCATGCCGCTGGGGCAGCGACTTAGTGCTGGAGTACAAGGGCTGACACCAGCAGCCACTGTTGCAGTGCATGCATGTTTGGTAACAGAGAGAAGGGTAAATAGAAAAATACTATGTAACTTTGAGAGCTCACATAAAAGAATTTAAAGGTAGTTGTTTTCTTTTAAATGCTATTTATCTTTCCCACCTAAACCAAGCATGGATTTGTTTTAATAGGCCTTTTCTGCTTTTTATCCTTATTTTAGTTTCCTGTGCAAATGGGCTTAAATGCTGTCTTTAAGCAAACAAGTATTAAACCAAAGAAACGTTATACTTTGGAAATCTCTTCCCAACCAGCCTCTTTCATTTACTGCCTCTTCCATTTCTTGGCTATTGAAACTTTATTCACCAGTTCTTGGTTCTGCTCCCGGACATGCGCAGCTCTGCAGATGACAGACACGTGGCTACAGCTGTCTTTGGTCTGTCCCTGAGCTCCAGGTGCGGCCAGCTGATGGGGACGGCCGTGTATCTGCAGGGGGCAATGTCAGATAGATGTGGGCTGAGTTTTCCTGCCGTGGTTCCTTGTCTTAGGCCCCCAGATGTATGTGTCGTAATTCAGGGGAGAGGAATGTAATACAGGCCTATGAATGCACAGCAGTAGAAATCAGTGAAGTAAATCATTACAAAGTAAGGAAATACTACATTAAGGAAAACTTCACATTAAAAATCTGAACTCATTACAGGTGCTGCTTAGATAACTAAACTTGACTTTTATGTGTAGTGACTGTTGGTAAGAAGCACAACATCTGTGCACAGGTCTCTGAACTGCTTCCTGGGTACCTGCTAGAGGACAGCTGAGTTTGGGATGTGACAGGTGGAACGCGCGTTTGTGTTTGGATTCCTCTTCCAAAAGCCAAAATACGGAGTTTTCTGTTTCTATTGCTTGTTGTGGGATAACCTCAAGACCCTGCAAAGCAATTTCGCCTTTTATTTACTTGTAGTTGTCTCTCTTGCTTTGGGCACAGATGTCATATGGAGGCTTACTTGAAAGGAAGAGGAACAAGAATCAAAAAACAAAACTTGGCTTTTTTTGTGATAGCAAAAAAATTTATTGCCATTTTAGTTCCATTGTTTTAAAGATGTCTGATTCACACCATAATATGCTATTCTTTATGCTCAAATACTGACAGGAACTCCATGGCACTGCAGCCCCTATAACTTGCCTAGGATTCAATGTTCTCTCTGACTTTACTACATTCTTAAAAGCTTGTTGTACCCACCTAACTTTTAGTTGGGCCTAACAACCGGTATTTTAAACTAGAGGATTAACGTTGCTCATGCTTTACCTGTTCTTCGTAACGTGAATTCTTTCACAGGGGACAAATATCCCAGTTATCTCATGTAACTGCAAATTTCATAAGGCTAGTGCCGCCGTCAGCTGTTCCCACAGTGGGCCTGGGGCAGGAGATGAATGATTAAGGATACAGATGTAGATTACTGAAGTAAGTATTGCATTGGTGGGTTCTGAAAAAGGGATTTATTAAGAGTGTATGTACTTTCAGTCCTCTGTACAATTATAAGCTGTTTGGGAGGGGAAGAGTTTTCCATGTATTTGGTAGCTTTTGCCATTATTCTTGATTTTTTTTTTTTCCCTCCCACAGGAGCCAACTTCCACTCCCCCCACCCACCAAAACCCCAAATAAATATTTCTTTGTATGCAGTGGCTGTGAGAGGTCAGTCAGCTCTAACCACAGCTGTGCTGTTACTACAGTGACATGCGATACAAAGCATTATGCTGCTGAAAATGAATTTTACATTAATGTATTTAGTTGCAAATTCTTGAGATTGGAGGGGAGCATCTTTTCGTGCCCACTGGGTAAAAAGAGGGCATTTATTCTTCCCAAGAAACAGAGCAATTAAATATCTTCTTCCAGCACATTACTTAACCATCTGAATACGTAATACTCCGCTCTGGAGCTGTAAATGGTACTTCCATTAGTTCTATGATTTTTCCAAGCACTAGTCATACCCGGGACATGCACTATAGAGTGTTCTTTGGGAATATAATAAACATACTTTCTAAAGAAACTCCAGGCATGAAAACAGGCACAAATTGCATGAAAAAAAAAAAAAAGGTTTTCTGTACTTCTGTGAAATGTTGGTGCTGTTGGGTAGTACCTTCCCTATTTCTGGTCTGTTTTTCCTCTTTACTTGCTGCTACTTAGCGTTGTATTGTGTTTTCAGGCTCAAAGTAGCTAGTCTCTTTTTAAAAAAAAAAAAACACAAAACAACCAACACCATTTTCTGGTATATTATGAGCTTGGTTTATGCTTTTTAGTTCAGTTATGGGTATACAGCATATTATAATAAGTAACGGAAATGCTGCATTACTAATTTTTGAAGAAAGTTAATGCGTTTTTAAGGTAAAATTTCATGTAAGAACACACAAGACCACAATGATCACTTAAAATAACATAATCTAAGTAAATACATTAGAAGTATTCCCTTTAAAAATATATATACTTTTAGCTTTGTGGGTGGGTTTAATCACCTTTTTTTTTTCCAGAGAGAAATCAGAATCAGCAGCTTGCCTTATGCTAAACATTGTACAGTAGGTTATAAGACATCAAAGCTGTTGAAATTCAGCAATGGAGGTAGCAGTAGTTCGCTGCTGCCCTTACAAATTATCTTCTCATCTCACACTGAAAAGGAAAAATAGCTTCATGGTGGCAGCTATTTCTGCAAGGGCAGCTAATGAAGGCATTGGAAAATCCTATAGAAAAACAACACAATTGCAGTCTTTCATCTGGAAAAAAACCATTTCAGCATTATTCCTTACAAAGCAGGAGCCTGTCCTCTGCTACTCTACTCCCATCAGGTCACCTTAGGAAAATATTTTACTGTAGTACTTTAAGCTTAAAATCCAGTTGTCTGTTTAGATTTGTTGTGTTTCATTATGGAGTGTGTCAGATAATCCCTTTTGCTTTAACCAAAAAATATATATATTTTGAACTAGTCCAAAGGTATGGTCATGTATTACTGTAATAAGGATCATGGTTTTAAGTGTACTCCATTTTGGTTTCCACCATGAACATCTATCCCCTCTAACAATGTTGTATGTTTATTTAAGGTATATATATATATATATATATAAATTAAATGTCAGATTTTTTCATTAAGCTTTTTTTAAATTTGAATATAAGCCTTGAGTACTTTATTTCACAAACAGAATTTTAAAAATGCTTTCCTGGAGCGTTAAGTTTCAGAATTCAAGACTATATTTGTCAAATTTAATTTAAAAATATGTAGCTCTTATTGTTTCCTGATATCTAATGTAAATATTTGTAAAAAAAATTCTTTTGTATATTTTTGTGAAAATGTAGTTCCCCAAAAGATAGAAAACATTTAATAAAAAAGTGCGTTCATCTTACTGCTCAACATTTTCCATTATTACAAATAGCCGTTGATATACATGTGGTAGCCCACTGGGAATTTTCACAGGAGCTTCTTCAAATGAGTTATTTACAAAGTGTGTCCAGTAGGAAGAAGTGTTGGAAGGAAAAAAGCGTTCAGCAACAGATTCAGAGAGAGCCTTTGTCTTCCAATTATAAATGAAGATACCTGAAACCATTTACTTTCAAGTGAAGTGGTATTTAATTTCCTAGGGTTTCTGAACAGAGCACACCATCACTGTTTAACTGTTCTCACTTACGAAACATTTTTGTGCCCTTGCTTGCCCCTGTTTAAGAAAGTAGCGGAGGTATGATGACCATTACATGGAAATAATACCCCATTACTCACTCACAAGGAAAAGATAGCTAAGGAGTTCAATCAATGTTTGCCAGGACAATTGTATACATCATACCAAACAGCTGCTTAAAAAAATAAAATCATAGTATGACCTGAATACAGGAATAAACTTCCTAACAACTTCAACACACCTAATCTTAAATGAGAAGCATTACTCAAATAGAACACAGGCTGTGCTTTGAAAGTTTTTAATGGAATTTAAAGTAAATCTATTCTTACACAGACATCTTACAGTGTAAAAAAAATGTAAAACTGCTCAAACTTACAAACTTGGAAAATTAGAGACATTTCAAGTATGCAATCAACTTTGTTTTATGAAAACAATGTATATTAAAAGTTCAAAATGCATGAATTTTTCTTACATCCTTTGCCCCTGGCAGTTAATTGTCCTTTCTGCTACCGGCCGAAGGAAGCAAAGTTCAGTCCCCAGTTGTATCCTTATCATTCACTGAGGGGAAAGAGAGAAACAATTCCTGTAAGTAACCATCCCACCATTCTGTAACGGTGGTTTGAGAACCGTTACCCCTGCGGCAATTAAGACCTTTGCAAATGAGATTAGGTGGAGTAAAAGGCTTAGGCAATTTGAGTATCTTATAGGCCAATGACTGCAGATTTGAGAATTTTGACGCTTATTTATGAAATTGTGGATAGATGACAGGAAGAAAACCTCCTGGCCTGAACAGAGACCTGCCCTGTTCACAAACACTCCAGAGAAGCATCGGAACATTTTGCGGTAAAGACAGGTTGGACAGAAGATAAAGTCATGGTAAAGAGTAACTGGTGTTGGATTTTCAGTCTTATTCCACTAAAACTTCTGGTAAACACAACATGTTTAGGTCAGGATTCCAGTACCTCTCCAAATCCTAACTTCAGGGCACTTGTTTTCCACTGTTGCATAACATTAGGAAATGTTTGAGATACTAAAAACAGCCGGTACAGAGCTTAAACAAAATGGCTGTAACAGGTATCTTTCTTCACACAGTCTTGGCTGTTGATTACCCACACTTTACTTCTGTAAGATTACATTTGTGACTTAAGTATTTGTAAGGCTGGAGCCCCTAGACTTAAGCAAGAAAAATAATTTTAAAAAAAACAACACTTACCTGGTTTGGGTTCGAGTCCATTTCAAGGCATGGCGTGGAGGTACAGTAATAGTTGGATGGTAGAAAGTGCAGTCTGGTCTTGTGCACTGGGTATTAAACCTACAATGCTAAAAATGGAAGCATTTTAAAAGCGGTTACTCAAAGTTGCCTTCTGCACTCCTGAACAAGCTAACCTCAAACATTACATGAAAATCTGTTTTACTGTATGATCTCTCTGATAACTGAATCACCAGCTTCGTAGGCTACTGCCGTCAGCTCAACCCAGTGCCAGGAGGGAATCCTTTTTCACAAATATGAACCGTGAGTTAAATGCTCTGTACCCCCAGCTGAACTGACAGGCGAAACTCCCTTGCTTTAGGGGTTTACAGAGCAGTGACCCATGCATACAAGGTATGGGCACTCCACGGCGTTACCTGAAAGAGAGAGGGAAAAACTATCTGGCTAATATCTCTGAACAGAGTCCTGGGCACCCAGTCCAATTCAGCGTCGCTAGAGATTTTTTTTTAAAAAAAAAAAAAGCACTAAACTTACTGGTTTAAAAATATGCACAGGCACAATTGTCCTGTACAGAAATACCTGAGTTATAAACTCCTGCACTATATTGAAGTCATGTTGATACACTTGGGTAACTGGACAACCTTTCAAGTTCTTGGATACTGCAACATACCCGAAGGATAAGTCGGGGTCTGAAACATACTCCTTCCATGTAAGTCACCGTTCCCCCACAAAGCAGATTATACAGAAATACTTAAAAGAATCTGGAAAACTGTAACTGCCTTCGTATATTCTGTTTCTAAGCTAAAGTTAAAATGTGAAAAGTAAAAGCAAAAGGCCATGCTAATGACATTTCCTGACTTAGTAGCATATTTCAAGTATCTCTGTAGAAAAGAAGGAAAGACATGGGAGAGAACTTACTTTTGGGTGGTAAAATGGACATTCCATTTTCTTACAGGCAGGAAAAAACTTGCACAGCGGACTACTGGAGGATAAAGACTGTGTGGGTAGTGGTGCTAACAGAAAAGAAAAGAACAGGGCCTTAATCAGAATAAACTGTTGTGGTTTTTTTAAAATACGATTCCAGAAAAAAGTAAGTATATCAACCCTTTCACAAGAAATTGCATTTTATAATACAACAAAGCTCTGCAAAAAATATGGGGAGCCTCTGTCACAGCATAACAAGTAGATCTCATCCTGTGGTACAACAGGGCTATGAGGTAATTGTTAGCCTCGGCTCTTCACTACTGCATAACATGGTCATGGGTAATGCTTGGTGCTTAAGTGGTGGTTCTGGTAGGCAGAAGAATTCCTATGTTGAATTCAGACAGCAAGAAGCCTGCTAGTTTAAGCTAACAGGAGCGAAAAGCGCAGGCAGTGCACTTTCCAGGAATACACAGGAGCTGCTGGAACTGACACGGGAGATAAGCACCTTGTGCTCTGCCTTCTGGCCCAGGAACAAAACCGTGCCGTACTGTGAGTCAGGGCTACACCACTTCCAAAAGAGCACGACTTGAGCGGTGTAGAGGCCCTCTGCCTTGGCACTGCTCAAGAACTCAGGAATACCAACCGACATTGCAAGCACAGCAGTTGCATTCACTGGGCAACCTCAATCTCTGAAAGTCATCTCATCATTACATAAAGTTAACTCCTACAGTGTGAGTAAAGAAAAAAAATGTTCACGTATTTCAAAGGCAGAAACTTCTGCTTTCGCTTTGTGTCATAAGCTCTTGGTAACACACGAATCCAGTCTGAGAAACAAATTTGGATAGAACTGCAACACTGGCTAGTCCCTCCACCAAAAGGGACTACTCGTGCCTTGCATAGAGGGTAAGGTTCCATACAGAATCTTGCCCAACGGCATTCAGGGGGTTTTCTGAATGCAAACACAGGTTTTGTTGTTACACTGGATTCATCTAACATTAAGACTTCAAAGAAAATTAAGTGAAATCAAGCAAAAAAAAATTTTTTCACTGATGTCAGTTTCTGCTTCCAGCACGCTATTCTCCCATCAGCACGTTCACGTAAGGCTCAGACAAACAAGAGGTGCTCACCTGGCTTGGGAGGCGGGAGCGGGTTCCTTCGACTGGCATGAGTGTACGGGCAGTCTGGCTTGGTGCACTTTGCATCGTATTTACAATTCGGATGGATGAACAAGCATTTATCAGCAAACTTGCAGTTAGGAAAAACTCTGAGGGAAAAGAAATTCAGATGTCAGCTCATACTCGGAGCAAAATCCCCAAGCAGCTGTTGCACGTGAAGGCCAGAACATCACACAACATTGAGAATTACAGCAGGGCTTGCATGTGCACGTTAAGTTACTCCCAAAGCCAGACGTGTGGACATGTGACATACACTACCTGACCTGCATTCACCTCCCCTGCATACGCTCTACATGCAGTAAATAAGTGAACTACTTCACACTCGGTGGAGTTTGGTGGCAAGCTGCTTGTTGCAAGCTAAGACTTTATTCTTACTGTGCAGGGCAGAGCAGCAAAGGCACAGTAAATTCAGACATTTGCATGGGGAGAGAGGAGGGCACAGAATCCCAAAGTAATACGGCTCATTTATGAAGAGAAAATGTTAATGAATTTAGGTATGTTGGATTTAAAAAGAAATTTCTAATTTTTGAGTAAATGGAGACACCCAATCTGGTAACACTTATTTCAAAGCAGAACTGATTTTTCTAGATCATTGCAGCCTGTGGAAGAGAAGTCCAATGCATAGTGCACATTCCCAAGTTAGCCTTTGCTTTCAAACCAAAAATTACTGCATCACCAAATAACGGAACCCTAACACACCAAAAAGCATCGTGAGGTCTGCAAGAAGAGTGCCCGTTACCTGGTTGCTGTCACTACCGTAACAGATTCACACTGCCTGGGAATATTTACTAACAAAGAAGGCAAATTTGGAGCACTGAAGTAAAAAGAATAATACAACGCCAAGTGGATGAGCTTTGTACTACTCACTTGCAAGGTAGCGTGGGGTGGTGGTACACACACTCGTCTCCATTTTTACAAGCAGGCCAGTACTTGCAGCGCTCAAGCACCTTCTCCTGTTTCTGCAGCATGTTCAATTGTTCCATTTCCACTACAAAGGAAAGAAGAAAACAGTCAAGCTGAGACTTTTGTGGCTGCACATACATTTTGACTTACACAGTACAGCATAATTAAAACTAAAATATGTCCTGCTCTCCCCCTTTAGCTCAATTGTTGATAAGTCTCTATTAATTAAAACAAAAAAGGTCATGACAGTAAAAATTGTTGTATGATCATACAGTCTGATGAGTATTTCCAAAACTACAAAGTTAAAAAAGCCCTAATCTTGGACTTACAGCTTCCTTTTAACTGACAAAAGATTAAACTTCAGCTGTTTAAAAGCAACTTAATTCAATTTATTCACAAATCCAAATTGAGGTGCGAGTCAAAGAGACCAGGTCTCAATAAGACAAGACTAAGAAAAACATTCTTCAGCTGAACTTCAGTTACGCTGCTCTGCCAAGCCATGTGTTAACATAGCCCTGCTTCCTTTCTCCAAGCCAGTGGAATGGAAGGGACGTGGAC
Source organism: Anser anser (assembly GCF_964211835.1). Lineage (NCBI taxonomy): Eukaryota > Metazoa > Chordata > Aves > Anseriformes > Anatidae > Anser > Anser anser. Next base: position 48,549,576 of record NC_139725.1, on the reverse strand, counting down.
TTAAAACACCTACAGTATTAAGACTTAATCTCCCCCACAGGTCTCCCATAATTGCATTACACACTTGAAGATACATGGATCCAGCTGTAGAGTTCTCTACAGAATGTCAATTACTCTTAATTTAGTTCAGAAAAGTTGGAGGCACTGCTACTGTGGAAAATGAAGGTCTTCATAAGAAAACTAGAAAAGCATAACCTTAAGGCAAGTATTCGACAGGCGTACAATAAAACAATATCCTCTATATTTTTCATCATTGTTTCAAAACAGAGTTCTAAGCAACTGAAACACATGCTTCAGTAAACAGTTTCCCACAGTATTCAAAAGGTATCCCAAATAAATGATGTTCACATATAATCGCGTGCTACTTCAGTTCTACTTTTAGAGATTCCGGCAACTGAACTCTGCCAAGACCTTATACTCGAAAGGCACCTCTTGGTATCACGAATCCAGACAGAAGCATTAAGGTTAATGCCAACTGACATATCTGTTAAAGTTCAAGGCACAACAAAACATCATAAAATCTGTCCATCAGCACGGGGACAAGTGATACTGGGTTACCCAGAAGTGCAGATTTCTGTCAATGAAGACAAACTACATTTTCAAAAGAAAACAAAAACTACCAGTACTGAGCAGTGTGGAGAGTTACCTATGTGCGGGGGGACTGCTCTCCTTTACCAAGACAAAGGCCTCTAACAATGTGAGGCCACTGAACCACGCCCTTTCATTTCCCTAAAGGACGTTTTCATATAAAGAATAAATACCATCACTTTGATTTGTGAAGAATTATAGTACCCAGGAGTTCTACCCACAATCAAACCACCACATTACTACCAGATCCTGCTGGAACAAGTAATTACCATCAGAGCTCTCTAGCTGCCTGGTTACAATCTGCATCTGCTGTGCTCGAAGGCCTTTTAATCCTTTGCCTGCACAAATATTTTGGGTAACTGGCTTTAATCCTTCAGTTATGCACATATCTTCCTCTTCTTGATCTGAAAGGTATCCTGGTGGACTGGGCACACCATCCAGTGTCACGATGAACTTGGGACTAGCAGGTTTCTCTGGCTGTGCAAGCTGGTCTCTATCAAACAAAGAAACAGATTTTTATTCAAGCCTCCTTAGCCAAAAAGTGAGTTGTACCAGCAACTAGAAGTACAAGCTAGAGAGTAACACGGCAACAAACTTTCTTTTAAGACTAACAATAAATGACTTGGATTAAAAGTTTGCCTTCTGGTGTCTCTGAAGCACTGGGAAGTAACACAGCATACAGTGGCACACAGCAGAGACTTTGGCAGGTATATTTCTGGTTGTTGCATTCTGCTTAACAGATTGATCAGAAAGCTCATTTACTGACACGCTTGAATAAAGGAAAGCGATTAGCCTTTTAAGGAATTTACACTTTTGAGACCAAAAAAGTGAGAGTAAAAACATTCCTGCAATCATGAACTTTTTAACACAAAAAACAGGTGTCTCCTCAAAAACACAGGTCAGCATGTTACAAAACAGTGGGTATAAAAGTTTTTTGGGTGAAAAGAGAGTCTTGAAATACAGACACTAAGAACTTTAATGCTCAGCCTGATCAAAAGATCAGTCTAGCCTGTTATCCTGTATCTGACAGCAGTCAAAGGGGATAAAGAGTAAAAAGAAAAACAAAACAGGAGATGCACACGTTTTCTCCACTCTTCCACTGTCCCACACATTTCACCCAAGTGATTTCCTGAATGGGGTGATTCTACACATTTGGTAACTATAAACCTTGCTTCTCCATGAAATCGGGCTAAAAGCAACTACAGTCTATAATGCCTCTAAAAAGAGAGAAAAACAACACTAACAGCATGACTAGCCAGAACTTTGAAGTTAAACAGCCAGAAACAGTTCTGTTCAGAAGCAAAAATTCACTCCTGTCTTGTAGCACGAAGTCCCAGCTGCCAACTGTTAGTTATCCTTTTGGTTTGTTCATCGTTTTCATTTTTAGTTAACACAGGCTGTTTAAAGCCAACCACAGGAATGAAGTGTAAGTTTCTCTAACACAATGAGGGAGCACAGCAGCCCACAGTGATGTACCTCACATCGCTCTGGGTGGTTTTCACTTAACAGGTAAGGTGCATACACACACAGATAAAATTATCTGGAAGCAGGAATACCAAGTCCTTTAAGAAATTAGAAAAGTATGCACTGTTCATTCCTTCAAGTAAATGAAAAAACATCCACAACACATCCTTTGCAGCTGAAGAGAACTTTAAACTTCTCTTGGCTGAACTTGTAAGGTGCCTTTAATCACTTGTCCCCATGCTACTTAACTGTTTCTTGGCTTATGGTACTGAGCTATGCAGAGAATGTGCTGTTTTCCCCCCAGAAAGGCACTTCATGAAGAAAGGTAATCCCAAGGTGAAACAGATCTAAACTAAAGGTTATTTATGCAAAACAAGTATGTAACTAAAATTTCAAAAATCTGAACAGCTATGATAAAAAAGAGAAGCAGAAGCCTATTCAGTTCTTTCTTCTGTTTTCTGAAAATCAAAGACAAGCTCAAATTACAGCTGGCCCTGGGAATTCTTTTCAATTTAAAAGGACTTCTGGGGCTTTGCCCCTGCTTCCCCTCACTCCAGTATTCAATGTTGATCCATTTTCCATGATTACACAGATCTTGACCTAACCTACAAATCACAAGAATGGATCAATTATTCCATTAAATCTCAAGCAAGCATTCTGACTAGTAAGAGTCCTAAAAAAAAAACAAAAAAAAAAAACTTTTTACCGTGTCTGTATTAGACGCCCTGAGAGTACTCGTATTGCCTCTGTGGCCCTCTTTCCCAGTTGCTGATTCTGTGGCACTATTTCCTCAGATAGCTTGGGCTTCTTCAGGATAAATGACCTAGTGTCTGTATGGACCATAGATTCTGCATCATAGTAGTCTGAAATGGGAGAAAAATTACATAGAAAATAAACCAGAGAAAAATAATCATGTAATTGTACTCTACCTTTTGGCATAATTAAAAATTAAAGTATGTAAATTAAAATTTACATGGCCAATGCGCTAATTCTCTTTTGTTTTAGATTCTTATCAGCAACTTCCAGAAAACATTTTTACTTCCTTGCGTATTCTACAAAAGCAGGAGCCATAGCCCGTATTAGGCCTGATCGGGAAACTTTGTACTGGCCTGTAACAACGCTGTGCTGAAACAGCATTAAAGACCCATACACACAACACCTCCCAGGCTTTGAACACATACTGATGTAACACTTGTTTTCCTTAGACATGTAGAGACTGGGAAAATACTAAAAACAGTAAAATTAACTGAAAATGAAATTTTATTTTAGCATTGCCTGGCCAGTGCCTTTCAATTTGAGAACGAGCAATTTTTTTTTTAGGAATAAAAAGATCACAAGACTTAACCTGGAGTTACTTGCAAGGTATCCTCAATCACAGGATCAACCTGGAGCCGAGAAGAGAGCTCCTTTTGTTCAGCTCCTAAAATAAGCAGAAATTAGGAGCGTATTTTACTACATGTCAAAACAAAACTCTAGATTAATGAATAACACTATAAATGAAACTACAAAACTGAAACATACTCTCCCCTAGTTCTTCTGATTAAAAAAGATCAAAACCCTTTTACAACTCCCACAAAAAATCCACCATTCTCAGAGTTAAGAACCCCTCTCCACAGTGTTTCAGAAATAACAAGTTTTCTCCAGACAGATGGCATGGCAAAATCCCAATACTGAATGACTCTTTCCCACTATTACGACTCAGTGAAAACTTGGTCTGTGGATATGGAAACTTACAGAGGCCAAGTTCTTCCCTCCTCCTTTGTGGAGGTGTTGACACACACATAGGAAAGCAGCTAACTACAAGGGACTACTTTATGGTCTTCTCAGAAAGAGGAGAAACAAATCATAATAGGAACATCCTACATTTGACTGATGGTTTGAGAAAAAATATTTTGCTTACTCTAAGTTTCTTAAGTAAGCTGCCATTTCCATTTCAGTTGGAAAAAAGCCAAAATATTTATGCTATATATTTTCTATAAGTTCTTTCAAAAACTGAGAAAGCTTCTTCTTACATATTTTACAGATACAATTCCAAATATTTTGTTGGCAGAAAGATTCCACATACATCCATAAGAAAAATCACAGACTGAAAAAATAGGTCCTTTTGTTTCAATAAGGAATGTTTATGTGAGCTGATGTAACAAAGTTCTTAAACCAAATTTTGCTCAATCTAAATACTTGGTAAGAGTAAACTAACTCCTTACAGAAGCCTTGTCCTACCACTTTACTTCTGCAATTCCCTGTTAACACCCACGCGGAGGTTTCTTTCATGCTGAAAAGATACTTTGATTACCTTCAGATATTATGCCATTTTCCTTCCAGGAGTTTCATAACAGAAGTAAAATATAGCTCACCGTTCACACAGTTACCCTGATACCAGCCATCCTGTAACAGCAATTACAGTACTCTAATACTAACACAACGAAGTAAAACAAACTAATTTTGTGATAACACCACTTTGGAAAGAATCTTCTGATACTTCAAATGCTGCAAATTGTTCCAAACATACAGTATCTTAACTGTCTCACACAAGCTTTACGATAGCATTACTCCTACAACGTATCAAGGAAAAAGTGCAAAGGACTGAGAAAAGAGAAGTCACCCCAACATAAATAGATAAATTCACTTATTGCAAAATTATTCCTCAGTGACATGCAGAATGCTGCATCACCCTTTGCTCACTAAGTAACTCATCTGAGGTTATCCATGCATATAGATACTCCCTGCAGCCACACTTCAGGAAGTTTCCTGGTTTTCAGGCCATTTCCACATGCAACTCTTGATGCTGAGTTAAAAATTAAAAGCATTTCTTTTCTCTTCTCAGCCTGCTGTAAAGTGACATTTGCTGGGATAAATTTTTAAAGAATATTATCAGATGACCTTGTATGCCTTCTGCTGTCTGCTCCTTTGGCTCTTCTACTTGAAGCTGAGAATTCAGAGTAGGGATCCTGCTTTGCACATGGATTACTTCTAACTGAGATTCTTCTGTGCTAATTCGAGCTCTTGGTGCAACTGGAACAGTTTGTTTCTGTGGAACTTTAAATAAAGGTAAATCATTTATATATAACCCTATCACCCAACAGTACTATTTTTACCTATGATGATAAAATCACTCTAAGTTACACACACACACCAAAAAAATTCCCTTAAGTATCTGTTTAGACAAAAAGGGTCTTTAGCTACCTGTAAGATCCTCACTGTGAAAGCACACATGTGAATGTGCACAGAACACTCAGTGAGCTGTATCTTGTCTAGTTGTAAGACAAAACAAAATCTGCTACTAAAAGCTGAGATGCAGCATAAGAAGGATTAGGGTGACCTCACCTATTCATTCATCACTTCTACACAGAACTAATTTGCTAAAAACTTTCTTCTGGTACTGAAATCACTTTTTATTCCACCTTCTTCCATATGAGCAATCTTGGATTGTCAACATGTACTTCTCACACTGTCCCAGAAATGCTGTGCTAAGTTGCTTGCAAACAGAATATAAAACTTGATGACAGTAGCACGGAATTTGGGGGTATGACAGGATGACAGGTTGGCATCTTTGCCTGGCTTCTGCCAAGATTGTTAGAACTGGTTGTAAAAAGCTAAGCATATTCTTTTCTTGGCTGAATATCACATCATAACCTCTGACACGTATAATTAAGATATTGCTCAGTACTGGGTTTATCATTTATGATCTTACTGTTTTGTTTTCCCCACAGATTGCAAATCAGTTAATTTCTACATTCCATTCAAAATAAACAGATATGAAATATCGCTACGTTAAATCACATTCATTAGAACAATCCTTCGTTAATTTTTCTTCAGTTCTAAGCTTGGCAACAAGCTTTACTACTCAACTATACAATTTACTCTGATTTAAACCCAGCTCACTATATCCAGTGTCTAACATGCACTGACATCTCTTCCAATTCAAGAGCTTTTGAACACTGACGACTCTATCACATACCTCATGCCTCTAAATCAACTTACCAGCACTCACACAACCTTGAAAATACAACTACAATAAAACAAGGAACAAGTTCACAATGACATTTTGTCAATTTGTTAACGTGGAAGGAAGATACGTGTTTCTTACAGTTAGTTTGCAGGTTTTGAGAGGGAGCAGGCAAAAGATTTTGGACAGCACTCAGGCTTCCTTCAGATAGCATAAAAGTCATGGTTTGGGTAGTTCAGTGCAGTTTCCCTTGCCAACAACATGCAATGCTTCATGCTGACGGCACTGGATTTATTAACACCCCATGAAATGACAGCACACGAGGTTAACGCCTAGATTTGCCCTTCTTCAGTTGAAGTCCTTCCTAGCTAGGAAAGCTGAAAGCCATCACACAGGCAGCTAACTGCTCAGTTGCTGTACCAAGTGCAATTCTGTATCTAAAACCACTGAACTGAAACTGCAACCTCCTTGCTTAAAAAGGATACAGGCTGACATACCATTCAGTAGTTATTTTAATTACCTATATCCAGGGCATTTTGATTTTTTGCTGTTTGGCTTTTTTCTCCTCCCCTCTCAGAAAGAAAGAGAAACAGCAGCAAACAATTAGCTCCAACAACTTGACTAACACTGAGCACTTTCTCCTCAGCAACTATTCACATTTTAGAAAACTTCTGGTGCTTCCGATTTGCCTCTGTGCACTTTACAGACTTATTATCTTGATTAATATATTTAAAAAACCTCTTTCCTCCCTTGTTCATGCTTTCATAATTCATCACTGAACTTTACTGTAATGTACACAGGACATGGAAAATGCTTTATGTGTATCACTGACATGCACTATTTAACATTCTGTTTCATCTCTAAGTGCTATGTTTAGCTTGGATTCATAAAACAGGGCTTGGAAGTATTAAAGCTCAGCACAAACAAAAACGATGCTAATTACCTGTGGAATAATTAGTTGTTTTTGTAACCGATTCCTGTGCTTCGGAGATTGCTTTCAGTATTAAGTTCTTATTGGCTTGTTTGGAAGGTGGAAGTGAAGGTCTAAGGGAGATGAAAAAAAGAAAAGTAACCGTAAATGAACTGCAACAGCAACCGCATCTGTGCTAAACACAGATATTTCAACACATTAACAAGTTACACATAATACAAACAGAAATCAGCGTCTAAAACCTCACTTTTTGGATGTTTGTTTTCAACTTGTTAATCTGTTCTCTGAATGGACTGGGATCTACAAAATGCTCCCAAGAATGGAAGTCCAGAGGCCTGATTTTATCTCACATGTAAGCTGCTGTATAAACATGCAACACCTGAAAGGCACAACTTCTGCCTCTGCCCCCCACATTCCCGTTACCAAGTCTGTGTTGGCACTAGATAATTATGCAGCCGTGTCAGGCAGCAGGATCTGGAGGAAAACTAACTACCAAAAACATGTTAGTTGTAAAAAAGGCTTTCTGTTTCTCTTTGAACACTAAGGAAGTTCAAATCAAACCAACATGCTGTGGTGTTGAAGATAAATTCAATAAAGTGTATCAGCTTCAAACAACTCTTATACAAGCTAGCCTTGCAGATCAGTAGAACCAAATCTTTCCTAGCTTAAACATTCTTCCTCTTACTGTTGGAAGTCAGATACACACCACTGATGGACCTTGACTGACACCTGACATTCAGACAGAATTGGAAAGGGAGAAAAAGAAGAAAAAAAGAAAAAAAATCTCAATTTTTAGGAAAAGATAAAATAATCTTAAAGAATAGAGCAACATAAAGAAGGAAATTTCACTGAAACAGATCCACGAATCCCACTTGTTTGTCGTTTTTCAGTAACAGAGAATGAAACCATGTCAAAAGGCTCAGTGTACAAGAGAATCAGATTTGTCTGATCAGAGACATTTGGTTTGAAAACTATTCCTGAAGTAAGAGAAGATAATCAAAACTCCTAGGAAAATTATGATACCATGTTAAATACCTGGTCCGAAACTTGCCAACATTAACATTCTTTTGACATTAAACTTTTCCCAAATAGTGTAAAATTTCACACTCAAGTTGCAGCTTATGCACAACAATAAAAACAGGTTTTAGAGTTAGTGGAAAAAAGGCAGTGTGACGAGACATCTCACCCACAGAGTTGTGAGACAGTATGAAATATAACAACAGCTTACTGATTTTTTTCTGTCAATTTTCAAAACTGCAAACAGTTTTCATCAACTTTCTCTTTCAAAGTTTTTGTTCACTATTTTTTTCTGGAAGCAGCACGGAATCCCTGAAATCTTAACTACCTTCTTTCTGGCTTTGCAGGTACAGACACACTGCTGGAGATGCTTCCTGTTCGCGACCCATATTCTTCTTCCTCCTCCTCCTCTTCACCATCATTACAGAATTTTTTCACTTTGACTACTGAGCTTACAACAGGCAACCTTCTCTTCCTGGAGCTTTCTTCCTACAACAAACAGAACAGACAAAACATTTCATTTAGCATAAAACATTAGTAAGACAGCAAAGAAAACATTGCTATTCTACTTACAACCAGAAGATGGAGAACTTCCATTCAAATTGCATGAGTCTAAGACTAGTATGTTAGGTGCAGAAACAAGTGAGGGCACTTAGAGAGCATGAAAATCAAATACACTTACACTGAAATCTCATTAAAAATGTAACAGTAAAATGTGAAAGTAAAACAACACCTAGAAAAGGAGAAGAAAGACTAAAGAAGACAATTTATCAAACATCTAAAGAAAAAGGAGGGATTTTCAAAGCAACTCGCAACAGCCTTCGAGGCGCAACTATTAAAAGTTTTATGGAGAAAAGTGAAATAACTGAGAATGACTTTCTCCTCTGTAGTAACTCTAATTCTTAGATTGGTATAAAGATTAATTTCTAGCAAGCTGACACATTCCAAAGGATGCTAGCTGCTTTGCGGAGGAGCCAGCATGGTCCAGCTCAGGAAGTGCAAGTTCCCTTTTCTGAGAGCCACTCACCACCGCTACAATGCATGCAGGGGTGACAAATTTGAATGCTAGCCCATGCAAAAGCACTGGAGCAAACACATATCAATGCTTCCTAAAGGAACCATCACTCAGCACTGACCTACACAGGAGCACAACGAGGCACCTGGCTGCTAGGTTTGCACACGGTATCCTTTGGTACCCCCAAAGAGCAAAAAACATCCTAAGGAATAGACCTGGACTACACTGATACATAAAGATACATGCAATTAAAATAAATAAACAAATAAAGACCTTTTTAAAGAAAAAACTTTCCAAACCACAAGCACTTGTCTGAAGAGTCAGCAGAGTACATCAAAGGTCCACAGTTCTGTCCACAGTTCTCTCCACAGTTCTAAGAAATGCTTCTGAAAGAGCCCTCTTCTAGACATTATTAATGAAATAGTGACTGAAGAAAATTGTCACAAGTCCTTTTTCTAGCATTGTCAAGGAGAGATGTGACTCATTTGTGGAGAACATACATACAGCCTTAGATAAGTCACTGTATTCTCATTCCCACTTCCACAGCTTAAAAAGTTAAGGACATCCGCACACATCTTTGCATTCTACATTTCCGAATAAAAATCACTGCTCTTTCTGAAAGAACTATGAAAGTAGTAGCAGAGAACAATATACACAGTAGGAAACACAAATGCAGTTGGAGTACAATGTAAGTCAAATTTCTGCTTCATCACAAAATTAGCAGCCGTAACAATCTTCATTCCACTCACAAAAGGGCTCTTAACTGTTTCATATGGGTAGTCTTAAAACCATCAGCTGGGACTGTCATCCTGCCTGGGTTAGCCTGGCTCCTCCAGTCAGTATGGCAGCAATCAGCTTTTAGTTTGTGGTTGTACAAAACCCATCCCAAGAAGTGTTTAAATGTCATGGCTCTAAATTGTAAAACAATACTAAAAAGCAACATATCCGGCTGATGGAGACTAAGGTGTACCTAGCATAGTTACGAATAAACAGCACCCCGAAAATACAGATTTACAGAACTGGAGATTTACACAGCACTTACAAAACACCACACTACTCCAATGAGCTAGAGATCAAAATGATTCCCTTTGATTCGTCACACGCATCATAACAATGTGCCAGCTCATTAGTCCAGCTCAATATGGCATGAAGATGTACAAGCTAATTAACTCAGCTCTACAGCAATCTGTGAAGTGATGACACTAAGCTATGCAATCTCTACTTAACGTTGGACCTAGAGAATGAAATCCCAAACCTCCTCGTACCAGTACCAGAAATCCTCTGATTTCCCCAAAGTGAAGACTTTATGGGAAGTGTATACAGAAATTTAGGCTCCTAGCAAGCGTGAAATACAGCAACAGTTTAGATCGTACTAACCTCGCTGCCTACTTTATCAGCACTAAGTTTGGAGGTGGGCCTGTAGCTCTCTGCTAAGCTGCCAAATGCTTCTGGATTGCACAGCTGGACAGTTTCCAAGGACCTGCAGCTTTGCGTGTCTAACTGCCGGCTCCCCTGCAAGGTGCCCTGCTGGGACAATCTGTGCACGTGCACACTGCCATCTGCACTCCTGCTGCCTGGTGGCCGGTAGATTTCAGCGGTAGGACGAGAAGAACCGTAAGTTACAGTTACGGTAGTTTTTTTCCGCGACAAAGGGTTCTCCTGCACAAAGTTTAGGTCTTCATCAATTAGATCATCTGGCTCAGGTTTGATGTCAATTACAGCTTCAGAAGGTGACAGTTCCCTCAAAGGCTTGACTGTAGACATTAAGCGGGATGCAGAGCCATCTTCAGAAGACTGCCTGTTAAAATGAGAAATTGCCAAATATTACCTCTACAAATAAAGTTCTAGAAAATTCTGGCTTCTAAACAAAGCCAGATGGGAAGAATCATGAAGGTATTATTTCTCATACATATCTAACACACTGATCCCTATTTTTAGTTTGGTTAATTAATCTAAGCACATCTGTTACTTAAAGAAATAGAACTGAGTTCTTGATTTAATGTTTTTATTTAACAAATTATAGGAATGCTTCACAATGACTACCACGGTCACACAACTCCTAAAGTCTTAATCTGTGCCAGGAAACGATCAGTAGCTTTACCGTGAAGCAGCGTTTCTTTGTTCCTGTGAACTGGTGGAAACTCTGGAGTCATTTCTTTCTGTCCGAGTGCTGGAAACTGCAAGAGGTGGCAAGACATCCTCACGCCTCCTCTCATCACTCACACATGAACTGCTTTTGCTGGAAGGAAGGTTGCTCTCAAAGATATTAGATTCTGAAGATTTTACGCTTGTTGGTTCTGCAGAAACAGGTACCTTTCATTTTATATCAAAGCACAGCAATACAGATTTTGCAATAAATGTATCAAGGTAAATGTAATAAACAGGACATTTCCCAGATGAAAACACTACAATCTTACAGAGTTTTCAGCTCAAAACATTAGGAAGAAACACTCAGGATTAAATTTTGGACTCTGAAATAAATTCTTTATCTCAAAAGAAAAATAAAAACCCATCTTCTAAAAAGTGAGGACCCAAAAATACCATTGAAATTTAAAATTAACAAAACAGTCATCTAAGATCTTAGTGGAAACTAACTTAGAGCAACACTACATCAAAAGATAAATCCAGTTTCACTCAAAATTCATTTTCTTACTTACCAGTAGTTACAGACCGCAGCTTATCCAAAACACCATGGAGCCTGAAATAGATGGGGGACAGAGAAGGAAGCAAAAGAGAAAAAGGAGAAACAGAAGAACTTTAATTCAAAACGATAATCTTTCAGAAACAACCTTTCCCCACCAATAAACATCCCCACCCAAGCATTTCCCCACCAATAAGCATTTCCCCGCCCAATAAGCATCTCATTTATCCAGAGCTTCACTTTCCATCAACTGATAACGTTGGATTTAAGGAAGGGTTTAAATAAATTGCCTCCAGTGAGCAAACTTCACAGATGCAGGTAGGGTATTCATCACATCAGCTACTTTTGGCATTTTGTTCATTTACCAAATTAAAGCCAGTACTTTCTACTGTTCCACTACAATCAACAGTGTGAATTAAATGTCTTCAAAAGGATTGACTCAAATTAATATAGAATCCTAGGGTATAGGCTAGGATTTTACTTCATATATGAAACTTTAATTACACAGCAAAGTTAAAGAGAATTCTAAACAGAAACCTAAAAAATGTACAATTCAAAGTACTTAATTTACTCAGGATTCTTCCAACATGCTTTGTGTATATTAACAATATTCTTCGAGACATATTGCTGAGCAAATACTTTTCAGTGAGGTGCCAAATTTGCTGTTCGCCTGTGAAAAAGGCACCAAGCTGAAGCAATACAGAAAATAAAAAGGCTAGAAAATAATCCTTTAAAAATACACACTCATTACAGAGAGAAAAAATTAAAAACAAAAAAACACATTTAAGTGCACATCCTAGTTAGAATTCAAATCTGATCATAGGCAGCTCCATAATTTAGGCTGAGTGTTAGAAAGGTGGCAAGGAACAAAATCATATTGAAAACTGGAAAAAGTTAAACTGCATGGCAATATATGGAAGGCTTTTCACTAGAAGGCTGTTAAAAATGTTGTCAGCTGAACTCTGCTGCTGTGACCACGGTGTATCAGCTTTCACGCAGATCTGTGGATATCTGACCTGACACTTGGTTCAGAGTATGAAGTGCCGGCCAACCAGCAGGAATGTCAGCTCTGCCACAGAGCTGCTGTGAAACTTTTGCTAGATGACCCAGAATTACCAGCTACAGAGAGCTACCAAGGAGGGAGGACCTTGTTGAGTATTTAACTTAGCCAAGACTGAGTGCTTAAGAATGTAATAGTTCTGTGTTGCCTTTAAAAGGAAAAACAAAACCAAACAAATAAACAAAAAACAAATAAACAAAAAACATAGAAATCTCCCAATTACACCACTATAAAACTTTTTTCTCCACCAGTCCTTATATAGCTTACTGCATACATTTCATCTTGTTCTCTTTTCTTTCTTTTAACCAATACCTACTTCATTATCTAATAAAGCATTCTGAAACAGAATTGTATTTATTAACAAATGCAGATACTGAACTGAATGACAAGACTCATTACATGTGGAATTTATACAGGAATCATCAAAACCAGTGGAAGGTATAACATCTACGTATAGTTGATATCCACTTCCAAATACAAAAAAAAAAAAAATTTGATTTCTCTCTTCTGTCAAAATTCGTTTTCTCTATGTCATTATTATTTTTTAATGAAGCTTTGGTTTAATCTACAAAGCCATAACTGTTTTCTGCTACATATTATCGCGTTATTTCTTAGCATGCAGAGATTCAGAGAAAACCCTAGTACTAGAGTTAAACTCATCAGTCTGTTAATTTGTCTAACCAATCCCCAACATTACTACAAGACAACTGCATGACTTACTGCCACAGTAAATTCCAAAAATTTTATCTAGGTGGGTCAAAAGAGGGAATAAAGCAGGTATATACACTGTAACTTTAAATTGAAAAAAAGGGGGTACACTGTTAGTTGCACTCACCTTTCTTATATTTTTGACAAATGCCAAAAAAAATGAAAACTTTGAAAGCAAACTTAAATTATACCCATGTCACATAGAAATATTTTGGTTTAAATAATTAATACTGTTAATTGTTATAACTGGAACTAATTTTTACTCTTTGTCAATGTTTATAGCTTAATAACATACCCAACTTCTAAAATGTTTCCTCTTTGCTATTTAATTGCATAAAAGCTCCTAACCAAATAAAGGAGAACCTGACTAATCACACAGACGTACTGGAAATGACTGTAATCCCTCAGTATGAAAATTATGAAGGAAGCAATCAGAAAAAGCAAGAAATATGCAATACTTCTCTCATCTATACAAATCAAAGCAATATTCCTTAAGACTGTATTAGATTAAAGACTCAAAAATAAGATTAACTTGAAAAAATACACAACTCTGAAAGCCTGAAAAAAATCTCTGGAGTGACATCTGTTTGAAGAGTCTGCCTGGCTACTTTGAAACCTGGAGGTTAAAGTAGTAGAAAATGTATGAGAAATACTGTACTGGCGAAAGCTCTCGTGCAGCATAGCATTAGAATTAATTCACAACTGTCAGGAGTTTAGGGGGGGAAAAAAAGTTCATCTGTTGCTCATTTCTCCTCTTCACAACAATTCTGGGGTTCTACTTTTGTTTTGTATAGCTGGGTGCTGGCGATAAATAAACAGCCTGAGAGGTGGGAATACCTAAACATTTGGTGCTAAGCCTTGTCAAAGACGGTATACAGAATTAGAGTCACTGCTCATCTGTCCTCTAATTCCTCTGTACTACAGCAATCTGAAGCACTATTAGCATAAAAGCAAGTAAGTTGTTTTTTAAAGAACTACCTTTAAAGAACTAACTGAAGTATATAAAACTCTCAGAGTGGGCTTTGCAGGATTTTTTTTTCAGTCAACATTTGGCCCTCACTTAAATGAGCATTTCAAACTTCATTCAAAAATTTGACTGCACTTATGAGCAAACAAAGAACATAAGCCCTCCAGCCTCCTGTGACACTTAATAACCACTGCAATAGCCTAACGACTGACAGAATAAAAATGATTTATTGAAGTAAAAAGGTTTTATTAATGTAAATTACACAATGGGGGATAAATAACTGTTTATATTCTCACGGCTCATTTATAGAAAAGAGTCCCAATTACTGGTAAGATCTGTGACAAGTAGCTTACAAACATACCATACAGTAAACCTGACAGTATTGTTTCCAAGGAAAAGGGAAAGGTCCTCTGTCATCTGCTCCTGGCTCTTCTTGTTGGCCACCATAACCATAATATAATCAGGGAGTTCTTCATCTAATAGAAAGAGAAATATGTTGTTATAAAGTATAAGAAAACATAAAAGATTAAACAGATCCTTAAACAAGTTATCAGAGCTTTTTTTCCAGGTTTTCTACAAAGCCTCTGTAGGCAGATTGTTAGATAAGGAAATTAACAAGGCTTCCACTTCATCTGAGGTTTAATAGGACTTTCAGCCACAAGTGAAAAATAAAAGATCGTCAACTTCAGTAGAGCAGAAGCTGAAAATAAGATCAAAGCATTTAAAAAGTAAATAAAATAGGAAAAGGACAAGATAAAAGAAAGCCACTCTGTTGCTGGAATCCTTTTATTGGAACACTAACAAGCGTCTACGATTTTCACGCCTTCAAATATTGCCAAACACAGCACCTTAGCCTTATGAAAGGCCAAACTAATAAATATTCCTTTGAACAAATCAAAGCCATAGCAACTTCCAGATTTTCCATCTACAAAAACGCTGAATATCAGGCCATAAAACAAACAAACAAAAAACAGCAACCCTGAGTCTGATTCTCTATCTCCCCACTGCATGCAGTTTCATACACCACGTGAAATCCACTCCCACTGCCTGACACAGGGTTCCCCTACCAATCAGAATTGGTAGCAAAGTGTTGGGAATCTAACGTTAATACATTAAAGGTTTGGGGATGTTGGTGTTTGGTGTTTTACTTTACCCTAGCTCTGGTCTACTCTGAAAGACTGAACAGACAATTGTTGCTTGAGGGCATTAGGTATGCTTCTTGAGCACGTATTTCGATTTATTTAATCAAACACCTCATGCTCTCCAATACTGCTCCATGGCATGAACCTAAATACAGAATGTGAAAACAGTTGGAAATCCACTTCAAATAGTGAACTTGCACTAAGGCCCTAATATACTTGTTCTCAATTCATCAAGTTAAACCTGTACACAGTATTATGAAGACCTAAAAATTAAAAATCTTAAATAGAAATCAAACTATAAATCAAATGAATTGCATTTATTCTATATCTCTGTACCCTAGAGCACAGAAACAACATCCATACATTGCACCTGCACTCCACTGTCACTACTCAGGTGTTCCAGCACAATACACTTCTAGCCTAAACCCTACCTTTTCTTTATTTTATTTTTTTAATGTATGCTACAAGTTGCACAAGCTGGACGTGCACCCAGATCAAGGAACTCACTGATATTAAAATTAATTTTATTTTTTGGCCAAGCTACTTTTAAACTTGACCTGCTCCTCAGGTGGTTCAATATATAAAGTAATTTTAATTACAGATCAAAACATGAGTTAGCACAATTACTTGCAACAGGACAACAGAAGGACAGAAAGAAAATGACTACTGCTCTCTGTGATTGTGTTGGCTAATGTCAACTTAAATTGTATGTAAAACCACAGCCTTCTGATAATTTTCATAGTTGATGAGTATTTAACTACCTTTACTTTGACAAATGTGAACTTTTCTTTTGTGAGTTCTAGACAACAATTTTCAGCACGTCTTTGTCTAGAAGACTTTCTGAAAAAAAAGTATGAGCAGTTACAGAAACAAAAGCATGGTTCTTGCTCACACGGGTTGGAATGAGGAAGAAAAGATTTTTACCAGTTTCGTACAAGAACAAATAGAGGATTCTTGAAAAGCATTATTTGGAAAGTTGTCCCTAATCCTCCAGTCGAGAAAAAAACGCTGTAAGATAACAGAAATTAGGAAACAGTGGATTAAAAACAAAAAAGAGGCCAAGGGAGGCCAGACTTGGCGATAAAGAATACAGTTATTTGAAGAAGTTCAGAAGCTGACCGAGAAGAAAAGGCAGACAGTGGATGATGATCTTGGGAACTGCCTTCTGAAAATAACAAACAGGAAAAAAAGAAAACCAGAGAAGGAATAATTATCCATAATTGGAAGCAGAGATCACTAGTGTTCTACTTGCATCTTTGTATGAGATATAAGAAAGATTTTTTTCAAAAATGCAGGAAAAAGCAGACAAAGAATCAAATGAAACCTGAAATGATGATTAAAAAATTGGTCACTGAAAAAGACAACTTGAGATGGTGACAAAGAAGACCTCACAATGAAAAAATTCTAAACAGGGTTCCTTGGAACCTGCTGAGCTCAGAAAATCTACTCCAGGCACTCCACACTGCTCATACACATCCCTTCACATTCAAAACAAAATCTTGATCCTATCTCTATGATTTCATAACATGTTATTTCATCAACGTTAGCGTAAGGTAGCTCTTAGTTTTCTCCTTAACAGTCAAGATCTTACATTTTGCAGAGTTGTGCTACATATTGTTTCTGACATGGCCATTCCAACTCCTAAAACAGTCAGCCTGACTCTGCCTCACTGTAATATCCTTCCTCCTAATTCTGACAAATGCTTGAAATCCAAAACACTGTTGAAAAGACACCTAAGAAAGAATAACTCCATCTCCGAGTGGCCACAGGTAACTGCTGTCATATGCAAGCACTTTACTTTATGTAACGTTCCTTCCTGCACCTCATAGAACCTTCCTTAAATATTCACAAAGACATGTCATTGCTTCTTTCTTTCAAATCCCTTGCAGCCATATCTCACTGAAGGGGGAGAGACTGTTAGCCTTCTTATTTCCTTTTAGCTCTTCATCCGCCAATGTCCAGATGCAGTGTCCTCTTATGCTTAGACTACACATTTTGTGAAGTATTTTTGTTTTCATACTAGTCCAGCACTTCAGGTAATTCACCTCATGCTTGAGGCTTCTGTGTGCAGTAACACGATTAACTATGGGTAAATTCGCTGATCCAGAGAATGGCATTAACTAGCTCCTTGTTTCCTGTTGAACAACAACAAACGTGGGCTGACCACGAAGTAAAACTTACCAACATAAGCCCCCAGCTCCTGCAACTTTCCTTTTATAGCCCCCTAAAACACAATGAAACAGCATGTGAGGGATGGCACAACAAGGTACCTTTAACTGCAAAACAGCGCGAGGTTCCCTCAGTGAAGTTTTCCTCGTTGCCTACTGAAGGCTTTGGCTTAGCAGAGGCCCCGTGCCCGCCCCCAGGTCGCAGCAGAGGGCTGCCAGCAGCAGGGCGGTGAGGCCCGCGGCAGCCTCGCCCCCCGCCCTATTTCCATCCCCCACACCCGGCCGCCCCCTTCTTCAGCAGGGACCACCCGGTCTCACGGGGAGCGCAGAGGCCGACGAACAAACAAATAATAAACGAAAACAGCCCCGCAAGGCTCGGAAAAGGTCATCCCCGGCTCGGCACCGGCACCCTGCCGGGGTCTGCGGCGTGTGAGCGCCCGGTGGCAGCGGCTGGCAGCCCCTGCCCGCCGGGGGGCGGCGGGGGGGCTCGGGCCGCAATGCCCCGGGGCAGAGTAGGGGCAGGGGGAGCGGCAGCGGACCCCCTCCCGGCTGCCTCCCGCAGCCGCCGGTTACCCCGGCCGGGCTCGCCCCGCCGGGGGGGGTCCCGGCCCCTCGCCGCGGCGCCTCTCACCCGGATCTTGCGGCTGATCTCGGTGCCGATCTCCATGGCCGCGGCCTCCCCGCTCGCCTCCCGCCCAGGCCCCGTCGGCCCGGCAGCGCCGCACAGCGCCCGGCCTCCGCCTGCGGCGCCCCCTGGCGGGACGCGGCCCGGCCTCCGCGCCGCCTCCCCTCACCCGGCCCGGCCCGGCCCCGCTGCCGGCCCCGAGAGGGCGGCGAGCCCCGGGCTGCGCTGAGCCACGGGCCGGAGCTGCCCCAGCTCGCTCGGCCGCCCCGCAGCGGGCCCCGCTCACCTCCCGCCCGTCCTTGTTCCCTTCCTCTGCCAGTGCCCGAGGGAGGCCTGCAGCCGCCTCCTGCTTTGTAGCGTACTGGGGTCAGCTCTGGGCCCCTCACCACAAGAGGCCCTGGAGCGTGTCCGGAGAAGGGCTATGAAGCTGGTGAAGGGCCTGGCACACAAGTCCTATGGGGAGCGGCTGAGGGAACTGGGGTTGTTTAGTCTGGAGAAGAGGCTCAAGGGAGACCTTATTGCTCTCTACAGCAACCTGAAAGGAAGGTGTGGGGAGCTGGGGGTCGGCCTCTTCTCACAGATAGCTAGTGATAGGACTAGAGGGGATGGCCTCAAGTTGCGCCAGGGGAGGTTTAGACTGGAAATTAGGAGACATTTCTTCTCAGAAAAAGCGGTCAGGCATTGGGACAGGTTGCCCAGGGAGGTGGTGGAGTCACCGTCCCTGGGGGTGTCCAAGGAAAAGCTGGACGTGGTGCTTAGGGACATGGTTTAGTGGGTGGCATTGGTAGTAGGGTGATGGTTGGACGAGATGATCTTGGAGGTCTTTTCCAACCTTTATGATTCTAATGATCAATAAGAATATGTATGTAATGTAATGTAATGATCAATAAGAAGCCTTAAAATAACACGCTGTTCTTCACAGCTTCGCTGACAAAGGTAAAGTTTGTCTTAAACACAAAGAGGCTTCATCATCTCCTAGTCTTCTTTCCACAAAGGATCACTTGCTGAGGAAGGAGGAGCTATGCAGAGGAAACCCTACAAGGCAGGTCACAGTAAGTAGAAAAGAAGTCATGCTCAAGTCATATCCTTTATCTCCTGCACCAGTGTTGCAGCTTCACTTCATCCAGGAGCGCTGATTTAGTGGGCAGCACCGATACAGAAAGCCCAGCATGCACATATACAGGGTCTTTTAAAACAGTACAAATGCTTAGAGCTTATTTTACCCTGTGGTAACAACTGTATTAATCTCTTTCTGCATCACTGCTCCCAATACAAACCAAGCATAATACAGAGGCACCCTATACTAGTTAATGCTAATGATCTGAGCTGTTTGCCTGACCATACTTAAAACATACTGGTATTACAGTGAGGTACAATGAGTAACAGAATAGCCTAATTATGACATTCCATTTTAACCTTTAACAGATACATTTTGCTCTGTTAAGATTTCAAATATGTTGCATTACTTTATTATTGGAATGGAAAATTACTGAATGACATAAATATGGATTAAATATATTCATCAACTAATTAATAGATTTATTTATAAATTCACAAAAATATGTTCAAAAAAAGCATCTTTTCTGACTAATAACAGAAGCTCACTGCTTCAAGTTCAGCACTGTATAATGTGTAGGAAAACTGTCCACTTTTATTAATTAGTTATTTGGTAGAACATTTTACAGTGCCTTATATGTAAAAATAAACCTTGCAAGCATGAAATTTCAGGCTTCAAGCATGCAGTAGACCTGTTGTATGCTTATTTTTCTAGAACTTGTATGCTTATTTTTCTATTTGTTCCACCTTGTTTCTTTTTACCTTCAAGAAGCATGTAATGATGTATCAAGGCCCAGCTCTCTCTTCAGTTTTTTACAAATAATAAAAGGAATGATGAAAAACAGGGAACTTTCACAGAGCCAAAACATAGAAGTGATAAATAAAGTGAATTTGTTTAGAGAATACCTTTAAGAATCACATGTAGAGTCAGACGTATTCTGTCTTTGCAGTTCATGAAGTCACTGTTTTGCATGGCTAGTGAGTAAATTAAGATATTTTTCTACATGAATTCTTCATTGTTTTAGCATCCTGGGAATAGCCCTTGGGAATAGTTTAGCTCCTGGGAACTGTTTCTGGACTATCTTGTACTTTTATCACAAATGGATAATTCTCCACTAGGCTGAGGAAAACATACATGCATACCACTTTTCTGCCTGGAGAGCGGCTGATGCTGCTTCCTATTGGGCTCACTTCCAAGTTTCTCTCTTTCTTTTTAGTTAGGGCAAAGTTCCCAGAATCAGACCAAGGTGAATATTTGCATCAACCTTCACCCTGTTGACTGATATGCTCAACTGCAATCACAGCTTCGAACCAGAATGGAAAAAAAATCAGAACTGTCCAAAAGGGAAGATGTCAATAAGCTCAAACTGGGATTATCCCTGTTCCACTATGGGCAGGTGTTACTCAATCCAGTAGGCAGAAACTTTTCCATCTCCTTTTAGAAGGGCTGCAGTATTCATCTGTAGGGCATTAGTCTCTTTCTCCCATAGGTTCAACAAGAGAGCAAAGAAATGAGTACAGCAAAGAACGTAGGTGTTTCTAGCCATGCACATCATGGAAGTTGACGAGGGATTGAAAGGGAGAAGCAGAAACACAGTATAGTGCCCTGAGACAATCAGGCTCTGTCTCATTGATGTGTCTGTATAAAAGATCATCGTGTTTTCATGGACACATTTGTCTCAAAAGGTGGAGCAAAGCAGGTAATAGAGAGTTGATGGGGCAAAACATGAGACAGAAAGGGCAAAATGGAGAAAGTATCCTAACTTTGTGTTTTTCTGTACAAATTGGGGTTATAGAAAGCAGAATTTAAAAATGGAGCTCAGGAATAAAGTTTTGATGAGCTTCAAAAACAGAAAATGTAAGCTCTAGAGGAACATATTGGCAATATCCTACCTGTCTTTAAGATGGTGTGTCTTCAACGTAAATGCAAAAGAGAAAATACAGCAAGAAGTAACTATGCCAAGCTAGAAAACTCTAATAAATGTAACTTCCAGGCAGAGAATCAGGCAGGAAATGGGTGTGATCAAGATTTAGAATAGGAAATGGAACAGATAAGAGCATTGAGACATTGTTTCCAGTGTGAATTGTTTAGAAATAGGAGTCACCTCTGTTACACTGAATTTTCATGGCTTGAATTTGTTATGCATTGTACTGGCCAGTTTTCTCAGGCAAGTAGCTACATTTCTGGCCTGTAGTGGATAACTTTAGAAAAGGGTGTCCATTTAGTTTAGCTCAAAGTTAGTTTCTTTTACTCAGTATAAGATTCCTCTGAATGAGTTCTTTTTTTGGCTTGGACTGTTCATTGTAACTATGGTTTGTGTATGAGAGGAAAAAGAGCTATTTCCCTGATCAGAGTCATCTCTAAGAGAAAACTGCTGTGTTTAAGAGAAATAACTTGAAAGAATTCATCATAGTACAAAATTGCCTACATATTTCAGCTCAGATTAGTGTCCTCCCAAGTAACACAGTACTAACATAGTTTGCATAGTAGATCTGCAAGTTAGACTTGCTCAGAGAGTAGCATGTTTGTTCGCTTTACATTACCAAAATACTTTCTAAGTTTTACAGTTGTGAATCAGCATTCACATACTCGTTTTATCTTTTTCCTCATCCCTCACCTGTTTCAAGTTTGTATATACTTTTGCCTGGCTCACACAAAGTGAAGAACCTTAAAATTCTAGATGGCATACAATTGCTGATTTATTTTCAGGTCCACATAGATTTGTAGGACCAGGGTACAGCCCCCTACATGATGATTCCATTCGTTAAACACTATAAATATTACTGAATTAATATGCACTTAATGCTTGATAAGGCAGTTATTATTAATAATTTCTACTGGTGCCTTTGGGAGTTTTTGTGTCTGAGCAAGGGCTGAGAGGTTAGCCTTTTAGTCTGCATATTCTTGCTGTGTATATTGCAAACAGCTGAAACTTTGCAAGGACTTCTGTTTTTAGCTGCAGACATAAATGTATGTGCATAGGTCACTTAGTATGGCACATGTGGATTAAACCCTGAAAATATTTCCAAGCTGTGTAAAAAAATAAAAATAAAAAGACAAAAAAACAAAAACAAACAACAACAACAACAACAGACCAATGGATTTTTTTTGGAAGACATTTGCCTTAATTGGAAAGGCTTAAAATAAATGATCATATGATTAAAAAAGCAAGGATTGCCTGCTATTTGTTGTAACCCCTATTTCTGTAATGCCCCTGTAGCCAGCGAAGCAGCTGTTCATTGCTGACATTCTCCCTGCCAGGCATTCCAACTCTCTGAGGTAATGGGCTGCAAGCATACGGGCCTTCGCTTTAATTCTTTCAGCGTATCCTTCCGCATGGATAGAGCGAGGGGAACGCCTCCAGGAAAAGAAATTAAATGCACACACACACAGGCACACAGAGACAGGCGATTTGAAAATATTCCAGAGAACGCGATTTTGTGCTCCCGCAGCACAGCATTACATGAAAGAGGCTGTCCGAGGCGCTGGCTGGCACAGGTTTATTTTGTTGCAATATTTTCTTCCACCCCCAGCTCTTTACCCAGTGGAATGATATCCAGAGCAAGTTTTTTGAGACAGGAAGTGAGGAATGTTTTCACTATGAGTGATCTGAGAAGAAGGTGGGTTAGCCGAGATAGCAGCTGTTTTGTACGAGAGGAACACAGTAAGTCAGTCCCCAAGGAACACAGATGAGATGGCTCCGCAAGAAGAAGTCTCAGAGCGCTCTGGTTTTTCTTCAGCTACACGTATGTGAAAGGAGACTCGGTGTCTTTGGATCGCAGCAAAAGGTAATGGGAAAACAGCAGGCACAGTAAAACATAGCGGGCGATCTTCTGTGCTGTGTACTGTAAGATTGAGGAGTTTCAAGCATTTACTTTTGGGAAAGTGAAGGCTGTAGAGCTCTGTGCTTCTGGAGGCAGGGGAAGTTTGAGATCTGCTGCACTTATTGCTGCTCTTTTAGTCCAAAAGTCATGTCAAAGATTAACTGGTAAAACAAGGGGAGGGTGGAGTATTCTGATTTTTTTTTTTTGGCTCCTCAAATATCTCTGAACTAAATATACGTATTTTGAGCATTTGAAATAATAGGAACCCTATTTTATCATCATATGTTGCAGTTTTATTTCACATGCTGTCATTCATGCAGGCTGTTTGAAAATTCTTGTAGAGTAAAATGCCAGTTATTGAGGGGAAAATGGGAAGTGGGAGATGTAGGTAAAGGGGAAGATACCACAGCGCTCAGTAATTGTGCTTCAGTCATGAGCATGTTGCTGAAATTCTAATATAGCATTTTTAAAACTACATTTGTGCTGAAATATAAATGTACAGTTTGGCCATGAAAGACATTTTTACTTGTTGCATGAAAATTCCAGGCTTGCTAAAAAAAGGCTTGTTATTTTAGAGAGTCAACTGGGCTTGCAACTTCTGGCAGACTGTAGTTCCTGTTTGCTAAAGTAGCTTTATAACAATGCAGATGTATCCTAACTTAAAACATTACAGAACGCAAGTACGAGAGCACCTAGTATTGCCGAGCGTGCTTTGCATGTTCTGAAAATTCTGATCTAAACTTTCTCCCTATGCTTGCATTGCTACCTGTGTGCACAGAGAAATAACTGAAAGTCTCAGATTGCCTAAAGTCAGTGTTTAGGTGGCTTGTGAATTTCACCTGTCAGGTCAGCCACTGCTTCCTGATATTTTTTCCATGGTCTTTGGGTACTTTTCTAAAGGCCTGATAGGGATATAAGAGTTTCAAAGTCTTTTATGTTCAGTACGTAAAACTGAGGTTAAAACAGCACTGCACTTGTGACTGCAGCTTTCAAAAAGATGAATAAGTCGATTTTGCACATCGCTGTAGCACCAAAGAAAATGTGCGTAATTGTGCACAGAATGTATTGGAAAATGGGCCCTGGGGAAGTGAGCTAAGGTCAGTCAGCCAAAAGTTTCACTGCCAGGAATAAACCCAGTGCGAGATTCTGCTGGCAGTGGGCAGGAAACTAAAAGCTTCTGTCTGTGGAGCATTTCCCACATGCTGCTCTCGGGGGCTGGATTTGGAGGATCAACGTGCAGAGCAAGTAATCAAGTGAGGAGCCGTGCGTATCCCTAATTTTTTCAGGGAAACTTGTTGCTGTCAGTTGTTATGTGTTCTGTAGCCTCAACTAAAAATAAATCCAGTGGTGTTTGGATTATTTCTTTTTTCATCATTCAATCAGTTGTAATTAAGATTTTAGATAGTATCTGTTGAGGTTAGGGACTGTGTGCAGTGGTAAAAGTGCCTCCAGATTGTTAGAAGCATGGTCATGAAGTCTGCTTCTGGTCATCCTTTGAAGTAGTAGAGCTGCAAAGGTGTCACCGAGGACAAATGCCATGCTGCCTCCTACTCCAGCGCCTTCCTCTTGGCCGTGGTGCTTAAAAGAAGGGAGGATGGGGTCTGGAAAGAAAGTTTCAACCCAGAGAGCCTGCGGTTGTGTTGAATACCATTAAATTTCTAGGTATGCACATAAATATGCAAACATTGTGGGACTATCTAGCTGTTTATACCTTTGAGTTTAAAACCAGGTGTGCTAGGAAGATTAGTGAACCCCCCATCCCAAACAAATGGATATATTCACGTTATCCTTACCTGAGAAAAGTCCTCAGAAATCAAACTACGCCTTTTAAAATGCCTTACGAACATACCAGCCTGAAGAAAAAAAAAAAAAAGCGTTTTGTTTTGTGTTTTTTTTCTAATTACAACGGCTTTTATCTCCGAGGCGGCGCTGCCACCAGAGGCGGCCCTCCCGCCACGGAGCCCTGGCAATGCGCGGCGGGGGCGCCGTCAGCCCGGCACCGGCCCCAGCCCGGCACCGGGCAAGGCTGCCGGGGCTGAAAGCCTCTGGGTCCCGGTGGCCGGGGCCGGGTGGGCCATCTTCCCGATGGGGCCATCGCCCCGAGCCCCGGGGCTCGTCGCTGTGGGAGCATTCCCCGTCGTCCCCCCCCCCCCCCCCCCCCGCCCCAAGGCGGCCGTGGCTCCCCCCGCCTGGCTGGAGCGCCTTGGCGCGGTGCGGTAGCAGCCCCAGCGCCCAGGCGGGCCGCGGCAGCCGCCCTGAACGTGCCTACTTCTGAGGAAAAAGCTTTTTTTAGCCCGTGTTTTTCCTGTGCACGTGGTGTGTAAACCTGTAAGAGCGACGTGTTTCTTAATCGGGGGTGCGAGTGAAAAGTAAACGCTTGAGAGAGGGGAAAGGCGAGGTCCGTGCACAGCGCGGAGCTGACAGGAGAGCAGGTGTGAGGGTGTTTGCAAAAGGCGGGGAACCTTTCCACTTGGAAGAAGTGCGTTGCCGGTTTGTTTTTTTAGGGAAAAACTAGAAAATAATTTGTTTTCAGAGTTGGCGTACTCTGTTGGTGAGGCAAACCGTAACCTCAAACGTGGTACAGCAGTTTAGCATAAGCAGTAATGGTTCAACTAGCTGTAATTCAGGGAAAATTAGAGGAATTGGATTTTAATTGTCTGGTAGGAAATGGCTAAGGTGTGAGGTTTAATACCTCTCTTCCTGCCTTTCTTCTCTCTCTCTCTCTCTCTTTTTTTTTTTTTCCCTGTAATCTTTTATGGGGCTTGGTTTTGTGCTTAATCCAACAGATAGGGGCTGAGGCTGCATGCTCCTCGGAAAATAATGCTGGGCTGCTGTTTTTTTTTCTTCAACGTTACAAGTACCTTTGGCAACTTGGACTTTCTAGAGGTCTTTCATTTAAATATCAATTCCGCTTAGAAATACTTCCTATTTTAAGGCATTTAATCCGCATTTAATCGACACTCATTATTTACTTGCAAGTTCAAAACAAAACAAAACTTGCCAAAGACTGCTGTAGTCTGTGGAAAAACCAGAAACTCTGGTGTTTATTTGATTATTTGAATACATAACAGCTCCGCATTTTGGAGAAGTAGACTGACTATTTAGATTTAAAAAACATATATACATGTTGTTTTCCCTCGTTTCCATTCCACTTTCAGTCAAATTTTTTTTTTCTGATTCATGTATGTTTTCTTTCTCCTTTGCTCCTTACTAGGATTCCAGTGGATGCCCCCTCTACTTTTATCCTGGTGGAAAACTCGCTTGTCTTTAATGGATACTGCTGCTGCTGGTTGATTTTTGGAGACTTTACAGCTCCTTACTTTTTGAGAGGAGATCGCTACTTTTCCTCTCTCAAGTCCGTGGTGGTGGTAGCTTTTTATCTCTAACCATCGGTGTGGAAGAAGAAGATGCCTCTACCTTTTGGGTTAAAATTGAAACGAACTCGACGTTACACAGTATCCAGCAAGAGTTGCTTGGTGGCTCGGATCCAGCTGCTCAACAATGAATTTGTGGAGTTCACACTATCTGTGGAAAGCACGGGCCAGGAAAGTCTCGAAGCAGTGGCTCAGAGGCTTGAATTGCGGGAGGTAAGAGAACTGTCAAGTTAAGGTATACCTTTGTCTCTGGTGTTAGATGACCTGTGTGGTGAATCCTTACCCTTTGGGGCAATCAGTTTGTTTACTGGAACAGCTATTCCTTGTACCCCTTGTTTCTTCACATTCTGGTCTTGAGAGGGACATGGATTGGTCTAGAACAGTTGCAAAACTTACGTTACAGAGCTAGAGTAGGTCCCAAGGGAACAACATGTGAGAAGTGGCAGTGAACAGCTTAGAAAGATAAACAAAGCCACAGTTGTGGTTGTTTTTCAATGTGACAATGCTGAAAATGTCATTTAAAAAAATATCAGCACCTAATTTCTGCCTAAGCAACTTTTAGATTAGGATATGAAAGAGACTGCTATTTGTGTGCATATATTTCTGATGGATTAGTACTGTGAATAGAACCTGAAGCACAAGTGTGAAGTGCGTACCAGTGACAAACTACTTATGTTGTTAGTTCACATACCTACCGCAAACTCGTTTGCAGGCCATGCCTTTGAGCAAGCATATAATCATTTATTGATGTCTGTCCCCATGGAGAAACATGGTCTGCACCATCTGTATCCGTATGTATCTGTATAACAGCTTCCCCCCCCTCCAATTTCTTGCTAGGTATTTTGAAGGATGCTTTTGCAACTGAAATTTACTCTTCTCCCACACATACAGTGATTATTCTGCAAGCATTTATTACTGTACACAGCATGTGTTACTGTAGAATTCCTTGGTAGGAAATGCTCCGTACAGTCAGTTGTTTTCAGATTTTTTTTTTCCCGTTTGGAGAATAATAAATAAATGAAAAAGGTGCGAATCCATTCATCTCTGTTTGTTTACTGTGTATGTTCTCAGTTCCAGTATGGTTTCTTCTAGATTGTCCAAATATTCTTTAATTGTACAATTATTGAGGAAAAGTTCTGTAGGGCAGCGTGACTTCACTTTTGTTTTCTTGCTCTTTCTAGAAAAAGAAAAATCTAACTACTCTCATAGCCTTAGCATTTACTTAGAACACATCGGGTATCGTGTATCTAGAATTCAGTAGTTGTGTTTGAGTGGAGTATGTCAATTTTATCTATCGATTTTTGGATGTCGCTGGTAAGTCAACAGAAGGTAAAGACCTTGACTATATTTGGTTTGCAAAATGCGAAGGCTTTGTCTTCCTGAACAATGACTGCCAGCTTTTACTGAACTATTTACAAAGCATTGGAGATGCATGCTTTTTTCAACAGTTCTTCATTATCTCTTTCTCTGGAGCTACTCCTAAAATCTGATTTAAAAAAAAAAAAAAAAAAAAGGGCTGGCAGTTCTCTCAATTAAGGGTCATATATCAGACTAAGGGAGTTGACACTACACTACTGAACTCTGAGCAGATTCTTTTGGTCATGCATTCTTGCATGGATTATTTTGGCAGGAAAATGTGTTGCAATAAAAGGGAATGGAAAGTAGGGATATAAATTACTTTCCATAGCTTGCATTCAAGAAATGTTGTTTTGCCTTTAGTCGGATTTGCCAAGCAGATACCGGGAGCATTTCTGACCACTTGCTTAGTACGAAGTTTTCAGGAAGAAAAAATTGCTTAGCATTTACTTCTAACTGCAAAAACAGTATTATCGATGCTGTGAAATACAAAGAACTTTCTATAAAATGCTCTGTATTGTTAATGCACTACACACCTTTTAACATGTGACTTGAAAGTGGTAAACAAGAGAATATGACTGTTCATTTAAGCACTGAGATTTAACTCAGTTAAGAAAATCAAGGCATCAGTTTCAGATTACTGTATACGGGCTCTGCAGTTCCCATGCACCCTCAGAGCAGTTTATTGCAGGAGGTATGAGTGGAGTCTGTACCTATTTAGACATTGAATGGTAAAATTTACAGAAGTCTCTTTCTCTGTGGTGTAGTCTGTAGTCACTGAGTTTAGGTGGTGAACTGAATGGCTTATTCTTAGTGCTGTGCCACCTTTCAAGATATTTGTTTTAACAGATCTCACTTTATTTTAAATAGTGGTCTTCAAATTATGCTGTGTGTAGCTAAACACTTTTTTCTTTCTGTTTTCCAATTAATACTTCTTCATTTCCAAGTTCAGAAAGTCTAAGCATGTTGTCAGTTTTGTTACTGAATGGCAAGCTTTGCAAAAAAGTGAAGTGACTGTATTAAACTAAGAAGAATATCTGGTATTCCCAGAATGTGACTCATCAGCAATGGGTATGTAATCCAGCCCTCTCAAACTGAGGAACTGGGGAAAGAAGACAGAGGGTGAGGGAACATAAGTTACTGACCCTTTGTAGTACAGCCTGTCCTTTATCCTGTGAGAGGACCGCAACCAAACTCTATTTATACAAAAAGCTGTGTATTTGTTGCAGAAAACCATTCTGGAATTGCAAGTTTTGAAAAAGTGCTGAGAGCTCTGATTGTTAACCAACTTGAAAAGTATGTATAACACTGCACATGTTGCATTTAGGGCATGAGTACACAAATCAGGTACTTGAAAATATAAAAATGTGTTTTAAACGTTAATACAGGTAGGCATCTATAGATATTTGGCAGGAGATGTTACAACTGATTTACCTCTCTTGCTGGATCTTCTTTTAATTCTGTTTTCTAATAACACTTCTATACCAGAATAAAGGGGCAAACTCTGCTAGTGTGTGGAAGCAGAACCTGACTTAAGTGCAGATGTGTGGTAGAGAGTACACCAGTACAAGAATTAATGATATAAAAAGAAGATAGGGAACTTCTTTGTGAAGTATGCGTGGTGTCTATGCAAATTCCTGTGTTTGTTTTGGACATGAATGGCAAAGACTGAATCAAGGTTATCCAGACTCTGAAGAACTTGGAAGTTCTGAAACAGTGCTGCAGTGTTCTGTAACACTTTGCTCTGAAGTCCAAAGTATCAGCTCTTGTTTGGAGAAAACACATAAAAATACCTTTAATTCAGTGTGGTGGTTTATTAAATGTGTGTTTACTTAGGTAAACGGTGTTTTCAAAATAAAACCAAATGCAGCCATAAACACTCTTGCATGTGTATGTATTAGTAAGCATATTGACTGGCAAATAAAAGTTGGGCCAAGTAGTGACGGAGGGGTCACTGACATAATAATGTTTATGCCTTGTATCTAAGGCTGACAAAATTTTGGCTAGTGCTTAGAGAAATAAAGCAAGAAGGGCTGATCGTTGAACTGTTAATGGCTGACTCTCGGAATGAAATTTTGCTTAGGAACGTTAGGAAAGGAAAAGAAATGATCGTGGAGGAATGCATATAAAACACAAGTCTTCAGTGTGTAATCTCATTAATATAAAAAAGCACAAATTACTTGAAAAACAAAATTGACTCCATCTAAAACATATATTAATTTTAAATGTGCTGAAATCATAATTTAGGGGCAAAGAAGGATGAGCAGTCAGATTGCTAAAAAAAAAACAACAGCACTTGCCTTCAGTCCAATTACTTTAGCTCTTCCTTTTTCTGAAGGAAAAAAACCCATGCATTAAGGTATATCATTTATGTTCAGTCTAGCTTATTACTCTGAGCACCACAAAATTATTTTTTTTTCCATGAAAGCCTTAGTGGCAATTAGGAAATGTTACCCCTGACTTCTGTAGCTTTTTTAATAAAGTGGGGTCAGAATTTGCATAAACCACTTATATGTATTTTTTCCCTGTCTGAATCCCTGTGATTAGCAGTATAGTTTTATACTAATTTTGATAGTAAAGGATTTTGTTATTTCTGAAGCAGGCATGTTGGTTTGTTGTTTAGTATTTTTACACTACTTTGAGATTTTGATTTTCCCACTTGTAAAGGAATCAGGATTTCAGAGTCCAGTGCGTGTGAATGTGACACTTGCTCTAACATCTATGCTGTATGAGGTGTGAGTCAACAGCACGTATGTGAGTCCATCCTTCTCAGAGGTGGAAAAAAGTAACATGATTTACAGAAAAAAAGTACGTTTCTAAGTTTTCGGACCGTGTTGATTGAAAGCTGGCCTGTTTCTGCAAGAGATGAAAATGTGTCTTGATGGGATATAAGTTCTTGTATGCGCTAGGTAGGTATTGCTCTTTAGCTTGTAGATTAGCCAATTTATTTTTGTCTAACATACTGATGAGTAAAATCTGCCTTGCCTGTCAGAGGAAATCCGTTTATTCAGGATATTTGAAAGGGGTAAAAACGCATTGTTGTGATTTTTGCAGTGTTTTAATTTGAGTAAATTAAAATGCCAGATTACCTTGCAAACTATTGATTTTAAAAAATCAATGATGATTTTTTCAAATCAAAACAATTTTTTTTATTTATTTCTTATCCCTGCAATATTGATTTAAGCTGTAATTTGCAGCTGCTTTGTTTAAATAGCATTTGTGATTTTCTCCTGACTACTCCTATATGGTTTGGAGCAGTCGTTGCGAGGGCTGGGGCAGGCTGTGCTGGAGAAGAGGTTTGCTGTGTGAGAGAGCAAAGGCTTCAGGTGGACTTCTCCCTGCGTTCTCCTGCTGAATCCTCCCTACGGGCAGCTCCAGTTGAAAATCCTGTCAGGACAACAAAGATAGGATAAGCCAAAGTGCCCTGAAGTGAGTAGCTTCAAGATGGGAAAACGAGTTTATTTATTTATTTATTTATTTATTTATTTTAATGAGGCCAGTGAGCAGGTATGCAAGGGGTGCGACTTTCCGTTCGGTGGCAGGTACGTGGCAAGACTTGGAGGTTTCTTTTTCCACTGCTTCCAAGAAGTCTTGCATCTTGTGCGCTGGACAGTGCAGGCTGCTCCAAAACCTTTCTCCACTAAGGATTGGGCAGATTTATGGAGGGCGTTGTCTGCTGTGATAAGAGGAAAGTTTCTGGAGATTTTTCGGGGCCTTTTGTCTCCTGCAGGTCTTAACGTTGGACATAGAGTAAAGCTCTCACTTGGCATCTGGCCGTGGTGCACAGTACAAGATTATTGACCCAGCTCTTCTGAAAGCAGTTCATTTAAACTGCGATATTCTGATGGCAGGGGCTGTTTTGTATCTAAGCATACGATAAAGCGAGACGCAGTGGAGTCCGTGGGCTAACCGGGATTTTTAACTCTGGCTGCAGTGCTTATGTTCAGTAATGAGACAGTGTTTTCAGCATTCTCTTCAGGAAAGTCTTAGGGCTTGTTTTATTTGTTTGTACCCATGTAAAGAAGGAAAAACACCTAAAAAAAAGTATTTTTTTTCTTAATGTGAGGATCTATAGAGAATAATAGTGTAAAAGATGGCAGTAGTAGTTTTATCTCAAAATCCTAGAGAATATAACTTTTCCTGATGCGTTGTGCTGCTGCAGGCAGGAGGCACAATCAGATCTGGGGATGATAACAGGTGCTGTTAAGTTCAAGTGAGATTATTCCACACTTGATATCTGACATACGCATTTGTCATTCAGATTTCTTTTCTAGATATTGTAAGTTGTGACCGAAATAGATGCTGAGATTCTATATTAAAACTTTGCGAAGGTGCTGAAGAGAATAACTGATAGGTATAAATGATGTTTAGATTACAGCCAAATGGAGTGGAATTATGTTAGGGATGAGACCAGTCCATTTTAAGGAAAATAAAATGAAATACAGCAGCTAATTATAGCTAACTAATACCAGGCTGTCGGTGCAGGGAAGAAGGGCTCTGTCACTGATTCCATTTCAAATTATAAAATGGTTGAGCAGTAACAAGGCGTGCTCAATACTGATGTGGAAACGTGAGAATATAAAGATCTAAAGCTCTTTTCTTAAAGTGTTGCTGAAGGATAACATACAATTCTAAAGAAATATGTTATTTACATGCAAGATGTGTTCAGTAGGTTGTTCCTTTCTCCGCACTGGTTCTGTACTGACAGAATCCCATAAAGGCTCGGGTCAGGAGGCACCTCGGAGGGCTGCGTGTCCTACCCTCTGCTCACAGAGGGGCCGGCTTGGACTGGGTGGCTCGGGGCGAGTTTGAGTTCTCTGAGGATGGAGATTGGACATGTCTTTGGGCTACCTCTTGGAGTGCTCGGCTATCTCATTGTGAAATTTCTTCCCTGATCTGATGGGGATGTCCCACACTGCACCTTGTGCCCGCTGCATCCCACCACTGCAGTGCCCCTCGCTGGAAACCCTTCCCCAGAAGAGCCTGGCTCTGCCTCCCCTCTACCCCACGATCCGGCCACTGGAGATAACAGTAAGATTTTACCCTAGTCTCTTCCTGAGACTCATCGTCCCCATTTGTCGGGCTCCCCTCAGACATGGAGCAGAAAGACCGAATGGTCTCCTGCAGCGGTGCCGTTGTGTGGCAGCGTGGCTGATGGAGCTGCTCGTAGCCCATGGGGGCACCTGTCCCCCACCACCAACCCGCAGCCCTGCCCGCTGTGCCACCATGTCGGGCTTCTCACAGTTTTGTGTTCTTGGTAACTCCTGAAATATTATACAAAAAGGCTTAACGTTGCTGTCTGTAGTGGCAGAAGGCAGCTAGGTAGAAAGCAACAGCAGAAATGGTAAGTCCCTTTTATTTATATTTGACTTTCTTCAAAGGGGTTGGGTGATGAATAAGTCGCTAAAATAAATGAACCTTGAAATAGTGTTAATCTTAACAGCTTAACATATTTTAGGAATTGTGTCATTACATTCTTTTCTAGAATTGGGTGTTGTCCTGTGCTACTACTAATAAAATGTTTTAGCAATGAATAAAAATGGATTCTATTTTAATCAGTGCAAGTATTCCAGGGTGCCTGAGTTCTTCTGAAAATTCACAGGATCAAGTTCTGCCCTTGAAGTCAAATGAAAGATTTGCATACAAGTCATAGGACGGGTTTTGGGCCACGGTGTTTACCTTGGCTTGTATTTTATTTATTTTTGATAATCCAAACTGGAGGAGTTTTTAAGGGAAAATACCATGACAGAAAAATCTTGTTTAAAGATATGCTGGATTCCAGAGTATGATTTTAAAATGGGGAAACATTTTCCTTAGTCCGGTGCCAGTAACAACTCAGTTCTGCGTGTAGGTAAGGTCAGTATTTTACAGAAATGGACCAGCACAAGCGATCGTCATGGCTTAAAAATAAGTTTAAACTTGAGGTTGTAGAAGCAGGAGTATCTTAATTTGGAGAGTATGAAACAGCAGTGCTGTTACCAGCCTTTGTGCTCATTCTCTCTTTTCCTTTCTGTTACAACTCGGTGTTTCTTTGAGGCTTAAATACACCAGGGCTGCAGCTGAAACTTACTCCGAGGGTTGCTTACAAATGTTTAGCTGGTTTCCAGAAGTGTTTACCTGGTAGCTTTTATAGAAATCTTTCAGCTTTGATGGCGTACTTCTGTAGGTCCTGTTGCTGTTTGGCTTCGGTGTCTGCTCGGCTTCTGCTCACACCCGGAGGCTGCGGTCGAGGTTTTGGGTCTGGCACTCAGTTACCTGCTGACCGGGCCCATGCAGTGGGCTTGCTTTTTCTCACCTCTTTGTAGCCAGGGAGGTCCAGCACCTCGTGGTGGATGGTTCAGCTTTAGCTGGTTTTATTGGTGGTCCTCTTGTTCACTGACCCTCTTGCTTTGTGTTTAAA
Organism: Anser anser; assembly: GCF_964211835.1. Classification (NCBI taxonomy): domain Eukaryota; kingdom Metazoa; phylum Chordata; class Aves; order Anseriformes; family Anatidae; genus Anser; species Anser anser. Next base: position 48,515,293 of record NC_139725.1, on the reverse strand, counting down.
TTACATCCTTAGCACTTGGGGTTTACACAGCATCAGAATTACAGCCTCACTTTGGCTCCTGTGTGTGTCTGCAGTGTGAGAAGTCTTGTAATGAAAGAGAAATACACCTTTTTTACAAGCATTCCTTTCTGGAGTGGAGTTTCTGTGGCACTACTGTTACAATTTTAACATCTTAAGGGATCTTAAGGAATCAGCTTTACAAGAGAACTGTTTATGACATGGGAATGGAATCTGCTGCTCTGTGGAGGTTTTTAAACTTTCCTAACCATGAAGCTGTTTCCTGTCTATCAAACTACCTTTGCTCCACACATCTTTCACTGGACTGAAAAACTGCCACTCTTCTGTGAACAGTTCTAACCTAACTCAATGCTTGTATTACGGCCTGTGTATTTATCAAGTGGGACCAGAGCTGTCTTACAACTTGCAGAAGGAATCTCAACTAAGGTTACACAGGAGCCTTCATTCTAGCATTTTTTTTTTTATCTTCTTCATATTGATTCTCCAATTAGACTGCAATGATCATTTTAATTCAGTTTTTTAAGCATTGAGAAAACAAAAATCACTTAAATAGTCTGGTCCAACTCCCTTTCAAAGCAAATTGTGTTGTCTAATCAAAGGTAGATTGTGGTGCTCAGGAAGTTGCCTGCTCACATCCCAGGGAAGGACATCCCTCAGCTGCTCGGGGCAGTCTGTTCCAGCTCGTGCTTCAATTTGCGTCATGTCTTTGTGTGGGCAAGAGTTGTCTGTTCAAGCAAGGTAGATTGCTGCTTTAGCTGCTCGTTTTCGTGCTCAGTGGGATGAACCATAGCCATAGGTGTGCTTTAATGAGCTTGTCTTTGATTGACCACTTGTCCTGTGCCCTTTTGTCCTTCAGCATCTGGTTCGTCAGACACGCCTTACTCTGCTCTTCCCAGTCCTGTGTGTTTATTCTGTTTGTCTTCCTCGCTTCCCTCAATTTCCCCGTTACACGTGAATGCTTACTGCTAACATCTGTGAGCTGCCCCAGCTGGGGCAGGGACTGCTTGCAAATGAAAGACCAGTTTTAGTAGCATTTTAGGGATGGGCCTGTGCATACATGGATTGTTTATCTGGAAGTGACGCCTGGTTTTGATATTAAATGTCTCTCTGGTTCTCTAGGTTTTGAATAACCTACAGCTTTAGTGTTTTCAAGTTTTCATTTCTAGGTAGCAGTGTATTTTATCTAACACATTTATCTATTTAGCTTTGTTTCATCACTGAAATGCCTCTCTTTCAGATTACGTATTTCAGCCTGTGGTATTACAACAAGCAGAACCAGCGCAGATGGGTAGATTTGGACAAGCCTCTGAAAAAGCAGCTGGACAAATATGCCTTGGAGCCCACTGTGTATTTTGGAGTAGTGTTCTATGTGCCTACTGTCTCTCAGCTTCAGCAGGAGATTACCAGGTAAACTTCTTACACGTGCCTGTAATTTTGTTTTCAGCATTCTAAAATGTATAGTTCATGTACAAATTGTCTGCTTCCCCTCCCCAACCTTTCTAGATACTGAAATTATTACTTTAGGCAGAATTTATGTTCCAATTGCATATTTATTTCCCTTTTGATTATTTAAAATACGTTATAAACTAAGCAAAGAATGAACTTTTCAGTGGTCTTAGGAATCTATTCAAACCTGTTCTTGATAATAGGAATACTCGGCATGGTCAGATTTTTAACTGTTTTAGTCTCTTCATGTCAGTCTCTTACTTTGTTTTGAAGAGCAATAGATTGCTTTGGGGGAAGTCCAACCCGTGGAAAGGACATGCAGATCTTTTCCCTATTTTGCTCTCAGTACTTTCTGGTACTTACCAGCTGTATTGGCAAACTTCTGGCTAAGCCTGAATTTATCGTTTTTGACTTTCACTGGGCAACAAAGATGGATATTAGCTTTGCTATCATGTATCCATTCGTACTGTGAATCTGGAGAACATCCCACCAATGGTGCTAACTGCAGAGGAAGTATCAAGCTGAGCATGTGTACTAGCCAAGTAGTCCTATGGGCCCATACATGGATGCCTGGTGTCTTAAAGTCTCTAGTTGTTCTGATTTCATTATTAACAGACAAGTGAGTATTAAACCAGTAACTAGATTACAAACATTGCCTGAAAAAACGTTTATTATTCTTCTCTGGCACTTATTCAAAGAATGTGGTGATTATGCTGGAGCTTTAACAGCAATTTTGCAGTGTGTTTGCAAGAGTTTACATGGCAGCCTTGCACTCATGTCCTAGAGGATGGCACTTGCTTTAATTTACAATAGTGAGAGTCTGGATTAGTTTCAGAGAAATCTGTGTGTTGGAGGATTTTTTCCAGGCCTTTTCAATATAAATGAAATTGAGCATCTTTAAGCAAATGGTACGTTTAGTGTGTACCAGGAAGAGGAGCATCACAAACAAAAGAGATAGTATTTGCCCTCTTGTCAGGTAGTGTCATGATCCTTGGTCTGTATGTCTGCTTTCAATAGCTGTCCTATGGAAAGAGCCTATGTTCTATATTTTGCCTGGTGAAGATTTCTTTTCCCAAGTGCCTCGATGTGCTGTGACTTTTTCCTTCCTTTTTTTTTTTTTTTTTTTTTTTTAAGGCTCGGGTTTGGTTCCAGCTATTTTTGTGTGTTTTATATAAGGATATTATCTGGTGTCATGTGGCATAGTGCTTTTTTTTGAAGTAGGAGCGAGGAAAAGTCTAAACAATATTTATAAAACGTCACAGAATTTAACAGTTTAGTGAAGGAAGAGATCTGTCTTTTGGCATGTGAGTGGCATGTGCTTCTGTGTTCTCAGTGTTAAAGCTTTACTTCGCAACAGTTAACATACAATATGAAGAAGTTAAGAAGCTTTTGAAACTAGACTTACAGAAGACAAATGTCCTTCTTGGCCAAGTCTGTGTGGCTGTACTGGCATTTGAAAGTCTTGGGGTGTTTGGGGGTAACGTATATTAGCTAAGATAGGGTGCACCATGGTTGGCCGAAAGCGCCAGAATAATTAAAGAAAATAGTGGTTCAGGCTGTGGACAAATGGTACACCTAGTAGTGCTTGCATGTTCAAGAGATGACCCAGGAAAAGGTCAGATTAAAGGAAAAAAAAGTGTGGTGCCTCGCAAGTGAGTACCCAGGAGTTGTAATGCAGAAATGGAAGTAACTATTGTGATGGAAGGGATGTGCATATTTGATTTATTCGAAGGGAATGCAGAAATGCAGCAACAGTGCACTGGACGTTGTAAAGAAGAGATGGTAAGGATATTAAGGAGGCAAGACAAAAATAAACAATTTTGAGGTTATGCTAGTAGACAGAAATTGTGGACATTCTTTGATTTAAGACAGAGCAGGATTGGATTCTGCAGCAGGTAAGTGAAGGGAAAAGTTGATAAAGACCATAAAATACTGGGTCTGAATGATGAGGAAGACAGTCCTCTGCACAGACTAGTGAATGCAGAGAGGAACTGGAAATGAAGGCATGTTAATCTGTAGTCTCTTGAAATTAAGAAGCCGATGTTAGCTTTTTCTTTTTTTCTTTTTTTTCCATGTAGGTATCAGTATTATTTGCAATTAAAGAAAGATATCTTGGAGGGTAACATTCCTTGCACACTAGAACAAGCAATACATTTGGCTGGTTTAGCTGTTCAAGGTAAGTAAGGCAATTATGCCAATTAGCTAGTGTTACTTTGGAAATGTGGTGGTGTATTTTCTATTGCACGCTTTCTGTTTATTGCTTATAGAGCTCTTTCCTTGCTGTAATAAAAATGCAAGAGGTAGTTGCTTCCAGTATACGTTCCATTTCTATGAAGCACATTTTTGTTTTCAGTCGGCAGCCTTACAAACACAGCAGCAGTTCCATTCAGTAGGGTAAGAAAGGTTTGCTCCTTAGAACTTCATCACCCAAAGTGTGGGCTGGGGAGGGGAACAGTGGGATCAGTGGCCCAGCACTTGCTGGTATTTCTGCACAGCCCTCGGAAGTGTACCTGGGTATCTGACATGTATTTTCAGGAGTTGGGTTTAACCTGGACATCTGAATTCCTTTGGGAGCAAGAGCTCTACCTGTCTGCTAACACCAGCAGAGCTTTCATCTGTGTTACTGAAGACTCTTTATTCTGACATTGTCACAAGAGAAAGGGACATATTTTAATGAATAAGCAAATCTGAATGTAGAGTAGTGCTAGTATCTCCACTTCTTGTCCCAAGTATCCCAACACCAAAGATTATTTCAAGTTAGTACACCAGGCTGTTAACAATTCCTATGTTCAAATCTTTCCTGAAGATCCCTTTCTCTGATACCTCCGTGAAAATGGCTACTTTTCCTCATTAGGGTCTAAGGGGATAAAGTACATAAAAAATCAGCAGTCCTCAGTCTGTGAGTTCTGATCATGTCTGGTGTTCCCTGCTAACCTACTTGTTCAATCTTAAATCTCTCATGTTAACAGGTTTTAATGGCAGCAGCTTTGTTGTGTTTGTATATTGCTTCACTCCAGCGGACATGATGTGGATGCCACTTCAGTATATCTAGGAGCAATTATAAAACTGCCAAAATTGAGGAGGACTTAGTCACTGCCAGTACACGCAACTTAGTGGTGGTTTTTTGTTGTTGTGTTGTTTTGTTTTAATTATGTGTTTTGGTAGTGTCATATTAAAGATTGTGAGGATGTTTTTCTGAAAATATAGTTACCAGCGGAGTAGTATTAATAATGTTAGTGCCTTGTTTATATAACAGTGAATCTGTTTAATCCACGCCAGGATTTAATAGTCTTCAACTGGCAAAATCTTACTTCATTATTTTCATATCTTTGGACAGTGTAAATGTCTCTCTGCTCAGTAAGTTGTTTACAGAAATCTTTCGATATAATCCTCTTTCCAGATGGAAAATATTTATCCTTTTAGCTTACACGTTCCTCTTTCAGTCTTGGGTAGAGAACTGCATGTGTTGATAATGTGATGAAAAAAACAACTTAGAAAAAGTGCAGGTTCTAAATTAATGCACTCCAATGACTGAAGTAGCTTATACAAGGTAGGTCAGTTAATTTTAGCTAGTGAACTAACAGAAGCAGTTGTTTGCTGTTTTAAGTGAACTGATTTCAAGAATGATTTGTTTGAAATAATTACAATAGGCTGCTTCTAAGCATTGCTTTATCTCAAGTGCTTAGTTGGTCTAGTGTGTCACAAGTTCTCCCCTTTGATCATGAATAACTTGCATAGTAATCATTAATGCATAATAAAAATTAGATTCCTAAATGTCACTATAGTTATACCATTATAGGGGAGAATCTGTGATAATGTAAATAAGGTCCGTGTACTTGGAAATTATGTTTATATGGTTTGGAAAAACTGTTCCCTGCAGACTGTTATTCCTTAGAACAGTTTCTCTTTTGAGACTGTACATAACTTTTCTGGTTTAAACTACTTTCTTTGAAATGTTGGCTCCTTTTTTCTTGGAAACGTAACAACAAATTCTTTGGAATGCCCTTTGGCGTGACATAAAATCAGCGCTTTTAGTACGTCCTTTCTGAGCATACCTTTGAATCAGGAAAGTCAAAGCTTCTATGTCCCACTTTCTGCATGTCTTTGTGCAGGGAGCTGTTCAAGGCTGGTGAGCAGAAACTGCAGTGTCCAGGGTGCTCCAGCCACTCAGGACCCAGTGGTGAGAACAGCTTGTCAGCTCTGTGCTGCGAGTGCAGTTGTCTATAATCAAGTATCAGACAAGAGAGAGTAAGGAAGATAGAGCCAGGCTCTTTTCAGTGGTACTCATGGACAGGATAAGAGGCAATGGGCACAAATTGAAATACATGCATTTTCATCTAAACATAATGTTTAGTTCTGTGAGAGAGGTGAGACATGGGAACAGGTTGCCCAGAGAAGCTGTGAAGTCTCCGTCCTCTGTATTCAGACTCTGACTGGAGAAGGCCCTGAGACAGTCTGCTGGAGCTGACTTGCTTGGGCAGGGGGAGAGAGTAGTCTCAAGGCCCTTTCCAACCTCAACTGTTCTGTGATTAAAAAACAACCAAATAAAAACCCAAGGAGCTAAGGAACTTGGAGCAGCAGTATTTGTTTTATCATTTCTTCTCCTTTTGTATCCATGAGGAGTCTCATCATTTTTTCTGGTAAAAAGATGGAGTGTATTTTTACTTTTCCTCTTCATAAACATTACTGGTTAGTGTCTTCCATTGCTTTACTTTCAGATCATAGTTCAATAGGATGGGGATTTGCTACTTGGAGATCCTTCTGCAATTAATTGGGTATTGAATTATTTTGTTACAAATGTGTGAATCCAAGACTTTTTTTTTTCCTAGCTGATTTTGGAGACTATGATCAGTATGAATCTCAGGAGTTTCTTCAAAGATTTGCTTTGTTTCCAGTGGTAAGTACTTCCTTTAAATTCTTTTTTGGCATTGCTGAACACATATACACTGTGTTATGAAGAGCCCTCCTATGTACTGAAGCCCAATACCAGACTGATATATACAAATCATTATTAAAGATGCCGTGATCCATCTAGTTTACTGCTCCCAAGATAGTCAAATTCAGAAGAAGTTTTCTCTGAGGCTGGAGTGAGATGTGGTATAGTATATTGTACAGAAGCAAAGATGTTGCAGGATCTTTTCAGTTTTATTGTATATTATACTGAAAAGAAGGTTGGAATAGAGACAGGAAAGTGAGTAAAACCACTTCAAAACAGTTTGTACTTTTTGGCTTTATTTGGGCTAATATCCAGCATCTAAGCTCCAAAATTAGAGTGAAGGGTTGGTTTCTCTGTGTAAAATGGCTCTAGTTTCTTTATTTTATAGAACATTTTGTAGTTCATTCTATAAATGCTATCTTACATTAAGGGTTGGCTACAAGAAGAAAAAATATTGGAAGAAGCGACACAGAAAGTTGCCTTGCTACATCAGAAATACAGGTAACGTTTCCAGAACTCTTTATTGCTTAATTTTTTAATATGATTGCTCAGTAAGTTGGGTATCTCAGGAGGCAGTTGAACTAATTTCACCTCTCATTTAAATGAGCTTTGCACTGATACAGTTGTGTTAAAATACAAATTTTTGCTGAATGAAAGTGAAAAGACAACAGAACTAACAACTGCTAAAATGAAGGAGAAGATTTTGCTTGAAAATTAAAAATATGGGACAGAAGTAAATTTTGTGACTTAACCAGTATAATGTTTCTGAAACTTGTTTACAACATGAAGTTGCTGACCCCAGTAAAGAGGTTTCTCAATGAACAACGCTGGCAGGTACTTTGAGCAACAGAAGTGTAGAGACAGTCACCATGCCAGAATGCTTATGGTCTAAGTAAAAGGCATCTAAATTCGATGGTCCAAGACAAAGGAAAGTTAAATTCTCTGTTGTCAAGTTATCAGTCAAAAGTGTTTGTGACTATGTTAATAATACTGATGTGTTTTTTGTTTTTTTTTTTTGGTATTATTTTAAAACAGAGGTTTGAGAATTTCAAATCCCTTTATCTCTGAAATGTTTTGGCAACCACATTAAATGGTTAAGGCTCAGCAAAGGAAAAACAGTCTGCATGACATGAAGAGAAAGTGAACGAATGGAGAGAATTATGATTGAAAAAGTATTGAGAGACATAAGAATGAGTGACAGATTTTTCAGGTAGAGATAATGTCATCTTTGAGATCAAACGGCTGAGACAAGTACATCAGCCATTGGTACAGATGGAAGCAGTTTGTCTAGATGGTTGCCTGGGTGTTTTGGGGGTGTTTCTGAAGCTTTAACAGTGACATTCAGAGTAAAACAAGCATGATTTTTGATTATTGACTGTACTAGCTGATCATGTTCTCGTTGTTTTAATTTTCATAGAGGCCTTACTCCTCCTGATGCAGAAATGTTATATATGCAAGAAGTAGAGAGAATGGATGGCTATGGTGAAGAGACCTACCCTGCAAAGGTAAATGGGGCGCTGATTTTTGTCTCAGTTGCTTTTCTTCCCTATGTAAAAAGGGTTCCTTACTGCCAAAAATAAGAGCAAATAAACAAACAATAAGCCTGTCCTCCTCATCCCCACCAAAACAAAACACACACGCTTCCTCTCCTCCAAAATTGTAAAACTAGTTGCTTCTCGTGCAGCTTTGCTCTCAAAGACTTTTTTTCTGTTTGTGTGTATTTTTTTTTGCAACTTCTTACAGGACAGCCAAGGAAGTGACATATTCATTGGAGCATGCCTTGATGGTATCTTTGTGAAGCATAAAAATGGCCGGCCTCCTGTTGTATTTAGGTTGGTGTTGTTCTTTATTAAAATATATTTGTAATATTTTATAAATAACATTTTGTGTATGTGCCTCACTAGCATGGATGTTTCTTAGATATGGTGTGTGCTTATTCATTTGATAAACCTAGACATAGTCCTGTAGTCCTTACAGTACAATTAATACTGAATTTCATTGAAATTTTTCCATGTATTGACTGTAGGATTAATCCCTTTAAACTGGAGTAATTCTAAGAGATGAATGTGTAATATGCAGTCCATTGCAAAACACTTATTGAGTCCAAAAGGAGCAACTATGAACGCAACATCTTAAGTCCTAAGATGTACACATCAGTTTACTTAGCAATATTCACTTGGGAAAGTATCCAATAATTCCGTTCAAATATTATATAGAAAAGAAATAGAGAAGAGTTACATGATAAAATTTGTGTCAGTATTTTGAATTCGTACATTGTTTTAGTTAGCCTGTTACTTAATGTTGTGCCAGTTAAATTGTAGACACAGCTTCTGTAATTCAGCTGCATTTTCCATGGTTTGAAAATCAGGGCTTGCAAGTCATGTTCTGTCCCTTTTGTCTGCAGGTGGCATGACATTGCCAACATGTCTCACAACAAATCCTTTTTCGCATTAGAGCTGGCAAACAAAGAAGAGACAATCCAATTCCAAACTGTGAGTGAATTTTTTTTTGATTTTTTTCATTAAGACATCAGTAAATAAAGCCACAAATTGACTGCTAATTTTTGTTCTATGAATTATTTTTATATGTTTAGCAGCTTTGAATTATATGAGTGAGTCAAATGTAATAATCTGGCCTCTGGTTAGCTTTCTAAGGGAAAGTGCTTCAGAAAGGAGAAGGCATTAAATCTGACCTTTTATGTGTAGTACGTTGACAAGGTTTGTTCAGGTGGTCATAAATATTTTCATCCATTCCAGTAAAATTTATAGCATGTTTTCTTAAAATGTTGGGTCGGCGGCATTTAAAGATGAGCATGTTCTTAGAGCTGTGCTGGAATGGGCCACGATGTGCTTTGCAGAATCAAGTTCATGTAGCATCTAGCACTTGCCTTTGTGAAGAAGGCAGCTGTTGAATCTGATGGCATCATATGTATACACTACAAAATGTGTTTGTGCTATAGTAGATATCTACAACAAAAGGTTTCTTTCAGCTTTCATAAATCTAATAAAATTGTCAGGCTAAAGCGTATGTTTAGGCCTGCAAAATATGATTTTAGAGAAAATCTGATGACTTCAATGAAGTTAATTTAAACAAAATCAGATAATACCAATTTAATCTTAAAGATTTCAGTGGCTTCTATGAGAGCAAGTGATGGATATGCATATTTTGTCTAATGTGCAAATTTTGTTTTTGTTTTTTTGGCAGGAAGATATGGAAACAGCAAAATATGTGTGGAGGATGTGTGTAGCTAGACACAAATTTTACAGACTAAATAAATGCAGCCTGTAAGTAGAATACATTAGCAGAACTCTTGGTGCCCTTGAAACTCCCATGGGGAGAAAGAAGTCTATTATAATCTCTGTAATGTCTATACTGTCCTTTTTAGATTATACTAATTAATGACTTGTATTTTTTCCCTAATCGTTTTTGAGAAAATTTTTGTCATCAATTTCTCAAACTTACACTTTAGTGTGGTTCATAGTGGAGGACAATATTAAACGCTGAAAATCTTACCAAAAGTAGTAATGTTTGGCCCCTGCTGTTGGATCTCAGTGCAGTGACAGACGTTAGTTGCCTTGGAGGCTACTATTGCTAGAATGTTTGCTGGAATCACTGGGATTGGGTTTGGCCTGTGTTTGGGTGAACTGCTCTGAAAGGACACTCTGAAGGCCTTTAAAAGGGCGGGAAGTGTATGTGAAGCACTCCTGAAATGTGCTGGATTGACAGCTGAGAGGTATGTGGTCCTTCGGATATCCATGGAATTTGTATAGCTCAAGTAGCACTAGTGCGAAGTAAATTTAATACAATTCATCAAATTAAATTTAAATGGGCTGGTCTCCAACTTGTAAATCAAGGGGTGGAATTTGAGCTACTCTTCTCCACTGGTACAGATTTCCCTCAGTTAAGTTACTTCAGCCAAAAATAGAGAATTAGACCCACTGAACAGCCTGGCATAAAAAGAAAAAAGTGATTTCCAAATGCACCATTCCTCCTCTTTGTACGTAGGCCTCCAACGACCTATCTATGGAGGTGCTGATGCAAAATTTTCTGTGGCTGCTGGAAAGATAATGGAATATTTTGCACCACAGATGACTCCCTAGCATGGTTAATGCTAGCTCATCTTAGAAGAGTAAGATTAATTTGGAGTAAAATAGCCCCTGTATCTCTAAACTTGTAAGCTTGGCTGCCTTTTGAGAGGACTGAGAAGTGTTGGTAGAAGTGGTGCATTTGTGGGACTTGTGCATTGCATTCTGAATGATGTCAGTTCTATAGAGTTCTGTAGTTCTGTATTGAATGTCAGTCTTTATGATGACTCTCTGCTTTTGACCCTTTCACCACAACATGGTTTTATTAATAGGAAAAGTCCTCAAAAAAACTTTCTGATAATCTCTATTCTATAACGTTCTATCATCTGGTCCTGCTGCTGAAAACTGTCTTATGCATGCCTGTATTAAGTTCAGGCTTTTTTTTTTTTCTTTATCTGTATGTACCTTGTCTTTAGAGATTCCCTGGACTCTCCACCTGAGGAGGGCTCTCAGAAATCTTCCCTCATTCTTTCCCTTCCACGCTTTCCAATTCTTTCTCGTCCTTCACTTCCCAAAGGGTGAGCTGAAAAACCATCTTTCTTTCCAAAATCTGTTAGTTCCTGCATTTGTGAAACTCTGCAATTTTTTTGACCTCTGTCTTGCTGCAGGATGCAGAGTACAGGTGCATTATAGGATGAGGGAAAAGGAGCTTAAGGTTTCTGAACAGTCCACCATGGAGGCACTACAAAAATTATAAAAAGTTATTAACGTTAGCTAAACTAGAGCATATAAATTGCACTATAGTCATGCTTTTTAGTTTCTCTAATGTTGCAAATATTAAGGACCCCTTGTAAACAACTTTATGTATGGTCTTGTAGAACAGGGAACTTTTAGTATGAGATTACCCATGGGGTTCAAATTTGGAACTAGGCCCCTTCTGCCCTGTTGCACAGCTTCAGGGCCACCTTCTTTTTATGCTTCATGTAAAGGATTCTGCTAGTAGCAATGGTGGTTTATGCGCCAAGCTCTTCCGTTTTCAGACCGTTGTAAGGATTGTTTAACAAAGCTCCAAGAAATGCAGAGTGATTTTAAGTGACCTTGCAGGCACTTTCCAAGGTTTGAAATAAGTCTTGGTGTTGTTAAGAATAATTTCTCACCATAATATTTCTTCTGTAGGCAAACCCAGCCTGTTACAGTGAATCCTGTTAGAAGGCGGTCTTCCTCCAGGATGTCTATGGTAAGGAGAGCAAATAGTTTCATATTTGCATTTTTATTGATTTAAATTGACTATGAAACAGACATTACTTTCCTTCAGTGAAGTAAGATGAGCAGTGAAGAAGACGAGTGTCTACTAAGTGAGAAACTGTTTCTGACTTGTAGAAAAAGCTGGTATAAAACATCTGAATAATGGAATTAAACTAATTACAGTGAAAAATATTTTAAACACTTCTATTTTTAGAGTGACTGCTTTGTCTCTTAGAGACTCTCCTATATCTCAGATGGCAAGGTATCTTGGGTTGTTTGGTTTTGTGTTTTTTTCAAATATATTTCTTGTGTGACCTCTCAGGAGAAACTTATTTGAAGATTTAGAGAAGTGTTTTAAGACTTAGACTCTGTGCCTGTGCATGCATGTACATTTCAAGAATTCTGTATTTAAAATAAATCTTGAATTCTTTAAATAATAATAACATTCTCTCTTAGCCCAAGCCTCAAGCTTACATGATGCCTCCACCACCTCAGCTGCATTACAACGGTCATTATACTGAACCATATGCATCCTCCCAAGGTAATCTGTAGCAGATTTGAAAATTTCTAATTCTTGAATAATTTTAAACAAGGTGGAAAACAGACAGATCTTGTGATTTAAATTTCATGAAGCCCACCGCGTTAGAGGGTGAATGCTGTAATTTGTGTTTTTTAGCTATTTAGCTAGAGCTGGACAAAATTTACAGGCTGACCATGGGTCAGGTTTGCATGGCAACACTCATTAAAGTGCTTGCTGCTACTCTGTGTGTGGGCTGATGCGAAAAGTGGGATATGAGAAAAGGTAGTTATGACAGCAAATACAGCAACTGTTGATTGTGGTCCCTTGCATGAATTTAACTGACTAGGTTTTTTGGGTTTATGTACTAAACTGGTATGATATGGCATTCTGAGATCCTTGTCAATATTGATCTTAATAGCTGCTTAAAAACAGGATGTAGGATGAGTTGAGTTTCTCTCTGAGTTTGCTAGACTACATGGTGGTTGGGAATTGAAAGGCTGAGAACTGTTTACTGAGAACATTTGTTTAAAAAAAGGAAAAAAAAAATTTCAAGGAATGCACACTCCTAATCTAAGCCGTTTCACAGTGGAATCATGGCTGCTTTCTCTGCTTTTTTGATGGTTACAAATAATGTCTGTAATTTACAAAGTTGCTTCCCTAGAGAGGTTAATCTCATCTTTTGCAAAGTTGCCTCAGTTTTGATTGGGACCTTCCAGTCCTACAAGTCAGCTAAATCAAAAAATACTCATAATAACTCATTGGTAAGGGAATGAGCACATTTTCAATGTAAATGGTTGCATGAATATTCATAAAGGTACAGATATGTAGATTCAGAATGTACCCGAATTGTTTCCAATATGGTGTTGGAATCATTGCTGGACACAGTGAATGCTGTCATGCTTCGTAATTTCTAACGCACAGACCCTACTTCTGAATGTTATTTTTAACAAACAGAAGATTTTTTGGCTGTTACGCAATTCAGTAACGTAAGTGTGCAATGATGAACTTGGTGTTAGGTCATGAGAGGCATCTAAACAATGACTTAATTGTTCTTTTCTGAAGCTTGGCAAATTGTACATCCAATGAAGTAATTGTTAAACTATTAAATGTATATTGTACATAAACTATTAAAACATTTTCTTTACCCACCAGAGTGGGTACATGTTAATGTGCAAACAATACATAGTTGTTGTTTAAACTGTGTCCAAATTTTCTGCAGAAATGTTAAATTGATTTTTTTTAAAGGTCTTGGGCTAATATATACTAAAGGTCTATATCTACTTATGACCTGAGAGTGTTTTGAAGAGGAGAGGGGGTGTTTGTGTGTTTGTTTGTGTGTTTGTTTTCTTTCAATTTAAGCTGATCTCATGGGGTTAGTACAAACCTTGGTGTAAATGTCTGTTCTTACTTTCAATTAGAATGGTTTACAATATGATATAGATTTGTTTAACTTAGAATTAAACTTAGGACACCTATCCTAAACTGAAGAAAGCCATCCTTAAACTGAGATAATGTTTTCCAGTAGGAGTTTGCATCATCTAAATGAACATACCAGTTCATTCTGTTGTATATACCTCTAGTATCAACAACACCAAAAAAGCTGCTTTTTTCTCTTCCCAATTCAAGACATAGCTAAGAACAACTTGAGATTTTGAAAATCTTAAGCCTCAGCTACATCTTAATAGAGAATATCTTTATTGTTCAAGGTGTTGGACATAAAGCTTGTTCTTAAACTTTACTTTCAGATAACCTCTTTGTGAGCAATCAGAATGGATACTACTGTCACTCTCAGACTAGCTTGGATAGAGCCCCTCATGACTACAGTGGTCGAATCCGCAATGGTAGTGTCTATAGTGCACATAGCACAAACTCCCTGAATAATCCACAGCATTACTTGCAGCCGTCCCCTATGTCCTCTAACCCAAGCATTACTGGAAGCGATGTCCTCAGGACTGATTATGTCCCATCGCACAGACACAGCGCACTAATACCACCTTCTTATCGGCCCACACCAGACTATGAAACCGTGATGAGACAGCTCAAAAGGGGAATGGTGCACACAGATAGGCAGAGTCATTCAATGAGAAATCTCAACATCAGCAATACGTATGCCTACAGCAGGCCTGATGCCTTGGTTTACAGTCAACCTGAAATAAGAGAACATGCACACTTCACTTCCCCGCAATCTAACCATTACCCATTTAACCTGAACTACAGTTTCCATAGCCAGTCCCCCTATCCCTATCCCGCTGAAAAGCGCCCGGTTGTTGGGGCAGTCAGTGTGCCTGAGCTGACAAACGTGCAGCTCCAGGCTCAGGATTATCCAGCACCAAATATAATGAAGACCCAAGTCTATCGACCTCCTCCCCCATACCCATACCCAAGACCTGCAAATAGTACTCCGGACCTTTCCCGACATATCTACATTAGCAGCAGCAACCCGGATCTTATCACAAGGCGAGTGCATCATTCTGTCCAGACATTTCAGGAAGACAGCCTGCCTGTGGCACATTCTCTACAGGAAGTCAGTGAACCTCTAACATCGGCACGCCATGCTCAGCTGCAGAAAAGGAACAGTATTGAAATAGCAGGCTTGACTCCCAGCTTTGAAGGAATAAGAATAAAAGAGAGGACCATGTCAGCATCTGCAGCGGATGTGGCTCTTCCAAGAGTTATCTCGGAAGGGTCACAGCCCAACATTCTGATGGAGAGAACAAAACAAAAAGAAAATGAGCAAGATGAAGGTGTGAGCTGTGACCATAAGAAAACCCTTTCAGATGCCACTATGCTGATTCACAGTAGTGAAGAAGAAGAAGAATTTGAAGAAGAAAACAAAGCTAGTACTAGTCTCTCTCCTCTCCCTGAAGATCAAACCCAACTTTCATCCATAATGGGTGGTTATTCTCATGATCCTGTACTCAACTACCCCTATAGCTCTGTTGCTTCGTCTGCTGGCCCTTTGCATATTCTTGAGCCTAAATTACATATTACAGAGACAGAAAAGAGAATAAAAGAAATGAGCCCGGTTCATTTATTAGTAGAAAGCCAGGTACAGAGAAGAGGGGAAGGACTGCTTATGCCATCTATGTCAGAATCTGACCTTACAACGTCAGGGAGATACAGAGTCAGGAAGGATTCGATAAAGAAGAGACCTGTGTCTGATCTTTTGTCTGGGAAGAAGAATATTGTGGAAGGCCTTCCCCCGCTAGGTGTAAGTGGATATTATTTCTCTTGGTTTGTGTTTCAAATTGTTCTGTGACCAGAGTTGTGTGGGGTTTTTGTTTAAGTGTTTTTGTTACTGTTTTTTAATCAACCTGAGAGATGTATTTGAAATGTGTGAATTAAAGCTGCTTTATCTTTATTTTTCTATTTTCTCTCATTAACTTTGTTTAGTTATCTTTTATCTTTCTCCTTCTCTGCCACGCCTGAATTCAGTTTGGTAGAGTCCTCCCACACAAATCCAAGTGTGCAGCCTCCCTCCTTCTGACACACGTAAGCTACCTAGCAACAGGAGAATTATCTATTTTAAAGTCAGTTCTAGATCCCAAATTCTGCCCTACCTATCCTTATCTGGAACAAAACCAACTGTTTGCATTCTGCTACAAGCTTTCTAATATTAGAATTTCCCTCACTGAAAAATCAGATGTAGCTGAATGTTTACATTTTTGATTCGTTTACACTCTTATTCTGACCTGAGAGTGTAATCTGACACATCAGGCAGTAAATTCTTCCCTGGTATTCTCTTCTTTTCTTTCCTTCATTCCTTCCTCTTTTCATGTCTTTTCCCTTTTGCTTTGCCTTTAAGCTGGTTTTATCTCACTGAAGTTACTTCTTGCTTGTAATGCCCCTTTATCCTACTACAACCTTATGAAGCCATTAAACAAAATAAATTGAACAACTGCAACTTTCCCTTTTTCTATAATTCCTACTTCATAGGAACCCCAAGGCCTATTTGGGACTGTATGATTTCACTCACAGTCTTTACTACTCACTTTCTTTAGTTTTATGCAGACAGTATCATATTTCACACCCTAATAGAGGAAGACCATTTTTATTATTATTTTGCCTTTTTTTAAATTTGATTGTGGCTAACTTTGCCTGCCTGAGTTAGTGTCGAATAGTTTTCTGCACAAATTGGACTGCAGTGGACCTACTACACAATGTGTGCTGCTGTAGTAACTGCCAGAGCTGATGCTTCAAAAGCTAATGTAGAGTAAATGACGTATTTAAATAGTTACTGTACTTGTATTTTTTTGTGTCAGACTTCTTATATATATGGAGCTGAACACTATGAAATTAATCTTCATCAGCTTCGATTCATTTAATTTTATTTTTTTTTTAATCTCCTTCCTCCTGTGTTATGTGGATATAGGAAGAAAAAAGGTGATAACTTCTTGTATTCACATTTAGATATACTCTGTATTTTTTTCTCTAAAAGATTTATTTTCAGACACTGAGTCTACCAAAATCATACCCTGCCTTTTCCTTCTGATAGCTATGTAAATACTTATCTTTTGATACAAAGTTGATATTAAAACTTTTTCACTGTAATTATTCAGTAAATTACTTTCTATTTCAGTAATGTTTCAGAGTGCTCTTGCAGGATATAAAAATGCCATTTTGTATTCGCTGTTGAGATGTATTACCTGGTAACAGAAGTGTCTCCTACCACTCTTTATGCATTTTGCTTCCCAATGAGCTCTTAGTGTTGTGTTTGTGTTCACTTTAAAATGCAGTCTCATCCTCTTAGCTTTGTCTTTGTATTCCTTACTCCATTCGGCTTTCAGAAGCATCGCTCACTGTTCAGGCAGCATATTCACCCATATTTTCAGTGTTGTGTTTTTTTTTTTTTTTTTTAACAACCAAGCTGAGCAACTGCAAGAATGATATTTTTTTCTCACTTATGCTTTCTGAAAGAATCATCTGAATTTATTTCATAAAAATCTCCCATTTATATTTCTCTCAAATAATCACTATAGTAATCACTATAGTAATCACTATAGTAGTTTAGATTCACAGTCTGCTTCAGGGTTCAGATGTGCCCATAGTCCTGTGTTCATGTTTTGTATGTGCAACTTGTTGTAAATGTAGTCAAACATTTTATTATATCCAGATATCTTAAAGGTGTAGTCTCATTCTAATGCCCACTTGTAGGGAAAAAAAGTGTCTGCAAATTGTATAGTCCAGTAAAGAACTATTTATGTATTTATTGGTTGGATAGTGGTTCTAGTTCTGTCCAAGAATGTTACTTATCCAGAGTAACTGCCTCACACCCTCAGTTGTCAGCTTTGTAGGGAACAATATTTGTCATTCTCATGCAGTTTCATTAACCTGTCTGGAATGAAGACAGACTTGTGTTGTGTCCTTGGAGGAATGTAGTCCCACCACCCTAATCTCTCACTGCAGTGCTTATCAAAAAAGGGTCAGAGCTGTTTGCAGAAGGGGTCAAAGAAGTACCCTTTGCTAAATGGGACTCATCTGGGTTCTGGTTGGTAACTTCATCAGCTGTTTAAGAATATTCGTAAGTTCTAGCTTTTCTTTTGCAGGGTATGAAAAAGAATAAAACTGATGCAAAAAAAATAGGGCCTCTAAAGCTAGCTGCCCTGAATGGACTAACTTTGACTAGAATGCCTCTGCCAGATGAGGGGAAAGAAGAGTCAACAAGAGCAACAAATGATGAACGAGTATGGTGAAGTTTTTCATGCTTGATTTCTCTTTTACACTAATAATTTTTCAAAATGAATTGCATATGAGTGATGCTTTATGTCAACTTCAAAATGTGTCAGATTCAGAGTAACTCAAACACTGAGAATAGAAACAAAACGAAGACTGAAACTTTTGCTTGCTAAGTCACTGCTAGAAGTATTGGGTGTAACTCAGATTTTTCTTTAAGATTTAAGATGACAGTGATTCTAGTTAGAGTTTGTTCTTAGGAAGTAGAGCAAATTAACTAGCATCTACTGTTACATTTTTATGCCAAGTCTTTCTGTTTCCTCTTTTAATTTTTGAGTTATTTTCCAGAATGCAAATAGATTAAATTTAAAATTCCTAGTGTGAGCATGAACTTGATTGTAACGACTAGTAATTTATACAGTTTTTACAACAAATTGTGCAGTTAAATTGCATCCTCAGGGTACAGCTTGTGCAGAGTGACTTTATGTTTTCCTCAGGTGGATGCCTGAAAGTATAGATGGAACTTGTGTGATCTGCTGAAATTTTAAATCCATTAAATGATCTCAGATCACTGAGAGGACGTCAGGTTCTAGAACAGGATCATTCTTTGAGAAATGTAAGACTTCATTTACTTATGTCAGGTAACCAACGTCAATAAACATACTTCAGCCTGCCTCATATACCATTAAATGGGCACAAAAAAGCGTGAAACATAGTCAATATCCAGCCTGTGAAGGGCTATTTAGAACAATGCTGTCATCACACATAAAACTGGGGAGCAACTAGAGACAACAAGGTCTGCGGTGATTATTGTATATATATTGCAGCCAGTGGTCTCTCTGGAATCTGGTTCTGAGCATGGTCGGGCATCCTCAGCTGCAGACCTCCATCTACCTCAATTTGCTGACAGTCACGGAGCAAGATTAGGACCAGAAGGGAACGGTCACGCTCTCACCAGCTGCAGTTTTAAGGAACAGGCCAAGAAAATTAGTTTCAAGTTACATAGTAGGAATTCAGTCTTGGATTTTGAAGGCTTGGACTGAGATCTCTAGGAGAGAGATTTGACTGTTAACTTTAGCTATGTTGAAACGGCTTTTTGAACTGTATATACTCCTTAAAGATGGTAAGGGATAAAAGAAATTAACATTGTGTTATTGAAATACTCTTCTACATTTAGTACCTATGTTAGTTATTTCCTCTTTCTTGTATCTATCATCTCTTCCTTGACTGACCTTCCTTTAATTCAGCCATATTACTATTCAGCTAGTTTTTTCCAAAGTGCTAAGGGAAAAGCAGAAACTGTAAAGTCAAGTTATGAGGAGGACGGAAGTCACTACACCTTCTCTTCAGGCAGTCATGTAGAGGAAGAATAGATACCACGAAATGGGAGTGATTCCTAAAGCTGTGGAGAAGAGGCAATACAAATCAGACGTGACATGAAAGAAAGTCCAAACTACAGATATTTCGAGAAGACAAAGACTTTATAGTTGCTTCGATGCCTCTTTCATTGCTCAGCTTCATGTTGCTATTAGTTTAAATGAGGAAACTTAGCCTAAAGATTTAAAGGAGTTTGGACAATTAATGTACTGAAGTGTAAATTGCATATGATGGAGGTTTTACACCTTCCTCTGCAGCATTTGGCATCAGAGTTATTTGATACAGGATACTTTTCTGATCTGATACCGCAGAGCAGTTGCTGAGAGAGGCTGGGGACATGTGACATAGATGAAATTTTCTGGCTGAAATCTTACATATTTTTCCTCTAATTATTGTTGGCAAAGAGATGTTGAAATTCCAGAAGTGTCTTATGATTTAGAAAGAACTTGGTTTTGAAAGAATAAATCTTTTGGTGGGCTAATTAAATAAAACAGATTGAATTGTACTAGTAGAAAAAAATCCTTGTTTTATATCTGAGCTGCAGCAGGAGGTTCTAAGAAGGATTTACAGCTGTCTTCAACGTTTAATATCTTCAGCCTAAGAAAATGTGGAGTACTGGAGGTGAATGATAAATTCATCGAATGAGGCAAACATTTTGTTTTACGTCTGTGGAGTTCTTCCTCCATCTAAACATTAAATTTGACTTCATTTTTTGGGCTATACAGTTAAATGAGATTTTTCAAATGATTTAATCCAATGTGCTATATTGAGCAGGATGATTAATGAGTATGTCTTGTTCAAATGTATTTGAGGCAGTTTGTACTGTAGTATAACCACCTGGTTTGATCCAATATTTATTTTCCATCTAGGTTGTCTTTATAGAAACTAAGTAGTTTTTGTTTTTTACCATTAATATCCATAGTCTTTGTGACTTAGTGAAAGATAACAGGATTTTTAGATAGTTTTCACTTGAAAAAAAATCCTGCTAGTTAGAATTGCTTCTAATTTGTTCTGGTATGCATGTAAAACCACTAATAGCTTGCAAAAAGCATTGCAAAAGTATATAGGAGAGGAAAATACATACACTTTATCCTTCATGAATTCTGTTAAAATAGACTTGCGTGAGAATGTGACTTCGTGTGGTTATCTTTGTTCTGTCTTTTAGTGTAAAGTTCTGGAACAACGGTTAGAGCAGGGGATGGTGTTTACTGAATATGAGCGCATTCAGAAGAAAAGACTTATAGATGGTGAGTGCTCAATAGCTCGGCTTCCTGAAAATGCTGAGAGAAACCGCTTCCAGGACGTCCTTCCTTATGATGATACCAGAGTAGAACTAGTCCCAACCAAAGAAAATAACACGGGTTACATCAATGCATCTCATATCAAGGTGAGAGAAAGACTGTTGGAGATTTTTTTTCCAGTTTATATGGTAAATAAAAATGGATTTGGCAATTAATTTTGGTTCTGTCAGATGACTAAGAATCCTTCCCTCCCTCTCCAGAGGTTTCTGTGGGGAAAGAGGGAACCTGTTTTTCCCCGCTACTTAGAAGAATAGTAGAGGGTTAATTAATTATTGGAGAGGTCTTCTGGCTTTCACTTCTATACTGAACAGATCTTTTATATTGATTGTCTCTCTCCCATCTCTTCCATCTCTCTCCTGATTGGTACTAATAGAAGGCATGTCCA
This sequence comes from Anser anser, assembly GCF_964211835.1. Classification (NCBI taxonomy): domain Eukaryota; kingdom Metazoa; phylum Chordata; class Aves; order Anseriformes; family Anatidae; genus Anser; species Anser anser. The sequence goes on along the minus strand of NC_139725.1, from coordinate 48,494,367 downwards.
TTCTTCCCGTAATTAAGAAGGCAGATAACTTTTAAATAAATTGTGATTCTTTGCAATGATTACGACATTTTAGAACTGCAGTGACAATACTAATTATTTCATCCTCTTCTCGTTCTCAGGCTAGATCCACAACATGCAGTAGTCTGGCTCCCTGCTTAAGGTTTTTTTTTTTTTTTGATGGTTAGAGGAACAGATGGAGCCAGAGGGAATTCTGCTCTTTCATAATTTTTGGATGACCCTTTTCCCCAGCTTTAGTTCTTTAAACTTTATTAAAAACAGTTTGCAGGAATTAAAAAAAAAAAAAAAAAAGAAGTTTGCAGGGTGACCTCAAGAACCTACGAGGCAGTTCATTCATTTTCAATCTACTTACTAAAGTGCAACTAAGAGAGTTTTTATTACTTGAGTAGTTGTTATAGTTGTTTTATTATCTTCTTTATAAATCTGATTCTTCCCTGGTGTGGTACCATAGTTTCTATATTTCAACTCATTTCCAAATTTTGAGTAACTCTTCTGACCTTTCTGAAGTAAAATAACATTTTGAGGAAACTTCAGCTAATACTGACTTCTCCTGGTGTGCATAATAGCATTTGCCTCATCAGGGTATGAAAGCTTCTTTAAACCCAAATTGGCCAGGATACCTTAAATTCACAAAAAAAAAGAAATATAATGTACAAATAAGTAAAGAAAATTTATGCTTATCATGTAAAATACATTTATTTAGCTATGTGCTTATATAATTTTAAACATTGTTTCTCTTGATCTGATGTGGCAAGGTGCAGCTAAAAAATGGGAGGCAGTTACAAATCACAGTGTCTTACTTCTGCAGTGTTGCTGTCTGTTTCAGTTTGTGCATCTTTAAATGGCTGACGTAGGAACTGAGAAAGGGTTTTAAATGATTAGTAATCGAGTTTATTTCTTCTTACAGATCTCAGTTGGTGGCATGGAGTGGGATTACATTGCTACACAGGGCCCTTTGCAGAATACATGCCAGGATTTCTGGCAGATGATCTGGGAACAAGGAATTGCCATTATAGCTATGGTGACAGCAGAGGAAGTGAGTACAGACCCAGTCGGGTCTATCCCAGAAACTTATGCAATGATTTTGTTCTGATCCATTAGAGTAAGGGGATCTTTGCTCCAACAAACAGATTAAAGATAATTTTCTGGTGACCCCTTGCCACTCTGTATTGTTTTTCTTGGCAGAAAGCTCTAAATTTGCAGACTCTTTCCTGTGGAAAATAGGTTTATTCAGTGAAAAGCCAGAACACTGTAGTAGCAGTTTATAGAGGAGAAATACAGTTGTTAAAGGAACATTTGTTATATGAGTGCTTTCATGTTTGTTGTTAAGGAGGTGTTTTGCTTTTAAGGAAAGCGGGAGAGAAAAAAGCTTCAGATATTGGCCACGTCTTGGCTCAAGGCACAACACTGTGACATATGGAAGATTTAAGATTACCACACGATTCCGTACTGACTCAGGCTGCTATGCAACTACGGGTTTGAAGATTAAACATCTTCTCACGGGACAGGAGAGAACAGTTTGGCATTTGCAGTACACTGACTGGCCAGAGCATGGCTGTCCAGAGGATTTAAAGGGATTTCTCTGTAAGTTTTATTTAATAGCTTGTTGTTGTTGTTGTTGTTTTTATACCACCTAATATGTCTGCTAAACATGAATTAGCTTTTGATAGCTATGCCAAGCACTCTGCTGCAAAAGGTGTCTTCACACTGGTAAGATATGCTGAATTGTATTTCTGGTGGGAGTACACCTGCCAGTTTGTTAAAGTGACTATTTCAATCTAAAGCAAAATACATAATTTACTAAAGTTCATCTAGGTTAAAACATAATTATACTAAATGTCACACATTTGAATATGTGCCAGCAATAGCAAGATGGCCACAAGCTGTTTTTGGTGGGGGATAGGGGAACAAGGGAATCCATAGAAAAGTTGGATGATTTTCGCATATCTGTATTGCTCTGGTTGGGTTATGACTTGTGATGTATATAATGTATAATTTTTCTGTGGAATGTCATTTGTTAAATTACTACTTTTCCAATGGTTGTGCAGTGTAATAGCATGGCTTATGGAACTTTATTTCCTAAATTTGTCATTCTTATGTTGTTCAACTTAATAGCATACTTGGAAGAGATCCAGTCAGTGCGGCGCCATACGAACAGCACTGCAGATCCTAAAAACATTAATCCTCCCGTGCTGGTGCATTGCAGTGCAGGTGTAGGACGAACAGGAGTGGTCATACTGTCAGAGATCATGATTGCCTGCTTGGAACACAATGAGGTGATCTCTTTTTTTTTTTTTCCTCATGTTTTCAATAATGTTAGGTAGTAGAAGAGTAAATAATCTGCCTAATAAGTATTTTATGGCTGTTCATCTGAGCTTTCCCAAGATGTGGCCTTTGGAAGAGCCCTTAAAATTATGGTTGAAAGCGCTTTTGGCAATTTAACAGAAGTTAATAATCTTCTATGGTTGCCCACTTACACACTTGGAATGCTCAGTTAGGATGTTGAATCACTGAGTGGAACAAGGTATGCCCTGGGCTACAGAGCATGTTTCAGGATGTTGCCTTGGCTTTACCACTTCATGCCTTAGTTTTAATAGTTAATGTTCAAAAACATGTTTGTAGTCAGTCTCTTGTGCTTGCTATTAAGCATTTTTCTTCCTAAGTGTAATAGTACTTGCAGTACAAGTCTCAGTGGAGGACAAAGTGGTAGTTTAATAAAATAAAACCTAGTCCTATCAGCCTTTAGCTAGAAGTGAGCAGTTGTAAAGCAATTGGTAACATTATGTGCTGCCTGAAACTCAACAAATTGATTGTTCCGTCTATTGTTTCCTTATCCTAACGCTGTGACAGACTTTTGCAGTTATTAGATTTGTGAGGACCCACATACCCCATGAGATACGCAAATATTTCACAGATGAGGAAGCTAAGGTAGGCGAGGTCAGCAGCGCAATGAAGCCCATACTGTAGGTATGGGCTGAATTATCAGAGCTGAAATTAGAGCAGCTGATTCAGTCCCCAGATCACTGATACTGTCTTGAATCTCTCTGCTGAGAGAGGATGAGCGAGTCTCCTTGCTTACCAGTTACTTGTAACCGTTTGTTCTCTTCCTCCAGATGCTGGACATCCCACGAGTGCTGGACATGTTGAGGCAGCAGAGAATGATGATGGTGCAGACTCTTTCTCAGTACACTTTTGTCTATGGAGTTCTCATTCAATTTCTCAAAAGCTCAAGACTTATATAATCCCTTCCACTTCCTAAGGGACACTGCAAGAGTTTACAGAAAGAAAATTACAGTTGTCCAGGCAGACCTGCTCCCACTGTTTTTTTCTTTGTATGATGAATCACACAGTTACCTTTTAGGGCTGGTATGTGACTGTTAAATGCAAGTCAATGTAACAGTCCTTGCAAAGCAGGATCTTCGCTGGACTAAATTCTTCCCATGTTCAGCTGCAGCCATATTAGGGAATGATTTTACTTGTACTGGTCTGGAGTACTTGGGAACGTTTTTTAGAGTGGTGTTACTTTGGGCAAAATAAATATCTTACAGAATGGAAGTACATGGCACAATTGTACTAACTTTTTTTTTTTTTTTTTTTTAAATGTAGTTAACTGTGCAAAAGCTAAAATATGTGGATGCACATGGGGAGAGAAACCTGCTCCTTGGGAATGTCAAGGTCTTATACAGTTTCATTCTGCTTTCAATTTTATATTTAGAGCAGTACACCTGTATTTTTTAAAATGAACTTTCGGTTTCCTCTGGTTTACTTAGCAGAACTAGCAGTTCTTACATACTTTAAGTGGTTGCTTTAAGGGCAGTTATTTTTGTATTTTTTTTTAAACAACTTTTTAAACACAGTTATATTTTCAGAGGAGAGAATTGACAATGCTTGAACTGAAAAATTGTGCAGAGAGTACTAGGGTAATAGGTAGTTGTAGAGTGCTGTGTAATAAAACTTACAGGTGAACAATCAAGTTAACTGTTGATAATTTCCATTTAAGTAGAAGCAAGTTTACCTATGGAGTTGTAGGCAACAAGCAGGGGAAAAATATTATAATTATCTACAAACGTCTTGGAAAGAAATGGATGAGAGAAAGTACATATACAGTATTATTCATATATTTAGAGGACAGTTTGATTTTACTGGCTGAAATCAAAGTGGATGCAAATGTTTTAAGCACTTTTTTTTGCTCTGTTATTTATGTAGTTAAACATAGAAACTATAATCATATATTGTTTCATATGGTAATACGCCGTTACTAACCTGTTATTTTAGGAAGAGCCTTTAAAGCTGATGAAGTGAGAGAACCAAAATTGGAGTAAGAAGGTGCATAGTGGTGAAGCGGGAATGATCGTGTAACACATAATGGAGGAGGTGTGGCAGCTATGATTGCTGGTTTACACAGTGCAAAGATGACCATTAAAAATGTTTATGTTCCCAGTCAGGAGAGCCTTTAAAGCACTGGAAGTTTCTGTAGAATCCTTCAGATTATTTTGTTAGTGCTAGAACAGGTTTTGCTAATGGTGTGCAGCGTTGCGATGAAGAATGTTCACAGGGGCCATTTGAGAATGCCTGCAGAATGTAAGAACTCTTTGAGGTAACACTGGAGATGTGGGTATTTTGGTAACTGTACAGCTGGCAGTCAGTGCTTGTGGCATGGATCTGAAGATATCCTGCCTCCGCTAGTTGTATTGTCCCTGACTAGTGTGGGTCTGGTCTAATGATGGTATCCCTGAATACTCTTTTGTCTGTGTTTTTAAAATGGGGACAGTGTGGTTTTACCTGCCTTTTCAAGTGTTTTGAGATGCTGAGTTGAAAATCCCTATACAAAAGTGAGCTATTTGTTCTTAGGTATCTGGTACAATTCCAAAAAACCTTATAGTAGACCAGTCTGCAGGTGTGTTTAAATATCAATTTCTCATGATACCTGCTTAACGAAATGAAATGAGACTGAAAGTGATTTTTTTTCACTGGTGAAGTGATGTTGTTTTTTTCTGACCTGCCTCAAGGGCTTGGAAACTATTATGAATAATTACCCCACCACACCCCCCTCTTCAAAGCAATGATTGTCCTCTCAAAGCATTAATTAAAATAGTCATAAATAGGTTGCCTCAATTTCCTTTGTAATAAGCTACTTGTATAAAGATAAACACAAGGTCCAAATGACTTTGTGCTAATATGTCGTTCTATAGACATGTACTGGTTTAAAATACACTATAATATTCAGCTAGTGCATTTGGTCGTCTTTCAGACAGTCCAAATTGTTCTACTCTCAGTAGCAATAAGATTGAATATTTTTAGATGGGGGAAAATGTTCTTTTTGTAACTATGAAGTGCCTAGCAAGTATTAACTACCAGATGTAAAACTGGAAGGAACACTGCCTTATTCCAGAGGACACCAGCTACTGAAGACTGATTCCTATATATAGTCTTGCAAGCAAACCAATTCGATGCATCTGTGGTAAGAGAAGTATCAGTGAAAGAAACAAAGATATTTGGTCTGTTTGTATTGTGCCCTGTGTTTAAAAACATTGCTTTTTTTCTTTTCTTTTTTACCACAGTTCACCTAAGTCTTCAGAAATATTTGTGAGTGGAAAGGTACACTCTAGAATGTAGCTGGTACCGTTTCCAAAGTTTGAACTGTGCTCATAACATGATACCTGCAGCTTTTAATGAAATTATATATGGCCACAACTTCAAGAGACGCTTTCTATCGATTCAGCCGTTACATCAGATTTAAAGCATTAAAAAGAGCAATTAAAATAAGCAATTTAATTCCAAATTTGTGTGGTGGCTTCTGAGGTGGTTGAGGTCTTTGAGGTTGAAAGTCTTTTCTTTTGGTTCTGTCTTCTGTCTTGCTGAGAGGAACTGAGTTCACTTTTAGAGGTGGTCACTCTCTAAGCTGGTAGTCAGTTCTGATATTTTTAAGCAATAACACTGCTACCTCCTCCACTTCAGCTTTCAGATCTGTCCATCAGCAGTACATTTCTGCATTGACTTCATTTGAATTTTCCCACTGAAGATAGCAGGATTGTTTTTATATGTAAGCATATGTCTCCAAGTGAGCATTAAAAATGAGCAGTTTCTCTTCTGAAGACACCAAAAGAAATGAAACTCCACAACCTCCTGTAATAAAACTAATTTAATTTAAAAGCATTGTTTAGATTCTCAGATAACTTCTTTTAAAAGAACATTCAGTTTTTAGCTGTTCTGAGCCTTGAAAGGGATGCTTTTTACACGTAGTTGCGCTGGATGCTTTGTAAAGTGTTGGACATTTTAAGAAAATTCATTGCCCAAATCTAGTCACAGCCTTAGCTGCAGGTGGATCTTTCTGTCAAAATCTTAAAATTCCCCTATAAGCCTGTCCGTTTTGCCAAATATGCTTCTGTTTGGATGGGGAGGAAACCAGATAATTATCACGTAAAATTTGAGTTGACTTTTTTTAGTGGAAAAGTTCCGTGAAGCTATTCCTGAAGTAGATGATGAAGAGCAAGATGTAGGTGTCTAGGAATGCCAGAGTTCTCAGGGATAAATACAGGTGCTATAGTACTGCCAGGAGACAGACTGTCTTTTGTGGGCTAGGTGGAAAATGCCTTTTAGGATCAAATTCTATGAAGTCAGGAGAAGAACCTATGAACTGTAGTAAGGGCTTCTGACACTTGATTTCTGTCTTGCTTGCAGTGAGGAGAGATTTGTTTGCCCAGTGAATCTTTGTATTCTTGGGCCCACAGCTCTTCTCTAAAAACAAAATTCAAAGCCCTGTTGATTGCAAAGGTGACGCTGACTTAGCAGGCTTTGCTGTAGGCTGCAAAGCACGTCTCACTCGTCCTGTGATGGAGAAGATCCGTGCTACAAGTTGGAGTTCTGCGTTGCGTTGCTGCAGTGTGCAGAACAGTGCTGTCCTTTTTCTGCTGCACGTAGGAATGTGGTCTCCACTAGCAGCACAACTTTTATGCCTTAGCATTGCTCTCATTGTGCACAACTGAATGGTAAAAACTACAACTGCAGGGCAATACAGTTTAGATTTATAAATGTAAGTAACTAAAAGCAGGTGAGCAAGGCAGAGTTCCTGTAATTTCTGTGGATGATGAAAAGTTGTTCTAAATTATCATTAACATTTTTATATATATATATAAAAGTAAATTAATAATAACTAAGATTAAAATGTGTGCTAAAATGGAAAAATTCTTGGCATTTTGAGAAAGTATGTATTTTTTGGCTCCTCTTGTAATCTTGTGTATTTTTATTTTTTTTTAGTGGATTACATTTGGAGCAGTTTTCTCCAAAAATAGCTTCTTAAATCCAATAACTAAGGCTACCAGAGGCTGCTGGTACATTTTTCTTGTTGGAGCAGCTGTTAAAGTTGAGTGGCTCATAGTTTTCAATGGCCTTTGGACCAAACTTGGGAACTGCAGGGTTGTTTATCATACAAGTTAGCTGTGTAATGGGACCTCGGTTTTAATACCAGTAGTGTTACTAAAACCCTGGAATTAAAATAGTGAACTCATTACTATACTGCAGTAGTTAGCTCAAATTACTAATTTAAAAGGAACAACAGTTCAATTGCTAATAATTCCATGCTTTAGGTGGTTGTTTTTTTTCCCAATATTTAAAACTCATGCAAAACCAGAGCCCAGTCCTGCAAGACGCAAAATTCCTGCAGTTCTTCTTGATACTGTGGGAATTAAAAAATGCTTATTGCCAGTGAAAGTTTGAGCCCTTAAAGCATGAATATTCACGTCTACTTTAAATTTAAATACAGATTACAAGAATTAACCAAAAGAATGCAGCAGGAATGTGCATACATGAAACTAGAGCATTAAAAGGAAAAGTAGCTGAGATAGCTTGGAAGAAATTCTCCTTTGAAAGTACAAAATGTTGGAACTAGAGAGCATGGATTTGAGGAGTGACTGAAGGCATTTGGAGGAGGATTTGGAACATGTTGTATCCACAGCAGAACTGCTAGAAGGGTTTGATTCATATGGTATGTTTTTCATGGCATAGTAGGGTAAGTGAGCATGTAGTCATAGGTGTTATTTTTACAGGCTTTTTAAAATGTGATTTTTGAAACTCCAAATATTTTTTCAGAAGCTGTGTTATTTTTAAACATATTCTTTTCCAAATAGATGCAATGTAATCTGTCAGCTCAGTTTCTGTTTACTCATTAAAGGTCAGATTTTCGAACCGTGGTCTCTGGTTTTCCATGTGCAAACTGCAGGGTGAATAAGCATACATGCAAATTTGCACTGATAATTTCTAATGGATGCAGGTTAGACTGTTTGGAAGTTTAAGTAATTTGTGAATGCATTTAGGTGTTTACTGCAGGCGTGAATTAGACCTGGTTAAGGTTGGGTTGAAAGTCAGGTCCTTGAAATGTGGAGTTTTAACATGTGCTTACAAATATGTTGCAGTGCAGCATTTGCCATACACTGATATTAAAACTTCAGAGAATCTCTAATACTGTGCTAGGGTATAGGAAAATATCTTAAACTTTCAACAGCTTTTGCAAATATGTCTGTAAAAAAGATTTCTTACTAAGATCCGATTGGGGACCAGCTAACTTGGTGCGTTTTGCTGGCATCACATACGTTACCTTAAGGTCTACAAGGACTGTAAAAAAAAAAAAAAATCTTAATTTCTATGAGCATTTCAAAAAACAGTTGCTAAATGACCTTTGATTCTGTTCTTTGCTGTTTTCCACATGATGCTGCATTTAGTGGTAAAGAATAACCTCCAGTGTATTTGCTCTTTAGAAGTCCATTCTTCAGCTCTAACTGGGGAACGAAGGCAGAAATAAAGTGCAAAGAATTAACAGAGTTTACAACTGATCCAGCGTGTGGCAAGTTAGAGAGCAAGTCTGTAGACACCGTAATGTTGTTTTATTTCAGATAGGCGGCAATCAAAACTACCAAATTGTTACTTTTACAAGCACAGTTTCAGAAGGCGCCTCACCTTTAAAAAGGGAATTTAAATGCTGTTTTTCCATGTGGAAATATTTAAGAAAAAAAAAATAGGGGATTTTAAAGTATTTAAAGACTTCGCAAACACTGTTCATTTTTAAAATGATAGGAAACTTGATAGGAAAATAACATGTAAAATCCTCCAGTCTGTCACATTGCTAATCCTGAATAATTCTGGCAGACAAGGTGTACATGCTGTCTCTTTACAAAGATATTTCCTTAAGTTGCTTTGAAATACCCCAAATCCCTGTGTCCTCTTTATGGATGATCTGGGGAGACTTAGGTGGAAATTTTAGAGACTTGAACTTGCAGATCAGTATGTACACTCCTGCATGTTGCTGAAATCTCTTCTTTCACCTAAAGCAAGTTGTGTTTGAAGTCCTTTCAGCGGTTGTGTAGGACTGAGTCCTTGCTGTCAGAGCAATACAGGATCTGGCTCTGTTTTCTTCCATTTTCGTTTGAGCCAATATGTGAGGATTTAAATGGGACTTTATTTAAACAGTAGCTACATGAATTTTCAAGTATTATTTTCTAGTACTAAGCTAGTGGTTAACACGTCTATTTTTGCTGTCTTGCCACCAATACTGTAAAAATGTATAATCAAAACAGCTTTAATTCTTGTAAAACTGAAATTGGTTTGTAAAACAATGTACAAATTGTGTTTCATAGACAGAAAAGCTTGTATTACTGAATGTAATATATGTGAAATGAATATATAATAGTCTATTTTTGCCATGAAAATAAATATTTGAAGCAACTATGAGTTTTTATTGTTCCATTATTAAAAGAAAAATCAGTGAACTTAATTTTAATGCGCAGCCCTAGCCTGAGACTTCACCTTCCATACACAAAGATGTCAAAGCTCTGCAAGTGCTGTCTTGCATTTTAATATGAAGATAAAACTTACACTGTCAGATACTAATGGTTCTCATCTTTGCGGCAGGAAGGTTTTGTGACTGATACTCTATCATCATTTTACATATTTTTGCATTTTCAAAGGACTTTTTTAGTACTAAAGATTCGATTTCTCTTTTACCTTTAAGCAGAGGAGGGATAAAAATGTTTCACAAGTTGAAAAACCCATTCCAAAAGCAGGTGAGAAAAGAAACAATCTACTGTATACTTTGTATCATTGGAGCTGCTAGCAATACTTAATAGTGAAGTTTCTTCCTTTTGTAATTGATATTTAGTCAAAAAGGGAGGTGATACAAAAGGCACAAGATGATGGGTGAATTGTATGCTGGATGCTGCAATTGCACACCGGACAGTTGCATACCCCTTGTCTTTGCTAAACTCCGAATACGCTGCCTACTTACCTATTTCAGGAAATACTAGTCTTTTAATAAGAATTTGTCTTCCAGACATGCTCAGTTTGATGGCATTAACCCACTAATGGTAAGATAACTTACCAACCATCTATATACTTGTCTGATCAATTCCCAAGTCCTGGGGAATGTCCTGTGCAATGTTCAGTGTGTGCAAAATGCTTTTACTTGGCATGAATCCAAAATCAAGAGGAAAGCATGACTTCTCAGGGTCCTAGGCATATGGTAAAAAGCACTCAGCAATTCTGATCAAACCTATTATTTGTACTGGTTTTGGACCTGAGGGAAAGGTCTCTTAGAAACCAAAATTTCCCCTAGATCTAAAATTACTCTAACCTTTTGGACTGTAGCTGTTATTTTCCAGCCACTGCAAAATTGCCAGCAGAGCCTCATGGTGGCCAGAGCTGGCTGATAGCGATTCTGGGGTCTGGCACAGGCAGCTGGCATGTTCCTTGGGTGGGAGCTTGAGGACTTGGTACAAGAGGAGCTACGGGGAGCTAATAGGAGAGGTTCCTCAACCAGGTGAGACTCAGGAGAGCTGAAGTAGCTCTCCTTCTGCTGTTAGGGCTGTTTAAATCTAGCATGGCTGTAGATAGGTGAAGTCTGTGCGAAACTCAGTGATGCTAGGTACTAGCTGGAGGTTTTGTGTGGGACAGTTGCTCTATTCAGGATACGGCTTTGGTTTGTTTTTTAAACACATTTCAGTTATCGATGACAACATATAAATTTGTGTTTTCTCTCTTCCAATATTGCTACGAACATCCCCAGAAGGCTGGATTCTGCATGAAGACAGAAGCTGCACAGCGCCACGAAGTTGTTGCCAGTTTACCTACAGCAGCCAGAGAACTGCTGGCGGAGGGCCGCAGTTCACAAGTATGATGTCAGTGATGCAGGTACCAAAAGGGGGAAGCTGTTGCAGGAGAGTTGGAGCTGAGTGAGAACTGGATGAAAGACGGATGTTCATCAGCTCTGAACGAAGCAAGGTACCCTGTGTTGCTGTAATTTCTCTCGGCTCTTGGGCAAGGTGAACCTTCTGTGGTCAGCACTTGTACGTGACGGCAGTGTTGTGGTTTCAGGGGAGCGTAAGTGCTTAGGGAAATGCTTGTTCTGATAGTGAAAGTCTAGTTCTGTCATTACTACAGTTGCTTTGAAGTAGCCTCGTTAATTCAAAGAAAAACCAAGAGTAAGTAGGAAATGGGTGGCCCTGGGACTATTTTATCGCAAAACACCTTTGCTTTTCAGAGCCACGTAGCAGTGGCTCTGCATGAAGATCTGCATGACAGTCCTGCAGACAGATACCTACATTTTAGCCAAACATTTGCCGTCCCCAACATACTAACCATTATTATTTACTGCCCTGCTTTTTCTGTGGATTTTAGGTATCTGCTGTAATAAACGAAATAACCAAAAAATATTTGGAGGGCTTGCAGATGAGGTTTCTTAATATAAGATTGTTAGTTCAGTTTATTATTATTATTATTAGCCATTTCTAAAATGACAATCATGTGCCTTACGTAAATTTAGAAGGACATCAAATCCTTCCACGAACAGACCTGGAATTATCATGCCCAGAGGCAGATGAAGAATTTTCACTGGTGTTAAGTACCTATGAAGAAAGCCCCTGTCAAGCCTGGTTAATGCTGATAATCAGTGATTTGAAGGAACCGCATACTTCGGTGTGTGCATATGTGTATCTGATGTCTCCTGCCTACATACCATGCTATTCATGACTGATTGAAGCCAAAAATGTCTTTCCATTGTCAAAACCTTTAGCAAAAAAACTTCAGGAAGGTTGAAGACAGTTTTATTTTGTTGTTGTTGTTGTTGTTTGTTTTTTTGATAATGTTTAAGATATTATTTTAACAGATTTATCAGGATTTATCCGAGTTTCCTGCGCCATAACAATATAAAAATAATTTCATTTGCTCTCAGCTGACCGTCTCTGAGCCTTTATAAGTAGCTGGTGCTAACCCTGTATTTCAAAAATATAGGTTGTCTTTGGAAAGCCAGGAGCTGTAGGTCTCCATCACTTTACGTTCAATCAGTCACCAAATATTCACTTCTCTCCCTGAATTTTGGGAGGCAATTTAATTTGAAACTATGAATCTTAGGGAATTGTACTGCCTCATTTTTCCTGTTTAAGGAAAGCCCGTCCTTTCACTGACATACTATCAATACAAAATTATTTTTATTTCCTGATTCTAGTGGTCCTGAAAGCTCTCTTGGAGAGGTAGAGCAGCTACAATAATCAGCAAATTTGAGTGGTTTTTCTTTGGTGGTTACTTCTGGCTTGAAAAAGAGAAGTAGCAGCGCCCTGACCAAAAGGGGACCTCTGTTTTCTCCTTCATAAGGAGAGGGGAAACACTGCATTAGTAGTCAGAATCAAAGTGTAATTAGAAAAGAGGAGGAAAACAGTTGTTCATCAAAAATAGAAACAAACTTAGATGGTTGATGAAGGGTTTGCCTTCTTCCCAAGTTGCTCTTAGGCTTTAAAGGACAGAAGGAGCTGGTGCACAGCCACCCTAATCAGAGGAGCAATAGGAGGGCAAACAGCAGGTATGAGGGGGGTAGCTCTGGTGCTCTGCTAAGAAACAATCTGCCCAAGACGAGGAGCATTGCTGACTGTGTGCTCTCCCTGCACTGAGAGCAAAATTTGTCCTTAGTGCCCTGCTGTTAGGAGGGCTGCCAAGGTGATTTTAGCACTTTCAGTGCATTTATGCCATCAAGCTGGAAGTGCTTTGTTTGAGGGTGTTTTCAGGACAGAAGGTCAGCCTTATCCCTCTGCACGACGCTGGTATTTAAATAATGTCAAATAAGCAGAACTGAGGCTAATTTACGTTGTTGAAGGAAACTGGAAATACTGCACCAATATTACCGGGTGAATTGCCTTGATCCCTGTGAAGGTGACTTTGACTGTGAGATAGCCTGGCCCGTTTCTGACCTGCCCCATAGCTTTGTGACTGGAGTGTGGTGTCCGTGTGGGTGCTTCTTGGTGGCGGGGGCTGGTTTCTCACCTGTCAGATGCGTCTTTGGGTAAAGGCTCTGGCCACAGGGAGCTGGTCATGAAGGGGGTGTTGTGCCCAAGAGCCCTTTGGGGAGATCTGATTGTGCTATGAAGTGAACCAGAGGCTCTGAGAAGTTCAAATATTGAAGAGTCGTGAAGAAAATGCATGCCATAGAAAGTCACAGTGGGGACCCTCAGAAGACTACACGTGAGTGGAAAGCCCTTGTGCAAAGCTGGGAGATTCTGAAGTTGGGAGGGGAGGACACACCGTCCACATTTGTTTCTGAGGAAAGGCAAACAGATCAGAGCTTGAGGAGCTCTGCAATCTTTCTTTTACAATTCTTATCTGAGATGATTGTGTCCAGCGTTTGGGAAGCCCCATAGTCAGCTCCCAAACCTAAGCTGTGTCATCTCTGGTCTTGCTTGTGCTAAACATCAGGAAAATGCAGGGTGCCAAATGCCTCCAAGCTGAATTTCTGGTTGTAGAGGCTACTCCTCGGAGGTCCTGTGAGGAATTCCTAGGCTGACAGGAGAGCTGATGGCCTTTGACACGTTGCTTAGTTTCTTGTTTGGCATGCGAACATGCTCATGAGGGAAACAGATAGCTGGGAAGAGTTGGGGGTCACCTCATAGTTCTGTTATTCATCTCCTGGAACGGGCTGCTGGCTGCTGCGAGATGTAAGGTATGCTGCAGCCCTCGCACAGATACTGTAAGGGGAGTCCTACAGGCTCGCCGAATTCTTGGGATAACTGCAAAGAGCTCTGCACCTCGTGCTACAGATCACGCTGCCTGTCCCCTGTGAGAATGGGGCGGCATAGCTCTGCGGCCTGCCAGGCCGAGGTGGTGTGTGAGTTTCTCAAGTTTCAGATGCCTCCCTGCTCCATTTGTGTAGCCTTTACTTGCCCTTCTCAAGGTCTAATTTCATTCCACCAGTGGAAAAGGGCTGGAAGGACCGTGCTGGAGGCCGTGTGTACTACAGCCTGCATCACAAACAACTACTGCACGAAGTAACCCGTGCTTATTCCCAGCGGGGCTGTGTCCTGTCTCTCCAACATCCCCCAGCTTTTGCAGGCCAGTCTAACAGGCTAAAAGATGAGCACAACTGAAACTTGTGTGTGTGCTCGCCTTGGTGTCCCGCACACCTCCTGCCCTTTGCTCTCTGCCGAAATTAGTGAGGGGGGTGGGTTACAGATGAGTTCCTTTATGAGGCACGCAGACAGAGCCCAGCCACTTTGGAAGCTTTCTACAGAGAACGATCCTGTGCCCAGTAGATATGGCATTGATTTTAGTTCCCTTCGCTTGAATTAACTTTTCTTGTTGCTGCTCATGGACTGCCCGACATCCTGAAGTCCTCATAGGTTTTCATTCAGGTGGCCGAGGTGGAGATGAGCTACAGCCCCTCTGTGGCTCGAGTGATGAATTGTCATGCAAGTGAGAAGTGCTGCTGCTGCTTTCCCTTCCTGATGCATTCTCCCTGGGACATGTTCAGCTTCCGCTGGCCCAGGACCCACTTACAAGCTTTGAAACTGGATCCCTTGACTGGTTGTGACCCATGCAGTGTGCAAGGGCTGCTGCTGCAGTGGATTAATTTACCACTCACCTGTTTGCATATCAGTTGCTTTGCTGCTTGGAATGGAAACTGTTGATTGTTTCTGAATGAAGCAGGTTTCACTGTTGACAAAGAAAACAGGAAGGTTAGACTGCTGGTGAGTATTTAGCACGTTGTTTTGGAGTGAGAAATTGTTATTTATATCACTGGTTGCTGTTCTGTTCCTCATAATTTGCATCAATACCAGATGTTGGCTCCTGAGAGCAGGCCTGTCCATAGGAAGAGCAGGTTAAGTGCTGGGGAAGGGCCAGGAAGCACGGTTTGGTGGCTCTAGAGTCAGCCTGTAACTGCAGTGCTTGCTTATCAGCAGACAGCCCTGCCTTTGATGGTTGGAAACTAAAGGGGGATGCTAGTTTCCCATAGCCATATGCTTCCTGAAGTACACCCTGAGTTACAGTCATGTGTTTGTTCCCTTTATTCATTGTATTGTTTAGGTCTCAAATGCTTTTGTTGCAGTGGACAAATGCTACAATACAGAGCAGGAAAAATTGAGGGAGCTCTAAAATGTGTTTGAGTGGGCACTGGTAGCGAGTTCTCCAACTTTGTATACTTAATCCACTTCTACCTGATTGTAGTTCTTATCATTTTCATTAAGGATGGTTTAACTAAAGCTTCCTTTTTTCCCCCTTCCTTTCCTCTCACATTTCTCTTTCCTTCCCCCAGGCACAGGGGAACTCAGGCCCAGGGGAAATGTGCACTGAAGGCAGCTTCTGGGGCACCTTGTTGGTCAGAAGCTGGGCGCTCACTGCAGTGAAACAGCCTTCATTAGGTGCTATGAATGAAATGCCTGGAGTATGCTAGGGCTCCAATACTCTTGTTCCAACTCCTAAACCTGACCATTGCTGAGAAAAAATTAACCCTTTTTACCCTCGTCTGATTCTTTTTCTTTTTTTCTTTCTTCTCTTCCTCTCAACGTGAGACCTTGAGACTCCCTTCCTCTACAAAGTCGTCTGCTTCTGTTTCATTCGCAACAGCCAGGCAATGCCCCCACACCACAGCTGCTGCCAGCCCTGCCTGAGAACCCCCTGCCAAGGGCAACCCAAACCAACCGCCTGCTACATGCAAAGCTCCTGCTGGGGGCCTCCCAAATCCCCATGCTTCTGCACTAAATTTTGGATTCTGCCCATCACTGGGGAGAGGTCTGACGGAGCCACTTGTGTTTCAGTTATGCAGTACTATCGGTTGAGCTGCATCATCCTACAGCTGTTCTGTAGCTATAAATGATGTAAAAATGTACAGAAAAGCAGAGGAGCAGGTCCATGGAGTCATTCTGCAGCTAAGCCTAAATGAAATATGTAGGTGGGTGTCTTAGACACAGGGTCGAGCAGGGATAAAATTTCAGTTTGGGTTTTGCTTGCAGGTTTTTCTTTTTGTTTTGTGGAAAACACTAGGACATCTAAGCAGCTTTTTCTTTCATCAATCTTTATTTCAGATGACCAAAGCCCCGCTTTGCTTTGTAAATAAGCAGAATCCTACCTCTGAAAACAAGCACACTGATGACAAAACTGCAGGCTTTACAGATAAGAGACTGTTGTGTCAAAGAGCTGAGTAACAATAGTGAGCTTTTGGTCATCTGAAGTAAGCACTGATGTTGTTATGCAGGTGTTTATCGCCCACATACGTCTGGGCAGAAGCAGATCACAGCCACTGACTGCTACTAACAGATTGTAGTGCTGGTGCCACTGCCTTGTTCTGCTAGGGCTTGTGCCAAGTCCTGAGTGTAGCAACAAGTGAAAGGAAACTCAAGGTGATGAGACAAAAAAAAAAAAAGTTTTCCCCTACCCCCCAGTTGTTTTTTTTAACTAACCCAAAATCTCAGAGAGAAAACAAAGCTCGCACTGTTGATTAATCTTATCGGTGATGTGGGTCTGGCTTGCGTATCAAATTGCTTAAACAACTTACTTGAAGCACCACCTAAGGTAAACGTGCATAAAAAGGAGGTTTTAAGCCCTGGATAGCCTGATTTACTTCTGGCTCTATAGGCTAGATAAGTTAATTGATTTCGTATCGATAACGCTTATCTATAATGTTTTTCCCCACTATCTGGTGGGAGCGGCTGTACAACGACAAACCCGGTCCCTACCCGGGCTGACTGCGCCAGCTGCTAGGGTGTCGGGCGTGTGGCCTTGGGGTTCTCTGTGGGTATCCACGCAGTATCCAAGACATGTTCATCGTTACGAAGGTCAGTTTTAATGAATTTACTTACTCTTTTAACTACCACCTACCCAGATAAAACATCACTGGCATTCAGACAGACAGCTCATCACAGGAAAATGTGGTCAAGGAACTGTTTTTATTTTCGTGTTACTCATGCTCCAGGAAATAACTGTGTCCTTACTCGCGCCTTTTTGTGTGCTGAAGTCATGAGCACTTTCACTACTGTGTTATTTGTTTTTTAATTTTCAGATTTTTAATGTGAAAATCTTATTAATCTTAAATCAGACTTATGCTGACCACAAGCCAAAGTTTGCTGAGTGATCCTTTTGATGACATGCAAGCTATAGAATGTAGTGATAGGAAAAAAATTAATTAATTCCCTTATTGAGCAATGCTCAGAACGGAGGGCCCCAGGAGCCAGTGAAGTCGTGGCAGAGGAGCAAAGAGGCTTTACATTTGGAGATGTCTGACCTAGCCAGTCACCCTGTGTTTATGCCAACAGTTCCCTAGGTGCCTCCCACCCTTCAGTTCTGTGGGGCAAGATGACGGGAGCTGCCCTGGGGATGGCAGAAGGGTTTCAGTCACGTGTGATGAGGGAGAAACCCTCCCTGCACTATACTGAGTCAGTCCTCTGGCTGCGAATATTTTCAATGAGACAAGCTCTGAGGGATGGATGCACGTTATCTTTCCCACTTTTCAGGGAGCTGGGGCGCTCAAGCTGCAGGCCAGATCTACAAGATAGCCAGCTGAGCACGGCAGATGAAAGGCAAGTGGCCATCTGCTCAGCCACATGTACAAGGCTAAAATAAAACACACTCTGCTGTCATTGTCAACAAGTGTAATTTATTATCATGGCCAAGACAGCCGGGAAAGTGTATTTTCTCTATTTTTTTTTTTAAAAACATGTACTGTACTGCAATGCCAGTGCCAGAAATGTTGTTTTTGATAGGCTTTTGTTGAAGATTCTTAGGAGATTTTTTTTCTTTCCAAAAAAGTTTGAGCTTCAAAAGTAAAGCAGTGTTCAATGATTATTGGAGCTACTTACAGCACACTGCAATCAGTGACTTAGCTTAGTAGACCTTCTGAGACCCTCTTGGGCCACAGGAGAGGCAGGTGGTAAGAGCTGTCAGTGCACATGGATGAACTCTGACCATTTGGGCTTGTCCTTGGAGGAGCAGATTAAGACATATTTGGGGAGAGGCTTTATCCAGTTCCTAAGGCATCTTATAGCTCCTGAAATGCAGCAAGGCAGTATTGTTTCCTAGCCCCTCCTCAGAACTTACTGAGCCCATTCTGCAGTAACGTGAGTGCCAGGTAATAACTGCACTCTGGTTAGACAAAGAACTCTCGGCTGATGTTGTGCAACGCATGTGTTAATTTCAATTTAAACTTTAAAGAAAAAAAAATAGATCACCTTTCCTCCATTTGCTGTACAAGATGCCTGATAGGTCTCTTCTACTAGATAATCCTAGTCATCGAAGTCCAAGCTCACTGCAGAATGCTATGCCAAGGTTGCCATCAATGCAAGAAATTTAACTGTGCATTTTAGTTCTCTGCAGTGTGACAATCATTGGAGTCTTCGCTTTCAAGAAATACGAGCTGAATCAGGGATGAGGATTAAGTAGCTCAAGAGCTGTGTGTAACACAAACAAGCAAGCTGCATATTAAATGGCTTAAGAGCTGCCATATGCAGTAGCTAGAGATAAATGTCCTTTTCTGGCAGGAAAGCTGACAGGGGGTTAAGTAAACAATGACAGCAGCTAGTACTGCAAAGTGGCTCTTTCTACATGCTGGTTGGTACAAGAAATAAGGCAATTCAGCTCATAGTGGGGGGAGGAAGAAGGAATCATCATCCAGCAGCATCAGAAAGAAATCCTTATGTTTGGGACGTTGCCTACCCACTCATGCCTTATTTCATCCCAGCTAATACAAGGAGATAGCATGTTTCTAACATTCTACAGGTACTGTAAAAGGAAAAAAGGTGTAAGACTTTCATGTTCCAGTGGGATTTACAACGCGCTGAGCACTAAGAGAAGAAAAATGCTGCCTTCTTCCAGCATGGACAAACAGTTCTCTCTCTGCTCCGCAGGTATGTAGTATGCCATTTTTTGATGTGGGTAAATTGAAGTATTGCAAACTGCAAAAATTTTGGATCTTTATAGAATGGACCACAATTGCATTAGAAATGTTATCAGTTAATTTATTTGTTATAAATAAAAACAATAAATATTTCATAACTTACTCTTGCAGCTTTCTAAAAATATACATCTTAATATTCTCATAAATTAGTTCTGGCTTGTACAATTATAGGCAAAATATACAAAGAATTTTTGTAGCTGACACTTTACCCTTTACAGTCTATATTAGTACAGAGACTAATGCCCATTAATTAGTAATTGATACTCTGCTAGAGAGACTTTATCTGTGTTTTAACAGAAATACCGAAGATAAACAATTTACTTTTTATTTAACAAATGGCAGTTCTCTACAAAACTAGCTTTATCCCCATTTAACAGCTAAATTTTGGCTACTGTTAGGAGTAGTCATGTGAGATCTGAAGGACCTCTGCAAAGTTTTCCTCAAGATCATCAAGTTCCTTATTGGCTTCCAGCTCACTGTCACAAGTAATCAAGTTTAAAGTTGCCTCACATGAGGGTGAAGTGTCTGGGTCTTCAGATTTCACATAAGAGTGAGACTCTGCCTCAGCGTTCTTCATTTCAGCAACATCTTCCAAAAAGTCATCCTTACTCCGTGTCTCCTTTGAATTTTCACTGCATACTGGCAATTCGCATGTGCTTGGTTCCTTTAGTAATAAATCCATGGTTGTAAGGAATTCTTCACTTTTTGTAGCTTTCCTTTGCCTCTGTCTTTTACTAGTCAACTCAGGCTCTTCCATCATATTAAACTCTTCCAGGTCCAGCGAGTCCACGGCTTCCCAGTCCGTCTGGATTTCCTCAGTGCTGCAGCTGAGGTCTGCTTTAAGCACATCCAACAGATGCCGCATCTTGGTCTAGGGTGTGAAGGAACAAAGGGGTGACACCTCTCCACCTGCCCAAAACTCAGGGCTCCGTCCAAACATAAAGAGATGGAAGCTGCTTGCAAACAATTATACAGCAACAGGCACTAAACGGAGTTGACTGTTGTCACTGTTTTGTGACTGTGCCTGACTCTTGGATTGTGGTAGATCAGGAGTCTGCAAATCTCTCGTTTATAGAGAAAGATGCTCCCCACTGAGCATCCTAGTTACATAAACCAGCAAATATGCCAGCAGCTTTCCTCTGTGCTTTGTAAACATCACTAAAGTCGCATACAGAAAGTGAGAATATTCTAGAGGCAGTACCTACCTCATCCAAACGGTTCTTGTTTTCTTCTATATGACACTCAAACAATTGTTCCAGAACTCTACAAATAAAAATTAAACCACTTAACAGGAAAGAAAGCGTCTTTTTAGATGTCTACATAAACTAATGACCCTAGTTCTTGATTTTAATTTCTTAACCAAGTAGAACCATTGAGATTGTTTCAATTATGCTCTCCCACAAAGAGGGCTACCTGGAGCCTGAATCCCACTGGACTCAGCGCTCAGCAGGTCCAGCTTTGGGCAGCAGACACTAACCGTGGGACAACTGGTAGCACAGCTCTCGGTAGTTTTGCTCTGTTGAAGCTATGTAGGGGGAGAAACCAACAGTCCAGTGGCAATTCTGCTGTCATGCTGAAGCACCCAAAATGCCAAGGTGCACCACAGTGGCTGATACAAGTGTAAGTAAAGGGAAGGAATAAAATCCAGGTTCAGAAAAAATCCAGAGACAAGTCCTCAGCCCTGAGAACCTTCTTCCATTGCTTACAAAATGGTGACAGGATAAGAGAAAATTTCAACACAGAGGAAGTGTCCTGTGGCAACTAAGGTAACAGTCACAGGAACAGATTTCTAGAAGGTCAGGTGAATTTAATCTAGTTTACATTAGAAATTATTTAAAAAAAAGGAAAAAAAAGGTAAGTTTAAAAATAGTTTTAAGGGAAGACATTACTGTAAAAAAAAGAACCAGAGGGAGACTCCTCTTGGAATTTCTCAGAATTTGATAGAGGCTTCTTTATCAGAATCAACAGGTTAAGTAAAAATTTTGTGACTACTACTCAAATTCAGGAATTGTATAATACCTTACTGTTTAATTATAAATAAAAAATATTTAGTAACTGGTGAACCCTTGTCTGGAACAGTATGTAATCCTTTACAACCCATGGTGAAGGTTGGATTCATACTGGTACAGGAACAAGGACAGAAGGGCAATGGAGGACATATTGTGTGAAAGATTAATAATTTTACATTTTTAATAATTATTTTACATCTTGCGGAGTAAAATGATTTCTTCTTAGCAGTATTCCACATAGGCTTTCAGGTCAGTTTCTAATAGAGGCTGCATCTCATGGTACATCGCAGCAGACTGAAGTAGATGACCCACAAGACTTTCCCAGTCCTCTTTTCTTATAATAAAGCAAAAAAGAAAAGGAAATAAAGCAAAAGCAAAGGGTAACTGGGTATTTATATATTCTTAAAGGGAACTCAATAATTACTAAGAACTACTTCCCTTTCTTACAGAGTTCCACGTATTTCTGACATAGCATTATAAACTTGAAAACAACCATAACCTACCTGTTAGAAAACAGCCCAAGGTTAAGAATTTCATTTGTTACATCTTCAATGAAAGTTAAATATAAAAGGTCGTCTTCTCTGAAGGAAGAACAGAAAACCCAATGTTAAATGTTTAAATATATAGACACCTATCAGACGATGCAGTACGTATGATTACCTTTATGGGAGATGTTATTAAGAACATCATATAGATCTGAGCACAAACAGTCATTTTTCAAAAAGATCATTCTACCCGGACAAACTTAGCCCTTCATTCAATTTAAATAATAATAATAAAAAAACCTGTGTACAATGTCACAATACTAGAAAGAGCACTGCCGTGTTCCGCGTTTCTGTTATCTTCCTGTTGTGGTATAAACTAGCAGTGAGAGCCTGTGAGGAAACAGCCAAATCTTGGAGAGCATTTACAAGCAGCTTTGCACTCAAACAGAAAGGCATACAAACGAGGAAGAAAGTGTAATATTGCAGCTTGGTGCTCTGAGTAAAAGGCTTCCAAAGGAGCTTCTAGAGAATCTGACTGCAACTTGGAATTTCTAGTACTCAGTGGGAGCTCAGTAAAATAGGTACTTATTGGCAGCCTCCATTCCTTTTAAACAACAACTCTTTGATGTACCAAATCCTCGTTAGAGGTGGCTTTCTCCTCTTTGATTACATTTCTCTTTTTTTCCCCCCTTTGGAATACCACTTAAAGCCTGACTGATGCCAATCGAGCAATCTAAATGGGGCACTCTCCAAAACTTTTAAGTTCTGTTTAGAAAACAACCCACTCCCTTTTCCTCCCCCTCAGAAAAAAAGGAAAAGATTTCACTATTGTTTCTCTTTCATAGCATCCTTCTAAATATCCCAGTGTATCCATCCAAACAAGCTCTACAGAATCATCCCTAATAAACAGAACCAGTCTTATTAAACAGAAAATAAAAAATGGGATACAGCTTGCATGATTAAGTAAAAACTGTCATCCAGTCTGAAGATTGTAATTTTGGTTCCCTCTACAGTCAAAGAAGAAAGATAACCATAGATGACCTATAATACATCCTTAAAGTTAGGGAAGAACAAGCCTACTAAAGCATAAAGAAATTAAAGAGCTTTCCCAAGGTCACAGGAGAAAGCAGTGGCAGTGTTTCTGAATACAACTCAAACCTCTTCTAATTGTCATCGAGTTTCAGAGCAGAAATTTAGTAAGAATGCCCCTCAACTCAACATTTTATCTTACTAACATTTGCTTCAGACAGCTTTTAGTCTAAAAAAGAACTGGAAGCATTTAAAGTGTAGACACTGGATAGTAATAGTCTAGATCTTTCATTAACTATTTTATAGCAATTCATATCCACATCAGTGTTACTGTAGATTGCGAACAACAGCTTACTCTGAGTGCTTATTCACTGTTTCAAGTTCAACAGTTCTGAGGAAGGGTTTCTAGTTTATTGTTGCAAACTAGCAGGAGAATGGTGCAAGTATACTTACTCCGCCTCGATATTCGTCCTTGCAGATGGCTGCTCAGAATACAGCGATGTCTCTCTAATCAGAAAATCAAAGGATAAGAAATAGCAGAAAGCAACATTGTGTAAACCCTTTGTAGTACATGACTACTACTAGTAGTCCCTTCTTCAACATGGAAATTCCAGGAGATTGAAGGAGAATGCTCAAGTCATTGAGTAGTAGTACTACTACTTCCTGGAGAAGATTATGGAGTAGTACTACTACTTCCTCAAGCATCTACAAGCATGCTCTACAGATTTTCCATGGAAAGGTCAGAGAGCAAATCAGCAAGTAAAGCATGATTCTGAGGCCAGCAATAAGGAGAATCATCTGGGAGCCGTGGGTTCAGGCCTGATTTCCAACACTGTTCTTGTATTTTAGACAATATTCTAATGCTTAGTGTTACAGCTTCAGAAAAAGATGTGGGAAATGCTTCTGGTCTGCAACTCTGGCATATCTTAGATTCAGAAGTCTGGATGTCTGCAAACCCTTTTTCCTGAAAGGTATACCAAAACCGTATTTAGGTGTAGCACTGTATATGACATATATAGGTTGTAAGCTCAGATTTATGTTCATAACTAACAGCTGTATTAACTTCTCATCAGTCTCACTCCCAACAAAATAATAATAATAATAATAAAATCCTGTATTTTAGAGCTCTCTTTCTTAATTGGCTTTACAGTGGAACTTCGTAAGAAAACAATTCTGAAGTTGGGAAAGGCCATTGATCTAAAACAAATGAACAAACAAGTTCTGTGAGAAGAAACTCAGAAATGATAGGAGTGGCTTATTGCCCTAAGAAGAAGCTGTATAAAAAGCAAGAAGGAATGCTTCAAATATTTATTCCTTCTGTAAATCACGCACCTGAGGAAGGAGTATGGAAAAGCAGCTATTCCTCTCTCAGGCTCATCCACATCGTATCTGTTATCTCCAGCCTACAACACAGAAATAAAATCTTTATTATCAATGCAAATACATAGCAAATTCTACCGCTAAAATGAACCTAATAAATATTTGTGACCAAGCAGTCCTCCAAATTTTATTTTTCTGAGAAACTTTGAGTAAACTGAAGCACATGGCAGCAATTAGTCATCAGACATCTAAAATTTTAGTCAGGGGATGTAAGAGATCTGGAACATTTCTCCCCTGAAATGGCAAAAATGAATCCTCTGAAAACCGTAGAGTAGCAAAAATACGGTATGCAAAAGCAGGAAATGGCAGTCTAGATCACATACCTTGAGCTGCATGCACAAAATTGATGGAAAGTAAACTTGCTGACTGCGTGCATTTTAAATTATAATACCCTGAAAAAGCTGCTGTAAAGCTACAGACTTACTGCTGTGACTTACAATGGCCAAAGAAAAAAGCAGATGTAACAGTTTCGAAATTAAATCAGAAGTTCTTCATGGAACTGGTGTGAAGCCTTCTGAATAATCATTTGTATTTCTCAATGAGGTCAGCTGCAGATGTAGATCAATTCAGGTGTAGCTACCCTTCCATTTTCAGTAAAGCTATAAAAACATTTTCTCTCATCTCGTCCATAATTAATTGTCTTATTAAGGCAGAGACACAAATAGTCTGACCTTGTACCCCTTATTCAGGAAGAAAGTCCAAACATATCTGTGACTGTAATATAAAATACTAGGAGCAGGTAGAATTTGAAGTGGTATGATTGTTCATTACAAAATTCAGACATATTAAGCAAGACAGAAAGCAAACAATAGCAAGAAAAATATCCTCGCTTTGCTGGTTTGGTTGTTTAGTCAGAGGAAGGGATTCCTTTGTTCCAATTCTTTCATCAAAGGCTTTATGTGTACATTACCCAATGTAAAAATATAGAAAAAATTGTTGTAACAGACACACTTTCTTCTGCTGAAAAATTATGTACCAATTATCTATGTCCTTAATTAAGCACACTGGTGCACTTGTAAAACTTCGGGGAAGGGGGTACCCTTCAAAAATTTTGTAATGTTCCAAGCGCTCTTCACACATCTAAGTATTTTTTCCTGCTGTTTCTGCTTGTTCTTCTGAAACTCCCTCACCTCCACATAACTAATTCATCTCATGACAATAAAGAAAATGAAACTTAATTCAGTTCTATGTCAGAGATGAAATATATACCCCAAAATGATGGTGAAGGGTGTGGGAAAAGTACCCTGACTGATTGATGATGATTTTATTACCTTCACTGTCATCCTCTGCTGTTCAGTCATAACTTTTCTCCCAGATGCTTTGTCTGTAGTTGGAAAGCTACAAAATTTAGAGATGTGTTAGATAGTATATCTAAAATATTTTCAGAGTAATTATTCTGCCTCTATACATATGTAAATGAGAACAGAATTTGTTGCTTTTATTAAGATACAATTATGATAACAGCTAAATTCCATGGTTTCAAAATAAAGACTTAAGTTCTGTACCTGATCACATCAGTCTGTGTTTCAGCTTCCACATGCCGCTTGCAGCGATTTTTCCTTTTCCTTCGAGCAGGAGTGTAATACCTGTACTCTGACAGGACGGATTTAGCATCTGATATTAAGGTGCGTGGAGTAAAAGGTTTTCGGCTTCCAGTAAATAATTCAGAGTGCCTGTCTAGAAGATCCCCACTGTATACTTTGGAGTTCCTATCCTGATGCCTCTGGGAACGACCAATGCTCACAAAACTATCAGAAGAGCAACTGCTTGAAACTCCGGAGTGTTTTCTTGGTGTACTTGATGTACTGACACTTGAGTTTGAGTTAGATGTGTTAGATGTATTCCGAGAATGTTTTCTGGTATGTTTTACTGGACTGGAGTGAACCAAGCCATGCTCGCCGTAAGGTGACAGTGCTCTTGACAGATACTGTGCATGCTGAACAGAGGGGAACAGACTGTCTTTGTCTTCTGCTTCCAAGGGACTCTAGAAAAAAATAAAACAAGATTTGATTGGTTTGCAACTTACCAGCTTTTTTCAAGTTGGCACTCGCAGTTATTATTGCTACCAACTTGGAGGTATTTTCTTTGTAAGAAAAATCCAGTTTCCTACAATCAAACTGGTTTCAGAGCAGCTCCAGAGCTAACAAGTCTTAACACCTTTATGTGAAAAGACTGGTGCTTTCTTATAGAATAGCGATGGCTACATCAAACCAGGAGGTTCAATCATTTTAGTCCAAAACCGTAATACATTTTTAAAAGTCAAGGAACTAATAATTGTTGAATTGAGGCACATTATTTTATATGGGTATGCTCTGTTTGCACTGCCCGGGCAAAGGAAGGTAAATAGACATTATCCACAATTACCTTCAAGTGTGGAGTTGTTACCTTTCTCTCCAAACCCTATTAACTTTATCAAATGCTGGCTATCTTTGTAAGATGTACATTTGGTAAGGGGCACCACTCACGGACTCATCTTAGACCAACACGGAAACTACTGTAATGTGGCTTAAGACACAGAGTAAGAAAATTTGTAACTAGCTGTTTATTCCCTGTGTAACCCTCTTCTTTTGCCTATAGGTGGAAGATTCACATCTTTGGTAGGGCTGTAAATTTTTTTCCAATTATTTCAATTTTAGTAAGACTAAGCATTGAGTAACACCATGCTAATGACAGAGATAAGAAAAGAACTAATAACGTGAAATCAAAATTTGAAAACTAAGTAGGTCATTGAGAAATGTTAAAAAAAAAACGAATTATTTGGAAAGACCATACTATCTTTTTCTGCTTTCTGAAAAAAAATGAAAATCTTAATGCTTAAAAATTCATCAATATTCCTGAACTGTATTATGACACTGTGCCAAAGCTAAGACAGAAACATAGCTAAATCTAACTGGCATTTGAAGATTTATTTTTTTTTGGTAAGATGAGGAGGAACAATTCAATAGAAAGAAATTTGATTTCTATCCTAAGAGAACTTTGAAAAATTTCCAAGTTGAAAGTATAAATACATGGGCAGTGTATGTGTGCTAATAAATGTGCTTTATAGTGTGTCTGAACAGTTAGGAAGCATCTTAGCAATACAGCTATTGTGTATTCTTTTCCTACCTAACACACAACCATGCATTGAAAATGTTATCAGTGAAGGGTATGTATGACATTTTATGATCTCCAAGGATGGCCATATTGCAGAGTTAGGAAATTAAACCAGAAGCCTAAAACCAAGAAAACTTTCTATAAGCTATTTTAATTTCATCCACATGTATTTATACCATGCAAGTTCTGTTACACACAGCTGCGTGATGGAGAAGAGATGACTCGTGTGGGTATTAAAGCTACCTGGCAGCACAACTACCAGAGAAGGTGCTTGCTCCTAGGTCCTGGCACAGTGAGGTCCAGAAGCTGTGAGGGTAATGTTGTTCTGGAACATCTCACAGAATCATAGAACATCCTGAGTTGGAAGGGACCCACATGGATCATCGAGTCCAACTCCTGGGTCCGCACAGGACTACCATATAAAATTGAACCATACGTCCAAGAATGTTGTCCAAAAGCTGCTTGGCTCCAGCAGACTCGGTGCCGTGACCGCATCCCCGGGGAGCCTGTACCAGTGCCCAACCTGCAGAACCTTTCCCTAGCACCCAGCCTGACCCTCCCCTATCCCAGCTCCATGCCGTTCCCTCGGGTCCTGTCGCTGTCCCCAGAGAGCAGAGCTCAGCGCCTGCCCCTCCGCCCCCCTCATGAGGGAGCTGCAGGCCGCCATGAGGCCTCCCCTCAGTCTCCTCCCATCTAGGCTGAATGAACCAAGGGACTTCGGCTGCTCCTGATGCATCTTGCTCTCTAAACCATTCACTATCTTTGAAGCCCTCCTTTGGATGGTCTCTAATAGTTTTATGTCCTTCTTATATTGTGGTGCCCAAAACTGCACACAGTACTCAAGGTGAGGCCACATCAGTGCAGAGTAGAGTGGGACAAATCTCATGGCCACACCATGCAAGCAGTATAACACAAGACAAAATAACAGCTAAAATAAAATAACATCTGACAAAGCCCAATTCAAAATCAACAGCTACAAACCCAAATCAATTCAGTTCATGTCTAATTAAATAGTCAGACCTCTTAAAACAATGATTTTACTGTTCCTTACATTCAGTTCACAAAGCTCCAGGGCAACTGCTTCACCAAATGCTGTAAGATTTAAATAGATGTATACAAATAGAGGCGTTTCATAAGAAAATTCAACTTCTAACACAGAAATTAACTTGTAGATATGCCTTCACCATCTCAGCAAATAATAGGAATTTTGCAAGGTAATCAATAGCTGCTGTGAGACTTCTGAAGCCTCCCACTTGGGGGATGTAGGTGTGCTGCAGGAAAAGTAAAGACACTTGGAACTCCTTGTACATTTGTTGAAAATTCATGACACTGTAGCCTAATAATATACAGTATGGGATGATTATATATTACTAATAAGCCGGTAATATATATTAAACTATGTAATACATAGTATAACTTGTAAATATTCATAGATCTTCTATTCTACTGTTCAATTTCTAAACGATGTGTTCTTAAAAGTTCTAAGCAATGACTCTCCCTGTATAAATGTTGGATCATCTCATAAACTGCTACTGTTATTGCTTTGAATCTACACTATTCTATTTTTTTTCCTTTCAGAACTGCTTGGGATTTTAAATTAAAACTCAAATAATATACATTTTGCAGCATGCAGTAAATGCTGTTTAAGAGGAATATTAAAAAATGCAGTTAGTTTACCATCAAAATGAAATCACAGAACACACTGCTGTCATGCTGTATATTTCCTTCACAATTCCACACAATTTCCTCCCAAATCATTAATATCTATCCATGCTGTTCCAGTGCCCCCAAAATGTGCACAGCTGCTGATGCAAAGAGGCATTTTTTTTTTAGTTAGCTGAGCCAAAATAAGCCTTTCTTGATGGTGTATCACATTAGTGAACTTAATTTTACGACTACAGCACAATTAAATGCTGAACTGATAACATGTAGCAACAATGCCAAACAAATCCTTGTTTTAGCAAGCAGCATAATAAGGCTTACCAGTGTGATTGTTTGCATATAAAATAATTGCAGTGGCAGCTCAACACTACAGAAAACAGATAAGACTGGAAAGATTCAGAATCCACCTATACAGATATTTTGAAAAGCTAATTCTACACTCTTCAGCATGTATTAAAAACAGCTTAATTTTTGTTGTGTACTTTTTACTCTCAGTGATTAAAATAGTTCATGGAGCTGCAAAATAAATCAGATTGTAGAAGCGTTTGTTAACATGGGATGATGACTGGTGCCTCGCAATATACAAACAACAACAACAAAGAAAATAAACCAAAAGACGTTAATGTGCCAACTACTCATGAAAGCCACATGTTCTGTTTCTTGGATTCAGTAGAGCCAATCCTAAAACAAGACAAAAGGATATGGTAAAAATGGCAATATTCTAAATTTAAGCTTTCCTTATTTTTGAGGAAGCTTAGGACAAGTTTCTTCTTCTCAAACATGTCATAAGTATAACAGTAGCCAAGGTAGTGACTAGCTAGTAGAACCACAAACCACAGCCATATTTGTGTCAATCTTGAGATGCATTCATTTGAGTACTGAGAAGGATGTCTTTGAACCCCTTTTCCTGGGCTAAACCTTTAAGGCCCAAACAGAAACAGGCAGGGAGTACAGCCTTTGGATATACAAACAGTATCAGGAACAAGGAACTATCTTGCTGACTTCAAAAAGATTTTAAGGAATGCAAGATAATGTTTGTCTGCAATTTGTCATTGATGTTTCAGAAAATTATTTGCATGTCTCTTTCGGTACAGGCAAATCAACTGTAAGCAAGTATGTCCATTTTCTTCTCTAATCTGTATCTGTAAAAGCATCAGATTTTTACCTGGAAAAAAGAGACAAAACAGGCCTACAAATATGCAGTTACACACTAACCGAATTTTTAGCTCTTCTGATGCAATTCAAAAAAAATTATTCAATAGCAGTACCATAGGTTTGGACATTAGCACTAGCAAAAACTGCTTGTGACTCCAAATTATATTACTTACAGTGACACTTCTCTTACTTTCCAATGTATATTCCTATTCTGTTGATTCAACCAATTGTAATTTGTTTTGAAAGACCAAAAATTACCCAATGATATATTTCAGCAATAACAATCCCCTTAAAAAGAGTTACTAAATTAAACATTTATGCCTTTTTTTTTTTTTTTTTTTAACCACAGCTCTGTGGTAAATGGAATATTACTTGCAGCAAGCTCGTATTGAGAGGAACCCTGAATCTTCACGGAGTCTGCGAAAGTTCAGTCAAAACAGATCAAAGCATAACGCTCTGGTCTGATGGGCAAGAGAATTAACAGAAAGAAAGAATCCAGATTTGTCTTTAAGTTACTTTTACTTCATAAGAGAGGTTTACTTTCTTAGCTCAAAAGACACCAATGTGTCATCTACTAACAAAAAAACAAGGTTAGAAAGGAAAGCTTGCTAAATCTCCACATAAAATGTCCAAAGGCACCTCTCATGGAGCCACTGATGAGTTTAGGTCTTGACATTAACTTGTTCTTGCACAAAAAGAGGTCTTCAAATAGAATATTTCATCTACTATTGTAAAATGAGCTCACAGAGACACTTTATGAACCATATTGCCAAGACATAGAAGCTGCAATTTTGTAATAAATGAACATCTGATTCTTAACACAGCTCAATTTAAAAGCCACTAATGTTGCTGTAAGTCAACTGAATTCCTGCCCTCTGCTGCTTGGACAGAGCAAAGGTCTCATTTGGTTAGCAACTGGCCTTTACATTTGCTGCTCCCACAACACTTTGTATGTCAGATGTTCATTTTATTGTATACTTTGATATTTACTTAAAAATTGAGAAACATGAGAGAGACTATTCACACAAGCCTGTGAACAAGTAAGACCTGAATGAATATAATCAGTTTGCCATACTGTCATCAGAAACAATGATTTTTCTCACTCAAAACTATATTCTTGTTACATTCTTTATGTGTGCATGTGCTTGTGTGTGTGTTATTCTGTTGTATAATGTGATACATCCCTATTTTCATCAAGGAGCCTGATGCTATTAAGAAGGATATTACTGAATGTGCATGAAGAAATGTATTAAATAAAACAACCAGCAGGAGAGGTGACTGCTGTTATGAAGCCAGCAAGGAAATCTGTACAGAGCATTCCTGATGAAAACATCTTTCTTTGGTGTTCAGAAGGTTCTTCTGTTCTCTTACAGTTGTTCACATATCTCATTCTGACAAAACTAATTCAAGCATAATACATCTTCAGACTCTTAATATCTTAACCGTATAATAAATCTTTAAACACAATTCATTTGAGTAGGTAATTCACATAGCCATACGTGTGCACTGCATACAAAATTAACAACAGATTACAAACAGTTAATGGTGTTTCCTAATCTATATTTCATAAGTGCAAGCATAAGAAAGGTCATAATTTTCCTTCTTAAGAAAACAAAATGTCTCAAAAATCAGACTGAAACTAATCTTGAAATATGAAGCAGTTCTTTGCACTCCAAAAACAATGACAATTATGCTTAAAATGGCTTAGATCCTTTCAACTGACTTTTGGCACAGATTTATTTCTTTTAAAAAAAATCTTCAGCAGTCAGAAATGCCTATTAATAGGATTATCTGAACATGGGATATGAAATAGAAAGTCTTACTCAAATCAGAGATTCTACTCATGGCCAGCTCAATTCAGATTTTCAGATAAAGTCTAGGGATATGACTACAATAGTTAGAAAGACTACACGGTTAGTAGCATTCTTTGCATACACAACACAATATTTTCCAGGCTGCATCAAATAGCCCTTCTATTGTAAGAAAATGCCTTCAAGTAATTGATTTAAGACAGACTATGCACACTTAATTTGGTGATAGATAAATGACTGGATACCCACAGATGTGCTGCTTATTCACCCTCAAGCTTTTCAGTCTAAATTAGACTAAATACTCACTTAAAATTACCTATTAGCAAAGACAAATTCAAGTTAACAGCCCTTTCAGCATCCATATCTGTAGTTTATCACCCTATTTTGATACATCTTCACACATGGTGTCAATCATCATCATTATGTTGCATGGAAAAAGAAGAGAAGTAAAGCTGTTCCCTGCACATCTTACACACTCCCTGCCCCTCTGGTTGACATTGACAGAAACTGCTGTCCTTGAAGTAACTTAGTTGCTAGTGATCCCATCAAAACACTGCTCCATTGCGCCCTTTGAAAATCAGACTGCTCCTTAGCTTCTCACACTTAGGTCTTCTCATGCACGATGCACAATAAACATCTACTGCATCTTAACCCACAGGTTAATGTGGAATACTTACCTCTTAGTGATGAAAATACTCTCCTTTTAATGAAAATCTGTTATGAAATCTAGGTAGCCACAACAGAAATAGCTTCCTCGGTTCATTGCATATCATAGTAGATTCTTTCATTACAGTAACTTTATAAATAGATATTACACATGAAGAATTTATGGTTCTTGTGCATTCAAAGCCTCACACAAAACAGTGAAAGAGGAGGCTAGTCATGTTTAAGACATTATAGATACTCAGATTCATACTCAGCTCATTGTATAATAAAATATGTTGACTAAATGACAGAGATTATAAGAAATATATAACATATAATTATATCTTTCAGAAGAATTATTTTTAGTTCTTTTTGTTTTTATGATGCACAAAGCACAGGCTCAATGGAAAACAGTTTCTGTGCTCTATTGCACCATTAAATGATAATAAAAGCAGCTGTTGAAAAAATGAAGAATGATTAAATAAAAGCACCAGACTTATGAGAAAGCATAAAAAGTGAATGCTAATGAATGAAGTCTTTTGAAAATAAAAAGTCAGGTGCATAAATCAAAGCTGGGTAGCACATATTTAGCCTATAATCTATTCAGACATTGACCCTGTTGAAATTACAATGGTTATTAATGTATATGTTACTTTTGATATACATTTTACAAGAGCAACATTTTAGTACTCAAGAAATTATGCATTGTGAAAGTCATGTCTTTAGCTTTAGTATTCTTACATTTAAATTTAGTGTTGGCAAAGCCAGCAGAACTCTACTTGTCTTTTATCCTTATAATCCTTCTGTTATAAGATGCTTATGAAGAACAGGACCACATTCTACTTTTGCCACTACCTCCAATTACTTCCACTGCTTACCCTTCCGCCAGAAGGCTCATTTGTAGAATTTCATTAACTTGCTGGTGCTCTGATTCATACTCCAGTGAAAAACATCTTGTAAAACCAGCAATATAATCATCAATGATTTGACTAACAAAGTGCCAAATTGTATGTTAGTGAAGATTACTTTTTGCATATGTAAAGTGAAAACAAAACCAACAACAAACTTACAGAAGAATAAAAGGCTAAAAGGCTACAGAAGGATAAAAGGATAAAAGAAGGATATCCAAAACCTACAGTTTGTGTAACTACAGTTACACTCTAAGGCTAACAAACATAAGGAAAACTACAACTTCTCTTGCCATGATACAATCTATACTTCCAGGACAACTTTTGATGGGAAGGCACCTGTAAATCATTAGAAGAACTGGACAGATTATTTTAGAAGGACCTTGTTTTGGGAGGGATTAAAACAAAGGAAGAATGACAATCTCTTATAATGCTATATTAAATACCACACTTACATCCCTTCATTGCAGAACTGAGAATTTATACAGTAATTAAAGATTTTAAGCACACTTTAGTTGGTTTCACTGTGAAAAATAAAATTTGGATCTTAAATATGATGTTTTCTACTTTTTCTAATGCATCCCTAACTAAGAGCCATGAACTGAATTTCAAAGCATTATTTCTCCACATTACAACAAGGTCATTCTCAGATTGCCTACTGCAAAAAAAGAGTCACACAGAAAAACTACTGATGAGTTTTCTGATCTACTTGGAAATGTAGTCGAGCTCTACATATGCTTAAAACAACATATGAAGCATTTGGTATTAAAATCAACAAAGTTAAGATAGCATTCTTTTTTAAGTTGTGAATTGCTCCTCTACAGCGATGAAAATGATTCTATAGTTTATTAGCCTATTTATATACTATTTGGAAATATATGTCATATAACTGGATGAAATGCCAGTCAAAATGAGTGAACCTATACATATAGACAGAAAAGCATAATCTTCACTCATTTTGATGGCTTAACCACTAATTTCCACTTTCAACAAAGAGAGAGAAACATGGGGATTCAAGCTGAGATGAAAGAGAGAATTCAAGGGTAACTAGAACTTGTCTTTACCACAGGCACTCTTCATACCTGCCATCTCCATCAGAAGGTTGACACAGTGGCACATGCCAGGAAGACCACTGTCTGTTGTTTGAAATATGCTAGCCCTGCCTCTAGAACTAATGCCACATTGGTGACCAGGTGTTGTTAGGGCAGGCAAGCAGACTATGATATCTACTAAGCAAAATTAAAATATCTACCTGTCCAAAAGAGGTTGACAGCAGCCTTCCACTCTCTCTTGAGCTGGATCGTGAGGCATTTTTGCCCACACTCATTTCTTTTTCACACCTGGCTATCTTCTTTTTCAGTCTCTCTCTTCTCTGCTGGTCAGCAACTTAGGAAAGAGATAAAGTTTGTCAGGTCCAATCTGAAATCTTACTCTTAATTTGTCCTAAGTGATTTGAAAATGTCACAGGGGTTCCAGTCACTCAGCAAAGTGAGACCACAGAGATAGGTTCTACTTCACTTGGCAATTACAAAAAATTACATCTGTTTTTTAGAAGAAAATATCAGAATATCTTGGTAGCTGAAGCTGTACCTTAGTTTCCTTTAGGTATTCTCATATCCCACAAGCAATACAGTACTGTGTGGAAATTTCAAGATCAGTAATGCTAACAGAGCACCCTGACTGAAAACTAACAAGCTCATTCTCAAACTTTATGGACAGAACTCCTCTAACTGTACTCTCATCCAATGTGTTAGCAAGAAACAACATGTTTACCGTTAGTAAATTTGCCATATACAAAATCTGCTCAAACCATGTAAAAATAGTCTCCCATGTACAGAAATCCATTGTGAAACAGCATGTTCAAGCCAAGAACATACACAATACAGGCAAACTCTGTGAAAGGGCCACTGCCAGATCAGGAGGGAAAATTTTTATCAGTCTGCACTGGTCTGCAGTGCAAGACCTCACATGGTGTCCCTGTATCACAGAAGATGAGTTAGGTATATATGCTACCAGATAAAGAGAAGCCCAAAAGAAATATAGATACGTTTTCTGTCTGTGTTCATGTTTGCTGTCAGTCACCTTTACCCAGTATCCTGCATAGCACATAGTAAGTTTTTGTATATTATAAGCACCCAGGTGCCACAGATGATGAAGTAGACAAAGTTGAAAAATCCAAATAAAACTGATCAAAAACGTTAATAATTTCCAAACAGGAATGAAGAGCCAAGCATACTTTTGAAGTCTACAAAATGAAACTTTTAACTCTTGACTACAATACTCATTCACTTAATACAGACTCAAGCATACGAATGGTTTATTTGAGACACACACACAGACAGAAAGGCCTTCGCAAGTTTCTTCTTCAGTTTCAAAATGTATTTATATCATGCTCTGGTAGACCCCAACATTCACACAGCTTATAATGCTTAACGCATGGAAATGTAAATAACTTTGTGGATTGATGTGGTACATTCTTCTAGACAGCTGAGAACTACAGCAATCTGGGGACATTTAAACAACCTTTACCATACATGCAACTGTGTCTATTAGAATCAAGAGACACGATAATCTCTAGGACTCAATCAAGCACGTGTATTAGTTTTATTGAACATTTTAGTCCCCTTTTAAACTAGAAGCAATTCCTTCAGATGCAAAATCCCTGCTCTCATTCCTCAGGGAAATCCCTTTCTGTCTTTCACTTCTTACAATTGATATGTAAAATACAAAGTAATTTCTTTTACAGCTGCTGATTATTCAGTATATTCCATTAGAGTACTTACAATATAAAGTTGCTTTTACTCCTGGAAAGGTGTTAGCTGAAGTTAATATGTACTAAATTCTACAAAACTGAATTAAAATATGACTTATAATAGAAGGAAAAAATATACTGTACCATTAAATAATTAAAACTCAATATTTGTCTTTCTACTCTAAATTATTATTATGTGGTTATTCTAAATTATTTTTATTTCTAATTATGTTTGTCTTAAAAGTTACAGAAGGGCACTCAAAATTTTGCTACAGGTCACAAGTTTTATATGTTTGAGATAATTATGGTGGTTCAACAGTGTGCGGCTGTGTGTGCACGTGAATGGAAGCTGTAAAAATTCAAATCTTGCCTACTGCTCCAGTAAAACGGTGTATGAGTATTGAACAAATATCTAAGGAAACAATGAATGAATGGATGATAGAGCTCTACAAATCAAGAATGCAAATCATACAGAATTACAGGTGTCTTATTTTGTAAGCACGAGTACGTGGCTGAAAGAGAAATTTTCTTACACTCAAGTGCTTAGGTAGAAAGTGAGTTCATCTATGAAAACAGAGGCAAACCCCTTACTGCTTGTTCAGCCTGCACAACATTGCTTACCAGGAGTTTCTAAGCAAATCGTACAGCAGTGTGAATATTAACGAAAAACTGAGTACTTCTGTTGTCCCTATTCCACTCTTTACCAGATGAAGTTTGAGATTTAACATACGTCAACAGACTTGGTCTTTACTACTGGAGTTCAAAAACTAAGCCAACTTCCACAGATCTCCTCCAGGACTGTGTGCTACGACTCTTCTCTGCCAAAATATGCCCTGTGCCCAAGTAAAGAGTAAAGAAAGAAAAGAACAGTAAGCACGCCAGGATGCTAAGGCTATCTTTGGTTGTCAGAATGATCCATCGGGACTACTGTCACCTACATGGGAAATGTAAAGCCCTTGCCTCACACCAATGATATATTGAGCTTAGCTCAGCTAATCCATTAAGTGTGTTCCAAAAGCTATAAAGTCATTCATGCATACCACAAGGCAGAGCAGACACTTGCAAAACAGAATGGCAGAAAATCCTTGCAGTGTACCTGCCTTGTCCCCACCTTAGGGAACTCTCAGGCTAGATCTGCTGTAAAAGCCTAGGAATTGTAAAAGCAGCAGATTCAGAGATAAAGAAATCCCTCTTGAATAGAGTTACTGTAGACATAAACAGACAACTAGATGTAAATTAGGACAGCCCTGAGGCAGTCAGCAAGCAACAAAGACAAGGGTACAAGCACAAAAAATGTATGCTACTCATTTACTCTTCACACATCGTTTCCTCAAGCAGGGACTGGAGAATCCAGTTTTTCTGTTTGGCTTCAGCCAGACAGAAAATGGCATCCTAAAAATGGCCTGAACCTTTGAAGCACTAATTGCAAATAACATTACAACTGATGGGAGCTGAAGATCCTCAGGGCTGCCATATACAATCGCTTGTCCTGCAGCTGTGCATTTATTTCTGGGCATTCTCACAGAAAGAATGAGAAGAGCATTCAGGAAGAAACATGCAGTTTTGAAAGGGATACTTATCTCTTAATTGGAAAGATTCCACTCTGTTCCAGATATCTGCTGCTTCAAATTAACTAAAGATAAAGCTTCTTTAGTTTTCACTGAGGTATCGAGTACCTGTTAACAAATTCAGTTGATGTTTACTTCCTAATAGTCTACAACAGTGTGCCAAGGGCACTCTTGTCAAATGTAGATTTACTAATTTTTTTTATCTGAAATTTGTTAATAGGTACTTAGTAGTTTCACTGCAAATATATTTTAATGTACATTGGCACCAGAAATGAGTAATATTTGTAAATATGGAAAAAGTTCAAGACAATAAGTATCTTGTGACAAATAAAAGAAAAAAAATTTTTTCATCTATTTAAAAGGGTAAAATAATGAAAGAATAAAAAATAGTCTATGGATCCAAATAACGTGAGTCTCCTTTTTACATGTAGTATAGACATTGAGATTAACGTATCCCAATAACTGCTCTGCTCAAAGCCACAACAAAAATTTACAGCAAAGCAACAGTTTTACATCACAAACAAAGCAGTAATTTTTGTATATCAGATATATTCAGTCTGTGAAACTAAGTAAATTCCCTAACTTACTCCACCCACTCTATGAATCTGTTCTCTTAAATCTGTTAGCAATGAGAGGAAGCATACGAAAACCCACAAATTTTAAAGAGGCTAAACTGTAGCATTCTCCATAGAGAGCTAAATACAGAACACTGATCAGTCTCTCACAGAAGGAACGCTTTTGCGGGGGCAAATACCCTTTTCACAAAGTTTACACCACACTCCTGAAGTGGAGATTGTATTGTTGTATTTCTTTGTTAGAATACTCCCTCTACAGGCTCGATTCTTTCTTCCTTAAGACTAGGCTGCAGCAGTGTTATAAAGACGTGCTTCGAATTATAAAATCATGTCATAAACCTGGCAGAAAACAAAATAATCATACCCATCACACTCCTAAGCAGCTTGCAAGCTCCGTGCTAAAAAGGACAGTGTGTTTCAGAATGACAGTGGTTGTCCTTTGTTCTGAATTTCTGATCTCTAAATTTATCATATGCCACATTACAGCACACTTGGCAGATTCAACCTTCAAGTCATTTCATTATTGATGTAAACAAGCCATGGCACACAACAAAATATTATGTCAGATTTAAATCGAGTTCAGCTTGCAGAACAACATAACTCAAAAGAATTATCCAGCACTGTGCATTTCTCTAATGTGTTTTTATATCAATTATTTTTACATTAACACACTTCTGGTTAATATTTTCCCTTATGAATTCTCCCTGATTACCAGTGCAAATTTGCATCAACCTCAGTTCTGATGAGCTTGAAGTGACCGTAATTAAAACATACAGCATAGCAGTAGGTGGTATTACTACTGCAGGCAAGCTCTTCCTTCCATGAGAGCTAACAGCTTTTACCATCAGCTCCTAGCTCAGCACAAATCTCCAGTGCACCATGATTTAAGCAGCTGGGGTGAGCTCTCATCAAACTCAAATGGCACTTTGCCATTGGTATGAAGTTCTGGTTTCTCATAAGTATACTTTTAATTTTTTTAACACAAAATTTAATTTTCATAACTCTAAGACATGATTCTGCAGTCCTTCATATCCATGATCAATAACACTGTTTTGTCAAATAAAGGAGGAATCACGATGAGGAAAGGTGACAAAGGATTTATTAACGGCTTGATACCCACAACTTTGCTTGTATCAAATAGAACGTTACCCAGAAAAGTAATGTTTGTATCAGGGATCTACTTAAGAAATGTGATACTGCCTGGCAAAGCTACCAATGGCAGAATTTGGCCATTGCTAAAGATTGGAAGTAAAGCCTAACAGCGAGACGTGAATCCTTCAAAGGAATTTCAGGGGAGGCTAGAAGCACAACACCATCCCAAATCCATCCACCTCTGATCCATATGGGGTCCTCATATGGCATCTCATAGACATTTCTGCCAGCAGCATGAATAATACAGCAGACTGCGCACAGCCTACTACACTGAAATTGTGAAACTGCTGCACCAACACTGAAGCCTGAAGCCAACTTCTGAGCCTGCTAAGGTAAACCTCCGTTCATGTATTCTAGAGAGAGGTCTGACTTGCTTCCACGTGGGCTTGGGCAATAGACTTGTCTCAGAATACCAATGGTGCAGCCCCCCAAAACATTTTAGACATGTTGTACCAAGCTAATATGGTGCATAGGTGGAAAATGTAATTTTATTCTAGCTTTCTGGCATGCTACAACTGTTTTGTGTTCCTCATTAATGGCAGAAAAAAGTCTAACAACAACAAGCCCTCCATCTCCCCCCACCTCCTAACAACAGATAGGTGTTCAAGCCAGGTAAATTCCATTAAAAATCTGGGACAGATTTTCAAAAATAATCATGATGATTAATGACTGAAACAACTACAAAAGGAAATGATGTTTTATCTATTTCTTGACTTTTACAAGTCAAGTCTGCAGGCCTCTCTTGTTTGTCTGCTTTATTAACTATATTCAGTATGGTTGCTGAGTTCAATATTAGCACAGCTGGATAAAATTTTTGGTTTGCTTAACTCACGATGTCAGACTAAACAATCTCATGACATTTTGCAACCACAAACTATGAGAAAAGTCTATTTTTGATGTAATGAATATACATCTTAAAATGAATTAGCCCTCATTAAAAAAAAACAACTTTCAGTAGAAGAAACAAAAGTAAATAACTAAATAACTTTTGTAAAAATAAATTAAGATGATTACAGTTGAAAGTATAAGTTGATAAATACTTATACATGGTGGGTTTTCCTGCTCCCCTCAAAATTTAGACTTGATAAATATGCTAGGATACCTTTCTAAAGACATATCTGAACTCTGAAAACTTAAGTGTTAGAATTGTTTCATTTTAAAAGACTTATTTTAGTTGTTTGTAACTTTCATTTTCAGAAATGTGTACATAAAGACAAAACAGAAAAGTTAAAAATCAGAAGTGAGAATTTTTGTGAAAGCTTTCTGTAGAACAGTGACAACAGGATACTGAGCTTTCCATAGATGCAGGCTTTCTATAACATAAACGCTAGACAAAGATGATGCAAAATATGTACGTGATCATATGAAAATTTAAAGTTTAATACAGAATTATATAAGAATATACATTTCTTGATCTTTCTACTTGAACCTAAACCCTAACCCCTCAAAAAGTAAAACAACAACCAACATCACTGATCTGACAGAACTGTTTTCTCACCCCCTTTTCCCCGCGAGTATTCAGGTTCTGTCAGTGCTAAAATAGGTTTCTGGTGGGTACCTTCTCAGAATACTTTTCCTTTTTGTTTTTTTTTTTTTTTTCCTTCAGTATCAAAGAGACCTGCATTCCCAAGCACACTAATCACTGGGTTCAGGCTGTACTATCAATATGCTCTGTGGAAAAACCTCTAAACATATGGGTCGAAAAGTTAGTACTGTTAGAAACCAGGCATGTGTAGCAGCAGCTGTCTTACTTGGCACAGCTTTTGTCGAGTTTTCTGGCACAAATTCCACAACCACAGACTTCTAATGGCCACCGGTATCAATCAACATGCTTGGACTAATTCTGAACATAGAAGTTTCACATTTCAAGAAGTTTCACATTTTAACAACTATTTTAAGTCAGCAAGGCTGATCTAATACACAGGAACATGTTCTCTGCTAGCCCAGTGGCATGGCAGCTTGCCTGCTTTGCTGCCAGCTAAGATACCAGGAAAAGAACAGTGGAAACTAAATCCACTTTAAGGACAGAACACATTCAGTTGTCCAGGGAGCATGCCAACTACAGTATCATGTTTAATTCTTAAACACTAACAACTGATTCATGGCAACAACCCCAAAGGGAAATACTCACCTGCTATTTTAGCCTTACATGAAGCACATATTTAGGGTATGTTTTTTAACACTATCTGCAGGAATTTTGTTTTGTAACTCTATGTTATTAATAAATCTCAGCATTTCAAACTGAAAATTTAACCCCCCTTCCAAATCTGGTTTTTGAACATGAAAAGCATCAATATGCCTTGCTCGAGGAAATGACAGGCACAGAACTACTCAAAGAAGAAAGCTCTAAACTCCTTGACCTCAGTGACACCATAGACATTCCTTGACATTCAGTCATACTGATGTTGCACCTGTGCCTTTACACATTGTGTGTCCCACCTCTAGCAAGATAAAAGAAACTGGTTTGAAAATATTCCAAAAACTCTTTTTACTGCTTTATTCCTGAGCACATTTTCAATGTTCTTACTGCCTGAGCTACTAGCTGTCATCTACACATATTCTGTTTTACAAAAGACAAAGAAATAAAACTTATTTTGGTGGATTACCTGACACAAATGATATCTAGCATTGAGCTTAATATTTGAATATGTAATACTTCGTTGAACTATTATTACAGTATTGAAATCTATAGTTCTTTGTAAATAATGCTTAGAACAGTAGGAAAAAAAACCACTACAAATACTCTATTTTTAGGTATGAAACTAATTTAAATAATTTTCAGTTTCATTCTGAGCACCTAAGCATTCTAAGAGTGTGTAAGTGCAGGGCAGACACTGGACAAGGAGGTCTGAGTATCTTAACCTTAAATACCTTGAAGGCTGTGAGAACAGTAATAAGTTGAAAGTAAATGTGCCCCATGGAATTATCCCTTTGCTAAGTCTGCACAAATTTCAGCCTGCGTGGTAGTTTATAAAGTGATATCTGTTTATAAAGTGATCACAGTCAGGTGACAAAACATATTAAAAAAGCAGGTCAGAAAAAATGTCAACTACATTCACACATTTAAGACATTAATCCTCAAACATCTTTATTAGGAAGGGATAATCTTGAGTATCTCGTACAAATGCATCCTGTACTTCAGGTTGAGACATTTTTGCACTGACCATTATGAAGCAACAATTTCAACTATGGCACCTGAAAATCTTATATTCCACCATCTAAAATTTACTTTTAAAAACTGGAATTCCCAGGATAAACACTTTTGAGTAAATTCAGTTCTAAACCTGACAGTGTCCAAACTGGACATCAGGAAAAAGTCTTTTTGCTAAGCAAATATCACAAGACTGGAACAGGTTACTGGGGTTGCAGAGTTTCCATCCCTGGAGGTTTTGAAGACTTGGCTGACTGATCACCTGTTAGCCAAAGTCCTATTTTGAACAGGTTGGTCAATGAGGACTAAATGAGCCCCTCAGGTCCCTTACAACCAACATATCTTTGATTCTGCGAAAGCAGGTATATGACAGAAGTTAAACATCTGAAACATTAGGAGAGATTACAATGCATACTGATTGAGTTGTTGAAAATTACTACAGAGGAAATCTACGAACCTGTGTTCATCTCTCTCTGGTGAAAGATCCTCTTTTGAAATGCTAACAAACCCAGCAAGGAAGCTATACAACTTATAGTCTTGTGTCTGGCAAGTGGTAAGAGTTCTAAACTCCAGTGAAACCAGATGGTAAAATACTCTTCCTCACGCAGGAAAAAAAAATATCTCCTAGAGCAAGACAAATAAGTGATTATAGTATTCTATCCAGAGTATTTAAGATGAAAATATAATTGGGAACCTTTTTCAACATTGTATAGTAAAAATACTGACTAAATGAATATTCTGATTAAAAGATACTGTATACTTAAGTTTTCTTTATTATTTTGCTTTCTGTCTTTCACTTGCCACTCTCATTTTTATTAGAGAACACAAAGCACCTCACAAATAAAACCTGAAAACTAGGGTAGAGATATAACATTGTCTTTAGAAGCCACTTTCTGGGGAAAATACAATATTTACTGATTTGTTAAACAGATTTTAAAAAATGGCAAATTCATTGTCACCTTCTAATTGCACAATTCCTGTCAGTGAGAAACATCAAGCAAACAAAACGTATGTTAGAAGAACTAAACTAAATTTAAGGATAAAAAGCTGTAACCGCACTGGATACTCAGCTCTAGGAGATGGAGAAATTTATTCCAAATGAATCCTGTGCTACTGACTAGGATCCCAATCCCTCAACTATGATGATTCTCAGCTTCACTTTATGATCTAGCTCTACTTCAGGAGAATACAGTAAATTTCAACTCATTAACAATTAACACTCTCAAGTCTTAGGATAGAACAACAGTAGGAAACTTGAAACATTGAGGGTCTTTTTCCTTATCAAAGTTTTTTTTTTCTTTTTCCCCTAGCTTTAAGATGTTTTCCTTTGTAAAAAGGAGACTACTTCTAGCTCTTAGTTGATTATATGCATGTTCTAATAAGGTAAAAAACAGCAGCAGCTCTTTCCAGTCCAGCTTGAAAATAGGTGAAAGAACAACTTAGTGAGATTTAGTGTACAAATTTTATCAAACAGATGGGTAAAAGCAAGAGCAGATACAAAGGTGAAATGTTTCCGTCACACTCTGTATAGGAGATTAACGTTCTGTCTGTGATTCGGCCAGAGTTACATAGTCAGACACTGGTTTGAGTAAGATGAACTGAAAGAGAAACAGATTGCACAAAGGCCTGCTATCTGAAATGGAAAATTCCTCACTACGGAGCACACCTGCTAGTGTCATGACAATTATCTGTTAGAGTTAAGGCAGTGTAGATGTCTTTTAAAACGAACATATTATTCAGGGAAACTCATTCTCGCGTGAAACACACAAGCTCTGAGCTCAGGAACATTTTATCTGTAAAAAAAGAAGACTAAAATGAATGGGCATTTGCCGGTGTTTGGAAAGACCTGAAAATGTGTGGGAAAATAATTGTTCATTAGGGAATCTAGGAAAGATTCCAGCAGGTGCAGAAAGAAAAAAACATCAGGAGGCTTTTATTAGACAAATATGTAGGTGTACATTTTTTTCTTAGATCAACTTTGTGTTTTCATGCTTGTTTCAAAGCAAATCTTGTACAGCCCGACTACAGAAAGGCAGATTTTTTTCAGATGCCTCTGTAGAACAGGTGATCTGAAAATCCAAACCTCCATCTGCAGACTACAGAAATCTTTGCAATACTGTTCCTAATTGTGCTGTACCTTTTGAAAGCAAGAGAAGACACATCCACATAAAGTATCTTTGATCCTGGTGCACCTTGTTGCCTTAATTCACTCACAATCCATTATGCACAAGCTCTGAAAAAAATTGTA
Organism: Anser anser; assembly: GCF_964211835.1. Classification (NCBI taxonomy): domain Eukaryota; kingdom Metazoa; phylum Chordata; class Aves; order Anseriformes; family Anatidae; genus Anser; species Anser anser. The sequence goes on along the minus strand of NC_139725.1, from coordinate 48,449,531 downwards.
ACAAAATGCTAAAGTCTTTCTGCGTAATGGATGAGTGATTTCCTGCATCAACTCTAGTTACTCTAATCATTTTACAATGCAGTATCACTCCTGCTTGACTGGATATGAGACTAACCACAAAGTATTCTGTACTCTGAAGATGTATCTAAATGAACGCCTTAAATTTTTCCAGTATCTCAGCAGTTCTAACTGAATATTGAATTGGAGAGAAAGAACTTTCTGTAACTGAATTAAAGACATCAAATAACAGAAATATATGTTTGTTGTTTTAACAAACAGCTGCTATTTATCCCCTTCGATTAATAATTCATTTAGTATTCCTTAAGTCAATGACTTGAAAGTATTTTTCCTCAGCTACCACTATAAAGAAAGGCTACAGTACTGACACCTTTAAGCAGTGTTAAGAAATGAGACAACTCCCAAGAAAAGTAACTGCAGGTTAATCCAGGCCGTGGGGCTGCGCATTTCTGACTGGCTATGCTTTCTGTGAAATGAAACAGTAAGTTTCAGTCCTGTTTCCCAGGTGGCCACATTCCAAAAATTCGTCTTAACCTTAAACTAGGTAAGCTCTCTTCTTGACAGTTCAAGCTCACATCATATCACAAGGAAATAGAAAAATGCCTAAAATTCTCCTCTTCTGTTCCATTCACTGTGTTGATGAAAAGGATTCTAAGCAAAATTATTTGTGATCCTAAGCACAATTAATCACTGACAGACTAGGTCCATCTCACTAGTGTTACATTCACTGCAGATTCTTACAAACAGCTGAAGCAGGATAAGAAAAGCTGAGAAGCAAGCAGACACACATACACTTGATTAAGGGTCATAATTTGTCTTTTATTCCTCTGGCTTTTTTGTTAAGTTAGTTTTACAGAAGCTTTAATGCATTGCAGATACTTACGTTTGATGCTGGTCAGCCTACTTCTGGGTGCTGAACAGTCTACAGCTGCTGAAAATAAGAAAAAATAGATGTGAGCAGTTGAGTGTTTACTTAGTATTTGTCATGGCTAGAAAAAAATGCATTAATAAAACAACAAAACACATACTAATTAATTAGAACACCGACTTTTTCCCCCCATCTACTTTAAAATACGCTAGTTGCTGTGTATTTAAAGTTACTGTGTATTTAAATTGAAATTTATACAGTCAGAGAATTTTAGAGATAACAGTGTTGAAGTAAAATACATACTTGAAGGAAGAATCATCATTTAAATGAAGGTTCCTTACAAAATGTTTCTATATGTTTTGTGCTGACTGCATTTAACTGCAAAGATACTGAGTATGTTACATGGTAGAGAAATGACAGTACTTTTGTTCTGAGCATGGACTTTGGCAGAATCAAAAGCCTCAGTGTGCTTCTCTTTAAAGCAAAATTAAGAAAGGAGGGATGATGAGGAAAACCAGCATAACCACCTCCAAAACACTATTTCTGAAAATAACTAGAAAGAGAGCATATAATGTTTTGGGAGGCATTCAAAAATCATTTATCTCATAACCCAGACCCTGCAACCTTCTAAGCATTTAAGTTACACACTCAAGACATCCTGCCAAGCCCTAGCATTCATACCTCTATGACTGAAATCCCCAAGACAAGTTTATGCCACGAAAAATGAAAATAGGCTATGAACTGTAAACAATATTAACAGCTATCTACAGACTTTTCTTAGTCCTGTGCATGATATTAACTTGAACAGTAATTCTTACTTCTTATATGACCTTAAAAAATATTAACTTCAGCTATAATTGTTTTCAGCTCTAGCACTGACAATGGGGTATTGTCATTTCAGAGGAGAATAACCACACATTTCTAAATCTGAAAAAAAAATTGTTGGGGTCTCATCATAATTAAGAAACATACAAACATATACAAGCTCAACAGGCTCCTAAGTTTCAGTTTTCACATTTGCCTTTTGACAAACATAAGTACCTTCTAACATTAAAATATGTGCAAAAATTCATATGCATTTTTAGTGCTCAGTAACATCGATTAGTGATGTGATTGTCTCATTTGCAAACAAGGCAATTTTCTAAGTCCTTAAAACTCATTAATGCCACTGAGTTTAATATGAACAAAAGATAAACAATATTTTTGAAAACTAAAAAAAAAAGGCACAGTGGTCTGAGTTTAACTGAAAATGTTCTGCATTCATTCCTGAAATAAAGTCTGTATATTTGCTACTGCAGTTAACTCTATGTTTTTCATCTCACCATATTATTTCACAGCAGCTCTACAGCAGAATGAAAAGAATACAGCACAAAGTACCCTAAAATTAAAGTCATAATTTTGGTAGCACTTGAGGCAAAACGTTTTCATACAAAACTTTGAAACCCAAAAATACAAAAGTCTTAAGCAACAGCTGTATCTCCTCGCTGACATTGGTCCAAGCATGAAACAGGAAGAAAATTCGGCTTCTGACAATCCAATTCACTCCCTCTTCATATGTGTCTATTCTGAAAAAAAATAGCTAAACCTAGGAGTACAAAGTTCATTCATATGCACATTTTTACCTTTGGCTGAAAGGATTCTGTTATAATGAAACATCATGTGATCTCTGATCAGGTACTGGTTAGTAAGACTTCGTGTGGAATCAATGCAGAAAGCTGTAAGATTAAAAGTATTTGAACATTATAAAGGCAAAATACTAAAATTTTAACCAGCTACTAACTGCAATTCGAATCTAAAAGTCACTATTTCCAAATAATATCTGTACAGATGTCAATCACTAATAGAAAAATGAAAGCCAAAAGAACCTGAAAATGGTTTTGCTATTAACATTTATCCCGTCAGCAGTGAATATAACAAGTACCAAGATAAAACTCTGCTTTCATAAGACCCAGTTCCAACATCATGCCTCCGAAAGATTTTCATGTGTGCAAAAATGCGCAATTTCAAACCTGCAGCACCAATTTAAATCTAGCTTTGTTTCTGAGACATGTAGCTTCTGCCTTGTGCAAACTCACTATCTAACTCCAAGGAAACCACAAACTTAGAATTAACATGTGCTTCTTTGCTCAATGGAAACCATTTTTCTTAACCAGCTGCTATCACATGGTATCATTTTATCTACTTTTTTTTTTTAATCCCCACTGAACCATTACATTAGCTCAAAAAATAGTTATGGACGTAGCTGAAGTTGGACTATGAAAATGTCAGCATGGAAACTTCTTGTTTTTCCATTCTATCTTCTTTTGAAAGAAGTGTCTGAGGTGGCACTAAGGCACAGAGCTATATACTTGCCTATTTCAACTACTGACTGTAGTTGAATAGCTTTAACTTCAAGGGTTTCTTAAAGCAGAAACTCACATATTCCAGCTAATATAGATACAACATCTCTTTCTAAATATAAATATATATCTTGCTAACACTTGTTAGCTAGCATAACAGTCAAGGCAAAACTCACTCCCCAAAACTACTTTCAGTAATGCATACTAAATGAAAGTACTATTAAACTTCACCAATATAGATCAATGCAAAGATTTTTATTATATAAATATTTTAATAATTAAATCAAGAAAGGTTCATAGAAGGAACCTTTCCAACTTTCTAGTGAAAGCAAGTGTGTTACTTACCATTACTCTTAGTACTTAACTGTCCTTTAAATGGACTTGCTGGACCACATCTGGGAATGACCACAGCTGGGTATTCATCCACTTTAACGAAATGTCAAACAGAAGAGAGAAAATACATATTTTGAAAGACAAGATAAAGCAAATAATAATAATAATAATAAATATATAAATATATATTTCTTCAGAGAACTCTTCAATGATTGTAGTGTACATTTTTCATAGAGGAAAAGTGCTATTTAAATGTTATACTACTACTAAAACACAACAGTTTAGTTAGGCAACTAAATCTAAATGTAACAGACGATGGTAGTACTTTTATTGGTTCAGGGGCTTAAACAGCAGAAGAGACCACTAGATTACCTTAATCTGAACTTTACAATGCTCATTAAACTGCACAAAGACATGGTCAAATTACTGTACCTATGCTAAACTCCAATTTATTTTAAAAGTTTACTGATCAAATTTTATCATGACATCAATGACTAATGTGAAAAATACTCTGCATATAGGGAATGATTGTGGTTAGAAACATACAAAAATAAGAATTTAATAGACTGAAAGAAATTAATTATGCTTGTTTGAGAAATCATGCTACCAGTGAGAACACTCAATCTTAAAAAAATATTGTTGTTAATTTAAGAAGAATTTCACTTGCCATTCAATTTTCTGTAAGTTTGCAGAGTGGTAACTCTGCAGACTAGTGCAGAAGCTGACTAAACCTAAACATCCCGTTGTTCTGAGAAATGAAAGATGTGAGCTAAAAGTCCTATCTCCTTCCTGGAAAAAAAGCGTGGTACTGTCTGTGATGTGACCTTTGATCTACCAATCCACAGTCAATTTTATTAAGAATCTGCAGCGTTATTGGAACAAATTTTAACGGGAGGTATACTGTTGTTTCAAATACTAGCGCATGCAAAGCATTCCTTTAAGGTGTTCAACACCCTGCTCAAAATATCAAGCAAAATAAACAAGATTTCTTTAAGAGAATAAATATACCATACATGCATAAAACCAACTGTAGAACTGTACGAGCAATTCCAACAAACACATTATTATTATGATGATCTTCCCCTTCCCGTCCTACTTCTCCTACTTCTCTCGATTCGGTAGGCCGCAGCTGCCATGTCCGTGCACGCTAGGAAGGGCAGGCACCCGGGCGCTCCACTTGCTGGCCACCTTCAGCCTCCCACTGCTGGAGGCAAAGCCCCGAGTGCCCTTCCTCGCGTGGAGCAGCACCTTGCACCCACCCAAAAAGTAGGGGGATCTCTTCACTGCGGCCTCCAGCTGGCTCAGCAAATGGAGATGCCATTACAAGATCACCAGTGCGAGTAACGCCAAAAGACACAGCCACACTTATGCCATACGTGTCTCAAAAAGCCCCTTAACTCCACTTCTGCTGGCTTTTTACCTCTTACACGGCTAGCACCTGCCTCCCCTCCCAATTTCCTACCATTATATAATACCTATTACACTACTATTACACCTGCAGATCCAACTACTACGTTCTGCAGCTCAACCTCAAGGGCAACAGCATGTTGCACGTGATGGTTAACATGGTGCCTGACTGTGAGCAGAGACTGCGTCAAAACAAATGGTTTCTTTAACAATGACTTATTTACATAAGGTTTACTTACAGAATGTTTATATAATAATGTTTTATTTATTTATATAATTCCCTCAAAGGAATTAGGACTAGGAATAGTTTGGAAAGCAACAAAAAGTACCTTGAGAAAATAAACAAAGTTAAAATGCTTAGCATGTGTGGATATTTGCAGAGTATTTTATTGGGACTCTGTTGTGAAACAACCCTAAGTCTGGGTTGATATGCTCAATCCTCACTCTTACGAGGCACAACAAATATCAAGGCATTTTTGAATTAGCCTGAGGATTTTGCACTTAGAAACATCTGCCGTTATACAGCAGGGGCTTCTAAGGCTTTGCATGGTAGGGGCCATGTCTGCAAGAACTGTTCCCCCACACCTCACAGCTGGGAGGGTGCCAGACCAGCATTAGTGAGGGGATCAGAAAGCAAAATCACTACCGTAGATTTTTTCAGCCCTACCCTGCAACTGTTTTTTCCTTACAACCTTTTCCTTAAAGCCAAAGGACAATATTCCTGCTCTTCTGCGTCCCTTTCAATGGCTCTTTTTAAATGTCTCTTGTGGCACAATTCCTCCTCGTCCCCATTTGTGATTTGAACATACGTAAGGACAAACAATACTAATTTTTTTAAAAAGTATTAAAATCCCAAACATACAGCAAGAATTTATTAGATTTAGAATGACTGCCTCTGTAATGATTGCAAACCTTTGCCACTAATGGCTTGCTTCCTTGTTTAAGTATTGTATTTCTCTACCATAATACTACTGAAGTGGTATTCACAGTGCAGCTGGAAAACCATCCTGAAAATCATGACGTCTGAAGTTACAACGTTCAAATTTCTAAAGAATGTAAGTCTTTGGGATGACTAATGTTAACTAAACTTTTAAATTATAACATTTTAATATATAAAAATTTATCCTAATGATAAAAAAATGCGTAAACCAGAAATAAGCCAATACTCCATATTATAGTGGACATCTACAAATATGAAGGTTTTCATTCACAGTTGCTCAAAGTAACCTAAATTTTCCATACTTCAGAGCTATGTCATAATTCTAGAAGGAGACCTGATACTGTTGGATAAACAGTTATAAAACCACCTCCAACTAATTTTTATGTGAAATAAACATGGTGGGGTAAGCAGGGGCATCCGAAAAAAGTACAGAGACATTCTTATAAGTATAGTTGACTCCCTCCAGGTAAGCTAAATGCCTTGGCCCTTAGCTGAAGATCATCAGAGGGGCTCAGAAAGCTGTTGCTTTTACTGTCCTCAGCTGCAGGTCTCTCCAGCACTACAGAAAAATCAGGCAATTCTGAAATGTTCACTTCCTTTGCATCACCAGCAGATGGCACACACATAAATTGTATTGAAAGAACTATTGCATCTACTCTTTTTGCCCTTTGCAATTAATTTGTATCAGACTTGTGGGGAAAACATATAAAACAAAAATTCTCTCCTCCGCCAACATTCTCCATCATTATTTCATAGGCTAGAAAGCCTACTTCATAGGCTAGAAAAGCTCTCGGAAAGGGAGAAATATTCTACATATTCCTCCACATTTTTTGATTATGGACACGTGGGAAGAGCGGAGATCACTTCCAAATCCCCAATTTGCAGAAGTCCCAAAGCCAGAGGAAACATGCCACCACTGGTAAAGAGGTCCTTTTAAAGGTATCTCTGAAACCCTTTAAGAACTAGCTGGGCACCGACCCATTTATTGCAGGTCCTGGAGTAAAAGTGTCCCTGAAAGGCGCAGCTCACGGCCCTGCTAGCACCCGGACACGCTGACAGCCATTAGCACCAGTAACAACGGACGTTTTCTTCCAGTTTAGAACCCTGCCTTACTGGGCAACAGCTGATGCTGAGCAACTTTTTAAAATATCTAGTTGGATTCTGGGTCCTCTCTCCTGGCAAACCGTACATTTTATTAGAGCTTCAAATAGAACAGACCAATCTTGAACTTTAAAACATTTCCATAAACAGCAGAACTCGTGAAAAAGGCTTCCTGCAGTCCCCGCATGGTATCCCGTGTTCCTTGTCCCACGCTCTGTCCCTTGTGCCGCTGAGATATTTCTGTAACCTTTGCACCAGTGTGGGCTTTGGAGGCTCCCTTCTCTGTGAGCCACCTGTTTCCCCAAAACTGGTACTCAACTTATCACAAAGGCCACAAAGATAACATTTTCGCTGAAATAATGCTTAGTGCTATTGGAAAAAGGAGTGAAGATTACTACATAAGCCTTTGTTTTCTTAGGGCCGAAGCTCTTTCATATAGAAGTTCCATCAAATTTATCATTTCTACATTGCCTACTACTGACACAATCCTCCCTAAACCTGCAGTCTGAAACTCAAAACACCTTTTTATATATTCTCACTGAAAATATAAGTTGCTAATGCCAGAGGAGAACCTGGAGGACTTGGTATGTGGGGGAGATCTGCTTTCTTTTAGTGTCTGTTTGAAACAATCCAAGTGAGGTAGAAGGTGTCAGCGTTCAAATGTTTCACCAGTATAGTTTCAGGTTGTCTGCTGACTTGAGCAGGTATTTATTTAGATTCAGTTCGTGTTTTCAATGTTATTTGCACAACTGCAACAACTAAACCTAAACTGAAGGCTTAGAGAAGAGAATTATAAAGGAAAAGGTGGGATTTTCAGCAAATTGCATAGTAACCAAATAAAAACCTGACAAAATGATAACAGCAGAACATTATAATGAGCACCTGGACTGAGAACAGAGTGAAAGCATTATGCATTTTGTCTACTTCACCTCCTTTTCCAAACCTACTCATGCAAGTGAGATTTTTTTCAGTGAAAACTCTTCTACTGTTCTTGAGGGAATTTAGTTCTAAAACAGTAACTTCTTCGGGAACAGGACCACTTGTCTGAAGTAGGCTTAGCAGAACTGATGCCAGCACTTGCAGTAAGTACTACAGCAGCTTTTGCAATAATAATTTCCGGACTGAAATGCACATTTTCTACTTCTTAAATTAAAAAAACCTTCCGGTCATGAAGTGGGAATCTACGTAAATAGATTTCCAGAACTGGACTGGAAACTCTTTAAGATCATTTCCAGTTCAAGAAATTATTTTCTGAGATTTATGCCTCAGAAACTGATAAGTATAATGGACTTGTACCTTCGATACACCACACATATAACTGCATGATCTAAACATGTATTTCCTCATAGATTTAACTGAATATAACACCAGGGTTCTTATGCTGTGTGTTGTCCTAAAGTACAGAGAGAAAAAAAAATACTAAAAATTGTTGGGTTTTGTTTAGTTCCTTAGTATTACTAGGACCTTATAATAAGGTCCTAAATAGTTTCTTGTCAGTGCTTCTATTCGCTTGTTCTTGTAGGCTTTCCCTTCAAGTGTGACACTATACAGTGAAGGAAAAAAAAATGCAACAAAACACAGTTTTGTGAATAATTTTTTTTCCAGCTGGTATCTGAGATAAGTAATAATTACATTATTCTAAAGAGATTGATGATAATATATTGTTCAAATTATATTTTCATTTAAAATGCACTCTATCTTTATTTGTAATTTTACAGTCCTAAAAAGGATGGAAAGTGGTGGTTTCTGTTTGTTACCTTGTTTCCTAATTGTTAGTAAATGGGCAGAATTTATGGAAGTTATTTTTCTACAAAGCCATTTCAGATTTGGAACATTAATTTGCCCTGGAAAGAAGCCCAGGCTTTCATTATAACGCTCTCACAGGAAGGAGTTTAAACACGACTATTAGACTTGCTATATTTATACTTCGGATACCGCAAATCAAAAATACTGGAAAAATTCAATCAGTCTACCCTTATCCACCAAGCCTTGTTATTTCAAAGATAAACCATAAAAAATACAGACTTAAGGTGAGATACTGGGTTCAGGCACCTAAACGCAGCACTACAAGCCACAAACTTCCACTTTGCTACGTGGATTCGTGTGAGCGCTGTATTTTCCTAAGAGCTCCTTACAGATCTCAGCTGAGGCTCAAACAGCCCCTAGCCCTCGGTGGATTTAGAAGTCCTGTCTCCCCAGCTGTCCCAGAGGAATGTGCCCAGAATTAAACCAGGGCCACCAACCCTTTTGTGAGATGGATTTTTCCAGGGCTCCAGCATCCCGGCATTCCCAGCTGCACCTTGGCCCCTCAGCTGGAGCTGTAGGAGCGCCTCTGTGGTATTAAAATTGGTGGATTAAAATCGCGGCGTTTGCATGAGATGCTGGGATTTATCTCCCACAGACCAGTGAAGACATTCAACCCAAACGGACAAATGCTCTGCAAGTACTCCAGCCGCTACACTGATTTCCAAAGGTTTTGTGCCGCCTCTTCCATCACCAGCTCCTTTTCTCTTCCTCCCCAGCCCTCGATGCTCTAAATCAAGAACAGGGAGACATCTCTGCCCAAGAGGGTAATTCAGGAGCTCCATGCAGAGGGGTTTGTGCTGGGAATTTAACAGAAGTCAAGGATGCTCTATTGCCCTTTCTCTGACTAGTTTGGAGATCTTTTCAGTGTGATTTCTGCTACAAATTCATACTTCTGACTCTGCACAAGCTTACATTACACTGCAGCACTAATGCTGTACACATGCTGAGGAGGGAGCATAAGTGTGAAGTCCTAAATAAGTTAGGAGTAACAATAAAAACTCCTTCAACCATCTAATCTAATGCTTCTGAAAAGGTCACATTTAAAGGAACGACATCAGGACCTGAAAAATAGGTTCCTCTCTTTTTGGTCCTATGAGGATTTCTAAATCAAAGTATACATTTTCTCTTTTTGCTAAGGAAATTGTTGTACATATGAATAAACACAAACATATAGAGCAAATGTTGCTACGTTGCTATATTTATGTTAAGAGATTAATCTGGTTATGAAAATCCATACTGGATTTAAATTTATTTAAATAAGAAAGTAACTTCTATTTTTCTATTTTTCTTTAATATTAGAATTATGATATGCTATTAGAATTATGGTATTATTTAGAAAAAATAAATTTAAAAGGCCTGATTTCCTATCAATGTGGCTTACATCTTCCTACCAAACCCTGTAAACCCCATTCAATTTCCCTTGTCTTCTTTACCTGCAGTCATTTCCCCCTCACCTGATCATCCGCTACTTGCTTAGCTGTGGCTGTTGAAGTGCTGTTCATGTTATACTTAGCTGGTTTATCTCTGTTTATGTCTAATTACATATGTTACAACTGGTCAGCTAGTTTAACTTAATGAGTTGCTTATCCTTGGCTGACTAGTTGCTCATCTTCTAGTTGCTTATCTGGGAATTGCCACAGAACGGAATGCCTTTCTCTAAAAATATATGTTAATTTGTTGTCGGTTTTTTTCCTGCTCCGTCACTGTGGTTCATACCACTGTGTCTCCTACTCCTTACTCGCAGCCGGGTGAAATTGGCTAGCAGATTCAGGACTGGAAAGAGGAAAAGGCTGGCAGACAGCAGGGACCCACCCACAGACTCCTTTTTCAGGAAAACAGCTTAAAACATGGCAAGCCTCTGCTGCTTTTCTGCAGTATCTATGCAGTCACAAGAGGTAACTTCTAACATGGCTTGAGATTGAGCAGGTTACTGAATATACCGATAGGGTTCCATTTTATTTGAAAAAAAATTACACAGGGCAGAACTGAGCACTTCATAATGACACATGTATTTTTGTGCATGCTTATGAAAGCTAAACAGAAGCCTCTTGAACCCATTTCTGGTTTCAGTGACAGAAAAACTCCCATCAATTTTGAGAGTACGAGGTCTTAGATGTGAAGCTGCTTTTAACAGAACTACATTTAAGATTTATTAAGATTGGAGAGAATACCAACCAGAGGAAAAAATATAGTCATTATCTTCTAAATTTTCTGAAGCAAAATGTGATGAATGAAGTCCCAAGAAGCTACAACAGCCAGATTTTGAAATTTTGAAAGTCCCAAACGTTCCATTTGAATTTTGTATGGGATCGTTTGCGTCAGAGGCAAAATATTATGAAAGTAATACAATGAATCATTCCCTGACATGTGCACTATACATAATCTTCTAAGCCATTAATTAGATAGTAAGTGTATAAATAGTGCCTATGCTGGATTACACAAAAGCTCTTCTTTACATCTGCTCTTAATGTGCAAGAGTTAGGTCTCTCAGTCCTTTATGACTAATAATGTTTTCATTTATGCAGAATATGACTACTATTCAACCAAAGTTATATTTAAGTTTCAAAAACTCCTCTGACTAGCTTAAGAAATCTAGTGAAATAGTAGTGTACAGTAGACTTAAAATAGGCCAATCGAGAGTTATTTGATGAAGTAATTCTTGAAAAATGTTACAATTTTCCTAACTATAGGCTTCATTTGACCAATAAATGAAGTTTTGGATGAAAGTTACTCCTCTATTTTTACTCCCAAAGCACAAACAAATGGCTGCATCTGTCAGCAGCACATTTTGTGATAAAAACTGCAGGCAAAAGCAAATTCCACTAAGTTAATCCCATCAGAATTTGCTTGGGTCTGACTTGAAAAGTTACTAATCAGAAAAATTCACTGGATAGTTGCACTTGTGCAAAACGTCACGGAGCAATCCAGGAGCATATGCTATGTATTGTACGGATGTCTCTGTGGGCATGGCACCGTTACTCAGGTGAGCAGAGCACCAGCTTGCAGGCACAGCTTTGCCCAGAACTCTCAGACCTGAGCACAGAGAGCTGCAAAAAACTCAGTCCTCCTTGATGAATTTGTGCTGGCTTCTACTGCTTCAAGAAACTCAACATTACATAGTCCCGCGAACCTGCATTTTGAAGGTGTTTCAAGATTTAGTGCCAAACCAACCAGCAGACACCATCTATATATATGCACAGAGAAAGAGAAACACACACTATATTATTTAGTTTGTATTGTACAGATTGAAAAGATCTCTTCTGTTATTTTAATTTGTGCCTCCATGGAGTCCTCCCCCCGTTTCCATCAGCGTTACATTTTCCACCTTCTCGTATTTCTAACTGAAAGGACACAACCAGCCCCATGCAGAATGCAGATCAGGGAAACCTTGATCCACTGCTGCAGAGGATGTTGCAGAGCACAGTCTGGAGCAAAACAGCACGTAGGTTTAATGATTTGAATCCTGTTCACTTCAGCACATATTTCTTTTGAAGCACGCAAGAAATCTGCAATGAAATGGGACTGATCAGGTACTTAAGTTCTAGTGCAATTTAAATTATTTGCTGAAAGAAGGTGGGATTAGTTTTATCATGGGACTAAAAGTCACTTAGTAGACTGTTTGACCAAGAGACAAATTAAGGATACATTTAAGCGATTTGTGAGCATAGATTTTAGTTTGGTAAAAAGTTAAGGACAGCGATTAACATTTCCCAGTTTCTGTTAAAATGCATGGTTATGGTTCAAATTTAACTTCCAAATGTTCTTCCTTCTTTGAAGATACATTATTTTTCTACTTCCCTGCTAGTCAAAGGCAACTTCAGTTTCTCAATAATCAAAACAGTATTACCAAACTAATGCTTGACTGTAAGAATTTGTTTGCTGAAACAGCAAATAAAGGAATACAGAGGGGAGAACAAAATGAAAGAAAACAGAACAAACAGCAGGTCAGGAGGCACAGGTGTGTTAACAGCCAGACCACCCTTCAGATTAGCACAAGAATTTTCTGCAATGCAGGAAAAATCTAAATAAAATGGTGGTGTCTTTAAATATATGAAGCATTTTTACGGTGTTTTAGAATCTTTGAAGCCTGCACAAACTGCCTAAACATAACAGCAGCCCCCATGCAGCAATGATGATGACTTCCCCAGCACTGTAACATAAAAGTGACAGAAGTGTGTGTGACTGATTAACAATAAGCATATGATTTCACTGCTGTTCAGATACGTGCCAGTCACTGGTTGTGGCAGTTAAACAGCCTGATGCAGAAGACTGGATTGGAAAAACAATGCTTTTTAGAGTTACAGTATTCAGATTATTTGAGGTCATACTACGAATCTGTGACTACATTAACTAACTCCTAAAATTACTACAGTAAATACCTTGGAGGTTTATACCCAGAATACGGGAAACAGATAGGGTTAATTCTTCAGTATTTTTATGGAAAAAAAATCTTAACCTTATTTGAACTCTTAAAAGATCTACATGCACATCTTAAGTAGTATAGTAAATAATAATGATTTTTTATTTTTGCTGATAAACTTATAATATTTTTGTTTTTCTCTAGCAGCGTTACTAGATAAAATAGAGCCCCTGATATGAAACAAGTACAAAACTTTGGTTCTTCCTTTACAATGACAAACCCAGGTGTGAACAAGAAACTCTGCAAGAAGTACAACAGGACAAGAAATAAGACATCCCACCTATTCTGTACTAATTCTGGACAGACGTTGCATGGACACAACTATCTCACACGTTATTCACAGATATGATGCATGCCACCTCTTTCATAAACTGTAAGCAATTCAATGGCTTTTCTGCCAATTTTGCTCAGGCCCACAGATTTCTAGGTTAGCACGGTAAGGAATTAACATCTTTGCCTGTGCTAATCCCTGCTGTCTGTATGGATGTGTGGCTGTGAAACTAGACGTCAAGCTGTCCACTTGCAAAATACTTTGTGTAACTTTCTATGCATACAAGTAATAGATTCCCATTGAAACCAATAAACATTATTTCCTATTTTGAGCTAATTTATATTCTTTCTTGTTTGCTTGCTGCAACCTGAATGAAATTTAGATCTGTTACCTTACTTATTCTAATTTTATGGTTTATAGACAATCAGCATCCTGACTGTCCATAAAAATGTTTTAAGAAACAAGAATATGAACGGATATGAATCCAAGTCAAAGAAAGGATAGATTTGTAATAAAATTGCTTTCACACTATGTAAAAAAAACATCTACTATGGGGACTGAAATAGCATTTATATATCTATATATAAATATGGATGCACAAGATCCTAGTTTTTGCCCAGGAGTTCCTAGTTCCATGTAGCATTAGACCTCATGTTAAAACTCTGTTATCAGACATCTTTTGGAGTGACATCTGTCACTAACTCAAGGCTTGATCTGCCACCACAAAGATGCAATCTGGAAGCACGGTGTTATCTCACTAGATCTGGCCTTATGCAGCCGTATGTACTTTTGACGTTACCGCACAGCACTGAGTAATTCCACCCATAGTTTTATACCGTTCATGCCATCAAGCTCTCATCTAAGAATATTTCAGGTATTTTCCAGGAGCTACAGTTGGCTTGTGCAGACATATTCTCATATTTACGCCTGTTTTATCGTGTATGGTGAATGCCCCTGTGACTATTCACAGGAAGAGCCACAGCCGATCAAACCTGGGGAAGGAATTACTTTCTACCAGCTTCAAAGCTTCCAAGCCTGCTATTTTCGCGACGTTTGCAGCAACACCCCACCAGGCCACAACCCTCGGACCCACACCCGAAAGCCACCTCGGCGGTACTGCGCACACAGAACCCGCAGTAAATCAGCGCTTGAGCTTCAGCCCCGCACCAACTCGGGAGAACGGACACGCTGGCCCCGCAGGGGACCGAAACACGGCGCCCGAGAACGGGGCGGCTCACGGAGCCCACCCGAAGCCGCCCACGGCGGCTGCAGGCCGGCGGCCAAGCCTCACCCGCCCGGGGCACCCACCGGAGCCCCCCTGCGGGAGGGCGGCAGCTGCGGGCAGGGCACACCCCGACTCCCCGCAGCCCCGGGGCAGGCCCCGGCCCCCCCGATCGGGCAGGCCCCGCCCGCCGCCCGTTCCCTCGCCCCCCGCCGCCGCCGCCGAGCCCCGCACCTCGGCCCCGCCTGCTGCCGCCGCCGCTCTCCATCCCGATGCCCATGGCCGCGGCCGGGCCCACCGCCCGGCCCGATGGCGGCGGCCGCGGCTCTTCCCCCGCGGCGGGCGGGCGGGCGGGGCGGGGGTTGCCATGGCCACGGCAGGGGCCCGGCGCCCAGCCCGCGGCCTCCGGGGGCCGCGCAGCACCGGCCTTGCGTGGGGCGGGCCCGGGGGCGGGGGGCGCTCACCCGGCCTGGGCTGCGGCCCGGCCCGGCCCCGCAGGGTGTGTGCGCGGCGGTGCCGTAACTCGGGATAAAGGGGAGTCCCCGGTGGCTAGAAGCCTCTTGGAGCAATACGCTGCTGTCTAGCAAAAGTTTCGCCACCTCAGTGAAAGGTGTGCGGCTTGACTGGAAGTCAGTAATCGCTGCCATTGAGCGACTTAAGCCAAATTACTCGTATTTTAGAGGGGGGAGTGGCAAACACAGAACCTACAGCATTTCCAGTGTGGAGCACGGAATTTCAAATAAACAACTCTTTAGAAATGATCCACAAGCATGAACTTCTGCAAAGTAGCATCTGATCCTATCACTGATCAATCTGTTAATGCATTTGTTTTTAGTTTTTGAAGAAATGATAGGTTTGTATTGACTTTTTGTTAAGTAGGTTGCTATTTTACCCAACGTGAAATCTCCCTAGCATTTTTGCAAGAAAATTCTTCATTTTGAGTGAAGCTCCCTGATCAGATAGGGTAGTGTAGTCACCTACACAGCTAAACACCTCAAAAAAGGGTGTTGTTCCAGCTAGAGGGAGGAGGTTTGGGAAGAAAAGCTTCGTGCTTGTGTCAGTTTCTAAGGAAAATGACGTCTCATTAATAATGAAATTAGAATTATATATTTGTTTCTGTTGTGGAAAACTAATGTCCACGCATTAGTTGATGCATGCATTTTGAAGGAATTACAGATATTTTAGCTCAGTTTTGTAATTAACAAGTCATTTCTAGGAAGTTGTCACTCAGTAATTAGTCCAATCCAAAGAGAATCACGAAGTTGGTGCGATGAAAGAAATGCCGCTAAGAGGTTTTTCTTCTTGCCAGTAGGAAGGTGCTTCATTTAACTGTTCACACTTCAACGTGAGTTGTTGAAGAGATGTTGAAAGGAAAGGCATTTTAATTACAGTACAGGCATTATACCTGTAGGTCATTCCCCTTCATGATCTGGAAACAATTATTAATTGTTCCCTTACAATTATTAACTGGTCCCTTCCAACTCGGATATCCTATGAATTAGAGATTGAATACAGGTGTTTATGTGATTTGCTACCCTTTCTTATGTTCCAGGACAATAGTTTGAATGTAGTTCACAATCATGGCAAAATCAGGAAGACGATATTTTAAAACAATTTATTCCTTATTTTTTTCTCATTCAAAACTCCCAGGAAGTCACAGAAGGAGACGTATTCATGCTGGATGAAACCTGGGGTTTATCCACCCCAATAATTTCTGTGTGACACTACCTTCTACCAAATATTTTAGAAAACTTTTCAGTAGCCAATGTTTGAATGTTGTGCGCATAGCTGAAGTTTATTGCTAACACCTAACAGTTGGTGTGCAGCCTGTGGCTTCACTTCAAAGCTTCGTTAGTTTGTGATAATTTTAGATATTCCTATTAGCTGTGTGAGATACTTTTTGGATGAGGCCTTAGTTCTTGTGCTCCACATTATAGTGATTATTTTGACAATCTAATACCACTTTCTGTAAAATCAGCTCTAAAGTTAGTAAGTTTAAAATTTATCTGAGAGAGGACAGGAGAGAAAATACATGCCTTCGAAGCCTCATGGTCCCCATTCCCTCTGTCTTCCTGACTGTTTTTCATAAGGTGTCTGTTCTCATAGTGTTTCAGCTTCTGTCAGCCATTAGGCCACAAATACCTTACCTTTTTGTCAAAACTAAATCATTTGATAGCATTTTTTTCTCTTGTGCCTCTTTTGGATGTAGGGCACAGGTATCATGGAGAGTATCTGATCTGTCGACTCCTCTGTGCACAAACTGCAAATCCAAAAGGCCCTGAATCAAACAGCTCTCTCATTTTTGCTCTCTCTCTCTACTCCACCTAAAGCAGATTTTTGATCACATGTAAAATTAGGGGAAAGGGTTTCTGGAAATCAGTTCCCTTAGTTTTTGTCTTTCAGTGCCTCTGGCTTAGACTTCTTTGAAATAATTCTTGTAGTTAAACCAGTAGATTGTGGAGGTAGAGACAGTTCTAAAACAGTTTCCATTTGAGATAACTGATGATACAACAGAGAATGTTAGGTGCATGAGAGGTCACCTCTCTGTGGTATCCCGACCATTAGTTGTAATGTGCTGTATTGGCTCCACATATCATCCTACTGAAAACATGTCTCTCCATCTCTCTCTCCAAATGAGTTGCTCATAGTAATATTTTTATATTTAATGTTTTTTGTTTTACTGAATTCTTAGTTTCAGTTTCCTGAATTCTAAGTGTATTGTACCCAACACACAGTAAGTAGTCTGTTCTCTCTGAGCCTAATAATGTATTTCTGATACTGTCCCTCCTATTGTTCCTATAGTTTCCACCATGTAGATAATTAAAACACCCAAATGTGAGCATTTTTAGAAACATATCACAACTGTTCCCCTGGTTTCTAGGCAACGTTGAGGGAATGTAGCATTTTCCACTAGTTCCCTCTCAATCAGCAGCATCCTAGAAATGTCCCAGCTCTGAAATTTTTGACCTCCTATGGCAACACATACGAGAGCTTTATGTCTGTAACTGGTCTGACTCGCAGTCCTTACATACTCTAAGTGTAATTAAAAGGTAACCCAGCTATATAGCTGTGTGTTCACACATTAAGTCCTGCAACATGTACTAAATAAAAATAAGCCTTAAAAGAAATTGAATCAGTCGTAGACTTCCATCCATCAAAATAAATTCAGAAATAAATAAAATGAATTGCTGCAGAGAGCCTACCATAGTCAAAGAAATAGCATGACAAAACCTGTAAAATTTGTCCTTTCCCAATTTGGAAAGAGGAAACACAGCACTGAATGGTGTTGGCTGTCTTTTTCAGGAGGGCATTTTCCCCTTTTCCTTGGAATGCATTACATCAGAACATGGTTTTGAAGTGCATCTGCACTGGGTGAGGATGAAAGCAGCAGGAATATGTTACGTGAGTCACATTGGAAGCATAGATGGGCACCTGTCCCTATCCTGACATGGGCTTACAGAGCTATTACAGACTCACAGAACGGCCGAGGTTGGGGGGAGATCATCTAGTCCAACCCCCCTGCTGAGCAGGGTCACCCAGAGCACATTGTGCTGGATGGCATCCAGGCGGGAGAATCCAGGGGCATCCAGAGAAGGAGACTCTACAGCCTCTCTAGGCAACCTGTTCCAGTGCTCTGTCACCCTCACAGGTGACATTACCTACTTGCACACTATGTCAGCCCAGTGCATCATCTGATAGAGACACCTACTGTTCAGTAAATTTACAGTTAACGGTATTTAGCAACAAAACAGCATTCTTAAGACCAAGGTAGTGTGTATTTTTGTGGAAGAAACAAAGTCGTTAGAGAAAGGGATGTCAAAAACAGAAAACAGTCCATATGATGCTTACTTTATTTTGCACATTTAGCACAGACACAGGCCTGGTTTCCCCTGAAAAGGAGTGTGTATCAGGCAGAACCTCAAACAGTTACCGTCTCATTTGGGACAGAGAGCAATTCATAATGTCAGAACTCCACGTTTCTGGGATTTGGCCTTCTTGGAAAAAAATGCTTGGGAATTGAAGTCTGCAGTTTTTTGGAGAGTCTGCTTGTTTCAAACCACTGATTTTCTTCCATGCTCTGTTTTCCTTACAGCTGTCTATCAAAGTAAGCCTAAACAGGCAGGCAGAAGACATCCCAAAAAACAGATCTGCACACCGTTTTCCTACAGAAAAGCCCTAAATTCATGACACTGTGTACTTTATGATGGAAATAAGTCTCCTGGGTTTCCTTGAGTTTTTATTTAGATCTGTGATCCTTAGTTTTGGCAGCAGTGCCCTGTATCCGTGCAGCTTCGTCACCCGCCTGTGCCTCAGGGTGTCAGCCTTCCAAAACACTGGCTGCCGCTCGCAGCAGGCAGCTGCTGATTTGCAGCAATCCCCAGCCGGCACATTCAGACCATTACCCTCTCAATCCGTTCTACAACTGTCTAGAAAGCAAAACGTTTCCCTGAAACATCAGAGGAAGCAGTGCTTTCTGAATGCTTTTAAACAGGCTCTCTGAGCAGATTTTTTTGCTACCTACTTAGGAAATTCATGTGTCAGGCAAATGGAGTAGCTCTCACACAGTTGGCATGAGGGCAAAAAAGAAATGACTGAAATAACTACTGAAATAAAGCTTTTTTTTAAGCACACTTTTCTAGAAGGAATTTCTTTTTGGCCTCATGTTTGCCATTGTGCTGCATGTGTTTTGGTCACTTGGTCCTTAGAGTTATTTAAAATCATGTAGTCTTGAAATATCTTTGCTACTTTCAAAATAATACAAAAGTTACATTTTCTGACAGGGCTGGAGACTCCCTTTCCTCATGGCATCACACTTAGTTGTTTTGTTATTGCTTGTATGACAACAGTAGTCAGAGATTTCTGTAAAGGCTAGGGCCCTACTGGGAATGAAGATGCTGAAACAATTAAGAGGAGATGGTCCATGTCTTAAAAACTGCAGGTTTTAATATGCTATAATTTAGAATGCAATAATGGAGCTAAGTTAAACTAAGAGGGGATGTGATAAAGAAGATGAGAGGAACTAGAGGGCTGTATTAAGGTTTCTATTAGCACAGTGTTAAACCACCATACTACTTGTCACCTTGGAAGAAAAAGTCTCCCGTGCAGTACAAGTGAGTACCACCAAAGCCCCTTCAGGAAGCTGCTGTGCAGAAGTACTTTGTACATCAATTCTTTCTCTTCAGTTCTATACAGAGTCTTATCATGCATCTATCCCTGTGATACAACAATATTTTTTATATGTGGCAGGGAAGGAACATATAAATTGTAGAAGATGTTATTCTTGGCTATAATGTAAAAAACAGTAGCTGGGGTGACTCAAGATCTGCTTATATTTATTCTTACACTGTGTCATTTTCTGTTTATCTGCTGTTCCCATGAAAGTTTACAGACAGGAGGCTTGTACGTGAAAAACTGTCCTTTTTTAGCGCTGGTTGCCTGAGAGCTGCTCTTTTCTCATTACTTTATTTGAACTATTGGGTATTAAAGAATACAGACTACAGTAACTAATGGTGTAATTGGAATTTTAAGGGGAAAAAATGTAAATGTCATAACCCAGTTGTCTAAACCATAAGATATGTTTTATTCTCTAATAGATATACCTATTGTGTCACATGGAAATGCTTACTCATAGTAATTAAAGAGAAAAAGGATGAAAACGTATTTTCATATTTCACTCAATAATGGAGTAATATGACTCAAATTTGACATATATAAATGACACAGCTGTAGTAAACTCAGTGAATGTATTCCTGCTTAGGCCAGGATGGGTTGTCTATGTCTACCCTGCCTACAGCAGGCAGACAGAAGAATGTCGATGTGGCATCTGGTGTGGCCCATCTACCTTCTACACAGCCATTACAGTGTGCTTGCACTCACCTAGCAGCATGTGAATCCATGCATGTGCTTGAACAAATGGGGTCCTGTGTGCTCAAGAGAGTTCCTTTAGCTTTGACAAGGTCAAGAGGAGGGATTGTCAAGGGTAGCTTTAGAATTGCCTACAAAACACAATACATACGTACTCTTAATTTTCCATGGCAATCTCCTACATTTTCAGTATCTGCATGACTTTGTGTGTGAATGTGAAATACAATACAATTTTACTAGTAATAGGCTGAAAATAGGCTGAAATTCCCAACTGGAATCTTTTTTTTTTTTTTTTTTTAATTTTGGATTAAAAAGGCACTGTAATGACATTGCCTGTGTGTTTACACGTACTGGAAGATGAAAACGACACACTGAGAAAATATCTTGCATGCCATGTTTCATAACTAATAGCAGTTTCTGTCACCTTAACCACTTGTAACTATGTGTGAAAGAAAGCAATGGGCAAGGAAATGGCAAGAATCAAAATGGAGGGTATGAAGTTTAACTCTTGCAATGAAATCATCTAAGAGTAATTTTTCTGTGGAATCATTTCATTAATAGTAAAACAAAACATCTTAGGAAGAAGTACAGTATGTATGTTCTGTTACATTGTCTAGGATTTTCCTTCAACTAAAATTTATATTCCAAGGAAAAAATCTGCTATTTACTAAATTTGTGAGTTGATACTGACATCGTAAGACTTCAGGAATATCCATGTTCCAATTGAGACAGAACCTGAATTTGGTATAAGAACACTTCCCCCTCCCCATAAACATGTGACGTGCATCAATAAGAAAAGGGGAGTTCAGTTTGATGGATGTTTCACAGACCCAAGAGTCAGGATGCTCAGAGCCTGTTTACAGCCTGTCAGTGACTTGTGTGACCTTGTGTACACACCGATTCGGGTGCCTGAGTAGGTTGCAGTCTAAGTCACCTTAACGGGATTCATAGCTTGTAGTAAAAATGGAGATGCTTAAGAGTTAGCCCACTTGCCTGCATATTTGGGATGAGTCTTTTTGCACTGTGCTTTTTTATCAATAGAAACAGAAATGACACTTATCCTTTGAGTAACAAATATTAAAACTGCAGATTACATGATATGGATGAGTGCTAAACATAGAATTATACATATTTTTAATCTACTGTCACAGAAACCAGTTAGGAAAGGATCACTTTTAATATTAAATGTGAATATCAGTGGCTGTTAAAATGATATCATAATGGAGTATAGCAATTCCACACAAGACTAGAAGGGGTTGAAATTACTCTCAGTAAGCAAACCAGTTGCAGAATATAGAAATAAAGGAAAATATGACTAGGATAGGGAGAGGTCTTATGTTCTATGATGGTTTCTTTAATGACAGGCAATAACATTATATAAATGTCTTCCATAAACTGCTCAAGCTCTGCCTGAACAGTTTTATGCTTTTAATCTTGCAGCCCTATTTAAAAGTTTGCTCAAATATTTAATTTCTTAGATGACTAGAAATATTTAAATTCATTATGAGTGTACGTTAATGTTGTACCAGTATTAGTCTCAATGCTAAATAATTTTTCATGTTCTTCTATTCACTGAGAAGTGGCTAGAGTTAGACTTCCCCTTCCCCCAATTCATGTTGTTTTCCTCATCTGTTCTAGTAAGATCTGTGCTAGAAACCTTTATCTGATTCATGTGAATTTTCTTTTCCAAGACTTCCCATGTTCAGTTAATATTCCCATATCTCTTTCCTCCTTTGTCATCTACTGTTCATAATAACAATCCTTACTTGTCCTCCAACGTATGCCTTTGCAGTTGGTGCTACTAATACATTTTATGCTAATTTGTACCACACAAGTTTGCAGTACTAATGAGTACCTTCTAAATTGTGATTTGTTCCTTCTCAGCATTGGCAATACTTTCCAACTTCTGTCATTCCCATATTCTATACATTATAAATATGCACAGTTAGCTCTTAAAAAATATACTGTGCAAATACCAGAAATGTTCCCAGACTGGTCTTCAAGGACCAGCATCAGTAACCCCTCTCCTAATCCCTGTAATTTACCTATCAAGAAAACCTGTCAGTACTTGTATTCATTCTCATCTTCTGCACCTTAAGTAATGATTTCCCATAATACTCTATAATGTTAAAATGTAGGTAGATTAGGCCCACTGTATTAAATTTGTTTCAAGGTGTTGAAGTAGTGTGACATGATCAACTGTTAATAAAACCCAGTTGGGTCGTATTTCACTTACTAATTACTTCCACATAGCCTGGGTTTCTGTTTTCTTCAAAGTATATCCCTGAATAACTTTGAAGTCAAACTAGCAGACCTGTCACTACCTGGATCGTTTTCCTCTTTTCTATGTTAACAGTTTTCTGGTTGTTTGGTTTCACCTTGAGCTTGGTCATGTTCCTCTCCCCCATGCAATTCTCTTTTCCATCTTTCAGTTTTCTTGGAACTCTGGAAGGATTTCTGGAGAAACTGTTGTGGACTAAGCTCTTTCTGTCTCATCGACAAGGACCAATGTCCTTCATCTGTAAAGATCTGAGACACCTGACAGCCACAGAACAACGCACTCTTCAGTAAGTACCCAGTAAGTGCTACATGAATAAATAACACAAGCTGGAAAATATTAGTAGGCTCTTTTCACTCTGGCAGAAGTTACAGGGAGGGAATTTCTATTGAATTTACTCAGGTGTAGTATTGTTAATCCCTCTTCTAAGTCTAGGGATCGAGGAGGTAGAAGTTTAAGACACTAGTTATTTGATTTATTAAAACTTAATGCAAGTTTTATATAGCGTCAGTTTTTCCTGGCCTTAACAACATCAGCAATTTTTAAGGTGGAATAAAATACCTGAGAAAGGAAGTTGATGTATAAAGCAAAGCAAAGCACTCCTCCTGAAAACAAAATGGAGGTGAACACAAGACTGTGTAAGACTGTTGTCTTTAGACTAGCAGATGTGGAGATATGTTTTCCTTGTTGCTCTGGAATTGTCTGAAGAAAAGATGGTCCTTTCAGTAATTTTGAGGCAATGGCAAAATCTTTGATTTAAAAAATCAGAAGTGGGATTGAGGATAGTTCAGCCCTTTCAATTCCTTTTTTTGTGTGTAAAAAGAAAATGATTGCCATTTCACTTGCTGAAAATAGAACTAGGGTGTTTTGTTTGTTTGTTTTTCTGTAATTTTCATTTGAAGATTTCAGTGGCTATTTCTTCTGGATTTCATTAAGTTTTGTGGATCACATTACTGGTAAAGAGTTCATATTTTTTGTGTTTCTGTGTTGTGGCTGCTGCAGTGATACTGATCTGAAAACTTGATTCTCCAAAATAATGAAACATATAGCTATATCAGTTTACTTTTGTCTGGAAAACTGAGTCAGTTCCCATGGCAGCCTCTGCAGCTCTGAAGATGCTATGGGCTGTCAGACTGTTGTGTATCCGATTTTTCAACAGCTGGATTTCCTCCTACTACTATGTGTGAATCAGAAACAACTGCTAACAAAAACAAGTTGACTGCCTTTTATTACTAACCTCTGATTAATGAATAATGAATGTGATGGTAGAGGATAAAATAGCCCCAAAACAGATCCTTGCTTTAGCAACATGATTGCTCAAGCCAAACCTTAAATATTATTCATTTTTGAAAATTTCATGAAAAACAGCCATATCTTACAGAATTTTCATGCACAAGGCACGTATTTGCTGCATTTCAAAGCTTGTTCTGTAATTTATTTTTTTTTAAAGAAAAACCAAACTTGTTTAAATATCCATCCAATATCAGAGTGCAACACAGCCAAACCAAATCCTGTCTTCCATAAAGATGTCACACCTCTGAACCAGAAAAAAATAAAACACATGTTGAAGAGTCAAATACCATTTCTTTTATTTCAGGGTTTGTCACTGCTTGAGTACTTATTTCACTGCTTCAGTGAGTTTCCTGTAAGTAATGGGGAGACAACAGGATCACAGCTTTTCTGTAGCTTGCCTTGAATATATGTCTTTATCCAGTTAGGAGAGAAACAAATATGTTACTATGTGAAAAAGCACGGGAAAGCAATAAAAGTTGCAGTAGATTTTTAATGAGCATGTCTGTGTTTCAGTTTTGGCTACAGCTCTTCAAGACAGCGAAATAAAGATTGAAAAGACAAAGAGAATTATGGGAGTGAGAAAAATGAAGTTGTCATACAAGGATAAATTGACAGGTATAGATTTCTGTGATTACATAATATGAAAAATTAAAGAGTTTTTATGATTTGTTCTTTTTAGACTGTTACAAAATCAAGAATGAGATATTAATTATAATTAAGGGATGATGCTATGTTGCCAGAAAATAATATGGAGTTCTGATTTATAACTCAAGTAGCCAGCATGCATAACTTATTGATATTTGTGGTAATTGAGAGAGAAGGTGGTTTTATGCATAGTGTATTTTGCATGGAATGAACTGCTGGAAGGGGTGTGTATTTTACCAAACAAAATCTAGGAACATATACGTGTATGTCTTGATTCATACATTTTTATTTTTTTTTTAAACAACAGTAGTTTTCAATATACTAGTTTGGGTTCTTACATCATAAAATTACCTTCTTTTTCTGGCTAAGTGTTTGGGCTTTGGAAAATCTCATTTTCATTTTTCCCTCTATTCAAGATTCTCATGAAATTAAATGAGATGCTATGCCATTCTATATACCAATAGCTTCATCTGTAAATGGTCATAATAATATTTATTCTAAAAGGTTTCCATGATTCGTATTTGCTAGAGGTGTGTTTTCAGATACTCAGTGTGAAGATGCCAAAGAAAACAGAATTAGCGGTATTACGTTTCTCCTTGAAGAAGCAAGTACAGGCATTGGCAAAGGCAAGTTATTGATCTATCTAACGGGGACCTGTAATGGCAAACTTCCATGCCTGTTTATATATTTAGTGGCATCTAATATTAGTAGCATCAAATTTCTGTCAACATTTATACAATCATAGCTGCACTGAGTTCCAGCTTGGCATTCAGAAAGCTTGCATCATAAATGTACATCTTTACACTACTTGTGAACTCTACAATGGGGTCAATTTTTACCACTGTCTTTGTAGATAACCAATTATGATTATGACAGAGTCTACATTCACTCCGTCTTCTTCCTTTACTCAAAATGCTTGCCAACATAGTTCCATTATCACAGTTACACTACTGAGGGATTTGGTGTTATGTGCTTAAAATGAGATTCACAAGATATTCAGGTGCCCAACTGCTATTGACTCTTTTGGAGTTAGTTGCTTAAGTAACTTTGGCAACCTGGGCTCAAGTAATTTGTAAGTATGGATCAGGAATAATTGTTTTGGTTTCCTGAGTTTTTGAGTGGTCAACTGGAGATGATTTAAAGGGGCATCTTTGTCTCAGAATAAGTACTCAGCACACTCTGAAAACTGCTTTTTCTTTTTTTTTTTTTTTTTTTTCCAAGGTATCTTCATCTGGGCATAGAAAATCAGTTGTCACTTTTGAAAGCTTTGGTTGACAGCTGCTGTAATAAAGCAGTCACCAATCCCCAATACTCTTTAGTATTTCAAAGAAGTGTTCTAAATGAGGGGGAGGTCTTTCCTTTAATAGACAGCCTTGTGAAACTATTTCTTTGTGACAATAAAAAAGAAAAAAAGAGTGCTTATCTGAGTTGTACATGCATTTTTTAGTACAAGTAATTTTGATCTGTCTGTTCAACAACCATGTTAAATCTCTGAGATAGAGATTACCCACATTGTGGTGTTTGTGTAGTAATGAAACAAATTAGAACTACTAAATGGGATCTTTATGGACAAATACAATGTAAAGATGAAAAAATATATGTAATGGTTTATGTTGCTTCTTTTAAAAAAGATCCCAAGATTTTTCTATATTTTACATACAGAAGTTACTGCAGCTGCTTTAGAGCCATAGGAATGCATTCCTGAATTACTCCATAAAAGGCTTAAATAATATATGCATTCAAAATCTAAATGTACAAAGGAGGCTGCTTGTAGCAAACCTGCAATTGTTAGTTTAGGACGTTTATACATTTTTCCATTATTGAGCATAGACATGTTATCTCAGTACAATTCCCAATTTACATAACCTCATAATACCGTTATATCCTCAGACTACACATAGTCCAGGAGCTTACTGTAATTATATAGGGTGACATATTTCCTTTTCATGGGTAGCAAAATGAAATGCATGTCACCTGTTGGTCTGTGGGCTGTAGCAGATCTGCTAACTGTGAGAAGCCAGTGCCTATGGGTTGATTCACAGTGAGCTTCTCACTTTGGTGAGAGTATGCCATGTGTGAATAGCACTGCAGTCTCTTGCCATGTTACATCTAAACTGTTGGAATCCCACTATATCTTATCTCACAATATACTATGAAACAGTTAATGAAATGGAGAATATGATCATCAGGGTAGTTGTTGTAGATGGTGACATTATATACTAGGATGAATCTTGTCATTTCATTACTTTCTTTTTTTTTTTTTTACCAAGTTCACTAGATTCCACTCCTGAGTTTGTGTTTGTACTTCTTATTCATGTCTATATATATGTGCATGTGTATGATTTGTGTAGAAGCTCAAATTGGGATGCCTCAAAACTCAAATTATTGCTAGGTGATGCATCTTCAGAAATGTGGGAATAGATCTTTTTCCTTGCTAGTGTATTAAGATATTCCATCATGAGACATTTTTTTCTCCTTATTGTTACAGTGTCTGGCATACTGTTTCTGTAATAAATATTAATAATTTCTAATTTGCACTCAGAACATAGCCCCCGCTCTTCCTACAACAGAATAATAATTTATTGATCTGATTTTGCTTGAAATATCATCCTGTTTCAAAGTCTTTTTTTCCCAAGAGACCCAGCACTGAAGGTGCCAGTGGTGTGCAGAGAGAGAGCCCTAGGGAATTCAGAGTGTTACCCTTCATACAATGGCTAAACTACTGACTGCAAAAGTTCTACATCTGTATGGTGTGGCTGAAAGACATGTGTGCTTGGCTACGAAGTTGGGGGAAGGTAGGGGAGAGTTCTGGGAGTGAAACAGAGAAGGAAGCCTGATTTCATCCCCTATTCCACAGTTCCATACTAAATACCATCACTTACATATTTTGGGAACGGCTTCTTACTACATGAGCCATGTGAAAAATGTTACTTAATTTAGAAAGTAGTAAAGCTCTTCTGAGTACTGTAAAAGTGATGATAATTAATGCAAGAGTTGTAGTCAGCTCTTTAAATGCTCAGTATAGCTTCTTTCTTTCCCTGCTGTTCAGAGTAGAAAAGAAATAGGCACAACTAAAAGCTGTAGGAGGACTGGTCACAGTGAATGGTGTCTGTGCAGACTGTTCCTCCCTACTTTAACTGTTCTGTAGCTGCATTAATCCCCACATTTAATAGGCTGGTAGGATGATGCACTTCATTGAAAAACAGTGAAAGGAACAGCTGCGGTTACTGGCATGCTTGATTCTAAGAACTGGTGAAAATTTTCATTAAAATGGGTGGTAAGACAACGCTTCTGACCAGCGTTAACTTCTTTGGCGTGTATGGCCCCTGCCCTACTGGCTGATGAGGTTGCTGTCACATCTGCTGGATGGTGGATCAGAGTACAGGATATGCAAGTGGCTGGATTGGTTCTACTAGTCCTGCAGATTAGGTAGGAAATAGTCAGGCTATACAACTGTAAGGACTATTATGGAGCCTTGCCCAAGATCCCCACAAGATCTAAGTACAAAGCTTTATAAGTGTATTTCTTACATCTGTAGCCATTAAACAAAGAAATATTAGAGCAACAAGCTTATACACAAAATCATGTTATTTTGTTTTGTTTTCCTTGATCTGCTCCAGTAGTGCAATTTTAGACTACCCCTTGAATGACTCCTTGGTGCACAGATGTGATTTAATATATTTCAGTAGCACATTAAACACATCCTCTCACTTATCCACCATTCTCCTTTAAAGCTGAGGAGTCTGTGTCCCACCCACTTTTCCTTGCCATTTTCATGCTCTTTATTCTCCAGTCCTTCAATCACATCACAAGCTTTTGGGTTTTCCCATTCTCTTTCTACCTATGCCAAATCCTGTCAGTATTTTTCTGATATGCACTTCCCTTCATCCATTGTCTCCATTTTCCGTCCAGATATTTTGTGTGCAACTCTTCCCCTGTGCCTGCATTGCTTCAGAAAGTCTGCATTGCCTCTGCATTGGCACTGCATTGCCTTGGCAGGCCAGACTGTCACCCGGGACGTGGAAAATCAGTGCCTGGGGCCAGGCAGCTCATGCAGCAGGGAGCTGGGAGCTGCTAGCTGCTTGGCTCCCTCTCGCCTCGGTCCCTCAGCCAGGAACTGCCGGGGAGCTTCAACTGTCCAGGGTGCTGAAAGCCACTGCTGGGCTGGATGGTCTTCTGCACCCACCCTCTCCTTCATGACTCTGCTGGTGGTGTGAATGGCAAAGGAACATAGGTATCTCTGAAGGCTAACCCCAAATTTCCTGTTTAATATAGAGGAAAGTTATCAACCTGCTAAGGTAAAGCTTCTTGTAGCTATCTAGTAAGAAATCTTTGAAAAAATGACAAGAGAGAACAGTACTGCTCTAAAATGAATTTGGTGGCTTGTTTTTATTAATCAAGCTTTCTATTTTTGTCACATATCAGACTTTGATCTTATGAAGATTCTTTGGAGACATCATGGAAAAACTAAAGGCCAGATTGTAATTCTCCCATGACTGTGATTCAGGAGTAATTGTACTGAAGTCAAATTAAACTAATGTGAAACAGATGTAAGTGGGTTCAGACAGAGACTCAGTACTATGCAGCTTGAGTTAATGCTTTTCTACATGGCAGAACTTTTCCTGCACAAAATGCTACATTATATTATTATAATAAAAATGTGTGTGTAGTGCACTTTTTCAGATAGAATAAAAACATGAGGTAGCTATTCCACTTGAGTTCTTGCTGGCAATACAAAGGGATTGATATAACAGGTGCCTGAAAGCTCGAGTCTGGCGAATGAAAAATGGTTACCAGGAAAGAACTGAGGATGAAGAAGATGATGACAAACTTCAAACCAGATACCCCATCTCCAGTTCAGGCATTTCAGGGGTGGATGCTTACAGTGAGGCTGGAAATATGAATTGTGTTAGGATATGAGAGGCAGGATCCATAGAGTATTCTGTTTAGTGTCACTGGCCAAAGGAACTTGCAGACAAGCTGTGGTAACTCAAACAGCTCAGACCTGAATAAATCCTATCCTGGCAAAGGCTATTACTGTGGTGTAATAGCCTCAAGTAGTCTCACTGATTTCATTGAAACCATTTCTGCCAATAAGAAGTAAATGTACAATTCTATGGGTTCATTCCTGAAATCAAGACACAGCACTGCATGCTAAGACTTAACACTTTCTAAGAAACTGCATGAAGTAGAAGACAATAGTAGGTTGGTTTTCCTTGCACAGTTTGTAGTAGTCCCGATAATTAGTTACCTTTGTGATTCCTACCTACACTAAAGCTTCCAAAATCCTTCTGAAGAAAGGTCTTCAGGTCATCCTATAGAGAAGGTTTTTAAAGGTCTTCCTAGACAGAAGGCTTCCTAGACAATAAAGAACTATAAAAGGATCCTGCATTGGATCCTATCCAAATTCATACTACAGAAGGATGGGTCAATAGAACTTAAAGAACGGAATGCACTTCACTTGGATTATTCTCTGGCTTTCTTGGTCTGAGTGTAAATATGAACAGTCTTCAGGCAATAAACCAAATAAAGAATAATCTTCACAGTCAGAAATACCAGATTTCAAACAACCATATAGTTAACCAGAAACTGAATAGTTAGATGCACAAATGTGCGTATTGCAAAGTGATGACACAAGGACTGCCATAGACTTCCATCTAACCATGTCTTATCCCTTCAGTACACCCAAGAAAGGGAACATAACAAGTTACAGGTGATCTCTATCTACTATAAATGCATTTTTCAGGTCCTGTTCACTGGATTTAAGTAGGTATAAGATCTACTTACTCATCAGTTCTGCTGTGGGTTTCTTTCAGTTGCATCAGAACAGCTTCTAAATCACTCATGACATATTACTAATGAACAGTAAAACAGCACTTAGCATTTTATTCTTCTGCCAGTGGGATTGCTTGTAATAGAAAGTCTCTTGTCTGTTGTGTTGTGATGGTCACAGGCCCACTCCTCTAAGACACTCAGCCAACTCTGAGGCCATAAGGTCTGAACAATGAGCCCTAAAAGAAAAAGAAGAATTTAAGCAGACCAGTTTGATAAACTACTGATAAAAAGTCAAGTTCTGAAAAATTTTATGCAAGTACTAAAGTAGATTGATTGTGCTATATTTAGTTTTTTCCTAGTGGTCTCCCATTTAAATATTAAACATTACTGGATCCACTTAGCTTATAAAAGTTGACAGAGTAACAGCTTGAAACACTATAGCTTCAAGGCACCAGTTCTCCCTATCATGAGAATTCAACATCACTGAGGGGTGAAAGGCCTTTTATTTGCATAAGATAATAGTTACGTTTCTATGCAACAGCTGTGCTGTCAGTGAAAGATGCGCTTATTGTGCCAAATCCATCTCTGGAGTAACCCCATTGATTTTCAATGAGTTACTTTGGGAATAAATTGGCCCAATAGATAAAACTGCAGGTCTGAGGTATTGAAATAGTTGAGCAAGATTTCCATGATCATAACACAGTAAAAAATTGCAAAACAATTATATGACATTGTGTATTTCTGTACTTGACAGATCACAATTGATTTGCCACAAGATTTTTAAACCATATAGCTGGAACCAGGCAGATGTTTGTGTAGAGCTTATGTATACTTTTGGGGAATATAGGAACATTAAGAAGATACAAGAGACAGGAATATGGTATTTTGTCATTATTAGGAACCTGGTGTTTTCATGATACTGTAAGTCAAACAAATGAGATATCGTTTTAGCTTAATACTAAAAGATTCTTGTGGCCATATGAAAATTCTTCTTTAGCCAGTAACAATCAGGATCTGCTTTTTTGCAAAAGCTTGGTAATGAAACTTACTGAAGATTTCCCTTCCAGTCTATAGGTTTATTTCCTGCTTATGTTAGCAGGTATTAAATGTTGTTGGCCTTGCAGGAGCCTGTTGAGTTCTCAGTGGACAAATGTCTACAGAACAATACCCACCTTATGAGTTAACTGCTAGTAGTTTTGGCACAAAGTATTGCTTGGGTTAGGGTGACAGAGCTCCTAATGACAATTGAGTAATATATGTCCAAACATCCATTTTTCCCAGTAATGTACAAGATACCAGTAAAATGGTAACTGTTTTGAATGCTGAAGTTATATACATGCATATATATATTATATATGTGTATGTGTACATATAGATATTATACTCATAAAGAACTACACATTAGTAGTTCTTCAGAACTAGGGGCTCAGAAGTCTTGTTTGAAGTCTTTCTTGGTTACTAGAATAATGAAAATATTTCCCAATCATGACTCAAGTGATCATAATGCACAATTAACAAAGCCTATTCTCATTTTTTTCCATTCAGTTTGAAGAGGTAACGTCAACAGGATTCCCAAAGCCTCTTCAGAATGCATCGTGGTGTGCTTGCAAAGGAAATACCATGTTTTCCTGGTGTCATCATTGCAATCATCTCAAATTCAAGTCTGAGTGAGCTCAGACTCATTATAATTCTCACCATGTCCTCCCTTAGAGCAGCCTCTCCCGCCTCCTCCTGTACAACACAAAACAAGAGCCGCAGGGGTGCTTGGATTAGGAAAGAACAGACTTCCAGCACCTCCCCCCAGGAAAACTTTCACTACTGCATCTAGTTCCTTCAAACTACCTATTGCTTCACAGGACCTTGCACACCTTCATTTGGTTGTGGATTCACAAATACTGATTTTCCCTTCCTGGTTAGGGTTGAACAAAGACTGGGGACAGACAGGGATGTGTGCTATTTAGCTCCCGAATGTGGAAGTGAAAAGAGTGTGCCAACCTCCACAGTAAGAGTTTCCTGAGGAGAGCCACACACTTCAGACTGCGTTATTTTTCACTCAGGCAGATTTCTCCTTTCCATCTTACAAGGTTAACTAGCATCTGAGCAAGAGATAAGAAAGCAAGACAGAGAGGGCAATTGGATAAAAGGAAGTACGGGGCAAAAAGCAGGTGTCCTAGGCACCAAGTTTAGATTACAGCCTTGTGTCCTAAAAATTCAAAAGGTCCTGGCTATGGACTTCACCACTGATTCTGATATGGGTCTCTGACCCATGACCCATGTGAATAGGTGGATTTCTCCACCTAACCATCACCAGTGAGTGATCCCCTTCACCCAATGAGTTCATCTCCACTGTGAAGGAGAGGAGGCAGGACAGGGTTAACCCTGCACACTCTTCCTTCAAGTCCCCAGAGGGGCTGGGGTTTTGTTCGCCTGGCTGAGGGAGGGAAGCCGAGGCATATATTGTAACTAGAACTGGAGATCTTCCTGGTGTGGACAGTTCACAGCCTGTTTTGGGTTTGAGGGAAAGCCTGGAGTAGGAGGGGGAGGCGGAAAAACGCAGCTTGGCCAAGTAGCGAGCGCCTGGTC
The DNA here is from genome assembly GCF_964211835.1 of Anser anser. Classification (NCBI taxonomy): domain Eukaryota; kingdom Metazoa; phylum Chordata; class Aves; order Anseriformes; family Anatidae; genus Anser; species Anser anser. The sequence continues at coordinate 48,416,367 of NC_139725.1, read as the reverse complement.
GTTGCACGAGGTACACCCAAGCATCCTCCATTTTGCCAAAGCCCCCTGAGAGCCTGGGAGGGCCCGGAGCCCCCCTGTGCCTGTCTCCCATCCCTCCCGCCCCTTCCCCGCAGCCTGGCCGCATCTCCCCGCTCCGCCAGCCGCCTGTCCGTGCCCAGGGTGCGGGGTGGGTAGGGGGAAAGGGACCCCCACGGTGCGGGGCTGGCCGCCCCGTCAGGGTGTGAGCGGGCTGCGAGCATCCCTGCCCTTCCCCTCCCCCGGCGCTGCGGAGGAGCCTCTGGCTGCTGCCGTACTCCTGCCATGTGCTGCTGCTGCTGCTGCTAGTAGCTAGCCGAGCGTGGCTCCGGCTGCAAACTCCGCCAAACAAGCCTGCATCCTCCTCCGGGGAAGGGGACCCCGTAAGTACCAGCGGGAGCACCCCCACACGGGAGCCCCCCTCCATCCCCCGCCGCCTCTTACAAAGGGACCGGCAGCCTCTGCCCACCCCCTCCCTAAGCCAGTGCACGGAGGGGCTCGGTGAATTCCCTCCAAAGCTATAGGGTGGCTCCTTCCTCCTCCTCCTCCTCCCCCTCCTCCTCCTGCACCCAGCCGGGGGTGCCCAGCCTCCCCCGGCCATGCGGCTGCAGCTCGCCCCGCTGGCTGGCTGTGGGTACCCTGCCCAGGGCTGAGCCGAGGTGGGCTCGGTTTTGGGGTGGCTTCGACCTGGGGAGCGTGGGTGTCTGCCTCTGGGAGGTGCCCCCGGGGCTGGGCTGGGCTCCCCAGCGCCGTGCCCCCCTCAGGTGGGCGCAGCAAGCGGGGACCCCGCCACCCCGACCCCTGCAGGGGGCTGCCGGCAGCATCCCCGGGAGGCAGCGGCACCCCGACCCCCTGCCCACCCCATCCTGCTCCTCTCCCCCTCCCAGGTCCCCTCCAGCCCCCACTTCATCCCCGCACCCCTCCTCACCTCGCCGGTACAAACCCCAGCACTGCCCTCCCCTCCCCGCCCTTCCCCACCTCCTTTGATTTATTTGTGTATTTCTTGCCTTGGCAACCACCAGTTCCCCTCAGTCAAACGGCGCAGGCTCCCTATAATTTGAAATTAATTTGTTTGACTGCAGCATCGAGACAGGAAGGTTGGGAATTTATTTAATTCTTTTTCCTCCCTGTGCAAAAAGGAAGCGATGAAATTTCCAATCGAGACTCCAAGAAAACAGGTGAACTGGGATCCTCAAGGTTGGTGAATCTCTATTACTACCATTACTACAATAATAACAATTATTATTGTTACTCCTTCTGTCGAGTGACTCGTAGGGGACTATTTGACTCCAAATGGGAGGGGACGCTGGGTGCTCGTCTGCTTCCCATGTGCACTGCACAGGCTTTCTTGCTCAGTCTTAGCGCTGCGTTGGGAAACACTCCTCAGATGTGGGGTTGGGTGGGTGCGTGGGTAAAGCCTCTTTTCGGTGTAAGTTTTGCAGTTCTATATTTGATGTCACCCTTCCCTTCCCTCCCTTTTTCTTGAGTATTTCCCCGGCAAAGTTGCCTGGGATGGCTGTGATCCCTGGCTCAGAGCATTGTTTGTTTTATCTGTGGCTCCTTTGTTGTTTCTAGTGATCATTGTCTCTGCTAAATGGGTGGTACAGGAGTGGACACAGATGTGACAGCTTGCTCAGAGCTCCTCGATGGCAAATGTTTGTTGGCAAGCAACTGGAGCAAAATGCTGCTGCAGTGTAACCTATAGTGTGGACAGTATAAAAAGACATTAAATAGTGGAGCCCAGAGGGACCCCTTGACTTTTTCCACTGTTGTGTTAACAATTGTTCAGCCCAAGTGGATAGTTTGATTAACTCTATGGTTAGGTTTGGACTCTGTCTTGGGCAGTGTGTTTGTGTGATGGTGGCAGGAGATTTACGCCAGTGCAGTGGTTTTCAATAAAATGATCCAAGTTCTGTTTTAAAATAAACTGTAATGAAATGCTCTCCCTTCCTGACATGGGAGGAGGCTTATATGCATCCTACAGAAGAAATGACTGTAAAAAAAACTACTGGTGATGTGTATGCTGGTGTGTCATATTTCTGTGCATTGGTTCAGGAGCGAAGCAACTTGAAGCCATATGCTTAGGTTTGCAGCAGAACTGCTGGCAGCCAGTCGTTGTACAGCAGTGCTTGCAGGAAGTCTGAAGTGATAGCATGGGTGTTGGTTATTCATCTTTATTCCGCAGGTTTGGTTTTAGTGGTCAATTTGTCTGTCATCCTCCATGCCCTCACATCTACAAAATGAAATGTTAGAAACAGTTTCTCCTGGTGTAGAAGAATACAGCAGAACAGACTTCTTTCTGCTGAGCAGATCTGATGTGCTGTTTGAATAGTATACACAAGCTTTAGTTTAAGCCTTACTACATCTTCAATTAGGTAAAGGCTGAAATGAACTCATCAGCATCCTCCGCCCTCAGCTGCACAAGGAACACATGGGCAGCAGTGCTAACAGAGATCTGGTTATTTTAACGACAGTATATTCCTTATCCTGCGGTGAAAACTTGCTCTTCCCAGGCGCATTTCTGAATCTGTGTTTGCTGTTGCTTCATTTTATGTCATTTTATGCATTGCAAAACGCCTTTTACTGTGAAAAGCTCTTTCCTCCTCTCCCCTGACAAGGCACAGAGGAAGCTGTGCTGCTGGCGTTCTGCATACAGCCTCCTTGCTTGGTAATTACTTTTAAAGCATATGGATCCAACAGGTGGTTGGTCACAACCTACTAATGTGCCCAGAACCACTGGTATTGTGACAGGTCGAAGACCTCAGAGCCAGCAGGTTTCCTCTCTGCCAAGCTGAATCCCTGGTAAGGACTGCAGAACGCTACCTGTTATTTCCCCTCAGTGTATTGACTTCATTAGCCAGGCAGCAAGGATGCTAATGTATACTCAGGAAGGAAGCAAAAAATGTTAATTTCTAATTCTCCAAGGGACTCAGGAAATAGATAAAAATCAGTGGAATGGAAAAACAAAAACAAATTGCTAAGGAAAAGTTGTCTAAGGTCCAATCCTTTAATCAGTGCAGGATAGTCCAATGTTACCTATGTAGTCTGTTCTCTGCATGTACATGTGAAGAATGATGCTACATTTTGATTACTGTTTTCTTAGATACAAAGATCAAGGTAGAGAAATTTTGCAGTGAAAGGATACAAAGAGTCCTGAGTATTAAAAGCAGAACTCAGGTACAGTTAACCTTCACACTCAAGTACCCAGCTCATTTCAGCGTGCATTGTATGATAGTGCTCTGTTCTGGTCAGACTGAGAACATGCAGTTTCCACAGTTCTGTCTAGCATGAATTGTGCTAACTTGTGCTACCAGTTAGCTGCTTGAAATATATCAACTGATGTTCCTGGCAAGCAAGCTAGCAGTCTGAAGATGTGTGCGAGAGCTGTGGTATCTCAAAGCTTGTTTAAATCAGATTAATCCAAGCAATATTTTCTAGAAATATTTTTTCCCTATAAATACTTCTAAAGGCCAAGGCCCATATTGTGGCGATATGGCTGGCTTGAGACCGGTTATGTTGCTGGTTTGAACCCAGGTCAGAATAATAGTAATTGAAATAAATTAATGGTCAGACTCCATAACGATGACTGTACTGAAAGTATTTAGATAGATGAACAGAGCTGCTGGTAGATTTCATCTGGCTTAAACCTGGTATTGTGAATTCACATCAGTGAAGATCAATATACCATAGAAAGACTATGTGGAGAGAACAGGTTTAAAGGAATAGACTTGACATGAGGGATTGTATCTTACAGACAACTAATTGGGGACTGATTTCTCAGTTGTTAGACTGGAATGAATAGGGAATGGAGGCAACTGAACTGTGCTTTTATCCTGTTGTATAGTATCTTTGATTTAGTAGCTTAGTATTTAGGGCAGTATTGGTGATAGGAGGACGGTTGGACTAGATGATCTTGTAGGTCCTTTCCAACCTTGTGTTTCTATGATTCTATGATCTTCCCTCATCTCAGGTGTATTTGTGCAGTCCCTGTAGGTGTTGAGTGTGTTTTCTAGATAAACCAAATATTTCATAAACCTGGAAGTATATATGGTACAGGTTCCCCTAGTCAAGTCCTCTTCTGTTCCTGACAATCAGGCTATATAATTGCATTAATAAACAGATCAAACTTCATCCCAAAAATCATTAGGACTTGTCCCTAACATTCCAATGGGAAAGTTGTGCTAGAATCTCATAACAGAATTTACATAGAATTCATACACAGTGAGTGAATTGGGTAACAGAAGAGTAAAATCCCAAGCAGGCCCCTGAAGAATATATGCATTTTAAGGAGAGTTGGACACACTGGGTAGGGGTACAGCATCTCACAATATCTGATCTCACTCTAAAAAAAAAAAAAAATAATAATAAAAAAAAAAAGCCTGCCATATAGAATCATAGAATCATAGAATATCCTGAGTTGGAAGGGACCCTTAAGGATCATCAAGTCCAACTCTTGATACCGCACAGGTCTACCCAAAAGTTCAGACCATGTGACTAAGTGCACAGTCCAATCTCTTCTTAAATTCAGACAGGCTCGGTGCAGTGACCACTTCCCTGGGGAGCCTGTTCCAGTGTGCAACCACCCTCTCTGTGAAGAACCCCCTCCTGATGTCGATATGTATTACTGGTGGAATCAAACCGGATTTAGACAATCATTAAACATTTGTTCTACCTATCACTGATTTTTGTTTCTTCCATTTGGTGCAATTCAGGCAATGCAATCCTCTCTGAAATTAGTGACAGATCATGTTTCTAGTTTCATATGTCTCACAAATTTCCATCTAGACATTTCAGAATGTAACATTGGGTTTATAGCAGCATATGAAGACTCTAGTTCTTATAATTGCTTGTCCTTCATCTTTCCCATACTCCTCTTGCTGTTTGTTACACACTTCTGTTTTCTGTGCTTAAATTAGTTCATAAACTCTTTGGATATGTATTTTTGTGCAGTGCCTAATACAAAGTGCATCCCTCATCCTGACTGAAACATCTGGATATTACAGCAATGATGTTTTTTTCTACTATTCATCTGCCTAAAATTGCTATTTCTTTGTAGAAGAGAAGAAGGATAGTTGAGACCATTTCCAATATGCTCAGAAATTATCCCCAAGCATGAGTGTATTGCAGGGTGATGGCTTATGTCCTTTCCAAGGGAAGGATGTCTGTCTTGGTGATGCTCTTAGTAGGCAGAAAATGGTGTTCTATCTTGATCCATCCTTTGTGCCTACAGTTTTTTGCCATCATTGCAGTGATATGGATTATCAAAGCCGTTTGAATTTCCAGGTAGATGTTTATCTCTGTGCTGACCTTTTGGAACTTGGATATTTTGATATAAGTTGCTGTGTTCTTTCACAAACACATTTTGTGTAGAGTGTCTCTCTACAGTTTGGAACCCTAAAATCACGCATTTATTTTCATCCTTACATTTCGTGTGGGAATTAGTGGTCTGTGAGGAATTCAAGCTGTGGTTGACAGTCTGGAGTTCTTCAGGTTCTGACAGTGACTTACTGTTTAACCTTCAGTATGTCACCTACCCTTTCCTCCCTTTTTCCCTACATGCAAAATAGGAATATTAATACTTGTCTAATGCACAAAGGTGTTGAGAAAAATAATTAACTTGTTTAGAGCTATCAAATATCTGCTGTTAAAAGAATGATATATGCATTGCAATCAAATGTTAAAGCAACGGGGAGGGAGCAAAACAGCCTGTCTTTATACACAGATCACATCATTTAAGAAGTAAGGTTATCTCTTCACTTTGCAACTAGAGGAAACTAGTATTACTTACACATCTTTGCAGACACTGAAGACTCAATTGACTTTCCCATTAGAGGTATCTAGAGCCATTTGATACACCCCAGCTGCCACTCCAGAGGGGCACAAGTCTTCCATGGGTTTTGTGTCAACTTCCATGGGATTTCTCACTTCACCTGAGACACCTCAAGAGGCACTGGACACCTACATGTGAGGCAACTGAGCTGAGTCTCAAATGTCTTTATGCAGATGTCAGGATTGGATCATCTCTTGATGACTGTTGGAAGAAATCTTCAGCTTTGACGACTCAATGTAAGTTAAACTGATGCTGTCCACAGAGTGTTACAAAATGCTGCAGTTTCTGCTTTTTCTGTCATTTAATGTCAAAGAGACCAATGCAAAAGGCAAACTTCATTATAAAGACATAGATGAGTGGAATGAAGGTGTTCATTTCTGTCCTTTCTTTTCCGGAAGTTATATAAAAAGGTGTGGTTTATACCATGAAGTGCAGATGTGGGCTGGGCTACTTAATATCATTCTGCACTGATAAATCATTTCTTAGTAGCTCAGTGTAAGAAGACTTTGCTTTGGAAAGCTATGATGTGTAAAAAAGGCAGTTCTGATCCCAGCAAATGAGGGCAGGGTACTGACCATGTGCTATTTGCATCACAAAATCGTATTTGCTACTGTCCCCTCTGATGATCAGTACTCTACTGTGCCTAGTGTAAGCATGGGTTGCAGAACACCTTTAAGTAGTTGATTTTAAAGAGAGATTTGAGGGAGGATAGAAATTGGATAAACAGGAGGACACTCCTGGTATTGCACAGTGCAACAGTGCAAAATACAGTAAGGTAGGAAAAAAAAATGAAGAGTTTGGAACGCATGTAAGAGAATGAAGAAATCTGTACTTTGCTAAAGCCTATGCAGAGTTTGCAGGTAAAGGCAGATGAATACTGTGGACTTTAACCTGCTAAGTAGTAGGAAGATTTGACTAAATCAGCAGGAGAGGAAGAAAGCAGAGAGCTATTAGTTTCATCAATTTTGTCTTTAGGTTGTCCTGGAAATAGAAAAAATAAGGATGTAGAAAAGTCAAATTAGTATTAAAAAAGGAGCAAAGTAAAAGATTGGACAGCAACTTTCTTATAGTAGTAACAGTAAGAAAAGGCTCAACTCTAGTCAAGGTAAGAGAGATGAACAGTAGGGTGTTATTAAGATACCATCTATACTGTGAGGAAAAAGGGAATTACAAGAACCGAAGGCAGTATGATGCTCTAAGTCTCAGACAGGGAGAGCAGTGGAGTTGTCGGCAGCTGGAGAAGTTAAGATGGAGTCATAATTTCAGTGGAGAATACCTATGCTGTTTTTACCACATATGTACAGTAGTAACCCATTAATAGGCTTTTGGACTGAAAAGTCTCTTGGGCAGCTCTTGAAAACTGATGCTACCTGAAGAGTTAGTGTTTGATTTTGGGAGAAAGATATATGATATCAGTTGTAATTGGGTAGTTTTTGGTTTAGCTTTTGGCATTCGTACAGCATTCATATCTAGCTAGTGCAGACTATATCAGCTTCAGACAGAGCAGTGTATGTATATAGTGATACAATTTAAATCTTACTCCTTTGATTTAACCCAGAGCTAGGACTTTTACTCATTTCAGTGCATGCAACATGAAATTCTTCATTTTAAATGTACTAGAATTGTGTTGTCCCTATGAGTTAAAAGAGTACTTGGAATCACGGGGAGAACAAGGGCCCTAGACATTATATTGCAAGTCAGGTAAGTGTGTGGGGTGAAGCAAGAAGGAAGTGATGAGGAAGTCAAGAAAAGAAAGGGGTAATATTACAGAATATTAGAGAGTACACTGTGATCGGTATACCTAACCTTTCTTTTGTAACGATCTCGGTATAATTGCAAAAAAAATAGGGTAAACAACATAATTTCTGAGAAGTGTTTTTTTTGTTTGGTGTTTTTTTTTTTTTTAGAATTTGTGTGGAAAAAAAGTGACATTCAAGAAAAGATTAAATAGTAACTTTTGGAGACCACTTTATTGGAGTGCCTCTGGTTTTTGTTTTCTGTAAGAAACTGAAAACATCCTGGAACCTGGACTTTCTCAGAGGCTGCTCAGCTGCTCTAGTTCCTGAGACATTGATTAGTCTATGCAGCTTGTATATAAAAACCACTATAACTATAATGGAAAATGTGCTCTAAGATGAACCCACTGACTTTCAGAAATAACCTGCCATGCAGCTCTAACCGGTTAACCCAGGGAAATAAAGCAACAGGTGAGAATGGAACACATCATATACCCAACTCTTTTTGTTCCATGGTCCACTGCTATTCCCCCATCATATTTTCTGGGCTGCTTTTCACAGTTAAAATCAAACATCAAATTGGATCATTTAAACAAAATGATATTTCAAGAGAGTTATATGATTCTTTTACAGTGTTAATGAACCACAGAGTTTAGGGGATATTTCCTTGGCCTGGGAATGCTGAGACCAAGAATTCAGATTTCATCTTTAACTGCTAATAATATTCCTATGTTATTATGCAGATTATTGTTGACAAATGTTGTGAGCATTGTCCCACATACCTGTATTACTATGTGTTATCCAGATGTCCCAAAATATAAGCATAGGAGTTCACTGGTAAGATTTTGAGCTTATGGTGCAAATTTCAGTTTGGATAAATCTTAGAGGTGAAATTGAAAGCCAGAATCTGGCTTTAAATGAAAGATTGGATCTGTTGTCAAAATATGTACAGATAATAGACAGTTTAACTACTAGGAGTTAACAAAAGTTAATATCCTATCCTAAAAAACATCTTATAAAGCAATGCAAGTTATTTTGGTACCACTATCCTACAGGATCATCACAGTGTTTAAAGCATCAGGCTATGAGTACCTAGATTTGTTGCAGCCATATGTTCATATCTCAGCAGGACTGACTCATCTTTTCTTCCTTAGGGGAGAGAAACAACAAGTTACTGAGTTTAATGGATAAGTATTTGGGATTTTGGCACTGTAAACTTGTACCACTGAGATTCTTAAGATTCAGCATGTTGTTAAAAGGTGCTTGGATTATTCTTCTCTTATCCAATGCTGTAATATAAAGTACCAGCATGATTTGAAAATAGCAAATACATACTGACAGCTTGCCCAGGTTTTTTAGACTTTCAAATATCAGTGTTTCATTTTAAAGAAAAAAGGAAGTTGCTAGCTACTAAGGTGAAAAAACTCAGTGATGACAGAATGATAAAAGAAATGGTACTACAGAAACTCCTAGCTGAGATGAAAGAAGCAGTTAACACATCTCAAAGACATTCCTCTAGGTTAACTCAGATCCATCACTGATTTCTTAGCGGTTAAGACTGTTGAGTTTGGATTGCACAATAAAGGGTCATGCAGAGAGGTCTTGGGTAGCAGCAATCATGACAGCCAAAAAAACAACACCAGAGCCACCTCTTTATGATGACAGAGCCACCATACTGATTTACCTTCTTGAGAAACAGAGGTCATTACTTCGTTGCAATGATATACTGATATGTAGACTTGAGACCTGGATTTCTCATCACCAGTGGATGTTATTTGTTGATTTGGTTTTCTAAAAATGGGCATCAGCTTCCATTTAAGTGACAGTGAGGAAGCTGAGATGTTTACATAGGACAGCTACATATGCTAATTGACCTAAGGGAGACCTCTGTCCTTCTGGAACAGCAGATTAAGGCCAAGTAGAATAACCTAGGACCTCTCACTTGGTACTAGACAGTATGTGTGGGCAACTGAATTATACCATCTGGGTGTGACTTAGTTTGAACATAAACCACCTAAATGTAGGTAGGTATCTGAATGAAATGAAGACGTGTTCTAAGTTTCTAAAGACCTGCTGTGTCAGAGAAAACACAGACAAATGGTCAGTGAGGCCTGGAGAACTTTCAGGAGATGTCTGGTTTAGGGTGAGCAGAATCATTCCCCAGATTGCACAGACCAATTTGGCCACATCTGTATTGACTCTAATGAGATGTATTCTCAGTCACAGCAAGTGAAAGAATTGACAAGTTGGTCATACTAATATTTAAACTTTAGCGCAAATGGCTTTGGGTACCTCCTTACTAGGAGGATTTAGAAGACACCACTCTCCTGGTGAATTCGTTCCCAGATTGCCAGGGCTTTGGGGTTACAAGGAATTATACAGTCATCCTTAGTGCAGCTCTGCCAAAAGCTGTAAGTTGCTACTCTGAGCTTGGTATTATCAGTAGTGATTTCATCTGTTTTCACCAGCTCTGACTGCAGAATGAGTTCATATGCACCTGCCATACACCGTGCAGGCATACTTTTGCCTAGATGAAGCTTCATTGTGGGCAAAGGTGACCAGGGTGCCACAGCTGTCTCTTATAAGTTTGATCTCTGAATGCACATAGCTGTGTGTTGGTGATGCAGTATGGCAACACTGTGAAGTGCTATGAGATGCTAGATGCTGGCAACAGCATATGAGCAGATGCCATTCTCATGTGGCTATGAAATTTTATCATAGTTCAAACTGCATCTGAGTTCCTACACTATTATCTGAACGGAAGTTGAGCATAAGACAAGAAAAGTATTGCATAATTTATTTGTTGTGCCAGTCGCCTTATTGTCTGAGATACCCTAAACTTTAGAATATATAGCAACCTTAAAGCCAGCTTTGTGCAGCCAGAATTGGGCTGGCATTGACCTGGAGCTCTGTGTGCCTGACTGGTGACACTGCTCATCTGTTCTGTTTGTGGTTTACTGCCGTGCTCAGCACAATGAGTCTGGTGTCTCTGTGACCTACTTCCTTTTGCTTACCTGAGCTCTCTGACTCTCACTTTCTAATAATTGTCCTGCATGCAGGCAGGACAGGTAAATCATTCTGACTGCGGCATCTTCACTGGAGCAACTTACACACCAAAAGTGGAAAAGAAAAATGTGTACATTAGAAAGAATTATAGAGCAAATAAAAATGGCTATACCGAACAAGTGCATTTCAAACAGCAACTTTCTCTCACTTATGAAAAGTCTTTTCTGCACAGAGCCATTCTGTAATAGCTAGCTTATATGTATTCTTTTCCTGTTCCAGAATAGGTTTTCAAAGCACAGTAAAGCCTTCATTCGTTTCAGCTAAGACTCTGTTACTGTGTGCAGGAACTTAAGACTGTCTAAACAGAATGGGTCCTCAGTATATGCAAATAGTGTATCTCCACTGAGCTAAGAAATAGCCCAACTGATGTGTTTCTTACAAGATTTCTGACCATTACCACATGGTGAAATATCCACTTTTATTGCTGTTGCTCAGAAAAACTGAGAAATCCTCACTTAATTGAAGTAGTAGATCATTACTAAGTTTTGCTTGAATTCACAGTATTTTTCTGTAAATTCAAATAATTTGCTAGACTGAGAGAAACACCAGTAGACCAATGCAGGAATTTTTACTTGTTTTTACAGAGAAGCATCAGTGTGAGCTCCTTAGGTATGGTCAGTAATGTGCTGATACACCCCTAAGGATGCACCAAGAAAACTCTGAAGGTGCTCACACTATTCTTGTTGTGCATGTATTTTTCTGGCCTTATTCATATGTGAAATGTCTAGGATCTGTTCCTTTTCCGTTAACCTAAGAGCGTTCTGCAGCAGATGTTGTACTGCCCTGGCTGGGTGATGTATTGGCATCTTACAGTTCCAGTTTATATGTGTTGCCACTAAAGTTCCCCTTCACGTGACTGCGAGGCGATCAAGAGATTCCTTCACGCTGCTGTGATGCTGTACCCCTGGCAGACAGCCACCATCAATCACATTTCAAATGCAGAGTAGATAGTTTCCTAGGAAGGACGGCATGAATCTTTGCTTTGTTGTTTGTCTCCCCCACTTGCTTCTCTTGCCAGAGGTTTCTATCTAAGAATGTTCTTCCCTTTGCACACAGGCTTTCTTATGCTAAACTGTTGCAAGACTAGGTTTCCTTCATTGGTTGGTCTGGCCTTAAGACCATTAGCTGAATTTCTTTGGTGAATCCTTGAGACAGGATATTTGAAAGATCCCAGTCCGGCTGCTCCAGCAGCAGGAGACCAGCTAAAACCCTGACCCTGCATTATCCTAAGCACTTTGAATGAGAAAACCTTGAAATCTTGTGGTGGGAGATCCTGACTCTTCCTAAATGTTACTGGAATTCTGGAGAGGAAAATCACAGAACTGTAGGGGTTGGAAGGGACCTCCAGAGATCATCGGGTCCAACCCCCCTGCCAAAGCAGGTTCCCTAGAGCAGGTTGCACAGGTAGGCGTCCAGAGGGGCCTTGAATATCTCCAGAGAAGGAGACTCCACAACCTCCCTGGGCAGCCTGTTCCAGTGCTCCGTCACCCTCAAAATGCAGTTGACCCATTTCAGCCAATGGCATGTCGTAGTTCAATGTCATTGTTTTAAATTAGTCTTTAAAGGGAAGATTGTGGATAAGCAGCTTCAACCAGCCTCGTTCCTCTAAGGATGAAGCCTGCCAAGAACCAGCGAACAGCTGCTTATTCCTTGGTGTTTGTACTTGAGGCTTGTGACATCCTGACAAGAAAGCACATTTTCTAAATACTGCCTAATAAGGAAAAACAATGGTGTGCTCATCTCTTCTGAGAGGAACTCTTTTTCGCAGTCATCACTATACCCAAAGATCTTGAGCCAAAAGCACGTGCTTCCGATTTGGCTCTTGACAGAGCAGAGATCTGCGTCAACTAGCTCCCGGGCTCCCAAGAAATACTGATCTAATGCTGGGGAAAGAGGTTTTAGCAATGATCTATTAATCTTATTTCAGAAAGGGGACTGTAAGAATTTTTCATGGTTTTCTCTGTATTTAGTTTCTCTATAAATAGCTTCATAAACCTGCTGATTGCACTGCTGCCAGTGAGCGTGTTGGAACAAACACGGTCACCAATCTTGGAGCAGGAGGGGCTCCCTATTTGGGACTAGCCCCTGCCAATCACTTCTAACCTCCCCTCTGCTCTTCCTAAACCTCATGTAATGCTCTTCTACTCTATTTTCCAATACCTGAAGTACCTTGCCAGGGAGTTCACTGATGAGTCCCGTCACATGTGGGCATGTGCTTGGCCCCTCGCTCTGGGCTCAAGTGTCAGAGGCAATGGAGAGGGCAGATGAGTACAGAGCGCCGAGAAGAGGAGCTGAGCAGCAAGATGCAGGTATGCTGCCTCCCACACTGCCAGCACGACTGGAGAGAAGTGAGGGACAAGAGCAGATGGATGGATTTGGAGGAGGGCAGGGTGGAAGGGAGGTCAGGAGAGAGAGAAAGCAAAGCAGGGGAAACAAAATTCGAACTGCTCTCCAGCAGTGTGCAATCTCACTCCAGCACAAGGCAAATCTCCCTCACGTATTCGTCTGGACTTGGCAGCTCTGTAAGTAGCGCTACAAATGGTGTCAGTAGCAGTGCATCTTCATGGCAATGCCAATAAGTGTTAGCTAGGAACCCCCTGAGGATTGCTGTCCTGAAGTCAAGCCAGAAAGAAAAAAAGGAAGACGCTTTCAGCTGTTCCTGGAGTTCACGCCCTGCACTGTACACCCACCCTTCCGACCAGTGAGCTGTCACGTATGCCTCAGAAAAGTGCAGTGCCTGGGAGAGGGGCGAGGGAGGGGAAAGTATCCCAGCATCCCATGACCGTGACTTTTGCTGACATTTTTTTGATGTCAGTGCATAAGTTCTGGCTGATACTCATGCAAGCCATGCTTGGGCTTCCTGTTATTTCCCTGCAATTTGCATAGCCTCAGTACGCAGGAGCGCTAGGGCTGTGTTTGCAATAGAGTAGGTCTTGGGCAGTCCATTTTAGGTTCGTGGGCAGGGTCTGACTGCAGTTCTGATGGCAGACAGGCTGGCTTAGAACCCGCCTGGAAGTTCTTGTAAATAATCACCAAGAGCAGCTTACTTAGGGGTATTGTATTTTTCTTTTATGGCCAACAAAAGAAAGGAGTTTCATTTGTGGTTATCTATTAATCTTGTAACAGACAGACCATCACTGAGTCATGTGTAGTGGAAAAGAACATGTCCCCTAAAAGAACTTGAAGACTTGCTAATCAAATAATTGTACCTACTCGATGCATATAAAACAAAGACCTTGTTTTAATCAACTTTTGAAATTAATCTTTAATTCATTTAATTCATTTGCTAAAAGCTGTGTCAGTGTTTACATGAGACAAACTGTGAATACATACAGTATCAGTTTTTCCCGGTGTCACAGGGATTTGTCTATTATTTGTAAAATGCTTTGAGATATTTATATAATCGTGAAAGATTATTAGAGACTTTTGGCATGACTGGTACAAAAAGGAATGCTGAGATGCATTTGATTATCTTATACAGAAGGGGAGGGAAAGAATTTCAACAGCATTTTTCCTGCTGTGAGTCAGGACTAGAATATTGAGATGAATTATTTTGATTTTATTTTATTATTATTTTTTAATATCCTTAACATTTTACTGGTTTGTTTACATGTCCTGGATGATGAATACAGCCTACAGCATTAGGCTGTTTTTCTTATTTACCCTTCACTGGTCGCTTTTCTTCTTGGGTCCCTACGGGTATGCAGGGCACGCTCAGACGCCTAAATGATTTCTGGCAGATGATTGAATGTGCAGTTAGAAACTTCCCAGTGAAGGAGATTTTGGTATCTCAGTAGGTGTTCCCGTGCTTAATTATCCTTGTAGATGGGCTTTTCCCCTAGTATACAGTCCCCTACTTCCTTGAAACAGATTAATCAGTTATTTGTTGCCCTATTCTTAAAGGATCTAGGTAAGAATTTATCACTGTTTTTGTTGGGTCAGTGTCTTATTTTTGTTTGTGAACTACAGTTCACATTTTTGCACTTGGTCTAAACAGTATTTTCATTTACATTAAGATGATTTGGGGGATGATTAAGATGATCCGGGGAGACTTTATTGTGGCCTTCCAGTACTTGAAGGGAGCGTATAAACAGGCGGAGGAACGCCTGTTTACATGTGTTGATAGTGATAGGACAAGGGGGAATGGTTTTAAACTAAGACAGGGGAGATTTCGTTTAGAAATTAGGAGAGAGTTTTTCACTCAGAGGGTGGTGAGGCACTGGCACAGGTTGCCCAGAGATGTTGTGGATGCCCCATCCCTGGAGGCATTCAAGGCCAGGCTGGATGGGACGCTGGGCAGCCTGCTGTAGTGGTTGGCATCCCTGCCCAGAGCAGGGGGGTTGAAACTAGGTGATCTTTGAGGTCCTTTTCAACCCACACCATTCTATGATACTTTGGAATATTGCAATGAAAATCTAAGTGGGATGTTGAAAAAATGCCTGATTATCATTTTGCATGGAAAAATGATATTTGAATATGCAATGGATTTTGATTGACTGTTGTTCAAACCAAGATACAAGATTAATCAAAACTGGTTGAAGGAAGACACTGATATTTCTTGCATTCTTAAAACATGGAGAGGTGTTTACCTCTTGTAGTTTGCTAACTCATTCTTTCCTTTTATTTTCCTGTACTCTTAACACTCAATTACAATGAAGCATGCCGATATTTAGTCACCATTCAATATTTTGGTGATAAGTGGAGTAGAGAAAGGTGCTGACTACAGAAGCCTTTTCTCTGCCGTTCAAAGTTTGGTCCCCTTTTCTGAAGAAAGAAAAGCGTATCTTCATCTTCATTGGTTGCTAACTATATGTGGTTGTGAAAGTTTGTGTTGAAGACAAAAACGGAACAGGCTCCCCAGGGAAGTAGTCACGGCACCAAGCCTGTCGGAGTTTAAGAAGCATTTGGACTGTGCTCTTAGTCATATGATCTGAATTTTTGGGTAGACCTGTGCGTAGCCAGGAGTTGGACTTGATGATCCTTGGGGGTCCCTTCCAACTCGGGATATTCTGTGGTTCTGTGATTCTAATGACATGAAGCTAAAGAATTCGAGCATAGATGTTCTCCCTCTTTTTTTTTTTTTTTTTGGATAGGTCTTAAGTAGACCTTTTTTGATAGGCCTATAAACAGAAGCACAGCACTAAGCTTGAAAAGCTACCTGACTTTCTGGGCTTAAACCTGTTTTCTGTGCAAATCTTAATGAAAATTGAATCAATCTGCAAGAAGGAGCCTAGAAATACTTCCGAACTCCTCACATGTAGGATCAAGGAAAATGATTGTTGTCTAGCATCATGATTTTTCCAGAGTTATCTGAAAGAGAGAAGTATGTGGTAATACTTGTTACTATTTGGAACAGATTCAACACAATGGCACTCCAGTTTTAAACACTGCTGTTGTTAGGGCCCCTGCTTTGAAGAGTTTATTCTCTATGAAGTAAATAATTATAATATGTAATTATTAATCAGGACCTATACAAAAATGATTTAGTATTGGATTTGTTGACTTAGTGAGGTTCTTTTTTTTTTTTTTAAAAAAAAACCAACTTATTAAGGGCACTGAGATCTTCATCCTACAGACTTTTTCTTTTCCTAAGCAACCATTGTGTGGTTTTCTTTTCCCTGCTTTGAAAGGTCCATGTAAGCTGGGTGCTTGAACTGTCGTTCTTCTGTGCTTTAAAGAAATTACAATTAGAAGTAGGAGCACCTTTCAGAAATACAATAGGCATAAAAACGGTATTCAGACCCTCCTCTCTCACACTATAGTTTCTTGACTAAAATTAAATTAGCTTTTACATACTTACTTTCTATCTCTTTAGAAAGTCTGGGTTCAGAATAGCTAAAGTGAAATGATAGAATACCAGAAAGTCTTTCAACACCCTCACAAAATCTGTTGAAATCAACTAAAAGGGACATAGCAGAGCTCAGGGGAATAGTAATTGCATAGATTCTTTAATCTTTTACACATTTGTTAAACTAATCACAACTAAATTAATAAACAATACAGCTGGTCAAGTTTACATAGCACCCAATTTCTTGTCATTTAACATCTGCAAACAGATAGATTTTTTTTTTAATTGTCTGAGATATCACATTGTATTGCTACTTTTCCTAGATTAGTTAAGAGTGTACACAACTCCTGCCAGCATGAAATATTTAATGAATTTGACATTTAGCTTTATGTGAAAATGTGTGCTGCTAACAGCCATTTCCTTAAATGTGTATAGAAAATGAGTAAAATAAAATGCTTATTTGGGGGAAGGAAAAATGAGAATGAAAGGTGATAAAAAGTGAAAAAATCAAATCCACTCAATAAGACAAATGAATGTTTTTGTTCTGTATTGACCCAACTCCAGTAGTTAATGACAAAAAGGCATTGCCGTTGGAAGGCTGCTGGCTCTCTCTGTAGCTATCTCTTGCTCATCACTGTAGTTTAAGTTTTGATCTATGCATTGATATTCTTAGAGCATGATGGTAATGGACTGGTGACTTTTTCACCAAAATCCATATGCACACCATGACTGGGGGGACTTAGAGATAAAACTGCTGAGTGATACAGACGGAATGGTGTCCTTAGCTCTCTTGTCCCTTGTGCAAGCTGTCGTGGTGGGCTGACCTCGGCTGGCTGCTAGACACCTACCCAGCCACTCTCTCACTCCACCTACTCTTCAGGACATGAGGAGAAAATAAGATGGAAAAGCTCATGGGTCAAGATAAAGACAGGGACATCGCTTATGCATTACCGTGATAGACAAAGCAGACTTGACTTGTGGAAAATTAATTTAGTTTATTATCAATTAAAATAGATTGGGTAGTGAGAAACAAAGGCAGAGGTTATGATGCCTTCCCACCTTTCTTTTTTCCTCTGCTCAGCTACCCTACTTCTTTCCCAACCGTCTTCTTCTTCCACACCCTGAGTGGTGCAGCAAGGATAGGGAATGTGGAGTTCCAGTGAGTTCATAACAGTTCCTCTGTGCCACTCTTTCCTCCTCATACTTTTCCTTTGCTCCAGTGTGGGCCCTTCCTATGAGCTGCAGTCCTTTAGGATAAACCTGCTCCATCATGGGCTCTCCCTGGGCTACAGTTCTTCAGGAAAAATCCACCTCCTCTGGTGTGGGTTCCTCCACGAAATGCAACGTGGATATCTGCTCCAGCATCGTCCTCTCCATGAGGTAATACCTGCTCCACCATGGTCTCTTCCAAAACTTCTGTGAGCTGTAGGGGAGTATCTCCTACAGCATGTGGAGCACATCTTCCCCTTCTTCTTCTCTAATCTTGATGTCTGCAGGATAGTTTCTTACACTTTATTTTTTTTTCCCTCACTTCTCACTGTATATGCAGCACTTCGACCTTTCTTGAATAAACATTTACAGAGGCACCACCAGCTTCACTGATGGACTCAGCTGTGTGCTGTGGTGGGCCTGTTGTGGAGCTAGCTGGAACTGGCTGTGTTCAGCATGGGGCAGCTCCTGGCTTCCTCCCACAGAGACCACCCCTGTCCCCCACCCCTACCAGCGCCTTGCCACATAAACCCATTACACTGCCATGGTGATCACATAGCCTGGTTTGTGGTTTTAGTCGGGCAGCTTGCTGCACAGTGAAATGGAAGCAGTGATACTCTGGTAGTATGGATAGTAGAAACTGAAGAATGCTCCCACAAGATTTGTCCCTCGGATAAAACTGCTGTCAGATAGGTGTGACAGCATCTTTTAATGGTAGGTTCATTTTGATGACTTGCTGCATAGCTAAGTTTCACATCTGCCACTAAAGAAACTCCCCAGGAGTGGAGAAGACACTTAAATTTCTTCTGATCTCCAGTGCACCAGCATCACTGCTCTGTGAGGACTCTCTTGATTGTTGGGAAGCTGTTACTACAGAAAGAGACACCTTAACTCAGACTTTAGTTTCAACCATGTTACAATTTTGGCTGTTTAAATTTTTTTATTTTTGTCTGAGCTATAGTTTTCTAAAGAACAGCACAAGCCACATTATAAAACAGCGGTGTTTGTTTTCTTGTAAAAACTGCATTCCAAATCAATTAAGCAGTTGGGCTATTCCAACAGCTATTAATTAGTATGTCTCAGTTATAACTGATACAGCAGAATTTTGTAGATATTTTTGGAAACCTACCGAGAATCATGATTTCAGGCACTGGCTGGAATTATATGACAAATGACACAAAAATTGCAGAAGCCTTTTTATATAACATTTTCCCCAAAGCTGCTGCCAGGGGTGGCAAGGCAATGGTTAGACATGATTCCCTCTGGTACATATTACTGACATCTCTCTACCCACCAACAGAGAGAACTCAATATGAGAACTTTCCCTGTATTTTAGTAGTATTATACTGTATCAGGAAGGAAACACCGACTTTATGACTTACACAGTTTTATAACCTATTGTACTCCTCCTGCCTTCTCCCTACCCCACTCCGGGACAAGAGCAATCGGGAGCAATGAGTGCTACTTTATTTCTAACAGCACATTCAATCTCTCCGGTTTAATGTCAGTTGCCCTTTCTGCCTTTACCTGTCTCGCTTTCCATACTTAGTTGAATGCCTTGCCTCTGATGACTGCATTTGCAGCACACTGCTGAGATGTTGCTGAAGTCAGCAGCGCTAATACCGCATTAGAGAGCCCACTTCAGGGAAAACAATGTTAGATTTAACCAGTGGGGTACCGCTGCAGTGAAAAGCTATGTGCTTGGAGGCACTCTGTTCATTTTCCAAGCAAACAATATGTCAAGCTTTGCTTTCATGAGCAGTAAAATGTGATAGTAATTCTCACTTCAACGGCAGCATTCAGCAAAATGCTGTACAAACAGGAGGAGGAAACTCCCCTTGTGTGGCAGGCTCGACATGATTCTTTCACTGCTCAAGCCTTGCGGTTGAGATCCTTGGGGATGTGCAAAGGAACTAGGGCCAAACCGGCTTCAAATATGTTGACAGAGAGCAGTTTTCTTGTGACTGTATGGATGCAGTGGTCCCCAGACAGCAGTGCTTATTACTATGCCCCAGTCCAGAACAACAGCCACAGGGGTACTAATGTTCTGCCCCGTATGTAATCGTAGCCTGCAGGCAGGATTTTGTCTCCTATTCCTTGATCACAGCTGGAATGTCACCTGTTAATTAGCCTGCATCATGCAAAGATGCCGCACAGACACAAAGGCAGACACGATCATTGTCTACTGGGATTTTTGCTCTA
Organism: Anser anser; assembly: GCF_964211835.1. Classification (NCBI taxonomy): domain Eukaryota; kingdom Metazoa; phylum Chordata; class Aves; order Anseriformes; family Anatidae; genus Anser; species Anser anser. The sequence goes on along the minus strand of NC_139725.1, from coordinate 48,396,521 downwards.
AAAGCCAGATTTTCTAAACTAAGATTCAGATTTTCTAGTTCCCTGTGTGTAAAAATCTACATGTGTTGGTTGAATGGATGCTCTCTACTTTACAAAACCTGTTAAAAAACACAGCAGACAGAGATGAAGAAGGGAAGACGAGGGGCTGAAACAGCAAGCGAAGCAGGTGGCCTGGAAACGATTAGCCATGTCCTCATAATGCAAAATTTTAATGGCTTAATGATTTTTTTCTTACACATAGTCAGAAACTTCTACATTTCATTACTTCTGCTACTCATGCATATAACAACCACCCATTTCCCGTCTGACACACAAATTCCCATTATCCATAGACCCTCCTGCATTTTCTGTTTGCAACACGTTCATGAGATGTGCGTATGGATGATAGCTTAATACACCGATTGCCTTAGCTCTTCCTCTAGCACACCTCTTACGCTTGCTCTTGCTTTCAAGCACAGCCCTGCTATCTTAACCCAATCAGCCAGTAGCTGAAATCACTCTGGGGAGACCGTGGGGAGGTTATCAGATTGGAAGCCGATGCTTAGACACTCCTTTCCCCAGGAACTTCTGTTTGGAGACGAGCCAGAGCCTTAGAGCACAAGATCATGAGACATCCGCTGGTGGGCTGTGCTTTTTCTTGCCTCTCCACACAGGTTCATCAGGAAGTTTTTGATGTTAACTTCAGCCTGTGGCCATTTCAGAAGAGGGGTGGGGGGAACCCAAACATCCAGAATACTCTGGCCAGTGGAAACAAAATAAATGAGCCTCCTGCTAGGACACTACAATAAATATGTCCAGCAGAGTCCCTTCATCCCCCAGTCCTTTACGATCCATTTTAGAAAAGGTAGCTCCTCCTATTTTTAGTGACTGATTCACGGGAACAGAACTGCCCTTGGCTAGCACCTCACAGACGTTTCCGAGCCTTGGTGTTCCAGGTCTCTGTTCTGCAACTTCATACACTTAGCAAAATATCATATTTCTACATTACTTCAGGAGGGAATGCTGGCTTACTGAGTAGTGCTAAAGGAAGGATGTACATGTGCTGATAACCTGGTGTAGGATCTTGTGAACTTTGTAGGGAGGATGATTTGCTCATGAATTTTCTCTGAAGCCAGGCTGCATTATCAGATTCCTTTGTAATTGACTAAACTTCCAGTTTTAAGACAAAGATAAGGAAGACACCATGGGAATTTTATTTTGCTTAACTATGTAAATGTTGTTTGAAGAAACCTTAAGATGCACATCAAAAAATGTTTTTATTTGAGCTGAAAGTATGTTGTTCTCTTCTTCCTTGGATGGACCCACTAAAAATGGAAATGAAATGTCCAGTAGTACATCTCAGAAATGTTAGCTGCCTGCAGAGAAGTATTGTGAGATACGGGTCTGCTTTTAGTTCACTGAGTGCACCTCCCGGTCTGCTGGAAACGTGCAGGCTTTCTACTCATTTCATTTTGGATCAACTCATGTAGTAAACTCAAAGCCAGCTGCTGGGTTTATGAATGCCTAAGTACATATGGCCTCAATCTAATTCTGTTCTGCATCCTATGAAGGCAACATTTGCATCAGATGTGTCAAAAATACTCCATTATACTATCATAAAAGTATACATACATTCCTGTGTGCTCATGCAACACAGGAACATGGAAGAAAACAAAAGCACTAAGACACTCCATTGAACCTGACTTACATTTTTTCACAGACAAGAACACCACAGAAGAGGGTCTGTATGTTATAAAAAATCATGTTTTGTTTAAAGCACTCGAGAAACTCCTTTACAACCAGGTTTCATCAGTATCTAGTATGTTCTTGGTATATTGGATAGAGTAGTTGCCTGTATATATATGGGTCAGTGTGGCAAAGTCACATGTACATTTTCATGCTCAGAAGCCAGCTGGACATCCTCTCAGCAGCTTGGTTTCTATTTGAAGCTGTCCCTTTGAGGCAGCTGTCCTTTGAATCTCTCTGTCTGGAGATGTTCCCTTTAAATTAGAACTATTTTTGCGGACTCGTAACAGGTTATCTATCTCACTTTGCTGCTGCATAGCAGGGCCAGCTACTTCTAACTATTTCTGACAGACGTTTGTCTAACCTTTTCTTAGAAACATCAGTCTCCTTATTCAATGTATTCCAGAGCTTTAAAACCATTATTTAGAGACCTCCTTGGCAATGCCCAACCTCAAACTCTCTTGCATCAGTATGAGCAACATTTGAATGTTGGTTACATTAGAAATGACTTTAAATCACAAATGCAATTGTTCAGATATCATGAGGAAAGTTCTTAAATTCACACCATAACTTATAAAGAAATACATCTTGAGTCCTTTTCCTCCATCCAGTTTCTGATTATTGCTTACAAGTACTTCTACTCAACTGTGCTAAGAAAGCTGGGATTTGCATGGCATTTTCTTGCCAAGGTTGTGGTTTGAAGAAAACATCAGATTAGCAGTGTCCTCTGATAAATTGTGCGAATTGACAGCTCAGGAAATAGAAAAACCTTTCTTGATCAATGAGTCATTTCCTAATAGGCTAGAACAGGATTTATCTCTGTAAAATATGCAGAATATACCCTAGGGAATAATTTTTTTTTCTTTTCTAGACATGACGTGTCCTGGTGGTATCATGTTTCTGTTTGTGCAATGAGAAGAAAATCTACTAATTCACGCAATCAGGTTCTTGAAAGTTTAATTCTCAGCCACATAGAAATGACTAAAGTGAAATGTACATGCAGTAACAAAGGGCAATTTCTAACTCGTAATTATGTCTTATGGAGCATTGTTTTAATAGCAACAATGTTTTACACTACAGAGTTTTGTTTTGCCACAGTTTTATTGATGGTCAGTGAGTGAGAGCTTTGATTCCTTAATTCTCTTCAGTATTAGCAGAAATCTCAGTTATTTAAACCCCTCACGTTACCAATGGGAAGCCTGGCTGTGCTGTTCAGAACACACATGAAATGTAGGTAGTGTTGTCTTCTTAGAGGTGAACAACTGTACAGATGCTAACCTTTTTTTTTTTTGACATGTAATGACAGTATCTTACACAGATTCACAGATTCACAGATTCACAGATTTCTCTAGGTTGGAAGAGACCTCAAGATCATCGAGTCCAACCTCCGACCTAACACTAAGTACTCCACTAAACCATATCCCTAAGCTCTACATCTAAACGTCTTTTAAAGACCTCCAGGGATGGTGACTCCACCACCTCCCTGGGCAGCCTGTTCCAATGCTTAATAACCCTTTCGGTAAAGAAGTACTTCCTAACATCCAACCTAAAACTCCCCTGTCGCAACTTTAGCCCATTCCCCCTCGTCCTGTCACTAGGCACGTGGGAGAATAGACCAACCCCCACCTCTCTACAGCCTCCTTTCAGGTAACTGTAGAGAGCGATGAGGTCGCCCCTGAGCCTCCTCTTCTCCAGGCTGAACAAGCCCAGCTCCCTCAGCCGCTCCTCGTAAGACTTGTTCTCCAGACCCCTCACCAGCTTGGTCGCCCTTCTCTGGACTCGCTCGAGCACGTCCATGTCCTTCCTGTAGCGAGGGGCCCAAAACTGAACACAGTACTCGAGGTGCGGCCTCACCAGAGCCGAGTACAGGGGCACAATCACTTCCCTCGACCTGCTGGCCACACTGCTTCTTATACAGGCCAGGATGCCGTTGGCCTTCTTGGCCACCTGAGCACACTGCTGGCTCATATTCAGCCGACTATCCACCAATACTCCCAGGTCCTTCTCGGCCAGGCAGCTTTCCAGCCACTCATCTCCCAGCCTGTAGCTCTGCTTGGGGTTGTTGCAGCCCAGGTGCAGGACCCGGCACTTGGCCTTGTTGAACTTCATGCAGTTGACCTCAGCCCATCGCTCCAGCCTATCCAGATCCTCCTGCAGAGCCTTCCTGCCCTCGAGCAGATCGACACACGCACTTAGCTTGGTGTCACCTGCAAACTTACTGAGGGTGCACTGGACGCCCTCATCCAGATCATCAATAAAGATATTAAAGAGGACCGGCCCCAGTACCGAGCCCTGGGGGACTCCACTAGTGACCGGCCTCCAACCAGATTTGACTCCATTCACCACAACTCTCTGGGCCCGGCCATCCAGCCAGTTTCTAACCCAGCGAAGCGTACGCCAGTCCAAGCCCCGAGCAGCCAGTTTCTTGAGGAGAATGTTGTGGGGAACAGTGTCAAAAGCCTTACTGAGGTCAAGGTAGACCACGTCCACAGCCTTTCCCTCATCCACCAAGCGCGTCACTTGGTCATAGAAGGAGATCAGGTTCGTCAAGCAGGACCTGCCTTTCATAAACCCATGCTGACTGGGCCTGATCGCCTGCTTGCCCTGCAAGTGCCGCGTGATGACCCTCAAGATAATCTGCTCCATGAGCTTCCCCGGCACTGAGGTCAAACTGACAGGCCTATAGTTCCCCGGGTCTGCCCTCCGGCCCTTCTTATAGATGGGCGTCACATTGGCTAGCCGCCAGTCAACCGGGACCTCCCCCGATAGCCAGGACTGCCGATAAATGATGGAAAGCGGCTCGGCCAGCTCCTCCGCCAGTTCTCTCAGTACCCTTGGGTGGATCCCATCCGGCCCCATCGACTTGCGCACATCCAAGCTCCGTAGCAGGTCACCAACCATTTCCTCATGGATAGCGAAGGCCACATCCTGCTCCCCATCCCCTTCCACCAGCTCAGGGCACTGGGTGTCCGGAGAACAACCGGTATTGCCGCTAAAGACTGAGGCAAAGGCGGCATTAAGCACCTCAGCCTTTTCCTCATCCTTAGTAACTAGGTTTCCCCTCGCATCCAGTAAAGGATGGAGATTCTCCCTAGTCCTCCGTTTCGCGTTGATGTATTTGTAAAAGGATTTTTTGTTGTCTTTAACGGCAGTAGCCAGATTGAGCTCCAGATGAGCTTTGGCCTTTCTAATTTTCTCCCTGCACAGCCTCGCTACATCCTTGTAGTCCTCCTCAGTGGCCCGCCCTTTTTTCCAAAGATTATAAACCCTCTTTTTTCTGCTAAGCTCCAGCCGCAACTCTCTGTTGAGCCAGGCCGGTCTTCCTCCACGCCGGCTCATCTTTGGGCACGTGGGGACGGACCGCTCCTGTGCCATCACGATTTCCTTCTTGAGGAGCGCCCAGCCTTCCTGGACTCCTCTGCCCTTCAGAACCACCTCCCAAGGGACTCGGCCAACCAGCGTCCTGAGCAGCTCAAAGTCAGCCCTCCGGAAGTCCAAGACAGCAGTTTTACTGGTCCCCTTCCTGGCCTCGCCAAGAATAGAGAACTCTACCATTTCGTGGTCACTCTGCCCCAGACAGCTTCCGACCACCACATCTCCCACCAGTCCTTCTCTGTTTGTGAAGAGAAGGTCTAGCGGGGCACCACCCCTGGTAGGTTCGCTGACCAGCTGCGTCAGGAAGCTATCTCCCACGCTCTCCAGAAACCTCCTAGACTGCTTTCTCTGTGCCGTGTTGTGTTTCCAGGATATGTCCGGGAAGTTGAAGTCCCCCACGAGGACAAGCGCCGACGATTTTGCAACTTCTGTAAGTTGCCTATAAAACTCCTCATCCGTCTCCTCATCCTGGTTCGGCGGTCTATAACAGACCCCCACCAGGATGCTAGCCTTGCCGGCCTTCCCGCGGATCCTAACCCACAGGGATTCAACCTTATCATTCCCAGCCTGGAGTTCCACAACATCAAAAGATTCTCTAATGTAGAGAGCCACGCCACCACCCCTTCTGTGCTGCCTGTCCCTCCTGAAGAGCCGAATCTTCAATTGGTTTATTTTGAAGCTTACCCAAAACTTTCTCTTGCAGGGTTAAGGCCTGTGTCAAAACACTGGTGTGCTGCTGTGGGGGTACCTGATCCTTTGAGGCTACCTGCCTACCAATGTAGGGAGTGCATATGCACGGAGATTCATCATTGCTTTTAATGAGGCATGTTAAGTCTCTTTTGATATAGTTTAACAAATGGACATGGAAAAGACTCTGTTCTGGGAAAAGCCTGTCTGACAGCAGCTTATTCTGAAAAAATGTGGATTAATAAAACAGACATTGCTCTGCATTTATTGTAAACATATCCTCTTCTCTTGTGCTCTTGGTTTGTCCTATAATCAAATCACATAATGCTAGAGAAACTTGCAAAATGCAGGAAATGAATTCCTTTATTTCCAAGCAGTGAACCAAACCTATTACAGATAGAGGAGCTCTGTTAAGCATTTCTGACTCTTGTTATGACACTATATTTCTAGCAGTATGTGATTTTATGATACCCTGTCACTCTGAACTTTTGACTGTGGTTTTCCTGTCTGTGGCTTTTTGGGATGCTCAGAACTGACTTTCCATGAGCTCAAGTCACTAACCTCACTCTCTTGTTGCAGAGAGTGAGATAACTGCTAGATAGAGCATCTACACTAGTTTTCCTTTGAAGTACTAACTGCTGCTTTAAATCTATCCTGAAACATCTCTGGGGTGCTGACTGCAGTTGTGCTTTGTGTCAGCATAGTAAAAACACCATCTTTGTTGCACATCAGTTGCTCAACTAGCTGCTTTGGTAGAGTCTTCCTGTGTATTAACTTATACAAGATAAAATATTTTAGGATCAACATTTCTACATACACTTAGGGTAGCTATTACTAATAGCAGAAAATGAAAGGCTTTAACACAGTTATTCTGAAAAGAGTTAACTTTTATTTTAGAGGTAAGCAAGCCAAGCACAGCAATCCATTGAACTGTTTAAATGAAACAATATTTATAAGAACATTTTATGTTCCCTACCCTGAACTTCCCATCTTTTTCTTAAATCAGTACAATATATTTTCCTTTAAAGAGAGAGTCAAACAAGCCATGATTTTACTGTAAAGCTGTTATTAACACTTTGCCAGAGTTATGACTTGAATCAGAAACAGCATTTATATTAGCAGAGAGAAAAAAAATACAACTCACAAAAGCAGTTTCAACTCTACCATCTCTTGACTTCCTGAGTAAAGGAAAATCTCTTGACTTCATATGAGTAAAGACAAAGCATTTGTGGGGTATCAAAGTCAGGCCTCTCTCCACACTGGAAGGGCCCCCAGCCTACACCAGACTATCCCAGTCATGGTGAGGTGGGTAGCTGTGTCAAAAAATCATAGCATGCTGTTTCTGTCATATGACTTCTTTCCTCGTTTTACCACATAAGCCTTGGATCCTGAAACTATTTTGCTGTGTAATCTCAAGTGTGCAAAAGCAGTCCTCAGATTTGGGCATTTTGTGTTAAGTCACAATAATACACAACAGTAGTAAGCTTTAACTAATGTAAATTGATTTAATTCCATGGAATTAGTGGAAGCTGCGTTACACTGATTTACATCATCTAAGCCACTTCTGGGAATACTCAAATTTATCTTAGTTCCATAAGGAGATGTCATAACTCAGATTTAAGATATGTGTCTATAGAGAAGGGAGATTTCCTTCTCTTCACACAACCTCTCCATTTTACCTTTCTTCTGAATTCTTTTCTGATATTTCCTGCTGAAACTCATTGCAGCAGTTAAAATTATCCTTTCCTTTCATGAGGTCTAGAATGAAATATTTGATCTCCTTTACAAAAAAAAAATGATCTTTCTAATACTGTCATTCTTCTCCTTGTTGTCACTTCAAATCTGTAGAATTTATGTGAAATATATGTGGATCTAAGAGAGTATCCTTTCAAGTTTGATGTCACTCCATCCTGGCTGATACATGTCGGGAACCATTAATCTCGTGATGGTCAAACTGAGCAGCTGTGGCAACAGGTGCTTGGGGGACGGTTGGACCAGATGATCTTGGAGATCTTTTCCAACCTTAATGATTCTATGATTCTAGGTGTTGCAAAGCTGAGGTAACACAGAACGTGGATCAACCACAGAGGCTTTTCTTGTGATCCTGGATCCTTTCTAATCAGTTTAGCATCTGAAGCCTCCAAGTTACATATGAAGAGAAATATTAGTTGTACATGTAAATCAACTACAGATTTATGCAGTTTGTTGGTGAGCAACTCAGCTGAAAGCTCTATCCTCAATGTGATGCTTAAGAGGTGTATCAGTTCTAGGAAAATGTGACTGTAGTAAACAGCTGAGTTCTGTAAATTATTAAGTGCCATAAAATGATTTCTACTGGGAAGGAGTTGTAGCTCGCTGCAAACTCAAGGCGTAATCACATTGCATGTTCAAATTATATAGAATCTGCTCAGATGCCCTAAACCCTTCTGCTTTAATTTCTGAGAAAAACAGCAAAGACATTTTGGGAATAAGTCCAGAGAATGCAGCTATGGTGACTGTATTTTAACTGTAATCTGATTTAGGTCTGAAATGAAATAAATCAAATACATGGTTTCAAATAAATTATAGGCCACTGACATCTGCACTGTGGTAAGGTTATAACAAGGATTTAGTTTAAAATGAATGCAGCATCTTTAAAGCTTGCTTGTAGTACCGTTATACCAGTGGATGCTGAGGAATTGGGCCTTATCCTGCCATTGCTAACATTGGCAACAGAGAATATGGAAGTGTGATGCTGAGACCCCTGCATTACTTGGAGGCAAGCCAGCTTTGATTTGGATGCCTTGGTAGCTTGGCACAGTGCTCAGGCTAATAAGTCTGGCTGAAAGTTGGGGCTCATTAGCTCCGATGTAGTGCTAGGGTCCATGGCCATAGTGTCCCAGTCCTGAGCTGGTGGCTCCACCATCCATCCTGCTGTGCTTTTTTTAGTGTACACCATGCTCTGCTTTGCACTGAGAAGCCATACCAGTTTGGGCATATCTCACTATGTTCTTAAATTTAAAAGAGCCCTGGCTAATTCAAGGCTTCATACTTGGCATGTGAGTGGCTTTGACATGCAGGTAGCTGTACGCTTTGGGTGAAGAATGATTTATGCTAACATTTGTGAAGCTTCCAGGCTTTAAGAAGATTTTTAGAAGTAGTGTTTTTGTGTATCCTTGTAAATAATACAGGGCTGCTTTTGCTAGTGTGTCAAACAGCATTTTGATTTGCAAAGCATTTTCTGTTTCTCTCACTACCAGGTCAGGTAGAGATCACCTGTCATCAAGGTCTGTTTCCTAGCCCATCAGTACTGTTATTAGAATGATTTAGGGACACAAATACTTGCCAGGGTCTCCCAGCAAACATTACCTTGTGTAATATATATCCTGATTAGTAAAAATTTTCATGTTCTTGTTGGATCATTTTCTGCACCTTTCTGAAGCTTTTGCTTATGCAGCTGGCCTGTCCCATTCTAGAAGTAACCATAGGTGAAAAACCCCATGAGATGACTTGTGTATGAATGAGCAAAACACACATGGAGCCTTCCAGGTGAGAACAGTCTTATCTATGCAAATATCATGGTTGATGCAACTTGAAAATGGTATTTAGGAAAATTGTGTATGGAGATCAAATCCATGCCCTTAGGGATTTGGTTTTGAGTAAGGGCTTTCACTTTGTGTTTCAGTGACTGTTCCCTCGCCGGTGCCAGCTTGTGAGCCCGAGCCCAAACCGAACGGGCACTACGCGGCCCCGCGGCTCTCTGTTTCCTCCCGAGCAACGGTCGTCGCTACCATGGAAGCGCCTTCGCAGGGCCTGCAGACGGTCATGAAGTGGAAAACGGTGGTGGCAATTTTTGTCGTGGTTGTAGTTTACCTGGTGGCTGGAGGACTCGTTTTCCGTGCCCTGGAGCAGCCCTTCGAGAGCAGGCAGAAGAATACCATCGCGCTGGAGAAGGCTGACTTTCTTCGGGAACACGTCTGTGTAACCCAGCTAGAGCTGGAGACACTGATCCAGGTAGGGATGTGGAGATGGCAGTATTTCTTGGATGTTAGGGTGAACAGCTGGGCAGTTTGTTGGCAGCTGAGTGAGTGGGGATCTAAATTGTTCGCAGGGCCTTGCCTAGTGCAGTGGAAGAAAAACCATAATAGGCACAGTGAAGAACAGGCCCCTTCTCAGTCGTTTTAAAGCCCTGGAAACAAAAACATTGTCTCCAGAACATTGTAAATAGAAATTAAATGCCTTCACTAGAATAATGAAAAACGTGCAAAGAAACTCAGAACTTAATATCTGGAATATATTTTTGTGAGACATGACACATTTTCAAAACATGTTCCTATCTCCATACATCTCCCTGGATTGTTGTGTTTGTCCACCCAGCCATGCTATATAACACTTCCTAGCTGTGAATCAAACTTCATTTTAAAAGGTGTTATAAGCTTAGTATTTCTGTTAGGAAGCTGTTCCAGTATCTCATTGCTGTGATGGCAAAAGCATTCTCCTAGTTTTCAGCCTATACTAATTCTGTTTCATTGTAGGTGGTCTTCCACAGCCAACCCCCCATTGCTTAATTGATTCCTCTCCCTTGCCCTTGTGTGCAGACAGCAATGCCTTTCTGCTTCTCCCAAGCAAAACAAAATCTTTCTGTTTCTTTGCAGATAGATGTGGGTTCTCCCTGCTTGTGCTCTGTGTTCACAGAAGACAGGTCAGTTCTGAGACAGAAGCTGTGTATGCGCAGTCTGGTACTTGAGCTAAGAAGCCAAACCTGCTTCAGCAGGAAGTGGTATTGTGCTGATGTGCCTATACAGCTTTTGGATCAGGGCTGGCTTGGATCACACCCTTCATCTGTCTGCAAAAGACAGGTGAACATGCTTGGTTTGCAGTGTGAATTCTTCTGGTCAGGGTTATTGGCTCACATGCATTTCTCATGGCAGTTCTGCAGAGATCAGCATTTCCCTCACCTCCTTAGGTATGATGTATGCTGGCTGATTACAGGTTTGTTTGTTTGTTTGTTAATATGGAAAGGAAGAAGTTTGTATTTCCTTGATGGAAATGTCACTATTCAAAGATATGCAATATGCTTTCTTTTCTAGCAGAAAGCAAAATGCACAATAGGTATGACAAGCAAAGCACCTCAACATGAGGGTAGACTCCTGAAAACAGACTGCGGTACAAAGATTTCTAAATAGCCCCTCTTCTCTAAGCTAAGCTCTGTACCAGTTTGCATTGTTTAGTTTTTATTTTACACAGTATTCTTTCTTTCTTTCACCTCAGAAGTGACGATATTAAAATAATAAACAGGCATGCTGTGTCTTTAGAAGGCAGGTATTCTGAACAAATCTTATCATCTCTTGAGATTTCACTATGTCCTCAGGCGTTACACTGGGTAACTGGAAATCTTTTGCAAAGGTAAATTAAATGTGTTTAGCAGCTTAACATGTGAATGTCTTTAAGGCCAAGTGATGTGAATTTGTCTTCATTTGTCAATAAAGAACAACTTCCTTTGGATTTTTTCTGTATGTCTGGGGCTGAACCTGGCTCTGGGGATGTATTTGGGTTTGCTGGTACAGAAAACTCTGATTGTAACTGATTTGAATAGAAGAAGAGTGAACCACCCTTCAAAGGTAACGTAGGGTGTTAATGTTGTGCTTTCATGCCTTCATGTCGAAGATCTCAAAAGTGGCATCTCCCTAGCTGGCAGAATAGATTACAGCATTGCACCAAATGTGACATCTGCCTTTACAGCTGTGATTTCAGACAGATGTGGCAACCTCTATGGGTCCTGGCTGCTGTGCTGTGTGTAGTCATCACCTGACTAAGAGCTATTTGTTATTAATGTCATCTGATTACCTGACAGCCTTTAGATGAACACAGATAGCACTCAGAAGAATGACTATGCTCATTGAGCTCTCTGCTTTGGAGAATAAGGAAAAAATGCAAAAAAGGAGACTTTATAACTGTTTTATATCCTTTATTATGGAGGTGACTGGAAGAATCTTTTAAGGAGAAGAGGAAAGGAGTGTCTTTGCAAGGCTAGTAACGAAAAAATTTACCCCTTTGCCCAAATTTCGATCTTTCAAAGTATTTTCCTTTGGAAAACCTGTAAGGAAGTTGTATGGCACCGTATGACGAAGCTGTGAAAAATTCATTGTGGATAAGACATGCTTTCCAAATTGATCTCCAACGACCAATTGCAAATACTGGCACAGGTTGAACAAATGTGAGTAGCCCTAATGATACTGCTATGTCCAGACCGTGAAGTTCATTCATAGACTTAATAAGTAATACGGTGATAAAAGCAGTGTAAATGCCAAGGAAGATGCAAATCTAGATCAAAGGTATTTTAAATTTGTATTTATCTCTTGGGCTTAGTCCAGGTCTCTCTCTAATGCTAACACAATTACAGAGATTTTTTTCTCTGACTATAAAGTGCAGTCTACATTGTCTCAAGCCACTTGAAGTGGAAGTTCTTACACTGTACACTTTTAAACCTAATTTCTGAAGACCTTTGTTGTGGTAGAAAAAATTAATTATTTAATGCCTCATGTGATCTACTACTTGGCACAGTGGTGAATGCCAGAATAAGCAAGTGATAAAATGAGGTGCTTTATCTCAGTACTTTTGAAGATGAGTTTTCTGAAGAGTGAGAGAGAAGGGAGATCTAGAACATGCTATAAGAGAATGAAACTTCAATTGCTTCAACTGACTCTAGCTGTATCTGTATTGTACCCATATGGAAAAATAACAGAAGGCAGCAAGTCTCAAGTGACAGGTCATATAGTTGGAAAAAACAAACGAACATTACTATTACAGGTGCTAACATGATACTATGAAACTTTTTTGTTCTCATGGCATGTCATACGCTTATGACAAGCTGGGGTCAAAAAAGTCACCTTGCCTTTGTAATAATGCCCACTTGCAGGTTTGATGTGTTCTCAGAAAGAGAATATGTCATCTCTAACTAGGAGAGGCATGCAGGAAGACTACAAACATGTTTTGGCAAAGTAATTCCTATGGACCTGACAAGGGTATTCGCATTCTTTTTCTGTGTAGCCTGTGCACCATGTATGGGTAAAAGCTTTTGTAATGAGCTGTACTTTCATTATGAGCCCTGCACCTTGATGTAAGAGAGGGTGACTTGCTACTGTAAGAAGTTACTTAGGTTATTGGTGGCCTGTTTTCTTCTTCCTTCAGGGTTTCATTTAGGAGTATGAGTGATTGTAGTTAAAAATCTTTTTAAAAATAACCCACCTGGGAACTAAGTCATATTATCCTTGTCCACTAATGACTACAGCAACTCTAATGAGTTAGTCTGTAAGCTGAAAAGGAAGTGGAGTTGGAAATAAGTGAGTCAGACTTTACTGGCTAATTATATTAGTAAGAGTTTGTATCTTGGATAGGCACTTTTGATTAGTGTTCTGAACTACTTTTCCCCTGAAGGTAAGCAAGAGAGGGAACATCCAGTGAAGATATTGCAGTTTTCAGCTGCTCAGCAGGTTCACTAGAGTTATAAACCTGCTTGTCTTCTCAGGGTGTTGCATTGTAAAATGAAGAAAATTTGAATGCATTTCATGTGCTAGAAGAAAGCTCTAGATGGAGCAGAAAAAAAAAAGTGTTTTGAGATAACTGTGGGGAAGATTTGCCTATTGCTGAAGACAGGAAAAGGCTGTGCTGTGAAGAAAAACAATGGTAAATATCTGATTATTGAACCTTCTCCCTCTGCCTCTGGAGGCTGTCTTCTCTATGTCCCAACTTCCCTTCTGACCCTGATCTTTCTTATATGTCATTCACTCTAAAGTGATGTAAAGAAATAATTCAGATCTCTTGCGTCATGTCTAAGTAGGTGCAGGCACCCTAGTTTGTGACTTCAGTCCAGAGGTTGTAGTGCTTGTATAGGAGACAGACTGAGCCTAGGATGCTGCAGAGCACTGCAGCTGTTCTGTAGCTGCATTGCTTCCAGAAATCAGCTAAGGCGTTTGCAAGGAGCTAAGCCCTCTGAACTTAGATCTCTGTGCATGTCCCTTGTTGAATGCTGTAGGTCTGCGATTCAGACTGATCCTTGGCACTGTTCTGGAACAGTGCATGCATGACAATCAAATCACTTTATAACTGTATGTAGATCACTATCTGGCTGATTGTTACCTAAAGACCTCTATAGGATAGGCAGAAATATATAAGGGATGGACTCTTAAAACCTATTACTTTTTATTATACCTGAAAAAAATTGCTGGGCTCAGGCCTTGGACAATTCTGTTGTGGAAAAATGTGGGAGTTTATAATGAGGATCCCTTAATCACCGTATAAGGTGTAGTGAGAATGATGACTGAGAGATGTAGCAAGTATAGAGAAAAGTAATTAAGGAATTAGTCTTTAAAAGCTGCTTAGTAATGAGAAGCATCTTTATAATCATAATAGAGGAACATCTGAGCATGAAAGGCAATTGGAACAACCTTTTGTATGCATGATAGGAATCTGCTTGGAAAAGAATTGTGGAGGGATATAATCATTATTGGATTAGCGTGATCTCTGTAGAGGGAAATTAATGTCACTAGAAAAAAAGATGACAAATTTTCTTTTCTGTTCTTACCAAATTCCTACCCTTGTATACACATGGGGTGCATCTTTTGAATAGCTCAGCACTCAAGAATAGTATTGTGCTCATCCTTGGAAAATATTTTTCTTCTTCATGCTTGGTATGTACTGGAGAAATTAAAGAAACGTGAACAAATGAACCAGATAAAAGCATTTCTTCCCAGAGAAGCCAGAAACAGTCTGCATGATTCCTGTCTCCTCATCAACTGCAGTAGCTCCCAGCTATCTTTTTGCCTGTGGGCATGACTCTAGACTTTTTCTTGAGCTAATTGTCTTAATTACTGATCAAGGCATTCACTCGTGTCAAAGAGGCTGAGGGAATTGTGGCACAGTGAGGGCCACTTGCACCCTAGGAGGCAGTAGACGTGGACTCCACCGCTGCCAGCCAGGGGCACGGCAGGCTGGGGGTGGCCAGGAACAGCACCCAGCCCAGGCTGTCAGACACCTCCCAGGGGATGGGGATGGTTGAGGCCAGGCCGTCACATCAGCCCGTGGGTCAGGGCCCAGCTCAGAGGAGCCTGTGGCAGGGCAGGGCACAGGCCTGCCCATGGGGGGCTGGAGCCCAGCACTCATATAGCATTGCTGGGGCAGGGACTGACACGGTGAAACCCTGGCAGTTCCTGTTACTACAAGGAGAATATTCTTGAATTTACCCATAGACAAGAAATACTGTTTTGAACTTCTGTTCGGGGAGGAACTCAGGCCATTTGATGAGGAAAGTCCGTGTTCACTATCCACTTCACTGGACTTGGAGTCCTGTATATTAAGAACTAGACAGCCTACTGTGAGCCCATGCTTCATATCCTTTAAATATTACTGCCTGAATATTGACAGGTGGAACTGATTGTTCCAGATGGAGATGGAGTCTGGACTGAACTCTCTTTAGAAATACAGGACTTGGTCATCCCAGTATCACCACCTATGCTGGGCTTCTGCTGTGGGGTCTGCCTTCAGGCCCATATAAATTCATCAGACCAGGCCTTTTCAGTTACTGAGGGACTGCAGTGTGCTGATGCCTAAGGGGCCAAGAGTAAAATACACATCTGTACAATGATAGGGAACTAAACTCTGTTTTTTTTTTTAAAATCATTTTTTGTTGTTGTTGTTGTTTTTTTAATAAAATTTGGATACTTGGATTTTCTTTGGTAGTTTTGTCATTTCCCTCACTCCTATCTTGAACTGGCTTTAGAACACATCCATTACTCAAAAAGCAAGAGAGACAATTTCATCCCTTTTAGATGTTTCATGTCATTGCCTTCCCTGGATAGGTGGCATTTCCTAAGAAAAGTTACCACTGATTAATAAATGTTCATTAAAGAAGGATTCATAAAAAGTATTTTAAAAGTTGTGCACTGTGTATGTAACTCCACTGGACAAGGAAGAAGGGATCAGAAAAGGAGTAAGAGTGAAACTCTTTATAATGAGTTTATAGTGAAACTATAAAAATACCTGAAACAAGTAGTTTGAAATGCCTTGAATGTGGAGAGCTTGCTAACAGAGCTGTTAGCACTCTGGAAATTGGTTCTTCCCCTACTCCAGGATAAGGTGGCTCTTCAGGTTATGCTGCAAAGCCAGTCTGAATTTCCACAGATGGGAAACTTGCAAAATGTCATGGTCTATGTGAACTGGGAGAGTCTCGCCATTGATAGCGTCCTTGTTTGAGCTTTGTGCAACCCTTCATCTATCAGGATACATCTGTGTAGATGAACTCGTGGTGGTGGCGGTAAGGCAGTCTTTAATCATCACATGACCCCAAATTGCATATATAGGGACTGGTAACTGCAGGGCTAGTCTGCTATTATTGCCTATTTCCTGTCGTCCTAGTAAATCCTTCACTATATACAAAATACCATGTGTTTAACAGATGCATTGGAGTGGACTATCCCAAGTTGGAAGTGACCCAGAAGGATCATTGAGTTCCACTCCTGGCTCCAGACAGGACCACCCCAAAATCAGACCGTATGTCTGAGGGCATTGGCCAAATGCTTCTTGAATCCCAGCAGGCTCGGTGCTGTGACCACTGCCCTGGGGAGCCTGTGCCAGTGCCCAGCCTAGTTAGATATTTATAAATGAATGATGTCAGTCAAGATTTAAAGAAAAAATTGGTTTGTTCTGGATGATGAAGGGAGCCTGAGAAGTTCAAAGCTACCTAAGGCAATAGGACACTCCTTAACTTGAGCAGTTAGTGCTTGGCCCTAAAAGACTTGCTAAACTGTGTAAACTCAAATGTGCTTAAAGTGTTGTAATTAGCTTGATGACATTCACACACTCAAGGGGAAGGCAACCAGCATTCCTTGGCAGAAGTAAGGTGCCAGGGTAGCTGACAGCGTGTCATGGCCTATTTAAACAGGCAACCTGTCTGTTATGCTGATTTACGCTCTTCTGGGTAAACAAATAAATGATCTCTGCTTTCACAGCACCTGCAGTATGCCAGCAACTGATACAGAAACCCTTTCAAAGGGTTTGGTCCTAAACACTTCCTTTCTCTATATCCCTATTTCTCTGAAGTATGGACAGGCACTGAGGAGCCCTGGCTTCCTGCCCACATGAAATGCAACCAGTCCAGTCTGGAGTTTGCTCGTGCTGTAATTTCACAGTCAGCTAGCCTGACATGTAGCAGCACGACTGTGGAAAAGGGCTATCCTGTACTGATCTCCTTACAAACACCTAGTCTCTGTTCTTGTCCACGTGCCTCTTCTCCAACTCCTTTCCCTATAATGGCACTAGTGTTTGTGGGGCAATGTGATGAATAAACTGCAGAGCAGATTTGCTTATACTAGCCCAAGGAAATAGTATTTTTCAGCTGGTGTAATTCTGTCTTCCTGGTGTAGATTCATGTTGGCTTAAGCTGACTTTGAAACTCACGTTAACTCACTGCTAGAAGGAGCATGAGTGACCCCTTCTTGTCAGCCATAGGATACTGGCAGAAGTCCTTTGTTCCCTCAATCTCCGTTCTCCACCCCCCAGTCCCTGATCACAAAGTTGTTTCATGATGCTTCCATAGCTATCCTATTTGTTCATTTTAAATGGCCAATATATATATATATATTACTTTAGTTAGCATAAAATATAAATAACTTCATCAATTATTAATTATCTGGGAATTAAAATCTTTGGCTGACTCGCTTCAGTTGACTTCATGAACATTATTTGTATTTACCACCCTTCTTTCTGCTTTGAACGTCAGCTGTTCCCACTGGGGAATTTTTTTCCTTTGGCAGTTACTGCTGCAAGAACAATATTTATGGATCTCTTTGTGGTTTTGGTCCTCTGCTTCTCAACTGCTTTGTATCTTTTTGTGATTTGTCTATAAATTGTGTCTTTCTTCCACCTTAATTTCTATTTAGTTCAGTCATATATTCAGATGTTGCTTACAGAGTATGCTACTATTACTTCAAGCAGGTATTAAAAAGTAAATCTAACCTGTTCCTGTGGTCTTATAACTTTATTTTTGGAGCCTATACTGACTTGCATAGGATACAGTAAGGCGTGCATAAGGCTGATTTATTGTCTTTTCTTTGCAGCATGCTATTGATGCAGATAATGCGGGAGTCAGTCCCATAGGAAATTCTTCTAACAACAGCAGTCACTGGGACCTCGGAAGTGCCTTTTTCTTTGCTGGAACTGTCATCACAACGATAGGTATGTTTGTGTTTGTCTTTTAAAATACATGGTTACACTGAGACATTTGTCATGAAATAAATTTGAGGAATTGAGGATCACAAAGAAACGAAGTGATTTCTTTATTTCTGTACTAATTCTATATTTCTCTCAGTTCTCAGAAGGTGTGCCTCTGGTGTGTATTAGGGGCACTGAGCATCTGGGTAAATATTAGAAGCTGTTTCCATAATTAGGATAGAATAGCAATGCTGAACTGAAAACAAGTAGCACTGATGTAGCTAAGGTTTTATAACCCTTTTCTTAATGCTAATGCAGGTGGTCTTAATTTTCACTGAAAAGATCAAGAATTAGCACCAGATGAAATAACTGGTATATGCTTGTTGGGAATTTGACGTCTAATATTATAAATTAATTTACCCATAAGATTAACCTTTTTCCTAAGTAAATCAATTATGCTTATGCTCTGGTTTGTTATAAGCAATTCTTCTTATACCTGACTCCTCGTAAGTGGAACTGTATTCACATAAGTATCACATCCTATTTTAAAATCCTACCTAGCTTTCATACTAATAATACTTTAATGGAAAGAATTCCATGAATCGTAGAAACATATATATTTTTTGCCATTCTAGAATTTCTGGCCTTGAAATATTTTCACATTTGTCTCTGTTACAGGAAAGGTGTTCTGACAAGCTCCATTTACGTTTCTTGAGCCACTCATTTTAGTAAATTCATTATTCAGGCCCTTGTCGTCTGTGTCCCCTATATGTTGTGCCCAATGTAGTTAGCCTCTCGATCTCTGAATGCTCAGTTTAGATGTGCTATGGTTTCTGTCCTGTCCTCTGTGTAGCAGTTCCTCTCTTGAAGGATATTTTGGAGCTGGGATTTCAGAAGATGGTCTGAAGGAAAAAAAAAAAAAAAAAAACTGATAACATTGATTATAAGGTTAATCTCCTGATAATTTTATAGTGGTTTGATAATTTTAAGATGGATTTCAGTGCTGTCTTGGTTAAAGGTCAAGAGATGACATTATTCAGAAACCATGAGCTAATTTTTGCTTTTTATTTGCATTGCTTTTGAGTATTCTTCTGATTTAAATATGGGATAAAGTGCTTTTCTGTATTTTGACTGTGATGCACACACTGGTGACAGTATAGACAAATTATCTGACATAACCCTCCATTAAATTGCGAGAGTCTGGCTGAATTCTTTAAGTTCTTTACACAGCTAATACAACAAAATGTCCTGATGCTGTTGCAAGACTTGCTGTGGTGATCAGCCCAAACAGTGGAGTCTTGTACCTTTAGCTCAGTGGAGTCTTGTGCCTTTACTTTGTTGTCAGAGTGAGGGTGAAAGAGTGATCATATAGACTGTATTGCTTTGTGTGTTCCTCGATATACTAAGCTACATTACCATGTATTTTTAATGGCATCGTAAAACCAGGGGGCGGAGATAAAGGAAACATTTCTGAATCAAATGTTTAGGAAACCCTCCCTAAATATTTGTTTACTCAATAGACCCAAGTGACAAACTTTAAAATTACTTATTAAAATAAATGCCACTGTGTAGGCATAGTTTATGTAGGCATATTCATTGACATCTGCTATTTAAATAACTTATTGAAAAGAGCTTGGATTTTTGCCCATATTTGCTTTAAGTTCTCAATGAATGAGATTTTTATAGGCTGCATAAAGTCTACATATTGTGTCTGGGCATGAAAATGATTTTATTTTATCCATCAGAGCCCTGTTAGAGTTCCTGTTGTACAGACACTCAGCAGACTACTTGGTCAACCTCAGTCCACTGGCTGGTGGCGCCTGTATTTTCTTGGACTTTTAGAAGAAATCTTAGATCACAGATGCAGCCATGAAAGGCACTGTGAGTGGAGGGATGGTGTCAGTGTAGCCCTTTCTCCATCCCATGACAGAGGGATGTATCCAGTGTCAGTGTTACAGACCTGGTTATTACAATCACGTTGTCTCTGGATCACCTTCAGATCAAACCATCTCTGGCCCGCAGTTAAAAAGGACTATACTATGTATTCCCTATATTCCTGTTCCCAAGTGCATTCTCCTCCCTTTCTATATATTGCACAGTCTTTCTGACAAATGCTTTCCTGTGGCTTTAAGAGGCAGTACAAGCATGTTTGCTTTACACTAATCAGGGTGAGGACGGGTGAGGAAATTATGAACTAACCACTGAAAATGAGTGTTGTCAGGTAAATCACACTCTTGTCGGGACATAATTGGCAGAGCCCTAGAGGAGCAGCAGAGTGCAGGCACCAGGCCAAGGAGTGATTTTTGTGCCATGATAAGTCAAACTAGATTAATTAATCAAAAAACAACTTTAGGTAGGACCTGAATCTATAGAAATTATGGGTAACTGAGGCTACAAAGAAAGAACTAAATCTCAGTGGGTAGCTTGTCTGGGAATTGACATCATGCCATGGGAAATCTGTAAGTAAGAATTAGATTTGGAACAAATGCACCTCTGCAGGAACAGCCCATTAGTTTTTCTAAAAAGGTGCGTATGAGATCTGAGTTTCTGATAATTGTTTTTCTCTGCAGGGTATGGAAACATTGCCCCAAGCACTGTTGGAGGCAAGGTTTTCTGCATCTTGTATGCCATCTTTGGAATTCCACTGTTCGGCTTCTTGCTGGCTGGGATTGGAGACCAACTTGGAACCATCTTCGGGAAGGGTATTGCAAGGGTGGAAAAAGTGTTCAGAGTAAGCTCTGTCATTTTTTTTTTGCTTGCATTGCATAACTTGCTTTTAATTCTGTTGCTGTTATCCACAGTCCTTTTTACATGTTAGGCACCCTGAAGTATTTACATACCAAGTTGAGATGATGCTTAAGAGCCTTTGTAGTCAGTGGAGAGAAACAGACTTGTCTAGGTGGTGATGCAGGGGTTATAGATTAGGCTCTGAATTTCCTTTTTGAGGACCCAACGTTTTTCAGTGACTATAGGCTATCTCTGAGGAATGTATCTACTGAGCTAGTTTCCTTACAAGGACTGGTTTAAAACAGCCTTAAAAACAAACACCGCAGGTTACTTTTGACAAGTACATTTGTTCACTGAAAATAAAAAGAAGGTAGTATAACTTCTGGAGCAACAAGGATGCAGAGCAGGTTCTGACTGTATTACTAATAAAGCCTAAAAGACTTGGAAAGCAGGGTCACCTAGAGTAAATATGAACTTGGGAAGAGAGGTGGTTGAGTAGTGAGTTACTTCCACTGCAAGAGGACAGATGTATTGGAGTAGATCTGCAACTACAAGAACTGGCATAATACCAATGTCTGGAATTGTCTTCAAGGTGTTTACCCACCCTTTGTACCATGGGTACATCTTGCACTAGATTTCTATATTGATTTTCTAGAGTTGAGGAGCTCATGTAATTTCCCTTTGTGAAGCTGGTACCATCTATTTTTGGGTCTGTATCACTGTAAGCAATTCTTTCGCAAGCACTGCTGCAGACCTGGCAAATGCTATTTTGCTAATTTGCCGATGGTTCACTTCAGGGATTCTCTCTTTGAAGCAGAACTTCTAGAAGTGACCTGTGTGATGGTTCCCTTGGAGGCGGCCTAACTGGAGGTAAGTCTTTCCAGGGATGGAGTGGATGAAAAGCTGTCCAAACTGGTTAGTTTAATAGGCACCTATTTTTAAAACATTCCTACAGATGACAGCAAATGACTTGTAACTGTTTTTTTTAAAGGAAATAATTGAGTATTAAACTGGAGTATGAGCAATTTCCCTTTTGATTAAGTTACTGTGAAGTGTCCCAGGCTAGCCATAAGGAGTGTCTCTCAGACTAAATGTGGAAAAGGTGACTGGTGATTAGGGGTGAGTAAGCATTTACATGCCTGACTGGAGAACACTTGAAAATGGCCTACACTTTCATGATCTGAAAATAAGGTTATTGAAAGGTGGCTCAGACTGGGCCTGCAAAAACAGAAGAATCCAAGATCACTAATTTTGTTTTAAGCTAGCTTTTTATTATACCTACTTCACCTCAAAGGAATCTTTGAAGCTTTCAGCCTGCTTCTGCCCAAGAAGCGGACTACAGGCTTGTAGTTATGATATGAACTAAGAGTCAGAAAATCTTTTATTAATTTTCAGCTGTACTGTTGGCTTTCTGGATGAGTTGGACAAAAAAAACCACAACATTAAACTGTCAGCATGGTAGTTTACAAAGAAAAATAATACATGTTCTATTTGAAGCACTTTAAGACTCACAAATGAATGCCAATAGTAATATTTCATACAGAATATAGTCCTTTGGCACATAGTGTGAGTTCCTTTGGTACTCAAAGTATTCCTTCCTTTTCTTGAGTTAATGCAGTGGCTTGCTTTATATAACCATCCAAACTATTCCTTTTCTTCCTTGGTAGTCTGTCAGCTTCCAAAGCAATTTGGGGATCTGTGGTCCCCTTGTTTAGCTAAGATATATTCACTCCTTTTATTTTGTTTCTCGTAAATCTGTCATATCAGTTCTTTAGTGATTTGATGTACAGGGTTATATATCATTTCCTTCAATATTCCTGGTAATAAGGTTCAGCTATTTGAAATAGGCTTGAAGTAGTTTACAGTTTGCATGCATCTTAATAACTAGTATTATTATCAGTGGTTTAACTTTATATGATTACTTATGTAACACCTGACATTATATATTATCATTAATATATTATACACAATGTATATATATTGTTAGCTAATGTAAATTATAACCATTATAAATTTAGTATTAATGTAAATTATTACATTGTGCTTACATTGTCAGACACTATATATGTTTGAATCTAATCAGAGAATCCAGAAGTGGAGTAACAGTACTTGATTTAATCCTGGGCAGTGAACAAAATTTAGATCTATGTGTAGCTTTTGTTTCTCACTAGTTCAACGTGCAAATCTTGTTTCTTACTTTGTCACCATATGTAGTTCAAGTTCAAGATATTTGTCAGTGTAAAGCAACCTGCAATAACCTTTAAAGAGAGGACATAAAAATTAGCAGAATAGTTAGAATCTGAGACTGAGAGAAACAAATGTAGGCCAAGGAGACATTAGAGCTAAGAAAATGTTGGGTGGTGTGCCTCATAAATCTTTTGAAGTTAGCTGAAGGGTCACTGACTGTATCAATAACTATCTAGTGATTTAATGTATTAAATTTCTGAAAGCTTTTAAGAAGTTTTCTCATCAAAACCTATAAGAAAATCAAGCTGTGATAAGGTAAGAGAGAAGGTCTCACGCATCAGTAAGTCTCTGAAGGAGAAATGGAGATTAGGAGTAGATGTTAGCATTACTGGCGTGATTCAGCTGGAGTCCTTGTTGGAATCTTATTGTTTTGACAGAAATGGTCTGAAGTGATTCAGACAAGAGGATGAATATGCAGGTGACAGAGTCTGCAAATTGCATCTCTGGATATTTCGGGACATCTAAAATGAAAGCTGCAAAGGGATGATAAGATGATAAATGAAATCCAGTGTTGGCAATACAAAATAATGTATATTTCTTTAGTTTGAGGAAAGAAATCCTAATATATTCAGACAGGGATGACATCTCATTTCACTACTCCAGAAGGGACCTGGGATTACTATGGATGGCTCTTTGAAGATAACACTACAAAATTTACCTGCAGTTAGCAAGGGGACGAGTGTCAGCAAAGGTATTCAGAACTAAATGGAAAAGACCATTCTGCCACTACACAAATCCATGGTGCACTTGCACCATGAGCATCACACTCAGTTCTAATCATTCCAGTTCATAAAGCAATTCAGAGAAATGAAAAACAACACTAGGGTCTGCACCCACAGGCCCTATAGCTGAGTCTCTAAGTTGGCATTCACTAGCTACCCATATTACTTGCTTTCTAGTGGGTCCTTACCTCTCTAGGGTGATTTGGGACAGTCCTGCTTGTGCCCTTGTGGAAGGAAATGGGAAGGAACTGCATGTGTCCTGGATACTCTGTCAAGTTTCCATGTGCATATGCCTCAACATGTTGCTTCTGCTTGTCTTCAGCCACTTCAGTTTATCCCACACACCCTTACATATGCTACATGGCTGGCATTGGGGCAGCCAAGAGTTTCTGAAATCCTTGCAACTTTGTCATCGTCTGTAGAGATGGATGGTGTTTGAAGTAAAACTTGATCTTGTGCTGTGGTTAGGATCTTTTCTGAAGCTAAGCAGGGGCAGTATAGATAGATACCTGGGCAGCTGTGAACCAGCGGAAGGTTTCTGTGTCAGCACAGCAGCCTTTTTACCCAATGCATTTCCTTAACAGGTCTCTTGTTCCATGCCAAAGTGTAACTGTGAGCATGCAGCCCATGCTGTGCAAGGGACAGCATGCCCCTGCCTAGACAGACAGAAGAAAGGGAGGGTTTCTCCCAGAGGAGTTGTACTGGCACACGTTTGCTGCCTCTGACGTGACCTGTGTGGAGCCCTCCAAACCTACATTAATTAGCAGCACAAATTAGAGGCTAAGAATGCCACGTTTAGCTATTGCAGTGATCAACCCACACATTCTGTGTGAATTTTAAGAACGGTTTGAACTTCATAAAGGGGGAAAGAGGTCTGCTTTTATCAAATGCACACTACCTCCACAGTATTGACAGAATATTTCAGCACCGGTGCTGGACCCATGCCACTGCTCATCTTGTTGATGATCAAAGCAATGTTGCCACTATTTCAGTGTGTAGATAACCAGAGAAACAATTATTCTCTTCTCTGTGACTAGTCAGGGCTGGAAGTATTTTATTGCAAAATACTTAATGTACCTTTTCAGGAAAGGGAGGCACTGGCAGAATGACACTGCCTGGGCTACAAGGAGGTATCCCAAACATCACGTACTGGCTAATTTATGCTCTCTCTCCTATTAGAATTATCCTATTTTATACAAGTAAATAAACATCAACCAGGTCAGAGACACAAATTAAAGTGTCCTCCATAAAAGCCCTACCTACTCAGCTACTGATTATTCCTATACATCCTATCTTCAATAATCCAGGGCAGAAAGTAACCACTAGTCTGTTTTCACATATATACAACTATGATTCTCCAAAAAAATGGGTATGTACAGGGTCACCAGAATCACTGTATATGCACTGGTCATTCAATGTTTTGGTTCAGTGATGAATCAGTGCTCCCATCTGAGAAAATCTGGTAAAAACTCAAAATGTAATTAAAAACCTGATAATTTTTGTAATCATTTTCAGCTGGCAAAGCTTTCCAGACACTACAGAAATGAAATATATGTTCCAAGGTGGCATAAAACCATAAAAGTAGTACTATTATCTTGCATATGTGAGGGATCTTATGAATGGCCTGAGATTGTTTCTATAATAAACAGCAGAACAAGCTCCATTCCTTTGGCTTGTTCTGTACACACACAGGCTGCAAGCATCTAAAGATAGAAAGGAAAGCACTCCATAGGCAGAGTGCACAGTTACAGAATGCAGCACCTGTCATTATCTTGAGTTAAATATAGGCTAGATTCAGATAGTCTTTATTCAAACCTTGTAATGAGTATTTAGATTCTAGCTGGAAGTAGATGAGATGAGCATAACCAGACAGATCTTCCCTCATCTTGCAGTTTGGTACAGATGCAGACCTTGAGTGTGGGCACATCATGCTTCTGAGAGCACTCCAGGATTTTCTGGCTTCTGAGGTGAAACCACCGTGAGCAGTTCCTGGACTCGATCACTCCTTTCACTGCTGCGGCTTTCTGCAATGATGCTGAGAGCAGGTCTGGCAACACAGCTTGTAGGGCATGGATTGGAATACAGGGATGTGAGCAAGCAGCCAGAACACGGATGGTGGCAAGTCTTCACCACTGAAGCTTGTGTATCAAGAAAATACACTACTTTATTCAGAAATGCAGTACCCCTGTAAACAAATCATGCTTCACTGAATAAGAATCGTCATACTTCTGTCACCTGTCTTTCCAGTTTTCAGCTTAGAGAACGTGCTTGCCTGTTGACCTCCTGACCTCCTGTGCTCTAGACTTAAGACACCTGTAAGTCGTATGAAAATTATAAAAACTTTTTTTTTTTTTCCTTGTAAGACAGCAATATGCATTATCTTAACCTTGAAAGAACAATAGGAAAAAGTAGTTCTTAGCTGGAAGATGGGGCTGGAAGTGGGACAGGAATAAGAGAAGTCCCATTGAGCTGGTGGAAAGCTGCCTTTTAGCAACTTCTAAAGCTCTACCTTTCCAAAACCCAAAACTTTGTTTGTCTTGTTGGATAGATCCTAGCTACTCTTTCCTTTAGAGCTTCAAATTATTTTTAGAGATTTTTGGCTGCTGTGATCTCTTTTGTTAATGTCACAGTGACAGGATTGTTTTTTACAAATTCCTCATCTGAGAATGAATGCAAAACATGTCTAGGGATAGAAACTTTGCACAGGATAGTAACTGTGCAGAGGTGGAAAACTTACAAATATTCTTTTTTCTTTGTCTCTTCTCTGCCTGTCCATTTTCTCTATTATCTGTGCCCTTGCTTGTTTCACCCCCCTCTCTTCCCTCCTATTCTTTCCCTTGAGTCACATTAAACCTTTAGCGTTATACCTGATACCAATGTGGTGAGGTCTCAGTAAAGCTTGCTGGTCCAATGAATCTAAGAGGTTTCCTTGAAGTCCCACCTTAACTTCTTCTTCACTAGTGTAATGCCATAGTCCAGAGCCCCTGTTTGCTCCCTGTGAGGCAGCAACCACCCTGTGCTCTGCCTCTTGCAGTCCCATACCAGCGTTAGTTCTTAGCATTTTTTAGCAGCTGTGTCGAACTTTCAGAAGGTACTGTTCCCGAAGCCAGAAATTCAAATCCAGATCACAGCTTCTCCCAGTAAAAACAGGGAAATCACTCTGGATTTGCGATTGCTGTCACTGAATTCAAAATTTGGCACATAGTTAATAGCTACGTGTGTTGTAAACTTGGTGATACGTTCGCTAGTAAGAGCCTATTCATAGTTACAAATACATGATGCTGAATGGCCTGCACTCAGACTTGGTCCCTAAAACCTGACACCTACATTTCTGAGCAGATTAAGTTACTAGAAAAATGATGGAAAAGTTTCATCTCTAGTTCCTGATATCTGATCATATTATACTGGAAATCAACATAATCTCTTTTAAGTTTTATTTCATTTCCTTACTAGCCAACATCAGTGTGCTTTTACTACAGCTGCTAAAAACCCAACAAGGATATTAACATCTTTTTATCTTCTTGTTTTTAATATAGTGTTATTTACTGTTATTTTCTGTAAGGAAAAAAATCTACTTTTTATTTTATTTTATTTTATTTTAATTGTTTTTATTGCATTCAAGAACTTCCACAAGGGAACAGGCCAGAGCAATGATCAACCTGCCATCTGCTGGTATTCTGTCTCTGGACAGAACTGTCAGGAGGGGACATGAAAGTCAGCCTAGTGGTGCACGTACACAATCTTGTTCCAAGGTGGTACAAGATTTATAAGCAGAAATTCCAGTGTTCAGAGTTTAGTCTAACAGTCTCCCGGGTCATTTCCCCAAAACCAAAATGTCTGAGGAACATCAAAAATCAGCCACCAGATTCTATGTTTTCATAATTCAGTAAGGATTTCTCATTGTTACAATAAATACAGTCGATCTAATTACATTCTATTATTGGTTATTACCACTTTGATACCAGAGAAGCCAGCCAAGAACAGGGCCTCTGCACAAAGACTCTGAGGTAACAGTGATTTATAAACAGCATTTTTAAATGGACAGGAAAATATATAGGCAGAGGAAATGTGATAGCAAGTGGCAGGTTCGTTGTGAGATGGAAAGTTTTAGAGGGAAGAAGCTAGATGGCAATTAAAAAAGAAGTGAGGCTGAGGAGTTTGAAGAAGTGTTTAGGGATGATAGGAATTCAGTGAAGCTGATGTGAAGATACCGCTAGAAGAATGGGGAATTAGGAGCAAACAGCCAATTGCTACATGACAGAGGAAAGTTTCCCTCATAATTCCAGGTGTACTTTGACTATCCATCTGTTTCTTCTTTGTTAATCTTTCTGCTCCTCCTAGCCTGGCACTGCTGTTAGGCTCTTCCCTGCAGTTTTTACCTTGGGATGGGCAGAGAGTAGGAAGGAAGCACCATTGCACCATTTCCTCACAGGAGACTCCTTCCTCAGCATAGTCCTGCGACCATCGAGGTAATAGGATAAAATGAGGGCTGAGACTACTTTAGTTTCTTCACCACTTTAAAGCAAGACTTCCTGTTATGGACTCCCAAAATATGGTGACTTTGCTGGATGCTGATATACAAGATGGACAGGCTCTTGCTCTTTTATCTTGCCATAAGTTGAGATTGGCTTTGCAGCCATCCTTAGCAGATGAGTGCTCTGAAAGCGACTACCTCAAACCATGTGTTTAGTCCAGCAATGTAGGGAGTGCGTGGTAGGCTTCCATTTTAATTCCCTTTCACTGGCAAGAATAACGTTTCATATGAACTTGGTAACAAAAACTTTAAGGAAGAGAAGTTACTCTTCGGAATCTTTTGTCTGTAACAACTTATGTCTTATATGCTGTCCTCATGGAAATGAGACCTCAGCACAACGACATTTTCAGCCTATGAAAATTCAGTCTATCTTCCACCACACTGGAGTGGATTGTGAACCACTTTTGATGGATGTACTTTTAACTCCTTTCTCTTGAAAAGGAGTTTCACTATGCAGAAAACAATAGAACATGTTGAGGAGGCATGTTTCAAGCCTTCTTTTAGTAAACAGTCTGACAACTGTTTCAGTTAAAATACATGAGCGCTTCTGAAATCCAGGACTTCATTGTCAAGATGAGTGCTCTTGTTTGGAACACACTCTGGGTACATTCACTTCTAGTTCATCAGTAACTAGTTATAAAGAAGACTGTTAGTCTCTCTGTACTCGACAAATGTATTTCTCTTTATGCGCCTTCCTGCCTGGATTTCTTCAATGCCCTTCTTAAAAATAGTTGTTCTTCTAATTAGTTTTCTTGGTTGTGAAGCAGTCCAGACCCAGGGCCATCTGGACACTTTACTGTAGTACGCCCAGCAATGGCAGAAGTGTGACTGTTGACTCTCACAATGTTGAACTGGGGGATGAAAGGCAGGAGTGGTAAATTTACAATGTCTGTCTCTGAAATACCTTTCCCCTTGAGAACGTGCAGGCCACATCTTTTATGTTTCCAACTGGTGCTTTAATTATGGGTATGGAAAGATAGCAGGAAGTTTTAATTTTGCTTTTTAAAATTACCTGCTTTAGTAGTCCTCGATACAAGGACTATACATTTAATACAAGATATTGCCAAACAATAATACTATGGGTGAAATGGTGCAGGCTGTGACTTCTTCATTCAATGACTCTCCATTCACCAGAGCCAAATTTGTCTCTGGATTCTATTTTAGGTTCAGTCATTGACTTGTGGTATAACCTTTAATATGTTGTTTTTACTCTTTAATTCACTTTCCCACTCTGCTATATGTATCTTTTCTGCACACTGCTGATAAAGTATGCTAGGAAACAGGAATTCATGACAAAATCTGTGGATCCAAGACTTGGAGTACCAGCTTTTTATATTTTATCTCCTCAAATTGGGTATTTAATTCAGTTAGCGATGCTTATAGCTAATCCACTTCAGGGAAAATAAGATAAGTGAAGCAAACCTTTTGCTGGTTTGTTCTTAACCAGATCATTTCTTTGCCAAGTTTACAGCCTAAAGCTTACTGGGGCTGATCATGGAGCATATTTTAATTTAACCCTGCAAGTCAATAACCTCTTGCAAAATTAATCCAGTTTAAGGGTTAATATAAAACTGAACAGTTAGGTATAGATCTTGACATCTCTGGAAGGCCTTTTAAACCTCTTTGACTACCTTTTGGTCTGTTAGGCCTATAGGGCTTGAGAAAATACATCAGCCTGAGGCAACTTGAAAGAGAGGATCATGAAGGTCTTGAAGTGAATCTACCTCTGAGGAGAGCCCCAGGAGGTGTTGAACCTGGTGGTAGTTGAAAGGACATACCTGGGTTGCTAGAGAGACAAGTCAGAAGCTCTAAGAAGGAAGAACATGTTATTTACTGTTTATTATGTTTATTATCTCTCAGGAAGATATATTAAATGTTCTGATTTTCGAGTCAAATCAGTCTCTCTGAATAGGTGATACTATAAATGGAGGAAAGACTATTCTAAAATAATGCTTTATAACTAGCTTAAATCTAGAATGTAACGTTATCTGGGAATCTCAACCCAGCTCAATGCACCAAAACTGAAACCCAATATACACTGAAGTTTATTCCCCAAAGTAGCTATCACTGGTATTACTGTAACACTTCTTTCTCTAAGTGCTAAACACAGAGCAATGTAGCTTAGCGATATAGATCACTGAATACAGGGCACTCCAGAGGAAATTTTGTACTGCTTTGCCTGCTTACTTGAGGCCTTTTAATATCTTTTTATTATTTTTTCTTCATTATTTAAAATTATTAGAGGTTCAAACTTTCAATATTTCTTCTAACTGAAGTCATGCTTTTGTCACCGAACTGCAATGCCCCTAATATTTTACATCTCTTAAAACAGTATTTTCTACAAAAACAAATGAGGGATCCATGATTAATACAAAGCTTTTATTTATTGCTGTTGGGTATCTGGGTATCTGTCTGTATTACAATAAATCATAATAACACATTTTTCGTTTAGGAAGCAATTTTTATTATGTTGCTTTCTGGTTGTAGATAGACTGTAGGTAGTGTAGTAAATGAACCGAAGATCCTTTCTTTATTTTGCCTTTTTGTGGAGCCTCACGTTTTAGCATATTTGAATGTTTACAGAGAATACATTAATAAACCAAAGACAGGTATAGTTGGCAATTAATGGCTAGAAAACTGATTTAAGTGCAAGATAAGAGAGTTATTTAGCAATTGATGCTATTGTGCCTGAGTGAAAGGGTTTCCAAACATATGGATGATGTTTTATCATCCTTAAAGAAGAACATAAACATGGTGAAGTATTGTTGAAGTTAAGTTTTCAGGAAATGTTTTTTTTTTTTTCCACTGATAATTTTTACATACTCAGGCTAATTATCATGTACATCAAGGATTTTCCCCAGAATATGATTTCTGTCTTTCTGCCACCTATTGTTCCCTCTGTGTACTTCTTTTCTTTTTTGTGTGTTTGTTTGTTTTGTTTTTGTTTTTCAGTGAAAAAAGATTAGCACAATTACTTTCTCTGTATCAAAGCCTCGTGCTTGCCAACTCTCATTTGGTTTGAAACCAGGTCAGTATTCAGAGTGACCTAAGGATAAGCAGTAGCAAGGAGATGCGTTTCCATACAGAGCCTGAATCACTAATTTCTTCTTTAGGAAGGGAGTTAAATAATCCTTTATGGTTTGAAATAGCTATGAACCACTATTCTAAAGGGTAAAATTACACATGCCTGCCTCCTGCTAAAATTAGTATTAGTCACATAACTTTTAATTCCAGTGAAGAGCACTTTAAATAAACCCCATTAGTCTCAAACAATTCTCCTTCATGAAACACAAGACAAACAGGAGCTGAAAGCATGATTAAGAGTATACTGAACAGCTGGGGTTTCTTGAATAATCTGTGTTAGGCTTAAAAAAATGAGATACTTCAATAGAAGCTGCTGATTAATGCCAAATAAAACGTGAACTTTTAAAACAATGACTTGAAAGTTAAAGTGTTTCCTAAGCACTACTGGTGAATATCCTCCCTTTGTTGTTTGCTTCAAGTTTTGGTCATATTGCTGGGCAAACTTCTCTGTGTTAACAGCGCAGTGCAAAAGTGCCAAATCCTATGTTCCAGGGTTTTGATGCTGGTTTTGATATCTCTGAAAATCTGACTTATGTCCAAAGGAAAAGCAAGACAGAAATGCAACTAAAGCTCAAAATCACTAATAATACAGTGATTGTTGATCCCACACTGACACATACATAGAAGAGCATTCTAGTTACTATTCTTCAAAATATCCTCCAAAACTCCTGTGGGTAGCCTTGGGGGGAAGTATCAAAGACTGAATGTGAGAGTGGTGATGGCTCATGAAGGGCAGTTGGTAGGATTTATTTCGTGTGGGTACCTGCACATAGTAACTCATCTGAGGCATGAGGGCTGTGCTACTTTCTCACTGGAGATGCTCCTTCAAGGAGCATACAGGCTGTATGAAGATGGCAAATGTAGTGTGATGTTGCTTTGTGTATTCTGTCTTCAGCTTTCAGGACTGTCAAGCTATCATATTAACCACTCTAACATAATTTACGTGTCCATATATTCCTGTGGCATATGCGTATGTCCCTGTGGCAATAGGAAATGTTTTGAGCCATGGGACAAAGTATTTGAGGCCTTCTTCTCCCCATGCCAACCCTTTCCTTTCAACAGTGCTCTCTGTCCTCCTTTTACCTTGGAATATGAACTATAAGCAGGCAGCAGTGGCAGCTCCTGCAAAATGTTGAAGAAAGGTGGGAGGGACAGGGAGAGAGTTGTGGCATGGAGACAATGTTCTGAATACTCAACAGCTTGAAGGAATCTGGATGTTTTGTTTCACTAGAGAGGAAGAAAATAATACCAAAACATGACAGAGCAGAAAGTCAAAGCCCAAGCAGAGCTAGCAAAAGAAATATTGACTTTCTCCATCCTGCAAAGAGGAGATAATTCTAACACCGATTTTCAGTTTCTTGTTAAGTCTTTGCAATTGGCCACATCATGCTATAGATAACTAGATCACTCATTGATCTAGCTACAATAATTGTTTTTCTCTGTCTCAGAGCATTTATTGATTAGACTCAGCACATACTAATAAATGTAGCTTTGCTGTTATGTGGCACTTTTCTTTGCTTCTTCATAACTGCATTTTATTTATTCCTCTGAATTGCACTGATGAACAAGATGAAGTGTTGACTCAGCAATGATCAAAATAAAGGGTTACCAGGAATGGCAACATAGAATCCTTTCAGGTAAAGGGAAGGTTGCACAGCAACCATTATTAACCCATTCTTCCTCCCTGGAAGAGGAGAATATAGGTATAACTCAAAAGAGAGTTTAGGGAATGAAGGAGGAAAGGAGCAATATATTCCAAATTTAACCTCTGAATGCATCCTTTGAATTTGCTTAAGTCTATGCCATGAGTCTCTGTTGCACTCTGTCTGCTCCAGTGTCTGGGAAAAGTACATAGAGAGTCGATCCCTCTTTTCCCATGTTTATTTTTTCTTGTCCTGAATACAGCTCAGCCAGAACAGAGGTTTGGGCTTAATATTGTTATTTTTGTTTCTTCAGTAGCGTAATGAGCAACTTGATGAAATTAGTTCGTTCATATAAGAAAGTCCTATCTGTGCTTGAAGATTGAAAAGGGATATATCAAGCCTAGAAAATTTCCATACCAGTGTTTTGTTATTTTCATAACACTATATCAGTACTCACATTATGATTACAGCAAGAACTATGCCTAGCAGTTTATAAAAATAACATTTGAGAAAGCTGTTGCCTTGTGAGAAGCTTGTTGTGTATTCCATCTGGGTCTAGGCAAACACCCTGCACAAGTGTGGTTTTATGGGGAAAAAAGCTATGTAAAGAATAAATCCTTCTTTTCCCTGACCTGTGCCTTGCACGTATTCAGGATTGTCTCTACCAAGCTTAGTAACAAACGGGAGTGCTTACAGCTTTTTATATCCATCTGCCCTATGCTACTTACTACACTTAAGAAATAGGGGATGGATTTTGCATCTTCTTTTGCAGCAATAGCAGTGTTCTTTGTAAAAAAATAAAACAAGAATTAAAATAGCACAGAGACACCAAGAGAGCTGCTTTGGCAGAGTGAGGGAAGCCTGTCTCTAGTGGAATGGCTCAAACCACTGTTCTTAACACATGGAGGTGTCTGAAATGTCATATATATATTTCAGATATCTTACTGGAATTCTGCTTCTAGGCTTTCAGAGGGCGTTGCCTTCTTTGATGTGGTGAGTTGGCCCTGGCTGCTCATGCAGCTGCTCTCTCCCTTGCTCCCTCCCCCCCAGAGGAGAAAACAGGCAAAACAAGAGGGAAAAAAATCTGGATTAAAATAAATACAGCCAAATCACTTACCACCAGGTATTGTCACAGGCAAAACATACTCAACTTGGGAAATTTAAATTAATTTATTGCCAAATAACGTAAATAATTACTAAGTTGAGGCTGTGAGGGTGATCAGAGGGCTGGAGCACCTCTCCTATCTTCATAAAGGCTGAGAGAGTTGGAGTTGTTCAGCCTGGAGAAGAGAAGGCTCCAGAGAGAACTCATTGTGGCCTTGCAGCACTTAAAGGGGGCCTACAAGAAATCTGGAGAGGGTCTCTTTATCAGGGGGTGCAGTGATAGGCCAAGGAGTAATGGCTTTAAACTAAAAGACGGTAGTTTTAGATTAGGTATTCAGAACAAATTCTTTACTGTGAGGGCGGTGAGGTGCTAGAACGGGTTGCCAGAGAAAAGTGTTCTTTCAAGGCCTTTCAAGGCCAGGTTGGATGGGACTTTGAGCAACCTGGTCTAGCGTGAGGTGTCCCTGCCCATGATGTGGGGGGGGAACGACGGACGAATAAGGTGTTGGAACTGGATGATCTTTAAGGTCACTTCCAACACAAACCATTCTATGATTCTATGATCCAATGTTATCACACACTGCAAGAGTAACTTTGCCGCAAAATGAAGTCAAGAACAAAAAATTTGATATATTGTTCTTAGATGTTATGTGTACACAAGTGATACTGAAAACAAATTTACTTTCAGTCTCATTTTGAATGTGAAGGAGCTAGGACAAGTTAGAGAGAAATACACAACAACAGGTGTAGGCAGCAGTGGTGTTGATATGGCTATACTGCTCACCACAGAGGAGCTCTGTGAGTCCAGTGTTGTTCCAGTCTTTCAGAATAGCCTGCCGAGATGGGCTACTCACCTTACTGCGTTTTGTGCCAGGCTCTGGATCTGGGCTGGCTTACATTTTACTGATCTGAAAGGCAAGCAGTGTGAACCCATAACTATAGGCACTGTCTATACTAGCCTGCCAAAAATGTTTTTACTATGGATATACTTAGGTATTCTGCTGTTTGTGGCAGAGGAAAAAATAGGATCGATATATCTGATATTCTCTTTTATGCTTTGAGTACAAAGACTGGTTTTCCTTTGTTAAAATATTTTGATCTAGAGGAAGTGATTTAGAAGATGAGCTGCTTAATTTGAGCACAGGAAGAGAGAATCTGTTCCAAGAATAGCTGGCAGCATGGGAGAGGGCATAAAGTTAGGAGTAGGCAAAGGGGACAAAAGACATGTTAAAGAAATATGTTTTCTTTGGAGGAGTGTTCAAAAATACAGAGCCTTGTGCAGAGATGAGGACAGCATGTTCCGTGAAGGCACAGTATATTAGCACTAAAAATATGACACTGGTCAACTAGCCAAAAAGGTAAACAACTTGCTTGAAGTCCTGGGGATATTTGTCAGGAATTCAGAAAAGAAAATCTTTGGAAGACAGAGGAACCATATGAACTCACTGTGAGGCAGCAAATGTTCCAGCGATATTTTTGCTTGAGTAGTGCTATATATTGGTCTAGTTTCTATGAAATGAAAGGCGACACTACAAAACCTTGGAACAAGCACGTGGGAAATATGGTGTAATGTTCCATATATTTAGCATTTAGTCTGGTCTGAAAACTGACTGTAGTATCTTTTGATCCCATGCTTAATGTCTTCTACTTGGAAAAAAATCTACTCCTTTTTGAAGGAATTTGTGTCATCTCAGTGGCCTCAGCTTGGGAACTTAAGAACCTAGTTCTTATGTTGCTCCTTTTGTTGTCAGTGGTCAGGTCAGAAAATTTGTAACTGAAATTACACCTGAAATTCACCTGGAAAGGGCAATAGCCATCCGGTTCATCAGCGTAGATCTGGGACAAGAGACATAAAAAAAAAAAAAGAGAGAGAGAGAGAAAAAAAAAATGCTTTTCTCTTAACTTCTGAAGTTATCAGATAAGACCAAAATTGGTAAGACCCCAGTGTATGTAAAAGAAAACAAGGAAAAGACAAGGTAACAATTGTTGATGGAAAAAATGCCGAAGAACTAATTTCTACTAATAAGGATCTCTCCATGAGAATATCTGTTCTCACCCTCTTGACACTAAAGCAGGCTGACAGTAGTTGTTTGAATTAATACGAACAATACGATGTCCTATGCGGTGATTGTCCCACCCTACTCTCCATTGGTGTGGCCTCACCTCAAGCACTGTGTGCGGTTTTGGGTGCCACAATGTAAGAAGGACGTAGAAGTATTAGAGTGTGTCCAAAGGAGGGCAACAAAGATAATAAAGGATCTGGAGGCCTATGAAATGTGGTTGAGATCACTGGATTTGTGCAGCTTAGAGAACTGGAGACTGAGGGGAGGCCTCATGGCGGCCTGCAGCTCCCTCACGAGGGGAGCGGAGGGGCGGGCGCTGAGCTCTGCTCTCTGGGGACAGCGACAGGACCCGAGGGAACGGCATGGAGCTGGGACAGGGGAGGGTCAGGCTGGGTGCTAGGGAAATGTTCTGCACCCAGAGGGTGGTCAGGCACAAGGACAGGCTCCCCAGGGAAGTGGGCACTGCACCAAGCCTGCTGGAGTTAAGAAGCATTTGGACAATGCCCTCAGACATACGGTCTGATTTAGGGGTGGTCCTGTGTGGAGCCAGGAGTTGAACTCATGATCCTTCTGGGTCCCTTCCAGCTTGGGATATCCTGTGATTCTGTGATGCTGCCTGTTTAGCACTTAACTACCTTAAGAGTAAAATCAGCAACTTCATCAGTAAATGGAGATGACTCCTCATAGGTTGTTATATAATAGAAAACTCTTTATTCTTTTATTAGATTTCTTTTTTAATCTTTTTTTTTTCAGATTTGCTCTAGTTAGATTTAAATTGAAGACTCTCTCATAAGCAAGCACTAATTTGTTTATAGTTGATGAATGGCTCACAAATCATCTGCTTCATAAATGTAGAGAGAACTTGGTTGATAAAACAGCAACAAAAAATAGAAAACATCCCTTTCAAAAGTGTTTTCATTTAACGTAAACCACTATGAGATTAACTGCTTTTCCCAGAAAAAGACCTCTGTTTCGTTTTGACACTTGTAGAAAACTCTGTATGTATGCCATGAAATGGGCTCAGAGGTTGTGTTAGCCTGGCTGGAGTTGCTCAGCTATTTGTCTTTCAGTGTTTGGCTCTAATTTGCAAATACTGCTAAAAAACAAAGTTCTTTCCCTGTCAAAATTGTAAATGCAATTCTTGTTTGTTAGTAAAGTCATTAGAAAAATGTTTTCTGCAAGGTTGTTGGAAGTTCTGCAAGGTTGTTGGAAGTTCATATGCTGGGGGAACATGGGATATTTCTAAGTTTCTTTGACAGATAGACCTATTATGCTGCAAAGACCTGCAGTACTTGAAGAGTCTACTTGGAGTACTATTACAGAGACCTGTATAGTAAGACGAGGCCAGGTAGGAGGAGGGAGATGTGGAAACTCCTTCTAGGTCATATGATGATAAACTGACACCATGAAGGGAAAGAACAGCTAATTTTATTTATGATGTCTAACTTATCGGTATCATTACTAGTCTAAAGGTCTATATATTTTTTTTTTTCCTTAAATTGAACTGGGGCAGTCTTAATGAAGTACAAAAACACGATCCCTTCTTCAGAGAATTCACTGGTTCTCTACATGTTTCTGACACAATCTGATGTTAAAAGGCACATTTGATGCGAGTTATCATGGGGTTGCAAATTGAACAGATTGGCTCTGTGAGTGAGATTCACAAAAATCATATAGAGGCCAAATTTCCCTGTGTTAGTACATGGGGATAGGTAGGTGCTTGTGGTCCATAACAGCTGCATGCTGAATGGGAAAACCAAAACCAGTCTCTTCTGAGGAAAGTTTGGGTGTGTATGACATGTAATCCTGTACCTGGAAGTAACTATGTATATCAGTGCTTGAGGAAGGTGCTGCTGAGAAAATGGGTTTAAGAAACTAGGATTAAGTGACTGACCTTTCTTTTTTTTTTTTTTTTTTTTTTTTTTTTTTCTTCCCACTAAGACTGTGCAAGACAGATGTGGTTTGACCCTGATCTGCAGGTGTGTGGTGGTTTCACCCTGCTGGGCTGCTCAACTTCACCACATCTGCTCTCTCACTTCCCCTCCTCAAAGGGAGAGAGGGGGGAAGTATGATGAGAAAGAAAAAGGCTCATGGGTTGAGATAAGGGTAATCTCATTAAAGGGAAAAAAAAATAAGCAAGGGTCATGTGGAAGCAAAGAAACATAGAAAACAGTTGTTCTCTACTTCCCATTAATGAGCAGTGTTTGGCTGTATCTTGGGAAGCAGGGCCTCAATACGTGTAGCTGTTGTTCAGGAGGACAGATGTTTTCATAATGATAGCCCCCTCTTCTCCTTCCCTTTCCCACCTTTTTTCTGAGTGTGACACCATATGGCATGGAATATCCCTTTCCTCGGTTTAGGTCAGCTGCCCTGGCAATGTCCCCTTCCCACTTCTTGCCCAGCACCAGCCTACTGGCTTTGGAGGTCTGGGGTGGGATCTTGATGCTGTGCCAGCATTGCTCAGCAACAAACAAAACACTGGTGTGATTTCAGGGATGTTCTAGCTACATGTGCAGAGCATAGCACTGAATGGGCTGCTGTGGGGAAGGTTTACTCCATCCTAGCCAGACCCAGTACCAGGTGATTGCCATCTTTTGTTTAACAGCTCAGTGGTTAGAGAACACCAGAGACCTGGGCTCAGCTCAGCTGTAAGAAAGCAGGAATGCCATTTCTGTGGAGTGCCCTGTTTTAGTACATTTTAGGCCATGCTGAGCCAAACTGTTCTTTTCCCTTTTTTTAAAGCTGGATCACTATTTAGTCAATACAGTCATGAGTTCATGAGAACACCAAGCG
Organism: Anser anser; assembly: GCF_964211835.1. Classification (NCBI taxonomy): domain Eukaryota; kingdom Metazoa; phylum Chordata; class Aves; order Anseriformes; family Anatidae; genus Anser; species Anser anser. Next base: position 48,357,631 of record NC_139725.1, on the reverse strand, counting down.
AGAGGGAAAACAGTTCTATACCATAGTGATTAAAGCGTCAGGCTGGAAAAAGAACAAATGTATCAAAAAGGCATAAGATGGCTGTACCTATGAAATATACTGCCCTGAGGAAAAAAAAAAAAAAGCTTCTTTAACAGAATTGATCTTATTTTGAACTTATGTTATTTTTTCTCTTCTAGTGAAAGTACCAGCCTAATTTTTTAGACTCAGTAATTCAAAGGTCTGAGGTATGAACCTCTTCCGATTTCTCACCCTTTAGTGTCTTTATATGTAATATATATATGTATATTTCTTTTAACAATGAGTTGGTACAGTGCAGTGGCTTAGACTAATCTTGTCTAATTTGATACAGCTATATATGGAATGTAAAAGCTGTGTTTCCTTATTCTTGAGTAAACGTGCAGCACAGCATGATGTTCTTTGTAGGGAAATAGCAAGGTCAATTCCATCCACAGGAGAAACATACAAACCAACCCTTTTTTATATGTGATTATTACAATGTACATATTCCATGAATAACAACATTTGTGCTTTAGCATTTTTGGTTCTATAACATTTATACTCTGAATGTCTCCAGAACACACGTCTATATGTAAGAAGCTCCCCTTTTCACTTATACCCTGAGTATCATGTGTTATTGTCCAGCAAGTAATTCTGCTTCTGAGTCTTGCTTTTGTGCTCTTTTCACTAGCTCTAAAAATGCTATTCCTTATTCACCATTGCTTTCTGAATTCATTTGTACCAGTGGAAGAATAAGAAGAGAAAAGGAAAGATCCTCAGCTGCTCCGCTTTTGTGCTAGTGGCTGAGGTGCACAATAGCCATGAGTCAGGCCTTTCTGCAGATTCTCTCATTAACAGTGTTACCATCTTTACTTAAAAAACAAAACAAAACAAAAAAACCTACCCCCTTTCCCATTATTTTCAAAAATAATAATAAAAAGTAAAAAAACACCTTCAAAGAGTCACCTTTGGCTGAATTCATCACTCATGAACAAGCAGATGTCCTGAACCTTTAGTACTGATTTGTGCATCATTCCTTCCACTCTTTTCTATCTTGAGACAAGACAATCCTGATACATGTTCAAATGCATTTTATTGTTGCTATATGGGGATTGAAGGAAGGAAATTTTCCTTTATTAGTAGTGCTCGGCAGTTCCGAAGAACTTTTTATTGAAGGATTTCCAGTACTGTGCAGCACTGCATGTACCTACCTACATTGTAGCTAGGTGTTGGCCATTTCATTTTTACATATTGGGAAACTGAAGCACTTAGCAGTGAACAAGTCACTGTGGCAAAACTAATAAATACACAGTCTGGTTAAATCCTTGTCCTCCATGGCAAAAAGCAAGTTTGCCAACCTAAGATACCATATAACATCTTTATGATCAGTTGCTTTCCCTTCTCTACATATACAGTAAGCCTGAAATCCTACCAGTGTTAATGTGCATCCATAACTCTAAAGAAAGCTAGATCATTCTTTGCATTTTAGAAAACTGCTCAAGATGCCTCCCCAGGAAAAGAGGAAATAAGAGATCAAGTCAGTTTTTATGTTCTTGGGTTGTTTAACTCCTTGGTATTTCAATACAATTTTTCCATGCCTTGTATTTAATTAATCTTATATATAGCATTGCATTACTAATCCTATTTAACTATTTCCATGCAGCCAGACACAGAAAACAATGCACACATACAGAAAATAAAAAATTAAGAGTAGAGATAATCTCAAACAGTTCCAAAACTAAAACTTTCTGAAATACTGTACATTCATGCTGCTACCTGAGTTTTAAGCACAGAGCATCCCAGGTCAGGTGAATGCCTAATAATCTGACAGATCTGTAATCTGACATTGCACCTCTAAAATAAATGCTTTAGTGGAAACAATACTGCTCACAAAATGATTGGATATTAACCAGTTCAGGCAATATCCCTTTTGTATATTAAAAAGATAACTTCTGAAGCCTCTTATTTCCTGTCTAGGCAATGTCCTAATCTGGAATGAAATCTCATTTCTGAGTTAAGGAAGATGCTTGATTTGGAAAACTAATTTGTTCAGAATTTACACTGCCACTGCAATTAATGCACAGTAACATTTCTAGTAGTTTCCAGGCTTCTTGTGAAACTCTATTGAATTGCAAGTTCATTTGAGTACAACATAGAAATCTGAAATAAATCTGTCAGAGTCAGTTGTGCGTATCCAGGCTTGCATCAGTATTACTGGAAACAAAATCCAAGTTTATACTAAATAAAGTGAGAGTTTGTATGATCTAGGAGTGTAAAATGTTGCAATTACACTGCTTGTATTTGTATTTGGTTTATAGCAGCCAGTAATGCGCGTACTATTTGTTCAAGAGCTTTCCAGCATGTATTTACATATGTAATTTTATCTCAGGTTATGTGGTATTTGACATAAACCCTGTAGTTCTGGAGTGAACTGATAGCATAGCTATCTATTTCTGAAAAGATTTAACCTTCATATTTGTGAATGAAAGCTGTAAATCCTGAGTCAAAGGAAAGTCTAGAAAGCATGAATTGTTAGTAAATAAAATAATAAAATCTCTCTCTCTCTCTCTCTTTTCTTTTTCTTTTTTTTTTTTTTTTTTTAGGAAAGGTTTATTTTCGTTTTAGTCTCAGTCTTCCTTGTTGAATGCTTGGGGCTGGTGAGGCAATGTGGCCTTACATATATGTATGGCAGTGTGAACATACACTTTTTCTTATATATTGAACCCGAAATGGAGTGAATGGAGTGTACTGAGCCTTTCTGAAGCTCAGGACTGGTTTTCCAGGGTGTATTTGTTGTAGGTTAGTAACTGTCTAGTGAATGGAAAATGGGAATCACCATTTTTCTGTGGCCAGACATAGAGGTTCACTATTTCCCATGGAGGGTTCTCAGTGAGAGAGAAGGTTGTGTTCTACCTAATAAGCTCACAAATGGATGGAACAGAAGTACAAGATTACACCAGCATGATTTATCTGCCATTCATAAGATATACAGTCCCAGTAATATACTCAATTTTTATTTTCTTTTGTTATTTCCATTTTCTAGAAAAAACAAGTGAGCCAAACAAAGATCCGTGTGATCTCTACCATCCTCTTCATCCTGGCTGGCTGCATTGTCTTTGTGACCATTCCTGCAGTTATCTTCAAACACATCGAGGGATGGACAGCCTTGGAGTCCATTTACTTTGTGGTTGTCACTCTGACTACAGTTGGCTTTGGTGACTTTGTAGCAGGTGAGCGAGCGGCTTTGAGCCTAGGTGCTGTGCATGAGGTCCCTGGCTCTTACAATTCATTTTCTGGTGTGGAGAAGGGGCTTTTCACAGTATATTATAACCAGTGAAACGAAGCCAGGTGTTTCTGTTGGGGTTCCTGTGCAATAACATACAGGACTCCAAGCTGATTTAAGACCCAGGTGCCTTTCCATCTGCAGAGTGCAAGCTTTCAGCAGGGTAGATAACAGGAGTCTGGGAAGTCCTGATTATTCCTTATCGTGCAATGAATTATGCACAAGTCAAATGACTTTCCTATTGAATTCAGGATTTGTATTAGTCCATTAGGTCTCAATATGAGGCTGATTGCTGAAGCAAGTAGCCAAAATGATGAATGGACAAAGCTCTTACAAGTTAGGGTTGAGCTATAAGGCTGGAGAAATGTCTGGTTTGATGCAGTAGTGGGCTGCTAAAAACTTCTGTTGCAGAAACTGCAGCATTTCAGAGGCTGGATCTTGTTCTCCAGCCTTGGCAACAATTTCTACATTGCAGCTGCCCTGTTAAGGAAAACTCATGTAGGAAAGGAAGGACTAATGGGGTATGTATGCATCTCGGTGCTAGGAGGCTGCTCTCTATGATGAATACAGTACTAGCTGGAGCTATAAATATCCATCCTTATCAATTACCAAAGAAGAAGTCAGGATTGTTGGCTAGCAAGATGAGAGAATTTTCTCGTTCTTTTCATTCTACTGCTTTGCTAAGGAAAAGGTGGTTAAAATAAGTGGAATTTCTTTTTCCATTAGTGCATGACCTCTACTCCTCATTCCTGTTAGTGGTCCTAGTTAAAGGCATTAAGCTGCCTATGTTACAAAGAGCCATATTATGCTACTGTTTTGTTATTTCCTATAACATCAGTGGAATATGAGTTAAAAACATCAAATGAAACTACAGAGATATGTAAAGTTTTCTTTGCTGAAGAGCTGTAGACAAGTCTTTTGTAGACAAGACTCTCATCTTCCTTTTTTTCTGACATAGTGGTATAGAAGATGTGAAACATTGAGGAAAAAATGGCACTGAACAAACAAAGCCCAAGATATGTAAAAAGCATTTCACAAGCATTCAGAAGTAGAAGTGATTGTATGAACTTGATCCACTTTAACCACTTAAGTGTGAAGTAAGAAACTCACTGCTATTCTGGCTTTGTGGTACCACAGTATGAAGTAAAAATAATTAACAATATTCTTCTTAAGCATGTGGCACTTTGGTAATGTTTTCTTTAATAATATAGTTTAAAAAATAAATTTTAAATTGTTCTATATTCAACATGATTGGGAGAATTTAATACACAGCTGGGCTGCTACTAGTGGCCAGGATTTTTCAAAAATCAAATGGGTACCCTGAATGAGAAAACTTCAAAGATCGTCTCATGATTAAGAGCTTAAGGCAGGTGATCACCAGGAGATTTTGATTTTATTGTTGGTTTTGAGAAAGATTGTCTGTCACTTTCATTTTCTGTCACTTTATTCTCTCTGTATCTCTATCCCTTCAACATCAAAGAGAAAATGCTATGTCGTAAAGCAACATCAGTGGAGCTATGCTGATTTATTCCACCTAGAATGTGTCCCGACTCTTGCCAAATTGGGAGAGTTTTTGTAGTACTGTTGGAAATACAATTATGGATATAGTCTGGAAAAAAAAAAAAGAATATTTGATAGGCTGAAAAAAAGTGTTTTCATACTTTTTTCAGAAATCAATTGCCTGTTTTCTACTTAAGACAGACCTAGACAATCTGCTTCATAGCGAGCTTCTGCAGGGATGCATTTGATCAGAACAGCCTCATTGTACCATAGCAACAGCTGTCCCCACCTACTATTGTTTTGCAGTCTTGAAGACTGGAAAAAGAGAGTGATTCATACAGTTGATGGGGAGAGATTAACATCAAAAACAATATTTGGGTTCCTGCCAGTTCTCAAATGTCTGAGCTTTCATGGGGATGTTCAGTCACTGTATGCACACTCATGCTCAGTCTGGGTGAAATTAAAGAGTTATAGAATATCTAAGATTGCAAAATGCTCAAGGGGAGACACTGAACTGTGTCATCTGGGGAATTTAATATAGGAAAATCCTAAAAGCTCTCTGTTGTGATAAGGAGGTACAGGTTGGTGTCCAGCTCTCATACAACGAAGATTAGGAAATATGCATTCCTCTGCCTATGTTCCAGGCGGGGGACTTAGTCTTTGTTGCAGTGCATGTAGCACTGTGATAGGTCTAGAAGTCTCAAAAGTGAGGTTGTAGCTGCTTTCTTTTACAAAGGTTTATCCTGTTCTGTGGTAGGTAGCAGCCTAGGTGCTACTACTGCATTTGTTTTAGGCCCTTCACTGTATTTGCCAAATGCCCACGTATGTGTTTTACTAGCTCTTCCTGAGACTTGCATGAAAAGCATCTAAGATTCCTGCTTGTCTCAGCACTGGCGCAGGTTGCTTGGAGAGGTTGTGGAGTCTCCCTCCTTGGAGATTTTCAAAAGCCAACGGGTCATGGTCCTGGGGAACCTGCTCTGGGTGACCCTGCTTGAACAGGGTGATTGGACCGGATGACCACCAGAGGTCATAACTGATATCCAAGCAGACAGTATATCTTTATTATCAGAGCTTATACAGCATTGGCTTTCTATCAGATACCCTGATTTGGAGGGGAAGGCAAAGTTATTTTTCTGTCTTATACACAGAGGCCTCTGAATCCTGTATTTAAAAACAAAGAATCTGGAAACACTATCACCTGAGGGGGTTGAACTGTGAAGTATGCAAATTACCAGGCTGCAGGCAGTTCAGGATAAGGGAGACTAGCTGTATTATTTTTTTTTCTTAAAAATGTGTTCATGCTGTTGCAAGTACTATTGAAGCAGGAATTTCAGAATTGCTTCAGAATATCAGCAATTTGAAGAAAAAAGTTTACTAGGTGCTCTGGCAGGTCATATAGCAGCAGAACAATATGCAATTTTGAAGAATCTTAAATTAAGAACAGACTGTTCCTCCCATCTGACAAGCCTCTCACCTTTTATTAGAACTACAATGGTGTTGGCAAGAGTCAAGAAATATTTTAAGGAATTTCTCAGAATTGCAGATATTTTGTCATCAATTTTAGCATCTCATGCTTCCTAAGCATAAGTATATGCTTATTGCAGGAGGAAATGCTGACATCCATTACCGGGAGTGGTATAAACCCTTAGTGTGGTTCTGGATCCTTGTTGGCCTTGCCTATTTTGCTGCTGTCCTGAGTATGATTGGAGACTGGTTAAGAGTCCTGTCCAAGAAGACAAAAGAAGAGGTATGACATAATATCTCATTGGTTTTTCATTTTATAAGAGAGCTTTAAGTGCCTGATTCCTGCTTATCTAATGAAGGATGCTCCTCTGCTTGACCAATGCACAGTATTGCCCATGGTTTACTCCACTGGCTGTCTTCGCTATCCTGTTAGCTCTGATCTTTACCTTTTTCACAAAGGGTAGAAAAAAGCAACTGAAGCAAACCTATGTTGTTTCACCTCTATCAGTACTATTGAATACACAGAACACACCAGTAGGATTGCAATTATGAAATAAGCGAGGCTGGCCTTCACTCTGAAGCAAGCTTGAAAACTGTCATAAAAATTTCAAGTGCTCTTTCTTCAAAATTAGAGGTGCATGGATTTTTAAGACATTAGTTGGCTCTGTTCCTTATTAAACAATAATCTGCCTTTAAATCAGGCTTCAACACTGCGTTTCCCCACCTTTCCCTATGTCAAAGAATATGGTTCTGAGTAAGGGTTTAGATTTAGGTCCCCGTGTTTTTAAAGTTTGAAGAAATTGAGTAGGCAGCATCAGGGAAAACATGATTAAATACACTCAGAACATGCCCTCCATGGTTCAAAGACAATATTGCTAGTGCTCAGAATAAGAGTGGAAAATGAAAGGTAATTGCTGTAGCTCTGAAGCTGAAGCCTGCTGTGGAGGAAGTTAATATAATTTCAATTTTTAATGCAATCTCCTCCTGCATTCCTAGCAAAGCTGACCTGGAAGGGTCAACTAAAGAGAAGGAATAACCAAAATTTGACAGAGGCAGTGCTGTTTATAGTTTATGAAGGCAGCTGACCCACCTGAGGCCCAGTGCAGCTCCACAAATAAAAGGGGAGAGCATTTGCTGTCAGGCTGCTCAGTAGCAAGACAGCACTTGGCTATGGCACCCATAGGTGGGAATTTGAGCTCTCATGGTGGATGTGAGATGCCTGCTACCACAGGTAATCCAGTTCTAGGAGGACATCTGTTCACCTGGACCACTGGATGCAGAAATGGAGTTCTGGCCCCAGCAGCCCAAGGAAACCATTGACCTTGGTGGGCTGCTGCAAACATTGCACTCCTGAATCTGTTCTCCTTTAGATGAGCTTTAGAAAAGGCCTGTGTTGACCGAGATATTGCTTGGTCATGTCTTTTTTTTTTGTCTTTAAAGAAGAAGTATTTGTTCAGCAGCCATGTCAGTGCTTTATTCTTAGTTGTTATTGTTCTCTCAGGTGCAAAGGAGTAAAAGAAAACAGAACAGTGAGACATTTAAGGACATCCTCGTGGTGCCCACACAGAATGTTGATGTGTTTTGAAAACTCCTCCTTCAGGAAGCAACTTGCTTATTGCTGGATTGTGGGGGTGTTATTTGGACAGTTAGGCAATGGGCACCTCCATTAAAGACAGCTAGAGCTGACCTGGAGAAGGGACCCTAGACTGGATGCATCAGCAGGTTTTTGGAGTATTTGAAGTTACTTAATAGGTATTCCCAACATTAATTGCTTTGTGGCACTGAGTTGAACATTCAATGGGACTGAACAGCTCTGCCCATGAGCAATACAGAAAAATACATTGCTGTATTGCTACACACTGTTTGCTGTGCTGCTCTGAGACATATTAGTATATAATATGTGAATAATTTTGCCCCCTCCTGACTGTCTACTGCTGATATTTTAAGTCATGAATTTTGTTCTTAATCATGGAGGGATTAGCATGAAGGCCTGCTGCCACGGAACACAGCTATAAAATCTGTGGGGTGGCAAGAAGTGAAACAGGTACCCCAGTGATATGCCACATAAGTCATGTACTAGTCACGTGTTGGTATCTTTAGACCCTTCCTGAGTATAAACACTTCGCTGCTGAAGTTTGGCCCAGATGTATGCTTTGGACCTGGGACTCCTCTCCAAATCTATGCCAGACAATGGTTATGCTACTGTTCTGTAGGAACACGTCACTTCATTTTGTGTGTGTTCTTTCTTTCTTTATTTTCATTTTTATTAATTTATTCTTCTTGTTGTAAAGGTTGGAGAAATAAAAGCCCACGCAGCTGAGTGGAAAGCAAACGTGACAGCAGAGTTCAGAGAGACACGGCGGCGGCTCAGCGTGGAGATCCACGACAAACTTCAGAGGGCTGCCACCATCCGGAGCATGGAGCGCAGGCGCCTGGGCCTGGACCAGAGAGCCCACTCCTTAGACATGCTGTCTCCAGAGAAGCGCTCTGTCTTTACTGCCTTGGAAACGGGACGCTTCAAGGCCTCATCTCAGGAAAGCATCAACAACAGGCCTAATAACCTGCGCCTTAAAGGGTCAGATCAGCTCAACAAGCACGGGCAGGGGGCATCTGAGGACAACATCATTAACAAGTTTGGATCATCTGCTAAGATGACCAAAAGGAAAAACAAAGACCTCAAAAAGACCATCCCTGAGGATGTGCGTAAAATTTATGAGACCTTCCGAAACTACTCCTTGGACGAAGAAAAAAAGGAAGAGGAGACAGAGAAGATGTGTAATTCTGAAAACTCTTCTAGCACTGCAGTCCTGACCAACTGCATCCAGCAGCACTCGGACCTGGAGAATGGAGTGATCCCCACTGAAACCAAAGAAAGGGAACATGAAAACAAAGCATTACTTGAAGACAGAAATTAAATGTAAAAGATGCTTGACTTGAATTAACAATGTTAGTGTTTTATATACATATATATATTGAGACACGTGCCTTATACAGACTCCTTATTCAGTCTGAATTATATAGCATCGAAGAATATTTCACTGTGCCATAAAGACTCAAGCTTGCTCTGCCAAAACAAGTCAGGAACACAGCACTGCAGAATGGCAACAGAAAACTACGCACATGGAAATTTCAGCCTGTATAAGATTACCAGGGCAAAACGCAAAGGAAGAGACTGAACCACGGCGATACCACCAGAGTGATATGACCATGGCATAACATTAGACAAAAGGCAGCTATGTAAGAGGAGCCTTTGAAAGCAACAAAAAGGAGTGTATCTTTGTAATGGAGTATGTATTCATTAAGCCTTCCCCTGGTGATTAAAAAGAGGAGAAATTATTGGAGTGAACTAGAAACTTTCAGTAAGGCTTAGTTTATGTTTTGGCACGTGATCCAAGCTAGATTTTTTTTTCCATTTTTGAACCAGATGCATTATCTTTCTAAACTCCAAACGAATGTCAGTGGACACAGCCACCAGCTGGATGCTGGTTTGAAAAATCAACAGAGACATATTTAAGGGTCGGATTGCTCTTTTCATTAAAAAAAAGAAAAAAACTCTGTGGGTATTTATCTTAACCAGTGGAAAAAGAAAAAGAAAAAAAAAAGAAAAAAGAAAAGAAACAAATGGATTTTATTCTCTTGTAGGAAATATTCAATGTAAACTCACAGCAAGAAAGCGCATATGAAGAAAATGCAACATCTAGTGCTATGTTGTTTAAAAGAAGAGAAACATTAATTTAATATTTGACTAGGTGTATAAAACAGTGGGCCAACAGTTTTTTAAAAGAATTTCTCATTCACACTTTCTACCACTGAAAAATCTTTCAATTTTAATGCTGTAAGACTACGAAGGCAGAAGGAAAGCTATAGCTTTTGCATGTCAGCATACTGCTGTTCTCTGTAGCTGAATTTGAATTTTTAAAAATAGAAATAAGAGCATATACATTATTCAAATGAGGGCCAGGGCAACCATAGAATCTCAGGGCTCTATGCCCCTTTTGCTGGGTTTGGGTCTAGGCACGAGCTGCAGTCATAATCTCAAATTAAAAAAAAAAAAAAAAAAAGAGAGAAAAGAAATTTAGGAAAAGAAGTTGAGAAAAATATGGTGGTAATCTTTTAAGTGCTTATAGCTTTAAGTGCCATTAATGCTGTCATATTTTGTAACTTTTTAAATAAGTATTTTGAATTATTTGTTTTAATTTCCTTTTCAGGTATTATCTTTGTTTGGCATTTGCTATCTCTTTTCTTGATAAATCTAAACATGAGCTCTCTGCATTTCCAGACTAAAGTGAAATGTAACCAAACTGTAGGCATTTTAAAAAAATCATTTGTGGTGTCTGGTCGTATATGGATATAAGACACACAAATGTCCCTAGACTTCATAGTAAATATTCAAAGAAAAGGCTGCAAAATAATTAATAGGAATTATGAAAAACACTTAGTTTTGGTAGTCTCAGCCTGCAGGCTACTGTTTGCCATTGCAGATAGAAGATTTTGCATGCCAGAAATGAAATACATGATTGCACCAGCAATGCCTCCCCTGCGCCTTCTCCAACTCTTAAATAGTCTTGCAATTCAAGCTGTAGGCGTATAGGTAAAGTAAGCATGGATGTAGATGGCAGAGACATACTGAGTCCTATAAGCTAGTCAAACGTACAGACACTCACAGGCCATATGGGCACAGACTTTTGGAATTGCATGCCCATATCTGCATACACAGAAATGCATGCTCCATTTTCTGTGATAGTTTCTTAGATTTCATGCACAACGAACCAACTCAAAATATAACTGGTCACCAGAATATGATTGCCAAGGCTATGAATAGAAACATGGCAATGAAAATGCAAATTTTTAGTATCCATATTTGCATATCTAATTGACTCTGCACCATTTGCAGGAGCAAGCCAAATATCACTAGTGCAGAAGAGGAAAAGTTCTTGGTATGTTCTGTCTGCTGATTCACTTCACTTGAAGTATCACATCATCTTTCTAATTCCTTTATCTGTCTGAAAATTAAGGATGAAAAAACAAAGTTTGAAAAATTTCAGGTCATTTGGGATTACTTTAACTCAATAAGGGCCTACAGAAATTGCATTCTGCTTAGGTCACCAATGAATCTCTAAAAGCTCAGGGCTGTCTGCTGGCTTTGGCATACTGGAGGCAGGATGGTGAGCCTCGTCCCCAGGGAAGGTTTCAGCTGACTCCATAGCTGCCCTTGCTGCTGGAGGCTTCGGGGCCACACCATGACATGGACAGCAGCTTGCAGCCACCCTCAGACCCCATCCTGCTCAGGCTGCAGGCAGGGACCAGGGGGAAGCAGGTCTGTTCAACACAGGAGTCCTCAAGCCCTCCTGTCAGTCCTGGTTTTGGGCAGGCATGGGATGAAGTAGGGCCTCCAGTGCCACACGTGAGCAAGTCCTCTGAAGTCTCGGAAATTCAGTGAAGCCTTTTGCGCTCGTTCTGTGGACCCAGGATGGATAAAGTACACTCGGATGTAGTGAGGCTTTCTGTTGTTTAGATCTGGGGCTTTACTGTAGACTAGTAGGAAGTTAGGAGCAAAAGCTACAATTCGAGTATGAATTTGAATTGCAGACAAGGTTCAGAAGTGCTCAGACGTGTGACTGGGGTCCCGTGAATTAAAGTACTGCCTGGTTACACCATATTGCACTTTGCTTGTATAAGGATCAGGCACACAAAAGCAAGTCACCTGAGCCTGAAAGCCTGCAGTACATGCAGATTGTGCTAACAATTCTCCATGGTTACCAAATGCCAAAAACAACATCACACATGCAGTTTGATTTGCTCCTCAACTGAGTTATTGTTGCAAGAAATGCTTGTCTGTAAAGGAAAAGTCCTGCACAGATGCACAGACAGCTGCAAGGATATGTGAGATACGTTACCTCTCTGTGAAAAATAAGGCTTAGTCATAGCCACTGCATTTGTGCAGGGAAAGCAAGAGTAGTTTTCTTGTAGGCCTTGTCTGCGAGAGCAGGGAGTTAGTGGGCAAATCACAGAAAATACGTCAGCATGGACAAAGTGGCTGAGGATGTAATATTTGGTGGCCAAATTCAGAACTGCTTGCTGTGATGTGATAGAAGGACAATACAGTCCTGGCATATTATTCATCTCTAAATTTTCCGAGATCTCAGTCTGCATCCCGTCCAGAATCTAGCTGATGGCATCTGTGGCTTGCTTTAGTTTCTGCTTGCCCATCCCATGCACGAGTCCCTGGCTGACATTTTACCAGGCTGTGTCTTCACCCACTTCTGGTTTGGGATATGATTGTTTCAGGGACAGAGGGTGATGCTGAATAAACTCCCAGTGAGATACAGAACAGAGCATTGGATGACCTTTTACATGAAAGCAAAATAACCTTTTTCATTCTGCCCCCCCCTTCACCCTCATTTGTGTGTCTATGAATCTTGCTGAGAAAGCTGCCAGTCTGCTAGTGGAGCAAATATTTTCTCCCATATGATTGCCTGTTAAATACCTCAATACACATCCATTTGTATTACAATGTGGGAAGTGCAAAGGGTGTATTGCGTAGGGTGGCAGCCAGTGATGTCTGAAAACTAAAATGACATTTTATTGTCCTACATTGCTTCTCCCCTGGCAAAGGCCATCTCTGGGTTTTAGTTATATGTAGCAGTTTGGGAGAGGATCTCAGTTCAAACATTGAGTGTCTTGGTGGTTAAAATTCTCACCCTTTGGCATTTAAATTACTTAGAAAAAAAAAAAAGTTATTTCTAGTGAGGCTGTTCAACCGTTACTGCAAGTTTTGGCAAAAGATAGTCTGAAGCATATCCAAGTCTCCTTGCACTTAATTACAACCTTTCACAGCAGCCTAAAAATAAAGTCAGGCAAAATGGTGACTTATTGACTTTAACTCTCAGATCCTGCACTGAGCACAACATGACTTGACATGGGAATTGGGACCTGAAAGAACAAAGGAAACATGGATTTTCTGTAGCCGCAGCCCTCACACATAGAGGAAGACTCAGCTGTCTGTTTTCCTACAGCTTTTAGCTCTGCAATCCCACTCTCTCCTGTCTTGTGCGGGAGACTTCTGGCATGCTCCTTTGGGGATCCTCCTGAACCATTAACCATCACTGAGCTTGTGCAGATTTTGCATGAGTGGTTTTGAAAAGGTTTGTAACTTCATCCATGTGGCAGTCTGTGAATTTCATTGTCCTTTTTTCACAGGGAACATTATTTCTAATAAACACGTTATTAGAAATAATAGTAAATAAAAAAGCAGTGATTTATATTAACGAAATCTGATTTTTGTTGTTGCTGTGAAATTATAAAGCATCTGAGCTTTTGCTGTCTGGCTTTATGATGTCTCTAGTAGAAGTCTGCTTCTTCCAAAGCCATTAATGGGCGATGCCAGAGACTTTCTGCAAAATTCTCTGTAATCCATGATAAACAAATTATGTCTGTGAGTTCAGGGTGTTAAAAATCCTGTCCTTAAGAAACCTGTATTTTCCTGAAGAATGTGTGTTTATGCTGTACATGGGCTGTTTGTTTGTTTGCCAGCTTTGGTTTTCTCAGGGGCTTACTTGTGTTGTCAGGTAGCATGATGTCTGCTAGTCTCAGTTTTCCCATCATCCACTAAAAATAAATAACAGGCAAAGACCAAGCTTTATGTAATCTTGTATATTAAACTGGAACAAGAAATCTTCTGCTAAACAGACACAAATTTAAAGGGTGATTGGGAACTGCTTCAGTCCTTTCCGTACCTCTGTTTGTTCTGAACTGTGGTTTCTTTAATCTAAGACCAAAACCTGCTCCCATCAAAGTCAGTGCAGTAAAGAGGAGCTAGCTTCTTATTTTTAAGCTTTTTAGGGCGAAGATCTGCTGTTTGAGCACTGAAGTGCTATTTGCACTTACCGAGATGGCGTTACGTCAATACTAAATACAAATAAGCCCAGCTTCAGAAATGGTTCCCTAGGCAATAAAATATCAATGAAAACACAAATGCAAATCAACACAAATCTGTGGAACTCAAATAGAAGCTAGTAGATTAATGTATGAAACTAGTTGCCTGAAATATATCATCACATAAATGCAGATTTGGAAGTTCCTGTAGGTTGCCTAATTCTTCCCAAGGTCCCCATCTTGTTCCCTACCAGTAGCAGTTAGTCTTGTTAATACCATTGCTGATTTGGAGCATAATTGTTCCTGCCTGCCAGCACAACTCAAGTATCTAATGATGTTAGACCATGTTGACTCACGCTGATGAAATCAAACACTAAAGAAGCAGTTTGCAAAAGCTAATTTGGGGTTGTCCTGATGAAGCCAGCACATACTCTGGGAGCCGGATCACGCTGGGTTGAATAGGTCAGTCTAGAAGCACAGAATATCCCGAGTTGGAAAGGACCCACAAGGATCATCGAGTCCAACTCCTGGCTCCACACAGGACCACCCAATCTAAGGGCAGGTCTTGTCCACAGTGCTGGTGAGTACTCAGGAACCGACTGAAAAAGGTGCCATGCGAACATGTGCATGTGCCCACCCTTCACACAGCCCATGCAACCAGTTCTTGCACACAGATTCAGTGGTGATGCCTGCCACTCTGTGCAGGTAGACGTGAACTTCTGTGCGCCCTCATAGCTGCAGACAGGTTGTGTCTCAGCAAAATCTTGCCACTGATACCTACACTGCTTTAGAGGAAAGAGGGCATTTCTCTAGCAAATGCCCCTTTGAGACAATTAGGATGTGCTTTTCTTGGCTGAGCTCCTTGAGAGCAAATCACAGGCAGGTGATATGTGGCGTGTAAGAGAATATTTTAGTCTCCCAAATATGTTCCACCCACACACTCTTTTTCCTTGTGAGAACTGGGTGCTTAAAGAGGAAAGTTTATAGTGCCTATTGTGAGATGTAAGCCAAACATAGCAGCCTTCAGCCTCCCATTTAGCAGTTTTCCAGATCCTGGAGTCATGTAGTAACTATTATTAGAAAAAGGCAGGATTTGTATCTGGATAACAACTTTGCAACAATTTGAATTTGTTAAGGCCAATGTTCCAATGCAGTTTTAGGCTCATTTTTTTCTAGTACAAATTGATCTAGACCTTGTGGACTGGGCCGAGAAACCACGATTAGTCATTTTCAACCCTGCATTTGAATTTTATTTTTCTCTAAAATTTGGGGAAACATTTTGGTGGGATGCTGGTCTATTTATTTTTTCCTGATCAACTTCAAATCATAGTATAAGCAATCATAAATCTACTTACAAAGATATTCTATCTACTCTCTTGTCTCTGTCCCTCTTTCTTTTTCTCTCTCTGTAAGATTTTATGGTGCTTTAGAAAGGCATTTTCAGAAAAGGGACAATTTCATAAATGTCATTATCGGGGTACAAAGCAGAATGTGCTTGTACCATCTTGATAAATTTTGCTGCTATTGTCTTTATTATATGATGTAATGTTTTACTAAGATGGAAAAAAAGCAACAAAGACCTTCTAGATGATGAAAACACTTCTCCTGTTGTTGTTGTTTTTTTCTGATTTTTTTTTTCCTATCATCCATCAAGAGCGGAGGAGCTGTGATTAATCTCACCTTTTGCAGTTTCCCAACAGATGCACCAACAGATGCTGCAACCTGTTGAACTGTGGGTCTGTTGTCGGCAAACATAGGTGACAAAGGATTCCTGCAAGCATGGTTGATACTTCTGTGTAAAGTCTGTAGAGACCCCTCATGGCTGAGCCTTCCCTTGACATAAAGCCCCTGTGTTGTTTTTGTTTTGTTTTGTTTTAATTATTTTGCTATTCTTTATATACTTGCTATGCTACACAGTCTTTACTGGTTCTTGTTATTTGTGCATTTATTGTGTAACTCAAGATTTATTTCTCCAAAACCCACACCCCTATTTTAGTGTCTGCTAACTGGACCTACTTTAGCTACTCTATATCACTCTTGAAAAAGTGGTTATTTGCATTTTCTAGTTTATGCACATTCTCATCCTGGTTGTTCACTTGATTTCCCATTTTAAGGGCATGACCTTACCTAGCAGTAGCTGTTTGCTCTGACTTGGTGATCTACTGCCTAGGATATGCAGAAGGGTGCTTCGTTTTTAGAGTCGAACAGCAAGCTGATCTATCTATCCAGTTGATCCACTAATTGTTCCTAGAGGTGATTGGGAAAGATAATGAGAAACAAACAAACAAACAAACAAACAAACAAACAAAACACAATAGGGTGGATGTGTGACCAGTTGTGAAATACTTTTTTTTCCGCTTCAAAATCTGGATGCAGGATGCTACGTGTTGCACTAATATCCTTGCTGAAACATGATTTTCTCAGTGCAGTCTGGTGTTTTGCATAACACCAGCTATTTTGAAATGAATTGTTACCTTCTGGTATAAAGATTACATTACAGTTATATTAAAATTATTAATTTAGAACTAATATACTAAATCTGAATATTGCACAGAGGAAGATCCCTCACAGATTGCACAGCACAGTGCTTGGGCTGGCAGGTGTCAAGCTGCTTTCTGACAAAGTTTTAGATCATTTCTACAGAGAATACTATAGACTTCACCCCTGTAGGAGTGCCTTTGAGTCATCCCTTCCTTTCCTTCTGGCACAATGGGCTGGCGTTTTTCTTGATGGTGTTGCCTTGATGGTGTCATGAGAGTCAACGTAAACAAATAAACAAACAACCAAACAAAACCGATGTTAAACGAGCAACTTAGTCCTATTTTATAGCAGAAATCTGAATAGTTCTTGATGTGGCCCAATAACTTACACATTCAACCAAAAGCAGTTAAAACATGAGTATAGTTCCTAAAAGCAAACAAACAAAAACAACAATACCAAAGACCAAATCCTCTTCCTTTAAGCCACTGTCTCACTGAATAAATCTGGACTCCTGTGTTCATGCTTTTGCAGATAGCACTGATGAAAATGAAGACATGCATACTGCATTTTGCTCCTGTTAACCTTTCAAAACTAATCCAGCAAGGAGAAAGTCAGCTGCTATTAATCTCTTGTGCCGATATGCACAGATTTAAGAACTGCAAATTAATTGCTTCCCATTGCGTGAATATTTGGGCAGAAACAGAGAAAGAAAATTCCCCAAGGGGGCAGAACTTGGCCTGTGAATCTCTTCTTCCTACATGGGTTTGTGGGACAGGGAGTACCCAGCCTGTTCTAGAGCACAAGCTGGGCATGCAAAGCCTGAAGAAGAAATAAAAAAGCATGTAAACTGGGCCTGTTTTGCAAGGAATCACTAAAGATCGACTAGAACATAAAGAGGTCGTGTTTTGTGCTGTCACATTACAGACCTGGGGGTGACTTTTGATGTCACAGCAGGGAAAACGAGAGGTCCTGGAACTGTTGCCACATCTGTTGAAGAGTGCCAGAGGTTGGAGCCAGGCTCAGCAATGCTCCTCCGCAGCGTGAGTACAGCAGCAGCCTTTTGAGGGATTAAGCACAAGCGAATGATGTCTGCGTGCTTTCTTACAAGTGAAGTAAACGCTACCTGAGTAACAACAAGATTTACAGTGAGCAGTAGCTGCAGAAATGTGCATGTTGTGCTGTCTTATTTAAACTGAAGTGTTTAATCCTCCAACTCCAGGGGTCTCAAAGACACCAGCCTACTCAACTCTTCAGCCTAGAGCAGGTCCACCTTGAGGGGGATGCATGCTGTGCTGGGAAGCCAATTACACTGTTTTATTTCCAATTCTCATTCTGATGTAGCTAGCTTTGATAAAAGCAACGTGCATTTTTGGATTAAAACAATAACAAAAACCATTCTCTTGGCTGCAGTTGTCACCCTTTTCCCTTGAATCCCTTCTGCACAGCTGCCTGCTGAAAAAGACTCGTAGCAAACAGCACTGTCTTGTTTGAGGGAGGGGTTACAACTGGATTTTTCATGGGGAAGAAAAGAGGAAGAATCCCCCTGAAGTCTAGACTCGTCTCAAAACGAACTGGCAAATAAACTTCTTACTTTCTGGCCCTGCAAATACACATTCCATGAATACACATAGCTTGAAGTTGTTTTACCTTTCACACCTTTATGAGAGATGTAAATGAATAGTTTACATACACTGAGTGCTAATAACTTAGCCATACACACTTGCAAGTTCTGCATGAAGCAGTCTGATCTCACCAGTTCTTATTTGGCAGTTCCCAAACAAGCCAATTTACTGCAACAGTGAAATAGGTTCAGACTGTACTTGGCAATTTCTCTTGCCTATCATTGGTTTCCTATTCCTGCTCATCTGCTCCTCATTAATACAATTAGCAAGGGGTACTCCTGTAGAAAACTTAATCTAAGTTCTCTACAGTGCAATTGCTGAGGTAAAGTTTTGGTGTGTGAAGGGGAGCTATGAAGGCCAAGAGAATTGAGGTATTTTCTATAAATATGACAATGGCCATTGTATTCACAATACTGAGGCTGTTTAATTTTGAGCAATGACTGTATCAGCCACTGCATGGATCTAGATAGACTTATTTGTTATTAATGTGTACAGTAAATTCCCAGCAAGCATTCAGATTACGGGAAAATCAGTATGTTGGGGTTTCCCTCAGGTGCTGAAAGAAGTTTTAAAGAAACAGTGTTGTATGTGCAAAAATGCTAGATAAGAAGCTTGATAAGAAGGGTGCTGTAGCTTGATAAGAAGGATGTATGTGCTGGTATTTCTTAGTTACTTCATCAGTTTACTGGTCAGTTTGTACTAAGAAATTAAAGAAGCTCTGCAGATACTTACAGAAACAGAAAAGGAGCTTTGACAGCCCTGAGAGCTTTGGAAAATAAAACAAGCATGTAGAGAGAAGCTGTATGCTCTTTGGAGAAGGTTTTCATGTCCATTAATGAGATCATTAATAGCTTGTGTCACAATCAATATGTATCTTGAGTGTATCCATGAAGGTCAGAAAATGTTGGTTGAAATGTCACCCTTTTAAGCAATAAACTCAGGTCGGTCAGTGTCCTTGGCTAGGCAAAGACTGAACACGCTATTGGTGTTGAAATAGGTGGATGTTGGGACATTGCAATGCTAACCATTAAATAAGAAACACTGCAATGGAGACGTGGGGTTTCTTCTTCTACAGTGTTAGCAGACTTTCTTCATTGGCATCTCCGTTCCATTTAGAGGCCATAAATAGTCGCTTTGTTTCTGAGTATTTTAAAGACCAAAGTCTTACGAGTTCATTTTCATTATAACAATAATTCCATTATTTCCTGACAGTTACTAGGAATAATTTTACAGAGAGACAAACTCTGCTAAAGAATAAGGATGCTTTGTTTTTCTTCATTTTAGGAAAGGATAATGGGAATGGATTAGATTAAGGAGTACCATGCTTGGACCAGACTTTAAATATGGTTTTCAATGAAGCATTAGTTACAAAAATTGTGTAAGGCTAGCAAAATACTGTGGGAAGCCTCAGTCACTGGGCTAACAACAGGCTGGAAAAGAGATGAAATCTTGGTAAAACTAGAGCTCAGAATTACTGATCTTTCAGTTCAAAGGTAAAGCCTAGAAGTCAAAGAAGTAATTTGGGGGCCAAGCCAAAATAAAATGTTTTCTTCTCAGTGAAACTAAAAAACAAAAACTAAACAAAACAAACAAACAAAAAAGCTACAACCAAATTTAAATGAAATATCTTTTTGACCTAGAGCAAAATGTCACATTTCGATTTAAAATGAACTTGAAAGTGAAAACTCTACCTCTGGGGTAGAGTTCATTTCTTACTTCTAACAAAATATTTTGGCTTACGAAGTGAAACAGCACACTTCCTTCTCTTTACTTCCAGGTGAAATAAGCCAATGTATTATTCAACTGAATTTGTTTTGTCAACCGAAATGAGAGTCAAAGTTCAGCCAGTAGGAGGCACGTATGGTTCAAGGAGGAGACAGATACTCCTTTCCTTTTGTACACCCAAATCCCAGCAGTACTGAAGCCTGCTTTGCATTTGACAAAATCACTGAAAAGGTCAAGGTAGTGTTGGGAAACTTAGTCATTTCACAACAGAAGTTTGATGTAGCGATCCAATTTTTATCTGAGCAGCCAACACTAAATTGAGAACATGTTAAAACTTAATAATTTAAATTACTTTTGTAGCATAGAAAATTCTAGTTGATTATTAACTTCATTTCTGGGCAGAGGATGTTTTCTTCCTTGAGTACTTTTTTTCAGTCTCATATTTAATGTACTAGATTGCATTTCAATAGTCACAGAATTTCTATGAAGCACTATGAAGACTGGAAAATGGGAAGTATAAGGTAAAATGTAGCAGTATGCGACATGATAATTAAGATTTATCTAATTTTAAAATATTTATTTCTTTCAGTGGAGAACTTCATTGCCAGCTCTCACATGCCAGAAAGTAAAAATTGAATCCTTGTCACAATTACCTAGGAAATATCATTGCTCCTACTTTGTAGCATGGGGAAACGAACTATCTGAGGTTAGAGAGAAATCTGTTTCAGAATCAGGGTTTCAACCCTGACTGCTTACTATGTGTTCTAATAGCAGGCTGGTCTTCCCCTTTTGATTAAACCATGACTTTCTTACTGACGCAATATTTCCCACAAGTGAACTGCTAGATTAAACTCTGATAGCATGCCATGTACTGTTCTTGTTTTTTAAATTTTTGTAGCATTTATAGTCAGGCAGTCACAACACTAGGAAATGCCAGAATTAAGATTGTCCATACACCTTAATTGTTTTTTTCTGCTTTATGAGACGGTCTTTAATTCATGTCACCACTTATTTGTCATGGGGTTTCTGTCTTATTTAATCTGTTCTGTACTGTGCTCAGTTGTGTATTTTTACTTTTTCCTTCTTGTTCCTTCTTGTATAAACCCTGGCCTTATTTATTACGAACTGTCCCAGCCATGCTGTGTAGATTGCTGTTTTCTCATGGGCTTCTTGATATCACTAATCACAAGAATATCTGGAATGATTTACAAGTATGACCTGCTCTTTCTTGATGCTACAAAGAGGTAAGGCAGGGGTGGTACTCCGCTCTAACAGAGGGGAGGATGCAGCAGAAAGAGCATCTCTCCGTTAATGCTATGGGTTCAGTCTGAGAAGTCAGGAACTTAGAGTTTTTACTCCAAGTGCAATTCAAACTTTGAGATCATAGCTTATATTAATTATAAGGATCCAGCTGATCAGCTCTAGAGGTAAATGCTCAGAAAATGAGGGTGAAACAGATTCTCATTGCCTTTGATAATCCTGGTTTTGTGACTTGTTCAGCATTTCCTAGTGGACATAAAGAATCCAGTTTTCTGTCATGGCATTTAATTCCCTAAGCTAAGACACCTCTTGTACCTTCTGCAACTTTTGAAGACAACAGTCCTCCTTATCGCATGGCCGTGGCTCATTCCTCAGACCATACTGTAGCCGAAATAATATTCATCTCTCTTCAAAATTTATTTGGTAAAGATTGAGCCATGTTCCTTTCTTTTCCATTTTCTCCCTACATTTTTCACATAGTAGCATAACAAGATTCCCTCTGGAAGTGGGTGATCCAGGTTCAGTCATTCTCTCTGCTTGCAGGTGGTTATCTTGCATGTCTCGGGAGGGCGGCTGGGGCAATAGGCTTTCCGGCAGTCTGGCAACTGAGGGGCTCACATGCTTTGTTTTCTTAGAAATGGTACTTCCCTATACAAAAATAACTCAAAGCGTGTTTGAGCTAGAGAAGGGCATGTGGGGAAGCATGTTCTTGTATTCACTGGAACTGTTTATGCTGTTAAGATGGGGGCTGCTTCCCTTCACTGTCAGAAGAGGGAATTCACCTGAAGTCCTGCACCTCCTTGGAGTAGCTCCCTCTCCTCCTTAAGGAGAGGAAGAATAATTCCAATACAATCTTTTCCAGCTTCTAAGAGTAAGTTTTCTTCCATTCCTTGAATCTGGGCACCTTTCATCAGTAGGGAAGGAAGGAGAGAGGTCTCCATATCTCATCCTGAAAGGGCACAAGTGTTTTCATGAAATTTTGAGCAAAATGCTTGAGGGATAAGACTTGAGACTTACCCTTTCCTTTGTTCTATAACAGAAGTTAATTTTAGGGTTAGGCATCAAAAATGTAAGATATTATAGCACCACCCTTTTATGTGCCAAAGCAAGTTACTTGCATTTGTCCCGAAGTTCTTTTTCCCAAGTTCCCAGAACTTCAGGCAAAAAATGCCTGCGCATGCTGGAGCAGCGGGACAAGGAGAACATTAGTGCCTGAAGACAGTGATCCAGCTGCAAGAAGGAAAGGCAGCATTGCCAGTTAATACAAAGCGCTGTGCTCTAGCACTTCAAAAAATGTAGCGCAATGCAAATACTTCCCTTGAATGACAGTGAACTTTCAGTGATGTGTTGTGAATATCCAGCCTTTCTGTTCCCTGGCTGTATTGCATATTTGGGGTTGGGAAAAGTGAAACATACATAGATAAGACCATGGATGTATCAGAATATGCTGCCTACATGCAGTTCAATTTGAATTTATATACAGTATTTTAGATTTCATATGCAGTACCTAGTGTGTGTATTAATAGAATGCTACACAGACCCATCATGTTTGCTAGTTAATCAAAAGCTTGGTGAAAGAAAATAAAGGGCAACTTTCCACTTGAAGTATTCAGGAAGTCATGAAGTTTCACATTTTCAGAAGGACATTGAAGTGAGCATCTACATTAATATACAACGATCAGCTTAAGGAATTGCAGTTTGTGCTCCTTTCTTTTCAACCAGAACTTTATTTTTGACCTTGCAATTAAAAAGCGTCATGTTTTTTTTTTTTTTCTTTTTCTTTCTTTATTTTTTTTTCCCCAGTATTCCACAGGTGCTCAAAGATTTTTGAATTGCTCTTTGATCAAGGGTGGAAATCATGTCTCAGTTTTGGGACTGCTTGTTGAACTCCCTTTGACATGGTCAATGCACTGAGCTCTCACATTTCTTTAAGTTCTGCCTTCACCTCTGTTACAACTTCCATCTTTTCATATCTATCCCTTTGTGTCCCACAAGGGCTGGTAGAACTGATGAAATAACAGAAGCAACTGAGTAGGTGAACTGAGCAGATGGCCAGAGAGGTCCTGAAATAGGAACCTTCTCCGGAGAGTCCTACTACATGAGTGTCCAGTTTCTTTGATTTCTGTTTATTTATTTATTTATGTATTTTTTGCCAGCACCTTGTCTCCCTGCCAGGGGCAATACATTTTGCAGTACTTTTTAAATTTGTTTTTTATTATTTTTTTTATATGTATATTTTTGCACATATCATATGTTACCAACACAGAGTGAAAATTCTCTTCACCTTGTGCCATCTGGTGAACGTGACGCCTAGAAGCTGAGTGATTAATTGGTTTTGGTGCAAAACAGAGGGGCTTTTCTCCTTGATTCTGATGGACAGTTGCCCTGGCAACTGGATAAGAACATGAGCTCCTGGCAGGAGAGAGGATTACAGCATGGGATGAGAAGTGCCCTCCCCAGTCGGTCTGGCCAGTAACTGGTGGAGATGGGGAGGGGGCACTTTGGTGCACTCCATCATCTCTTCTGCTGCTGCTCTCCTGCACTGAGCAAATGCTTACGGAACAATCCTGCAGGAAGGGGGAATTCTCATGTTTGTCTCCCATGCTGTCCTTTTATACATATTTTAGAGCTGTCTGGGCAGTACAGCTCCCTCTAAGCTTGACATTCACAGCTGTTTTTCTCTCTCCTGAAGACCCCTCCTATCAGCTAAACCTAGCCATATCCATCCATCCTAGAGAAGTCCTTTATGAACACACACCCTTATGCCATTAACTTTACTTTGAGCAGCAGTCTCCTTTTCTTATTCTAGCTTTATTGTAGTTACTTGATAAGCTCAGATAGACTTAATGTGCTGTTTTGTTTTACAAAGGAAGAAAAAAATGCACTGAGGTCCTGTAGAAGGCATCTTTCTCCTCCAAATAAATTCCAATCACAGATCTATGATCTCAGTGAGAGCTAGATTTAGTTTGCACTTCTGTAATCTGCAGTAAAAACTTAAAGTAATGCAGCATCTCATGCTTTATGGGTGTTGATTAGCTTGTTGTTGTTGTTGTGTGCTTTTCTAGTATTTTTTTCTTAATCACCAAAAAGATAGCTCAATTCATCCTCTGACTATGTCAAAGCTACTGTGTTTACATGATTCTTGCATACTGTGATTCTAAGGTCCTTGATCTTGAGCACCACTTGGAGTCCTTCAACATTCTTACTTCAGTAGCTGAAGTGAAGGTCTGTTTTTTAAAGCTCTTTCAGCTTTCAAGGAGGCTGTGACCTCTTCCAGACAGAACTCCTGTGATGGCTGAGCCACTCCATTCACTTCAGTGAGGTTCTAGGAAAATACAGAGGAAAAAAAAAAGTTAATTCCCTCTTACTTGGCTACATTGATTGTACTAGGTTAACAAGAATAAGTAGCAGAATACATTTACTTTCAATATTGCTTTTGTTTTTTTTTTTCCATGACTTTGTAACACATCACAAAGTGGTCAACTTCAATTACCAGTCTTACATAGCAACTTGTCAGAGTAGTACCCCACTGTCAGCCTAAAGTTTATCAGCTGCCTTTGAGAACAAGTCATGTATGCATCAATTCAGTCCTTTCTAGGTGCAAAAATCTTGTTCTTTACGATGAAGAGGATAGAGTATGTCACACATCACATGTAAAATTGCAAGGAGAAAAATGTAAGGCTCGTCATGTAACTTTTCAAGGTCTCTTACAGGTATTGTAACTTAAGGACTTGGAATGGAAAGAGAATCTCATTGTCGCACAGCTCCAACAGATTGTTTTGAAAACCTTTATTTCTGTATCCAGTAGACTATTAATCATGGAACAGAAGGCTCTACAGAAGAGTTCTGATTTATGTTCCAGTTCAAAAATTATATACAGTAAATGTTTGGCTCAATTTCAAACTGAGGAAATGGTTTTGGCATAGTATTACCAACGGGCATAGCAATCATTTATGAACAATGCAAAGGAAGCACAGGAGTAAATCTCTTTGGAATTTTACTTGTGTAAGTTTCTTAAGCTTAATTTAGGGATTTGTGGATGTGTATGAGCAAAGAGGAACTGAGAAATGGGAATTCACTCTTCAATTCCATCTGAAAATATTCTGATTTAGTAGATCCGTTAGTTGTAAAGACATGGAAGCAGCATATTCAAAGACCTCTTTATGTGCTGCATTTTTATGCTCAGCTGAAAACTGAGCATGGCAGAGTCAGTGTGACACGACAGGAATCGGACTGGTTTGGAGCGGGGACCTGTATCTCCTTCCTGCCTAATAGAGCCTTTCTTCTTAGGTCAAAGAATTATGCTCTCACTTGCTGACTCAGAAAATATTTAATTTATACCATACAAAAACAGCAGTTGAAAGAGCCCCATTCTAGAAAACTGAGTCTGGAGACAAGGATATTTCTTTTCTGGGAAATAGATAAAATTTCTTCCAGGTATATCCCACAACTGAGATTAGCTCTGTAATCAGTGATATCCTCAATATATATATCCAACATTCTGTTTTGGGGGGGGGGGGATAATAATGGCAGAGGCATCTGATTCTAGATGAATCTTCACCTCTACGTATCTTACTAGTGCAGTGAGGTCCCCCTTGGAAACCCAAAGCAGGATATCTAAGCATCTGAAGAGACAGGATTTTTCAGACACTTTCTCGTGCCTGGTGTGACTAACAGCTCACCAAACCTGCAGGGATTTGGCAGCGAAGCTGGGACCTCTAGTATCTGTGCATTATCTCTGCTGCTTTTGACAGGACTCCAGTTGCAGTGTCTTTAGACTCAACACATTTTACTGCCAATGAACTGAAACATGCAGAGATAAAGATGGGCATCAAGGCTAAAGGAGGACCACAGCAGATGTCAGTCAGATTAATTAAAATTGGGAAGAGGGAATGTTATTGCATAGCATAGGCTAGAACATGTCCTGCAGTCATTGGACTGGAAATTAAATAAGGATTTTTAACTGTTCCTCAAAATATTCCAATGGGGTTAACAGATAAAGACTGGGGAAGAAGCAAGGAATCTGATAGGCATTGCTACCTTTAGAGTGAAATATTTGAAAGGAATTTTCTTCTTTTTCAGGAAGTGAGGTCCTGGAGTAGTGTGTAAAAATTATCTCCTGTACTCTGTCATTATAAATCCAAAATGACACCGCTGGATTTACATACCAGTAAAAGTACATGGTGGTGTTTCTTAGATAACAATGGGGGCTTCATTTCGATATGGCAATGTCTCTCTGAGGACCCTTTCCAATGGCAATAGATAAATAAAATAGGGCTATTCATGTTCAGTATCAACAATAAATGTTATTCTGCCATGCTGCTGCAATGAGATTCTGTTTATATACGCATCAAAGGAGAGCAAAGGATGTTTAACTTGCTTCAGTGAGCTGTGAGCAGAAAGAATAGGTGATATCTGAGGGTCTGGAGAACACTGCATCATATAATATCTCATTCAGAAAATCTCCTGAATTATTGATTACATTTTTTTTTCCCATTTTATGTGTTGCTTACCACGTTCATGTTAGCCAGCCATAGTCTTCTGAAGTTATCTGCATCAATTTACAGATGGCTGCTAACTGTCACACTAGTTCAAAGTGTGATGTCTATTCATTGCCCTTTCTTCTGAGATCATCAGCAGGCACTGTAGGGTGATTAATGTGGATTCCTGCCAGCTACAGAGCGGTTGACAACAATAACTCATTTCTATCGTCTCCAAAGCAGGTATAAAGGCAGCAAAGACCTTTGGTTAATGAGAGGAGCCAAACTCCAATATGTAGTTAAAGGTATTCACATCTGTCTCTTTCAGCTACACCCATGAGGCTTCCTGTCTCGCTCTCTTCTTGGGACTTCATACATTTTTACTGAGGTTTAACTTCAAAAAGGGCTTGTGCTGTTTCCTCCTGAGGGATGTACTGTCACCGTGCCTGTCTGGTACTGACTGTCTGTCATGGGGCCCAAAGTATCCAGAAAATGAAGTCTGAAGGTAGTAAGAAGCCAGAAGGCAGGGGATGGGATGAGCTCACCCATGTGAACACAGACTTTGCCATTCCACCTGGGACCACCTGTCCTTTGTGGTAATGCTATTGTACATGCTGGATGCTGTGTGGTAAAGTAATTTTAGGCAAACAGTGAAATGACATGGCTGCCCTGCCTTCCATTGCCTAGTGCTGTATGTGGCTGGCTGGTACTCCCTCTGCTCCACGGCAGTGATTAGCTGTGGCTCTGAAGTGTGAGATTCCTCAGTGCTGAAGGAATAAACGCTGGCTTCTTTCTAAGCTTGGGGGACCCACAGGAAGAGGATAGAGATGAAATCAGCCCTGCAGAAGTGTCACTGCCTCCTTGAGGTCTCAGTGATCAGCTAATGGTTGAGTGATTCCTGATGAGCCTGCAGATAATTCAAAGATCCATTGGAAACCATATGGTTTGAGCTTTTGCTTATTCTAATACATTTCAGTCTTCACTGTACAGTAAATACACAACTAGCAGATGGCAGGGAAGGAGAATCTGCTCACCAAGTTGAGATGATCATTTCTACATGAACATGCCCTTGCATGTGCTGGGGTGGCTCTGGGCTTTATTGCCAGCCCTTGGCGAGGGCGGTCCTGGGTGGCTGCTACGCCTCCTGCCATGCCATGCCTGCTCCATGTTCCTCCTCTGCCTCTTCCTGCTGGGGCAGCTCCTTTCCACTGCAGGCCCTCTCCTGCCCTTTCCAAGCCATGTCCTCATGACTCCCACGATGAGGAGGAAGAGGATATTGGATGCTCTTCTGATCAGTAAAAAGCACCTCTCTTTTCGGTGCAGGGAAAGCTGCAGCCATTGTCTAATCAGAAATGCAGCAACAAAGCCATTGTTCCTTGGGTCTTACCTTTTACAGTACTTATCTCCTTTTAACATAGCTCTTCCACTCCCCTGTTATCAGAGGAAAATCTCTACTCAACGCATTTCAGTTTATGTGGATTTTTATACACAAGCTTTTGATGTTACTTAATGTTATTCATGATATACTCCTCCTAAAAGAAGCCACTGGGAACTTATTACCTCCCTTTTCTTTATTGTTTGTTTTCTTGGATGAGACTGAGATGAAATTCCTTCTCTGATCATCTGAAGCCCAGCTAGGGCTCAGCATCACTTATTTAGGGATTTCTAAATGATTTAGCCCACCAGCTGATGGACAAAAGCCTTTTGCCTCAGGCTTCCAAACCATCTCCACAACCTATGTTCTGCTCTTGACTCCTAATTACACAGCTAATTGCAGTGCCTGGTGCTGCATGAAGTGTGGCCAGGGAGAGCTGCCACCTGCTCCTAGGGAAGGTCACTGATCACCAGACTCACGGAGGTTGAGGGCTGTTTGTGTGCAGATAGAGACCCTGCTGGGGTTAGAAGCAGAGGGAGTACTGCCCTGCTGCACCCGTGGGCATCCTGGTGAATAAAAAGCATTGTGCTGCTGACAGTCATCATCCTTTTAATTCACAAGCCCATGGGAGCTGACAGGCAAATCGTAAGTGTCACAAGGCACTCCTGACAAGGTTTTTTATTCTGGGAGTGGAGAGGAGTGAAACACTGTCTTGGCATTCAGCAGAATCCTTCAGAGCAGACTGACATGCCAGTGACGAGTGTCTATCAAGTATTTGCCCACAAAGGGACTGGTGCAGCCTAAGCTGCTCTGTTAAAAAGAAAACTAATACCAAGGGAGCAGGGTTTGCACTTCAAATCAGGTTGCACACCTTTTCCTGCTAAAAGGCAGGAAGAATGAATTCATAAAAGCCGTCTTCCTGAAAATCTGTCCCACAACATTCAGTAGAGTAGGTCCAACTACTACGCAGTGTCTCAAACCCACTGCAGTGGCACATGACATCTATGCCAGCTGTGGATGTGCTATTCTATTTGCACTCCCTGAAGTCACTGTACTGGGTCAGCTTGGCTGGTTGATCTGATACAGCCTAGCCCAGGTCCATCTCATTCAGTTTGGAGAGGATGGGGCAGGTGGCCATCGAGTGTCTCTGTATCCTCTGGGTTAGGAAGAGCTGTGTGCCAGGGAAGTGGATGAGCCAGGGGAAGGGACTGGGCATGTGAGATGGGACTAGCTGTGGGTGGCAAGAGGCTCAAGTGCCCTGGATTAAACAACTGCTTCCAGCACAGCTGTTTACAGTGGCTACGTCGCTTAGCATCAAAACCAGTACATCTCAACAAGAGAACAGAGGTTGTTCACATTTCAATCAAAAACCAATTAAACTCTTTATTGTATTGCACCCAGTGCTGTGCTAGTCTGGCACCTAAATTCTGTACCAGTAATCTTCAGGAAGAGGTTGAAAATCCTGGTGTGTTTGAGCTACCAGGACTCCATGTACAAAGAAGCAAAGCTTTGCCTTTACCCTACTGCTCAGGGCACATGGAGCTTACCCAAGTCGTTCTTTCCCCAGCTAGCACTTCAGACTTCATTCACTCAGTGCTAGCACTAGGACAATGTCTCCACTTGAGAAAATCAGCATCAATCATTGTGGTTGCCCCTGGGAAAACCATGTGGTTGAAGTTGATGGAGGACTGGAGAACATCCGGATAGTAAATTACAAGGTTCTCCAGGGAGCTGAGCAGTTTCTCCACCTGAACAGCCTGCCATAATGGGCTCTTGTTTTGCTAATATTCACTCCCTGGTGCTTTAC
Source organism: Anser anser (assembly GCF_964211835.1). Lineage (NCBI taxonomy): Eukaryota > Metazoa > Chordata > Aves > Anseriformes > Anatidae > Anser > Anser anser. Next base: position 48,327,759 of record NC_139725.1, on the reverse strand, counting down.
AGGCTGTTTCCTGAGTGAGACTAAAGATGGAGCTATAGCATTCACCCCCAAAGTGGGTGAATGTAGGTGAATATGGGAGGGAAGCCCGCTGTTCTCTCCTCTGCACTAGTGCCCCTGCCTGCCACTCAGCATGGAGTTTGCTAGCAAAGATAAAAAGAGGGAGGAGGGAGTGCTGTGCAAGCTGAAGCCATCTTCCCCATGGGCAGAAGGTTGCTCACCTACTCAGCAGCTTACCTCAGCATCATGATCAATCCAAATCCTTGAAATAAGCTTGGTAAGACCCAAGTAGTTAGCAATGGTGTGCAGGCTCCAGAAGTTGACTTCAAGGAAATAAATACTGCAGAACACTACTGAGAAGTTAGTTGTCTATATGAGGAACCTGGAGAATTTTAAAAACATGCTTTAGCTCTCCATACCAAGTACGAATACTGTTGTGCTTGGACCAGATGGATTTGTGTCTTACTAAACTCCCTGTTAATTGTGATCACGTTTTACATGTGTACCATGAGATACAGAGGTAGGAGTGGAACACGTACCAAACTCTCCTCCTCCTTCTCCTGATTGCTACTTCTCCTTCACCTCTGTGTTCAGACCACCAGACAGCACAGTTCCAAGTCTTCCCTTTCCAACTAAGACCTCCTCACTGATTATTGTTATTAGCAAAGCACCTTGACTATGCTTTTTTCCTCCTTGCTGCAAAGGTCACCAGTGTTAATAATTGAAGCAATCATTTATATTACTACTTATCATCCAGATGGCTCAAGGCAACAGTGTAAAACATAATAGTAAACATTTTAAAATAAATGAGCTCCCTGATAGATTTAACAAAGAAAGATTTTGACTCTGATGCCAAAAATAGCAAGAGCTGGAACTTTGGAAAGTAACCCAGGGATGGTGAACCTTCTAGTGCTAAATATAAATATACGGCAGCGGAAGAAGCAGTTTCAGGGTAGATAGACATCCCTGTGGCGGCTTCATAACAGATAGTACAGTCAAAATAGGACCTGACCTAGAAAATGAGGGTGAGGGGGCTGCTACAGAGTAAGAGGACTATATACACCAACTGGTTGGTGCTAAGAAGGAGAACATCTTTGGCCCTGGAAATCTTCACTCTGCTTGGCTTGCAAAGCTGTCCACACAGTACACACAGCTGCGTTATTCCCTGCTTTTGTTACCTGTGCTTCAAGATGAGAGCTGCAGAATGCACAAGCCAGCTGCCACATACTTGCAGATGTCTGTATAGACGTGCTCAGGCAGGGCTAAATTTCCATGGGTCTTGCACAAGCTTGTTATGAAGCCATGCTCCCTTATTCACTTTTATAATGACCTACCCAATCTATTTTAATACCTACATACGTACATATATATATTTATTTTCCTTCAGTCAAAATTCTGTCATGGTTAGATACAGCTTGTTCCTTGGGAACTGAAACAAATGATGAGAGTAGTTAAATACGCTGTTCTGTGGAAATTGTCTTGCCTGTGAGAAGCTCTCTCTATTTGTGAACTCATTTGAAGACAGATAATATAAAAACAATAAAATGCACTTGAAATTTCAACTTCTATTACAGGAATATCATGAATATCTAAAACTGATGGTTATTTTGATACGAATCCAGTCTGGAAAGCCTGTGGTGGCAGAATGGCAATTCTCAGAGCTGCTCATTAAGCATGTCACTGGGTAAATCTGGGCGCAAATCCTTGCCTTGCTGCAACTTTCTTTGCTTTGCCTTTTTATGCTTCTGATTTCCATCAGGGTGGAGTGAGATGGTATACGAGCATAAAAATAGCCAAAAGGTAAGGAAAGTAAGGAGGAAGATTCATTTTGAGTTTGAGACATCTATGATTAGAAGCCTTCATTTAGGTGAGCGCTTAGGCACCAGCTCACATCCATGCTATGGATGATTCCTGAGGTGAGAAGTCAGTAGGTACCTACTTATATCTCCGTGACCTGAATTGCCTCATTGCTTGTGCTGACTAGGTGTCCACTGGCCATGACAGGATCTTATTATGCTTAGTACTTCAGGAGTCACGGAAGGCTAGGTGTCCTTATCAGGACTCACTGCCTGAAACACAACATCCAGGGAGGTTGTCTCATTAGGCGGCCCCTCACTGGCTGTGGCAAAGCTTTGCCCCAGGCAGCTCCTCCACACGCTCTTCGAAGCTGGGATGTGCCGCCAAGCCCTTGGTCACCAAGGGATGGCCGTGGTAGGCCTGAGCACACCTTTCTGTCACCACTAGGCTGCTCACATGTGCAGATGGAGACTTGCTGCACTTGCGTAGGGCTGAGAAGGGTAAGGCCTAGCTACGCTTCCTCCACAGCCCACGCACCTCCCATCTCGGCTGTAAGCACACCGCAATGGCACTTCCTCTGAGGCACACAGGAGAAGACCTTTGTTCACTCACACAGCATTTAGCTCTGCCAGCACTGGCTGCCCTCCTTTCATCCTCTGCAAAATTGCATGGGGCTGACTGCTGGTGCAGGGGAAGGAAAGAGCTCAAGAGCAGGGTTAACTCATTGCTTTATTTATTTATTTATTTTATTTTATTTTATTTTACTTTTTTGTGGCTGAGTGGTGTGGAGTGTAAAGGGCACACATTAACTATAAGTCTGTGAAATGTCTGTGGTGGGAAGGTTACCTTGTATGTGGGTTAGCGTGCCACAGGACATAAATGGGGAGGGATAAAGTTGGTAAGGGTGTGAGACACTTGTAACCAGATAAAGTATATCTGAGAAGAAGTTACAGTACAACAGGCTTGAAGAGAAGGTGTAGGTGGCTTTGATTGAGTGTGTATATTTTCTGGAGGGGGTGGTGATTTCATAACTGTGTTCTGCAATGACCCATGTACTAGAGATTAAAAATCATGAAGGACTGAGCCCCAGTGCTGTAGGCAGAGAAAAAAGGTCAGTCTCTTTGAAATGGTAAATACTGGCATGTTTATGCTTGATCATGTTTTGAAAATTGAGGTAATGTTATAACTGGAGTCTAGACAGAGCTATTGGCTGAATTGCAGTCACTCCCAATATACTAAATGGGCTCTTCAAAACAAGATGAATATTTGAATTTGGGAGAGAAAAATCACATCTAATTTTGTATGTTTCAAAATACAGTTAGGAATGTAGATACCTTTAAGGAAAACAGTGAATGCACAGATTGCTAAGCACTCTTTATCTCCACATTTTTCAAATAAGTGGAATTTTTGCACCAATAGAAAAGATTTTTTTTTTTTCCTCTTCTGAAATATAGAAATTCACAGAAACCACCGGTTATTTGGAATAAACTTATTTCAGACTACTCCCAGAGGAGCCAGAAACACAATTTGGGGAAACTCATGTGACTTAAGTGGAGATAGATTTTGGCTGCTTTGCATGTCATTAGAAGTAGGTACAGCTGTATTGTATAAAAAACAAACAAACAACAACAACAACCTCCTCCCGAGAGAATTGTGGAACCATTAGGGAGGAAATCTTAGTACTGAAACAATCTTTCTTAAAAATTCAGTCAAGAGCAGATGAATTATACTTGAATAAGATGATTACAAGCAAGGAAATGCAATGTGTATTTGTTTTTAGTTTAAACCAATTAAGAAAGAAACACACACACAAAAAAACCTTTCTGTGCTTGAAGTTAGCTATAAATAACACCCATTTTCTTCAGATTACTTGTCGAAAGGAATTTATGGGCCTATTGTTTCAGATGGACACTTGTAGCTGTGGCATTCAGTTTGGTTTATTTTTGTTTGTTTGTTTTGTCTCTTGATTACTAAATACCTTCTTTAAGGGATCTTGATTTGTTTTTCCCAGTCTCCAGATGGTTCTTAACTCACTTCCAAACATCTGTTTGTCAAGGGTGAAATGCTTGCACTGATCCCAGATATGAACTGGACAAAAATGAAAGGAACCAATGCCCATTTCCTCCCCAAGGTGTCCCTGTCTGTTTAGGATGGAAGGTATCTGATCTATACCAAGCTGGGTCTATGCTTGGAAACAAATTTCATAAGTTTTGAGAACTGTAAATCTATGTCATGATGAGGGAAAAGCAAATAAATATACCCAAGTCTTCTCATAAGAACTTGTTCATAATAGATCTGAAGTCTCCTGGAATTACTGTTTTTCTTCATGTTTTGATGTTAAGTCATGCCAATGCAAGGATGTCTTTGCCTTTGTCATTTATCATTTACCAAACTAGGATTTGGTAATTAAAAGAAAAAATTACTGAGATCTACCAAATGTCTTTGATATTTCCCAAGCCTCAACATTGTCACGGAGAATCTGAAGAATAAGGCTGTTCTATGTTTTATTAATATGTAAAGTCTTGCAGTATTTGTCTCTCCCTTGCTTTGCATTTTATCTTCTGCTGCCAAGGCTGGCTCAGTTGGAGGGTGGAGGGAGGAAGCCCTTCCACATTGCTCTCAAACCTTAAGAGGTTAAAAATTCAAGAAGCAGGGAACTAGGTACCCTCCCGGGCCTGTTGATATGGAATCATTTTTAATTTACATTGTCATGCCTTACATTTGCCTGAGAGACTTTCTGCAGCAAGTTCAGCCTCATTATTCTCTGGAATGGAGAATTAACAAGGTAGAAATGAAGATGAAGTTTATTCAGCCTCAGTGTCAACTATGGAGTCTCAATAGTGCGTATAAACTGCTGGCCCCCTGAAACCAAAGCACATGAAAAATTGCACTGAAGGCACAGTAAAAACACGTGACTAACCACTACAGTTGTTAGCCGAAGGTGAAGGGAGAGGAAGGATTGACTCATGCTAGGCTTGCTGGCAACGTTTCTTGAGAGGAAGAATACAGCTAATGCGAGATGCCCACAGTGCTTCCACTTTGGAGGGAATACTGACCTTATGGAAACCCAATTACTATCACTTTTTCTCATGAAGCCCTGAAATCCATTTCCCTAGAATGAAAAACTACATCCCAATAGCCTTTGGCTTTCCAGAGCCATATGGATGGAATTTTCACAAAAGAGATTCTTAGACCTAGAGATAGATTTCTTAAAAAGCAAACAATCAACAAACAAACAAACAAAAACATTCTTAGTAGACTAAGAATGAGAAATTTGGTTGTGGTTACATGATTTATGTAGAGCAATGCTGGTCAGTGGAAGAATGAAATACAACAGGGAGGTTGTTGCCACAAAAGGAGGACCAAATTCCTGTACAAGCAGAATTAGATGGAGTTCCAACTGGAGAACAATGTAAAATGCCAGTTCATGCACTTAGTGCACCAAGAACAATTTTTGCTGTAAACTGTGGACTTGTCAATTAGAAGAATAGGAGAAAAGTCTGTGTGGATGGCTTGACTGGACAATGCTAGAGAAATGTTCATCTGGTTCATCTTTGAAAAGGCACTTTAGCTGATGTTAACCTGCTTTTACCATTCAGTAAACTTTGATTTAGAATATTGCATATTGCTGTCAAAAAAAAAAAAAAACTGTTTTAAATTAGAATAGATGCAGAGAAGTACACTAGGATGATTTGGGGAATATGATATTTGAAGCAAACCTTGATTTGTTTAGCCTAATTAGACAGAGGGAGGGTTAGAATGAGTTGTCATAAGTATATTTCAGGGACATGAAGAAGTAAACGTCATGGAAAGAGAATAATTGTTTAACAAGACAAAAAAAAAATTAAGTTGCGCTGCCATAGGAGATTTAATTTGACTGTGGTGAAAAAATATATGAAGAAAGTTATTGCCTAGTGTCTGTTACTTTGTGTGAACTTCTCCCAGAGTAGGTCTTTCTGACCTGAGAACCATTCATGTGCTTAGTATCTCTTGGTTCATAGGGACTTCTGGATACAGCTTGGCTTATAATAACAACAACTTAATTAGAGACTTGTAACATCATCTGTGGCTTTGATGTCTCCTTATCATTTCCTGTGGCATAATGTAGCTATGACTTTTTTATTTTATTTATTTATTTACCACAGGTCTTAATTTTCTTGGAGGTATTAGGAAGGGGCTGGCACTATGTGGTGAAAAATGTAGTAGACTTCCCCTTGACTCTCCTCAAGTAGAGATTTGTGTAGCACATGGTTGCCCAAGAGGATGTCAGTATGGGTGTGATTCATAGTACTGTGCTTTCAGTAAAACTGATGTATAAACCAGATCTGAGGAGCCCCTGGGGAAGTGGGCAGAAAATATTTTCCTTGACAGAAGCAGCCTACTCCTGCCCATCCTTTTTCCAAACTACTCTTCAGACCCAAACAGGGGTTGAGCTGCCTAGTAGGAATAGATATATGCAGAATTAACACTTCTTATCTATATAATAAATTACAATAAAGAAAATTTATGGTACTTTTGTGGATTAATGTGTCCAAAATCAGGCCTTGGTATCACTTCCTCCCGGGTTCATCAAATGACAGCATAGCATAAGTGACAGCAATTAACAACAATTTTCACCAAATTCTGATTAAAAAAATCATGTTGAAAGATCACAGTTAAAAAACAAACGAACAGAAAACCACTCCTCAAGGCTTTCCTGAATGGTTATTAATTTCTGTATTTACTTTGATGAGAATGTATTCTGCTTTTAATAATGAAAAAGGAGATTTTGGAGGGAATTAATTATTTTGCAGAGATGATGATTCATCAGTCCATCTAAGCTGGTAATTATTTCCCAGGAAGTGGATCCATAGTACTTAAACAGTAGTCATATAAAATTTAAATGAAAATGACTTTGGGAAATCTAATTCAACATGAGTGACTGTAGGAATATGCTACCCTTAGGTCAAGTCCAGCTGAACTGCATTCTAAAGATTCATTTGAAAAGTCCTGTTACAAGCACGTGTTTGTGGCATACCTGCAAAGCCATATATTTATTATTATGTGTTATTATAATATTTTCATAAATTTACAAGCTTACAGCAAGCAGGTACAGCCAGCTGTGGTGTGATGTAAGAGCTCACATACAGGTTACGCTTGTTTAACTCAGCCAACAGGAACTGCCCTGTAGAGGCACTCCTACAATGATCTTTCTTGCTCATAATCCTCTGTGCCATTCATGGTGTTTTAGCTGTATCAAAAGCACCATAATAAAATTGCCTCTGAATTTTGTGTAGTTTCTGTGGGTAATTTTGTTTTTTGTTTTTTTGTTTTGTTTTGTTCCAGGAAATCTATTTTGCTTGCTTTTGAAAGGAATGTTTCTAGAAGCGGGATGCTGATTCTTTCTCACTTCTTGGAAAAGTTTGTTCTCTTGCTCATACAGTTTCTTTTTTTTTTTTTTTTCCCTCAAAAAAGTAGTGGGGATCATACCCCACTACTCTTTACATAAACTCCTCTCTTTTCCCCCCTCCTTCTTATGATGTTATGCTGTTCACTACCCAGATGAAATGGCTTGTGTCTCCCCTCCCGTGGAACAGGGGGATATCATTGCAGAATGGAGAAGAAAGATTAATCCCAGCTCAGCTCTGGAGAGCCAGTGTGCCAACACAAGGTTAATTTTAAAGGGTACGATGGCAACTATAGATAATTTCGCCTGAACAGGAAGCAGAGAATGAGAGAGCCAAAAACTACCACAAAGGGTAGTGAAATACCCTCTAATATTGACTTTCTGAGTTCATAAATTGCTTTTATTTCTGTGAGCAGGGTCTGTTGTTTCCTTTCCTAAGAGTTTTGGCATGTAATTGCAGGGAAGGATACAACTTCAACTGGACTGGGCTGTACAGCATTGGAACAGGCTGCCTGGGGAAGTAGTTGAGTCAGCATCCCTGGAGGTCTTAAAAAAAAAAACGTGTAGATATAATGCTTAAGGACATGAGATGTAGTGCTTAGGAACATGGTTTAATGGTGAATTTAGCAGTGCTAGATTAAAGGTTGGACTAGATGATCTCAGAGGTCTTTTCCAACCTAAACGATTCTGTGATTACTTGCTGACTTTCTGTCATGAAGGTCCAAAATTAAACATACATATAGCAGGAAAAGTTGTTCAAATCGGTCTGAAAAATCAGAGGCTGTTTAATGAGTCCTGATAATTTTTAGTTTTCTACAAACAATTTCAGACACATCTAAGTCAACATCTAAAGAGGCTAAAAAATCACCCTTAATGTCGATAAAGAATGTTACTGACTTATGGCAAATATTTTAAAAACCTGTGAAATTAAAGGGTAAATATGGTGTGAACATGTTGCATTTTTCCACAGCTCAGGTCTTCTGTTGAAAAATTCGGATGGTCAAAGTTTAAACAGTCTTCTGTGAGCTGCATTCTTCATCTGTATTGGAAGTAGAAACTGAGAATTCTCACTCTCTCCTGTACACTGGAAATATAAGACTTTCCACTCTTCAAAGCGCAGTACTTATTGGGTTGCCTGATTCTGTGTGCCCATATATATTGATCTTAAAATGTGTATGTCTTACAATTTTTGTGAACATGATTAGATATGAATTTATTTAAGCTACGTTCTCATCTGATGTTGATCACAAAAGAAGTCAGCAGTTTTCAGCTCAGAGCTCTGAGTTTTTCTGAACAAAAAGAAGGACAGGAACAATGTCAGAAATGCAGAAAGTATTAAAGATAAATGTCAGTGTAATAGTCCTGAATATCTGCTGGCAGGCAACAGTGACTTTAATGGAACATTGATATAAAGGAAGGTTATGAAGTTTCTTGCCTGATTTTTCTTTTCTCCTAGACAGAAGCAGCAGATGAAAAATGAAGTTTCTCAGCTGTATTAACCATTGGTCTTTGTGCATAGTGGAGATGTATTTTACCAGGCTGTTTCAGTTGTAGTCCTAAATCAACTTTGTTCTGTTGATAAAAGCAAACCTAGAATCAGGTAAAACTAACAGCTTAAACCAGTGTGAAGTATGTATTTGAAAGCCCCTTTTTGATCTAATTTCTTTCTTAAAAGTAATTCGACTGTCAGATAAAAGAAGCAAGTAGTGGTCTATGGCAATAGCCGGCTCCTTGACAGATTCTTGAGCTGCATTCTCCATCTATCACTGAACAGTGATAGTTTGGCCACTGTTCTTTTCTCAGGAATCCCCTTTCTCTGCAGTACTTTGATAGAGCTTCAGGTTTCAAATGGATGAACTGGTTTGATAATAAATACTGTGGTGGTGCTTAGATTGTTCCTAAATTTTCTCTTTCTCTGAACAAAGGATTCCAGATTTGCAGACAGCAGGCTTTTCTGAAAACAGGCAGTGCTAGCTTTTTCCCCTGCTTTCTTTTCATGATGGTAACATTAGCTGAGATTGTACAGGAAGGAAGAAAATGTATCTTAAAATCTTTTTTTGATGTCTGCTTCCATGTGACAGCTTTCTTTGCTATGACCACTTATTCCAAGATGTTTTCTGGTTTCTTCAGATCAACACAATCTGCTGCATTAGCAATAAAATTTGCAGCAATGGCAGGAAACACAAGAGCAACTAGGTTTCAAAACAAGATGAACCTAGGCCATGCACTTTATAGCCCAGCAGTGATTGCAAATGTTCTGTGGTGCTGAAAGTATTTGAACCTCATTTTTTATTAGTACCATTTTTATATTGGGTCTTCTCTGTGTTTCACTTTTCAGTGAAGGCTTCGGACACTTTCTCCTATGTTTCACCTTCCCTGACTTGTTAAGGCATCCTTTATCTAACCCTGTCAAAACACTGGTGTTTCAGCAGACCATGTTATTGATGTGATAGACATGTAAATCATGGCTATTTGCTACCTCACCCTTCAAAGCTCTGCCTGGAGAGCACTGGGGAATCCTGTTTTGATAGGTTTGCTTTCATTTTGAGTGCATGCAAATATTCCTGCAAGGGCAAAGTTGCAGAGAATTTGGATATGTAGACAGCACATTTAGAGACATTTAGGTTTGCTGTCTTTCTGCAGTGATGTACAAACCTCAAAATTCATACAAAAAAAAATGGATACACACTGTGTGAATCGACAATATTTTTGGGAAAAGTAAGCATTGTTTTATTAGGCCTGTTGTATTTCTTTGAAGGATTTCATTCTGTGACAGTTAGAAGGAAATGAAGAAATGAAGAAAAGAGGAGGAGAATATTCCAAAACATCTAAATCTAGCATAGGTAAGGAGTAAAAAAAAAAAGAAAAAGGCAAGAAGATTTCAGTCTCATTTCGTATTGAGATAATTTATGAAATCCAATACATTCCTTATTGTTTATAATACTTTCTAAATACCTGTCTCTAACCTGTAACTTACTACTCATGCTTGTAACATGCTTATAAGATATCTTGTAATTAATACTTGTGAACTGAACTGTGTTATAAAATGTAACTAAGATTTAGAAATACAATCTGACATGGGCAGACTCTTAAACACAGACTGAACACCAAAAAAATAAACATATTAGTGAAATTTGTATGAGAAGTAGGAAGTGCCCACAATCTCACTCTTCTGGCTATGCAAGGTATGTGGAGCTCTTCTGCTCTGACTGGCTATGAATTACAGCAATACTCAACCATGATTTTAATGAGTATTCTGCATTTGTAACAGGACATAAAGTTTATATTTCATTGTCTGGTGAGATCTTTCCTCTTCAGTACCAAAGTAGTTTTGTATTGACAGGGTGTATCTCCTTTTTCAGTAAGCTGGTGCCTGATTTACTGTTGGAGAACACACGTGGTGTTCGAAGTAGGAAAGCAGCTATGTGTGAAAGTCTTTCAAAAGTACTTACAGATCAGTACATTGCTGAACAGAGGGTTTTTTTTCATGTTTGCAAATTTTAAATGTAAGCATATGTTCTTAATATTTTGCAGAATTAAATACTTCAGCAACTTTTTTCCAGAACATAAAAAAATGCTTACCTATATCATATGCTCCTCTGCCCTTACAGAGTCTGACAGCAGCTCCTATAGATGTAGCAAAACATCTGAAGATAAACACTGATTTTCTAACAGGATATCCTGCAAATTGTATAGCTATTTCCATGAAGCTATTCTTCCGTGTAAAAAAAACTTAACAAATGATCTTCATTTCTCTGCTCATAATAAATGGGTGGATTTAACTCCAGAATTGATTCCCATGACTCCCCGCAGACCTAATTATCACATTCAAAATCTTCCAACAGGAACCATGTGAAATGGAATAAGTTTTTGTCTTACCAGCTTGCAGTATTGGGGCACTGCAGACAGAACTTTAAAAAACGTGTGATTAAGTTCATGATTTAAACATCATTTAATTGGTTTATACATCAAAATCCTCCTTAATGCCAGTTGATTGCAGAAGTATGCTAGATAAATTAAAACAAACAAAAAAACCCCAAAGGTATCTCATTATTGCAAATCATAGTTCCCTCAGGATCATATAAATGAGTTAATATACTACTGTAAGCTTCCAAATATATTTATTAGCAGTTTACTTTCAACATGTTCTTCAGCAAATGGTTTCTTTTACTAGCCAGCTGTTTAATTATGAATTCTCTGTGTGTCAGCAAATGACATCTTATGTCACTTAAAATGTTAATGGGTAGCACAGGACTGATACATCTGTTTAAATTGGCATGAATGTAAGAAAAATCCCATACTGTGCTGGTAGCTTCCTTCACACGACTGTTCCCACTTCTTCAGTGCAAACAAACTGTGTTAATTTAAAAGATTTGCTATTATAACATTCAACCTAGATGATTCATGGAATTGCAGCTCCAAAAACCTGTAATGCCAATGTAGAATGAAAGTAGTGTAGAATAAAAATAGCTTGAGTTCAGTACTCTGTGAACTCTAGATGGTGTTGGAAGCTGCAACTACACTGCCTTAGCAAACACTGCTTGGGCCTGGACTTGAGATTACAGGTGGTGCACAAGTGTTGTACCCACTGTTCGTTCTAGTGCTGTCTGTTTCACCCAACCTTACATTTCTCATCATGTCCCTTTCTTGGGACTTTCTCATGCCTCATTTGAATGTCTTGAATGAAGCTTCTTGCTGTCTGTCTCCCTCCAACAGAGCCGATAAAAAGGACCATCAGCCATGTGCACTCTGAGCTTATCTCCCTGCTGCACTGCAGCCGCTGCTGGGGACTGGGTACAGGCCCCCAGGGATGGAGGGGCCTATCTCAGGGGCCTGTGTGAACCAGAAGGCCCCATGATGAGAAAATCTCCTTGGGAGGCAATTTCTTTCACCCACCAGTGACTGCCTGAACTCTGAGTTCAGTCTCCAGGAAGCTGTGGATTTGGAGAAGGCCTATCAGCACCCACTGAAAGGACCCTCTTTTCCCCTCTAGCAGGCAGAAAGCTTCTGGATGTGGTAGGTCATATGCAGTGCCAGGAGCTGGTACCTGTCTTGTAGTTACAGCATTTCATGTGTCTGTCACAGTTGCCTCTGTTTTAGGTTTCCCACCAAAAAAAATATGAATCCAAAACAACTGGTAAGAGGGGTGACTGAATATTTTGTTTATAAATCAAGCTGCCTCTTTACTAGGTGAAAGTTTTACTACTTTATTCTGGTCTGAAGGCCGTGTGATGCCTTAAGTCATTATCATTAATGATTTTTTAATAAAAAATGATAGTTATCTTGTGTCTTCAACATCATGCAGTGGTGGCATCTCTTTTAGTGGAATGCTTGTTCGGCTTTCATTGCCTGTTCAAACTTGGTTTTCTTGCTTGTACTTTCATAGAGACAACTGGAATCATGTCAATGATGTTCTAAGGTGCAAAAATATATGACAAGTAATTGACTTTTTTTTTTATGTTTTACAGATGTAAACTATGAGTAGTAATGAGAATTCTTGTAACAGAAGAGGACATAATACTTATGGCCAACCTTGTACCACCTAATCCCCTGACACATGTAAACGTAATAATGATTTGAAGGACACACACAACAATGTGTGATGGGCTCCCCACTGCCTAAATTTAAAAAGATCTGTATTTTAAATAACATCTTCTTGCAGGTGGATTGAACACCTAATGAAAAACAACAATTCTTGGGCATGTAAACAAATCCTTTAAATTTAATTTTAAACAGGAGGGCAGCTTTCCTGACAAAGGAAACTGTAGAGGCAGTAAGAGAAGAAGGATGCCTTGGGGACTCTGTACCTTTTTTATATTGCTGTCCGAGGAAAGCAAAATGAGCAACAGAAGTCATGAATCTAAACTTGTTGCATGACTAAAGCAGCTGGGTCGTGACTAAAGCTGTTATGACACTCCACATACCAAACTGCCAACATTTAGTGGAAGGCTGAACTGTGTTCCTAACAAATATTAAAAGCACATATGTACAGTTGCCAAATAAGTCTGGCATGCAAAGTTCATTCTGTTTTATTCTAGCTGTTTTGTCCCCATTCTGCCCACTCATATCCCTTGTCATCAGTAATCAGTCTGGTGTCTAGACTGATGACAATTCTGCATGACTTCTGAGATAAAGAAATTCTGACGAGAAGGAAGCTTAACATGAGAAATTATTTGAGAATAAAAGTCCTTTGTGGAAATAGTCAGCCTGTACATGCCTGCTTCTGCCAGCTTGAAGGTGGTCACTTGAGTACCTGCTGAGTGCAAGGCATATGGAGATTTGGAAAATCTACCCAATAGAAACTGTGAGTCTTTGATCTACAAATGGTTGCAATGAAAAAGCAGTTTGTCCCTTGCTCACTTCATCAAACGTGAACTCTGGCTTCCAGAATTTTTATTTTTATTTTTATTTTTATTTATTTTTATTTTTATTTCTTTTTCCTCAATGGTAGTGTGAGGTGCTTTTGTCTTTCTGCATTTCTACGTGATACTTTACAGGTTTGGTACTCTCTTGATGTTTAGAGGCTGAACTGTGGACAGAATGGTTAAGATAAACAGTCCTAATGGCATGGTCTGTGAGACAGAGCAGTATTCTAATAGGAATTAACTTTAAGAGAATTAAAGATCATTGAGAAAAGTAAGCACACAGGAAATCCTTTTACTGGCAGCCACTTTACAACCAGATATAGGCAGGTATTCTGTGGACAGCAAGACCAAAACTGAGTCCAGTATTTTGAAATCATGAAGTAGACTTGCCTGAACTCAAAAGGCAGTGAACTGAAAGCCGTGTGTATTTTTGAGGCAGCGTTGCAAGGTGAGTTTAGCGCAGCAAACAAGTTTCACCTTCAGTTCTAAACAGAAGTGTCACACAACATTTGTGTTTAGACAAGATGTACCGGATCCAGGTAATGAAAGACCTGAAAGAAAGTCCACATGAATGTGTTGACTTTATGAATGAATTGTGCTGTGTGTTTCAAAGGTACATTAAACACAAACAGTATGTGACAGGCACATTAAGCTGCTCATGCGTGTTCTCACCACAGAAAACAAAGCACAACCAGTGGCTAAGTGATCCCATAGAAGCTTTTCTTTTGGGTATAGGTCTTTTTATTAAACCTCTTTTCTTGATGGAAAAGACTCGTAGAAAAAGAATTACTCTGAATAACTTCTGTTAACAAAGATTAGGCACTTGACTTTTTTTTTTTTTCTGTGCAGCTTTTTCCATTGTAGCTCTGATCCACTCTTCCCACTGTCATGTCCAAATCAATTTTGTACAGTCTTATAGCAAAAACATTGATATTGAAGAAACATTTTCCCTGCAGCCATTTTAAGACTGACTTACAGTGGTAACTAGTGAATGAGAATGTGGGAAGAGGCAGTGTAAGGGGATGACCAGCAGTGAAAATGATCTATCTATACACACCACATGACACCGAAAAGTTCCTGTACTTAATGGAGGGAATGGACTGAATAATAATGTGAGGAATTACACTTTTCTTATGTTCCTGAACTGTTGATTAACAGATTGCAGTCTTGGATCTATTAATGATTACCTTTGTGAGTTGTAACAAAACGATCAACTTCTCTGAAGCAAAAGAGCTAACTGTTTTGCCTAGAAGCTAGGAACTGGTTGCTTTGTCTCTACCAAAAGCTGTAAATACCTGCCTTTGCAGAACATGTTAGGAGCAACAAGCAGATTATGTGATAAAAACACCCTAAATCCTGTTCTGAGAGAACCTCAACTCTGGAGAAGAGCAAGGTCTCAGGAAGACACAGAGGACTGGTGCCAACCAAAGGCCTGCACCTGTCCCATGCTGGAAGCCTCGATTTGCATGGAAATGAGAGAGGATGGATGAATGGTGGAGTCAGGGCTGGTGTAACTGTGATTGGATATGTTTGCATACCGTTTTGTTGTAAATTGTAGTTAGGCTGCTGCAAATTTTTGTGGTGACCTCCCATTTCCCTAATGGAGGAGGTATCCTATGATCATGTTTTAACCTCAGTGAAACGTTTATACATCTACCCCAGGGTCCTGTTTCTTCTTTGGTCACAGAGCATCCCAAGTCAGTTGTGTGACAGAGCTTCTTTTCTGGGTAATTCTCAAGCTGCAGCTCATATGCAATGCAATAAATAAACAGCTGAGTCAGTGAGGTTAGTTGTGGAGTCATGGCCTATTCTTCCCATGGACACCTTCCATACGTAACATGAGAGTTATACTGTAACTTGCCACAGAGTGCAAGCAAAAGCAGCAACATATGAAGTATTTCACTTGAGAATACGTGGGCTGCCAGTATCTTTTCACAGGTTAGAAAATGCCATTAGAGGTCAAGAACGCAGCCTGTCCAAAGTCACCAAAAAGTCTCTTGTCAATAGTAAATATAGGTAAACCAGCAAATTAAAGCAGAATTGGATTACTTGATGCAAACACTTATATGTGATCTTCTCGCTTCTTTTTTTCTCATACTAACTACTGTAGAGAGGGAAAATGTCCTGCCTCAGTGATCACAAGAAAGTCATTATGGTAAACACAGCCATAGTGTGCACGATAAGTGAGCAGAAACGTGTGAAGGAGGGGGCCCAAATCCTCCTAGATGCTCAGTCACAAAGGCCCTTGAAATCAGAGCCACCATTTCTTTCAGATGGATGAATATTACTTCTCACCACCCTCACTTTTGGAGTCAATGGTGTCCAGCTGGATGACTCTGCCAGATCTGTAATTGCACAGGATGCTGGGAAATGTGGTTTCTCAACACCTTGCACTGACACACTGCACCCATTTTTAGATGGTTTGGGGTTAGGATGAACAGCCACATGACACATGTATGTGTGACAAAATGCAAGAGATACTCGGTGAAACAATCTTTGATTAAAAACAAGGCTCTCATAACTTAGTGCCACCTTATTCCTTGGGAATGGTGGGGCCCATTTGCCACCACAATTTTAACTTCAAGTTTAAAATCCTCAGATTTTATTTCCTCCCTGTGCTATGTGGTGATGACACGCAGGTAGTAGCACCTTCATCACAGTGAGACAACCAAGCACACTGTGCCTGCACAATAGCCTCCAGAGGGGATTCCGACAGGCCAAAAGGCTTTAGAGATACCCCTAGCTGGAAGTAACCTCCTACCAAGCCAAATGCTATAGTGTAGGCAGGTTATACTCTCACAATGGGCTTGTGTAATGCAAAATCATCTAGCACAAGCTTTTACTTAATTTTTAATCCATCGCCCTTGTATCATACTAAGGCATTTGTTTTGTGCTGTTTCAGTGGGGAAGCTGCTGATGTCTGACTCACTCTTTCCTGCAGCATGTAGGTGGTTTTTGGAGCTCCATCAAAGAGTGACCCATCCCAGTGCTGCTCACCATGCGAGCTGCCACTGAATCATAGCCACAGCACTGGAATACTGCTTAAAGCTGTGGCGTTGAGGCTATGAGCGCAGAAAAACAGAAGCAGTATGCGGTAGCTAAATGCACCTACTGTATTTCTCCTGCTTACTAATACTTCTGCTTTGTTTTTGCACATTGAAAATAAAAGATGGAATTCAACTGCTGCTAGAACTTGGGTCATTATGGCAGAGACGGACTAAAATGAAAACAGCTCCAGAGATGTGATTCACTGGCTGCAAAACCAAATAGCAGAGGGATCAAATCAATTGTAGAAGGTAAATGGAAGCTTTCTGTGTCCATCACTAAAAGTTAAAAGCATTGCAATAAGTAACATGGTTGTCATGGTGACTGGGTGTTTGTTTATGGTGAAATTCATCAGGCAAAGCTGAAATGTTTTTAATTTAAAGCTCAGATGACAGGGAATTGAGTAGTGCAAGCAAGAGCAGGTATATATTTTTCATAGATACATGCAAGTAATTATTTTTTCCTATGAAAATTCCCCTCACTACTCAGCATTTTTTCTGCCCTCTTCTTATCTTCATTCAAGTTCTGAATATGTTTGTCTTTAGACAATGCAAGGAGCCAGAAAAACAGGTTTGAAGGAAGGTGAAAATGAGCACTACTCATAAGCAGACTCCTGGCAGTGCATAGACAATAGGAACTCTTAAAACAATGTTCTAAAGAGAATAATCCTTAAATCTAAGTGCTGCACTATACGTTCTCTGGGGCTGGAACTTGCAAATACATAAGCAGTCAAATAATCTGCTGCATAACATTAGCTTAGCATTTTTTCTCCTGAAATTGTCAGATCGCTCAATTTTCTGGGCTCAATTTTCTGAGTCTGAAATTCAGGTTTCTTTGCCTAAAACCAGCACATCTTAAAAACAAAACAAAAAAAACCCACCGCAAAACCAACCAACAATAAAATAATCAACAACAACAAAACACCACCTCCACCACCAAAAAAACCCTAATGAAATATTCAATTTGCCCCTATTTAAATTAACGCCAAAATCCTGGTAAGGGAGGAAGTGTCTAGTAGACTATAAGATGTTTCGTGACATGATTACAGATAAGTTTCATGTAAATTACTCTTGTTAAGCTGTAATAGGTCCTTCTTTTGCAAGCATTTCTGTGAAACCATTGGGGGCCCAGCTGCCCCCCCTTGAATTTGATAGCAAATTCCCGTGATTTCAGTGCCTCTGGGCTCCATTGAAGACTAATAATCAACAGCATCCCCACCTACAGCCATGTAGTTCCAGATAGCATTTCATGTCCATGGCAAAATATCTAGCGGATTTTAACAGGAGATTTTCAGGAGGCCTGGAATACAAAGCTCAGTTGTTTAACAAATGGAAGGAGGAGGTTTGTAGAAAGCCTTAAGATCATCATAGACATTGCCTTCTCTCTCCATCTCTTTCTCTGTTTAAGGGTAATGAATTTGATAAACAGAGAGGAATATCTGAATGATTTGCATGCAATGACTGCTAGTTTACGGGGAGCTTTTTGTTGGCAGTAGTGGGGAAATCAAGTTTATTTTGCATTTAATTATATTTTTAGCAACATTTTGCTTTGCTTTATGTTTTTAAATGAGCTGGTAAAAGTTTAACTAGTAACAATCATTATAGATTAATAGTTATAAATCTCATTGAAATCTGTAGTAAGATGTATTAACTTTAGTAGGCATGAGATCAGGTTTTAATGGTACGTGACAACAGCTAAGAACCTTTTAAAGATATCATTTTACAATAAAAGAGGGAAAGTGTTTAAAGTTCCCATACAAGACAAAAAGATGTGGTTTTATGTTAAATTTGAAAAAGTTAGCAGGTGACTTTGTAAATTGATTTCATTTGTTATATAATCAGGTTTGCAGATTCTTATATAGATTACTAAACTAATAACTGTTTTCATGGCATTATTAGTAAAAACAGCATTAATATTTGCAAATTGCATAAAATGAAAATAAAGATAAGGGATGTGGGAAAGCACCGTAATGTACTGGGGTAAGAAGCAGTAAGAGTGATTCTGTCAAAAATGCCCAAATGCAGAAGTATCAACATTTTTAGCATTTTTTTTTTTTTTTTAATTTTAAGAGAGAAAATCCTTCACTTTCCTGGGTCCCCTTAGACATCTTTTTAGCAATGCATTTGCTTTCTGAAAGGAGAGCTGGGTGAAACATTTACCATGAAAGTAGCTTTTAGATGAAATTCCATCTTCCCACTTCATAATGCTTTTGTAAAATAGTATCAATTTCATGTTTATTGAATTTGAAAACACTCCTTAGGCATGGGTGAAACCGAATAGTGAAATTTCTAGTTTGATCTGAACAGATATATTAAATAAATGTAGCTCAAATTATGTTAATAGTTCTATATTTTTTTACAACTCCAAATGCATGCCTTTTAAAACACTTGAAAGTTCCTCATGGTCTCCGTTTTGCAAAGAACAGCACATGTGAAATGAAAAACTTGTAGGTTATATGCAAGTAGATTAAGTCTGGAATCACTGGAAAACCTCTGAGATGTCTTTTTTTTGGGGCGGTGGCGCCGAAGTCAATAGATCTGAGACCTAATTCTGTATCTACCGTTGGCTGCCTGTGGCGTGGGCAGCACAGATACAGGTAAACATGGCAAGCAGCACAGACGCTTGCTTTCTTACCCTGGCCTTACTCTTGAAGCAGGATAAATACTTACAGTAATGAAAAGTTCATTCTTTCACCAGAAATTTTCATCAGAAATATTTCAGCACATTTTCCACCTTGCAGTCAAGCAAGAGCGGTAGCACCATGCAGAAAAGAAATGGTCACTTAGACATAATTTTCTTCATATTTGGCTGGGCTTAAGGCTGTTATTTTGCGTTCACAGTTTAATTTCATTACGCAACTCAGACCTGAAACACTAGCCTGCAAGTTTCCACTGGAGTGTGTTAAAAGGGTATCTGATTTCCCATCTGTTTCAACTGCCTGCTTTATAGCTATTTAGATTGAAGCAAAGGAAATTAAGGATAGAGATTTTAGCACATTAGCAAGGAAAAAGCCAAAACACTAAATGTGCTGAGGCTCCTTTGCTGATGTGAAACCAGCCATGTCCCTGCTGGTTGGCAGAGGCTGGGGTCTGGAGTGCAGCTGCAAGTCACCTGCTCAGCCTGCAGCTCGGTGCAATTACCTACCCTGCTCAGCCGACACTAACACGTTGTGATGGAAGGGTCACAGGTGGAATGAGAGACCTTTTTTTTCCTAATCTAGGGTAAATTACCTTTCTAGTAACATATGGGTGCAACCTTCAGGGTGCCAGGCTTTAACCATGAAGGTTAGGTTATTCAGAAAGCAGAAAGTGCAAAAGCAATGATACATAATTCATTCAAATGAGCGCTTGCTTTATAAGAAAGAAGAATACTACACCTCTGTTGGATCCCAGCTGGATTCCTGGATACTCCTGAAAATTAGTCTTTTTATGCCTAAAGATAAACCTCAAGCCATACCCGTGGGAATTAAATGCAAATCCTGCTATGCAGAGAAATGAAGAAAATAGGTTGGAATTTCAACAACTGAAGAGATTTTTCTTTTAATAAATTCTGGTCTCTTCATAATTTTTGTTGTTGGTTTTCTGCTTCAGACCTAAACTTAGGATGAGTGTAGTTAAACTTGAGTGGATGTCTCCTGGTCATTCTTGAGAAAGGCAAATAAGACCCCTAAAAAGTGGTAACATATGCTCAAAATACAATTGTAAACTCTAAAAAGGCTTCTATTAGCACTAGATAGCCTTTGTTAAAAGCGTATTTTTTTTCTTGATGTGTTTTTGCCGTGTTAAGAAACGGTTCCTTAGCTTTTTCGTTCTGAAGAATACTAGTCTAGAAAGGTGTAATATTTCTCAGTAATTACAGAATCTCTCCAATATTATTAATGCATTTTTTCTGCCAGAATTAATACTTCGGTGAGTCCCATTTTCTTATTTATTGGACTATTATACAGTTTCGAATAATTCTTTCATAATATTAAAGGTGACAGCACAGGGAGTTTCATTATTTTGTGTGGTGTTTATCTGTACCTAGACAGTCCCATACCATCTGCCAGGATTACTTTTCCCTGTTTATGGATCAGAACGATTGTAGTGGTAATGAATAATTAGTTTCCATGATAAACCAGGAGGTGGATGACTCAAAAGACTAGTAATGCCTAGAAAACAAGACCCTGACTTCTAGTTCACTGGTTCAAATGCAGCTTGAGCCAGGATGGACCAGAAATCAGGGCCAATTAATTCTTGGGGTGCTTTATGGAAAAAACTTGGTCATATTATTATGGGTGTTGTGGCACCTTACGGGCAGAATGAGAGAAGAGCCAACAATCTACAGGAGCTTACCTAAATTGAACAGGATCAAAATCAAGTTAGAGTAGATAAAAATATCTGATAAGTATTATGTGTGCGTATCTCTGTCCATCATTTTTTGCCTCCTGTTGCTTAACTGAATGTATTAATAATTTGGGGCACAGGGCAATATTCAATTCACCATTAGAGAAATATATACCAAAATCTCCCACCGTGAATTATGCCATTTTACTGACTGGGAATAGATTTAGAACTTTTACTAGCTGTCTTAGTAGAAAAGTTGTGAATATAGTAGGATACAGAGAGAGGGCTCTCCTTTATAGTAAGTTAAAGTTGTCCCGAGGCTGTGCTTGTCCTGGGAGATGGCAAACTAGGTCAAAGTCCTAAAACATGACCCCCAAAATGCCTTTACGCTGAGCTCTCAACACTTACCGGGGTGGCAGAAAGAGAAGAGCTGTGAATACTGCTGGCTGGAGTTGCAGTATCACTGCAGGGGCAAAGCCCTGGGCTGGGCTAACACCTGTGCCTAGGTGGGAAGGTTTGCCTGACATTGTTGCACTTTAGGAATCAGATGTTGTGTACGGCTGTCTTTATCTCCTTTTCTTTTCTTTTTTCTTTTTTTTCTTTCCTCCCTTAAATAAAGTATCGCTAAGCCAACTGATTCATTTGTCAAAGAGAAAGTCAAAGCAGAAAATTGGAAATTGAGTTTTGTTTCCCCGGGTTTCTAAGCAGATGCTCCAGCTGGCATTTTGTTAGTGATCCCTCTAAATTTGAACCCAAGCCTTGTTGCTGTCAATCAGTTGTTGGCAGAAAGATTGCAATAATAGCATTAAACATCTAGCTCCATGGCAGTAATGTGCTGCATCAAGAAAAGGACTTCTCCTAGTGGCCGTGGAAAAATGTCCAGTATTTAAGTGTATCTCCTGGCACAGATGGGAACCAGGCTGAAAGTACATCTGCTGAGGACCATTAGCAAAGCAGCTGAAATTCAAACATAATAAAAGAGTCTGTGGGAAACCAGTCCTTGCAAATGGTTATGAAAATAATAACTATTTGTACACTTAATGCATAAGCTTTCATCTGCATGTCTCAAATGGTTTTATAAACACTCATGAATTAAGTTACAATGCACCCTTGTGAGATACTTTACACCCATTCTAATCCCATAATTAATCTATAAATAAAGGACTGCACAGGGAGCTGAAGTGATCTGGCAATAGGAGCACTGCAGGTTTATGAAGTATAGAATAAATGTAAGGCCTAATGGTCCCAGCTCTCTGCACCAACCATTCGCTCCTTGGGCTTCCAAGGGCATCAGCTAAGGGCTTGCCAGGTGGTTCAGCTGCCCTTCTCATTAAGGGTGGAAAGAAACAAGGGAAATCATTATAAATTTTTGTGCAACATTTACAGAGCATATTTCCATCAATTGATTGATGGATAGTTATGTGCATTCATTTTCCTGGTTACCTAAAGAGACGTCTCCTCACGCATGATAATCTTTCTCCTATTAAAATATAGAAAGAGATACCCCTCTGAAAATGTTTAAAAACTATATAAAGATTTGTGAGAATTATTATATATGTAATGACCATCAACATCAACAGGGAGTACGGGAAGAAAAGACTCAGGGATTTATGCTATATTCCTTTCTTCTTGAATTCACACTGGTTCCAATGGATTTCAGGTGTTGAATAGCTACAAAAAAGATGAATTATAGGATGTGTCTGTTTTAATCTAGCAAGCAGGACAAGTTCTTATTCTTTAGAAAAATTAACTCTAACTTTGAGTAAAAACAAAATCAACTGTCCTCTTGTAATCAAACTCTCTTTTCCCCTTATTTATTGCTGTATTTGTTAGGAAAAAAGTTCTATTTTCTGTTTTTGATTTTTGGTTCAAAGCTCTGGTTCCCTTAGAGGTGCTTTCCACATCCTTTCTGAATCTTTTTGTAGCAGAGACTTTGAAACCAGCTAAAATCCAGTTGGAGCAAATAACTGGTTTTGGTAAAAGAGAAGGAGAAAATGTTCTCTTTTCACTTTTAAAAAAAAATCAAACTTCAAAAGGAGATCTCTTTCATGTAAAAGAAAGTTTAAAAAATTGGCGATTTTAAAGTGAGAGAAACGTGCTTTGTCTGTAGTTTCCTTTGTTCCCTGTGCAGTTGTTGAAGGTTTTGTACTTTATTAGCTTACCTGCTGCAGTTCAGGGTTGCTGTCTCTCCAGAAAAGCTCTTTGAAAGGCAAGTCTGATTCTTCGTGCCCTTACGTTAGCCTTCAGACTCCTGCTGCTTCGCTGATTTCAGGACAGTATTCCTGACTGACATCCCTGTGGAAGGAGGAGTGGCTGGGAATGACAGCAGGGGATCAGAGGCATGGCCAGCACCTCCGAAGCCCTTACGACAGCCCTGCATCTCACTGGCAGCCTTTGCTTTCTGCTTCATTCTGCGCCTTGGTCCTTAACATATAGACCTTTCTTTAGGGTGTCACTTACGACAGCTAACACCAATTTCTGTATGAGAGGGACAAAGCCCAGCTTTCTGCACAAAGAGCTTTGGTTACCATGCATGGGGAGAGAGAAATTCTGACATGCACATTTACGTTTCACTGGCTTTCTCTCCCCTATAAAGGCAGGGATGATGTTAATCATCTTATTTCAAATTTTGTTTTTTCTTCAATTCCACTTCCAAAATATTTGCTGCTCCCACACACTTAAAAGACTTATCAAAGCTGTAGATGTGCATAAATCTGTTTTGCTTCTAGAAATGTGGAAAGACTTTGGGGGGAGATTGTCAAAAACATATACCAGATTTAGAGGCGCAAATTCATGGGCTTTTGAAGTGTATGTTCTTGTTTTAACCCCTTTTTACCTGTATGTTTGATGGTTTTATACAAGGCAGCACTTTTGTTCCAGTCTCTCCATAGCTTGGCAGGTTGACAACCGAGAGCTGTCAGTCAGCTCAGACGATGGCATTTATGGCAGACTTGGTTAGTGTTTGAAAGAGACCTGTCCCAGGTCTTTTACATACTGATGTTTTCCCATTCCTTTACTCATGCCACTTGACAGTTTCCTTGGTTCTCTCTTCTCCAGATGCAAGAGCCACTGTCATGGGTGCAAGGCTTAAAAAATAAGCTCTTAGTACATCATTTAATACAACAAGCAAAGTAAGCAGGACTTACTTGATAAGGTGTACCCTCACTACATGTTTAACTGGATGGAAAGGTTGGACTGGCCTCACCTCATTCTTTGAGTACCCCCAGTGCAGATCTCTCAGGCATCATGTCTCTGTACCCAGAATTAGAAACATAACATTAAAAAAAAAAAAAAAAGATTGAAAAATTCTTCTGGAAGCCGGGTCTTGGTGGAAGCTGGGTCTTGGTGGGAAGTTTTCTCAGGATCAGAGTGGCAGGAGCTGGGTGATCTGTGCTCCATGTCATCATGGTTTGCTCCACATCTGACTAGGATGGGGTTGCTGCTCTGGATCTCTTTTTTCTAACAGTTTCCCTGTTAGGGAAAGGACCTGGAGCACTAACAAGGTCCCAAATGTCAGCTGCTTTCTCCATCTGCTCTTGGAGTTGGGCCTGTAGATATTTTATTCAAGGACTGATGTTGTTCAAAGGGCTTGGGGAAATGTTTTGTGGTGTGGGAGAGTAAGGAATAGTTATCCATACTTAACTTACGGTTAGGCATAAGGTAATGTCAGTGGTATGGGGGTGGTTGGACCAGATGGTCTTGGAGGTCTTTTCCAACCTTAGTGATGCCATGGATTTTTCTGGGCCTCCCACTGTGCAGTGAAGTTTGTACGTCCTACATTTCTACTGTCCCAACATCTTTTTAGTTGACATGGAAAGGTTTTCAGATGTTTATGCGTCACAGAAAGCTGCTTTTCAAAGTAGAATTTTAAAGGGCCTTCAGGAATCCAAAATGGAGAAAACAAACAGAAAAAGGAGTGCGAAGAGCAAAGTGTACAATTAAGATGATTTTTGAGATGTCCTGGTACAGGGGGTGCTTGTGTTAAAATAAATTACCCAGGGTGAAAAAGAAAACAACATATTCTCAATTCATTGTAGGAACTGGACTTCCAAGGAAGAGAAGTAATTGAAATCAGACAGTATTAGCCTAAAGGAACAGAATAAATCACTAGCTGAAGGGAAATAAAATGACAAAAGGATGAGAGTGCTGGGGACTAGTCACTAGTACAGCTGAACTGATGACAATAACAAAAAGATAAAATCCATAACTGATCTACAGAGCCAATTTTTGTGGTCAAGAGAAATAAAACATACATGCTTGCTACTTCTATTTTGCTAGCAATTACTCACAATTGTGCAGAAATCATGGAGAACATACGTGGAAAGCCTCTTCTGATGTCAGTGGTGCTCCTTAGATTTAGGAACCTTTGTTACACACTTTCCTTAGGCAACATGTACACCTGCATAACCACTGATATTCTCCATATGTGCATTAATTTTATTCTGTTGAAGGTAGTGGCCATTTTGTAGCAGGTTCAGTTGTATTGTGCTCCCGACTTACATTGATACTTCGACCTGGGACTTTCTTTGTCATGGAAACTTGACTCCAGCCTTTCTGAGTGCTTCTAATCTAATGATTTCAGTTTTGATTGCAAAATGCCTTTTAGGATAAGAAACATGAAGTAACAGAAGGCAAACTTCTCCTCAAATATATGTCTTACTTATAGACTGCAGTATTTGAATGGAAATCTGTAAATCTAACATACCATAGCAGTTTCACAAAGGAAAAAAAATCTTTACATTTAAAGGGTATTATTTAGATGCAGAAAGGCTGACCTGACACAGTGCAGGGTATTCTACTAAAGGGTTTTCCTCTGATGTGTTTTAAACACAATGTCACCCAAAAGAAAAACTTAACCTTTTGTTTATTTCATAGGAGCCTGCATAAAACGTTTAGCATATGCTTTAAAATCCTTTACTGTGCAGATTCTCCTGAATCTCAGGTGAATATTCCATTTAATTCACAGCCAGCTATCTCACTGGGGAAACCAGCTCATCTACATTTTGGACCTCTGACTCCTGCTGTAACTATTCAATCTGTCTTCTGATTCTGTACGTGACATTTTCTGCCCTTTCATTCATTCCAAATAGGTATTCTCTTTAACCTTGTGGTACCAAAACATTTCATTGTATGCGAAAGTAATGGCATTTGGTAATTGGCAATGCACCAAGTGGTAAAGGGCACCTCCAGTAATTTACTTGAATGGTGTCTGTATGAAAGCTGAAATAATTTGATTCTTCCGCAAAGGGGTAAGAGCATACTAACAGTATCTTCCAAGCCATTAGTGTAGAGAGGCTGACAGCAGGCTGCCTTGTCTCTCTGCACTTTCCCTTGTACTGCTTTAGTTATAATTCATAATCAACACCTATTAGTAAGGACAATAAGTAGAAATGGTTTAAAAGAGTTTGGAAGTATTTTTTGTAGTTTTCCTGTTGGCTAGAGAATATGGTAACACTACTGTAACTCTAAATTTTATTACTTTATTACAAATAGTCAGGAGGTTTTAGGGTTATGACTTATTTTCTGTCTACATATTTGAAAGTTCAAAATGTTTCTTTTAATGAAATTGTAGTTTTCTGGCCAATCTTAAGTCTTATCTGTATCCACACACTGCACAGACAGAAAATGATGTACAAAAATTTTTTGTGGATATGAGAAGGAGTGTGCTCAAGCACCACATGGATTAAAAGGCAGTGTAAACCACTGGGTTGTGTACACAGCTGGGACTTGGAAATTAAAAAGCATATGATGCTTGAACAAAATTATTGAAATACATGATTTACCATGTGACTTTATGTGAATTGACTGGTTTGTCTTAGCTTCTCGTTCTTCAAAATGGGAATGATGAATTCATTTGATTGAATTCTGAGATGTTTAAATTTTTGTTCCATGCAAGGTGGGACGGCCTG
Organism: Anser anser; assembly: GCF_964211835.1. Lineage (NCBI taxonomy): Eukaryota > Metazoa > Chordata > Aves > Anseriformes > Anatidae > Anser > Anser anser. The sequence continues at coordinate 48,300,935 of NC_139725.1, read as the reverse complement.
AGACAGGGAGACTTGCAGCTGCTGTGACTGTCTTCTGTTGATATAGATACATAAAATTAATTTTGACCAAGTCTCTTGTTATTAAGTCAGTCCTGTTCACCTTTGCATGCATTATTATCTAACTATTATCAAAACATACACTAAGTATGTGTATTTGGTGAAGTTACAGGTCAGAAATATCTGCCTAAACAGAAATGGAAGGGAATAAGGAGAGAGGCACAGGTAAGTGACGTGACTTGCATAATAATCTGGCTGAGAACCCCCACCAGAAATAGAAGAGCTTTCTAGATATATATTTTGATCTGTGGCACTTTTTTTTGTCTACTGTTTCTCATTCAGAACAATTCTTACTCATTTGCATGTCATTATACACTTCTGATGGGGTTCTTAGTGACAAGAATTGCGTAAGTCTGTAGGTTCAGCAATAGTTCAGCTACACAGATAGATGTTTGTTCATTCAGAATGACATTAGTTTGGGTGACATGTGGCTTTGAGTGCACATTATTCATGCTTAATTATGGTGGAATAGATAAAGAATTGGAAGACACAGACACACCCGTGTTCCTGAATGAAGAGTCATTGTGTCATGCTTATACAGACTGAAGTGTCATCCAAGTGAATTAATTATAATAATCTGTTTTCCAATTCAATCTGGCAATTATTCCCTTTTCAGAATAGTTAGCTTTGGTCTTGTTTACAGATTTTGCACAAATTTTGCAACAGATCCATAACCATGTCACCAGCTCACTGCCTCTTCAAGGGAACAGGGAGACAGTGGTGCAGTGTGATGGTGATGGAAATGCTGAGCCTGGACAGGTGTCTCCACTCCCTCCAACTGCCTGAGAGCATCAGGGCAGGCCTCTCAGATCATATTTCTGGATGTGGATAAGGAATGAGGTTCCTAAATGACTCCATTTCTCAGTCTTTCTAGTCCTGAAGTCTTAATCTGTCTGTCTGTAGTGCCTAAATGCTACTTCATGGAAGCCATAGTTTAATTTTTTCCACACAGCATTCTGATCTGTTTGTGCTGGGGTCTATAAAAAAGAAAAAAAAAAGGAATGTATCTCACGTCTGCCAGTGTGGATGTATGGAGATAGCTACTTTTTTTTTTTCCTTAGACTGATGATTTTTTATTTTTTATTTTTTTAACTTGTAGCAGAGTTTTGGAATGCTTGCTTCTGTGTTTTCAAACTGCAGCTGAATTTCACACATGCTGCCAGGGTGACTTTATCCTCAGCTCCATTTGAATTGCACACTTTTCACTCATAATACTTTTTTGGCCTCCATATCACAACATTATGTCCCTTTGGATGTTTTTAATGTTAATATCAACTATATTTAGTTGCTACCATAAACCTAGATAAGGTAGGATATAACAATCATTAACATACTTTTCCATTAGCGGGATATCTTCAAACTAATCCCACAGATAATGAGTACTAAACCCTGAACTATTCAAGACAAATTCAGAGCATGAATATACAGGGTCTGGGTTTATATCTCATTACACCAAGTCTGAAATTGGCTCATATATTTCTTTAATGTCCAGCATAGTTAAACTAATGGTGGTCTTGCATCAAATGTTAGATGGATGTGTGGATATATGCGTACATGTATGAAATGTAATTATTTCTGTCAAAAGATACTTCATTTTTCAAGAAAACTGAAGAACTGCAGTTTTGTTTTGTTTTTTTTTTTAGTTTTTAGTTGAAATATTTTAGGTGTCTCATGGTTGTTCAATGAATGAATCCATCATGATAGCGCTGTCTCCAGGGAAACTTTGAAAGCTATTACCTAGAAACTCAATGAAGATCAATTATCTCCTACCACCTGCACACGTGCAATACATTTAAATAATAGTGACTGCATGTAATGGAAACATAGTGACAAAGAAGGTTTTTTTTTTCCTGCTTTGGTATATCAGTCATAGGAAGTGACTTGTTCTTTCTGTGTCCTATCTGATGAATTATGATATTGAATACCAGGAGAAATGTCATCTTGCTAGCATATGTCTCTTTGCTATAGGGTGAGAAAGTATCTTTACAAAAGGTAGATCTTGGTGCTTGTGCACCGTCAAGAACAATCTCAAAGCAAAAAAGTCTCCCGCTAGCCAAGGCTCCTGCTACTGAGCACTTTCTCTGATGGGTCGGCCAAAGCTGTCTTGGGTTTGCTTAATCAGCAAGTGCTGCTAATTGCCAGCAACAGCAAAGCCTGGGAAGATTCAGGGCCCTGCCTGCCACACAGTAAGGGGAGAAGAGTTTCTTTACAGGTGAGAGAGCTGCATAAACTGCTGCAGATGTGATTCCTGCAATGATTCCCGGACTTAATTATTATTGTTATTAATGATGATATAGTGCTTAGAGCCATTATTACAACTCTTAATAAATGCATGGCAAGCACATTTTTGAATTAAAAAGTCTAATGGATATTCATTACTAGAAAGCTGCATTACAAAAATATGGATTATGGTTGTTATATCAGTTAATTCTGCAGAATTTGTCTCATTTCTGGATTTTCTTGTAAATCTTAATTAGCCGCTGTGGAATTGTGCAAATAAGACGTTACAGGAAAAAAATATAAGCTTTTAAAGAAAATCTGTTAAATTGTTAGAATGACTTTGGTTACTTATGAAGACTAATAAATTAACTGATCTTTTACCATAGCCTTAGTGCAAAAGCATATTTTAACACTTGTTTTCAAAGCCAATTTCAGCCCAAGCTGTTTTTTATTTGCTTGGAAGCAAGGACCTAAGAATGTAGATTCTTACGGAGATGCCATCAATAGATATATGGCATCAATGCTGAGGGTCTGCCAATGTCCAACTCCTCTAAAGTTAGATGGGCAAACATCTGCAAAAATCATTTGCTTATGTGAAATGCAGCCTGGCTTTGCCACTTTCAGCACTGAAACATTATATAAACTAACTCAACATACAGTAAGTGGTTGCTTTGAAAGTTTTGGGGTGTTGATGGGAAAATCCCATCAATAATGAAGAGATCAGCAAAGTGACTGAAGAAATGTTCCTCCTCAACAGAACCAAAAAGTATTTGCTATATATAGTGTGTGTGTCTGGATACCAGCACACACCACTACTCATCCAGTGGAAACAGTCTAAGCCAAACCTTGATAGCTCAAGGGCAAGCAGCAGCTGCCAGCACTGCCAGACAAATGGAAACTCAGAGAAGCAAGAGGCCTGGAGACCCCTGTGCATTGATGCCTTAGTCCTTGGATGTTAGCCTATAATGTATGAGAAAAAAAACACCATGTAGTTTTAAAATAGTCTGTTTCTCCTTTTATCTCCTATTATGAATAGTCATAGTTACAGATCACTCACTGCATATACCCAGCCTCATGTTCTTTTTAGTTTTGTTTCTGGCCTTGGTGCTGGGTTACTGAATTTCTGCAGTAGTGGCAGTAGTAGCAATGTTGAAGGAGCAACAGGAATGAAAATTCTCCAAGGCACAAGCTGTTCTCCCCTTCACATGGCACAGAGCAGATAGCAGGCTCCTGTGCTAGCTCTGTTGCAGAGCCCTAGGTCCCACAGCTACTCGGGAAAATCTCTCCTTGCATTCAGGACAAGCAGCAAGGCTTCATGGACTCAAGGGCCAGCACAGACTACTCTGGTCATCTACTTAGCAGACTTGAACACAATATTCTCTGGGAAAAAAGGATTATAGATTTCTGAAGCTGTGTTTCATCCCTTTAGAGATTCCATGTGATGGTGCTGCTGTGTAGGGAACTCACCAATATTTAAACACCTTTGTCAAAAGCAAACACGGCCTCTTTCGGATGTGACTGTCAAACTGCACCTTCTAGTCACCTGGTCCTGCGATGCCTCCTTGCTGCTTGCTGTCACACACTTAATGCCCAAGAAAATGACCAACTTACTTCTCAACTTTCTTTTAGGGTAACCAAATGTACTGAGTTCCAGAATCCTTGTTATGTGCAGCACAGTTTTCTAGCACCTGGATAATTTTTGTGGAGCTCTGTACTCTGCAGTATTCAGACAGTGCAGCACAAAGCAATTCACTTCTTTTAAAAATTGACATGGAGTGAAGATTTCATCATATCAAATAAGCAGCAGAGAGATGCTTCTTTTCTATTATGGGATCATCTGTTCTTTGCTACTAATAAATTAAAATCTCTCTGCTCGCTGGTGAATCGCCAAAATGTCATAGCTGTTGAACATCCCATTTCTTTGTCCTTAGTGTTGCTCTTCAGATTTGCACTCTAGGAATTACTCTGTGAGTAATACTAACAAGAATTTGGATTGTAGCTCACGTATTGATTTCCAGTCAAACCAGGAGCAAATGCATTATTTCAGAGGTATGCCTTCTCTTGTGTTACTAACGCAGACTTAGACTTTAGCTCTTTTTGCCTGAAAGGTCAGTAATTTAGTAATGTCATCTAGTTGGCTCTTTTCTTATTGAATCATTAATATAACAAAGGACAGATATATCCAGGCTCATTATTATGGAATATATATTATTCCCATCTGTTAACAATAAGATATCAAGAGCCTAGAGAGGATGATTCATAATTCTGATGCAATGTCCTATGGATAACATGGAGCATGATGGCAGATGGAGGAAGATGGGTCTGAGCAGATGGATCTGGGTGCGGTTAATGTTGCACATACGGATGTACAGTGGGGCACAACACCAGGGCTAATTTCTTGCCAGAAGGAGCAGCATGCAAATTGGCATCTCCACAATCACCAGCAAATACCAAAATAATTCAGCTGAGGTGGCAGAAGTGCTCACAGCGCTGCGTATCCTGGCCCAAGCAGCAGCCATGCAGCTGCACAGAAGTGGCCCAAAGCTATTTTACTTTCAGAATAGTACGCCAGAGTGACAAACGACGCGAACTGTTCAGATATGAAACTGCTGACTATGTCTGGATTTATTTTGGATTGACTCACAGGGCTTCCCAGTGCCCACAGGTACTGGCCAAAAAAAGTCATTCTGAAGTCAGTGAGGTGATACACATGTTAGCAGCAGGATGTGGGGTACTGTATCTTGTCTGTAACAGTGATAAGTGCACCAATACCAGAATCTGTGCGAATGCAATGCTAAAGATTACAGTTAGGCACACAATACAGTGCTTTCAAACAACATAGCAATACTTGAGAAACTCCAGAAAGAAGCCTAACCAAATGAAACCATTAACACATTTTTGGAAAAGTAAATCACTCTCATTATTTTCTACTTGTACCAATACTAGTGTCACGAGTGCTACTCATTTCATGAAATAACATTTAGTCCAGACTTCACCAAAGTTAGTAGGAAACTGTCCTTGTAAGTCTGATGGGAGTTAGATTATGCCTTTTGTACACTGATATTGATTTCAGGAAGGAAGTCTGCTCCATGAAACAACAGCAAAAACTTTACAAGCTGAGACAAGATGATGAGAGAGAGAAATAAGTCACATATCTGATTACAGGCGTCATTAGTCACTTCTCTAGTCTTATTTCTGTTCATTTTCCAAATTGCAGTAGTATGTGAGTCTGGGTTTGAGAAGGGAATAATCCTGATGTACCCTTTGCAGAGGATTTCAGGAAAAATTCAGTTCTGGGTAAGGGTGTAAATTTCCAGTATGTTCACTTAACTGTGGCATTTCACTTAAGACTACAATTTATTTTATTTATTTATTTATTTAATTTTGCTTTATTTATTTTTAATATTTTTTGCTTTATGCAGATGGGAACTATCAGAGTTCATCAGCTGTATTTCAGTGAATAGTGGGGTTTGGTAGTACAAATATGTGACTGGTCATCTTGACAGTCTCCTGAAGCCATGTGAGGTTATTTCTTCACAACCACATCTACTTGTGTAGATGACTTGAGGAAAGATAAATATATTGGAAATATGCCAAAAATACATTTGCACGCAAAGTATGTCTGCAGAAACCAGTGTTGGGGCCCAAGGGTACACTATGACTCAAGACATGTTAAGTTTTGCATGGGGCTTGTGCAAGTTTAACAGCTCTCTTCCTAACATTCACAGAAAGACCTTGTATGTCCTGCTTTCCTCAGTGCAGGAAGTAAAAGCCCACTTCTGTGAGGTCTCAGAAGTGTTGTTGGGAGCCCAGGAGCTTCAGTTCCTGTTAGCCCCACGTTGTCTTGGATCCTGGTCTTCAAAGCTTCTGGATAAAGTATAAGAGGATTTTGAATACCTTGTAGGAGCTGGACAAACAAACTTCATCTGGGTGCTCAGACTCACCCAGAATCAGCTTGTCATGAAAAACAGCATTGTAAAATAGGTTAGATTTAATACTTTGCACACTGCCACCAGTAGTATAAGGTTCAAGAGAAGTTCTGAAAGCAAGGAGCAGATGCCATGGAACGGCATGTTGGTTGTATAGGTTGTATAGTCACATTTTGTACTTTCCTCCCTCTCCTTTCCCTTCAGGAGGATTTTTATAGCTATGTTTCCCGTTCTGTACCTTCTCCCTTTATGCCTACATGATGGTTCCAATAGCCTTAAGCTGAAAAAATCGGCTGTCTAGCAGTGTTGTCTATTTTAAGAAATCTAATGATTTACCTATAAACAGAAAGGCATATGTCTGCAAGGTTCATCATAGTAAACCTTGTGCTTCTAATAAAATATTGATTTCCACTCACCCAATAATTTATTTCTTCAATTGGCTTGATCAGGCACCCTGCTATTTTTTCACAAGATATAGCAATCATCAAGGGAGTTAAGGTCTTTTTAGAATACCAATGTGCCGTGTTTTTTTTTTTTTTTTAAAAGATAGTATAATCGAGTGCAGCTTTGAACAGAGTGGTATTACAGATAGATGAATCCCTGCAAGGCAAGCATGATTGCCATACCCAAGGGAAACACAATTTTACCTTAGCTGAATTCATTTATTGAATTGATGCATGCTATAGTTAAAGGTCATTATGTACAAATAATTTCTCATAGTCACAACTTTTTATGTGAATTCTCAAGTGTCATTGACAGAAAAATGAAAGATGCTGGAGAGAATAAGGTTCTCCTATTCTGTGCTGACATGGATATCTTCTTCAATATCCTCTTTATAATCATCTTCATGGTTTAGCACCTTAAATTAAATTTAGTACTTTTCCACAAATGGCTGATAACAAGAAAGAAATGCAATTATCTCAGGACAAAAATGTTATTTTTAGAGCTCTGTTTGTCTGCTTGGCATCAATTTTCTGTAATACTTGATATTAGCAGGACATATGTAACATATATATAATTGGACTACTCACTGCAACGTATCCAGACTCTGGTCATATTTATGTTTGTGTTGTAGGATGTTTTATATCCACACATGTTGACTGACTAGCGCAGCCATAGCCTTCTTTTACTACCTGGTACAACCACTGTCTATTCAAATACTAATGGCAGTGGCAGTTTGCTAGTTATGAATATAAAACAAAAATTTGGGAAAGAATGCCCTTTAAAATCTTTTACCTTTCTTTCTTTCTCCCCCCCTTTTTTTTTTTTTTTTTTTAAATACATGCATTAGAATATAGAGACTGTGCTGCAGACTAGTTTTTAAGAGAACATAATTCTGGTTATGTAGGGGCAGCCATGTGAAACAGGATCTATCCTGCCATGTTTTCCCAAAATTCAGGAAAGGAAATCAGAGATATCAGATATCAGGATATCAGATTTTTTTGGCAATAGTGATTTTCTGCAATAATATCTTCCAGCAGTCTTAGGTGTTTGTGACTGTCAACATATACCTGCATGCATGTTGCTCCCCAGACAAACGCGTGCAGTGTGTCACTCCTCAAGGAGAAGCGATGCCTGATACAAGAAAAGAGCAAACCAACCTCCTAGGATGATCTTATGATAGGAAAGGGGAGAGTCTATGGATGTAGTGACTCTGGTCCAGCAGATAAGCCTGCACTTTAATGAAGATTCCTGTATGTGATGACAGGTATGAATGTATGAATGACAGGTAAAACTATTGCTAATGCTAATTACGTAAAGAGACAGCTCTGCACAGGATTAGACCTGTACATTCCTTTACTATCTATTTTGTTTGATCATGTTCCCACAAGACCAGAAATTTCAGATACCTCTCTTATTGACAAAACTTTCTGGCATGTATTTTCTCATTCTGTCTTAAATGGCACAGAGTGAGACTGACAGGGATGTCTGTTTTTCTTTGGGTGAATTATACAGCCATTTGTTCTTGATATAGAACACACATTTGAAATAAGATTGTCTGAGTGGGAAATTATAATAATAACAACAATAACAACAACAACAATAATAATTATAATAGTGTTGGTGGGAGCTGTTGAGAACATTGCCAAAACACTTTTCTGAGATTAAAAACTAAACCTGGCTCAGACGCTTCAAAAAAGTCTTTTAGTTACAGAATCTGAATCTAAAATCATATTTTCTTGCCAAGAATTTATATTCCCAGAAGCTGACCATGCTTCTGATTCTCCTGACCCATTATTGATCAGTTCTATTTTTGCTGCTGATAAGTGTTGTTGGCATTGTTTATAATTACAGACCATCATAGAGTCAATACTAATTGAGGAGAGAACATGCATCCTCCCTGTCTTCAGCTCTGGCACAAATTATTCTTGCTAGATTGCAAAAGGGAAAGACAAAGGACATTTATCAAGGTTTTTGAAAGGCAAGTATAAATAGAAGAACTCAAAAAGCCTCCATTTCCTTGTTTTAATTCTTGATTTCCTTATTTTGTCTGATAATGTGAAAATGGGTTTAGTCTGTGGGTAAGAATGGCAAAGCCATTAAACAAATTAGTGTGTGCTTTTTTTTTTTTTTTTAAGCAGTGGCATGGTTTATGGAAAGCACAAATACACAGGAGGAGGAGACACGTTAAAATAATATGAGGACACATGCAGGATACTGAACTATGGGTTATAATGGATGATTGCCTTCTCTCTCTGTTGTTTATTGTATTGTAAAGGAATTACTGAGTTTCAAGATTTTTATTTTCAGAAGACTTTGGTGACTTAATTAAATCAAAGAAAGCTTCAGGTAGAAGTATAGCAGCCTATAGAGCTAGAGCTGACACATCTTTCATCTCTGCCACCTATGTCTCTTGTCACCAAAGGACAGGTTCCATAATGGCTCAGACGAGTTCTGTCACAACTTGGTGTCTGAAATCACACTGTGGAAACAGAACAGGTCAGTGGCAGATGCCACTGGTATGTTGACAGATCAAACACCCTCAGAAAGAGCAGCTACTCTGCATTTCAAAGCTCCCTGTGAATGCCCTCACTACTCACCCTAGGAAGTTTTTCAGGTAGAGGTGTGCAGCCGGTGTTCACGTGTCCTTCCCACAGCAGCCTGGCATTCCTGTAACGGTGGTTCTGTGGCGAGTTTTACGTAGAGGTTAAGGAAGCAATATTCTGCTGACTTCCGAGAAAGCTGTAAAGGCTTTTTGTGGATCTCATCAACTTCCACAGCTCGGAGAACTTTTAATTGGGTATAGTTAACTTAATCCTTTGAGCACCTTGTTACAATGCTTGCATACCTATGAAGACATTTTAAAGCAAATAAACACATTTAATTATTTCATCATTGCTACTAATATCTGAGAATATGAAGAAAATTTCTCAACAATGAAAGTGGATTATGTATTAGCCAACTTAATGATAGAAATTTCTTAACTTGGGATTTTTGAAATTAAACTAATGAAAAGATGGTGGGGAATATTTCTGTAGCAGCAGGGAATGACAGATTCCTCCTTATTATAATTTATATCAATTTACATGGTGTATGACATCTCAGGTCCCTGCTCAGAGGACTTCCAATAAATGTAACTTTATGGAGCGTTACAGATGACCACTTATCATGACATTATTATTACTACTGTAACACAAGTTATGAAATGTGGATATTTACTTCTGTTTTTAAGGGTATAAATATAGGTTTCATACTTATGTGTTAGAAAAACGACCTTGACTCCTGAATTTGATTTTCAGTGGATCAATGGCTTTTATTGACAGTGATTTACCTCATAAATAACTAGCACTGGTATCTCTACAGCCTGATTCATTCAATTTCTAAAACATAGTTTCATTTGGTATTGTACCTTTTATTACATTTCTTTTGCCTTAACTATCAGTGCAATGATGAATATTATTAAAAAAACCTCATGAATTATATATCAGTCTCCTCTGATTCAACAAGAGTAGTGGAAGATTCTCAGGCCAAGAAAATTACACTAAAATCAGTACATGGTGCAGGACAAAGAAATTGGAAAAAAAAAAAAAAGGTTTTTGAACTATCACGTACCCATCTCATTCTTTGGCAATTCTTTTTTCTGCCTTTCATTGCACATAGGTAAAAGCTTCCTGTTTTAAATAGGTAGTTATTTCTGACCAACATAGCACCCTGCAGTTATTTGTACTGTTTTTATTCCCATATAATTATTGCTATGATGTAAGGGCTCAGCAAGATTCTTCTCATTATCCTTCCCAAATGAGAGCAAAATAAACTAGCAGTGAGCTACCAAAGAGCCAAATCAGTGTGTGGGAGAGCAGTACGGTGCTAAAAGGTTAAGGATCTGTACTGCCGCCCCCCGAGCATGCATACAACAGTTTTCCAGAGAGTGTGCACCAAGCAGAGTGCTGAGTGACAACTAGCATTTGCAAGCCTGAAGTTTTTCTGAAAACAACAACAAAAAACTACCACCTGTCCTGAGTTGATTGGAAGAGCCAGAGCTCCTAATAGCAGCAACAGGAGACTAGCTCCATAATAGATGTAAAGCTCTCCAACTCTACTGACTTAGGAGGACTTTTTTTTTCCAGTTTGCAGAGCTCTGGAGCTCACTTCTTGAGCCTTAACATGCCCAAAATTCATAAAAATTCACCTGTTCCTGACAGTTTCCAGTGTAGTCAAATCAAAGGCCAGTTCCTAGCAATCAATTATGGAGCCGATTTCTCCAAGGGCATTTTTTATACAGGTTACTCATTTATAGCATCCCTGAGTTCCACCAGGTGGAAACAGAGGAGCACAGTCTCAACACATTGGCCAAAAATTAAGGGGTAGCTCTTCTGGATGGCAAAACATTAATACCTGACTGTTGAGCCTTGTCTACTATGAAATGGATGACCAGATTAACCACTTAGTAACTTGTGATTGCTGTGTTTAAAATAGATAAATATAAAACTAAATAAAAAGTGGTCATCTCCCCAGTTCCCAAGAGCAATAATTCTGTCCAAAAATCAGTCTTACTCTGACATATATTTGATCTTATTTAGGTATAGTATGGCCTACAAAGGAGATATTTCAAAATAAATAACATCAGAGTAATCTAATTGAATAATTACGCCAGAACTGTGAAGTATTGCTGGTCAAACATCCATATAGTGTGTTGCTTTCACGTGCATTTTGAAAAGACTAAAATACAGTCTTTCAGAATCAGGTTATAAATCTCGTTTCATACCACACAGATTGGCATAATTCTATCAAAGAACATTTATAATGTTTTCCTGTTGGAGCTTGTGGACTACTTAGACTAGAATACAAATACTTAAAACTAATGCTTTTCACTGTATTGTGTAAATAACTCCTCAAAAAATATTGTAAATATTCAACATTATGTTAATCATATTTGTACTGTATGGATGACTGGATTAAATTTTCTATAGGCTTGTAGATGCGGCACAGACTGTTAAACAAGAAGCTACACTCTGGGTTTATGTAAAGTGTCCTTTCTTCTGAATATAGATTATTTTGCCATCTTTGGAAAAATCATAGTCTGAGCTACCTTGAAAATACAGTTGAACTCCCCTGAATAACAAAGAGCACGGTAGTCGTTCTGTTTTAGACTTTAGGCTTTTGGCTTTTGGTATCATTATGGAAAAGGAAAATCTGATCATGAAGAAGAAAAGAGTTCTCTATCCAAGTGAAGGATCATCAAGGGAGAACTGTGAAACCTCTTGCCAGATTTCGGCAAGAAAGGTATGAAATAGTGCAACACAGTGCACTAGTGTAGTGTTAGTGCAGCAGTACAGTCAAAGATGTACCGGAGAACATCTAGATCCTCACTGGATGTGGACTGGGAAATTTCAGAAGCCAGTTATTTAATTGCATTACACATTTAGAAAATATATTGATATGTTTTTAACAGTGTGTTCAGACAGCCCAGTTACTGCACAGGATAATGCCAAATGATTGGAATTTAAGTAATAAACTCCTATGAAAATAACTTCTCTTCATGCTCAAGATTGTTTGTTTTCATTTAAATAAGAAAGCAGATTGACAGCTCTAGGTGTTTTTTCTGGCTGACTACAAAATCAATGGAATAATCTTTTTTTCTAGTTAAACAGAAAAGCAAAATATTGACCTCAATGTTTTGTTTGACTCAAATTGAAATGTTTAATTATGTCTTCAAGTTTTAAAATAGTAAAATCTCCAAAATATGAATTCATAGATGTGTTTGAGCTGTTTTTTTCTTTTTTTTTTTTAAATATATATATTTAAATTGCCTATGTCCTCCCCCCCAACAAAAGAGAACATGTAAGAAACACATTAAACAGCCATAAATGATCTTTTTTTTCTTTTCTTTCTTTCTTCTTCTTCTTCTTTTTTTTTTTTTTTCCATATGTGCATTTATGCTATATTCTGCTTAATATTTCTCTTTAATCTGGAGGTTGGAGACTTCAATCAAATGGTGAATTTAAGACTGGCTCATCATTTGAAACATTATATTAGCCCAGAGACAGCTAGCTATGAGGCTTAGGTACATGCAGGGAAAGACCTGTGTGTGAAGGCCATGCATCCAGTCTGCCATGGTCTTTATGGGTCTTTATGTCATAAAAATACTGTTGTTTGCATGTCCACCTGGGACAAGAGTTGGGAACTGCATGGGTTGTAGATCTTGCCACCATGGTTCTGAATTGAAGGCTGATAGAAGAGCATTTTACAGGATTAGTGAGCCAAGGCAGCCATAAGGACCAACCATATCCTGGGGTGCATCAAGCATGGTATTGCTAGCCTGTCGAGGGAAGGGATTTTCCCACTCTGCTCTGCACTGGTGCAGCCTCACCTTGGGCACTGTGTGCAGTTTTGGGTACCACAGTATGAGAAGGACGTAAGAGTGTCCGAAGGAAGGCCTCATGGCGGCCTGCAGCTCCCTCACGAGGGGAGCGGAGGGGCAGGCGCTGAGCTCTGCTCTCTGGGGACAGCGACAGGACCCGAGGGAACGGCATGGAGCTGGGACAGGGGAGGGTCAGGCTGGGGGTTAGGGAAAGGTTCTGCACCCAGAGGGTGGCTTGGCACAGGGACAGGCTCCATTCAGAGCTTTTCCATTCAGAGAAACAGGCTTTCATTCGGAGATTAAACCACTGACTTTCTGAAAAAGTGCCTCTGAAGTTAAACAGATGTAGGTAGACCTGGCTACAGGACATAGTGACAATCCCAAACATGAGAAGATCCTGCCAGAAGAAGAAGAAATAGTTATCTTTTTTTCACTGGTGAGGTGAAAATTTAAAAAGAGATAAAACCAGACAAGCTGGTCTCTTAGGAGAATTGTTGGAAAGACAGAAGGAAGATTTTATTTTTATTCATTGTATCAATGAGTACTCATTTCACTGTGTACCATTTCAAGATTTTGAAAGTGAAATTTAATTTAACCTAAAGATCTGAAACTGTCTTTAAAGTTATGGCCCCAGAAGTCTCCAGAGCAGCTTCTGTTGGTTGGGGTAACTGCTTGTGCTGCACTCAGAAATCAGGCTTCAGTGTGGTCTGGATATCTCCTCTCACAGGTCTCTCAGAAACCACTCAGAATCAAATTAGTATTATGTCTGTAATCTTGTACGTCTCTGAGGAAATCAGGTTATATTCATTTACTGAAATTCAACATGAATTTAGATTGTGGTCATTGTATTCAAAGGTAAAGATGTAAGTTTTAGTCTAATAAACAACTTTAAAGGTCAAAACACATTTTCCAAGTTACTTCAGCTTTATATTAAGAAGTTCTTCAGACAAGTATCTAATAAGGATAAAAATAACCCAAATAACAGGAAACATAAAAAAGGGAAAAAAAAAAAAAAACACCAGAAAAACAACGGAAAGTTGTCTGCTCTGGTATGAAAGAGGAACCTGCCCTATATGACATCATGTTCATCTTGTTGTTGCAGGCGTGTGAGACTTCATGATGGTCAGCTTTAGAGACCAACCTCTGACAAAGCTCCCTTCAGTCCTGCTTGTGGATGTCATTGTGGTAAATGTGTCCTTTCTGACCCAGAGAAAATATTAATGCCTAGTGAGCTTTTTTGTTTGCTTACGTTTTTCCCCTTTCTCCCCTTTCGCCCCCAGATTTGACATTTCCCTGAGTCAGTTGCTCAAAGTTACTTAAGCTAGCAACAAAGTTGTGAGGAAGTGAGCAGAGATTATTTTATAAATGTACTTCTGGATATATAAGGAAGAAAGGCAGAGCAGTATAGAAGAATGAACTTGGGGAAAAGATAAAAGGAAAGAAAGAAGGGAATGGATATCAAGGACTATTGAAATGGAGGTAGAAGGGCACGGACTAACGGGAGCCTAATGCATCATATTGGATGGACTTGTACAACCTAACACTTAATTTCTTTCTTTGTTAAATTAAAAATGCAAGTATATTCATTAAGACTAGCGAAAGGAGAGTTGGTAGTGTACTTCAAGTCATTATTTATGTTTCAGTGGCCAGGGTGTATTAGCCTAATTTCTTGTTTTAGTTGCAGACATTTGGAATTATTTTAGAATATCACATTATTGAAATGACATTTTTTTTTCATATGAATAATATAGCCTAGAATAAAAACACAAAGAAATAAAGCTAATAAATGCTGGGAATTTAATTCATTCCATGCTGCTTCCTGAAACACATAAATCACTTTGAAATGAAGACCAGAATTGTTTAAAAAGCTAGCTAATTAATGAATATTTTCTCTTTCAGGGTTGAGAAGATTCATAATTGTCACTGAAGTAATGAAAGAGGCTTGTGTAATTGTTCTGTCTGCTCCTTGTACAGAGGAAAAAAGAAAATCATGAATATGGCAAAAGATAAAGGAATATTGATTGTAGTTACAAGGAGAAGAAAGTACTACCATTGAGTAAAAAAAGCATAATGGAACTGGTGATCCAGCTAATAGAAGGAGCAGGCGTAATCCTTCTGGGATGCAGGTGTGGGGAATATGGAGCACCTGAAAATCCTTATTCTAATGTGAGCTCCTGGGGAAAGTAGGGAAGAACTGATACTGCTCTGGATATGAAGCTGGGTCCTACAGAGGCTGAGGGGATTTTGTGGAAGGATATGGCCCTACTGCAGCAATTGGAAGGTCTGATCAGTGAGGAAACACACAGAGAAAAATTTTGTTTATAGTACTTCAGCAAAGAGAACATCTGCAAATAAGAAGATAGCTGTAATATGGGTAAAGTGTGAATCTGTTTTAGGGGTCACTCAGTAATGCAAAACCCGTTAGCGTAGTTTGAGGCTAACAATAAGAGAGTTGTTGCTTTGGGAGCTCATCTGCTATAAATGCCTGAGGAGAGGAGCTGGCTGATCACAGGGTGAGTATGAATGTCTAGGGAAATGTTTTATACACGTTTCAGCAGACGGAGGGAAGCATTACAGCGCTGATGGAGCATGCGCTGATGGAGCATTGGAACTGGTGCCAGCCCCAGGAGCAGAGCTCAGCTAGGGCAGGTGAAAAAAAAATAAGCTGGTGGAATGAGTATGGGAATGAGGTGTCCATCAGGCTAGAGACTGTAAGAGCTTGATTTGCTGAGCAATACAGATGCCTACTGCCTGTATGTGTGTGCACAGATGTATATTGCAATAAATATCAGAGAGGAAGGAGACAGAATTGAATAAAACTTTGTTACAAAGAAAAATAAGTATAAACAAGCTGTTAATAAATCTAGGCTGGTAGAAAGCTCATAACGTGCAGTGATAGGTATTATTATTATTTTTTTTTAAACTTCTAGTTCTGGGGTCTGATGAGTCATAGCCTAACACTTTGCAGCAGCTCAAGGCAGAGACTGAAAAAAACACAACAGCTCACCCCTTCTTCATGTAAACTCAGGTGCAGTGGCCAGCCCTGTCCTCAGACTCCCTTTTCTTATATGTAAGAAGCACATCTTTAAACTAGGATTTTTTCTGTTCTTGTCTAAGGCCTGACTAAACAGACCAAAATCGCCACCTAGTGAGGATAGTCTCAGATCACTCATTTCAGACTTCTGCAAGTACAACTGAGACAATTGTCTGTGTGTAATTTTTTACTATATTTCTTTGACAGAAAATGCTTCATAACCTGTTCTGTGCAAGAACAAATTAAGTTTGCTGAGGTGCCAGGAAAATTGGCATTTTCTGGAAAGTATGTATCCAACCATCGGGATTACTAATACCTCTCTATGCAATCACAGGTTGATTACTTGAATATCTTTGCAGCATATTTACAGACATCCTGACAGAAATCCTGAGTGAAAAGCCATGCTCAGTGTCTGCATCGGATGTCTTAATGCTTCCTGCACAGGCTGTGCTTCAAAGGGTATCTGAGTTCGTGGTCCTAGTTTCTCAGAATGAAATACCAAAAATGAGTAAACTGCAAAATTGGCTAAAATTAACAAGTTAGCAATTTCTTGCAAAGTCTTCCAGTTAAATCTACCTTGCAGGATTCTTGATGCTCATACTTCTGAGCCCTCTCCCTTTTCTGTTATTTTTATTCTGATGCCCTTTGTGGGTTACTTCCTGTTATTGCACAGAAATAAACTGAACATCAAGCTTCAAGACAAAACTCATAGCAAATCAGGTTCATCAAAGTGTCAAGATTTTATTAAGAATAATGACGTTTAAAACACAGTTATTTTGGACACCACCAGTATATTTAGGCATTTAAAATTAACATTCTCAAGACCCTACATGCAGTGATAAACATAAAACACAAGAAAAGGTAAGGGAAAATGCACATGGGCCTCCAGATACAAGAGCTATGACTTTCAAATAACCACATGAAAAACTTCTGTGGAAATCATGAGTATAAATAGCGGTGAGACAAGAAGAATTATTTTTTTTTATAAATTTATTGCCCTTTACTTCCCTTGGTAGAGACAGAGTTATGATGGTCTCTGCTGACAAATAGTCCTGGATCTTTTTGAAATTGCTATGCCAGGCCTATCTAAAGTCAAATTCTGAATCTGCTAGTGATGTAGTAGGGATCAAAAAAATTTTCAGAACTGAAATTTTCCTTTCCAAAAGGAGCTAATTTTAAACTACTAAATGCTACTGCCTAAATTTATTTCCTGCTTTTCACAGAAATAAATCTTCTAAGTGTGAATGCTAGACTTTGTGAAGAAATGTGTTACTCAAACAGAACATTACAGGGGAATTAACAGCAGCTGCAGATTTCGGCACAACCTTAAATGTTGACTCACCAGGAATGCCTTCAGTATATGTTGCAGTATTTTACTACTTTTGTTATGAGTTCCCATAGCGATATGTGGACTGGACTGACACACTACATTATGCACTAACAGCCATGCAGATGGGTAAGGAAGGTTGGCACTGCTCTTGTCAAAATAGCTGACCAGGAAATAGTTAACTTTATTTCACACATTTCTGGTACTAACACTACAACAAATATGAATGTGAATGCAATATTGATTTCCTGTACAACTTCTTGGTATGAAGCTTTCAGTTAGGTTGGTTATGCTACGCAGAACCTGTATGTTCTGAGCTGCCAGACAGCAATGTGTGCACATACGCTCTGTGTCAGGAAAGCGAGATAATTTCTGCCTGCATGGAGTTTCCATGAGTGTATCAACAGTCATTGTTTGACCTTTTCTGAGTTCTGAGGAGGAGCAGAAAATTTAGTTTGCTGAAGGTATTTATTGTGTTGTAGACCATCAGGATAAGCAAAGAAATTGGGTGAAGCCATGTGTTTATTCTCTCATTCAATATTAATCTTAGGAATTGCTTCATAAATACTTGGCATTGTTGGAGATTCTGTTGCACTGTAAGTCTTAGGGTTCTTTACTTTCCTTCTCATTCAGGAGTTCTTGGGTCTTCTAAGGTGAAAAGCTACCTCAGAAGATGAGTTTGCTGTAAACTATTCCACTTTGTGAGATCCTGGAGCTGTCATACACGAGAGCCTTGTGAGATATCTGGTGCTTCAGACTAGGATACATGCAGGAACAGTGAGTTGTCAAGGGAAGGAAAGGGAAACAGGGAAAGAGCTGTGTCCCGAGGTCATTGGCTGTGTACCCTCACACCCAGTACACCTGTAGTATGTCTGGATGGGCTGCAGAAAGCTGAATTGGAAGAGCCTATAAAAGCTGTTCAACCAGGAGGGTGACCTGGTGTGCATGCTGTACTGCTGTGGCTCAGTTTTGCATCTGGCATCAGTAGTCTGTTCAAGGGAATAGGAGGGAGAGGATATATTTAATTGGAGTTGTCATTTTCCAACCCAGCCTTTTTTCTTTATTCCCATTGGAGTGAAGCTGCTGATATATATAAGTTTGCCAGGAAAGATAATCTCATCAGTCAAGCCTGCTTGGCCTCATAAGTTCACCTGCTTTTAAGGATGTGAACCTAACCTGCCCACGTTGCCTTTACAGGATAAACTGCATTGTCCTCACAGTGTTTCCTCACACATGTAGTTAAATATGTGAAACAGAAGGCCATGTATGAACCTCTCCTTTAGACTGTGGCTTTCTGGATGTAGAACTTGCCATCATACCTGCAAAGGTATCAGAAGAAAAAAACTGAGGGGACAATTTTTCCAATAGCTTGATGTATCTCTAGGATAGGGCTAGGATCTCATTGGGCTGGGCACAAATAACTGTGATAAAGTGTTAGAAATTTAAAATTAGAATGTTCCTAGGTGCCATTCTTCATCTGGGGTGGGAAAAATAGCCATTACTTTGCATATCTGTTGTTAAAAGGGAGGAAGCTTTAAAAAAAAAAAAAGGCGAGAAACAAAAGTCATGGTTTTAAAAGTCAAAATAAAGCTTCAGCTGGGATTGAATATAGCACAGATTTGGGGATTTTACCACCAGCGCTTGGAAAAGGACTGTGAAAGTCATTGCTTATGATAAATATCCTTCAGTATCTCATCTGAAAGACAATGAGCTGCATCTAGATGATTTAAAGAGCCATAGCAAAAAAACAAACAAACAAACAACAAAACAAAAACAAAAATAAACAAACAAAAAAAACAGGGTGAGGCACAAGCTGCACCCCTATTTTATTTAATTGTTATATGAAATGAATATAAAACTAAATATGGTGTTTACTTGTATATTTATATGTGATTAGATATCAGTACAGTATCTGGGTGTGCTTTTACCCAATGTCACCATCTCAATTTTTCATCCAGCAACAGAATTTGCATTTACCAGGGGGATTAAAAAAAAAAAAAAAAGAAAGGAAAAAAAAGGTGAAAAAAGAAAATAATCAATCTGTTGTCCCTGGTATTGAACCACTAACCAAGAGGTTGCCATAGCAATAATATTTCCAAAAATACTAAATTTGAAGTAACAGCTCATGAGAGCTACCTCAGTTTTTGTGAAACATGGTCTTTTTTATTTTTTAGGCTCTTGCACACTCCACTTAAGGGAGCTGGACATCTGTATCCTCTGTCACCAAAATATACAAAGTCAATTTAAAAAAAAAAGTCGGGGGGGGGATAGAAAAGGGATTGACTTTTTTTTTTTTTGGGGGGGGGGGGGTTCATACCTCCCACCATTCTAGCATTTCCATTTTACATTAGTTATTATGATGAGATCATTATACGTAAGCGTGCAATCTGACCTTCAGTGAGAGGTGCTACAGAGACATGTTGTAGCTCTGATGTGTACAGGCTGTAGTTCAGATGCAGCACACGGTAGCTGAGCTGCCCTGGCACAGGTGAGGATCTAACTATTTTGATGCATGCTGATACAGCATCTTCTTTACTGTTTTCTGTTTTGTTTGTTTGTATGTGTTTTGTTTGTTTATTTTTCTAAATGTCTCAGTCCAGAAGAAAGCTTGCCTTTCTAGGATATTAAAAGATGTGAACTAGCTTGGTTACTTTTAATTCACCGTTGGACAGCCAAGAACTCCCTATAACATCTTAGACTAGCTTTTTATCAGTAACACAGATATTGTGGTGCAGCAATAGAAAAGGAAGAAAGAAACCTTTAGGATACACACCAGGAGTTTCCCTGCCATGCCCCACGCTCTTTATCAATGCCAGGCCATGGTTTGTCAGATGCAGGTACAGTGGAGCAGGTGGCACCGGGCAGGGGCAAGCTGCTGTCTTGCAGGGCTTTGGGACCATGAGGAGCTGCCATCTCATGGAACAAGGAAAACCCTGGCCATTAGCAGCACCCATCCCCTGGGTGCAGTAGTTGCTCCAGGACCCTGCTGAATGCAGGGCCACACTTCAATTCCCTTCCTTACAGCAGGACCGGTAACCCAGGCTTTTCCTCCTTGGGACCTCATTCTGCACAAGTGGCTGCTCTGCCTTTGAGGTCGTGCTGGTCCCAAATGCTCTAGTGCTCCCACCCATTTACCCTCTCTGTGCTGAGTGGAGACAGGCAGCAAACAAGATGCAGCTTTACCATGTTAGAAAATGAAGAACTAGACCTATGACAACACTGACGATACTGGTAAGTAATGTGAAAAGTGGCATGTGGCTAAACAATGGCATTGCACTCCTTTACTGGCAAAAACGTGAGAGTCTCTGAAGCTTGTCACTGGAATAATTAGAATCATTTTAGTAACATTGTTCTCTGTGAATGGAAACAGGAAGTGGAATATTTTAATCTCATAGCTCAAATTCACACTTCCTTCAATTTTCACAGTTGTTCTGAAGTTAGACATGTTAAAGACGAGAAAAAAAAAAAAAAAAGACGACTTTCTGTTAGTCTTTGTTAGTCCACAACCATGTGAGTCAGGACTGACCCCAGTGACATTAAGAAAACAAAGCTGATGTGTAATTGCATCAGAAAAGAACAATGATGTGCATCATCGTGAGGCAGCTCATGGCTAATGTTCTAGGAAACACGGGTCAAATGAAGTCTAAAACTCCACCAGCAAGGTCTCTACGGTTCACTGAAAACTTCCAAGCTTAAGAAGCTGAGCTATATCTTTGCTGGACTACTGGAAGATGGATTCTGCTTTAAGTGAATTATTGACATGTAAACCCACCTCTGGTGTTCCTGTGCTGACAATATCATTTGGCACTGATATTTCATACCCTACAGATATTAACTAAGTTACCATCATGGCCCTTTAATTAACCATATTCTTACTGTATAGATTGGGAAGTGAGATAGGAACTACAGTGTCTCACTGAGGAATGCATTTCTTCTTGCTATTAAATAGATCTTTGGATTTTTATAAACTCTTTTCTGTAACAAATGTTCTTGCTTTTGAAGTGGTTTCTGTGAATTTGCACCTGGTGTTTGTCTGCAGAGCTATTAGGAATACATATTCTACATATTCTACATGGAATATTTAGTAATATTATTACTAAATGCACTATGCACAGCATGGGTTAGAGCCTTCATGAAGACATTTTTCACTGTGGAATTCTCTCCTATAATACTGTGCGATTCCAAAAAGAATATAGATGTCCATTTTCATACAGGAAATTTGGTCAAGGTGGGACAAACAAATTTGGAGAGAGAATGAAAAAGACTGCAAATTTTTAGCTATGTCAGAATAATGAGGTAAATACACAAATAACTGAACTACAGGACACTGCAATCTCAGTTTCCTCATTTTACCGGAGGGCTGTTATTTCAACAGATGAAGTGAGCATTTCAGAGCAGCCTAAGGGATTAGCTACCTATGTTTTATCTTCGTAAAGTAGACACCTAATTTATCGGAGTTTCTTCAAGAAGCCTAGCCTGTGGGCCAGACGTTGTTGTTTTCCTTTATCTGAAGTGGATCTTCAGTAAGGCAGGGACATACTATAAGAAATGATGCTACAAAAAACATCCACGCATAAAAATAGAAGCTGACCCAAGTTAGGGCTTTCATGGGCAAAGGCAGAAAATTGAAGTGTATTAAATCTCAGGGCCAAATTTTTTGGAAATAAAGCTCTGTGCGCAGTGTCAGGGCCCTGAGTTTCCCTACAGACTGCAGCCTCTTCCCCTGCCTTCTTGGGTTTTATTGCCTGTGTGGAGGCCAGCACTGATGTTGTGCTGCCATGCAACACAGGGCCAGGTGGGTGGGAGAGGAAGCTGGAAGGATTTTTGGTGGTGATCTCTCCTCCTTGGCACAGGAGCTGCTTGTAAGCTCAGGCACTTGCCCTGTGCCCTCACCTGAGACACATCTTGGGAACGTGCTGCTTGGCCTTGTACTTTGATGATCCTGACCTTGACTTGTTGTCTTGGCTTCCTGGCTCAGCCTCAGACTTGCCTTATCACTATAGCACATCCATGTGATTTGTCTGCTGATCGGACAGCTGTTGGCTGATGCTTTTTACCATCACCAGATCTGCTCTGCACACCTTGCTTGGGTGCTGTGGGATTGCATGGCTTTTTGGTGAGGATACTGCCCTGCTCACCTTGCTGTCATCCTCAGCTCCTGGTTACCTTGCAGAGCAGCCAGTTCTCACGGCTTCCTCACATACGGGTTAAATTCTACTCAGTTTTGTTGTTTAGCTTTAGCTTTCATTATCCCCTATTAAAAACAAAACAAAACAAAACAAAAAACACACAACAAGGAATTAACTTTCCAACCTTTTTGGCACATGAAAGGTCTAGAAATAAACCAAGTTCTTTTTTTCCATGAAGTTAGTGAATCTTGGTTCTGCTTTTATTCCAGTGCAGCAGTGAAATTTCACGTTCTATTGCAAAATACATTGTGTTCTTAGGTCAGCACAGGGACATATCTGTGGTGAAGTAGTTTGGGCTGCTGTTCACGTACTTTTTGCTTCATAATATATAAAATGGAATTACAGAAAAGAAAAAAAAAACACATGAAAACAAAATCCAGTAAAAGGATTAATGGAAACAAAGAAGGGAAGGGAACCTACTTTTTTAAAGAGGAAGGTAACAGCCAGAATAGTGACATATGTATTTATAAAAGTTCACAGGATCACAGGAGAATTCTGGTTGGAAGGGACTTCAGGAAGTCTCTAGTTCAACCTTCTACTCCAAGCAAGGTCCTCTATGAGGCCTGACCAGGTTTTTCAAGCACTTTGTCCAGTTGGGTCTTGAAAACCTGCAAGGATGGATGGTGCAAAACATCTTTGTACAACCTGCTCCACTGCTTGGCAGTCCTCATAGTTCAAAAATTTTTGCTTATATCGACTCTGACCCTTCTTGTTTTGAGTTATGTGCGTTTCTTGTCCTTCTGCTATGCACTGCTGTGAAAAGCTTGGCTCTGTCTTCTCAACGCTCTCCTTGCAGGTATTGTAAAGCTGATATTAGGACCTCCAAAGTCTTCTCTTCTCCAGGCTGAACAACTCCAATTTCCTCAGCCTCTCAAGTTCCCCTCTCAGAATGTGAAATTAATTGAAAATATAAGTAGACACAACCAGGAACTCATGAAAACAACAAAAGTGACTCTTTGTAATGGAGAAATGAATAATTTCTGTGCAAAAATTTCAGTGCTGATTGTGATCACTGTGTGCTGGCCCTCCTAGTATAATGTCAGTCCTAGAATTGTGCTGAAAAGTGCTGGTCCAAATTCTTTCCATTACTTGTGCTGAAAAGTGCTGGTACAAATTCTTTCCATTGCAGACTTGCAGAGGGGGTTATTTTTGATGGAAAGATTTTTATTTATTTTTTCTCTATGAAACTGGAAAGCCACCAAAATCAAACATTCTTCCTGGAAACTGACCCAAAGTGAAAAGCTTATGAGGAGACAAAGAAAACCTCATAGTGTTTTGATTGTCTTTTCACAGGGACAGGTGCCCACCACTACCAGTGAGTCACAGCAATAGCAGGGAGCTTGCATGTGACCAGATCCCTGTGTTAACAGCTCTACTTTTGATTTGTGCTAATTTCAACCCTTTTAAAATTTGGGATCCTTTGCTGCCATTCTTATTAGCTATTGGTCCATTCTTGTTCTTTGTTGTGTTTTTTTTTTTAGTATAGTTAGTTGGCTTGTTTGAATTTTTGTAAAATTGGCTGACTGAGAGCTCAGCCAGTAACTCTAGCTGAAGCCTCCGTCTGCAGTTATATAAGTGGATATAGACCTCCTTGCTCTGTTGACTCCATAAAAACAAACAAACAAAAAAAACCACTCCAGATTACAGTCAAAATAAGCAAGACTAAAGACTAGTCTTTTGTGTTGTGGAGATGTGAAACCTCACCTTCCATTCCTTTCCTTTCCTCCTTGTGCATATTAGGAAAAATTTCATCTGACTTAAACCATCAGTGGCTAGAATCTGGTTCCTTATATACACTCTAAGTAATGAATCTTCAACCATCTGAAACCCAATACTCATATTGTAATGAAAAGACATGACATATAATTATACATTAGGACATTTTCCAAAGAAGATAAAAGTTAAGTCTCTGTCTACATGAGGTAAACAATTTTAAGAAGTGGCTAATGGGAGGGGTATGCTGAAGGAGAAGTTGAGCCATTACTGAAAGACAGGAATCTTCATAGCACCATCACATCAGAGAAAAGATTGAACATCCTCTCTCTGTCTGCTTCTTTGTCAATCATTTGAATGATCTGTGTTTGTGTGCGTTCTTTATTCATTTCTACCACAGATTTAAGAACAATCCTACATAAGGCTCCTTCACAGCTAAGCTTTAGGTTTTTATTAAAACAGGAAAACAAATGACTGGTTAAGAGGACTTCAGCCTTCCTCCAGCTGAGTACATGTGTGCCGAGTACATGGACTAGCTAGCAATCTGAGACAGGAGGCAGTTGGGTGGGGAATCCTCAGTAATTTTTTCAGCGTGTCATGTTCACCTTTCTTGACTGTATGTTTGTTGATTTATGTACCACATCTGTTTTAAAGATACATGATGATGCTCCCTCAATTTCATTGACCCTGTAATAAGTTCTCGTTAGTTCCAGCTACTGGTTTCACTTAGATTAGTATACTTCTGGGGTATTTCCTACGTATAGATGGCGGAAGAGTTCTCCTTTCTTTTCACTTTATGTTATCCACTTTTTCTTTGACTATGCTCTTGCAGCCATTTTTGAGAGAGTCTCCGTTTCACAGCAAGTTCTGTAGGTGATATTGCTCTTTGTAGTAGAACTGCACAGAGTATGTTCTTCCACTTGGTTTCCCTCAGGCTTTCGTAGGTATAAGCAACACCTGAGCAAATTCAGAATGTCTGTTTGTGCAGTTTCACTCACAAAGCAGTAAAGAATCGGATCGGCAATGCAATTCAAACTTGTTAAGGCTTGTGTGATTCTGTAGATCTTATACATCAACTGCAAAAACTGGGGGTTAGTGGAGTACGGTTCCTTGATGCTACGAATAAACAATACAACATGATAAGGTGTGAAGCAAAGAATGAAAGTAACTGTGATATTCAATATAAGTTTCCTGATTTTTTTCTTTTCTTCATCTACTGTGGCTTGATTACACCTCACTGCTTGGTAGATTTTATGGTAGCAAAACACAATGATTATCAAAGGAACCAGGTACCCTGAGCATATCCGGAGTAAATTTATCTGTGCCTGCCACAGTTCCAGGGGGTATTTATCATAACATAACGTATGATTAGTGGAATTGCAAGGATCACTGAATACTTCGTTGTTCATCAGTATGACAGAATTCAAGATGCCTTCCAGAAGCCAAACAATTATGCTGACAATCAGTGAAAATCTTCTTGTGCGCAAGTGCTGGAGCTTCAAGGGGTGAACTAATGCCAGGTACCTGTCGACAGAGATGCAAGCAAGGAATGCAGTGCTAGTGTAGAAATTCATATACATAAGGAAGGCAGAAATTTGACAAAGCGTGGCAGAGAGCCTCCAGTTATCTCCATTCCAGGCATAATCAATCCATAAAGGCAGAATCACGGAGTACAAAAGGTCAGCCAGGGACAGACTGAAGAGGTAGACTGCTAACTCATTCTTTTTCCTCACTTGAATGCAAGACACATAGAGGGATATGCAGTTGATGGGAATACTGATGACTATCACAATGCTGTACACAAATGGAAACAAATACTTATCCAGGGTGTGATCATCATGGCACTTAGCAGTGTTGTTCATTGTCCACCCTGAGGAGTTTTGCGCTAATTCCAGCCCAGATGCAATAAATACCCCTCTGTAGTCTGATGGGTGGTCATCTGTTAGTTCTTCAGGACCTGGTTGGTAAGATTCCACCCTTCTGTTGTCAAAAAGGAAAAATATCAGCTATAACAACATTTTTTGACTTCTTAGTGGTATTGTTTTTTTGAAGAAATAAATTGTCTTTGTAAGAGATCAAAAGTTTTAAACACTCCTGGATGGACACGTGCAGAGGAAGAACCCCAATGTCTAAGAAGGTCAAGGTCAATCATATGCAAGCTTATACAGCAGAAGCAGTATGAGACACTTCCAGAGGGGTAGGGTGCTGGAATCAAAGGTCTCTCTTGTGAGAAGGTCAAAGAAGATCAGAAAGTGCACCGCAAATAATAAATCGGAGTGAAATAGGGTGCTGGCCATATGGCAGATTTCTTATTCCCAGTGCTCTCCTCTTCTTTAAAACAATGGAGAACCAAAGACAGGGATTCATGTACTTCCACATGTTTGTATATGCCCAGAAGAGGAGAACATGGCTGATATGCATTCCTATTACTAATCACTCTCTTGCGACATCTGCACATTTCCCTAGTTCCCCACCCCTCCTCAGTATGTGATCCCCCAAGAGCTTGCCATCAATATTGCTATTCCAGCAAAGGTTACAGCGTGTAACCTTCATGTGAAACCTGGCAAGCTACTGGATTTTTGCATGCACAGGAGAATCTGCCAGGCTTAATTCTCAAATCAGATGGAGACTCTCTGAGTACAATTTTTTATTTACAATTCTTTCCTCTAAGAAATTGTGGTTGCCTTGCATGAGTTTGTAAAATCATCAGCAATTAAGCTTGTCTTAGGCACTACAACAGCCATGCGGTCAACAGCTTCAACATGAAAATATCAGTAAAATGGCAGCCCTGAGTAAGAAATGGGACTGGAAGAGTTGGCTGCATAAGTTTTAGAAGCACTTAGAAAAGCTGACCTTTCAGTAAGAAAGGGTGTAATACCATAGCTATGAGACAATTGGAACTCACTGGTTACGTCACAGCTCTTACATTCAGTAATTCCCTTCTCCAGAGATCTAACCAAAAAATTTGGGAAACACAAGCATGGAGAATACTTGCTGTGGTCCAGCTCTATTGCCAAATATACTGCTTCAGAGATCACCTCT
Organism: Anser anser; assembly: GCF_964211835.1. NCBI lineage: Eukaryota > Metazoa > Chordata > Aves > Anseriformes > Anatidae > Anser > Anser anser. Next base: position 48,273,622 of record NC_139725.1, on the reverse strand, counting down.
AACAATTTATCTGTGGTTTGAGTCTAGACTGCCAGCAGAGGAGGTGAAGCGGTTGTAGAATGAGTAGGTTGCAAGATAGAACTGTCTACAACTGTTCTCACAAAGGAAACTGCTCAAACTGAAAACAATTTATGGTACAGGGATTTTCCTATGTGGTGGGCAAACTCATTCTGCCCTTTATGGGTCTGATGCATGTGTGTGGAGGTTTGTGGGTTTGTCAGAGAAACCCATGTAGGTTTATTTACTGTTCAGAAGCTATTACATGGATCTCTCTTTTCTACAGAGAAACTTTCACTGATATTCAGGAAACAAAAAGGAGTAATGACATAAACAGTCAGGAAACACACACTTCTTTTTACCAGCCACTGATTTATTTGATTGAATTGGCTCACTTTTCGCAGTTAGTCCTAAATTCATTCACGTGCTTGAAAGATAGCGAAAATTCTTGAGAAAGACTTCTCAGTTTGTTCCAGTGAGAAGCTTTACTTATATGATGACTAGTTGAAAAAAGTGCCTATATGTAAGACATACATAAGAAATATGCTTTTCAGTGTGGTTTATTAAAACCGCACAGTATATAGGGCATCATAGACTCACCAATATAGGTAAGTATCACACATTAAACATCTAGCTCTAGAAATTAGATCCCAGGGTTTTGCTGGCCCACTTCTCACCAACAGCAAAGTATATGTATGCAGACTGATAAGTAACAGATAAAATACATACCTCTTCTTTATATAATTTTTAGCATCTTTTTTCTTATAACAGGTCTAACAGGGAAATGTGCCCTTTCAGAAGCATGTATGTAATGCAGTAAGTGGATGAGGCAGTGTTTATACTAGGCGCATGACTGAGAAATTGGAATTCCTTCTCCTCCCCCACAAACTCTTTCTCCATTGTTAATTGACTTGCTATATTATAGACTCATCCTCCTTATAAGCTCCCGACTTGTCTTCATGTTACACACCACAGATCCTCCCACAGCTAGCTAAATCATCTCTTTCAAACCTAGGCACAGACCGACTAACTTACCTTTAACCTTCTCTTTTTAACTCACTGTTTCTAAAAGTTTTCCTCTCTCGATCTTACTGATCATAGGTAAACCACCTGTCTTTATATTGTAGTCATCTGAATAAACTGCATGTTCTTTAAGGCAAGACCTTGCTTTGCTCTTCTGCCACCTGCCTTAACATTTTAAGCTCTAACTGGATTATGGCAGGCTGGGACACTGAAGATGGGATTCATAAAGAGAGCTAAGATGACGTGAAAGTTACCACCTCAGCAATTTTTTCTGTCCTTCTTGTTCACAGGTCACTACACCCCATGGCTTTCTTTTATGTTCAACTACTATCATCAACAATTTCTATGAGCAAAGCTCAGAAGGCAGTCTGGAATTCCTCAGGTAATCCATGTCCTAGCTTTGATGACACATCGATGCTACTTATAGCAGGATATTCTTTCGATGACAACAATAACAAAAAGTGTGTCATTCTGGCATGTATTGACCTATACTGAAGTGTGTCAAAGAGCCAGCAAATGAAGTAGATCACAATGTATGTTGTAGTTTCTTGCACAGAAATATAAAAGCAAAAAGCACTGTTTTGCATCTGATTATAACACATTTCGCTACAGTTATTTGGGGTCTTGTCTCAGAGGAATCTGTCCATACCATTCTTCCTTACATAGCACTTTTCTGATAATTAGGATTATGTAATGCAAAATTATTTTTCTTACCTGAAAGCATGATCTGAAGCATTCCCACGTTTTTTCTCAGCTCCTGAGCGTACCTGCTAGTTTTCTTCAGGAAGATGGTATTGGCTTACAGACACACTGAAACACAATGTTCGGTAATTTTTCCCATTTACTGTTAGAATTTTTCTAAAAATCTATCAAGGAATTTCTGTTTAAAGATACTGTCTAATGGTTTGTCTTTCATGATTCAAACTGTCTGTGACTCAAATGTCTCCCCTTATTTTGTAGACTTGTTTTGGTATCAGAAGTGTACTAATGAAAAAAAAAATCCATGTATATATTTCTCAACAGCCAATTCTCTCTTTTAGAGAGATTATTCAATGATTATTGTTTTCCCAATCTCTTTATCATTTTGCTACAGAAAACCTGCTGTTAAGAGAACTCTGATAAAATAACTAGCAATAAGACATAAAATTTAAGAAGCAGACTAGCAAATGTTATGCTTCAAGTAATATATGCAAACAAACCCATAAATGAACCCTGTGAATGTTACATATTGTATTTGTATTGATGCATTTCCACAGTATCTAATTTGGATTCAAAGAGAACTTTACACAGTCTCTGCATTTATGACATTTTCTAAGTAACAAAGTAAGCAAGCAACTATCCTTTCATAAGCACAAATACACAATGGATATTCCATACTCTTTTCTGTAAACAACTTTCTAAGGGGAGAATGGGGGAGTCTTTTTTATTTTTAAAATACAAGAATCCTACTACAGTTTGGGAAATTAGGAAAGATGGCGAAGACTGTAAGGATTTTGTGTTACTGAGAGTTCAGTCACTAATTAGAAATATATAGAGATTAGTTAGAGTCACCAGCTTAATCTTGGAAGCATCCACAACCAATACATTTCCATTATATGTCCTCTATTTAAAATTCAAGTTCATAAAGGACAAGTTGCTGTAAGCAATATTCATTATAATATAGTATATTTTTGCATGTACTTTGCCTAGTAGATAAGATTCAGGGGAAGAAAACATTATGTCTGCTAGATCTGCAGAGTAGCTGCTGTACCAGTGCTACTGTGTATCAGCCATAAGATGGAAGGACAGATGTGGTTTTGATTTTTTTTTTCTCTAAACAATTTCAACAGCAGATTGGTTTGTGTTCTTAAAATAAGTTATACAGCCAAGTTGATTTCCTCAAGTAGAGGGACCACCCATAGCTGGATCTTTTCTATAATGAGAAGATCTCAAAACCTTCTTAAAACCTTATAATTCTGAAAACCTTCACAGTTTAGGAGAGTTGAAATATGTCCTTCAGTAACTTGGTCTTTTTTTGCTTAAAATGAACAGCACTTTTTCATATACTACACTAAATTTTGCTCACAGCTCTCTGAGATTTTGTAGAAACTCAAGCAGGTCTAAGAGTTCAGCCTTTGAGATACACTTTATGGATTATTTTATAGAGCATAAACAAACTCATTAACATGAGCAAATAGAAAAAAAAGTACTTTTTTTTTTTTAAGGATGTAGACCACATAGATGAATGTTATTTTGCTATATCTTTCTGTGCCTCGTGTTTTCCTCTAGGCATACAGAAAGATGTTGTACAAAATATTCTCATGTACATGACGCTTGGTATTCTAAGAAGCTACTTTTAGAACAGCTTGTTTTTCTGCTAAGTTTTAAGGATTGTGTATATTCACATAAATAACGCTGAGTACCTTATTAATGCAATAAGTTATTAAAAATCAATAATAGAAGAGCTATTGGAACCCTCTGTGAGGTCTGAGGCAATTTTACAATGAGAACAGGACAGCTCAGAATCCTGAAAACTCATACCCTTTTCTTCTCCATCCTTCCTCCCCTCTCCTAAGCAATAGGTATTATGGTCAAGGCAATACAACTAAAAGAATAAAACAAGCTGGCATGTCTTTTCTAACTCATCCTTCCAATGTTGTTCGCCCTCTTGCCTCATGTTTTGCATGTGCTGGGGGTGAAATACTCCTCCCAGAGCAGTCTTTTCCAGCCTGTTTTGTGTCCCTTCTCCTTGTTGCATGATGTCAGCATCACATTAATGGAGAGACAGGATAAAACCTGTACCACAACATTAATAGTCTATCTGCTATTGGATTTTGTACTCTTACCTAGACAGCCATGTGCTCCCGCGTAGCAGTTTTACTCCTATACCATCAGTAGTGCAACCAGACTCTGATTCTGAGAAGAGAAACCACTTCATCAGATAAAGGAAAAGGAAGCTGCTGTTAGATACACAAATGAAGCAACTCCTTACAAGCCTCTTAATTTTTTTCACTTCTCCCCTTAAAAAAGAACAACAAAAAACACAACAAAAAAACCCAAACCTGCTCATTTAACCTTACCCCGGGAAAAAGACAACACACTTATTACGAAGTATAAAAAAATTATAAAACAATATAAACACAATATAAATATAAATCATAAAACAATATAAAAAAACCAAGATCGGTAAATCTAGCTATATTTTCGGTACATTTACATAAGTTTTACTGAAAATATTGCCAAATTACAAAATTAAATGAGTAGAGTATATTACAGACCTCTTATTTAGGATACAACACATCCTGAAGAGAAACCATTCCACAGAAATGGAACAGCTTTATTTGTATGTGTTCAAAACATAGAAGCTTTTTTTGACCAGAAGACTTGGCCCTTTCTGTTTCCAACAAATCTATCACAGAATCAAAGAAAAAATGACTAGAGAAAAACCCATAAAAATACATCATAAGGATTTTAGGAGCTTGTTCAAAAAGAGTTTAATTATTTTCAGGATCTTTGTTACTGTTTTTTTTTTGTTTGCCTACTGATGGGAGCAAGTTTGTGCATAGTGTTAGTTAACAGGGGATAACATAATTTCATGCACTTCAACAGTTTGCACATCTGTATATTTTTATATAAACTGAATGTGAGATTGTATGCTGCTTTCATGGGGGTGTTTCTTTTAACAGATAATTCAATTAGGAAAAAAAATGTTACATAGGCCCAGTTTCTCCTCTACCTCTTTGATCAGAATAATTTATTGTGAGCTCTGATTTGTCCATAAATATTGTTTAGAACGACTGACGTCTGCTTCTAAGAAACTGGGTACAATTTCACTTTAAATGTACATCTATTGTGTAATACAAAAAATGGCCTATTTGATGATTCAGATGCTAAGGAGAAATGAAACAGATGGGAGAATTTAAAACCTCTCAAATCCTGACTTCTCTGAGAACAGTACCAGGCAGCTCTATAATATTTAACCACTGGATGCAGAGATTTGGTTCCTTTTTTTTTTTTTTTTTTTTTTTTTTTTTTTTCCAGACAGAGCATGACTTTTTTATCCACAGTTTTTTTTTCTACTGATTATCAAATCATTCTATACTTGCAGTCATTCCTTAACTGGTAACATAGCGCCCTCCAGCTTGGTGAAAATTAGGCTTTTCAGCACATAAGGCTGATGATAGATTAGGTTAATTTCTAAAATAAATTTCAGTCAAGCCTTTATTTTCACTGAGAGAAAAGTCATCAGAAAAAGACCCATTTTCTCACTTTTCACCTGTCTTTCCCTAACATAACATCTACTAAGAACAACTTCTGGTGGGCAGGTTCTGCTCCTCTGTTGAGGGTTCCTATATTTCACTGAAGAAAAAGCAACCTTTATCATTATTAGAAATTGAGAAATCTAGGTGAATTATTTCTAAACGTCTTCACTGAACAGTCAATATTGGGAATGAGGAATCAAAGGTAGCAAGAGTGGAGACGATGCATTTCATACATTTCTGGAAGTAAAGATACATGCAAAAAAAGCAACTCTTGGCAATTCAATTTTTGATACAAGCAGCACTTTTTTTTTTTTTTGAGATCTGGATATACACAGTATCTCAAATCACTCATCTCAGAACTACAGGTGTTTTTTGGGTTGGCAGAGACTGAAGTGCTACTAAGAAAGAACAACTGAAATAGAAAAGCATCAACACTGGAAAATTGTCTTATCTACAAAAGAAACAATGAATATTTTGTTTAAGTACTCAATAATTTTATTGCTTGTATTTGAGCTTACAAAAGGTTCAGATCACACATCGTTGTATGATGGACAAAGACATAACGAAAAAAAAAAAAAGCACAGAATTTACAAGTAAAAGCCAGGTTGAGATTCCTAACCCTGAATAAAAGTCCTTATAGTCCCATTATCCTCTTCTTCCCACCAAAAAAGATTTCAAATATATTATTCTTCACCAGATGAAAAGGGGAGGTGTTCAGCACATCATACGATAGAAGTATGAGTTTTGAAAGCTGACATTACATTTTTGGGCTCCTATGAGTGAGCAAGAGAATGAATTCCACTTCAAAAGCCTTCTATCAAGAATAAATTGATATATCAAATTAAAAAAAAAATCACCAAAATTAAACAGCTAATTTGTCATGATGGCAATACTTTCTGCATTTGCACACTCCAGAAGTGCAAAGGTGCACTGTCTGCCAGAACAAATGCAAATTAAGACTATGAGCATAATTCTACCTCTGCCACTGACTCACTGTAGCCTTGAGGAAGTCACTGTCCTTCTGCACGTAATAATGACATTGTATAGCTCATTTGGGTGTGAGCAGGTTCATTAGTTAATGCTTGATATTGCTGTAAAGTGCAAAATGTTATGTGAGTGTTTGGTATTGTTATTAAAAAAAGAAATAAACAGGAAACATTAGTCAGGTAATGTCATCACTGAGACATTAGATTCCTCAATGACACGGACAATAGAGGCAGTGGCTCAATTAACAGCATTCTTTGTGGACAGAAACATGAAAAACCTGGGATTTCCTACAGCTCTAACACACTGTGTGCATGACGTCAGCCACTGCATCCCCCAGTGCCTCATTGCTCCTGAAACACACAGAACATCTGCTCTCTAAAACACCAAGGTCAATGGTCAGAAAGCTCTACTTTCAGGATTTTTATACAATAATCAAACAGATCTCCAGTCTCTTGACTACTTTCCATCTGAGCAGAATGCTTTCTGGATATGGATTCTGGCTAAAAACCCTGGCTTATCCTCATGGAAACTTTTGATGTATGTTATGTCACAATCTCAACTATTTGCCCATCAGCATATCCCACAAATTCTGTAAAACAGAAAGGGGTGCTCAGCTCTGCTCCCAGGAGTCAAAATGCAGTTTCAGCAGAGCCCCTTGGGGGTCCTGCTGTGGATGTAACTAGGGCTGACTAGGATTCCCTGGGAAAACCCTGGGGTTGCCAGCACCCCTCGTCAGGGCACAGCCTCTCCCTGGGCGCCCCGCACCCCAGAGCCGCTCCCAGCCAAGCCACTCGTTCTTGTGCAAAAGACCAAAGGTCTTTCTTGCGCCGTGCTGGGGTTTTTGCCTATAAAGTGCTTATGTTGCCTACAGTATGAGGGGTGTGGTGGCAGCCCGAAGATGGGCTGAGGGCTGCACAAAGTCAGTCACAGCTACTGGTGGCCAGAAGCTGGTGAGGGCCTGGCAGTGAGAGATGTACCGAGATGCATTGGAGAAAGGATCCACTTGGTAGTGGATGAGGGGCACTTTGGCGTCCATCTCGCGACTGGGCTGCTCATGCTGCACGATGTGCAATTTCGCTTTGTTTTCACACACACAAAAAAGCCCGCACCCCCGTTATCACAACGCATCCTTAAGTCCCTCTCCACATTCCCACACCCAAAATGGCTCCTCAACGGCTTCACTCATACTCAGCGCCCACACCCAGCACGGCAGCCCGCTTCCACACCGCGTGCGACCCCCCGTGCCCTTTTCCAAAATGGCAGCCACTAACTTCAACCCGGCCTTGCCCGGTACGGGCTGAAAACCCTTCCCCCGCTCTTTCCCTTTAGCAAAATGGCGGCGAAGCGCGCTCACGCCCCGCCCTCCGCAGGTGATTGCCAGGTTGCGAGGTCACGTGGTGGGCAGTGTAGAGTCGCCGGGGGGCCGAGGCGGGGCGGAGCGGGGCAAACGGGGTGGGGCCGGCAGGGATGGGGCGAGACGGGCTGGGAACGGCCGGGCAGGGATCAAGCGGGATGGGGCCAGCCGGGCTTCCCCCGCGCTCCACGGCTATGCTCTGGGTTTGGCTCCTGCTCGGCTCCAGCTGGGGCCCGGGTCCCCCCGGGGTCGGTGCCGTTCCGCGTCCAACGGCCACCTACGTGCTGGACGACGGCGGCGGGCTGGGCAGGCAGTTCGACGGCATCGGCGCTGTCAGCGGCGGAGGGGTGAGTGCTGCCCTGGGACCTTGGCGAAGGGGGCTGCGGGGACGGCAGTGGGGGGTCTGAGGGGCCCCTCGAGCTCCCGGTGCCTTTGGTAGGGGGTGAGGCGAGGCTGGGGGCTCGGGGAGAGCAGGAGTGATGCTGCTGGGGAGCTGCGCTTTGCTTGCGGTAAGTCTGTGTCCCTGTTCTCCAAAATTTCTTCTTTGAAGTGTATCAGAGTACCAAGCACTTTAAGATCTGCAGAAATGTACCAGTGAAGGGTTAGAAAAACCTTGTTGTTTGTGCTTAGCAGAGCTCCTGGTGTTATGTTCACTTCTGTAGTTTTATTAACTACACGAAAGTGCCCAGGCTGAAAAATTGGGATATATTTATGTATTTGAAAGCTAAGGTGTGCATATTTTCACTTTCTTTCTGTTTTAGGCCACGTCTAGGCTCCTTGTGAACTACCAAGAACCTTATCGCTCGCAGATTTTAGATTATCTGTTCAAGGTAAAGTCTGCTTCGCTGCTATTCTGCATGAAATCAGGCGTTATTATTTCTTATTGTTGAATGTTGGGACTCATCTATAGAGTATTCAGTATTATTTAGGATTAGACAAACTTCATCTTATGAAGCATTTACTTCAAAGTTGGTTGTTTGACTTGACACCTCAGCATTGTAGAAAAATAGAAAAAGTAATAGGTTGTATTAGTAACTGCAGGTTGTAGATGGCTGTGTAGCTAAAAGAGTGGAATGGTCTAGCTCTGAGAGAGGTTAGATCTGTTAGTGCTAGGTTGTATGCTAATTCACAGTGTAGTGAAACACTCATTTAGCTTTCTTTTTTGAAAAGGTCACGTAACTGTTTGCAAGATTAGTAATCATGAATGCAAAGCTTACACATGTCAAATATTTTTTTCAGGCTTTATTTTTATTATGGTTTAACCTTGCGTGTATTCTTGTGGGATAAATATTTTATTTATTTTTATTCTTCTCTCATAAAGAATGAGCTTCTTAGCTCTTCACAAGAGTTTTGATTCTGTGATGAAGAGCTAGGAGGCTCGTTCTTCTGGGACAAGAATAGAACCAGCAAGAGTAGTTGGTAGTCTAGTGTGTGAATTCTGAAACCAAAGGAAGGAGTTGCCTTCCTTCAGAATATGACATCTGTCAACATTATATATCTGATAGGTGCTAACTGTAATAATGTTGTTTTTATCAGAATTTTAAATTTTATTTGTTGTCCTTGACAGTCAGCATGTTGTTCAGGAGCTTATTTCTTCAAATTATTAAAATTACTCTTTTTTTCCTGTTTTCAACATATTTTTATCGTTCATTGGGGGCAAATGAGGGCCAAATTGTTTTTGTGGCTAAAATGAATGGCGTAGCCGTTTGTTATGATTGTAGGAAGTGGGTCAGACGGTTTTGATTTGAGTACAGATAGATTCACAAAATGTGAAAACTTATGCAGGGACTGCATCATTTCAATAGACTGCCTGTTCCAAACTAGTGTACTTCCAGTACAAGTGCAACTACTGTAGAACGAGTACAAATATTACTGGTTTGTAAGCTGCTTTAGTTAGCAAGTGTAACCTGTGGAGTTACTCAACTTAATATATGGTAAGATTATTGCCCTTAACAGTAATAATTTGTTTTGCTTTTGGCACTGTAAATTACTCTGCTGAAAGAGGATGTCATGTCACTTTCAAGTAGTGTAATCCAGATGGCTGGAGGGGAATAGTTTACTGTGTAGTTTAAAATTGGTTACAAAGGTTAGAGTAAGGCATAATGTCTGACTGGAGTTTGAAGACCAAAATTGTGTGCTACAACACACATGTTATGAGTTTTCTGAAGGAATCAACAGGATTGTGATAAAAGAAAATCTAGCTGAGAGATTGTGGTTTTCAAATAATTTTTGCTATGTTCTTTCACCAAAACTTCTGAAAATGTCAAATAAGTGGGAAACAACTTTGCCTCATTCTACTTACCTTTTAATGCCTGATTTATATAGTAGAGATGAAAAAGGGTATGTATTAGAAGTTTAAAATAACATATGGAGGACTCATGGTAAACTGGGAAATATTTGCTTCTTATTTAAAAACCAAAACACCAAAAAACTGTATGCCAAGCAAACTATCGTCTGTGTAGCTTTTTTCTTTAATTGAAGTGCATTCTTACATCTTGAAACTTTTTTTTTAGATGCCAAAATTATACTTCGGTAATTCCATGGAGGAGGCCAGCTACATTAGTGCTTATTAATATAATGATTAGTTCTAAGTTCTGGCTTGAGCAACTCTTAAAACCACCAATGGCTGAATGAACATACTAGGAATAGGATGACTTACGTGCTTAAATTCTGTATTCTGTCTACTAGTCAGAGGCAAGGGAAACAGGATAGTGGACCAAGTGGCCATTTGTTTTCCAGTATGGCAACTTTCCTCTTCTCATGCTTTCCGTCTGTAGGTTATTTCTGACCCAAATGTATGCTCTTTCACATAAGAAGTGTAATCCTTTAAACCAATGAACAAGTTAATTACAAGGATAACAGCTCTGATTGTTTGATTTTTTTTTTAAAAGGAAATAATAAACTTGACTTATAATAACATTAAAAATACTGTTGTGTTCCTTATGTAGCTCATTCTGCCTTAAGAACTCTTCAATATTTTCTTTAACATAATCAATTTAAAATCTACAGACTGGGGGGAAGTGTCATTAACTGTGCAAGAGTCAGTGAAACTGGCTAAAGATAAATTTTTATTTATCTTTACCAGTTTCTTTTGGAAGCAGAATTTCTTGTAATCTCACATTGCACCTGATATGGGTGTTTAAAAATAACAATAAAGTATTGAATTTCCAGCATCCTCAAAACTGTGCACTTATTTGTTTCACAGTTCTTTTCAATAGTCTGACTTCTCTCTTTCTTTCTGTTTTTCCTAGCCAAATTTTGGTGCCTCTTTGCATATCCTCAAAGTAGAGATAGGAGGCGATGGCCAATCAACAGGTATGGATTTTGCAGGGTTTAACTTTTCATTGCAATGTGCTGTTAGAAACATGTCCTGCATGCTGCACTTCAGTTAAAAAATGCAGATATGTTATGTAGTTCTACTGAAGTTGCACAAAAATATCAGAAACAATGCTAACTTGTAGAAGAGAAATTTACACGAAATTCTCAATATAATGGTTAATAGGTTGCATTCTAGACCAAGTAAGTTCTTTTTCCTTCCAAGATTAGGGAAGCTTTCTGAATTGCAGAGCATTTCTCAAACACTGGTTTTGCAATACAAACGCTGTAAAACTTTTCTAGGGCTAGGTAATATATGTCTTAAAAACATGAAAATGCAAAGACAGCTGATCAGAAGCAGTTAGGTTTCTTTGGTTTCATGAGCTGCAACATTTCACTGGGGTGTCTTGTCTGAAGGATACTGCGCGCTTTGTTTTTGCCTGGCCACAATTGCAGGTGAAAAAGTCTTGGTGCAATTTGCCTAGTTTATTGTATTTACGTATAGGAGAAATGGAGTAATACATGTTTATTAACTGTTTGTTATTGAAAACTAAGAAAGAGTAACTAAATTACAGTTCATAATGTTTTTTCTTCTTTCCCTCTCCCTCCTATATGTCAGCATTTAGACATAACCTGCTGATTATACTTTCTACCATGTTCTTTCCTTCTAACCTGTAACATTTGCAGTAGTTAAGACCAAGATGATAATGCTAAATCTATATTTTGGATTATACCTGTGAATATAAAATGCTCAATAGTTAACCAGATTCTGATGCAAAAAAAAGAGGGTATAATCTTTTTTTTAAAAAAACACCAAACAAATGGAAATTTATGCTAAGTTAATATGCTAAGAATGAAGGGTAGCAAGTCTTGCATGTTCCCTTCCACTACTCATTTTGCTTTGAAGCAAAACAAAGAATGTGTGAACCGTATTAGAGTTATGTGCCTGCATACTGTGGCAGTGAGCAATACAGAGAACTTCATAATGTGTGACAGCTTATGACACAGAAGATAATTGTGAACTACCTGTCTCTTTCCTTCCTAGATGGTACTGAGCCCTCCCATATGCACTATGAAAATGATGAGAACTACTTCCGGGGCTACGAATGGTGGCTGATGAAAGAAGCTAAAAAGAGGAACCCCCAAATTAAACTGATTGGTAAATTGTTTCGTGCTTTAGGATTTATATGCTTTTTTATATGCTTTTTTTCTAACTAACATATCTGGTCCTTAATTAGCATAGTTTTTTTAAATGGACAGATGTTTTTGTTGCAGTAGACAAGGTAGAGAATCTCTAGTGTTTGGTAATCTTGCATTGATATTTCCCTTAAACATACTATTTTGCTTTGCTATAGTAGAATAACATTCTGAGCAGTGAATCTCTAATAATTTGCTTGCATGAAGTGACATTAATGCTTAGATGTTATCACAGTGATGAATATAAATGATTTATTCCGAGGGGTGAATTTTTGTATAATAAGTAGAGTAAAAAATTGGGAGGAATAAAGTAAACTTACAGAAAGTATGGATCTGTAAATCTTTCATGCACCAAGTTCAATTATATGTCCTTATTACAAACCTATCACCTTCCCTCCCTGTTACAGTGCTTTCTGTCTTGCTTTGTTTGATACATACAGAGTTGAGCTGTAAGAAGACTTGACTGTTGCTCTGTTTTGATCATCAGTTGTGTATGTGCTGTGACAGCAGGAATGTGTAACCCTAGATTTTACATGAAACACTTTTCAGAATGTATTTCACGTGAAAGGAGGGAAGAAGCTTTTTATTCTGCAAAAACAGTTTCAAAAATGAACCTTGATATAAATAATTTGATTTTGTAGTGAGGTGCCAGATGGCATGTGTGTACTTCCTGAAACTGGAAGTAATATTTCTTAGTAATCACGATAGATCTTGATTCTGAAACAGAAAAGTCAGCATGTATCTCTTGGTGCTGTTTTGAGCAAATATTTTTTTGTGAAATTGTTAGCACAGAACTAGTTATGTACTAAATGCTGGGCTCTTCCATGTGCGAAGGCCACCAGTATTCCCTGATAAATTCTAAAATTAGCTGATGGACCTGGCATTTTAAGATATTTGCATTTCTCTTAAATTTTTGAAATGGTGAAATTGACCTTGATATTGAATACAGGTGCCTTTTGCTATTAATAATGCATTCATGTAATATGTGATTGCTTCCATTTCGTATGTGGTTGCAGAACATATTGTTATAATTGGTACCTTTGTAAGAGCAAAACAGAAATCAGCAGTCTCTGCAGGGCAGAGAAACCTCATAATTCAAACAAAATACACTGCATCATTTGATTGTACACTTCTGTCTAAATCAGTCTATCTTCGTTTTAGTCTGAATAATTATTCATGTGCAGCATAGCAACCAGACAAGGAAATAAATGTGGCTTGTGACTTGTTTCTGTTTTTTCACGTAGTTTACTTGATTATGTGTTGTACTCTTATAACAAAGTGCCAATATGTATGATAATTTGCAAAGTCTTTTATGACTAAGTCATGCAAGAGACAAGTTCCCTCCAAAGTAAGTTATAACAAATGCGCACATCTGTAAGTAGTAAAAATATTTTAAAAGTAACCATTATAGTATTTCAGGAGCTTTATTTCCAGGAACTTGAAAGGTTGTCAGTGATGTTTGTGTTCTTTCCCTGTGATAATTCTGGTCATATAATTTATCAATATATGCTAACTTCCTGCTTTTAGAGTGTCTTCCTCTTTGTATCACCAGACAGACATCCTTTTTCTGTAGTCTGTGTTATTCCAGTTTCACCAACAGGATTATTTAATCATCTGATGCTTTTTTTTCTGATTTGATATTGCTTCAAATTTCAGTCAGCAAAATTTAAAAGGTCTTTTCAGATAAGAAAGTTGTACTTTCTCTTACAAAAGAAGCGGAACCAAAACATAAAAGTTACTTTAAGTACCTGCAAGCCTCCAAAAATATGACAGTTTTGCTGGCACCAGCTGTTGTATGCTACCAGCTTGTGTGTCTAATTACCTGTCATTCAGGCATCAAATTTTGCCTTATTCATCCCCAAGGCATGATTCACTACAGGATTTGCCAGTCAGGTTCTCTTAGACAAGCACTGTGATAAACAGTAAGGTTACCATCTATGACTGATTATTAATAACTTGCCTTTTCCCTCAAATCAAGTGCTCAGTAAAGGGAAGAGGATATGCCTTTGAATTTGCCTGTGATGTCTTATACAGAGTCAGCTGAAAATGTAGGAGGATCTGCTGAGGTTAATTTGTTATTCTTACTTTCCACAAGATCTAGAAAGCTGCTGACACTTGGAAATGCTTTTTCATGATCCTATTCTTTTTTCTTCTGTTATGATCAGATCATCACTTGTTCTGGAATTCATACTCAGGAGCTTAACAATTTTTGGTGTTTAGTATTGATCCTTGTCTATAATTTCGTGAACTGGTAACCCAAAGTCTTTGGAATGTTAAACCTGTTAGAACTAATGCTACACAGAGCGTATACACATATACAGAAATATTGCATGTAGTCAATTGCTCTCTAGTAATAGAATAGTTTGGGTTGGAAGGGACCTTAAATGTCATCAAATTACAACACCCCTGCTGTGGGCAGGGGCACCTTCCACTAGATCAGGTTCCCTAAGGCTCCATCCAATCTGTCCTTGGACGCTTCAAGGGATGGAGCATCCACAGCTTCTCTGGGCAACCTGTCCCAGTGCCTCACCACCCTGTGAGTAAAGAATTTCTTCCTTATATCTAATCTAAATCTCCCCTCTTTTAGTTTAAAGCCATTCCCCCTTGTTCCATCATTGCATTCCTTGATAAAGAGTCATTCTTGATCTTTCCTGTAGCGTTCCTTATGGTACTGGAAGGGATGGGTTCATAGCTTTAAAAAAAATAATATATATATATACACACATACATACACATATATATATATAAATTATGATCAAAACCAATAATAATGCAGCATATCCTGTTGTAAGAGGAGTAATGTTTTATTGTCTTCATTGAAACTATGCAAATCTGAAGGGCATATCTGCTTCTTTGATTTAGGTAGAACAAATTACAGCTTGCTCTCGAATCTTACTTAAGTGGGTGGTCTATGTTACTCAGTATCTCATTAATTTGTTTTTATTCTCTCTTCAGGATTACCCTGGACGTTTCCAGCATGGATAGGGAAAGGTGAAAACTGGCCCTATGACTATCCACATGTCACTGCTTACTATATTATTTCTTGGATATTAGGAGCTAAACAGTATCATGATCTGGACATTGACTATATTGGGGTCAGTAAAGCACAATTTCCAGTATATTTTATCTGTCTTCATTCGTAAGGTTTTTGCTCTTGTCTCTTTGTTGATTACTGGGTGAAAGAGGGATGAGAAATTGTAGTTGCAGTTCTGGCTTTTTCTGTTGCAGTGAGAAAGGCAGAAGTTATGCTAGTTTACAGTCTTTCTGCAATACTGGCCAATAATGCTGACACAGTATAAAATGGCTAGATTCCTGCCTTCCCAATTCTAGAATGAAATTACCAGAGAATTTGAGGATTTTGAAACCTGTTTGAAACTTGGTCTTGTAATTTCCTGCCTTGTTTGCTCTGCCTGGGTTTCAGAGGTAACCGGCTAACAAAAAACATTAAGTTAAGACTTGGAGATTGTGAGTCAGCTAACACGGCTTCTTGGCATACAATATGGTTACTATTTTGCTGAAGGGCAACCATCTACAACTTTTTCCATTTTTGCTTCCATTATTTAGAGTAGGTTAAGGTGCACATGTTACAGTATACTGCTCAATTTTGTTACAGAGCAATAAATGGAAGTGGTGAGTGAATGTCTGAGAAAAATGTAATTTGGAGATGAGAGGGAAAAGCCCACAGTCTGGAAAAACATTTCAAATTCATTATTTGACAGAGATTCAACACTTTCTTTTTTTCTTCTGCCTAAGAAAATGTCTGGATAGGATTCCTTTAAAAGCACTACACTTATTGAAGCACTTATTCTGGGCTTCTAAGTGTTTTGATATGAGAGTTGTTTAACTGCAGAAAAGCTGAAAATCACTTCAGCAGTCCGGAGTGAAACTCTTAAAGTTATGGTTCCCATCCCTCTAGAAAAGCCTGACCTTTCTACTGTAGTGTGGGAAGGTATGTATGATGTATCTCTCTTCTGGAATGTGTCCATTTTGATGTTGCTGGCTGATTTCATCTGTGTCAGTCTTGCACTTTGGGTAGCACAGTGATGCTTCAGAAATTGAATTTTGGGGGGTGGGGTGGGACATACCTTCTACTCTAAAAGCACAGCAAGGTGAAAATTTAAAACCAGGTAAGTTCTGCATATTAGGTATTTGAATAATGTCTGGCTGCTGTACTGTTACTTGACATTGCAACTGGCCTTCTGGGTTCTATACCTCTAAGGAAGAGGAAGTTCTGCTTCAATGAGCATTGTGCTGGCAGTTGATATTGTCTACTCTCTTTGTGGGAATTATGTGAAATACAGGAAAGGAGTGAGGTCTGTGAAGGCTCAGAAACTGTAAGTAATTTTCTTGTAACTTCAGAAATCAGCTGATCATATTAGCACTTGTGGAAGGATCTAGAAATATCCTTCTGGTGGTTTTTGTCCTATAAAGAAACAAGCCTGCAAGTCTTCCTGAATCTTCTCGTCTATACGGAGTTTTCAGTAGGCAGAAGATGCGCATTGTGAGGAATTGCCTAGAACCAGCCAACAAGAAACACCGAGCTCTTGGCACATTTTAGTGGCAGGCTACTCACTACGCTCAAAATCACACAGACATCTTCCAGTTGGATGAAACTGCCCGTTTGTAAATAACTGGGTGACCTTCACCTACAGGGGCACACTTACGACCTTTACTGGTGAATGTGGGTCATAGTGCTCATGTTGCAGGTCAGGAAAAGTAAGAAAGTTTTTGACTTGACGTTTTGTCCCTGATACTTGGTAGAAAGGAACGCCTCCATTCCTTCTCTTGAATTTTGGGCTGTGTTTAGCTTAAACACCCTTTCCATAAAATATGGCAACCCAGAGCAATCTAAATCATATTGTTTTATGTGTCTTTACTTAAACTATACTGTGTTTCTCTTGTATTCAACTATGGATGTAGTCCTGTGTAAATTATAAAGAATTCAAAGTGTCACGGAATAATGTCCTGAAATTGTAGGCAATCATTCAATGCAGCAGTCATTTTCTCTCTCCATATTAGCGTATGGCAACAAGGGCCTGTTCTGTATGACCATGCCTTGAAGCCACAATGTTTTTTTCTAGAGGAGTTCTAACAAACTGTAGGCCCATAATGTTCATAATGTGTAACATGGCAAACCGTTGTAGAGCTCCCACAGCATTAGAACAAGAATGCAGGCAGTAGGTCCAAGAGTTAGATAAAACAAGCAGCTGTTTGGAACTTTCATATCAGGCCTCCAGGGGAGAATTCTATAACAAAACCAATCAGAACACTTTCTTCTAGGAAACTAAAACTGTGGAGTTCATTAATGATTGTGTAATCTCATATATACATAAATAAAATCTTTAGTTATCTGTCCAGACTTCTCTAAATGGCTTTTTGCTTTTTGCTTTATAGATATGGAATGAAAGGGCATTTAATAGCAAATATATCAAGGTATGTATGTTTTTTCCCTTCTCTAAAGTGAAATGTGCTTCCGAAGTTTGTCTTTATCATATGTAAATGATTAGCTTTGCTGACTTTGCCTAGAAAAGGGACCGTAATCCTGCAACTGCTTCACTTACTAAACCCTTTCATGTAGTAGTAGCAGACATAGAATGCTAATGGAATCAGTTCTTTAGATTTTTTTTTTCTTCTGAAACTCTTATTTTGAACTTTGTGTGTCAGTGTATGGTAAATATGTGGAACATTTTAACGGAAGCTCCAGTTGAATCATACAAATTTGTTTTTTTACTGTCTTAAACATAGCTATGAAATAAGTCACAGATTACAATTACTTAAAAATTCTCTAGTGAAGTTCAAGTGGATATCATATTCTTAGATTATTATTATAAAACTGCAAGTTCTTATATTTTCTGCTCTACTTTTTTCATAATGTAAAGTCTCTGTATTGTAACTGCAAAAGTCAATGCCTTGTGTTTGAAATGAATTGGAGAGAGACGGTATTTCACATAACTGACACTGAGGTATCACTACGCTATCACTGCTCCCCTCCCCACACACCCTTCTCTGGAAGCTTGCTTCTATTTGAGTTATGTTGAAGTAGAAACTTAAGTATAAGCTTCTGCTATATTCACTTCCTTTTTTTCTGCTTCAAAGCTAAGAAGCAATTGCATTACCACTTTTTAAAAGCAAATGAGTTGAACTTAGTGTGTAGAAAATTGCCAATTTTTCTTGCAGAACACAGCAGAGATTGGATCCCATCTGCTTAATTATTCTGTTAGTGGCTATTAGAAAAGTTACAGTTCTTACAGTTTGTGTGCACTGGATAAGGTTAGTCATGTCATTTGACCTTGACAATTTCTGTCATTATTTCATTCACTGATTAGTTTTAGTAGAATAGTACAAGAAATGGTGTATAACAGTCAAACATAACATGCGTTAAGATGGGGGGGGGGGGGGGAAAGCACACCCTTTAATAAGGCTGGCATATAAAATTCTGCCTATTCCTAAAAACTGGGTATTCTACTTTAAAACCTTTTTTCCTTTCTATTGTATAAGTAGATGGGCAGCATTAGATCTATTTCCTATGATTTGTAAGCTGCTTTGAGTGAGGGAGGTCAGGAAGCACTGGCAGAAAACTCTACTGGCATTATACCTGGTACAGACAAAGAGAAACACCTTATCCATTTTTATAGGCTTCTTGTTAACAGATATGTTAATAAACTGTGTATCGTAAACTGATTTACCTGTTTCACTGCCAGCACAGCAACTTAGTTTCCAAGACTCATCACAACTTAGACCAACTTCTGCTAGTTATGCTTCATTTTACAACTAATTGTATTAAAGTGATTTTGTAGCAGCCTGTGAAAGTTAGTCTAGACCATTAGTTCCTTTTGGACACAGAGGTTTGGCACTAGTTTTATTGACATGCAAAATCCATGCCAGAGAAAATGCAAAAGCACAGAAGTGTGACATAGAACATCTTGGTATCTGTGCCAAGTTGTCTTGTTTCTTCATGCATGTCTAGTAGCAAAACTCTTGTGGATTTTGTTAGTGAAACTGCTTAAATCCCTGTCCAAACTTGTTCAGTGGGTATGTTTAGAATCCTTTTAAAATATGTAATCTTGATGTGTGTTTAGTACAAGCCATAGGCTTTTTTAATGTAGGAAAAGTGTTTGTAGGGCTGTCTCTATAACGAAACAAACAAACCAAAACAGCAACAGAATGCAGAAACTAGAAGTTCTCTGCCTTATTTAGTGTCAAGAAATTTGGGTGCTGGGATTTTCTTTTTTTGAAAGAGAAGTTCTTCACTGATCAGGTATAGCCTAAAGGAAAATCTAAGGATACTAGTAGTCTCCTAAAGGATAATTACAATTGTAGGTAATTTTCGCAGGTAGGAAGCAGGGGGAGATGCGTGTGCCTGGGCTGTTTAAGTAGAAATCCGACTTTGGTCAGTACCTATATTATAAAAGCAAAACCACACAGAACTGGAAACACTTGCTTACAGTCTGGTATAAGGCAATGCAAATAGGATAGAAGATAGAGTAATGTGCTTTTTGAGCTGCAAGTTTTATTTGTTCACTACCTAGGTGAAATGTTGCTAGGAAAGTTGATGAAACAAGCTTTTGTAAAAACAATCACTGGAGGGAAGGCAGATCTTATTATAAATACTCATTTTATTTCACCATATCACTGATTGAAACAGAAAGGTTCTTTTTTGCTCAGTCCTCTGCAGCGTCACCTGGATGCTTTCTAATCTGTTTGCTTTGGCTTCCAGATGTGAGAAGAATATGGAGTACAAACTCTAGAGCAGAGGCATTCTACATGTTAGCTTTTTAATACTATTGGGACAACTTTTGGCTTCTAGAACTATATTTCTAAAATTTGATCCTAAGATCACCAAAACATTCATTGAAAACTATCAGTGTTCACCCCATTAATTGATATAATGCTTTATGTAACACCTGTCTTATCATTCGTTCTCTTACTCTGTGCTGCCATGTGGCATCTATTCTATAATCAATGATTCTGTTTGCAGTCAGCCATTTCAAAATACTTACTAAAATGTGCAGCAAACATATTCTATAATGACAAATACATGACATAGATCAACTTAAATTCTTGGTTATTTTCATAAATTTTACCTTTATGAAATTATTTTAGTTGCTTCATCCACTAAGGCTCCAGTTGTTTCTTACGATGTAGAAGAAACAACAGAGAGAGAAGCAATGATTCTGTGGCTTGTCAATTCTTCCAAATTCTTCCAATTGTATTTTTAAATACTGTCATCTTAAATTGACCCTAAAATTTAATAAGTATCTTTATACAAATGTCTGTACTGGGATTTGGGGTGGCTGGAATGACACCATTCTGCATATGTTATTGTGGAGTACATCGTGTGTCTACAGTTCTGTGTCCTTGGTACTTATTTTTTCACATGGACATTCTGCAACATTTCGAGTCGTTTTGTTCTGCTGAACTATCTTTATGATTAGGCAGTTTTTCTGAATGTCTAACCTACTAAATCTTGCTGTATGTCCATCGGGTGTTACCTTTTGTCTTAATTCCATCTGCTCCAGAGGGCTGCTAATGTCCTTCCTATTTCAGAGACCACTTAGGTCTTTGAATATTGTCATGTCTTCCCTCAGTCTGTTTTCTAGGTTAAACAGCACTAGTCATGACAATCTTCTTTGTAAGTCATATTTTAAGTCTTATGTCATCTCTGCTGTGGAATAGGTGGAAAGAATCCAAATCTAGAAAGGCACAGTTCAGAAACAAGTACAACTTTCCTTTTTCCCTTGCAGTACACTGGCACTGTTTCTCCTTTGGTAAACCACCATCATCCTCAGAACCATTTCACCAGACTCTGTTTACTTTGTGGTATACAGCAGTTATTGGTGCAGCTTGTTGTACTAAATCAAAGTCATTTATGAGTGAGTAATTTTTGGACTATTCTAATTTGTCAAATTCCTCCTTGCTTTGGATCCTGCGCAAATTTAAGGGATGTACTTTGTCCATGAAGTATTTAATAAAAATAATTATATCTATGGAAGTTCTTTCTGAATCCCAATTCAGAAATCTTTGCAGTCACATCTTGTTCTGTTCCTTACTGCAAGTGGATAGATCGCTGTTACTTTTATTTTCTAATAGTTTTCATACTTGTAGTACGTTGTTTTAATTCTAGACATCAGTTAGGAAAGTATTGTGGGAAACATCTTGAAATGCCTCAGTTCCTTAAGATTTTTTGTTAGTTAACCAATCTCTAAAAATGTTTTCTTTTCAGAAGTGTCATTTTTGGCTACCTGTGCATCTTCTCCAATCTCTTTACCCCAATTGAGTCAAACATGTATATAGATTTTGAAAGTGCTGTTATCATTGAACTGGCAATATGTTCTCTTCTAGTCAGGTGCTTAGTATTGTACAATACTTGGGGCTAGAAATGGAAAATCTGCAGTCACATGTAGAAGAAGGTATCTGACAAATATTGGGGAGTAGACCTTGAGATCTAACGTTTTGCAGTGTTTTAGGTTGGCAAAATGACCTAGGCTTGTCTTCAGTTTTCTGAAATGTTTAGTATGTTTTCCTCTGATCTCTACTGGTTACTGAAGAATTCTGAAAACCGTCACACTGATGGCTATCAGGAACAAAATCTAAATAGGTAAAACTTCTCTAATGTGTTCACTCTTTAATCTGTGCCAAGTTTGTAAGAGGAAGACTGGGTGCAGCCTGATGATTAAGTTGGTACAATGTTGTAGCATCCATCTAACCTCGTTGTGGCTTTTGCTGTTATGAAAAAACATGTACCAAACTAATGCTTATTAAAAACAAGACAAAATCAGTTGTAGAATCATATTGTTTAAATAATGGAAAAATTTTTTTTTTTGCGAACGGCTTCTGACAGCATCTGATCTTAAAATTGTCAGGGATACTCAATAAAACATTTCATGCTAAAAGTTTCAAATTACAGTGACTTTATTGTAAATATTTCTACTATTATGAAATTTTAGTAAGTTTTATGCTTTGAAGGCTTCAAGAACAGAACTTCATTGCTCGTCTTCTTGCTGGAAGGTTATTAACAAGTTTAGTATCCTTTAGATCTAGGCTTGCTTGTCACCATCACTTGAACTTTGCTTTGGGTCCTTGTCTTGACTGCAAGTCAAGACAGAAATGCTCTCTGTTTGCCTTCATGTTGGTGGAGGTCTATTATAAGAAATTATAGAATCTAAGGATTCATGCCTACTGATCTTCGAATGATTTTGAAAAATCTTCCTTATGTATGCATACATACAGCACGTATTACATAATCCCTGTGTATCTAAGATTGAAGAAAGTATTTTAGGCTGTGGACTGATGTCTGTTCCCAGATGTAGTTGCAGGTGGAAGGCACTGGAAAAAAATAAATGTTTTTAAGTTGAGCATTGAGTTTAAAAACTTGTTTATAATACCAGCCTATTTTTTTGTGTGGCTATCTGACTGTCAGAGATAATTCTTCAGTGTTAAATACTTATCATAACTTTATTGTGGTTGTAATTGTGGCTCCCTTATGAGAAGTGAAAACTTGTCTTCAGAGCAAGATCGATAACAGATGCTTCCACTGACTGCTCCTTTAGTTTTACATTGTATACAGTCTTAAACAGTCTTAAATTTTCGTGTTGCATGTGTGATGAAAGGCAGCACTTTAAGTGGTGTTATCTGTTACTAAGGTACTTCGACAGTCTTTGGACAGACTGGGTCTAAGGAACATTGGCATCATCGCTGCGGATGGAGATTGGAACATTTCAAAGGAGATGGTAGTTGATCCCTATCTTAATGATGCTGTTCAGGTAGTCGGGTAAGTGTGGGAGAAGGGAGGAATGTTACACATTACTTATCACTTAATTTCTTTAAAATCTTCACCTCCATTTTGAGAAGTCATGTAGTCATATTTCATACTTCCTAGTCATTCCCAGTTTTGAAATCATCATGTACAGTGGTGACTGACTACTCTTTCCTGTTTCTCTCCCAGCTTTCAATTTAGTGCATGTCTAAGTTGATCATGTAATTCTTCCATCATTTGTTTCAAATATTGAGTTAGGAGCTAGATCTTAGGCTTCTTACCTTGTCACTAGCAAATGACAGGAGACTGCTAGCTAATCTCCAAGTGCATCTTCAAAGTCAGAAAAAAACTTTAGGATGGAATTCTTGGTCTGGAATCTGTTTTAATTTCAGATGAGCTTGAACTTTCACCATTTACTTACTTACTTACCATTGCAGCATTCCCTGTTATAGACCCTTTGCTTATGATTTTTCTGATCATGTTGAAAGGGTAGAAGACTACTTATTGCTTTCATCTGGTAGCATCTGAAGTTTATTTTTATATCTATACAACCTATCTAAATTTCAGCAGGTAGTAGTGCCCACTGTTGCAGTTCTGACAAATAGCAACTTGATTATTTGTCTGTACAATTGCTCCCTAATACACTTTTTCTACCTTGCTTTTTATCAACTGGCTTGATACTCGTTTTGCTGCTCTTGCTTTCTTGCTTGCTTTGATTTCTCAAAACTATTAGATTTTTCAAAGCTATAGCATGTTTACAGTGGTAATCAACTCTACAAGTATAAATTGTTCACTTGTGTTGCATTAATCTTGTTTACCTCTGTTATTAGCCTTACTGTGATAAGAACGTACTTGTGGTCTGTAACATACTGTTTGTGCTCATTTATATGTAAGGATCTGTGATATAATTGTTTAAACTGATGTATGGTGCAAAGGTTACAGCAAGACAGTTAAGCAGGGATTTTGTAAAGAAGCAGCTTTTGTGTGTGCTGAGCTTGTAAACGCTGATCACCTGGAAGTAGCTTCCAGAGAAGTAGCAATTATAATGCTGGTGTTGTATAACTAACTTGGTTCCAAAAAGAAAATAAAAGCTGTATGTGTTTATGTCTGGCTTGTCTAGAATAACCAAGACTTGAACCTCAGCAAGTTCATATTGCATTAGGATATATTCTAGTTATGATTCCCATGCTAATGAAATGCTCTTTAAGATGCACGCTCTTATTTGTGCATGTTTTTCTTGAACATGATACATGTTTTTCCCCAACTCCCCCACCCCACTGACCAGAACGAAGAGTTAGAGGAATATTTTCAGTAGTGCTATCTATTAAGAAATTCAGCTATATACACAGGCAACAAAACAAGAACACCATGTTTTTCAGCCAGTACTGACTTTAAGGCACCAACTACCAAGCAGTTCTTGCTGACCTAGAAAAAGATAATAGTAGTTACACATCTGTCCTTCAAGTTCATAAACTTGGTAAAAGTACACTGTATCTGTATGTCTCGTAGATATCTCTGTCTAGTTGATTGCAAAATCTGCTATTCAATCTGTTTTCCTGAGTAGTATTAGATTCTTTTCTGTGAAGTCCTTTCCTGTACGTTCTGCAATCTCTTTGCAAGCTTAACCCTCTCAGTGACTTTGTTTTACATTTCTTCTATTTTGAAATGGAAATTTGGAATTAAAGTTATATTGTTTGTTTAGAAATTATTGGAATGATTGCTTTGGCATCCATCCACAAAAAGTATTTGATATTTACCCTTCTTTGTTTTTCCTTTTGTGTTCTTTTTTTCCTTTCCTTTTTTTTGCACCAGGTAATTTTTTAATCTGATTGAACAGTTCCCTGCTTAAAATACCATTTGTAAACTAAGGTATATTGACGGTAGGGTTTTGCTTTTTGTTCCCCCTTCATATTTGTGTCAGTGTGTTTCAATTTCATTGGTGGAAGGAGTGGTCTTAGTGAACGTACTGCTTGCCATTATTTCATACAAATGAAGTGCAGCAGTTGCCATTGAAAAACAGGTGTTACTTTAGAAGAAGGAAAAAAGCTTTTATTTGTTCCTAAATCAAATAACTTACTTGGTACTTGTAAAGTGCTTGGAAGTAGAAGAAAATTGTAATTTAGCTAGCTCGAGTCTTAAACTGTGTTATGCTTCCTTATTTTGTTTGCAATACCGCCTTCGCTACTGTCTTCCTACGTTATTTTGATCAGTGCTTTTTCTGTGTTTGTGTAGTATATCTTCCTACTGCTCTTCTCCCAGGATGTATTTATTCAGTGTCTGTAGTCACTGCACCAAGCCTGTCTGAATTTAAGAAGTGATTGGACTGTGCACTTAGTCACATGGTCTAAACTTTTGGGTAGACCTGAGCGGTGCCAGGAGTTGGACTTGACGATCCTTATGGATCCCTTCCAACTCGGGATATTCTATGATTTTATGATTCTATGTATGGCTTGGTACCACCTCTTCTTGTGTTAGATGTGGATTTGGTTTGCAGAGTTTAACAAAGCCTGGCTTTTTGGCAAGATCTTTCTTAAAGGCTTATATTCTGTTATGCAATTAGACTTGAATATATTACAAATATTTTTTCTGATGTTTATTTAGAAGTCAACAAAGTGAAAATGTTTCTCTATAGTTCTCATCAATTTTAGTTATCTTTGCCTTGTAAGTCATTATTAATGGACAGCCATTGTTGGGTGGTTTTAGAAAAAAAAATCTCCCTTCAGGTCAGTTTGTTTGCCAGACAGAACAAATATTTTTAGTTGATGTATCATGAGCATTTTCTAATACAGTGATCAAATAGCAGAAATGATAGCTGCCGTTTCAATTTTTTCCTCTCTCTTAGTGTCTGGCATTTAAAAAATAAGTAATTAAATAATCATGGTAAGCCTTACAAGGAATGAGGAGGGGTGACAGGAGTTACTTTGTAAAGACTATGGCTTTTATGTAAGGGATGGTTGTTTTGTTGATTTTTACAGTTAATGTAGTCACAGCTTTAGGGGAATTGTTAATCTTACCATCAAGGAAGGCTTTTTCAGTCCAATAGGGAGAACAAGTTCAGTGCACTGTCAGTTGCTTTCTCCGAGGTAGAAGACATTCTCTGTAAGAGAGATAAATTAACTTGTCCAAGAGTATGCGAATCTGACAGAAGAATAAATATTAATTGTAGAAAATGCTGTCTTTGGGATTTTTGGACCATGCTGCTTTTGCCATCTGTTTTAAATGGGATTTTTGTTTTACATAGTTCAAAGCACAAGTTGGAAACTTCATTTCTTCATTTTGGTTTTATGTAACTGATCCCAAGACATAATCGGGACATAAATTGTCTCAATTTCATACTGTAGATTTTACTTGTAAAAGAACCTTTTTTTTTTTTATGTGGTATTACTGGGGATGTTATCTGTAATTAGATAGAATGCTCCCTGTGTGAAGCAGGTGCAGTTAGCTCATAGCGCTGAGGCTTCCTAGTTGAGTTTGAATATCTTCACAACCCGTTTGGGCAACTTATTCTATGTTTTTGACTGTGCTCCTGTTCTTTTACCATTTATCTCTTTTCCGCCTTACTTTTTAGTTTTTATACCTAGCTGAATCTTCCAGTCTTCCATCAGTTGCCAGCCTGTACTGTTGCAGGGGATTATTCTGTCTCAGGTACAGGACTTTTTGTTTGCATTTGTTGAGCTTGACAAGGTTCCCATCAGCCTGTTTTTTTTTTCTCCCAGTCTGTTTAGATTCTTGTAAATAGCAGCCCTTCTTTTCAACATATAGCCTGTGAACTTCCTGATTTTTTTTTTGTTGTTATAAAGTTATCAAACAGTATTGGCCCTATATTAGTCTGTGGGGACGTCATGAGTAGTCATCACCTGGTTGGACTCCCCAGCTTGGTGGGAGACCTTGCTAAAGGCAAGCCATAATGACATCCACTGATTTTACCTTGGCCACACAGGTAGTCAGTCATCTTGTCACAGAAAGCAGTTGGGTTTATCAGGTATCATTTGCCCTTGGTAAATCGTGCTGCTGTCCCCAGTCATCTTCTTGTCTTTCGTATGCTTGGAAATGGCTTCCAGGGTGATCCTCTCTAACATTCCCGGGGAGGAGAGTTCGACAGGCCAGTAGTTTCTCAGATCCTCCTTCTTGAAGCCAGGATTCCAACTGCCTTTCTTTAGTTATCAGGAACACACCCTAATTACAAAATGCTTTAGCCTTGATATGTATGTTAAGTCTGCGAACCAAATATTGTCTTATTCTAATACAAGATATAACAGGAAAATACAATGTAAATAAAATGTTAACATTGAGTTCAGACAGGTTTCTTAAGAACCTTAAGGGGCAGGAAATCTTGATATTTCAGACTGAAGATAAGTTAGTTCACTTTCTCATCTATGGAAAATAACCTTGCAGCACTGTTTCCTGTAGGTAGAACTACAAGGTAGAATTGTTAGAGATGCTTCTGTATGTTTCTACAATATATCAAGTTTGAGAGCTGTCAGGCATTCAATGTTACTTTAATTGCAAGCACAACAAATGCTGGTTAGGGGCCTTCCAGATTTCAAGAAACTACATTGTTAGCCTTGGTCTTACATGAGGTTTTAGATTTCTTTCAGTAATTTTCAAGGCCCTAAAATGTGTCTTGGGAAGTATATGTTGGTTGCAATTATAAAGCTTGAAATAAAATGCGGTTGAGTAATAAGGTGTGTGTGTCTGGGGTTTTTCTCGTTTCTTCTGTTAGTTGTGTTTAGGAAGAGCTGATCTCACTTGTGTGTTGCTTCACCGTTAAACTGAAACAGTGGCTTAGAAGGGAGGAAAGGCAGAATCAACTCCTTTTAATTAAACGTTTGCTTGGCTTTCGCAAAGCTTTGACAGTTAACATTCAGCTGTCCTTGCCCTGCTGTACGTGGCTCTCGTAGCCTAACCCTCTGCATTGTAACGTTGAAGTGGCTGCTCTGCAAGTAGAGTATCTTGCATGAAATCTGCTAGGCTTTGTCTGCCTCTAACTTCATCTGCAGTTTTGTGTGTGTGAGAAAACAAGAACCAAATGTTTTTCACTTTGCCTTTTGTCATGTACTTTGGGGTTTGGCATGGCAGAAGAAGATACGTCCTCCTTTGAAGGCAGTCTGTGCTTGACAATCTGTTTGTTACGTTTTGTTTGGTGTAACAGTTTTTGTCCCAGTTGCAAGAACAAGAATTGAAACATGATATGGTTTTTCTGAAGCGTGTTCAAACAGTGCTGAAGGAGATGCTGCCTTTCCCAAGATAAACTTCTGACAATTTGAAAAACATTTTTTTGTCTCTTCTCTCTGTTCTTTGCTCTCCTATTTTTTTCTTTTTTTTCCAAGCTGTTGAGGTACACATTGGATAAACATGGCCTGCAGCAGGTGAGGATCATAGCCAGCGATAGACTGTGGGAGCCCATTTCCTTTGTCTTGCTGCTTGACTCTGAGCTCCGCGACGTGGTCGATGTCATTGGGTAGGGGGTTCTCTTTTTTCGTTTCTTGGTGGTTTGTTCAAAGTTTGTGTTCATATTGCTTCTTTTCGAATGGCATAACCAAAGCTTTACCTCTCTGTACTCTTACCTGCAGTGAAAAGTTTGGTACTGTAATCTTTCTTACTAACCCACATCATGTCAGATGAGCTGTTGTCCTGGTCACAGCTTAAATGCTTTAATTGAATCAGGAGTCTCCTATCATGTGCAAGACTCCAATTGGCTGTGGCTGTGCGTTTGATGACTTGAAGGGGTTTTGGAAAACCCTTTTTTTTCCTGAGAGTTAGTTTGGTTCCTGTATTTGATGTGCAAAAAGTGTTTGAACTTTACAACTTTGTATACAACCTTGTATTACTGACTTGCACCACTCTGTTGTTAAAGAAACTGGTGCGAGTCAGAATTGAATTGGTGCTTTGATTATTATAACAAAAAATATATACATCTCAGTTTTCTGTTTCATTATGATGGGAGCCTTACGTTTGGGAAGTATGAAATCAGCTGACTTGTTTCTCTAGTTCTGGGTTTCGTCACATGATGGTAATGTTTTGTGAAGCACTACACTAAATTTGAAGCTGATTACTGACTTCTGAATACAAATACATGTAAGATTTGCTCATTAACTTCTTTTACAGAAGGTCTAAATTTTAATTATTAGGTTCCATGAACTTGGCTGACCTAGTCACATGCTTCAAAAGGGGGCTGTTCCTGCTTCAACTTGAGTCTTTTGTTCATGTTTATATATTTGACCTACAGAGGTAGAGGAATGAAGGCTTTCCTTCCAAACACTGATAAGAGTCTGTATTGCAAAAAAAAACAACCCCTCCTCTCATTCTGAACAATAAAAAATATCCTAACAATTTCTTGCAGGTGAGGTCTTGGATTGTGTGCGGGTCAATAAACAAAAGCAATTATCAACTCACTCTGACCAGATACGAACTCACTGTGGTTACCGTGATTGCAACATAGCATGATTCCTTTCTGCTTTTTTTTTTGGCAGATCCAGTATGCACTCAGTGTTAATTCCAGAAGCTCTGTTGTTTCCGTGCTATTTCAGTAAGCTGTAGTTGTTTAACTCTGTGCAAGAAATATAAGTTTTAGAGTCCTTACCCTGATTCAGTCTTAACAGGGAGTTGAAATAGACTCTTTTGTGTGAAGGATAATTGGCTCCTGGGCATTCAGTGGTGCACAGACCAACGCAGGATTTTTCAAAAATATTGTTGGGGTTCTTTTTAATTTGAAATTAAAAAAATATTTATTACCCAGGATTTGACATGACTATACAAAAAAACTAATTTTGGCTTTGTAACTTGATTTGTGATCTCTGAGGTCTCACATCAGAGAAGCTGGAGGGAAAATTAGTTAAAGCTACTGCTTTTGTTATTTTGCGCTATTTGCATCCAGACTTCAACTTAAAGATACTGCAATGCCTAGAAATGAGGGAGAGCCCTGAAGAGACACTGTAAAGCCATTAATAATGTTCACCCACACAAGAATGACCCAGGTCACCAAAGCTCTTTATAACGTGATATTTCCAAACAGCTTTTCAGAGCTATTACAGCTGCATTAATTTTACCAGTGAAATGAAATAGAATGAATTAAACAAGTATTACTCATACAGATTTAAATTACATTGCAACTCTTGGGAAAAAATGTTTTTCAAAGATGGACTTGCAAATTCCGTGCTTATTCATAGTACTTTTGATGTGTTACTTGTTTGTAGCACAATGTAAACCGCTTAGTTCAATTTTGTATGTTGTACTGTTAGAGATCAAGCTATTTTGACTCTCCATGTTGGAAAAGATTCCCCCTTTTCCTGCTGTTAGTGGAAAGAAAACAGGAAGATTTTACAGTGTGTCAGCGAGTTCAAGAACAGCTTTCATTTTTTACCTAATACAAATTCAGGATGCTATGAGGTGACAACTCAGTCTTTTTGATTAGAATCATCAGCGTTCTTAACTAGATCTGTTTTAAATAGGCATTTGGGTAAACATAAGTGTCACAGAAAACCAAGCCTTTTAAAGAAGTTGGTCAGAACTAATTATGTACAAGTTAACAACCCCGGAGTAACTTCACAACATCTTGTTTTTCCACAATAGAATATATGATGTGTGCACTAGTGCAAATTCAAACTGTCCCCCTGTTGCTTCCAGGCCTACATTCTGAATAAGAATGAGAAGCAGGAATAAAAGTGATGTTAGCTGACAAATTGTATTTTTTTTCTAGAGATGCTGAGAACTAGATTTTGAGGTTTTTGTAGCTAGTGCTTTTTTGCAAAGCTCTGTTGCAGTGATGGTGTTCTTTTTTTTTTAGGTTTAATTTTTACAACCTTGTACAGATATGTAAGAAAGACAGTGGAAAAAACCTGCTATTTCTAACCTGACTTTTTTTCTTCCCTCCTCTCCTTTGGTATATTGCTATGTGCAGGAAAATGGAGCTCTACTTTGTTCCTGTGTAATTTTATGTAAAGCTCTTAACCCCACCCCTCCCCCAAATTTTGGTAAAATACATTTTTTTATTGACTCTCTAATAAAAAGTTCTTCAGGACATGGAGTGTAGGAATACAAATCTCATTTTCTGCCTTGTTTTTGCAAGCTACATGTTTTACACCATTAGAAAAAAAACTTCTTGGTACTAAGGTAATATTTGTGTTTCCAAGCTAAAGGGAAAATGTTTGCTAACCTGTACAAGAATGTAGTTAAAATCTTCACTATCTGTTTTATTATCATTAGTGAAGCAAGGTATGAAAGACTATAACAATGGGAAATGGCCAATAGTCCAATAGGGAGAAAATACTTAAAACCAACAATCAATATAGAAAAATTATTTCTTTTGTCCCTGACTCACAAATTGATAAATTTGTCAAGTTTCAGCCTAGTAGTAAAGGAAATCTTTATGCTTTCCTTTCCAGTAGTGATGGTTCATTTTAGCGTATGCATTTAGTGTGTTCAATGTGTGCCCTAACTGAGGGGAATGATCATGATTTCTGCAAGGTTTTATTTCAGCTAGGCTAATTTGCCATAGTGAATTGATTCGATTGAATATGATCAGTAGTCTTTATTTGGGAGGAAGTATATGTACTCAAGTAAGAAAGGCTTTGCAAAGAAAACTAGCTTTCATCATATTTCAGTTATTTTTGGTTTATGCCTCTTTAGCTCTTATAGTCCACCCAAAATGCCTGTTTGAAAGCTGAATTTGTTGAAAAGAATGAGCTAAGATCATGTTCAGGTGCATTAAGACATTAATGCCGTTAAGTTTTTAGAATAATGCCTAGTACTGTATGTTGCTGTTGACTTACAATTATTTAAAGTTTTGTCTAACGTAGTACAAAGTAGCATGTATTTCTCTTAGCATAATACAATTACTCATACAAGTTATCAAGCTTAATTTCAGGATAAAGCTTTGCTTCACCTAGCTGCAGACATTACACAATGTATTTTAAGTTAGGCTTACTTATGAAGGTAATGTTTTAAAGGAGTAATCTTGTACTGATGCAAATTCGTAAGATATGATGTATTACGGATCTCTCTTGTTCCAGGATTTTTATTCCATTAATATTATTCCAATGAAAGTTTGTTTTTTGATTTAAGTTCGGAAGAGGGGAATTATTGCTACTGTTTGTACTTCCAGGCTTTGATTTTTCTCTTTGTGATAAGTGCTCTTTCTTTTTTAAAATACTGTGTAGGGCTCACTATCCTGGAACAAAAACAGTGCCAAATGCCTTATTAACGCAGAAGAAACTGTGGTCTTCAGAAGATTATAGTACTTTCAATGATGAAGTAGGTGCAGGCTGTTGGGCTCGGATCCTAAACCAAAACTATGTGAATGGAAACATGACCTCGTAAGTGTAGTACACTGTTGCTCGCTTTTGGAACTTCATATGTAAGAATTGTCTAATGTACCACGTAACACATCCATCTGCTATGTTAAGGGAGTAGGTAAACTGAAACTTTCTCCTCTGTCAGTCCCAATTCGAATATACTAAGGTGTGAAGTCTACTGTCTTAACCTCTCTCTGGGATAGAAGTCCCACAAATTTTAATGCATTCTTAGTCATTACAATTCCACATGTATCCATTGGTTTATGCAGTGGAGTTTGTCTGTCTTTGAGATGCTGGTGATACTTTTTAAAAACAGAATGTTCTTAAGAACTAACAACCTGAAAAACACAGGAGGAAAATAACATAATAAAGCTAATCTAGCTGCATGTTTCTTAGGGTCTTTATCAGGTTGTTTGCCTTCATTTAAAAGTAGTAGAAAAGTATTTTATTACCTTTTTTTTTTCCATACAGCTGCTTTCTGTCCTTTATTTATGTGGATATAAGGAGGATTATACTTATCAGGGCTTAAACAAACAAACCCCAAACCGTCAAAACACCACCACCACAAACAACAACCAGACAACCAAAAAAGCTAATAACAATTGTAAACTCTGACAACTTCAGTTTTTTATTTTGAATTTTCTTTCAGCTGATGTGGTTAGCAAGTATGAATGGAGTCTCAGGTGCGCATTTCTTTTAATGTGCATCTTTTCATGGTGATAGAGCTAGGAAATGTATCGGTCATTTAGTATGAAGTTTTCAACTCTGGAAGATGATTTGTTTGATTTTTCTTTCCTGTGGGGTTGTTGTTGTTGTAGTAGTGTTTTGTTTTTTCTTTTTTTTGTTCCCCCTCTCCTTTTACTGTAAAGATATATATTTTTTTTTGCCTGGGAAACTTTTTATTTTTTTTGGCTGAGATGGGGAGTTTTTTGAATATGTACTGGAGAAAAAGAAGAATAAATTCTTGTACTAATTTAATCTAATACAATCCATATGAGTAAACAAAACAAACCTATTTTTCCAGAACCATTGCGTGGAATTTAGTGGCTAGCTATTATGAAGACTTGCCCTTTGGTCGATGTGGATTAATGACAGCACAAGAGCCCTGGAGTGGCCATTACAAAGTAGAAGCGCCTATCTGGATTACAGGTAAAAGGCTTGTGTAACTGTATTGTCTGAGGCCTTTATTTGTTTAGTCTTTTTTCTATGTACTTTTTTTCACCAAATTAAACTTAACTTTGTGGAAAGTCTTATGAATACCTTAAAGGAAAAAAAAGGCTTCTTTCAATAGAAAGCGGAGATCTTAATAGCAAGGGAAATCTTAATGTTTGACCATTAGATCATGCAGAAATAATAGCAATAAGAGGCAGTAGCTTATATAAAGTCGTTTGATCTGAAATGCCTGTAAGGGTTAGTGTGCCTGTAGAGATTAGTGTACTTTCCTATTCTTTTTCCCTCTTGTTTTTTCATCCGTAAGTAGACATTTATTACCTTTCAATTTGAGAAAATAGAACAAAGAACTTTAGTACTGTTGTACTGCCAGAGTTTCTTGGTCTGTTAAACTCAGCGTTTCCTTGTGCATTAGGAAAGGGGAATACTTTTATGCTTTGTCTTATGAAAACATGATTCACTGGTTGCTCTGTAGTCCTTCTGTAATCTTTTGGCGCCTTTGCCACAGTTCCACAAAGCTAGTGGCATATACAATGCTGTAAAGAAGGATCAAGACAAATGCCTTAACTTTTATTCTTTTGCTAATTACTAGTATATGTAAAAACGTTAGAAAAAATGGCTATACAGTCATATGAACAGTTCAGAACAACTGCGCAGCTGTTCCTGTTTCCATGTTGTCTGGATTTTTGTGACCTAGGTCATATGTCTTTGGTACTGTCTTGCTTGCTGAAAACTCTACCTCATGTAGTTATTTCTCAAGGAGATGCCCTTCTGTACTTTATCTGGCTTAACTGTTTCCTGGTTTATTTTTGTTAATAGAGAGATGGGGGAAAGTCTGAACTGTGGTGAATATTCATATTACATGTACATGATTGATTTATTTAGTGACATATAGTGGGTGTTGGTTGATGAGAAGCTCAACATGACCCAGTAAGGTGCACTTGCAGCCCTGAAAACCAGCCGTATCTTGGGCTGCATCAAAAGCAGCACGGCCAGCAGGGCGAGGGAAGTGATTCTGCCCCTCTGCTCTGCTCTTGTGAGACCCTAGCTGGAGTGCTGTGTTCAGCTCTGGGGCTCCCAGCACAGGAAGGATGTGGAAGTATTAGAATGAGCCCAGAGGAGGGCCACAAGGATGATCAAGGGGCTGGAGCAGCTCTCCTGTGAAGACAGGCTGAGAGAGTTGGGGTTGTCCAGCCTGGAGAAGAGAGGGCTCCGGGGAGACCTTACATAACGGGAGAGCTGGGGAGGGGCTTTTTGTCTGGGAGTGTAGTGATAGGGCAAGGGGTAATGGTTTTAATCTAAATCTACCCTTTCTTAGTTTAGATATTAGGAAGAAATTCTTTATTCTGAGAGTGATGAGGCACCAGAACAGGTTACCCAGAGAAGTGCATACCCTATTCCTGGAAGCAATTAAGGCCAGGCTGGATGGGGCTTTGGGCAACCTGGTCTAGTGGGAGGTGTCCCTGCCCATGACAGGAGGTTGGAATCAGATGATCTTTAAGGTCCCTTCCAACCCAAACCATTCTATGATAAGTTTTTTTTCTCCTTTTTGTTAAAATAATTGCTAACATTTTGTTTTAACTGCTTTATCTGTCACAGAGCTGATGTTTTTAATTGTGTTTTAGTACAATTTCTTAATTTTCTTGTATAGGTAGAATTTTTTTTTGAAATTCCATTACTTCCTTCCCCAGATCACCTTTTTCTTGTGCAAGAAATTTAATTCAGACTAGAAATGGATGTTATATTTTTATTAAGACTTAATTGTTTTCTTCTGATTTTTGTTCTGTTTTGTCTTAGCGCACACAACACAATTTACTCAACCAGGCTGGTCATACTTGCAAGTTGACGGACACTTGGAAGGAGGTGGCAGTTTTGTAGCTCTGACAGATGGCCTAGGAAACCTTACCATCATAATTGAAACTATGGTAATGTACATCAGCAATTCCAACAAAGTAGGATAGATAAAGGGAACATTTTCTTACAAAGAGCCTGTTCTGATTTACGTAGTTTTAATATCTGTGAATATGCTCTATGATACTTTTATAGCCTTGTTAGACTGCTACAAATCCTTTTTTCTATCTAAACTGTGTGTATAATTTTTATATCACAAATTAGCCTTAATTTCATGATACACCATGGGAGGAAATTAAATCCATGTGTTTTTCTTAAAGCAGAATTCCCAATAAAATTAAGTTTGTGTAATAACAATCATCATTAAGTTAATGAAATAACACAGGATCAATTTGCAACTATTTGTTTTTTTAATTTAAACTTATCCTGTGTTTCATGAATATTGGGATGTGATGAATTCCAGTAATGTATATTCCTTTTCTTTTTTTCTTCAGACTCATAATCACTCTCAATGTATCAGGCCTCCACTGCCTCATTTTAATGTGTCACCTCAGAGAGCAACTTTCTACCTCAGAGGGTCTTTTGTAAGTAGACGTTGAATGAATACATTTGATTACTCTTGCAAGGTGAATAGCTATCCAGAGACAAATGCACACAAGATAATATAGTAGGGTAGCAAGAGATCAAAATTCTTTACCTCCAGTACTATAGGCTGTTATATACCTGCCAAAGTTTTAAACATTCTACTTCTGCTTTCACCATAAGACATAATATCATAACTGAATTTGTAGAGTTACTATCCTCCTGGTCTAATAATATGTATATTGAAGAAAAAATTCACTGGAACAGATACACAGTTGGATTTTTACCTTGGGATTTATGTCAAGGCTGAGTGCTTTAACCTTCTGATGTAGGTTACCTGGCTAGCATGGTCATGATATCATGACCTTTCTAGTTGTCATCAGTTCCTTTTCAGGAAAATAACTGCAGCTGACTGTATAATGTAGGTTTATTGACATATAATCTACAAAAATATGAAGTATGTTATGGCTAGCAGAATAGAGTGGTGACTGCTAATGAGATCAACAGCTCTAAAATAACAAGTTATACACCAATAAAGGACTGATATTTCTTGAGGTCAATATTAGAATTGTGTGGTGGTTTTTTTTTTTAATTTTGTTACATTTCATTGTAGTATTTGGTGAAAACCCTTCAAGTGTGGTATTCAAGGCTTGATTTTGAATCTGCAAACTCTATTTTATTCAAGCAACTCCATCCTTTAGATGTAAGTTGATTAGTTTTATTAATCTTTTGTATTATTACTTTTAAGAAATGGAAGTGCAAAAAAGATGTTTTTCTTTGTTTTGCAATGTAGGATTACGAAGTAAAAAGTAGAATCACATAAGGCAATCTAAGGTAACTTGTACTTGGCTCTTCAGAGAGAAGCTTGATGGTATTCTGCGTGTGTTCATAAAGATAACTGCTGAGTAGGCTGGTGGTGCAGTTTGTTTTGTAGGGCTGAAACATTACTGCTTTCTAGTAGATACATACTTTGAAAGTAATGAAATTAAGTGATCCCATTGTGATAGTGATGCATGTGGATGTTCTTTTCCATTTTCGGGCCTACCTTACTGAATTTTCAGCCTGTGCTTTTGAAATGCAATAAAATGTCAGTATAGTATACCCGAGCATGATTTGTTAAACCTAACTTTATTCATGCTCATACACTGGGCGTTAGCATTATTCCAGATTAGCACTGGAGTTCCTGCTGCAGAAGGATTTGCAAAGTGATAGTTGTAGTATTTCTCTGGCCCGAAGGTGGTAACATTCTAATTTTCTGGCCTCTTTGCCCACATTCACTGTCAAACCTTTGGGATAAGTGTGTTCATTGGGTGCATCTAGAAGAATTTTTTTTGAGAAAAGAGCCTCTGTTGGGATAACTTTTTGTACTACTCAAAGCAGTAAGAATGTGAGTATATGGGATGTTCATCACAAACTTACTTAAAAAAAAAAAAAGTACTTCCTCAAACTGTTTAATGTTAAAGTAACCGTTCTCAAAAACAAAGAGCGCTATGCCTAATATGACTTAAGTACTACTCACGACAGGATATTCCCAGCAGTCTCTCTGTAACATCTGGTGTTTTTCCCTGTGCTGAAACTTCTTGCCTTTGATGCCTGAACTGTATAATTAAGCTCTGTTTGACTATAGCTTTACTAGCTGTATAAAAACTTACCTCGAGGTAATGAAGAGATTGGGGGAAGTAGTTTTCAAAAATCTGGAGACATTAAACACTGAGGCAAGAAGATAGGATTTTTGCCTCAAATCAGTCTTTAGAGAATGTCCTTTAACTCAGAAACTTGGGTATTTTGTTATTTAGTTGTTTGATTTTTGCAGCTTGAGCTTTCTTTAATTCCAGGTCTGGAGGGGAAGCTTTTCTATAGACCTAGACGTGGATGAAGTCTACACTTTAACCACACTCAAGACAGGGCAGAAATGTAGTTGCCCAGAGCCTCCCCCACCTCAGCCCTTTCCTTCAAATTACAAAGATGATTTCAATATTCGTAAGTCAGAATTCTCTGTTGAAAAACTTAATTTACACACAGATACAGTCTCAATGTAGAAAGGCCGTAACTGTGGTATATGAGTCCTCTGGTCTGGGTGGTATGAAGTAATCTGAATGTGTTTTATTTTTGCCTATTTATTCCAGTTTCTCTGTTAACGTACAGGTGTATACCTCACTTGTAAGGAAATGTATTTAATTCTAGCTCTTAATTGGGTGGCTGCTACAGTTCTTTGATGCAAAAGATACAGCTCAAG
The DNA here is from genome assembly GCF_964211835.1 of Anser anser. Taxonomy (NCBI): domain Eukaryota; kingdom Metazoa; phylum Chordata; class Aves; order Anseriformes; family Anatidae; genus Anser; species Anser anser. Next base: position 48,235,620 of record NC_139725.1, on the reverse strand, counting down.
TATAGTGAACTAGTTTTTGTGAAGGAAGATGGAAGGTAATTTACTTTGTTCATGTGATTATGAAAACTGGCCTGCTTCCAACTCCGAAAACTTCAGTTTTGGAGTCTGTACTTTGATAGAGTAAGAAGTCTGGAGAATATCTTCAGAGGAAATTTCTGAAAGCAAGAGTGAGTAGACAGAAGAAAAACGATGTTTTGGTTTTGATATGCATTTTATTCTCTGAACAGGTAATCCACCTTTCAGCGAAGCTCCAAATTTTGCAGATCAGACAGGTGTATTTGAGTACTTCATAAATGGTTCTGACCCAGGAGATCATGTTTTCACGCTCCGACAGGTGGTAGTTCAGCGACCCATCACTTGGGTTTCTGATGCAGACCAGACCATCAGTATCATAGGAAATTTTCGTTGGTATGTAAACAATATTTTTGGTGACATTTGGGGAAATGTCATCCTTACCAGTGTGGGTTATGATTAATTGATGTATTTCAAACTTAATTTATCTTGCACAGCAAATCTGTGCATTCAGACTATCTGTAGATGTGTAGAAATGATGATTGACAGAGACTTCCTTAAGTCACTGAGCCCTTCTCAGGTCTCTTGCCAATGCTAATAGTTCAGGTCAACTGTATCTTTGTCTAAATGAGTCCTGAAAACATCCAAGGATGGTTATTCCACCTCATCTCTAAGTAACATGGCCCAGTGCTGGAGAAAAACTGGAGAAAATTATTCCTAAACTCATGCTGGACATACTTGTTCAAGCTGTTTTTTGAGAAAAACGGACATGGGGTGGCTCACTGGGAAGACCAAGTCAAAATATCAATATCACACAAGCAGAATGCTAATTTTGAAGTGAGCACTAGTTTTTGTATGCTTTTCAAATGGGACAAAAAATTAATTCAGTGTAAATTACTTAATCTTGTACTGTGCTGCTAGTTTGTTAGTGATTTGATCAATCTCATATCAGTGAGATAGTTCAGGAGTTAGTGCAGTTTTAATTGTTGCAGACTGCCATCTTCTGAGCAGTTCCTAGAATTGTGTGGATTTGATTCACCTTCTGCTTAAAACAGTTTTGTTTCTGGGTAGGTGCAACTGAGATTTACCACTCTCGTAAGAGTATGATTATTATTACAGTCCTTTCTAGGAGCTATGATGATGGTAATTTGTAATGAAGCAGCATATTTTAGCATAATGTTAATTAAAATTAAAAAGTATTTGGGAAAGAGACTGTTAGATAATCAGCTTAGTACTAGTAACTAATGATAAACTTAATGCTTAAGATTTTTTTTGTTTAATTTGGAAGAGCCTAGCTTAAATTTTTTTGTTTTTTAAAATAGCCATTCTGTCTGTTCTTTCACTGTGATCACATCAGTGTTCAACCAAGTGCTTTTTCAGAACATAGATCAAACTTCTGGCTGTGACAAGTGATCAAATCACTTTGCTCTGAAGCCTGAAAACATACTACTATCTTGTTGCTGGAGATTTTTTGTTTACCTTCTGCAGCCCTCTGTTAAGTAAAGCCTTGTATTCCCGCTATAATCATCTTCCCCTCATAGAGTAGGTCATATTCAGTGATTCCTGTAACTGGTAAATAGAATGTATGCTTAAATTACTGTACTGAAATCCTTAGGAAACTTCCTATTTTTTCATTTTGGTTCCACTTCTTTGAGTTCTTATCTTGTTTTCAAAACAAAGCTTGTTTTTTGAATGCTTACCTGGTTATTGAAGTTTTACACACCTGTAATGTTTTGTAATACAAGTCTTCAATTTCAGGCCCTTTGATTTGTTTAAGCCTGGGTAGATGTTTTCAACCATTATTGCATGCTATAGAAATATTGAACTAATCTTGTACTGAATTTTTCTGTGGGATGATGTTTGACTTCAGTCATCAATAGCAGTTTATTATGATTAAAGTTGAGGATTCTTCAGTTAGTTTTAGTTTGGATTTTAATCTTGTGCTTGTGAAAGTTCTGCATTTCTACTCCTAAATTTGAGTTTTGCTTTTGTTATATTGAGCCTAGCTATATCCTATAAATATTACTATTTAACTCTCACCGATTCCAATATTATAATATCTTGAGCAGGATGTGGGAGTCTTTTGTTTAGTACATAGGGAGGCAAGAAAGAAATCTCACATAGTTTGTGTAATGAATGTCCATCCAAGAACCTGATACTTTTAATAACATTATATTAGAATGAAATACGAGATTTTTCTTTTATGTGAGAGCTGGGAAGAAGACTTCCTGAAATAGGTATTCTTTGTGATTTCTCTGTCAGCTGAGCTGAGGACGTTGAGGGTTTTTCCACATTTTGTAAATAACAGAATAACTGGAAACTTCCTAAATATATGACCTTGTAGCTGTATCTATATTCACAACAGTTTATTGCAAGTCAATTCAGATACGGGATGTAGAAATGTAATTTGCTGAACGTTCATCAATAGATGTAATTTTTTCTTTTTAAGAGGCTAGTGCTGCAACTTGGGTAGATTTTCTAGGTACTATTTGATTGTTCTGGTATTCCTTTGCTTGATGGTGGACTTTTTCTCCTTTGCAGCTGTCATTACATGTAAAACCTGATGCTTTACAGTTGAGATGAAGTATTGCCTCAGGAAAAAAATCAAGTAATTTCAACCTAGCTGAACTTTTTGTTTAAAAAAAAAAACAAATACAACTTGTTCTGCATTTTGAGCAAGAGGTCTGGGTTTCCTAAGACTTGGCCTATATGTTAAAAATCTCAGAGAAATTAAGATAAAATTCTAACAGGATGTGGTAGTTTTGCCCTGAAACTTGGGTTTGATTGTTATCTAAAAGCAACTTCTATTTTTGTAAGCCTGAAAGCTTTTCTGTGGACAACACAAACAATTTGTGTAACAGATTTTAACTTGTTGGCAATACGCTTAGGTTTGTTGTTGGTCTATTAGAAGACATATTCATCCGAAGAAAATCTGTGAACTCACAGGTGGAAACAACCAGTCCTGACAAGTCATCAGTGAAGATGAATCTGTGTCTGTCACACCCATAGGTCCCAATTAGGATGCCTAAATCTTTTCTCAAAAAGGTTGCTGTACCATGTAGGGAGTACTCTACCTACTGCCTGCTCAAAAAAAAAAAATAAATTTTTTTGCTCGTTAAAAAAACTTAACTGCTCTTACAGGGTGAACCTGACAGTCACTTGTGACATCTACATAGAAAAGCAAGATGATGGGGGTGTGTTTATTGCTGGAAGAGTTGACAATGGTGGGATATACGTTCGTCGTACCAAAGGAGTTTTCTTCTGGGTTTATGCAGATGGCACCTACAGAGTCACTGGTGACTTAGGTAAGCAGCCATTTAGTAAAAGTGGATGCTGATTTTTTTCTGGTCTCATCCAGGTATCAATCATGCCTGATTTCTGCTTAGTTTAAATTTCGGCCTAGAACTCAATAATGTGATGTGGTATCTCAAATCCTCTGAATTTATAAAATTCTAATATATAAACAAGATCTGTAGAACAAATAGAGCAATAACTACTCTCATACTTTGTCAACCTGTATTCTGAATAAAGGGAGTCTGTATTTCAGGCCAAATAGCATTGGAGGTTTCAATAGAGAAAAGGTCTTGTCAAAATGGGGGAATGCACAGACAGTACAGAGTCTAGGTTATATATTAAGCCCTCCATGCTGCAATTGAAATTGGTAGATTGTTGGTCCTGAACATCTCTGAAAATGAAATTATTTTCCTTTTTGCTAGTTTGGTATTTATCTGTCAGCCTTGGCAAAAGGGTGAAATAGCACTTTGTTAACCTTGAGCATATTTTTACAGCTGGAGAAGAAGTATTAATGAAGGGGCTTTCTGGTGTCCGGGCCAGTGCGTGGCACACACTTACACTCAACATCCGGGTAAGGACACAGGCTAAAAAGCTAGAAAATCAGCTATGAAAATTCCAATCCTAAATGGTTTAGACAAAACTGTGCTATTCTGCTGAGAGACTGTTTGCATTAGATTACCTATATAAAGCAACAATAATATTTTTTTTTTATTACTTTAAACCAATGTTAAAATACCATACCTCGTTCTGCTGCCTGTATTTTTAGAGAGGTTTTGAGAAACTGGAGAGGGTATAGAAGAGAACCAGAATCATGAGTTGAAAGCTGGTGATAGGATGGCTAGTGAGGCAAATATTTTGCTTAATCTAATGAAAGGATCATGACCTGATTTCCTGTTCCGAAGACTCTCCGTGAACTACTAAACTAGTCTGCTTTATGAATCTGATTCCCATCAATCCTCTTTGAGTGCCAAGTCCTCATACGTGGTGCCTCCTAAGGACTTGGAACTGGGGAACTTGGTTGAGCGGCTATTCTTCTTTCCTGTACTGAGGAAGCATAGGTATTATGTTACAGTAAAAATGGTCTGCAGTTGATTAGAAGCCTGTCTAAAGTACATTTTTTTGTTTTGTGTGTGTTTTTACCTTTTTGATCATAGTTACTTGGTGAGAAAATTGGTATCAAACTTTATTTAAAATATACCTGTGCAATTAGCTGGAATTGACATTGCTGCAAGTAACTCAAAGGCTCTAAGCTCCTCTGCTGAGTGCCTAATTCCCTTGCCTAACATAACCTTCACATCTGCATGTGGCCTGAAATAATGAGGAAACGTAAATCCTAGTTGAGGATATCTTGTACAGAAACAAACTGTCTTTGAAATTCTGTGTTAAGTCTTTCTGTCATGCTAAAATGTCAGTGAGTGTTAGAAGCTTTTTTTCCTCCTTTCATTCTTTTGTACTGGGAGACAAAGGGATGCTCTTATCTGAGACATTCATTGAAGTAGAAGTAATTTAGTTTTGTTTTTGTACACCCACATTTATGACAGTGACTGCTATTTGTAAAATGGACTAAGATGCTTACTAACCTGAATGTGGTACTAAAGATGAGCATAAGTAATTTAAAGCACAAAACAATGACGTTTGTTAATCTTAAAATTACGATGCTACAGACTTTGATCTGCACTGTTAAAATATTTTGTGCTAAATACGCCTTTGCAATAACAGAATTGTAGAGGTCTCATACTGATAGTGTGAGAGCGCTCTCATTGCTTTTTAGAAAGTATTCTTTGGATTTACCTGTGTCTGTAATTGTCCTTCAGATTAAGAAATACAGGTAAAATAGAATGCTTTTTTTTTTCTAACTACAAGTTAGTGGAGAATATTGGCAAGTTAAAATTTAACTGTTCCTGAAACTGTTCTTAATTGTAATGGTAATGTACTTGAAAGTTCTCTAGTTCCTCCTCTCAACTTAATGACTAAAATGCATCATTCTTTTCTTTTGACTTTTTGCCTAATTGTAAAGAGTCAATGCCAGGTATATTATATCCACAAAAGAACTGCTTTGTAGTTCCAGGTAGCTCTAGCTTTGCTAAACCCCTCAAAACAGCTCGTTGTTTTGAGGGAGTGTGACACTGACACATGAAGAAAACCAGTGTACCTTTGAGATTCTGCGGTGAGTTTGCAAGCTGCGAGTTGGGGAAAGATGAACCTTCTATCTATGAACTGTAAAGGCATTAGATGTGTTTCACAGAGCTGATAGGCATTGTATGGTTCTGTGTGATTATTTAGAAGTACCTCTGCATGGAAAATGTGTGAAATGGAGTTGAAAGTTCACTTGACACCTTTCAGGCTTGTCTCATCTCCCTTACAGGTTGTCTCAGTGTCAATACATTTGATTGCTGGATTTTACAAAGCCAACTTTCTTTCCATTTTTTGACAGGGCGCTTCTGCCTCAGGGCTGTTAAATGGTTATCCACTCTGGGAGAATGTCACCATTTCTAAACCAAGTAACGGATGGGCTGCTATTGGAACTCGCTCATTTGAGTTTGCTCAGTTTGACAACTTTCATGTTGAAGCTAGCTGAGGTGGCTTTTGCATTTGGAGAATGCAGTTCTCATCTTTCTTTGAAGAAGAGACAGCTCAAACTTTGGGGACAACACTGTGATTGATCTGATGGAAAAGAACCTGAATCCTCATCCTGTTATTTGTTAAAGGTTTACTTGACTAGTTATAAACATGACTAACTTTATCCCCTGGTTGTTACGGGATTTTTGTTCTTAGATTCCCAGGGGTGAACTTTAGTTCAAGGTAACAATGAAAACAATTTTGTTGTGGATTTAAATCCTTTGAATAACAAGATCTTAACTTTCCAGCTCATTTTAAGATAACTTTGGAAGTTCATATAAGATAAAGGCCTTTCAAGCTGCATTTTTAACACTAACATGATTGTGTCCATTCCTTTCACTCTCGAAGAATTAAATGCCAGTGGCCCCACACTGTTGTAGGTTTATCATTTTCAGATTTCATTTAGATGAAGAATGTAATTTTTCTATGCTAAGAAAAAAGATGTTTTGCCTGTGTTTCTGCTACAGTCTGAGGCTAGACATTACAATAAATACTCCAAATGTATTTTATTACTTCTTCCAACTTAGAGTGCCAGCCTTGAAATATAACATGTTTTCAGTGGAAGGGAAATGTGCCTTACAAACTGAACAGGCAATGCAGGATATGCCTTATTTGTCAACTACCTCCTTTTTCCAATGAAAGGATTGAAATGGATTAAAAGATACTGTAACTTGCAGTTCATTATTGAAAGCTTTGTGTTTTTGTTTGCCTGGCACAAAGAATAAAAATCCAGAGTCCTGGATGCTGGCATTCCATGTCAGGTCATATATGGAAAAATGTCTTTTTGTTCCTAGAAGGTGTGACATCCATCTCTCATTTGTGATGATCTAAAGCTTAGAGCAGAAAATAATTGAAGTATAACAATATGTTATGGAGTTGATTATATTATTCTAGCACAGAGGAAGTATGGATACTATCATGTACTTGCATAAAAGGAAACCGGGGGGAAAGAAGTCCTTGCCCTTAAGTCTTTGCAACCTGTTCATAAGGTAAGTGACAGCAGGTGGATGCAGACAGAATTGCGTAGTGTGTCAGACAGTGGTGTTGACATGAGTGTCTGTTTTTAAACTTCCAGGCATCAGGGAGTAAGATTCTGAAGGATCAGAAATTCAGTCTGAAAGGAGGGACTCTTTTTCTGATGTTTCGCTTTTTTTTTCCAAGTTACTGTGATACAAAAAAAAAAAAATCATTGTCACTGTAGTGAGCTAGTGAATGGAATTTTCATCAACTGGCTTGTGAAGTTTTCTCTTCGTCATTTAGAATGAAAATCTCTGTTGCCATAACAAAACATGCCTCCTGTGTCTGTGCTTTTCACATTCACATCTTACTTAATTGGCAAGCAAGTACTTCTGCAAACGTGATAGGACACTAATATCTGTATGAGGCCATCTGTAGCAGGCAGTATCTTTGAGAATCTTCGAGATTCTTTGAGAAACAGATTTGCAGTATACTTCAATTTATGCTGAATGTTATTCGGATCTGCTTTATTTTGAAGGCTGATTCCAGTAAGCATTGTCTTCGGTCTTCAAAGCTGTCACCTAATATAGAGTTAATGCAGAGGGTCTTGAAATTTCATCTCTAGTAAGTGGAGATGAGAATTTTTATTTTTGTAAGAATTATACTGATACCGTTATCAATTGGTTATGAATCATTCATACATGCAGATTTCATACGTGCAAGTAACCTTGAACAATGGTCTAAAGCACTGAACTTTAAAATTCTTGTAGAAGACTTCCAAATATTAACTGTTTCTTTAACTGGGTTAAAAAATAAAAGGCAGTTTTCTACTTCAGTTTCATTCTGATGGTTGAAGTGTGGATGCAAATCTGTTCATTATTTGCTTGATTTAAGAGGGGATGTCACTGGGAACTGTAGATGTGAAGGAATCTAACTTGAGGTCCTCATATTCAAATAATAATGAATACAGGAGAAAAAGTTATCGGAATAAACTTGTTTTAGTTGTGTGGGCTGCAAGCAATGTTTGTATAAGATTAGCAATGATGAAGTTATTCCAAAGGAGTTGTCCATTTTTTTAGTACCTTTTAATGCACTAGTGTAATAAACTACTGTTGTTATATTGTGTACTAAACACAGTGTATTTTATCACTGGAAATGTTGATTATTTTTTCTAATCTTAATTTATTAATGTTAGAGGATTAAACTGTTATGAACAGAGTAAGTGATTTAATGGTGATATAATGTTATTCATCCGTACGTCTGTAATTCTTCACCCTTCAGCAAGCTGTAATATGCTTGGTAATAACAAGCTGTCAGGTCTTTCATTGAGGGGTAGATTTATGTTGTTGATTATAAATACTAATCATTCCAAATGGACAAATAAAGCACTTAAAAACCCTTTATTTGTGCAGAATGCTTCTGTAAATGGGTCTTGGTATCCTCCAGTAAGAAAGCGGACAGGTTTTTTCTTTGTAATTCCTGGTAAAGATGCTTGGCATTAGGTTAATTCGGTTGGAACAGTTTTTCTGATACTGAATAGCCAAACAGTGCTCATTAACAAATAACCTCAAAATCCATATACATCAGGACTTACTTATAGTGCTCAATATACACTTTTTCTTATGTCTGTTTTGTGGGTTTTTCTGTTTTTTTTTTTTTTTTTTATTTAGTTAAGGGAATTAAAATGTATTTAAGGGCCGTTCATGCAAAACTCCTGAGTACTAAGGCATTGTGAACTTCAGCTGGAAGTCTCTTTATAGGTACAGAAGTAGACAGTGCTGTGCAGGTATATTTTAAAGTTTAAATGAGGCTTCTTTACCTTGAGTTTTCTTTTTAATTTAGCTTCAATTTCTACTCTGTGCTTTCCCCACCCCTCCACTCCCTTTAACTTAAGGGTTCAACTTTCAAAGGGGAGGACAATTCCGTTGAGCTAGTCATGTTTTCCAGGCAATCATGCCAGTAGATATGAATTGCTCTGGAAATACTGTCTTCCAATAGCTAGTGTTAGTAACAAGTGTGCAATCTCTCCTGTAGGAAAACCTAATTGCAGGCTACAACAACAACAACCTAATTGCAGTTACACAACACTGCATCAAAATTGATTCTGTCTCTTACTTTCTGCCATGCAACTTTGAGGTTACCTGCTATGAACAATGTTTGTGGGATTTTCTGCAAAACAGGGCTCCTTTCCTTTAAAATCATGGGGAAGCTCTAAGCTACTGATGAAGATTTGTTTTGCAGCATCATTCTGTTTTCACTGTATCAACAGTAAATTTCTCATTCAAAACATGGAGTGGTAGGGGAAATAAACAACCAAACTTGTTATACAAATTAATCTGATATTTATTTTTTTCGGATGTCCTGGACATCTTGTTTTCTGTCCTTTTTGCTCCTCCTTTACCCTCCTACAGCCCTATTTGGTAATATGCAAGCCACTGCAATCACTCGTCTCAGAAGCAAGAGAGATTTTAGAAGACTCATTTAAAAAATAAAAAATAAAAATAGGTTGCACACACTTACTGGGAGTAGATCTGAAGCTGACAGTGTCAATTTCATGGAATCATTTAGGCTCGAAAAGACCTCTGAGATAAAGTCCAATTGTTAATCCTGCACTGCCAAGTCTACCACTAAGCCATGTCCCTAAGCACCACATCTACATGACTTTTGAATGCTTCCAGGGATGGTGACTCAGCCACTACCCTAGGCAGGCTCTTCTAATGCTTCACAACCCTTTCAGGAAGAAATTTTTCTTAATATCCAACCTAAACCTCTGCTGGTGCAACTTGAGGCCATTTCCTCGTGTTCTGTTGCATGGGAGAAGAGACAGACTCCCATCCCACTACAACCTCCTTTGAGGCCAAATTAAAAAATAAATAAATTTATCTGCATAATCTGCAGTTGGTGGATGATGGGGAAACTTCCTGATATGCATTTAAAAAAAAAAAAAAGGCACAAAAAAGAAGGTAACTACAACTAATTTAGCATATGGTGCAGCAGTGTTCCCGAACTTTTACCACATGCCGAAATGCTTCGCTGTGGTTTTCATAGTGACTAAGACAAACAACAGTAAAGATGACTTTTTATCTTCAAGGAACTATATTTGGATGAGGTTAGAAACGGGTAAAGAACCTGAACACCAATTTTGGTAGGGGACAAAGTAACTTTGCAATTAGTGCATTAAACCTGTCCTCTACTTCTTTTGTACACCACAGGCTAAACTTAGACATATCTCTGCGAAGTGCTGACAAAAGTAACCTACAAAAGCATTACAGTGGTGAAATTTAGTTTTTTTAAACACCTTGGTATTCAGTGTAAGTAGCTGAGTGTTAAAACTTCACTTAAGATCAGGAAAAGTCATTTTTGTTTTACTGTGCTCATGGATGCATCTCAAGCTGCAGAACTGTACCACAGGATGTCTTGGTGCAACACAAACTCCAGGGCTTGCAAGAGAAAATACAAATCCAGTACACCAGACTAATGTGGTGCAGCCTTACTCTGGGAACCTTTGGACTAAGATGGAGAAATTACCACCAAAATGATTATTTTGAAGAAACTAAACTCTGCATGTGTTTCTAAATAGCAAGAGGAAAAGCAAAGTCCAGGTTTGGTTTGACTTTCTTTGTTCAGTTCCTGCTGGGAAGTACAGTTAGCTTCCTTGCTGCGTCTCATTTTTTTAAAAAAAAAATAAAACACAAAAAACGAAACAAAAGAACACACACAAAAGTTAAATACCTATAGAAACTCAAATACTTTATTGCTGCTAAAAAAGAAAAATGCAAATCTTGTTAGATACTAATACTGCTACCATTTTCTGAGAACACTAGGTCTTACAACTTCTTTTTTTTTTTTTTTTTTTTTGCGTTAAGAGCTCTTACTTTATGGCCAGAAAAGGTTAAATGAAGTAAAAATTGGCAACAGGTTATGCTGATGAAATGGGCGTCTGTAATTGTGAATCCTGGATGGATTCAGAAGGTCTATTCCTCCTTCAGGATGCAGGTCTATTTTCTCTGTTAGCATAACAGCAGAGCTGTAAGAAAGGCGTGTTTTGCTTTTACTGCAGTGTTCCTTCCAAGGTGTTGGGAGGCTTCATGTGCGTCAACTGTTCTGAGATCTCTCAGGAGCAGCTATATAGCCTCATAGCTTGGTTATACAGAGTTACTTGAGTCATTTGGAAGAGTATGCAACAATGACAAACAGCAAATCCTATTAATGATGTCCATATTCTCTTCTAATGTGATTGCTCTTGTAGTGGGAGCAATAAATGGTAGTGTTTACTGCAAGAGATCAGGTAGGTTTTGTGCTGAGCTGAGGTGCACAATAATGTCTCCGCACAGAGATCTATAAAGCTGCGTTGGGTTGCACAATGTCTTTGGCATAAGCTTCCTATTTCCTATTCAGTCCAAGATTGCCACTTAATGGTTCAACTTTAGGTTTTTCTTGCTGCTCAGCTGATATTTTATCCTAAAAACTGTTTTGCCAGCATTATAGGAAATTCACTCAGTACAGCAGGGCAAGTCCCTTTCAGGAGGAGGGCGCTGAGAAGGCCTTGTTGATCTGCTCTCCAAATAATATTTCTCCCTACTGCACGTATTTGGGCCTTCCTTTGAGTGCTGAGACAAAAGGGTGTGAGATCGCCCATTTCTTTTCTGTTGGTGGTTATTTTGCTATTGACTTTAAACAAACATTCATTTTCTGTTCTGCGTAAGGGGTAGAGGGAGACTAGCTTTTCTTCCCAATTCATGGTAAAAGCAAGGTTGATACTGCAAAATGTGCCCAACATTTATTGTGTTGCTGGTGAGCTGGGAATGGTAGATGATTGGTTCTTCCATCTTTGTGCTTCTCAACCTCCTAGAAGTCAGGCAAGATTTTTGCTTTTCTCCTACAGTTGCGTATTAGAGTGTTAATAGTCTGAAGGATTTTCTTTCCTTTTGGTCCATGTTTCTGTTTATCATTCCTTTTTTTTTTTTATGACCAAAATGTTCACACACACCCTCCCCGCCAAGCCTGATGCAGAAAGGGTGTTGGTTTTCTTTTATTACATCAAAACCTGATTACAGCTTTGGATTTGGATTTCACTAAAGTATGAGCTGACTATAAATGTGATGATGGTTATCTTCTTCCCTGTGAGGTTTCAGCCTTGCATTGTCTAACTGGAATGACTTTCTCTCCCTATGCCTGCCTGTTTCAAAAGATTATGGACCACATCACATCCCAGTTCTTTAATCCTGCAAGGAGCTCAGTACTGTGTAAATATTACCAGTGCCCTCTAGTGCAAACAGCAGTGAAATAGTTTTTGCATGCCCTACAGTTCTGGCAATCTGGAGATCTCCTAAATAAGGAATTATTTAGCTCTATTTCAGCTGGGGCAGTGCTCTGAGAGCAGAATATCATGAATTTTATCTATGAAGCTGTATTAATTTTTCAATGTACGGTTTTGTTTTTAAGTGATTCTGGAGCACTGTGTACAGTCCCAGACAGTCCCGGATTTTTTAATAATATTTTTTAAACTTACTAGCACTTAGAAAGAGTGGTGGATGGAAATCTGGAGCATTCCAGTCAAAGGATACCAAACTCAACTGCTGTTCAAAGTGCCTGTGCAACCCAGTATGAATATGGGCACTTTGAGGATCTAATCAGCATGTCTTGGCTAATGTAGTGTATGTATTTATTGCTAACATGGTGTGTCCTGCATTCACTTCATGCCCCAGTTTCCTTAGTAGAAAATTGGTACAATTGGGGGATATAGTGGCACAAAGCATTCTTGCTTAATAGAACTGAAATGCAGCTGCTGCGTTAACTGCCGTCCTACAAAGAATAAATGTGTTACGAGGGAAATGAACTGATTAAAAGCTCAGTGTCTCCTCCTATTGAAAGTGTAACCCATAAAGTGGCAGTGCAGGCCTCTCTCTGAGAGCAAACCACTGTGCTGATGTGCCTCTACTTGGCTGTTGTCTGCTCTGCATTACTGATGGTGAGGGACTGGGTATGGTTCCTTATTTCCCTTCGAATCTGTCACTGAAGATGCTACTTTATTACTATTAATGTCAGAGAGCTGCAGTGGTTGGGACACTGATCATGCTCTACTTCTATAATAATCATACAATGGGTCCTTTCACAGTTTTGGAAGGGTATTCCATTGATACCATATGCCATCACTATGTTGGTGTCATGGGTTTCCTTGTCCAACAGCATCACAGTAGGGAAAAGCAGACAGAAATGATGGAATTGGTGAGCAGAAGCATAGACACAGCACCCACAGCTGCACTGCCTGCAAGGATTCTTCCAGAGAGGATATGGCAACGTGCTGTGCTTCACAGACTGTTTGGCCTGGTAGACCCAGTAGAATGGAGACGAGTAGGATAGGTTGGAAAAGGCTACATTCAACATAGAAATACACAAAGATTGATGCAAAGCATCCATAGTTTCTGCATGCCTATCATGACTTAACAAGGTAGGAGGAGTTGTGTTAATTTATCTGTTAAAAAAAAACAGGCTCCATAAAATGCCCTCACAAATATAGGTCCTCAAGTGCTCTCCCCCTTTTCATGGAGAAAATCAATGTAATTCTTACCCAGCAAAAGAGCAGAATCATATGAGGAAAACCAAAGGCATAGTCTACTTTATGCATCTGTGCTCAGCTATTTTTAATGTGTTCCTGAAGTTAATGAGCACTGTTCACATTGTTGCTTAACTATAGCTACTCCTTTTCCTCCTGAGACCTAATTCCCTGTGGAAAAGTTTCTGAGTCCTAACCAAAACCATATAAACAGCAATGCTATTCTGGTTCATTGAGTGTTGCTGACAAGATTGGAAAACACCACACAGCCAAGACAGTCAGAAGAGCGAGCTCATACTTCAGGCTACAAGAAAAAAAAAAAAGAAAAAAAAAAGAAAAAAAAGAAACCTCATTACAGCAAGTCTGATCTGTACTCAGAAAAATCTATAGCGGCATCACAAAGATTGGTTTCCAAATGAAAAATTGAGGTTTGACATGAACCTTAGACTTTTTATCTTTTGTGACAAGTTCGTGGAGAGAGTACCTTGCGTTTTGTGCCGGAGGCACTAGATGGCAGTGTAAGTATAAGGAAGAAAAGAGCTGTCTTGCTGGGTTCAGGGCCAGCCTCTCTGAGCCATGAAAACGCAGAACGAAGGCAGCTTTATTCGAGAAGAAAGATAACGTTGAGACTGTGGATGGCCTGTGCACAAAATCCATGGCATCCCTTACAAGGAATACTAATTCGTCTTTTAATAATTTTGCATCTGCTCTAAGCAGATTAACCTATAAAAAACAAATGCTTTGTAAAGCATCTATTACCTTACAGTGGTTTGTATGGATCAAAATCATTAAAACAGGAAAAAGCCCCAAATGTCCCATTGCTGCCAGTAACATAGCTTTTGTGTGTGTCTCAGTAATCTTTTAACTTGTGTGTTCATGTTTTGAAAGGACCTGCATTGGTTATTTTTAGTGCACAGTGAGTTTGCACTTCTCCCATGATTAAGCTGTTATAGCTCATATACTGAAAGGATTTTACATGCCAAACCCTGATTTTGGAGGGTATCCCCAGGAACCTGCACCCATGTACTGTTGTGTGCAGCTTTAGGTACCCAACTGGGGCTGTACAGGAAAGCTGCATGTGGGCACAGATGGGATCAGAGCACTAAACAACAGACAAGATGTGCCAATGGATGAGAATGGCATTTAAAGAGCTTTCTACAGCATACAGCTGTAAGATTGCTATTTCCTGTCAATTTGAGGTTTCCTGAAGTGTGGAGCTCATATCTTCTGCTTTAATTTTAAAATATCAAATCAATAGACAGCTGCAGAAACACTTTGAGAGGAAAAAGAGAAGCACGTTTGCACAGGCTGAGAAATTGTCCTTGAAGAAGGCAGTTCTTAGTTCGAAGTAGTCTGTAGACAAGGAAATGCAGAGGCCCTGCAAGCTTGTGTGAAGGGAGGATACAAAGAGCAGGATGGAAACTAGAACTGGCTGACTTTGGGGTGATCAAGAAACTTATAAAATCAAAGGGTCAACAGTGTGAATGCAGAAAGGGAGGATGGGTTTTGCTATTACCAAGTATCTCAGAACAGCATAATCAGAAATACGGGAGAGGTAAATGAGCAGTGATTACTGGGAAAGCAATTCACTCCCTCATGCCAGGTTTTCAAAAGCTTTATGTGCCTAGGTTAATAGCCAGAAATGTGCTTTCACTCGAGACTTCCTGAGGTAATGTCCTTCCCTGTCCCTCAAAGGCACATGTCTGTGGCCACATTTGTGGCCACTCAACACTGAACCCAAGTGTGGGCCATGTTGGCCCAGGTCCACTGGTAACACCTTGCTCAGGAAATCCTTGGCTGTGGGCTCAGGGTTTCTCTCTGTGCCCTTTGCATTGCCCCGGGAGAGGCCTACCCAGACAGAGGCCCAGGAAACAGAAGCAGTTTGTGGAATTTAAAACCACGGTACAAGATTCTGACATGGAAAAGTATCACTTTGTCTTGCTCCCTGGAAGGCAAAATGAAAAATGTTTCTGATTTTGGTGGAGATTACAGCAATACCCAGAGGACATGCAAAACTGAAGTGGGGGCTGTTCTTCAGGCCTGCTTTTATGTAAGTCATCCATGAGGTTTGCTTTTCTAAAGGGTTATGTGTTGTTTGTGTGGCAGGCAGAAGACAAGAGGTTGGGAACTTGGTGCTTATTTGTCTTAAGTGGCTCTTACGACCAGCATTTCATATGAGTTTCTGTGGAGGAGGAAGATAATGTTTTCTGTGGGAGTGTCATGCCCCTCTGCCTAATGAAAGAGATAGCTGTCTTTGAAGAACAACAGAAATTTGGCTTAGTGGTTTATGACCTTAATATTGCCTGTGTATTTCTTGTCTTTTTTTCTTGATGAAATTCCTCTGAGTGTTATTGGTTAATTTTATAGCTCCTTAGATGCTCTGTGCAGTCTTGAGTCGTGGCTCTTTTCCTTGTTGTTTGCTCTGACAGAATGTGATCTTCAGAAGGATTTCAGGTTTTCATTTTGCCTTTCCTTAGTATAATTTTAGCTTCTTTTGCAACCTTTCCATGAGGTGTTAAGAGACCAAAATATGATCATTAAACCTTGATAGGCTTTCCTTTTCTCTCACAATACTTTGAAATCATGGTGCTTACCAAAAAAATGCACTAAGGTAAATGTAAAGAATGTACAAGATAGTGGAAGAGACATCCCAAGGTATCATACAGCCTGTAGAGGACAGTGGTTATTTACAAGTGTCTCTGGAGCAGCTGAGTTATGTGGCCCTGTCTCAGCCAGTAAAATAACAGGATGCTGCTAGTGTTGACTGTGTTTTGTGTGGATGCAGCTTGGAAGCATGTTAGCAATGTTTTGAATCATTTTGAGACATTCCTTCTGGATCATTTGGTGGGGGAATTTACTTAAAACAGAGCTTTTAGCTCCTGAGAGAGAAGAGCCTGGATGATCTGCTGTTGTAAATCCACTCTTCCCAGTCACTGGCAAGCTCTGCTGTTTCTGGTTTTTCCCTTCTTAATGACAAACCACCTGTTTGGCCCCAGTGCTCCGGTGCTGGTGGGCGATTGGGCTGCTTCATGGTGTAATATATAGCACAGAGCAGTAAAGTTAATAACGAGGAGTTCTATTAACAGAACTGAGCTATAATTCAATGCCTCAGGGAGCCATACATAACGCTCGGCAGAGCACAGTCTTCTCCTGAGAGCTTTATGTGGAAAATACCACATCAAACGGAGCGCTCGTGCCAGTGTCCAGAAATAAGAGAATAAGGCAGGGTGCCTGGGAATAGCTAATTGAGGAGCAAACTTCCATTATTTAAAAAAAGAAGGTTTAAGTGAGTGAATGGACCTAACTCCCAGAGAAAGTGAAAGCAGGGAATTTGGGTGACCTTCAGATGGAGCTCTGGGTAGTTAGCCCTTCAGCAGGTCAGATTAGTGAGTATTTCTGGTTAAGGCTTCATTTGTGCAGTCTGTCCTTATTATTCTCTTCTTGAAAAGACAGGAAGGCTACTCAGATGATTAAGTTTAGGAGGTAGAACTTCACCTTCAGACCTAGAGAATAAAATACTACCACCTTAATCTGCTACTGGCTTTTACTACTGCTGATACTGCTGTGGAGTCATAGGCCAAACAAAAAAGTGTCAGCCCCTTGGTAAAGTTCTGTTATGGGAGATAAGAACTCCCTATGTAACTGAAATTGGGATGTTTGTGAATTACTGAAGAATTATCCAGTCTTGACACCAGTCCTGGAGTCAAGATTTGTAGTCTTTTGCCACTGATGTGAGCTTTTGGTATCTGATTTCCTGTCTGTAAAATCTTATGCCAGTGAGATTACTCCATTTTTCTATTCTTGCAATCCATTCATAAAAATGCTGCCACACATGAAAAAGTATGGTTATCATTCTGACAAGAAATGCAAGAATTTCATACCCTTAAAAATTGCCCTTTAAAATTACACACACATTCCTCCTGCCCTTTAAAATAATAGTTTGCAAGATAGAAAGTCAGCATCATGTAATGGAGTTTACCCTGGAGAACTAGAATATTAAAACTTGGATTGTAGTTAGGAAATGGCAATCCAACAACTGAGAAATGAAAGATCAGTCGCTATGCATGCAAAAATGGTTTGAGCCTAACTCTGGACTTGCTTTTATTACAGTCAAGGAGTAGTGGCCAAGATGTAAGAGGCATTTATCTGTTGTGCAGAGTATGGCTAAATACATAACTTTATTTGGATAAATGCAATGATACGGCATCTTCTTCATATTTCATTTGTTCAGCTTTTTTGTAACTGTCTTGGAAAAATGGAATCCCATCCTGTGCCAAAAGATCATTCTTTGGTGTGGGAAACAAATTAATCTTGGAAAATTCTGAGGAAAAATTTCACTTGGAGAGAACAACGACAACATGGTTTTGATTTCTTCCTAGATTCTCTCAAGGCAGACAGTTTTCTGGAAAAAATGAGACAGCTGAGGAAATCAAAATCAGCTTTTCACATACAAATAATGGCACTTAAAAATGATGGCACAAACACCTGGTGGTATAGCAAAGGAATAATGATGTTTTCCTTGTGATCTGTTCAAAATTACTTTTAAAACAGCAGAGAAAAACCCACCAGTTTGGCAACTTTCAAAGCCATCTCATTGCTGTAGCATCCTCTTGACCACAGCACAAGGTATCTGTCACCTGTGCATCTGGCTGGAATGGGAGAGGAAAGGAGAGCAAGGTGGTGACACTTTTCTTCATGGTTATGAAGAAAAAGAATTTATCATCTGCAGCAAAATTGTAGCTTTGCTCACTTCTTTCTTTTAGCTTCTAATGATTATACACAGATCAGGATTTTAACTCTAGGGGAATGCAGACTGGAAGGCAACACTAGATCTATTATGTTCACAAAAAATGTGCAAAAGAGAGATAAGAGGTCTAATACCTTTCCTGGATTTGTTGCTTGATGAACATAAGACCTTCAGAAGAAGAGTCTTTTCCAGTATTGTCCCTTCTTGAATCTACTTCATCTGGCAAGTTTCCCTGTCTTGGGTTCAACCAAAAGCAGCAAAACAGATAACTTCAAGGCTTGACTTCAGTGCTTTCTATGCATATTTCACAGACCTTCCTACAGATGATTTTAAAAATATATATTATCATTCCAGAGCTTATCAGGATTTTTCAGGTAAAGGACAGAAGAGTTCAGAATGCAGAACAACACACAGTCTGGCAGCCAGGTCGATGGTTCTGGATTTGAAAAAATGAAAAAGATTCAGACCCTTGTTCTCTCTGATTTAGTCCTGAAAATGAAGCTGGTAGTCTGTTTTTCTCTGATGTTGAAGTTATTTGCTATTTTGTGTATGTGTGATACATGAGGGTTCACTTGATTCAGACTCATCTTATGGTGGTTTACAATAGCTGTCAGATGAGTTATGCTATGTGAGCTGAGCCATTGTAAAAACATATGTATGTTCTTAGCTTGCAACAAATTTTAGTAATTTAATGATGCTTAAGACAGCTCCAGCAAAGAGAAGACACACTATTAAAAACTGTAAATCAAGCTCTGCAAACATGATAGCTGAATTGGAGTTTGAGCTATTCTATTGTCTCTACATTCTGCTTCTTTCCTTTATATACACAAACATATAAAGTATTTGCATTTATAGTTTTGCAGTTCAGTGTGTTCCTTACAGCCACAATACATTTGAACCTAACAGCACAGATTTTATGGTGTTCACAGCATTTGACCACATATTAACAATTACACTATTCCTGCTTCATGTAATCCTCATCCATATGTTTCTTCCTGTCCAAACTGATTATCTTCATAGACCACATTTCAAAGCATCTTGTAGAAAGAGTAAACATCTGAATAATGATAAAATTCATTTGCCATTTGCCACTGCCAGTTTGGTGGGTGTAAATGAAGAAAAGAAAGTAGGTATGTTGGGAGAGGTAAAATTCTTTTTCCTGTTTCTGCACTGAATTATTCTAGTACTATCCATATCCCCATACAGAGGACAAAGGTGAAATCTCAGCAAAGGCACTGTGACACGAGAAGTCATCTTGAACTGTGCTGAGTGCTAAATTCTAGATTCCTTTATGGACTACCAACGTTAAACACTGATTATAGCTCAGTCTGACAGGTTAGATTTAACTGACGAGTTTTGTAGATAAAAGATTGATACATATGTCATCTCTGATCTGGCTCAGTACCTGTTTCTTCTCCTTACAATTTCAGCTTCTTGTATTCTCTGTGTTTCAGACTATGAGCACACAAAGTCCTGATTTTTGCCTTTCTACTACATTAGACAGCACCGCTTCAAATTCCAGAGGCCTGTTTTTCATATTCCATGAGCCTCTAGGAAGTCAATAAATGCCAAAGAAATGTTGGTTTATTTATGTGTTTATTAGGTCTATGCTACATTTCTGGGGAGGCCTTGTGGCATTTGGTCATCACATCCTTAGAAGATATAACACAAGGTATCAGCACTGTAAATATATCAAAAGAATTTCAACATTCCCACAGTACTATAAATTTGTATTGTTTTTGAGACATCAGTGTGTTGAAAAAGTACTTCCCTCCTAGCCATTTCCTTTGCCAAATGATTTGCTCAGCTTTTTTTTTCTTTTTCTTTTTTTTTTTTTTTTTTTTTTAAAGGATCCGTAAGCAAATGTTTATTGCAAGAAGGATCCAGGCTGAATTTAGACTATGTGTATTTCACACAGTCATTTTTCTCTGAATCAATTGCAGGTTGTGAGTGCTCTCTCATAACGTATGCACAGAACAGAATCTCATCAGGTTGGTACTTAAGCATCAATACCTTATGGCAGGATTCAGGTAAAGATTTATGACTGTAACATTGGTGATAGCGCCTTTCTAGTCTCACAGTTGGTGTCCTGTAATGAATTCTACTCCTTCTGATACTGTTTGACCAGGCATATTTTGTCACTCAGCTTTGTGTAGTTAAGAGTACGGTCAGCACCATCTACCCCACTGTGCTTCAATGAATTGGTGCAGACAGCCTCTCTCTTTTTAATCTGGATGTCCCACCCTTGGATGTGACAAGCACCCTATTGTCATGCCCTGCTGCGATCTCTCTGGAAGACATGCAGCCACAACAGTCTTTGAAATAAAAGTTATTTGTAGAGACTGGAGAACTCCACCCTGGTGTCAGGGAGGGGGCAAGGGGCTCCACTCTCACCCTGCCCCCTTGTCCTGATCCTCATAACTTGAGTGTGCCCTTTGTTTTGACTGTGGGCTGTATTTTAGATTTCAACTGAATTTGGTTTATAGGTTGTCTTTCAATCCACATAAGAAAGGCAGTTTCTCTGTGTTAGTGACTTTAGTTACGGTATAGTGTGGTAAATGGAATGTAAAGACAGATCCTACAGCTCGCATGTCTGTTTTCATGGTCTGCACTAAACTTTCAGATTAAAATGTCACAAGGACTGTGAAGAAACAGAGATATGTGGTATATTTAAAATAAAAAGCCACTCTCCACAGCTTTGCAATGAAAAGAAAGATATGAATCATGCATAGCACGTTTGTGCAGAGGACTTCAGAAGTCTGGTGAAGGACATTGTTGACTAATTCTTTTCCTTTAATCAGAAGCTAATACATGATTGTTAGTATCCAGGCAAGGAAGACGGCTTTCTAAGTCTTATCTGCATTCAGTAAAATCCCTGAAATGCAGCCTATCCTCCATAAAGGCAAAAATAGTTGTGCTAATGCCTGGACTCAAACTGGTTGTTCATAGGCACTCAAATACTTCAAAAACATTGTGCTTAGACTACTGAGGCCTGTCTTCTGAAATCCAGCATCTGTTGTGGTGTGATGGTTAAAGCTGGTAAACTGAAAATACTTATTTAATGAATTCTAATTGCTACTCTTCATGACTAATCTGTCAATAGGCCCTATTTTCTCTATGCATTTGTTCATCGATCTGTTTACGTGAACAGCTTTCGTTATTTACAAATTATTCTCTGGCTGTTGTTCTCCTTCTGGAATGTATTGACAGCTGAGTGGACAAGATGTTACTCTTGATCAGATAATCAATGACCAAATCATTTATGCCTAACAAGAGGTGCATCAAAGGCCTTTCAAAATGGTTGCATGGACATTACTGGGCATTGGCATTTGTAGTGGCATGTTTATTTTTCATAATCACTTGGGAGCACAACTACATCATTTGTGTCGACTTGTCAAAGTAATAGGAAAAATTAGCATCATGCTAGAAATAAATACATATCCAGTAATGCTTTATTGCCCTTTTGCGTTATTTTTAATGCTTCTAGGCAGGTGTTGGTTGCTTTGGAGGCCAGATAGGCACAGAAGAACAGATTGCCTGGATGATTCTATAATAATACATAACGTTGTAAGTAATATCTAGGGCAGGGAATTAGCAGTTACATCTAAGATATTAGATTTAGGTAGGTCCACAGCTTGGTGGCTTTGCTCACTTAGATGCAAATACATTCACCCGAGTGTGGATAAATTCTTATTACTCTTTTAATACATCAATTTAACACTAAGCACAAGAATTCTTAGGTGAATTATTTGTATTTTTTATTACTGTAGATAATAAATAAAATGACTGACAATGTCATAGGGGTACTGTTTTACTGAGTATGAAGATGCAATGTTATAGGATCTGCAAGGGGGAGATAGTTTTTGGCAACACAGGTCTGCAGTCAACTGGGAAAGGAGTTTATTACTGACAGAATTTTTATTATGCTGGCTGTAAGTTTATTAAGCACTATACTGCATAATTTCTGTCAGCATATTGTATCATTTGCTGAGCCATATAATAATATTGCTTTGAACTTCTACAGTGTCTTCCATTTCTACAGCTTCCTAAAAAGTTATACCCACGTTAATTGTCACAGTACCTCAGAACAGCAAAGAAATACTCTCATCCTGTTGGGATAATCATTATTACTTTTAGCAGTCAAAGTGAAGTGAAATGAAAGGCTCAAAATCAAGCTGAAAGTTTATGTCAGGTGCTGGGGTTAGCACATTTGTGATCCTGTGTTTTTGCTCTTACAGTGACAAGTCTCAAAGCGGCTGGTCTTGGCCATGGACTTCCTGCATGACAGCGGTCCAGTTTTTAAGTCCCTTTTGCCTCATTTCTTCAGATATGACTGTATTTCCTGCTTCTAGTCTTTGTCTTGCCTTCTATATGAACAAATTCTTTGGGGCAGAATGTTTTTTGGCGTGTGCTTTGTTCAGTGAAAGCATCTGGATTTTTGGGCCGCTGTGTTAATGAACCCCCCAAGCCCTCCCAAACCATTACTGCAGTGTTTACAACGCAGTGCAGGCCGCCTGCTGGCCACAACTTGGACAGGAAAACTCCAAGAGAAACCCAGGATACTGCAATCCACTGAGCTGGCTATTTCAGCAAACTGTGACTCTTCTGCATAGCACATGTACCAGCTGAAGCTACAGAGTGATCCTTCTGAAGCACAGCAACAGCTCACCCATTTCAGCATGAAACAATCTCGCCTGCTCCTCGTGGGGCAGGTGAATGAGCGTAGGGAAAGAAAAACTCCCCCGGAGCAGCCCTCTTATCCTGTTGCCATAGCAGCTGTGGCCACAGCAGCAGGGGAGGTTTCTGCAGAACAGCACTAGGTCTTTCCACTCCAGAGCTGTAGGCCTGTCAGACTCTGCCTTGACTCTCCCGCACCAGCGTCCCGGCTCCCTGCCTGGGAAGCATGAATACAGCCGAGGGCTCTCAGCCTCATTGCCTGCCTCTCTCAGGTAAGCACTTCTGCTGCCTGCAGAGCCTTCTACTCCTGCTACAGAGACAAGAAATAAAAGAGGATTAGTATCTGACTTCTGTTCTGTTTACCATAGGATTCTTTAAACCACCACCCCCCGCTCATGCTGTAGACATAAATCCCAGAAAGCATGTATTCCGTTCTTCCTTCATCTGAAACCTTTCAGCCTTCGTAATGGGCTTACAGCTGTAAAGATGTCAGCGGGACCAGTTGTATGCAGGCCCAATTTGCTCTGAGCAGGTCAGCGGGGGACCATCTTATAAGAGGGTCACTGACACCATTGTGTCTATTATTTAGTCAGGACTGCAAGGGTGACCTGCAGACTCAGATTTCTCCTATTTTTTCTATCTTTATCTAAGGGCAAAAGCAATCCAAAAGATTTTTATGGAGAGAGAAAAAAGATTTTTTTTCCCTCAGTTTCTTTCCACCTCTGCCAATGTGGGCAAATGTTAAGATTAGGTTAGCTGGTTCGGCTGCAGACTTCCTTGGAGTGTTAAGGAAGTGATGAGCAGGGCTCCTCCTAATTGGAAAGGTCCTCTAATGAAGAGTCCTTCATTTTCAGGATGTTGACTTCCAAGATACTTTCTTAAAAACTGTTGTTGACCCCCCTTTTACATGAATGGAGTGGCCAGCAGCTGCTGGCCTGCTGTGTGATTATCAGTGTCACGAGGAAACCTTGAGCAATTTGGAAAATTAGGTAACATTCGATCCCTGTGCTATTAGTAGGACTAATCAGAAAGATAAGTTGATTACTCACAACTCAAGTTGACTAGAGGAAGAATTGTGGGGTGAACAGCACCTCCAAATCAGACCACGTGAAGCTGTAGCACTTGTATTGTATCAGACTGATGCATTTTTCTTTCTTCTACTTTAACTTGCCTATCCTACATCTCTCTCTCTCTCTCTCTCTCTCTCTCTCTTTCTTTTTCCTAAAGAGGACTATTTGAAATAGCTTTCGCTTTTGATAGGCCTTCTAAAAATAGTGCATATTTCTAATACCACTACAGTAGAGAGAGGGAAAAGGCACTGGGACCTACTGTTTACCCAACAAAACAAAGAACAGAAGCAAATCCCAGTTAATAGTTGTGCTTTTATAAAAGGCAGAATTCAGAGCCCTGGCAAAGGGGGAAATACCCTTAGCAGATCATTGGTGAAATAAGTCAGTGAAGGAGACTGAAGTGAGCCTTGAGGGTGAAACACCTACACTGATGAGAAATAGGTTAAGTAATGCTCTGCTTTTCAATTATTTTAGAGCTGTAGGTGCTGAAGCCTGCTCATTAGCTGAGGCTGTAAAATGCCACATTTATTTTGTCATTATTCTTTCAAATATTTGCCTGATGGGCTTGTGAGATGTTTAGCTCTCTCTGCCTGAAATTCCCACTGGTTCTACCAAAGGAGGCTTCTCTGCCTGACTCCATACTCAGAAATGTCAAATCCTCACTTGTTATCTCTACCTCTGTCAAAACAGCACTTGGTACTAACCTTTATTGGCCTAATCCGTGTGAAGAGAAACATCATGTCCTACTCACCATTCTGCTGACCATCAAAACCGAGCTGACTCTGTAGGTCCCTTTCTAGTGAGCCCTGCGGGTCAGTCTGTCCTAGTGTCTTACTCCTCACGGAACTCTCCAGCCACCTGGGGCTGTTATCTCACTCAGTTCTCCTTCACAAAATGAGCATGTGGCAGCCTGGCTTTAGTTCAGGGCCTGAGACACTCTTTTATTAATCAAGCAGTAACTCTATTTGCCTTAGGACTTAACCTAAATTAATCTCCCTCTTCCAGATCTTTTCTTAGCCCAACCATCCTTGAACCATCACATTTTACTTTGTTAGTGGTGGGCATCAGGACTTCTTGTACTTGGGGAACTCCAGACAACAGTAAGTCACTTTACCAGTCTTTTACAAGTGAAGGTCCTTTGGTATCAGCAGGTTGTTTTGCGGGGCTCATACTTGATTCAGCTCTTGAGATGTAATGATATGACTGTTGCTTTCTGTAAGTGCTCCCTTCAATTTTCTAAGAGCTTCCACCCAAATGAAAATGACAACGTTTCCATAACAACTTGACGGATGTGTTAACTTGCTATACAGCTTATGTGTATTGTACCTTCAGTATATTTCCAGTTCTATTAAAAACAGAAAATAATTTTAATAGCCAAGGTGCATTTTTCTTCCTGCTGATATTTTCACCTATTGAGTGGGTTGTGAATTAGCTGAATATTATCCTTCAGCCTTTAACAGTTGCCTTCTATTTGTGAGATAATAACTGACTGGATTCAGACAAGTCCATGAGGTATGAAACAAATGGATTTAAACATTGCAGTGTCCCCGACATCTGTCACCTGATATTTTTCCTGGTCTGATCATTATCTAATTCAGTAACAAAGAAATGGTCAGAGCTGTTGTGTATGGCTACTCGTGAATGTAATTTTGCATTTCATTTTTGGCATGTCTTATATATCTCATGGCAATGGATATATGCATTTCACTCCTGTGATTTTGGATTTTTATTTTTTTGTTTCCTTGTGTTTGAAATCACTTCCAGTGCTTTTTGCAAAATGTGCTATGCAGCAATGCAATGCATTTTCCTAGTTTATTTTGGAGGTTCAATCTTTGTCTTTCCTTGGCTTCTGGTATCAGACAGTCTGTTTAGAATTGTGTTGGGGCAGTATGAAGGAATTGGAAGAGTGATAAAGAAGTACATTGGCAGATGATTAGTAACTTACTAGGAATAAAGAATGTAATTCAGTTGAGAATATCAACTAAAAATTAACTTCTCTTCAGGGATTAACATGGAGAGCTTTTCTAATGTGTGTGCTTGTACATGCTCACAGTGAATTATTATTGCTAAATATAAAGAGAGGAGTAAAGCACTGGGGAGAAAACACAGGATTCCCCTGAATCCTCTGGATCTTTGCAAATATAAACAAGCTTGTAGGACAGACATTGCATACCACAAGAGGTGTCTGGAGATGTCTGTTTTTGATAGTTACAGTGCGTGCAATGCTTTCCTTGCAGAAGCTGTGTTAGTATGCAGGGCAAAATGTATAGCTGGTTTCACTCATCTCGTCTCTGTGCTCTGAGCCAGGCAGTGCCTTCTGAAGAAAGGTTATGAACAGAGGAGGTGGTGACAGACTTACAAGGATCTAAATGTATCTTCAGGGAGACCTGTATGCCAAGCCTGTGCCACTTTGGGGTCAGACAGTGGGCTCCTTTATTTCCGGAATGATGAGCCCACACATTGGACCATGCAGACATCATGTGCTTAGGGGGTTGTTTCTTCTTGCAGATATATCTTCTATAATCTGTCTAAACTGTGGGTACTGTTTGTCCTGTAATTTGGCTCTAAGACAAGTATTTCACAGGTTTGTTTCTTTTAAGAGTCCTCATGTCTCACTGCTTCAGATGAATGATTTTATAGAATAGTTCAAGAAACAACTCCAGAGAGGTTTTTAATGTATTGCAATACCTATTCATAGTGGAAACAATTCCTGCCCCTTTAACTTGCAGTCCAAGAAGCAACTTTATTTATTTATTTATTTATTGAGAATTGTTCTCTTTCTTCAATTTGCAGATGTGGTCATTCCATCTACTGATTACAAATAGTATTTTTCCAGAGAAATTTGTGTTTCTAGTTGAAGTGGAGAGCAATGGGAATAATCAACAGCCTAAAGAAACATAGGCTGTGAGGAAAAAAAACCACAATATATCACTGTTTGATCTTCTGGTACGTATATGCCTGCTGCAAGAGGAAGGCAAAAAATGCATTTTCCATGCCCATGACACAAGTAGTAATAGTTTTAAGCTGCAATTCTGATTTCAGTTCACTCCAAGGCTAGTGAACCACTTGCATAAATGGCTTAGGAAGATGGTAGGGTCACAGGAGGTCTCTGTTACTGCAGGTGTTGAAGTTAAGCTGGATAGATGTCCTTCAGGGACTGTAACTGGTCGGGCTGCATTGCTTGGAAGAGGGGTTGGAAGAGGCCCTTGCAAGGTCACTGCAGCAGAATGGTTCTGAGACTCTGTATTCATGCAGGTTTAATTTAACTAAATTTTACTCAGCCAAAAAATCACCACCCTGGACATAACATTTTAGGATAAATATTTTCCAGAATAGGATTGAGAGAGGGAATTGATGTTTTTCTGTGCTAACAGAAATGTATTTAACTTTTTTTGTTGTTGTTTTGTTAGAAAACTATGCATTTTTCCATTATTTAAGGAACAGCACTCAACATTTGATACCAGAAGAAAGCCTTTTTCTCAGGTGTGTAGCTTTTCTTGTTCCAGAAAGAAACAGAAATCCCAGACTCTCCAAAGTTGCCATCTCTCTGAGCATGCTCCATTGCCTTGCATTTCTTTTACACAACAGATCAGTCACCTATTTGCTTTTCTCATAAAATGTGCTATGCAGTGTGATTTCCCCCCTGAACTCCTTGTGACTCTCCACAAGCAGCAGTGCTGTGGGGCAGCTCTCTGATTTAAAAGCAGATGGGGCAAAAATCTGTTGTGTGTTGGGCAGGGAGCCTGGCACCAGAGTTAGGGACAGGCTGGGGAAGGACCTTGGCTCCAGGAATGAAGGAAGAGACTGATACAGGAGAGGGCCAAATGTCAAGCTTTCACATAAAATCACAGTTGAGTTGTGCCTTTTTTCTGAGAGCCTGACTTCACCATCTTCCTCCTTCCTTCTTCATGACCTCGCTGATACGCATCATACGGGCTAAGTCACAAGACCCTGACCATGACGTGTGTAGCCCCTTTCCATGGTCTCTAACAGGTCAGAAAACAGTTGGGTTATCTGCTCTGATAGCTAGTAATACAAATGTTATCTTCGAGTAAGGGAAACTTTAGGCTTATTTTTAATCTGTTGGACATCCTGCTTGGAAAGAGGATTAATTTTTCAGCTGCAGGAAAACCATGAAAAGGAAATCTTTTGTTGCTGCTTGACTGATTTTTATACTTACAAATGGAAACAATCAATCGAAGTTACCAGCCCAGAAATGTCTATCTTCAGTTTTTCCCATGTGAAAAATTCCCAGCCTAGAATGAGATCAACTTTATGGGGAAGCTGAACTAGAATTCAGATGTTCGCACTAATAAGGTGGTATTTCTTCGTAGACCCCATCACTGTCACAGTGTGTTGGAAAGGCAGAAACTGAATATTACTGTTAGGAAGTTTCTTTCTACTTCTTACAGCTTCCAAGATTTGTAATCAGAGCAGTCTGGATAATACTGATATCAATTTAGATTTTTGAGTGTGACAGAGTGAAGGAGTGAAGAGTATGTGTTGTTTCATGTAGTCATGTTTGCCAGTCCTGCAGTCATAATTTTGATTTTTTTTTTTCCTACAGTAATCAGTTAAAAAGGTGGAATTAATGTTGGGTGTCTATTTAATGTTCCTACTTGGCCTCCTTCACTTTTATCTGGGAACATGATGTGGCACAAAAAAAAAAAAAAAGGTATGAAGGAAGGGGAGCCAATAAGTAATGCCATACCCTAAAATACAGTATCTTCCATAACAATTAGTCTGTCTGCTTAGTATGGAAAATACCCTCTTATACTGCTTTTTCCTCATAATAATGATACAGGTGCAGGTAGGTCTTCCTTGGCTGGGACTATTGCTCCCATTATATTTCCTCTCCACACCATTCCCTGGATCTATCCCACATGGCTCACATTCCTGCATGTCTGGCACTTGGGTGTGTGTCTGCTGCTCTCTCTCATCTCAGCCAAAGGGCTGGGGGGAAGGGGATGTCTGTTCTAAATTATCATTTCTTCTGCTTTATTCTTGATCTAAAAAGGAGGCTGTATTTGTTCAGATGCCAACAGGAACTTTTCCAGATGGGGAGGAATACCCAGACAGACTTTATAGCAGACGGAACTAGATTGGTGTCTTAGCTCCTTTGTCACGTGGAACATACTCAAATTTTTGAATTCACTGTTAGTCCTCAGTAACTTTGTCTGATCTTGTTATACAGATGATGCAGCTCACCAAACTGTGTTCACTATTGTTTTTATGCTAGAAGTAACCAAAAGCTTAGTGCAGTCTGGTAGCCTGGCTGAGAGGTCAGGCTCCAGTCTTGACTGAAGCAGATCAAAAGCCTGTATACAGGAAGGGGGGAAAGCAAATACACATTCAGCATCCATATGATCATTATAATCAGGTTTCCAGGTTTTGCATGTGGATGATAAAGGATTTAAAGCTTAGTCCAGAAGGATCCTGGGAGAAGGAACACTTCAATTATGTACAAAATAGTGTCCTTGCAGCAGCCCTATAGCTTCTAGTACTTCTGCCTTCTTGCTCTAACCTGCTTCTGTTTGGAGGGAAATGGCTCATTCTTTGGTTCCAATGGTAAATGAAGCTGATGAATGAAACCTGGATGTGGTTAGCTGAAATTAGTACCCAGTAAAAAAAAGATCTGCACAAACAACTGTTTACTGCTGTTTATACTCATGCAGCACACCAAAAAATAAATTTTGGGAATTCCTTTGTGAACAGACAAACCTGCCACAAACCTAATCTAGAATCTGTGCCAGGACTGGTAATTTTTTCAAGATTTACAATAGTTTGGTTATCTTCTGTTTCATCTTTTCCCAATTTGCATTTGCACTTAGTTCACACTGATGCAGAAAGCACCACCCTGTTGCAGGTGGAGGGAATTCTGCAATTTTCATCCTGAGCAGAGGCAGTGAAAAGGAGAAGTCTCATAACAGTGCCTCTTCCCTGGAGAGCGAGAAATTGCCTCAAAGTTCCAAGACTGGCATGAGCAGCTGCATGTACTTGCTCTAAGCACCATCCTGAGCAAAAAGAAGGTCCTGCAAAGAATTGCTCTGTTGCTTTAGTTACGGTGAGGAGGACTAAAGATGCTTTCACCAGAGGCTGGGTGGTTCTTTTCAGGTGCAGCTCTAGATAGTGAAGAAATGTGTGTCTCTGCTTGTTGGAGAGTTTCAGGAGGTTTTGTGACACCAAGGCAAAGTACCTTCTGAAAAGAAAACATTAGCAGGGATGGGGTCAAAGGACTCTGCCTGTGACACTTTTCAGAATGTATCTTTCTACTGTCCTAGAGCAGACAAGCCTGCATTGATGGGTAATGTATGAGAAACAGCACCTTGTCTCTACACCATTGTTACCTTCCCACGTGTTTCACTTAAATGGTAAAGCAACCAATTATCAAATCCAGCCTCACAAAACACTGACAATCCCCCCAGAGATATGCAAAGAAAGAGAATCTCTGTTTCTTTGCAGTCCTGCCTACAGTAGCCTTAGGGGAATATGTTTCAGTATTTGGTTTTGTCCTTTTCTATCAGTATAACAGTTCTTGGCCATTTTGTTTTTGGATGCACTGGGTCCATGTGAGAATGAACTCTCTGTACTGTTGTAGGCATTCTCTGACTACAAATGTTCCTCATGCGTGTTGTCACTCGTGTCCAGAGTTGGAATGGTTTCTTTGTGTACATTTTTTAAAAAGCAACTTCAATCAAATAAATACAAAGATGGGCATGAGTAAAAATATGATTGTGGTCAGAGAAGACCTACATACATGGGGCTGGTACTCCTTTACACTCACTGGGAATTGTGTGCTGTACTAAAGAGCCATAATCACATAAGGCTGGGGTGCGTGTGTGTGTGTAGAACTATCCTGTTGAGTTTCACCTCTGTTCCATCTAATTTGCTTGGTCTTCTGCAGCCTGTATTATTTTTCTAAGTAAAAGGAAACAATTTGCTTGCTAACAATACAATGGCTTAAATAGACCTTCAGGTATAGATTTTCTATAAACCAAGAAACCAGCCCAGCTTATCTGTCGGCTTTTAATTCTGAAATTTATTAGCTTTCTGCATCCATTGCAGATACAAGCACGGTCTTAATTGCTCCATTTTTGTTCTCACAGAAAATGCAGTAAATCTTAATGGTTGTGCTTCAAACATTAAGAGGCAATGTAGTAGCTGTAGGAGAAAAGTATTCAAAACACATTAAATTAGTAAGTGCTTAATAATGTTTTCAAGCTGTTCATCAGAATTTATTTTGAGTTTGAAAGAGAAAGTGTCCCAAAAATTCTTAGAAGTGCCATTCGAATGGAATACTTTCCCCTACAACCTTGATAGTTCCTTAAAATATTTTCTCCATTCCTCCTCCCCTTCCGAGATTTTCAGAACTGTGAAAACAATATTTTTTTACTTTAATTATAATCCTAGTTGAGAATGTGTTCTGTTGTTTTGGCTACATTACCAGCTCACACACTGTTTGTTTATAGCTCTCTGAAAAGCCATTTTAATAAGGTCAGATTTGCAATTTAAATTAACTTTAATATTTCTTGCAAACTCCAGCTCTGTTTGTTTATGCAAGGGGTAAACATACTGGGAATTTATTGTTTTAAAAATACATTCCTTTGTTTTATTTTCAAATTGGTACTCGTCAGGTAATAAACAGTCTTGACTATATATTTTGCTGTGTGAAAAGGAAGAAAACTTTTTGGGGGTGAGGGGTGGGGAAGGGGGAAAAGAACATGGGTGAGTGAGAACGAATGAAATCAGTTACTCAAAATGGGAATTTCAACCAGAGAAACAATTCACAATAAGCAATTTATTTTACAAATTAAAAGCTTTTTCCTGCTGCAAAATTTCTTCTTGGGTACAATGAGCAATTTATTTTACAAATTAAAAGCTTTTTCCTGTTGCAAAATTTCTTCTAGGGCACTGCTGCTTTAAATGAATTTTACTATTAGGATTTGTTAAATCTTTTGTATAAACAAATGTCTACCCGTGGATATCTTATGACTATTCACTGGGAATTTTTATTCCCATACTGGAACTGAATCTTAACATTGGACAGTCGGTCATCCACATTATAATACAGCTTCTTGTTTTTAAATTAGATGACCTGAACTCTTCTTTCATCAATAAAATTTCTTTCATCCCTATCTATATCAACTGTAGATGTTTCCAAAGCTTAGCATTTTAATAGCTAATACTACACTCTTCAGAAGACACTACTGTGAAGCCTGGACATTAAACAAAATTCAGTTTTGCAATTAACTGAATTTTCAAGTCAAGAATTTCTCTTCAGACTTTCATATGAATGTATTCTACGTAACACAAATCATGTGGTAGGCTGCCAGCAAGAATGCGAACATCACCAGATGAATTTCTGATGAGAAGTTCCTGAAACAGTATAAAATAATTGCTTTCATTTTTTACTACCTTTGTTGAACAGTTTGATATTGCCTGTTTTATGTAAAACCCATGCAACTGTCTCACTGTAGATCATAGGCATGGTGTAATTCGCACCACTTTGAGCTAGTGGAGTAATTGCATCAGCTCAGTGGTAAAAAGATTTGCTGAGTGGTTTGGGTGCTGGAAATAAATATGAAACAGGTTCCTGTGTGGAAGCATAGTTTGCATGCACAGAGACCTAGATTTCCAGTTACTGTAAATTGATGCTGCTCACCTGATTTACTCCCACCCGTGAAGGCTGCGACGTCTCCAGCTCTTCACTTCCTTGCACAGGCACACGAGGTCCTCCCTACTTTTTTGTTTTCAGCCTAATGCCACTCCTGGTAGAAGTGGCAGTCAAATCTGCAGGGCTCAAAGTTCTTGATCTTCAAAGACAGCCAGAGGCAAACTGTGTGGGGTTTTGTGCCCATTGGCATTTATTAGCCAAGATTACCCTACGCCAGGCTGGTAAGGAGGAAAGCTGTTTGCTAACAAAGCTAGCCCTGAAAGAAGGCTCTGCATAATGTTGCCTGAATATTTCAGAGATGCTGGTTTAATGTCCCTGTCCCCCCCCCCCCCCCCCCCCTTTTTTTTGTGTGCGCACACATGCCTATCTATTTGCCCCTTTAAAAATGGAGATAAACATGGACCCCCTTCTTGTGAGGTTAAATGAGTAAGGGTGTGAAAAACATTGCAGCTTTTTTGGGTGGGAGGAGGGAAGAGAGGACAAAGCTTGATGAAAATATCAAAGCAAGAGAACACAGGATGCTAATAACAGAGACACAGAGGTGATATTCTGGATTTATTTCCCTTAAAGCTTGCTCTGTTTCATTGTTTTTAAGAAGAGAATTTCAACTTGCTTTGAAGAAATACAGCTCTTGAAATCATTTGTCTCTGGCAGCAGCAGCAGCAGGAAGAAGGAAACAAAGGCGTGAGTGGGATTTTCAAAGCAGCGATGGCTTCTGCCCTGCTTTGTCCTAATTTGTCTGGAAACAGCTACGACAGAGACATGGTTGTTGATGAGGGAGGGACAAGGCCTGTGGATTTATCTTGTACCTGCTGAGACTGAAGAGATTTTTGGGCCATGAGAAGACTGACCCAGACACATTCAGTGATCTCAGTCTGAAATTAAATTTCTTCATAGAAATACATGAGTTTTCAGTAAATTCTTTCCAAGAATATTTCTGAGGTGGAATTTGGGTCAGACCACGCTGGAACAGTGAAGCACCAGCCTTTGTTGGGGCAGCCAGAAGTTTGGTCTTTAGGATATAGGCCTAAAATCCGGAGTACTCACAAAGCCATCCAGCTGGCCTAAACCATATGTTGTTGGATATTCTGGGGAAGTAGGCTGAAAAAAAAATCCCGTCTAAAATAATTGAAAAATCCACGGCTTCTCTTGATGTGCAATGAAAACTCCTTTCAAAACCCTGGCTCTTTGACAGAAAAGAAGTATTGTTTTCTGATCAATCTTAAATACAAGCTGCCTCCACAGAGTTTCTTTCTGCTGTCGCAAGAGAGAAAAATTAGATTGGTAGGAAAGATAAATTTCCCAGCAGACTGTCCAGGAGTTTGACACGGGCATAAGGGAGAAGTGGATGATTTCTTCCCTGGGGCTTCTGCTCTTGAAGAAATACCACTCTGCTGGTTTTCCTCTATTATACCCGGTGCATCAGAGCTTGCTGCCACATACCTGTGCATCTTCTTAATGGGGCATGGTAATTCTGTTCCTGGCTGAGTCTATTAATATATTTCATAATTATCCATGCCATTTTTCTCTTCTATTCCCTGTCTAGCTGTGCATTGCTTAGGGCTATGGCACCATAGTTTTCACCTGGTGGAGTCTAACTGTTTGTTGCCCGTATCATTGTAGGATATATTTAATAATTTGTTCATACCTTGGAGGTTGAAGGGAGAGGTTAATCGCATTTAAAATGTAACATCTGTCAAAGCATTTAAAATCCAATTTAACAGCTCCGCTACCTGACTCTTTCTGTGTACACAAACAGAAAAAAATAGTTAAATTACACAAAATGCCTTGATGAAACATTACCCATGCTACCATCCACCCTAAATAAATCAGTGGGAAGTGATGGGCTTGGCCTTGGAATGCTGTTACACTGTAAACATCATTAAGGGAATAAAATTGGTTCAAACATTGTTAATGAAAGTTTTTGCAATGTGAAGAAATTAGAAATGATTAAAATTACTCCTTGGTCAGGTTAGAAATCAAAATGAACCATGGTAAAAAGTTCCAAATGATCTAATCTCTTGAAAAATCTTAGGGTAAATGTTAAATGTTTCCAGCTGGATCAGCCTGTTTCTGGGAGTAAGACAACATTTAGAAAAGAGTTCCCCACTTCTGGTATTGTATTTTTTATCAAAGCAGTTTTTGTTTCCTGACCTGTGTTTCCCCCAGCCTGACTTCTTGAGTCTCTCATCTGAGCTGGCAAGAGGGAAAACTGAAGCTAACTGTGTATCTGTACTTCAGACAATCCTTCTTGAAAGCTCATGCTGTGGATATATGGGGAAAAATCAGTAAATCTCATCCTTCAGGATTCCTAGTTTAGGACCGACATCTTTAGTGACTTTCTGTGCGTTTGTTCAGCTTATATTCTGACACTTTGTTTCCATCAATATCTTCTGTTTACATCCAGTTCTGAGTCTGTTGATGACTTTAATCTAAAATGGGGCTTAAAGTTATCTGTAGTTGGAGGATTGAGTTTTCAAACAAAAATGCACTGGAGAAATTTCAAGAATGTATGCCTTTCTCTGACCCAAAAATAAGAACTATTGCCAAACGCCAGTGAGAATTTCTCCATGGCTATGCTTATTATTATTATATATCTATATTTAAGATAAACTGAATAATGGCCATTGTTGAGAGCAAAGTGCCAATCTTGATCAACAAGTAAAGCGATTCACCTGAGGAAATGTTGTCTCAATGTCCATCTGTTCAGTTATCCATTATTGCTCATATTTTTACATCTTCTTTCTCATAAAGGGTTGGATATAGAATTTTTATTCTGCTTTTGCCTGTTCTCCCTTTCCACTAGTAAATCAACATCTCGTACTAATTACTCTTTTTACATCATTCTGCCTTATAAGATAGGAATGTTGATTGTGATTGTCTCACTGCATAATAAACAGTAGGGTTGTGTTCAAGAGGGACCAAGCAGAAACTTCGTCTTTTTTGCTCAACCATGCGATATTGTCCCAGTGGAAAAAACACTGATATTCTGCCTTTTGAAATGTATTGCATAACCATATTTAAGCATCCCAAGCTGAATAATGCAAAAAGAGGAAAGAAGTGGTTATGACCTCTGAATTAGCTGTGGAGCAGAAGCAGGGAGTGACATAAACCGTCTCTTCCACTGGAATGTGCCTATCAAGCTGCTCCAAACCTTGCTTGCAATCAGAAGCTATAAGATGTCTTAACTCCTATCAGGTTAGACCCTCTTTATTGTCTTAAGGCCAGTGTCCCAGTGACAAGAGCACTGGCTGTAAAGTGAGGACCCTGGTATTGTAGTCCAGAGTTTGCCACTGACTCTACTTGACCTTACTTCAGTTATTTAACTTCTCTGTCTTATATTGCCTACAAAATGAAGATAATTTTACCCACTTTATATGGATATTGAGATTTATGTCTATCTTTTTTGTTAATGTCAGTTCTGTGTGATCTGTAGCAACCAGGCTGCTTGTCATTATGCTCTTGTCCTATATTTCACAAGCCTTCGGTGATAAGCACTATTGTAATTAGTCTTAAACTGGGCATATTTTGGCCTTCCTTTCCCAAAGACACTTCCTCATTCACTATTCATCCCCTTGTCATAGCACTGCAGCAGTACACAATGATCAATCATTGCAAAGTAACATATGCCAGCTCCTAAAGAAGTTGAGCCAACAGCACTCAGAATAAGTGAGTTTCTTAACATAACACATGGCTGATAAAATGGGAAAGATAAATGAAGCTCATAATTCCTTCAGTGTTTGCACTTTCTGGTAGCGAGGCATACCAAGTTGCTGAGTAGGATTTTAAATGAGCCCCCCTTACTATTTGTCATAAAAAATACTGGTTATATAAAATAAAGTGAAAGCAACCTTTAAAAATGAAGTGTAACCAAGCACTACAGTTAAATGAGATCACTTTCCTCTTAGGTTTGTTGCTTTCGATCAGACCTTATGTAACGAGAATTGAAATTAAATTAAAAAATTCTCTGGTGCAGCAGAAAATATAAATGTAAAATGCTGTTAATGCTCTTTCACTACACAGTGATTATCATCGTGGCTGTCATTGGGTTTGCTACTGGAGTTGCTAAAGAGCTGATTAGATGAAGCATTTTTTCCAGAAGGAGCATGCACATATTAATGTATTTTTGTCCATTTTTTCATCAATCAATTTTGAATTCACTTAAGTATTGTGGGTTTGTCTCACAGGATCTCAGAATTTATTGGTTTTCTGCTTCAACACAGGTCAGCTATCATGAGAAAGAGCAGAAGGGGAATCAGAGTTGCAGACAGCATGGAAAACTGCTGATGGGATGGGATGTGCAAAAATTTCAGTATGACTCAACTGTGCCTAGAGAAAGATGAGTGGGGAGAATGGGAAAAGAGGTATTTCCACCATCCTATGCAGGAACTGTTTGTTCCTGCAAATTCTTTGGCCTTATTGCTCCGTTCTGATACAGAATGCAGCCCTTGCAACAGGTTTAAGAGGATAATGTTTTAAAGGACAGTGTTTGAATTCACAGATGAGAGATTTTGAGGACCTTGTTTCGTTTTCCAAATCCACAGACAGTGTGAGAGATTTGTATGGTTACAGAGTCAAGGAAGTGGCCCTTCTCTGCTTGTTATATCATTTAGAAAGAACAAATAATATACATAGCTCAGTAAGCTGCAAACATCTGGTAGGAGTTGTGGTCTGGGAAATTTCACCTAGCAGCTTATTTTTTCATTTACTTTTTTGATGTATGTAGTGCAACATTAGGAGTACTGAGTTATGAATATTGAAGATTAAGTTGGGAAAGGGAGAGATTTTATAAGGTGAATAGAATTTAAAAAATGAAGGGCATTTCTGGGCTTCTATACAGACATATCATTCTCTTAAAGAGTTATACTTTAAGATTTTGTTGAAAGATTTTACATAACAGAAACTGATAACTCATCTTAACACAACATCATAAAAGAGGCAAGACAAAGTTTGATTAAAATCCATTTTTATTAAAAGTTAATAGATTTTTAAGGCCAGAAGGGATCATTATGATCATCTAATCTGACTTACAGCAGGCCATCAATTTTTAGTTAATATTTTCTATTTTAAGATTGATACCTGCACTTTATCAATACCGTTCTTTTCCTCTTTCTCTTTCTTTCTTCCTCTTCCTTTTTTCTTCTTCCTCCTCCTCCTTTTTTCTTCTTCCTTTTTTTTTTTTTTTTTTTCCTTTAACACAGGCAATCTCAATTTAATGTAACCAGGTAATGGAGATGCTGTTGCAGTCTTTGATAACTATTTCAACATTGAAGAAGTTCTGTTAACAACAGCATGATTTGATGGGATCTTGGCTGGTGTAACTGGTGGTGGAAGGTTTCTTGTGTTAGCAGTGGTTATCCTGACTGATGCGTGGGATGGGTTTTATATGTGTGTATACTTGCTTTGGCCACACGTTGCTGCTAACGAAGCCTAGTCTTGATTTTCTGGACTTGTTGAGCTATAGTGCTATAAACAATGTATTCTAGAGTGTTGGAATGCACATATATGCATATGTACATGAATATACAAACACACCAACCATGGTGGGTCACAAAGCGCCAAAGGTTTTGCTAAAATTAAAGCCTTCTTTCTAAAATGGATTCCTATCAGTGAATTTAGTGTCAATTGGATGTTGAAGTCTGTTTACCTAAACCATTTCCTTTAAGGGTTAATGCTTGTGTCTCCCCTTGGGAAGTAATACTTCTAGGATCCCCACTCCAATTCCAAAAGTGTTTGCATTCATACCACCATGTTATCCAAGTATGATTTAGGTGGTTGTGAAATTGCTTTGGAAGAGGGGGGAATTTTTTTATCAAACAAACAAAAAGATCGTCTAATTCATACAGAACTTTACTGGGTAAGATGTAATTCAGGCGATGAATTTTTTACTCATTTTTGATGACTTACTGCTGGCTTCTTCCTGACATTTAAGATCTTTCCATGCCAGCCTCTCCAGTTGTGATCTGTAGCGGTTCCCATATCAGTGATTGAGCTTCACTCTATTGAACACAGCTGCACATACAGAGCAGCATCAAATCACTCTATTATATGTGTCAAGTTGGGAAGGAAAAGGAAATATTTCCCTTGGCTTTTTGCTTCTGATGTATGCTGCGCAGATAACTCTCATACCAACTGTTTCACTTTCTTTTTTTTATTTCCAGGCAGGATAAACTTGGGCTTTGAGGACCAGGTTGATAAACACTTATAGTTCAGTGCAGCAACTAGGAAACTACTGAGGAAGTTTCTAGTTATCATTATGTGACATGTTTGAAAGATCATCATATTTGGTGTAGAATTATCATCTTCAATTTGCAAAAATGCAAGATTGCTCAGTCTAGAAGAGATCGCCCACTAGGCATTCAGGGACTTAAATAACCATTTTTTGCCCTATTTAGTACAGGAAGTTTATGCCCACACAAGTTTGTGGACATGAATCTACCTTCCCTGCTTTGCAGAAACTTTCCAAGTAAGGCATATCTGGATACGGACAACTGCAGTGATGAAACAGCTGAAGCAGGAGAAAAGGATTTTCTCTCTCTTCCTTCCAATCTCTCACAGAAGACATGTTTTGCTCTATAAGTTACTGAATTAGAAGATACCTGTGTTTGAGAATTACATCAAAGAATGTCAGAGCAGTTCCAATGGTATCTGAGTGCATATTGTAACCAGGACGTCCTGTCAATAATGAATTAGTTTGAAGTACATTTAACTAATATTTCTGATGGCTCCTGATGAAAATCCATGTCATATGACTGAGCTGTAAAATCTAAATATACTCGTAATGTCCTTGTATAGAATCACAGATTATCCTAAGTTTGAAGGGACCCACAAGGGTCTTTGAGTCCAACTCCTGGGTCTGCACAGGACTACCTAAAAATTAAACCATGTGTCTGAGTGTTGTCCAAATGCTACTTGAATTCCAGCAGGCTTGGTGCTGTGACCACTTCCTGGGGAGCCTGTCCCGGTGCTGTGACCACTTCCCTGGGGAGCCTGTTCCAGTGCCTGACCACCCTCTGGGTGCAGAACCTTTCCCCAGCACCCAGCCTGATCCTCCCCTGTCCCAGCTCCATGCCGTTCCCTCGGGTCCTGTCGCTGTCCCCAGAGAGCAGAGCTCAGCGCCTGCCCCTCCGCTCCCCTCGTGAGGGAGCTGCAGGCCGCCATGAGGCCTCCCCTCCCCTCCTCTTGTAGATACCCCATTCAGTGGAAGTGAGCAGAAAGCCCATCCTGAAAAATGCTTTGCTAAATGGATTTAAAAAATATTGTTATCTTACCATCCATGTCTTGTTGGCAGGAAGTTTTCTTCACCTGCAATACCTTTTGCCCAGTTTCTGCTTCCTACACTGCTTTCAGGACAGGTTTCTGAAGTCAGTGCAAAGTATCCTTTTGATGATAACAGGTTAAGTCTCAGGTATGGTATGCTCTGAAGGATTACCATTACAGGAAGAAGTGAGATTGAATTGCTTCTGAAGCTGTTTGTGACCCTTTCTTTTGGCTCATTTTCTTCACAAACCCCAAGTCCTTTTCAATTGTTGCAGTACCATGAACAATATTTTTTCTTTCATGTACAGACTCCTGTACATGTACTCCTAAAATATATTTTTCTCCCTTTTTCAGTTTTTTTTTTTTTTGGCAAGCTGTACAGAATCCCTGTATACAACTACTGATTTAAAAGCATGATATCATGCTTGTAAAGCTAGGCAGTCAGAACCAGAAGTCTTCAGATGCCATCTTTATGTGTATGGTTCTTACAATATGTTTTTTAAATATGGAAGTGTACCATTTTTCATGTGGGAACTCTGCCTCATTACTGCCAGGGAGTGACGTATGTTTCCTTTCTGAGGACTTTTCAGCCCAGGCTTCATTTCAGTTTAGCAAGGAGACCACATAACATCTCTTCCAGCGTTCCCTGCCTGACACCTCTTTCAGCTTCTGGCATGGGTTAGACAAGGCCTCTTACATATCCCACGCTACAGAGATGTTATTGATGCCTAGAATTTGAGTAATGAATGAGATACAGTCCTGTAGAATAAATAAATAAAACAAAACAAAAAGGAAAACCACGGTACTTTAAAGGCAATATTAATACCCATAGAAATACGAACCTAGGTTCAAAAGACAAAAAACGGGTAGTGGTTGGTACAGGCATAGTAGTTGAAAATGACAGATGTGCAGCAAACTTAGCAAAAAAGAGTAATACTTTCTGCAGTTTATCGTTCTAGGGAACAATGGGTGTCCCAAAATACCATATTCAAACTTTTCTCATACTTCCTACTACTTCAAACACTACATTCTGGGAAAATATATGTTCAGCAGCAATTACAATCAAGGTATTGTAGCTTTAGGTAATTTTTCCCTATTGTTAATTCTGTTTCTTCAGGTGGTCAGGCTAGTTGTTGCATTTAGTCTAGGCTGGCTACAAAAGTGCACGTGCACACTAGATCGTGTGACCCATTGGGAATACGATTGTGTAGTGCGGTAGAGTGCAAGGACAGTTGCACTGTCAGCTGGTCTCCTCAGTAAATCTGCCTTTGGTGAAACTGTGATTGTGCTGCTAGTACCAGGTGCTTTCTAAAACTGGAAATTGTATGAGACTGTCTGACAAAGCCAGGAGAAGAATCAAGAGGATGCTAACACAGAGGGAGGTGTTTTGATCTACACTTCTGCCATGCAGCTCCAGCCATGTTTTAGTTCTCTTTTCCTTTCCTTCGAATGTGTCAGGAGAATATTCTATTGTCTTGGTCTTAGAAAATATCCTCAGGGACATCACCAGCTAAGTTTCCATATGTAATCAAAAGCAGATGTACATAAGTCCCAAAGTCACTTATCAAGATTCTTTAATCCTTTGGAAACATAACTACAAAATTTTTTGATCATTTATTTAAAATGTGTCTGTAAGTTAAATACAATGACATCCCGTGAAAAAAAAAAAAAGAAGCAGTTGTTCAAACTTCCTTGACATAGTGTTTTGTCCCTAAGCTTGACAGGACCTCCTTTTAGGGATGAAAGCTTAGAAGAGGAAAGGATTGGTGTAACACAGGAAAATTGACTTGAATATGCTCTGTGCTTATACAACGTGAAAAAAAAAAACACCACAAAACCTCCCTGCTCTGAAAAGCTCACAGTCTAAATATGGAGATAGGAATAAGTAGGATGATCTCTGATTATCTCTATCTGCTGTGGACAAAATAACATGCTCACTGAACCATTCACATGGGGCTTGGCTGGCTGTGTAGATGGGCTCTTGTCTGCCTGTATGCATGTGCGTGGACTGAGGCTACTTCAACATTGTTAAGCCTTTGGGAATGAACGACTGGGTTATAAAAGAGCACTGACATCCTCACTGTGACCCTGAAGTACATAAGAAGAAAGGACAAGTTCTTACAGAGTCCTGGGGGGTGATACCACCAGGATCATAGTAACTTTTAGATGCAAGTCAGACATGCAAAGTCATAGTTTCTGTCTTGCAGTGAAACACAAACAAAAAACAACAACAAAACAAAACACAAAAAACAACCAACCAACCAAAGAACTTTTAGTATTTGATTTAATCATAAAACAAATTAAAATTTTAACTAGTGAATTTTATTTTATTTTATTGCTTTACAAAGAATATGTAAGCAAGACAAAGACATGCTCTGATTTAACCAATGTGACTGTGTTGCCTTTGTACACAGAGCGATCACACTTTGGATATATCAGAGCTTAGTGGCACTAGATGAACACTACGTAAATATAGTCAAATGACGTGAAGTCAGATTACAGATTCCCTTCCCTCATCCCCCAAATGCCTGTTACAAAGTGCTGAAATCTCACCTTAATGAACGTTTCATCTCAAGCTGCATGTTCAGGGGATACAGCAGAGCCCCACAGAAATATAATCAGCACATCCCTTGGTCCTTCTTGTTTTCATGTGTTTGCCTCCTTGCCATCTCCCACCCAGTGCCTTCTATCACAGGGCACCATATGGTGATGCCTGACCCTTGGGCTAGGATGCAGATACACACTTCTGGAGTGACATATCTCATGAGCTAGCCAGGCCCCTGAGGCAGGTTAAGTTCTGGGCAATGTCATTTCATTTTCTCAACAGAAAATTTCAATTTTGCAGAAACAGTGTTTTCTATTGAAAAATCATTTTGACAGCAATGTCCCAAAGAGCCTCACCAGTCAGCTTTATCTGAAGGAAAATGAAGTTAATAACAGGGCAAAACTCATCTAGCAAACAGAAAATGTAAGCGGTGCGGCTCAGGACAGACTACTGAGTATTGATGGTTTGGGTAAAGATACAAATAATAATCATCTGTTAGCCACAAGGGGAATAAATAGGACGCTCTGTTTCTGTAAGGATGTCTCCTGGAGCTGAGACATAAAGCACAGAAACCTTACAAGTGTCTGTCAAAGCAACTCAACAGAAATAAGATGTATCTCCTGATAGCAGCAGACTGTCAGTTATGTGAGAGGCTCTGAATAAATTGCTATTTTCCAAAGATTTCTTCACGAACAGGAACATAAAAGCAAAAGAGAACAATACAAACAAAAAAATCCTCCACATGCATCCCTTAACATCTGTGCCTAATTTTTAAGGGATAAATACTATTTCTGAGTAAGTATACTTCTGTATCTGAAGTCTCTTACAATCTCTGCATTTATCATCAGTATCTTTGCAAGCACACTGAGCCCAACAGCAAAGGCTAGACACTGCTCTCCACACTTGGATAGGTGTCATTTCTTCTGGGTCACCCACAAAATGGGGGAAAAAATAAATCAGTAACAGCCTGAGCCCTGGAAGGAGGGGGAAGCTGACCTCATTCATAGAGAATTTATTTTTTTTACTAGACCTCCAACGTGGTTGAAAGGATGCATAAATTACAAAGCTGTTGGCTCCCATGTGAGGAAATACTGGAAGAAGAGCAATGTGGATGGTTGTAACTCATGTTCTCCCTGCTCCTGCTCTGTTTCTATACCCAGGCTCTTGCTTAAACTTTCCCTCTGCCCTTATTTCCTACCTCCTCATCCAGTTGCTCCCTGTCCCCTGGCTTGCTGTTGCACCCTATCCAATGATATTTCTCAGGCACAAGCTTCAATCTCCTTTAGCAGTTTCACCTTCATCCCTTTCCACCAGCTTCTTGTCTTGAGGCCGTTGGTCAGCCAATGCATGCCTGAGAACTGGGTCAAACCTGTTTTCCCTTTCTTGTCATCACTCACCCTGATCTCTTTGCTCAACCTTTTCCAGGCTCTTTCCCCTCATGCACTTCCCGGTCCCAGTGTTCTCGTCACCCTCTGTTCCATTTGCAGATTCCCATACTGGATGCGGAATAATAACATGTAAAGACTATAAGCTTGTTAAACTGTTCCTAGCAAACCATTTCCAGAGCTACTGTCACACATGCTGCAAGCAAAGAGGAGGACTTTCAGCCACCTCCTCCAAGCTCATTTTCCTTCCACTCTTGAGTTTTCTTCCAGTGTTGGTGGTGTGTGGACATAGAGCTATCCCTGAGCAACTCTGCTATCGAACACAGTTTAATCAATTAAGCAGAGTTTTCTGCCCTGGTTTGTTAGCCCAGACAGACGGCCAGAGGAATGGGGCTGTCCTGCTTCCAACAGGCCGGGCTTTCAAGAGCTAGCTCAGGTATCCCTCCAGAGGGGCTCAGTTAGTTGCAGAGCTGCAGGCTCCACACAGGCTGCAACACCAACTCTCTGTCTTTGAGCAGGGCAACCTGTTTCCTTTCCATGACAGCTGAAAAGGGCTTTTAGA
This sequence comes from Anser anser, assembly GCF_964211835.1. Lineage (NCBI taxonomy): Eukaryota > Metazoa > Chordata > Aves > Anseriformes > Anatidae > Anser > Anser anser. The sequence goes on along the minus strand of NC_139725.1, from coordinate 48,191,262 downwards.
GCACAGCAGCAATCCTCGTTTGAGTTTCTGATGTCCAGTCTGTATCACCCCAGAGCAATAGCTGAAGGTCAAGTCTTCCTCATTTTCAGGCTGAACACTGTCAGGAGGCCAAGAAATCCCTCCTCTTCTCTGGCCTTTGTCTCCAAAGCTTATTGTTTTAAGCACAGCCTGTATTTCGCTCTGCAGCTCTGTGTGCTGGTTGTAGGCAAATTTCTCAATGGCAAGGTTAGCCTCTTGTCTTCTAAATTAAAGTATGAGTAGCAATACCACAGCAATAATGAGTAAGACTGTTTTAGGTTCCCCAAATCCAGCCACCAAGCCACCTAATGTCGAATCACTTCCATGCCTCAGTTTCTCCTACTTTGCAAATGGAGCTAAGCGTGCTTACAATTGTACCACTCCCTAGGAAACACTTCAGCTGAGCAATAATGATGGGAAAAAAGCTCAGTGCAGCTATGTAAAAATCCTCCTGTCACTTACAACACAAAGACATTGAAAGGTCTGTGTTCTCCCTGTGTTTGGCTGTGATTAGGATCTGCAGTGAGGTAAGATATAAACAGTTAGAATCAGCACTATGTGTATGGTCTGTCCCTGTTCTGGCTGGCACCTGTGAAAGTTGTACACTTGCTCTGAGCACAGGTGAAGCACCAGAAACCTGTACAGTGGGATGTGAAGTGGTTTAGAGAGAAGATGTGTGGTGGGATTCTGCTTTGTGTTTCTAGTGGTTTTGGTGGCTGAAACCGTCTGTGACTGCTGTTAGAATGACAACAAATGGGGAAAAAGAAGCAGAGGAAGGGGAATTCAGTGCAGGAACACTTTGATGTATTTATCTGACATCCTCTCCATCATTTATGTGCTACCAAGCAATGCCCATGCACACCCTTCTCCATTGTTTTAAGCTGAATTCAATAGTGAAAGTTGCTTTACTTTTCCTATGTGCATGGACTCATAAAAGGTATTAGGACCTGCTAATGTGACTGTGGGATCACAGAGCTGACCATCTGACTTTTGTGTGTGTGTGTGTGAGAGGGTTGAAAATGGACAAAAAACGGTTTGGAAAGACAAACCCCATCAGCAGTACTGCATTAGCTAAAAGCATTTTGGGATTAAGGGTATCTGACAAACTGTAGCATAAGTCTTTTCAACCTGATTTCTATTAGGATTGATGTCTGTCCTCAGCTTCTAAAATGAAATGTTTTCACAATGTGTGCATTTCCTAAGGTTGTGTCCAAATTTTATTTCTTTATTTTTTTGGCACCGTGGTTTTATTGCCTATTTTATATGGGAAATAATGACAGACTGGCCTAAACTGTGATCAGTGGCAAGACTCCTAGTGATTTCAAGTTGCAACAGAATTTAGCTTAATGAATTCAATAACTTTTAGCATGTCTCAGATGTCCACTAGTGCTATTATTAATCAGTCTGCTGCCAGCTGCTTGGACAATAGCTCCTTGTTCTTTGCCTATTGCTTAATCAAGAAAAGTATTGTTGCCTGAGAACTTGGCAAGGGCTTCAAGCCTGTTTCAGATTTCATTTACTTCTGTGTGAACTTTGAGAAATGGTGTGGACATTAGTGGTGTTATTCTGGGTTTGCCTTTGTATAAATGTGATCAGTGTATAGCTCTTTATTTTTAAATTTGTCTCAACAGATTTGTCACATTCACAGGGAGCTTTTATAGCAAGTTCTTTAGAAGCAAAAAACTCTTTGCTGTGGGTGTGTGCATGTGTGTGGATATGCATGTGTTTACGCATGTTACATAGAGCATTAAATCTTACCCTTTTCTTTTGCCTGGTCCCTGCAGGCCAACACAATACTAATTACCTTGGAAAATGATTGATGTTTGTGTTAAAGCCAACGTGCAGGTGGAATGTGTGTTATAATTTTCCATTCTTTAATTTATCTCCTGTTAACAGCTGATTGCTGCCTTGCACAGGGGACTGTGGAAAGCTTTACCAAAGGAAATATCTGGATACATACAAATTTAAATCACAATTGCATGATGGAAAGGTCTCTTATTTCATTCAGCTTTTTGTTTTTAAAATTTTCCCCATATGATTTGATTGTGTTTATGTCAGCCAATCTGAGAGAGACCTTTCAGAGAGCTGACAAGTGGATGGGAAAGGGCTATGAAAGTGCAACCAGCTGAAGAGGTGAATTAAGTCTGTTCAAACACTTAAAGAAACTGGTGAAAAAGATAACTTCTCATTTAATACTTCATGCTAGTAAACAGACATCTCAGGTCAAATAATATTAAAAAAAAAAAAGTTCGTTACTCATACAAGAATATATTATTTATGTCTCTAATATACAGCATAACTTTCTGTAAAGTTTTTGTTGTAAATGTGGGATTTTGGCAATGGTCAATAACACCATCTCACTCTGTTCCTAATAGAAACAGGGAGAAATGAGTTAATAGAACCCTGTCTCCTTGAACTGCCAAGCTTTGCACAGTTCCCTTGCTATTGAACTCACTTTCTACCTGTTTCTTGACCTGTTTTTATTCTCTGTCGAGAGCTCTTCTAGAGCCTGTATGTTCAAATACAATGCTCCTTTTATCACACATAAACAAAGAGAAACTGCATAGAAAAATCAGAAATATACCTGTCAAGAAACTTTGATTCATTCAAGTTCATGTCTCTGGACCTATCAGAAGATCCTTATCTACTCAGGCCATTGCTAGCAATAGGATTTAGCCCTGTTTTTACCAGGTAAGAGGGTTGTCAGGTCTGGGTGATAACAGAATCTTTCTGCTGAAGTAGAGCCTTGAAGCTATTCTGGCCTCCACTCAAAGAGCCCTGGATCTTTCTGTCTGGTTATAAGTTACATGTTGTTTTGGTTGACAGCTCAGAAGACAAGGGCAGACAGCTAATATTTTCCTTTTAGTGGTTTTTCAGAGTATCAATAGAGTAACTCATTAGTCCTCCAATATTTCTTTGAACAATTTGGAATCTCTTTTATCATTCTTCTTCCTCAAGTAAGTGTATTGGCTCATAGAAAAAAGAATTAGAGATGACAAGGACAATGACCAAAGTGATTCAGAGGCTAGACTTCCATCCTTATCCCCAGTTCAGCCAACTGTAAATGGATCATTCATGCAGAGGAATCAAATGTGTCCAAAATCCTGGATGCATTCTGTTGACTCCACTAACTGATGGGGATTGCTGCACCTGCCCAGCAAGCCAGCTAGACTTGAACACACTGTGGATAAAATAAGTAAACTCCAGAGCTATCACTTCCACATCAAATGCACCTATAATTACTTTATAGTACAACAACATTAGAGAACAAATCTAGTATTATTGTCATCAGTGGCGTGTACTACACTTAAGCCATTGGACTGAATCCTGTAAATGTTCCACTTGAGAAAATCTCATTAGAATTAATAGCAGTCTTTTCGGTATAAGCATATTTACTACTCTTTTGCGGTTGTCATTTTTTAAAGTATTTCACTTAGGTTTTCTTATTCTTCCCATAGCTCAGCAGTAAGAATCCTTTCCCAAAAGTGTTCTCTAGTGGGTGGGGTCAGTGTGTGTGTGTATGTGTACCTCAATGTTTCAAATAAAAAGGTAGCAGCAGAATTAGAAGAATTAGAAAGAATTAAAGAATTAAAAAAAAGTAAACGGTGCCAGCTTTGTGGATTTAACAGCTAACCCAGTTAGGCTGGTAGATACTGTTTGAACCTCTTCTCTTGTTTTCTTTTAATCATACTTAAAGTGTCTCCTTTCCCCATGCTGCATTCGGGTGTTTCTTCTGGGGTGTGTTGCAGAGTGTAGTGCCGAATTTCAGGGCTGGTTCCATGCTTCCTATACATCTGGAATATGGCTGAGAATATTTTTTATCTTTGGAAAATGATGATTATTTCCGCTGAGACTGCTCTTGAGGAATGATGTTTTCATGATTTAACTGTCCTCATAAAAAAAGGAATTAAAAAAAAACTTCTGAAGTGGTCCCGCCTTCTTCTTCTTTCTCCTCTCCCCCCCCCCCCCCCCCCTTTTTTTTTAAAATTAAGTTCTGGTCAAAATGGCATTTCTTCAAAATTTTCATTTAATGTAAAAAATTGTAAATATTAAGAATTCATGACTCAGTCAAAGCCTTTTTTTTTTTTTTTTTTAATTGAATTGATCCAATTTAATAGTTTATCACATCTCCTACTAGCAAAACTAGTGTGGCTTTTCCAATTTTGGACTGATAAAATAGAAGGTATTTTTATTTTTATGCATTTTAGGAATATTAAAATCTAAGTTCTGCCTAATCACTCCCAGTACTGTTGTTTGCTTTGACTGCACTAGAATTGCAGTGACAATCCTTCAATGCTTTCCCATTGCTTCTGTCTGTAAACCGTATTTTTGTTTCAGGAATTGTGTAAGTCACAAGTACTTGGCTTGCTTTCTCACAAGAATCATGTTGTACTTTTTCCTACCTGGGTAATTAATAGGCTGTGTACCCCAGCGAATTTGTCTACTGCTAATGACTGAGGCTAAAGAGTTTATAACTCCTGCAGAACAGATATTATATTACTCAATTCTAAAAACCGAGATGACTTCAGGAGGGTAAGAAGGTAGGTGGGAAACATATTTTCCACTAGATACAACACCAAATATTTAAGTGGAACATGTACAAGGTCTCCTGAGAGATGTTTGTATTATAGCAGAAGGAGGAAAAGCAATAAAATGAACAGTTTAGTAGTGTTGAAACAATTTGTCACAGAATAGACACAAGTATGTTGGCATACCTGCAGATAACTGTTTCCTGCATCCGCTTGTAGAATTCCCAGGAGCCTCCTCCTCTATGCAATTGATCTCTGTGCTATTTCTATGATAGGTACAGACCTCACATGATAATCTAACACTGCATGTTTGTAACCTTGTTTAAACATGACAGGGTGTTATATTAATGGCGAAGGTGAAGGGAAAGGTAAATGTTTAATTGTAGTGAATGGCATCCATCTCATGTCTGATAAAAACCTTCCTTAATCCACACCATTCAATCATATTAGGGAGACATTTCATAACTTTAACTGAATTTCTTCGATCTGTCCTTCTGTACAATAGAAAACTTTTCTTAGTCACTCTATATCAACATGTGATTTAACAATACTGTTCTTATTTCAACTAACAACTTCTTTTCACATCTATATTTTTCAGCAGCTCATGAGACTAGAAACAAGAATGTAAAGCAGCTTTGGTACCTTGCATCTCTATTTGGTTACTCTAAAAGGTACAATGGCTTTTTTTTTTTTTAATCTTATGTAAATACAAAAAACATTTTCAGTTTGTGCTCTGTTAACATTTAAGACTGCAAGAGAGAGTAGGCGAATACTTAAACATGTGGAGATTGTGCACTATTCAGCTTCTACAGAGCAGAGTTTGGGATTTTTCTGGGGGATGAAAAGGTTGAAAACACATTTCTCTACAGGAATCACAAAGAACATAAAAATCTGGGTATATGATGCAAAAGTGTATTCTTTTTTACAGAGACCTAATTAAGTTGGTGTAAAAGCAGTTGCAGCTCAAATGATATTTTCTTGATTTTGCTGATAAAGAAATCAAAGCAAATCAGATCCAAAGGGCTATACAGTTCAGTGTACATCTGTATAAGTACTGAACTTCACCAAGAACAATCCAGGTTAGGTATTAGGTATTTATAAAAAGGTTAGCTATTAGATATTTACTAGGTTAGGTATTTATAAAAACAAATCCATTGTGCCGATAGTGAAGTATTAGAGTGGATTGTGTGAAGATGTAGTGCTTGCATCCTTGCAGACCTTGATTAGGGAAACATCTGTCAGTAAGTAAGTGTATACAATACCTCTCTGGAGGTATGATGATGAGAAGAGATGATCTTTAAAGGGCTCATATAACCACATTTTTCCATGATCTATGGTAACTATTGCTATTCCAAATTTTCAGCCACCTCAGAATACAAACTACAAAAGCTAGTGCTCTGGGCATGAAGTCATCAAAAAAAACAGGGAGAGTTTTGTGTTTTGAAGCCCCAGTCTAGGCATCTAATATAGTTAATGGAAGGAATTCATGTCTGCAAGCCAAAATTATGGTTCTCAAATTTCTGCTTCAGCTTCAGCCTAGCTGTAGAGTATGTAACTGGATTAAGTGTATGATATTAATGGTCCCTCTAGGACCTCAGTTTTGACTTCTTTTCATGCTCAGACACATTTCTGCATTGGTGGAGTGTGGCACTGTGGTGTCAGCTTGCCCCCAGCGCCTGCTGTGTGCCACATGCAGGGTGTTCCTCCTTTATCAGGTGTGAATGGTGTTCTCATACTGCGCTTACCAGCTGAGACCCAGCACAAGGTATGGTGATGCATCTTTTTCTGTTTAAACCTGGACAGAGAAAAGGACGTGTTGTTGCTCTGTTGAGAGAAACAAATAAAATATTTATGAGTCTGAATAGTATAGCAAAAAGAGTCATAGGTCAAACTGCTGCTAGAAAAAGTGTGAGAGGGGTCAGCTCTCTAGACATTCTTCTCGTGAAAGGTGATGTTTTGTACATCAGAGTGATACTAAGATACATGACTTGCTAGTGGTAAAACCAATGCCACTTTTCCTGGACAACAGTCAGAGGATCTGGCCATCCTTACCACTTGTTTAACACTCCCTGCTGAGAGGTTCTGCATGGAGGTGGTGGCAGCTGCCAGAGAGGCTGGTGGGAGAGGTCTTACGGCTGGAGGAAGGGGAGCATGATGCTTACAGGCAGGCACAGGGCAGCAGGAGTAATTGCCAGCACAGGAGAGATGGGAATGTAGTATGGGATAACAGTGTGAAAGGGAGATGAAATAGCAGAGGGAGAAACAGCCATATTCTGCAACACTTCTTGCTGCAGCCCTTGACATTGGATATTCTTCTCACATCTCCCTAAATTAACAGAGTGAGAGCACAAATTACTTTTTTTTTTTTTTCCTTTCCCTTTTCCCTTTTCCTTTTTTTTTTTTTTTCCTTTTCTTTTTTCTTTTCCTTTTTTTTCCCAACTGGAAATTCTTCACAGAAGAATACAATCATACAATTTGTGTACTTAATGGATCAGAGTACCATCTTCTAACAGGACAGGTGCCTAATGACATCAGCGCAGTGCAGCTGCAGTGATTTGTTTTCAGCTAACTAGCTCCAACACCAAGAGCTGTGGTAACCTGGATCCAACCTGAAGAACATTCCTGCAGGGCAAGTGGCTGGGCTTTTGCTAGTGCTGAGCTCCGTGCTGTTACTGGTAAACTGCTGCCAATTCCTGAACTAACTGATTTAAGGCAAGCTCAGATGCAGCTGCACAATGGCGCTAGTGCAGTGACTAGCATGAAGACATACACTGCAGGGCACATTCTCTTCATGATGCCTTATTTTACTTTTCTTGTCCTTAAGGTGAAGCGTGTCTTAGTGTTAATGATTCTTAACCAAATGAGAACAGAATCAATTGGCTGCTTGGTGGAAAACAAACAAACGTTCTAACAACACATCCACTAAATACCTGTATGCGTGTACTACATTTACCTCTCTAAACATTCAAATGAAAGTTATTAAATGTATTGACATTATTATAGGAAGTACTTATGTACTTGGGCAAGAGAAAGAAACAAGACACAATTTCCCACTCTAAGAAAATCAAGTAATAATTTGAACTTTCTAGTTTCTTACATACTTAAAATCTCACTGACTTTGCAGGAGTTAGGAGAATTATAGATACCAGAAGCTTTATTTTGTGAAAACTGCCCTCAGTTCCTTGCCTCTCCTACGAACAGGCAGTTAGCTCCTAGATGCTCCTGTCATTACTCATCTGTTAATTACATATGGTTTTGGAGTCCATAATGTGCTTAGGATACCTTATTTTATCTGTCAGGCAGTAAATTTAATTTTGAAATTAACACAATGCATTAGCATTAAAACTTGACCTTCTGTCTCAAAATGTGTGATGTCAAAAATCTGATTGCAGTAATATCTTTTAAGCACAGTGGATACTTAAACATTTTTATTACCTTGTCCGCACATGCTTCATACTAACATATTAACACGTTACTGGTTTTATTGTTTTATTATCCCATTAATAAAACTATAAGACCTCTTTTATGTTTAAGTACCACATTTATTTCTGTTACATAAACCCACAAAGCTCTTAACAAGACAGGCCTTTCAGGAGCTAATTGCTCTTTACGTGCAGTGATAAGATTGGGATTCACATCCCCAAGCTTCTGGTCTGGGATTCAGCTCCTATTGTAGGCATTTAAAGCTTCTCTGTGCAGTCAAGTGCCTGTCAGTGATTTGGCATTTCTTTCACACATTTGTTGTCTGTATCCATCAGATTGTAAAAGGTTCCTAAACTTCAATGGACTTTGTTCACATGTCAGATTTTTCATACATGTCATGGCCATGTGTGTATGTCTGAGCACTAACCCTTGCCCACACCTCACTGCTGGATGGCTCTCATGTGCCAAATTCTCGCCCTTGTCATCTGTCAGGCTCATATGTTCAGCCATCTCTGGACCATGACTATCTCACACTGGCATGTTTAAATCAAAGCACTGGAAGTGGGAACAAGGTTTCATCCTTGACAATAAAGTGCTAATCTCTGACGCACAACTGTCCTTCTGAACCCTTGCCATCAGAAGAAAAATAGGAGTAGAGGACCTCAGAGGACTTTCACATTACCTCCATCATCTCATAAATGTTAGAAATTAAATAAGATTCCTACTCACTTGCTGCTGCCAGCACCTGGCTACTGACTAGCTTCTATGAGTTGAGGCCCTCTTTGGCAAATTTACAGATAATCTTTGGTAAATTTACAGATGTTTCTTAAAGGATGCCAAACATTCACCAACTTCTTCATGAATCCAGATCACCGAATGCCTGCAACTGTTCAGCTGGCAGTCTCGGGTTCAGATTTCCCACAGCAATGTCAACATGAAGCAGTGGCCTGGTGCCACAAATATGCCTGATAAACATCTCTCTTAGGCTGTTCTTGACTGCTCTTTTGACACTGAGATCAAAATATAAAACACCCTTGTCCTTTTCTTTTGTGGTTCATTTTTTACTGAAAATTAAGGCTACCATCTCAGCCACTGATTCCTCAGACTCTTAGAGCACCTCCAGGTTGGCCGAGGAGTCCTGCAGCTAGGGATGCCGCCAGGCCTTCCAGACAAGGGCAACTCTTGGTGTCTTAATTAGCAGTGTTGCTCCCTTCTCTGCTTTTGCACTTTGCAGTGCTGAAGAGAAACAACACCCACCTTCCTTACAGCCTTCTACTTTCTCTACAGTGTTTAGTACCTAGAAAGAGAGATCTCTTGAAAAAATGTCTCATGCCTTAGGTTACAAACCTAATCTTCAGCCAGCTTGGACTCCTGAAGCTGGTCAGAGACACCTAACATCCCCTACATCCAGATGCCTGCAGAGCAAGCTGTCTTCTGGAAAGCAATCAGCTGAATTTGGTTGACAGTATCCTAAAAGTTATCAGCCACATTTCCAAAAAAAATAAATAGTAATATCTACAGGAACAGCAGCTTTGATTATATATAATAGTGTGTCTCTGTCATAAGCATAAATATGGGCCTTTCATGAGAAATTTTAGGAAAGAATGGAATTATAGCACAAACTGATGATGAAATGAGGTGTCTCTACAGGCAGCCCAGGGAAATGGGGAACACTTCAGATCTATGAGCAATTATATTAAAATAATGATATGTGTTTAAATGTTTCTCTTTTGTTTATTAAATGTTATTCGTTGTGTATGCCAATAATAACAAGTTATCTTGTTTACAATAAAAAAAGAAAAAAATTTAAAAAAGAAAAATAGAAAAGCAAAAAAATCTATTGTAAAGCAACAAGCAAAAAATGCAGGAGAGATTCACTTTTTTGATATGACTGCCTCTGTGGTGTGTTTTTTTAGAATTATTATAGAAAGGATTGGGTTACTTATTAGATGAATAGCTTTGTAAACAGTGATTTTGTAAACCTATCCATTTATCTTTTGAATAATTACTATGTTTGTAATTATGCAGCAGGATTAATAAAATAAAAATTGGAGGGAAAAACAAGATACATCACAAAGATAAAACAACAAAAACCATATTTATAGTCCCTTTTAAGGAGGGGTTTCTGCCTACAGATTTAATCTTTAATTAAATTTATGTATTTTATTTATAGTTCATTTTATTATTTTTTCCAGAACATGCTGACACAGCAGTGGTTTTGCTAACAGAATCTATGGTATTGCTATAATAAATATTATGGCAAAAATCCCCTCTGGACTATTTCCCTAAGCGTTAGCATTTTGAGAGTGCATTAGGGTTTGGCCACCATGAATTCATGCATTGTATATTTGATTGTAAAATCATCATTGTTAAAATATATGACCTTAATAGGTCCTGAAATGGCACAGAAAATCCAAAGGCAGAGCTAACAAACAGAGAGAACTATAAGTATTTTGGCACAGAACAGAGCTGCAGCCAGCTGCTCACCAAACTTGTATTGTCCAGTGACTGAAATGATGTTTCTAAGGTTTTCTTGGGGTTAGTTAATTCCCTAGTTTGATTGCTAAAGCTATCTCAGATTTGTCTCCGGTAATTCAGCCATTATTATGTCTTTTCTACCATCAGCAATGAAGCTGCTTAAGTGAAGCAACGTTCAAGGTTGAGATAGGTACAGAAAGAGGGTATGTTAACAAGAAAAAAAAAAAAAACAACAATGTTAACTTTCCTTTGTCTCTTAAAGGCCACTTGCCGAGAAAGAAAGTCCCCCTTGATGCTGAACGATAGTCTGGGCTGAGATTCATACGGACCTTTAATGCTGTGTGACTGCCTCATTTACCAAATGCACATAAACGAAAGCAGGTAGGCTAAGTAACATCCTCAGACTCCATCTAACTATTTTCTGCTGTAAGGAGCTTCCCTGTAAGGTCCCAGACAACTGTTGTAACTGGATAGGACAAGGAGGGTGGCAGAAGAGGATACCTGAGCAGGAGAAAGATCGGATTTATCTTGTGTGTATGTGGGATCCTCCTTACAGAACAAATGTTTTGCAGAAAAATAAATGTAGGAGATGAAGACTAATGGCTGGAAAAAAAAGGACTAATGTTTCATAGAGTGATACTGAGAACAGAAAGGAATTTGGGTGAAGGAAAGTGAAGATTGCATGTTTTTTAGAGTTTATTGAAGCAGAATAGAGGTAAGAGGCAATGTCTCAGACTGAAAGGAGTCCGTGGAACTTATTACTCAACTTCCCCTCTTCCTCTCCCAAAAATACAATTATCAAAAGATAATTTTGGAACAGAGTCCAAAATGAATTGGTAAGCAGTGAAATTGTATAGGTCTCTATGTAAATTTTTGTACATAGGGAAGGAAGAGAGACAGTCATATTTTGTCTTGATAGGATCAAGGCTGTAAAATCAAGAGTTTTAATGAGTACGTTTTGACTACATTCAAAATACTGACATACTTCTCAGACTGCACAGCTGAAATGCAGGTTTCCTTCTTCCAGGTGGTAGCAAAAAGGAAAACTGCTTTGGATAAGTGATTTTTAAAATTATATATATATATATATATATTAAACCAAAAAGAATTCTTTCTATGGCACTAACCTTCTTTTGTCTTCAAAAAAAGTTTCTTGAGTGCCCCTTCAACTCTCTTTAGCCTGGGCATCAAGAGTGTGGTAGAAAAATAATTTAATTTACCACAACTGACCTAGAGTACTAAAACTTGTATCATATCCCTGCACTTAGGGCAAGCAACTGTGAATTTTCTTTAACAGCAATAGAGAGAAAGAGGGGGAAAACACAGCAAGTGAACAAGCACTTTCTTATCAACATGTGTTTCAGGTGACATGAAATCTGTACAACTGGAATTTAAGGAAGTCAAAGAAAAGGTGATGGATGGTTTAGATATGGCTGATCTTGATGTGAGAAGGGTAGATTGAATGGTTTCATGAAGACACGCCCAGGTGTATTTTGTGCAGGTCCACAAAATTATGGTGAAATATAACCACTCATATGTGTGGAAATTCTGACACGGTGGCACTTGATAGGGGGGCTTGTTTTGGTTGTTTGCTTTTATTGTCTGCTTGTAGTTCTCAGCACTGAACATATAAAGTTAGCAAGAGTTTCAGCTGTGTTCTACGATATAGCTCTGAAAACAACAGATAGGAAAAAAGAAAAAAGTACTTTTCTTAAACCTGAAAAATACTGGGAAGATGTGAAGCAAGCAGTAGGTGGTGGTGCAGTAGAGATAGAGATCTGTCTACAGATATTTTCTCCCCTGTAATTTCTGAATTTAAGAGATTTCGCAGGCTGTATCTTGGAAGAAAATGTAAGTGCACTGTCAAGACAGGGAGAGAATCTGAACAGATTAAAAAAGATGTCAAAGCACAAGTGGGAAAAAAGGTCAAGATTTCATTCTTAATGATATTTTTTTCCACAGGGGAGACACCCTGGGGTGCGTCAGGGATGATCTGTATGAACAGACATGGCATGTCTAAAGAGACCCTTCATTTTAAGCATGCACTCAAAACCAAACTCCTCTCATTAAGTGACTGAACAAAAGGCCATGTTCAGAGGTGGGCTGGATGTAGGTGTTGGGAGCACTAGGAGATAATTGTGTGACCAGCTCTGTACTGCCACCTAATTCATCTACCATTTACCTGCAAGTACAGGTAACGCCAGGCTCCTTCCAGCAAAGCCCTGGTGTCACCTGCTAAGATCTGCATGAGCCACTGCGCGTGAAGTCACATCACAGAGAACAGAAATCCCTCGAGAGGAACAGAACAGGTCCCCACTGCAGAACATTTGATAGGCTAAACTGCATAGCTTAGAGGAATAAAACCATGCTTTTCTCTTACCCCTCAAAGAAGCTGTCTGGTTAGTCCTCATCATGAAGCAGCTATTCAAGGGCCAGGTAAAGCAAGCTCTTAACGAGTGTCCTCCACTGGCTGCTGGGGACCTGGGCAGTCAGAAAATATGGCATTTTAAGAAAAATAATGCTTTGAGAAAGACAGAGATGGCAAGATTCATTTTTTTTTTTTTTTTCAGTGAGAAAATAGAGCTGTTAGCAGCTTTTACCTTGCCTTAACTCACTGCAACCTTCCATGTGTTCTGGTCAAAGTTCATGGAAATTGATACATTTCTGGATTTTTTTTTTTTTTTTATGGATTGGCATTTTTTTGATGGGAAAAATACAACTAATTTTCTCAGCTCTTGTGGGGTATACTTTGTTTATTTTTTCATATAGTGGAGATTTTATTATGTGTTTTATTGTTATTTAGAAACAATAGCAAAACTTTAAGTGTTTTCCATTGAGACATTCTTTTTAAATCCAAGCTACCGCAGACTGGTTCTCTGAAACATTGTACTTGTTCCTTTTTGCCATATTTAGGTTTCAGAAGCAGGCAGCTCAACTCTACCTCTTGCTGATGGCAAGTATTGTCTGCAGGCTTTGCTTTCCTGCTATGCACAGTGACCGATACTGAACCTTTACCCCAATGGTAACTTGACAGACAGCAGTGGAGAAAAAGATTGGTACACTTAAATAAAACATTTGAAAAGAAATATACCCAACTCTGGATATTTAAGAAGGGGAGGAGACAGCAAAACATTCCAGATTTATGAGGGGCCACTACGGGTATCGTGTGGTTTTGCATGAGCAGTTATATAATTTAGTGACTCTCGTGATACTCTGCGTTAGATTTGCAATTGAGAGAGAGGAAACTGCAATCAACTGTATTAAATGCAACTATATTTTTATCAGGGGTTTCTGATGACAATATTACTCCAACAGCTTGTGTGTTTCATCAGAACCCAGAGGTAAAAAATATAGCACTCTTTGGGTGTATTTTATTATTTCACGATAATTGGATAGCATGACACCTAATGAAAATTTACATTAGGCAGACACCCAGTGTAAATTTCACTTTTTTCAGTCCTTTTCATCCTCTCTTGGCTGGCTTAGTGTACTTGTACTGATGTTTTGGAAAATATGATTTTTGATGAATTCTTAGGTATTAAAATATCTAGGGAGTTTTGAAGTATTTCCAGCAGGAAAATAATTAATTGATATAATTTTCAGTTCTATAATTATTAAACTATAATTATTAAAAATAATTAAAAAAGAAAAGTTTTCTTTGAGTCTACAAACAGAGATGTACTTGCTTAAATTTATACATGCCAGTAGCCTCACTGGAAACCTTCCTAAACCCAAGTACGTGTGTAAGCATTTGCAGAATAAGCTCTCAGTTTGGTTATATTTGACTCATCTTAAATTTGCAAAAATAGGTTCCTGAGCTTTTTCTGAAATTTTAAAAGTCTCTTTGAGTACTAGATGAAATTTCAGGGTTCTCATTTCGGCCGAATAAAGCTTGGCTGTACTTAATGAGACCAGTGTTTTGTTTTCAAAATAATCACTGTAATGGAAAGTGTTAGGGAATTTTAATGGGATGTGCTTTCTAATAAACAGCAGTAACACTTTGTGATTTTATAGAGCCTTTCATTGTAGGTTCTGAAAGTGCCTCATGAATGTTTTAGTCTCACACCACTCTAATCAGAATGGTATTGTTGTGCTTGTTTTACAGACAGGAGACTAAAATTGAGAGATTATGTGAGCTGTGAAAATGAAAATCATGAATAGAGTCTACAGTGATAATGGTTATTCACAGACATTCACACACACTCTCTCTTCTCCCATACTTTTAGCCACATTTCTTTAGATGTACTTTTATGACTGTCAACTAATAGCTGTCATGAAGATAACTATACCTTTGACTTGGCAAACTATTCCTGGTTAGAAAATCTTTACTTATAATCTCGCTTTCTCATTATTTTAAAAAGGACTTAGTAAACGTGCCAAAGCCAACTCTACTCTTAAATGCTTTTTGATTCAGGCCCTATTTAAGTACTGGAGATGAAATCTGATAGACAAACGGGTAGATTTTTTTTTGTTTGGATAGAGACCAGCAAAATCCGTGTTCACCTGGGCACTGACACTTGCCAGACTGATTAATGCAAATGCATGCAAAATGCTTTTTTGAATATTCACTTTCTGTAATACAGTAATAAAAACAGAGTTCAGATCGCTTGTCTTTGTTTAAGAGAAAAGCCATTCCTATTGTCTTAAATTGATGTGTTTTATGTTGAAATGCTTATAAATTCTACCTGAATACTTTCATGTCTATTTTCTGACTCTGAAACTGTTGCAAGCCAAAAGCTGAATAGAGAGTTCTGAACAGTGCATATATTTTCCTATTTCACACAAACGTTTCATTACAGTATGAGATTTTATGGAGAAAATGATCTATTCATGTACAAACTTGGTTTTCATTCAAAATAGAATGACCTTGCTTGAGTAAAATAGCATATAATTACACAGAGAATAGATATTGTTTACTTCACAATGATCCTATTCTGAACTTCCACACTGATGAAAGAATAAACAAAAACATCAGAAAATTGGAAAGAAAATGCATTCACAGTGTGTTTTTTTTTTTTCTTCCAGTGGAGACTTCAATTAAACAAAGTCTTATAATAATCTTTGGTATGCTTGACCAGTGTTAAAATTAACAGATGGTTATTGTACCAAAAGGGAGTATTTTAAGCAAATAATTCCACTTAAAAATATTTTAAAACCCACATTTTTCAGTTTATACTGTTGGAGGTTATAGTGGCATGTTTGATTAATGAGCTGTTTTATTGGTGATGCAAATAATATGTAATGTCATAAGACCCATATGTTGTAGATTAGAGAGGTATTAAACTTACCTTGGCACAAAGTGGAATATCTAAAATATCCCTCTGGTAAAATATATCATTCTAGAGGAACAAGATATGTTGGCATTGCTTGTATTTACATTTTGACAAATTACACATCATGTTTACTTAGCTTTAGTATCCAATCAAAAACTATTCTTCCTCATACTTTTGCTTTCTCTTTATTTTTCAGGTTCCTCGTGCAAATTCTGTTTGTGGTGGTCAGCAACTGTATCTGATAGCAGACTGCATGTTACCTGACAGTTATAAACAGAGACATGAAGGAAGACAACAGTGTCAACAATCCTGTTATTTATTGCCTTTTATCTGGAATGGTGCAAACAACAACAGAATTAGGAAGGCATGTGCATGCAGGCCTCACCATGTGAAGGATCCTCAGCAAAACTCCAAACCACACAGAGAAAATTCACTTGGCTCCATGTTGCATAGGAAACCTGAATCACAGGTCAGTGTCTGTTTAAAGATTCCCTGAGATTCTGGGACCTTTGGAAAAAGTTTAGTTGGGAAATGATGGCCTGACTTATGAATTTAGCTGGAAACTGCATATAAAAACCTCAACTAAACCCAGAACCATATGAAACTCCGTGATTTAAGTTGAATTTTACTCTGAGGTTTTGAATTCTGTTGACACTGGATAGTAGACTGTAACTCAGAAGGAGCTTTGTGTGCACTATGGTGCAATGAAACTGCCAGGTTTCATGTTTTTCTCTCCAGGTCTCTCCAGATATGGAGCAAAATCTGGCTCTCAGAAGTTTATGTGTATTTGTTGCAGGGTCAGAAATGTCTGCTTCTTCTGGTGATAAAATTGTGATTGAGAACATCTCAGAGGAACACAGCTATCTCCTTTGCAAATTTAATCTTTTTCTGTCAGTAAAGAAAGACTGATCCTTCTTCTTTTGTGTTCCCATGAATTTCTGTTGGCTTTGATAAATTGGGAAAAACTTCCCAAGTGATTGTGACCATCCCAGATGGGATGTCTTCACAGGGACCTTCAACTAAAAATGTAAAATACACCACCACGCGGAAATGTGCTTTTTGTCTGCCAGCCCATTTCTAACATACTTGATCAGACCTATGTTAAAACACCCATCTATCTTTCCTTACTCAGAGCAAAATGTGAACAGATGTGATTTCCTACAGAATGATCAGCAAAAGTTACCTCTGAATGAAGAGGAAATAGACTTAAAATCTCTAATATACCTTATCAGCATTTTTTACACTTGCTTTGTTCTCTGTTACTGTGATCACGAAAAAGAAGCACACTTCAAAAGCTGACAGTTTTGATCCAGTACATACAGTGGTCTTTACTTGCCCCTGAAGACAACTGTACCAAAATTTAGTCTGTGGATTCAGATAAAAATGAGCCCTTTTATAAGGACTGGAGTCACAGCTGATACCATAGAGAAATAAATCATCTCTGCTTTGCCATCTTGGTCAGCAGCATCCCAAGGAGAGAATCCTTTCAGGGTCAGCACATAAAACCATTGCTCTTGTTTCTCTCAGATTCCCTCTGAGGCGCTATACCAGTAGCTTCTCTTCTTGAGATGCAGTGGCAAAAGTTGTCCTGCATTCTAGCTCCACCAGGCAAAGCCACTGTTGAGTGGTATAACCTTAGGCTGAATTCACTTCCTTGAAATTCACTTCTTCCAGGAGTACTGGTTCCACTTCTCTCTTTACAGTACACACTCATCTGGAAATGATCATCTGGCCCCAGTCTTGCAAACACTTATGCATGTTTTGCACTGTACTACAGTAGATTACTTCACAGAAATCAATGGGTTTGTTTGAAAGATTAAGAATGTGTGTAAGTGTTGACAGGATTTGGACCCTAGTCACCACAGGAGGTTTTTAAAATACCAAGGTGGTGGAGGGGGTTATGCAGAGAGAAAGAGTTTTATTAGCTTCTTAGCCATGTTTTCATGCAAATGCACATACATAAATAAATAATAATAAAAAACAAATATACTGAAAATGTGTTTTATGGTAAGTAGACCTTTCTCCCTTGGATGCCTCTCAGCATTTTCCTGAAAGATCAAGCCATCCATTAAATAGAGTATTTGTTTTCTAATCATGGTAACATTGTTAGTTTTTTTTTTTTTTTAAAAAAAAGAAGAAAACCCAACAACAACAACAAAAAAGCTCCTCGTAACTAATGTAACCTCCACACATTGGAGAATGATCATGTCCAAAGAATAGACATTGACAGATTTGAAATAATTATGTAAATTTACCTAGGGTCCTATTTAAATGCATATTTTTCAGACTTACAATCAAAAGAAAGAAAACACCCTTAACCAATCCTTAGTGATTGCTGAGGAAGCTATACCTACATGCCTGCATTAAACTTAGCACAATATGCTATAAAAACCTCATTAAATATCTAAGATGTCTTTGTATCAGCATTAAATGTGCTTCTACACACATTCTGTAAATTACATGCTTATAAATTACTCATTTATAATAGCTGCAGGCTGACAGCAAGTGTTCGGTTTTTTTTTTTTTTTATACTTGTCTTTTTTTGATGTGGTTTTGCTTATGTGAACAGCTCTTGATCCTGAACTGCCTGTTGATGGGAGGCAAAAAAAGATAAGTATGGCTGGTACACCCCCTTTTTCATGCTTAACGATACAATAATCAAATATGCCTCAAAATGGGAATTTATAGCAGCAGACATGATCATCTCTCTCCCTAGTACATTTCTGCAGGAGTTAACATTGAATGGTTATTGATGGGTCAATAAAGCAACATTCAAAAATGCTGTTACAATAGCTCAGAGGGCCAAAAGACATTATATTGCTTGCTTATTCTCTATGAGGAATCATAACATGGATCTAGTTATTTAGAAACGTTAACATCAGGGTTCCCTGACAACAAAATGGACTAACAAACTTGACATATATCTTACTTGAATTTAACTAGTCAAATATATATTTTCCCATACAGGAAGAAGGGGTGGCAGTGTAGATCTCAGAGAGCATGAAAGTTTATGGTTTAATATTTTTGCTACTTTTATTTAGCAACACGGTAGTCAAATAGAAACTGTGGGGTTTACAGTGCTGATTCCTCACATCTCATTGTATATACTGCCTCATCTGATGTTCATATCTTTGGAGCTCAGCTTGACTCTGTGTACCTGACACCACCACAAAACTGAGAGTCTTAATAATAAAAAAGATCCAATAGCTAACATCAGACTGCTAGGTTCAAAATTGAAAACAAAGATGTAAGGAATAGGGTAATAGGCATATTAATCTTTCCCGTATTAAAAAGATGTCTTCCTGGGTGCTTCACCCTTTACCCAGGTCCTCTCATCTACCTGTAAAAGAATACGTCCATCTGCCAGAGAACCCCGTCTAGTTGCTCTAGTCCTTTGAAACTATGATAGAGACACCATGATACCATCGTACTTTGGGAGTACCTGCCATTGCCACCTCTTCATCATTCCATCTCTCTTTTTATTTAATTGTATTATATGCTAGCTTTTGTAATAAAGCTGGTAATGAGGCTGAAGGAATCCATTTTGCTTGTTCTGTCTGTAAGCTGTCAGGAACTGCCTCTGACACATCTCAGCTCTTCCAATGCAACTATACTGCTGAGGCTATAGGTCCAGTCACTGAAATCATCAAAGAACTGTGACTGCTAGGGACAAAGGGAAGAATTTTCGAAAGGAGAAACTTCTAAACTTTGGTTCGCCACCATATCAATCCAGATTGATCTGCTGCTTCTGCTCACTCTGGCATTTGAATGCAAATGTGATATTTATTTTTCATCAGCGAAGGGTGAAGGGGCAACTCTCCTGCTGGTTCAGTATACATCACAGGCAATTACAACAATCTTAGCACTGGCACAGAAATATATATGTGTAGAATTCAAGACAGAATGCATTGGTGTGTGCATGTGTATACACACAAAGATGCGTAGTCTTCAGAAGATACTTGTAAAGATCATACATAAAGCTGAAGTTCTGGTAACTGAATGGTCTGGTAGTCTGATAGTCTGAGGTAATGAGTGACTGCTACTCACTTCAGTGGGTGCTAAATTAAACTCATGATGCCACATAGCACATGTAATGGGCTGCAATTCAAAAGAATCCGATGTAAGATTGTAAAACCAGATATATTCTGGAGAGAGAGATGATCATGTCTGCTGCTATAAATTTCCAGGTGGAGGTGTATCTGATTATTGTAGCATTAAACATGAAAAGGAGGGGGAGTGTATCAGATTTTTTTTTTCTTTTTTTTGCCTTCCTTCAACAGGCAATTCAGGATCATCTGCTGCTCTATAACAAATAAAAGAAGGTATTATTTCACAGAGCACTCATCCCATGTGTCATGGCCTATTTATATAATATGATGGAAAGCTTGGTTGGAAGATTAGAAGAACTTGATTAGAAGAACTTTTACACTTAAAGTCCAGAAGAACCCATTATGTCCAGCTAACTGTAACTCCTGGATAACATAGGCAGTAGAATGCCATTCTTTAACACTTGTGTTGGGAACACAAGTTGTGGATGACCTTGATTTAAGTATCCATGTCATAGAGAATCTACCACGTGCCTTAGTCTTATTCCAGTGCTTTGTTAGTTTTGTTGAATGCTCAATTTGTAACAGTAATTTTCCAGATTGCTCATCTTTCTAATCAGAAACTATCATGTGATAGTAAAGATGATAGTAAAGATCACATAGACAATAATGAAGTGTTCAGTAATGAAGTTTTGTAGTGGTTTGAGCTTCTTAAGTCTTTAATTGTGAGGGATGATCCCCTCTGAACTATTTACAGAATTTTCCTAAATAGGAGGAGGCATAGAAAGAGAAAAGAAAGTCTGTATGACACCACATACAAGAGAGAAAAAACAAAGTGAGAAAAGCTCAAGGAGAGAGGGTAGGTGAAGGAAGATGGAATGAATGATGGAAATCTGAGGAGCTTGTATGTGAGGTAGAACAGTGCATTCTTCAAGGACCAAGTCCACCCACCTGTGCATATGAAGGAGGCAGGGAAATCCTTTCAGTTATTTTCTGCGGGTATTTTGTCTGTTTTTATTAAAGATGTTGCAACTCTGTTTCTAGCACCTGAGAATTTATAATCCGTAAATACTATAATCCTAGCAGGAGGCATTTCTTAGAATGACCTTTTGTCCTCACAAATACTATGGGAAAGCATAAATAAAATTCATATTTGAACCTTTTGACTTGGAAACTAGCTTTAAAAAGTTACTTCTATTCACTTGAAAAAATAGAAACATGAAGTGTGACCTATCTCTCATCAGAATTCTTGTGCTGCCTTTTCAATAAGTGAATACACAAAGTGTTCAAAAAGTAAAGATGCAACCAACCAACAAAAGCTCCAAGTTAGCAAAATTGTTTCCAACAGATCAAAAAGTAACCTGCAGTTAGAGTTAGAAATTGCTGGAAATAATGACTTGTTCATTTGACCCTAGTGTCTGTAAATAACGAACTGCAATTTTTGGAAACATGCCCCAATATACATTGGGCCATTTGTGTAAAACCTGAGATGACTTATCTAGTGCTATATTTATCTGAGTTATTCCCCATTTGGGGTCATGTATCTTTAAGCAATGTTTTTTGGACTTTATAAGTACCATATACACAGAGGTTTCTTGAAAGAGCAAGATGGTATTCAGATCCAGGACTGCCCCAGTCAGACCTTTACAGTTTGATGTTTGCACTGTAAAATCCAGATGCTATGGTTTTATAACAGAATTTATATTGGACATTTGCTGCAATGGACTCTCACACCCTCCACTCCCTCTTTTATGTTTATATTGAGAATGACTCTATTTTTGCTTTAAATGTGTCCAGCTATACAGCCTTTAGTTATTGTCTCAATTCTCTCTTTATTGCTGCATTCAATCATTCCTTCTCACAAACATCCCCTCTTTTGAAATCTAATTTTGAATTACTTCTCTTTTCCTCAGTTGTTGGCATTCATTTTCTTGCACAATTTAGTTAATTCTTTCCTAGTCAGTATTCTTATATCTTAATATTTGATGTTTTTTCCCCTCTGTTGGTACGCGATTGTGGAGGGAAAGAGGGCAATGTATTATTTTTTAAGTTGCCTTCTATAAAAGAAATGGATTTTTGTAGCTCCTCCAGTGGGGCTTTTTTGTGTTTCTCAGGTCACTGATGAAGAGAGAGGAGAAAAGTGATTGAAAAACACATTCAGAAGCTGTCTACTCTTTCTAAGAACTGCAGCAACATTACAGAGAGAGTAAGTGATATTCTTGGATGAACAATTTGATCAGAGAATAACAGTAATGTTTTTCACATTGACTCCTGTTCTTTAATTTTATTACATGGGATTAAAAAAAAAGATTTTTGGAAGCAAACCGAGACAATACAAATATGAATGTTTTCATCCTTGTGTCATATTATACTAAAAACAAACCACATGTTTTCTCCAAGAATCAGAATCAAGCATGGACATTTTTTCTTCTGAGTATGGAGATACTTTTGTCACACAGCCCCTCCCATTCTGCTATTAGCTATATTCACTGTAGTCTATGATTAATGAGGCCTTGTGATACCCATTTTAACAAGGAAACAGGCCTGAGTAGGCTGTGAGGCTGTATGTCAGTGAAGGTGAGAACTTGGGAATCTTTGTTCATGGCTTCCTCTAAATATTGACAGCATCTTCCTGACTAGAGCTTGATTTAGGAGGCTTTTTTTTTTTTTCCCACAAAGGTGGCTCAAATGATTAATGTAAGATGGAAATGAATTGCTGAACCTTTACAGTAAGAAATCTAAGATTTTGATTTTTCTTGCCTTATTCCCTGGTTTAGGATTAATATTTTAACCATTTGAATAACTTTGTTGCTTTTTATCAAAAGAATGATTCATTCATTTTGAGATGGATCTGGTGAGTGCATTTCAAAAAAAAAAAACTGGTAAAAATTAAATAGTATAATGATGATTTACTATGACTGTGCTAAAATACATAGGATTGTCTTTTGTTTGTTTGTTTTTAATGG
Source organism: Anser anser (assembly GCF_964211835.1). Taxonomy (NCBI): domain Eukaryota; kingdom Metazoa; phylum Chordata; class Aves; order Anseriformes; family Anatidae; genus Anser; species Anser anser. Next base: position 48,168,529 of record NC_139725.1, on the reverse strand, counting down.
AAAAAAAAAGGAGTTTTCCAAAAAGTAGACAGATTTAAATTTCATTCAGAGGTACTGTTGAAGGGACTGGAAGACAAGACTTATAAAGAATGGTTTATAATTGGAATTTTTAATTTATAAATGGAATTTTTATTTTATAAATGGGAATTTTTAGTCTGGTGAAAAGGAGGCTGAGGGGACACCTCATCATTCACTACCTGAAAGGAGGCTGCAGCTGGTGTTGGAGACCAGCCAGGGTGCTGGTCTCTTCTCAGAGGACAAGTGATAGAACGTGAGGATATGGTTTCAAGTTGTGCCAGGGGAGGTTTAGTATGGATGTCAGGAAGAATTTCTTCACAGAACGGGTGATCAAGCATTGCAACGGGCTGCCCATGGAAGTAGTAGCCACCATCCCTGGAGGTATTTAAGAGATGTGTGGACGTGGCACTAAGGGACATGGATTAGCGATGGGACTCAGTAGGTCAGGTTGATGGTTGGACTTGATGTTTTTTTTTTCAACCTAAATGATTCTACAATTTTTATTAGTAAAGTTCCAAGAATGATTAAATTCTTTAACTGGTGTAAATCAGTTTACAGTACTGAGTTTCCGTTAAGCATATGAAGGTGAACAAGCAGCACTTTCAGGAGTTTCAGAATCATTGTTTAGAAATTTTATTGGGGAACAGACTGGCCTGAAGCTTTGGTGGTGCCACAGAGAACTTTATAAGTTCATAGAATCCTAGAATAATAGAATAACCCTGAGTTGGAAGGAACACACAAGGATCATCAAGTCCAACTCCTGCCTCTATGCAAGACTACCTAAAAATTAACCTATATGTCTGAGGCTGTTGTCTAAATGCAGTATGGCAATCAAATGCCACCTGAGATTTTGAACGTTGAAAGCTATCTATTGGTGCTTGCTTGATAATCCTGATATAGTGAGCTGGGTGATAATAGGTCAGTTCTTAAGAATGAGCATATATTCACACCATGGGATCACCACTGTAATTTGGTATGTGGTCTGGAGACAGAACGTGTGGTTTCTGTAGAAAAGAGGCCAACTTTGAACTCTGCATGTTCTCATCATCTGACCACCTCCAAGTCAAAAAAATACTCAAAAAACTAAGACTTTACAGAGTTGGCAAGCATCTTGTTAAAAATTTATCTTTTCTCTTAGACTAAACATGGTCAATAAAATATACTCCTTGGAACAATGAGCTACAATCACCTTTACTGCACAAGATGTTGATAAAACGAATTAAAGAAGGGAATGCTGCTGTTGAAAGGAAGTAGGGTTTATGATTGCTTGCCCTGTAAGAATATAATAACATAATATATTGGGGGCTGGGACATGTATTGAAGGTGTGGGGATTATCACTATCTGTTTACCATCTTGTTATTCACTAGGATCTCCCTAGGTGTCTGTTACTGTTCCCTGATAGTGATAGAATATAGAGTTCAGTGAAGTTTTGATCTGGCTCAGTATAGCCACCGTTATGTTCCCAGAATAAACTTATTAAATTGTGTTTGCTGTGGTAAAGCAAAATATTTGAGTTTGCCTTTTAATTCTTTCTACTCATTGTGCCTGTAAAGTATTCTCAGTAAAGAGCCCGTGAGTAGTGAACATGGGGGTCAGTTATGCATTTAAAGGAGATGCCCAAATTAGGTATTTCATCTCTCTATTTTATGAGCGGAATCTTAGGGGAGTATCTGAAGCATCCCTAATTGCCCTGTATGTAGCCTGTATGAAGGCTAGGTACTAATTCAGATGTTTAAATTAGATACAAAAAACCATGGAATATGACTGTCTTTCTAGTAAAGGCATTTATTGACCATATTGTTTTAATTGTGTTGACAGTACTAAGGCATTGCCTTGCTTTGAGTACTCCACAAGCAAAACAAAATTAAAGCAGGGTAACTAACTTCTGGAAACTCTGGATTAAGCAACACAGGATAGCCTGGGCACAACACAGTTTCATCAGAGCCTGTGTCTTTAGTTCATGATGTGGACTTGATGGTGTCAAGCCCCTGGATCAACAGCTGATCCACCTGCAGGAGTTCTGAGGTCTGTGAGCAGGGCACAAACCATTCTGTATTTTGGATTCTCTAATCTGTTGCTGAGAATTAAGCAGCTGTTCCTAGACTTGTAGTTATTTGGATATGTAAAATACCTATCTCATGCCTGCCTTAAGGAGAAAATGTTTTCTTAAGGAGATTTAGGATTGGTTTATATCTTAGACTTCCTTAATTTAATTGCCTGCTTAGTAGCTGTCTGAGTATATGCACATTCCAGTTTGTGTTAACAGATATTTTTGTGGTCTAGCCTTCATATTTCATGCATATTAGCAATTCATAAATGTTAGGAAATTCTCCAGACTATTCCTTTCCTTGAATACAAACCCATGAAAAATGCTTCTCAAAATAAATTCTTAGTGGCAAAGTAGTTCAAAAAGCAAAGCGTTGTATGCTGTATGTCTTAGAACTAAAACTTTTTTTTTTTTTTCTGTTTCCCTCTTCCTTCTTCTCTCACCCTCCTACTCCATTTAAAGGCAATGTAATATCACCACAAAGGAAACTTTCTCTTTTCTGCACCATAAATCATTCATTTCCCCCTACAACACCAAACCCCTCCCATTTGGGAGGCCTTCCACATTTGCCATTTGTGTTATAATCTCCACTGTATTTCTGCCTGCCACGTTGATTTATCCTTTGCTAACAAATCAGTCTGTATGGCAAAGCTGCTGCTTTCCAGTTCACACTTTGATGAAATGGTTGGTTCTCTGTAAAACATAGCTAGGATGTGAGCACAACGGAAGATGAAGTTAAGAGGAAAGAAGGATTTTTAAATAAAAATTAAATGTGCATAATTGAAAAAAATCTAGTCTCACACATACCTCCCAGTGCTGATGAGGTGTTGCTTCGGGGGTTATAAGTAGGTTAGACTGATAGAGAATCTTCACTTTAACAGTTCCTCTCCTTCCCATTCCAAATCATGGAACCTCTTGTATAAAATGTCAAGCAGATGGCTTAGTGGTGGAAAAAACATACAGAAAAGTTCATATGCACTAGAGTCTTATCTATATTTACTTCCATCTCTATAGGTAAGGAATGAGTTTTAAAGCAGAGGGCAGAAAGTCTGAAGAGCTGGCATTAATTCCAAACTTTTCCCAATCATTCAGTGTGACCAGGTACAAAGAAAGCATCAGGCCTCTTTGCACCTGAGGTCTGTTTCTGTAGGATGGAGTAGATAATGCTACCTGGCAAAAGTGGTGTGGGGCTGCAGAAAGAAATAAATCAGAATCAATTTTAGAACTTCACAAATGAATGTAAAGCACAGTGGTAGCTGCAAGATTCATTGAATTGAAGAAATGGGTTGATTTGAGATTAATAAATATGAGCAACTGCTAAGTTCATTGATTTATGCTTTTAAATTTCTGCTGCTCTGGGGCTCTTCCTCAGTAGGACAACTACCATTGAATTAATCTTTTGATCAACTGACTGTTACAAAATTGAATGGAATTAAAGCTAAAAAAGGACATGGCGACTCAGATGTGATCCGGTGTTGTAAAACTAGAGAACAGACTCTGTAACTATTTCCATTTGCTCCTCTGATGGACATTGCCACTATAAAGGCAAATTGTCTGATCCCCTTCCGAATTAGGTTTCAAACTGCTTCAATTTTCACCTGGTGTATTAAAGGCTGCATGTCTGGCTAAGCGAGTGGGTACCTAATTGTTGCTTGCTGTTATTCAGCAAGCTGTTCTTCAACTACAAATTAGATTATGGAGCCTCCACCCTGAAATCATCTAAGCTGGTGAATATCTAATATCATTATACCCCACAAGGAGGAGAGAGTACAGGGACTAAGGTCATAATCCTGATCCTCTTTAATTCAGCTCCTCAAGATGAAGTGCTGGTGGAACATGGCCAGAAGCCAAGTTAAGTTCCTGCCTCTGTTAGAGGTTATTTGATTCTTCATATTATGATAGCTAAATCCTTCAGTGGATCTAGTCCTATGTCTACATAACTTCAACATGCCTGGGATTCCATCAGCTGACAGAATATTCATCCTGGATTTGGAAGTCTAGCATCCCAATTTGTTACACAGGGAAAGCAAAGTACCTGTGAATGGGACTCACAAATCACACAGGAATATGAGTAAATGTTGGTTAGTATGGTTTAAGAGAGAGTTCCTGCCTTATAAAGAAAAGTTGCTGGAAGCTGGAAAGTATTTATTAAAATCTAGGGTAGTTTAATTCAAAATTCAAAAGAGACCAAATGAGATACATTCTTTCCATTTGTCACCTTAATCTTTGGATTCTAGAACCTTTATTTCCCTTTCCTTTATTCCAATGAATAATTGAGTATATAGTTGTTTAGGAAAGATTGAGAGAGGCTGACCTGGCATACGAGATATGAATCAATGTTACCTTATTTCCTAAGGAATGTAGAACCATTTTTTTTCAGATCTTCCCCATTAACGTCTTAATTTCTCAATACAATTCTGAGAGAATTAGATTAATCACACATGACACTCTGCCAATTTTAATTGGAAACAATGACTGCCTGTGAATAATAATTTTTTTTGTGTTTGCAGCTCCAGATGTTTGTAGAATAATCCACCATTTCCTTTGCCTACATTTAAAGCCAGGCTTACAAGAGATTTAATTTCAACTCTTTGACTCAAATTGGGCAGAATTTGGGATTTGGAAACCATGTCTTCAGCTGCCTTGAATTGTGGGTCTTTGTATTCCTACATACTGAATCCATTCCTCAAACAGTTTAGTCTCTGGCTATTCTGGACAAGACAATGTTAAGGTAAAATAGACAATTAACCTCTGGGCTGGGAGCCCCAGGCAGTATCAGGACTAGAGTGACACTCAAAGGTCAGTGGACTGTAAGGATCCCCATGGCTGGATTTCATTTATTCCCTAATGTTGGGTGTGGATGCCAATAGCAGGCAGTTGCTGAAGTCTCTTGGTGACACGGGGCTAGGGACTCTATGAAAAAATAACATCCTTTCACTCCATTTTAGGGTTATAGTGAGATTTTTGGAGGCAAGAAACAACGGGGAGCTGTAAACAGTAATAATGCTAATAATTCTGCCTTCAGTTGTGACCAGCCTGTCTCTGCTCAGTCTTGCTTGCTACATGCTAATGTCCTCAGAAGCTATGGCTACAGTAATACAGGTGTTGGGAAGGCTGGGTTCAAGGAGATCCTGGATACAAGTGCAGCATGCAGTTCAGTCTTAGAAACTTAAAGGCCTTTCCTGCAAAAAACAATGCAAAGAGCATCAAGCATGTTCTTGTAAGTTACAAATCTTTTGGCACAGGCTCTTTATTTTGGTCATTACACAACTTCCTGCAGGGCCCTTCCTCTACCCATGTTTCCCTTCAGAACATTCTACTTTTTTTTTTTTTTTTCTCTCTACATCCCTTCCCGAAGCTATGCTCCACCTCCATTCACTAACAGGAATAAAAACAACTCAGGGACAAGCATATTGGTTGCCAGAGCTCTATAGTTTTTTATCTCTTTCTCTTATCCTTGACTTGTCTGTTCTGTGAGGGCTACTTTTTAAGCAAAAGGTATCTGTTATTCAGTACTTGCAAAGTATGCAGCATAAGGGAAGGTTAATTTGTAAGTAGCTTTATATAAAGGAAGTAATTTCATAATTTTGCTATAATTCAGTGCATGTACCAGGATGTGTGTGCAGAAGCACATGCATCCACCCACTACTTTGAAAACAAATTCTTGTTTTATGTCCCAAACTATTCTGGAACAATACTAGTCCTGGTTCTTCAATACCACCATATGAAATATAAAACACATTATCAAAAGCATACTTTGCCTATTGATGCATTCTTGGGCAGAATGGGACCTTCAGCCTCTCCTTTTCCACACTTTGAGATATGCTGATGAGAAAAGCAGTTATGTGTGAACGGTTACTATTGACGGGTAACTGAATGTATTATCTTCTGATTTGAAATTTTTCCTTCACCTTTATAACTGAAAGCACTGTACACCAAACAAGAAAAATACACACCAAGAGTTTGAAGCAATAGAGTATATGCATTCCAAACAATCATTAGATCATTATTTCTACCTGCAAGCCTGTCATCTCTATATCCTGTCATACTAATGAAGTCCCAGAATGCTGGTTGGCACTGACAGACCAATGCATTGCATGTTTTATAAAATATGTATGCCTCTTTCTCTTAATTCTACAGAGATGCAAATTCATACAACTCCCTATCAATAACCTGTTTCTTAATCATAAGCTAACATTCATTCAAATTAAAGCCCTGTAACTCTTTTTCACTAAGATAAAGAAAGGATCTTACAGCTTCTTACAGTTTGATTTATTGTAATATGACAATATTGGGAACATTAAATGTTAATGCCAGTGCTGTCACTTTAATCATAAGCTAAGCATAATTCTTACGCTGAAGAGCTCAGAAATTACTTCATTTTTAAAAGGAAATTTATTGTGCTATATAGGCAGGTATATAATTCCTTCTGTTAGAGAACTCATGGAATATCTGCCTTCAAAATAGGCTGAACTTGTAATTTGTATTTGCTCTGTCACTGTTTTGCTATATAATCTCATTTACCTATTCTTTCTCTTTTAAGCTGTAGGGAACTGAATGTATCTTTATTGTTTTATTAAGTCATAGAATTTTAGAATCGCTTAGGTTGGAAAAGACCTCTCAGGTCACCAAGTCCAGCCATTAACCTAGCACTGCCAAGTCTACCACTAAACCATGTCCCTAAGCACCACATCTACACATCTTTTGAATACCTCCAGGGATGGTGACTCAGCCACTTCCCTGGGCAGCCTGTTCTAATGCTTCACAACCCCTTTAGTGAAGAAATTTTTCCTAGTATCCAAACTAAACCTCTGCTAGTGCAACTTGAGGACATTTCCTCTTGTCCTATCGCTTGTTGCTTGGGAGCAGAGACTGACCCCCACTCCAGTACAACCTCCTTTCAGGTAGTTGCATAAGGCCCTGAGCCTTCAGGCTAAATAAACCCAGCCTTCTCTCCAGGCTAAATAAACCCAGTTCCCTCAACTGCTCCTCACAAGACTTGTTCTTTAGACCCTTCACCAGCTTCATAGCCCTTCTCTGGACACGGTCTAGCACCTCAATTTCCTTCTTGTAGTGAGGGCCCCAAAACTGAACACTGTATTTGAGGTGTGGCCTCACCAGAGCTGAGTACAGAGGGATAATCACTTCCTTAGTCCTGCTGGCCACACTTAATTTCTGATACCAGCCAGGATGCCATTGGCCTTCTTGGCCACCTGAGCACACTGCTGGCTCATATTCAGTAGTAATAGATTCACTGTTATTCACTAATAATTCACAGAATAAAATAAAAAAATCAATCAGCTCTTCAAAGGAAAAAATATTTTTCTCATTAGAATAATCAAAGCTGTTTCCTTTCTTCTGTTAATGTCCCTATATGCTGCCCATGACCTATATATCCATTACTAACACTATTATTTGTAGATGGTAGCAATTTCTGGACTTCAAAAGAGATCCTGTGTTTTCATGCTGCTAGATTGGTAGAAACGCATTCTTTCACAAAGATCTAGATATCTCACTGACAAGATCATCAAAGATGTCAGGAAGCAATGTTATTATTATCTTTTAAGAGATGAGGAATACAGATATCATTTTACTGTGTTGTTCATCAAGGTCTCTGTTGGGACTTTTGTCCGTTGTATAAAACGTATTATATTGGCAAGGTAGCTACCAGTCCAAGTAACTCTGCTAAAATTCACCTTGTAGAGCCTAATTATGTATGAGTATTGGTGATCTATTAGGATCTAATATTTTAAGATAGAACATGCTTTCATTGGGAAGCAGACAAAATAATTCTCTCACTTTTTTAGTCACTTCTGGGGACTAAGTTGTGGTACAATCTAGGAAGGCTGAAAGCTCACTTCTTTGTAATCAGCTCCCTAGGGCTCCATCAGTGGCCCAATCTATGTTTATTTAGAAAAAATTATCAAAACAACTTAATAAAGAATTAGACCTACAGCTGCCCAGTTAAAAACTGTAAGAAGCTGCTGAGAATTTTTTTATGATGGAGGATAAACCTGAGGAAGAGTCTGGTTCAGTGGAAAAATATCTTAAAGAAGAAAAGGTCATTCTTTGTGATGGATGTGGAAAGAAGAATAAGACAAATTTACAACGAAAGAAACAAATGGGTTTGCCAGAACAAGGAAAGATCTGGACGAGCAACTGTGATGCAACAGATCAGTTCCTGTACAGAGAACAATCTTAGATAAATCTTTCTTCAGTCTTAAACAGACTCCACTACAAATATTCACACCTGACTTTTAAGCCTGTCTGCTTGAAGTTTCTAATGGTTGAGGTACCAGCTGGATCCCATTTTCATTCCAGCTAATAGCTGGGACATGGAACAACTTCAGGCAGATCTCAAAAGTTAGCAAAATAAAAATAACCTTATATGTGCTTCTGTTATAAGAACCACAGAGTTGTTTTCTTAGGAAGTAACAAAAGCAAATCCTGTTTACCAGATGGGAGATACTGAGGGGGAGTTTATAACTAGCGGATACAGAATAGCCATTTAACAGCTGCAAAAAAATTGGAATTCAAGCAGTTATTTTTCCATATTTAAAGGGTCAAAGATCAGAAATTTATAAGAAGACACGGTATCTGCTTTGCACATATTACTAATGCTGCTGAACAAATAAATTCTGTATGCTTCTGTGTGCATATTGTTCAAAACTCATTGCAGTTAAGTTTCAAATCTTATAAAAGAGACTTACTTTCAGAGCCAAATGTTAAACTTCTTTTCTAATTCTCCACAATTTTCTTTAATTGTAGGTAGATAAGGTGTTAAAAAGCAGCAAATTCCTTTAGAACCCTCTGGGCTGAGGAACTGAGCAACACAAGACAAAAGGCAGATCACTTTTTCATTTAATAAATGAAAATTAAACAGTAAAGCAGTTATACTTTTCCAGTCATAAATATTACAATACACATTATATAATATTTTTTCTTTTCCAAATACCTAATCTTATGTTTCCTCAGGAGGAAACATATCCTCCTGCCTGCCTTGACAAACTCATAAATTCTAGGTGAACTGTTATTTAGAAACATGTCAGGATTGTAATTAAAAAGAATTGATACTTAGTACTTGTCTATTTTCTTTCGCATTGATGGATTGAGGAAGGGACAGGAAAACACATATCTACATCCGTGTAAACAGAAATAAAGGCAATAATACTTGGATTGCATCTAGTGATACCATTAGTAAACTCCAATATGCTTTGCAGTTAAGATATTATTCTCCAGATGTACAAAGGAGCTGGGTAAAAATGTTAAGTCTCAACAGCTCCTCAGATCTCTCTGTACTGGTGATAACTGTGTCACTTCCATGACACTTCTTGTTATAGGAGCTTGTTTACAGATACTCATTAGCAGTTCAACCAGTTAGGTTGAAGTGCTTGCCTAAGGCATCTTTTCTCCCTCCCTTCCTTCCAATTTTATTGTTACTCAAAACAAGCTAAAGGAAAACAGACAGTTTTGCTTTTGCTAAAAGTTCCTGTTGCTGTTTAGCTGAGAAACTCTGACAACTTTATCCTTGAGAACACTTGCAGCTACAGTAGAAGTTGATGAGAAGTGTGTTGTGATTTAAAAATTTGAACTATAGTATAATTTACACTATAAAACAAAATAGGAAGGTGAAGTTCCTTCAGAACGAAAAACTTTAAATGATTGATTCTGAAAATATTGCATGTCAACTTCCTCCACTTTTCTTGTTTTTATTTTTTCTCCACTTTTCCTTTTTTTTTTTAAAAAAAATATCTGGCAAGTATGTTGTTTGTGAATTATTTCTATTTCGGAGGAACTGCACATTCTGAGTAGATAAACTTCAGTGAAGTTTATGGGAGTACAGTGTATTGTCTAGCAGCCTCCACCACCATGCTGTTTGCACACATCTGAATTTTATTTCATGCTTTCCTAGAGTTAACATCATTCATGCTCCTCATCTCTAGGATCCGTGAAGATTCTCTTCACTATGCAGTCTATGAAAGGATCTGTGTGATTTCCTTTTTCTTTACTCTCTTCTTTCCTCCCCTTCCCTTTTTTCCCCTTCACTCCCTTCCTCTCCCCTCCCATTCTCTCCTTTCCATCAGTTTACTTTGCAGGACTGTGTTAGCAAACAGGCACATAGCTAAATAGGCAGATATTAGGAGACAAGAAATGTAAAGGGTAATCTCCTGTGTGAGAGTAGATGAGGTGTGTAATGACATGCTGGGACACATTGATGGTGGTATCCAGGTAACCTTGATCAGCAGCAGCTGGGTTAGTTCACCTCCTCGTGTCCTAAGGTGAATGGTCTTCATTTTGAAAGATGACCAGGAACTATTAACGTCTACTTATCAAGACTTCTTCGTTCGCTCTGTAGTTAATTGCTTGTGTAATGCTTTCTGCTAAGTCACTGAAAGATGAGATTCTGGCCTATGCTTCAGTGAAGAGTTAAATGGGGAATAGGAGAAAGAGGGATTTCATAATACGGTCTGTAGAATCTCCACGCACCATTACATTGCTTACCAAGCACAGGACATATGGGATATATTTCTGCTATGAGAGGCAGCCCTGATAGCCTCATATGCTTTTTCTCACTGTGGAGTGAAGTCATGCTACCCTATTCCTACTGCTGTATTTATATTGAACCAAACTTATGTCTATCATCTTTGAATTTATGCCTAGCCAGGAAAAAAGGCCATTTATCAAGCTGCTAGCACTTTCCATATCAGAGTGACCATGAACCCTTTGAGGCAATTACTATGTAATAATCTTTAAGTACTACCATAATAAATAAAGAGTAAGTGCACAAATCTTCACTGGTAAAGTACTAAATACTAACAACCTAATAAGAAATTGAGCAGAGCTAGCTCCTTTTTTTTGACAAGGTTTTCCAACAGGACAGCCATGAGGAAGACAGATGAAGTGATGACTCTTCCCTTCCACTTCCATATGTTTCCTCTGGCACCCTGAGAGCACATGACCACCCTTACCTCAACTTGCATCTCGCAGGTAACCTTCAAGTGAGATCTGGGTCCTCTGTCAAAGCTGGGTCCTTGGCTTTACTTTGCTATGTTTTTCAGTAAAACTTCTGCTTCACAAAGTAAACTCAGTGTGTAGAATAAAATTGTTCTGCAATTTTGAATTCAATTTAGCCTTTCCAGATCTGAAGAAAGTTTGATGAGTTAGAAAACAGCTGAGCTGCCTTCCCATGTGTTGAAAGTTATTACACAGGCAAGTCACAAATCCTTTTGTTCTTTTTCACAAACACATATTAGATGAGTTTGCAAAACTAATGGCACAGTCGTGCAATGGTTGACACATTTCTCATATCTCATGAGCTAGAAGTCAGCCAGCTAGCTTTTGAAGCTTTCAAAACCATCCATCTATCATGTTGAATATTGATCTTTGTGCATTGTAAGGAGGTTTCCAGCATGGAAATGGAGCATAAAACATTATTTCAATTATTTGCCCAAAGCTACACCAACCTTTTGGCTTGTTGTTAAGTTTTAGGGGTTGATATATTGGTAATTCAATTATGATGAATTACCAAGCATTTCCATTTCCAGTTCATTCCAGTTTTACCAGTGCTTGAGGATAAAAAAGAGAGTGAAGACTAAATATGAGATACTTCTCAGTTCTTTTACAGGCTGCAGACAAAACAACACTGCTGTCTACATTGCATTCCTCTAGCAATGAAGTAGTGTTGTACTACATTTCTCATGTGTCTCATGTTCTTTTGCTGGTAGCTAAAGGACCTTTTACATCTTACATATTTGTACTGACACTGGCTATGAACTATCTTATTATTTAGAAGTTCTGAGTTGCCGTTATCATTCTGGCAGAAATCAGAGAGTCTTCAGTGAGGCAATTCTTTGCAGCACTGCCTGCATATATTAAAGTCTTCATGAGGATCTGGATGGGAACTAGAACTATGCTAAAGGGGAAACTTCACAATCAACTGGAAGCACAAGGAGTCACTGCCTTCCTCTGTCCATTCATTCTTGCCCTTGGAACAGCTCACAGTGCTAGTTTGGCAGAAATGTTTGTATTAGCTGCTGTGCGGTGGGCTGACTTGTGGAAGGAGGAAGGTGGCAGAGGGCCAAAAACAAATAGCTGGGAAGCTGGTGGTATCAGTTATCTAAGGTTGTTCAAGCAGTTTCTCTGTTGAATTTTCAGTCACAGTCTCAGAGTTCAGATTTTGGGGGGATCAGGTTTCAGGTTTTGTTCAAAGCACTATCAGATACATCTGGGTCAGAGTCTGGAAACAGTCCCTGTCTGGTTTTGGTTTGGCTTGGCTGTAGCTGAAACCACAGGAGCTGGTTCAAAGAACCAACAAATTGGAAAGGAGTCAGACTGAGGTTCACATGCTGATTTATCTTTAAGCGATGTTATCTTTAATATGGGCTTAGTTTATCTGTTGGATTTTGCATGTACGCCACTGCCTACTAGATTTTGCAGAAGGTAGAATTAAAACAGAAAATGTTCTTCTGCTGCTTACAAGATGCAAAAAAACATTCCAAAACCACATCGGTTGCACTTGTAATGCTGTAGAAAAGCCCATCTGTGCTGCAGCATCCACAAGATAGCTTACTGTCACTCTGTATAAACTCAGCTATTTACTTACAAGAATGCAATTCAGGCTATTCATTTGGTAAATACCACAGATTTCCATTGGATAATGGTGAGTTGATGAGCCTGATTTAGTTAGACATTTTAATTAATTGTTCCAAAAATGCCTGAGCAAAGGGGTATCATCAAATAATCAATTATCCAGTGGCTTTTAATTGAGATAGTTAGGACTATTTTCTGTTGTCAGCCTTTCAGAAGTTTAGGATCCTGTTTCAATGATCAGAAAATTATATCTGTGCTTATAGAGAAACAGATATGTTAAAAGAGGACAAAACTCATGGCTGGTTCAAATAAATGTCATAGACTGGCAGACATAATGAAAATACTTCATTTACTCTACTATTAAAAGTTAATGATGTGTGTATATAATAACTTAAAATCTAATGTTTTCAAGTGCTGGCTATGGATTTTCCAGAACAGCTGGATACAACATGCATGTTAATTGAGAGAGCAGCTGGATTTCCCTCTGCTGTTGTGAATAGGTGGGATTTAAAGGGAAGAGTGCTGCCTAGTGCCAAACATAATTTCCAAACCATTGTGTCCTCTTGGGATATTTTGATTGAATTAAGAAGTTTCAGTAGTTCAGTGAGTTCATTACAATGGGTAACAAAAGGTACTGTTCACCAGACTTACTGTAAACAATATGTAGAACTTTTGCTCATTTGCTAAGTCTGCAAGTGATTCTTAAAGCACTATCAGGATTGTCTGAGCTTTAGAAGTCATATTAGACATTACAATACATTAAAAATCTATCTAATTGTTGGACTTTCCCCACATACTCTATGATTTTCTAATACCTGAACTAGAACTTCTTTAAAAAAAAATTACTGTATGAGAAAGTGCAAGAAAAATATCTTTCTCATAATGATTGCAAGTGTCTGGAGGAAAATATCCTGTACTTTTAAATTCTTCCATTCTTGCCTGCCATCCTTACTACAAGGCTTCACTGTCTTTGTTCTTGCCAGATTGATTTGTCCCCAGAGCAAATATGACTTTATTATTCCAATCTTTACAAATGTGAGTTCCTGTCATTGTTTGGGTTGAAATCTTTACCATCTCTTCTTTCTTCTGTTTACTCAGCGTGAATATCCAGTACATGCAGTAATTCAGTTTAGCTTTATCAGATATGTGGTCCCATGGTAACAGTGGGGAATATCTTCATTATTAATAATATTATGAGTACAGCAGACTACTTATGGAGCTGTGTCTGCATATTTGTGGAGTGTGTCTAGTGTTATCTGTCCTCTGCTAATTAGAATTTAGCTGACAAAAGCATGGAGTGAAAAGGGGGGAGGACATTTTTGCTTTGACTGCTTATTATAGTCAGCTCTATACCACGCCTATACTGCAGATTGCAGCACAGAAGAAATACATCTAAGTTCAGCTTCAAATTAATGTGCTCAGATAGTAGAAGGAATTTAGCCATTCTAATATGGAGTTTTGTGTAATATTCCCAAAGACAATTGACTTGGGAATTTAAAAGGAAAAGGGGAAAAATGATACTACCAACATGGGATAGATTGTGTTGTACATATTTGCTGATACAGCATTTGGTGCCATAATGTTTTATTGTTACTCTGCCTGCTCCATGCCTTCACAGCCTGGAGGCAAGTAATATGAATGGTATATGAATCAAACTGTATTGCTTCCCTATGGTAAGGATCTAGGAGAATCTTGGAAATGGACAGTTTGGAATGAGTCGAAATTTTGATCACCTTCCACATAACAGAACTCACCCGGTGTATTGAGAGCCCAGCTGCTCTTGGACATGTGTCAAGAACAGGCTGAAACTTTTAAGACATAGTTGAATATAGAGCAACAAATAATCAGTGGTGAACTGCACGTGTTCCTGCCTGTAACAGTGTTTCTGAAGGGGGGAAAACTGCTTTGTCAACCTTGAGTTTTTCAGCTTTTAGTTTCCTTGACTATGCTTCTGACTGTTCTTGGGTTACAGGAGAGAGAAGTTAGAAGTAATGTATCTCCAGCTATGGGTAGGAAATACATTGTATATATCCTTTATATTAGTGCTGCGTGAATGCTAGGTACACAGCGCCATGGAGTGGAACGTTTCACTTGCGTGTCAGGGCTCTGGCACCCCATGATAGGATAACAGCCATATGTCGAGGCCACAGGTGGGAAAGGTTGCTTTCAACAGGGCTTCTGGCAGGTGGGCCACTTAGGAGACACTTTTCTTCATATGTTTCTCAGCAGCGAGCTTCAGTGCTGTGCTGGAACCTTTCTCCAGCTCCATAGTTCAAGTGAGTCATGGAGTGGAGAACAGGCTGTTTGATGTGCTCTGATATGTAGGTAGGGTGCTAGCAATGAGCAAATATGAAGTAGAATCAGCTGTGAGGTGTTCCCCCCCCCCCCCCCCCCCAGTGAAGAAAGTGTGTTTCTACCACTTACTTATCTCTATGCTGAAGAAACTGTCATAGAGGCATTACAAGGGATTCACATCCCAAATCTGAAATGAACTTTGAGAGGTACACCTTAAAGACAAACTTGGAGTCACAGCATGTGCTGCTGGCATTGATAGAAAGGTCTATTTCAAATAATAAGTGAGTACAGCAAAACAAAAACCAGGGTGGAAGAAGACCTCAAGAAAAGAAATAGCACAGCTTGTTGATAGCACTAATATGCAGAAATGTTCTCACCATCAGCCTTCGAGGCTGCACAGGGAAGCTGTTTCTTTTCTATTACCCAGAAGATCTCAACATGGAATGCAAACAGTTGTTCCTCATCTGTTTCTGGTATAATTTCAGAGTGTTTACACCCTTTGGTGGGCTGATTCCTGGAGCTAATGCTTATTATCCCCCCCCCCCCCCCCCTTTCTTTTTTAAACAAAATCTTTTCAATATCTCAAGTTAGTATGGATTTGTTTTCCACTCCCTCAGTGAGAGCAGAAACAGAACTTGTTTTAGATCCACTGGAAATATTGGCAGGGTCCTTGGAATTTGTGCATAGCTTTGAGTCCTACAGGCAAATAATAGCATACAGCAGAAATATTTACTGAACTGGATATCTAGCGATTTCTTCTCTAAAAGGGCAAGTATCACTCTACAAAATTATCAGTCAGGATGTAGAAACTAAGACAAACAAAGAGCATGCTGGCATTTTGACTTTCTCTGGTGCATTTAGCAAGGTTCATTCATTAGGTTAAAATGGGTGTATTCTATGCAATCCATTTTATGTTGCTGAAGGAGGTGGGCATTTGGTGACATTCGTTCCTCCCTGTTTTCTGTTTCTGTACTTCAGAGATAAATCGTCTGTCTCTCATTGGTTAGGGAAAAAGATGAAAACCTTGTAGTTCAGGTTTACAATTTTGACAGTTCTTTTATCCACTTTGCACACATCACTTCCAGTAAGGACATAATAAGGGATTTTGCTGTCAAAATCAGGACAAAAAAAGGAAGTGAAAAAAGAGTAAAATAAATTAATTCAAATCCCAGAATAAAAACAACCATGGTGGTGATTTTTTCCTTATGGTTCAGTTACTGTCACTGAATGCAACATTAATAGAAACAAGATTGATATGTTCTGCAAGCACTTTTGGAAATATAATTAATACTACTGATTAGCTATTGACTAATTGGCTAACGGTTGTAAAGTGCTTGAAAGATAGTGTTAAGACACTTCTTCAATGGATTAGAGAGCACAGGCTGGAGAGACCCTCCTTCCCAAGGATGTTAGCACTGTGGCTGTCAGCTTCAGATATGCTGGAGAGGCCCACAGGTGAATACAGACATGGCACTAGTGAGTCCTAGACCAAGCAAGAGCTGCACTTTCAGCAGAGGTCCTTGTTAGCCTACACGGATATCCAGGACCTTTTCTGGATAATAAAAGGCATTGCTATGCCACAGAGGCCTTTTGCTTGAATCCTGATCAAACAAATTCCTTGTTAGGCAAGGAGGTATTACACATACAGATCTATGTGATCTATTGTAAAAATGGTTGCCAGAGTCTTTGGAATAAACATGAAAACAAACAGCTGATATTTCAAAAGTGAATCACAAATCTTGCAGCCCTGCAAAGTTACAAATATACAAATCTTATTACACATCTCCTGAGTGGCTACATTAAGGTGATTCATGAATGTACTGAAAATTCATCCCTGTCAGCTGGGTCTGAGAAGGATAAATTACCTGGGAGCAGCCTATTATGCTTGTTCTTAGTACTTTTAAAATTACAGTTGACGTTTATTTCTAAGATGTAATAATGCACAAGGGAGGATAACACTCTGCTACCATAGAGCTGTGAACACCTGCATTCAATAATGATTTGCATGTCTTTTTCCTCTTTAATCCAAGGATTTAGATTCCATTTACAAATATTTAGTAATTAAGCAGCTCAACAGTCTATGCCGTGGGAACATATTGTTTATACTTTATGGTTGTGTAAACTAAGAATACAGAGAGGTTGAAGGATTTATCTGCAGTTGCACCAAAGGTCCAACTGAAAATGGAGGAGTTGCACCAAAGGTCAAATGGAAACTGGAGTGTCAGGACTGAGGTGTCTTGCCCTGTATAGGCTTCAGTCAGTCCATTTTCTACATGTATATTTCACTTTGTATGATATACTCATCAAAATGGAGAAGTCATTTTTTGAAATCAAGTCTTATATACTTTTAGATTTTTAAAGAGAGAAGGGACTACTGTGATTCTCTAGCCTAACCTCTGGTGTAATACAGAGGATTTCCAAGAATTAATTCTTACTTCAAGACCAGTAGCTGCCTCTAGACTGGAATATATATTTTCAGGAGGAAATCAGCAACAATAAAATACTGATTTGAAGTTTTGTATCAGTGGAGAGTCCCCTGTAGCCTTAACAGGGTTGTTGCAATGATTAGGACCCTTACTGTAAAAGTGTTTACCTTACTTCAGTGTTCTTCAATTTCTAAACATAAGCTGTTCTTTTACCAATACTATTTATTTCATGGGATTTAAGATCCTAAATGCCTTAAGGATATTATAGACCTAACCCTCAAAGACTGAGTGTGTTTAGTTTTTCTCAAAAATGTTTAGAAATATTTATTCTTGTGCCTGTGGAAATTTTTATTATCTTTATAATTGCCCAATCTCCTTATTAAATCATATCAAATTCTAATACTGTTCTATTGGTAAAAGTGTCTGCACTTAAAGTATACAGGATGGAAGAAAAGATTTCCTTTGAAATTCTCCTGTTATTGATTGTCTTCTTTTTCATTAAGGCTGAGACAAAGATCACAGAAGGTGTTGATTTCCCCTTTCTTAGTCATATATTTTATCACGTCCTTTTAGAATCCTCTCAGCTAAGGTAAACAATCCCAACTTTGCAATTCCATGTCTCTTCAGTGAAGACATTTGACCAGTTTTCATTATTTTCCTTGAAATGTGACTTGCTTGTGACTTCTTACTATTTTTTTCCCCCCGTCGGAAGTTTGACTATGACTTGGAGAACAATGGAAAAAAAATGCAATGCATTGTAAATTTACAATCTTGTGTTTCCTTCTGAGAAAATTTGAATGCAAATATTTGAGGAAGATAGATGCTGAGGTGAGTGATCCAGCACAAGCAAAATTTTAATCATGAGTCCTGAGATATAGAATTTGAGGTATGATACATAAGCAATATGGTTTGATTTCTACTTCTTTACTAGACAGTATATGTAGCTCTTCAACATCAACTAGAAAGAAATAATATTGGTAATCAAGTTAGAGTAGTTAAATGTGGATAACTATATACATCTGCCATCTATATAAACTGAGGTACAGGTTATAGTGAAACTTGTGTGTTCAGTTGTACTACTTAATCTGATTCAAATGCAGACTGGAAGTCAAGAGTCCTTTGCTGATACGGCTCTGCATAAGAAATACATTTGAAACATTGGTCTCTTCACTTGTGGATATAAAGTAGTTGAAAGTCATAGAAGAAATACCAAATTACAAATCATTTGCTGGCTGCTAGTCCAGGTCTACTTGTCTGCAGTCTCTGTACATAGTGAAAAAGAGTGCACATGTACAGAAGAAGTCCTGGAAAGAGCACATGTATGGAAAGAAGAACTAGCATAGGGTGTATGCCCTCAGTGGATCCCCTAACATCCATAATAAGAGTCTGGTTTATTATTATTATTAATTTTATTTTAATAATCATAACCACCCGGGCATCTATCTGTTAAAGATACACTCGTTCCTCTTCTTTGCTATTATCAGGAATGAAGATCAGCACTTAACACTCTCAGTTGAGAATTTCAAAGCTAAGCTACTTAAGAGGATTATTATTATTATAATTATTTTTTGCAATACATCTGTTTCACAGGACTAGATGATTCCTGGCATTTTTGAGGCAGGAAAATTACTTGGTTAGATAGCATGCTATTGACAAAAGCAATGGCACATTATATGTAGCCTAGTTCACACTTCTCTCTGTCCTCACTCCAAGCTCAACCCTTTTCTTTCATGTTGTTTATATCATAAAACAGCCCAAGACAAATTATTACATTAATTGTTGATTTGTTAGCTCATAAGATTAATGACATTAATAGAGTTGTTGTGTAAAACCAAATGGGATTTAAAATAACAATGAAATAGACTTTTTAGTCTAGACATTACCCCCTGAAACTATACGTCTCTGAGTAGAAGAGATGATATGCTAGTGTATATCTTCTTTTCTCCTTTTAATCTTGATCTTTGGCCTTCAATGCATTTTTAATATGCAGTGGTTTCTGTAGCTCCACAGTTGTTTTACCAAGTAACTGGCCAAGTTCTAGGTACCTAGCTGATTTATATGTGAATGGGGAACCACATCTTATTTTTCTATTTTAGTGTCTATTTGAGTTTGAAGTCAGTTTTCCAGCTGGTGGATAGGGAAGGAATAAGAGGTCAAACATCTTATCTGGAAGACTACAGTGGTAAAAGCCATCTAAACCCCACAGAGCATATTTCACTCACTGAATAACCATGCAGTGTCCTGCAGTAAGAGTATCCAGTAAAGTGAACATGAAAGCTCAGGAGGTATGAGCTATGGTACCCCAGAATGATAGTAGAAGAGTTTTATATATATATATATAACATATTTGAATGATACTGAACTGAGACTCATCTGTAAAGGACTGTAAAGACATAAGGAGATGCAGAAGTTTTTATGGAAGCTAAGTCTTATGAAGATTGTGACTATATACAGGTGTAGGCCTCAAGAGCAGTTGGAAAGGTTGAGAATGAAATCGCAAGGGTGGTAACAGCTCAGTGCATTTTGCATAATGTCTGTTCACAGACATACCTTTTACTGTCAGGTCTGAACCTCCTTAAAGACTATTTCTTGTGTACTTTTAAAGATGGTCAATATCTTCAGCCAAGAAGTCCTAGGATCCAATGGAGTTAATCCCCAAATAATTGATACAGAAGAGGGGAGCGAAAAGTATCATGGAAATACTCCTGGAATGGAAATACAAAAGCCTCCTGAAGGCTTTAATGGGCTATTGTGGAGTGGGATGGCCAGAAACATCTCAAGGCCTCTCTTTGCTAAGAGAGGCTCTCTCTTTGCTAAGATCCCTCTCTTTGCTAAGGCCCTGTCTTTGCTGAGATCCCAGGATCCCTCAGCAGAGTACAGTCGGGTGCTTGGGAACAGCTGTGGCAACATACAGGTTGCTGGGCTGGAGCGCCGTGGCTGGCCTGCAAACAGAAGCGGAAGATGTGTGCTCTCCCAAGGAACAAACTCCCCAGACAGAGGTGAGTTTAACACCCAGCCATGGGCTGTATGTGATTTTGACCGCTGCTGGTGTGCATGGGGGTTGCTGCTTACAGGTGGACAGAACTGTTCAGGTAAGACATGTCTGAGGGTGCCTGGTCTGTGACAGCTGAGGCCTCATGTTGTGGAATGTACTCTGAGATCCCCTTGCCACTGAAGAGGTGGAGTTGCTCAATAGCAGAGAATTTGCCATGCAGATTAGGTGAGGATTGCATGGATTATTTGTTTGGATCTAGTTCTCAAGACCATACTAAAATAGGAGCTGGAGTACTCTAACTTTTTGTGTTGTGACCTCTCCCACTGTTCTTACAAATCTGACATGCTGTGATGCTCAGCTTCCATGTACATCAGGTCCTCTCAGGGGATAGATACAGGCTTGTTCTGGAAACAAAAAGGGGGACTGTATTTTGAAGCAAACTTCTTAAGAGAAGTGGAAGTTTTTCTATAGCTCAATAAGCATATTGAGAGGCTTATTAAAATAATAACAGAACATTTGTTAATAATTAATTGCTGGCATTAGGGAAGGGACTTTCAGCCAAACATTCTGAAGTTCTTTCCAAATTTCGCTGACCAAAATTGCAAACAGATAGGGACTGCCTAATCCATCACCATGTATTGCCACCCCTGACAGCTATTTAATTGCTTACAGCAGAGCAACTGCTCAGTAGCTATCAGATTGGTGCACAAGCAAAGAATGTGCTGTATAGCCAAGAAAAAGTGGAAAGCAAGTAGTAGGTGAAGGAGAGCATGTGTCAGTCTAAGATGGGCTTGGTCAAGTAATAGTATCCCCACACTCCAGTGGGGATCATTCATGAGTCTGTTTCCAAGATGCAATTCCATGTGTCACTTCAGGTCAGATAGTTCCCACTGCACAATGGTGCAGAAAGATGTGTGTTGTGTCCAGAATTATCATTGTCATTGTTTTCTGCTGAAGGAAACAGCATTCATGCCAATCCTGAGAAACTTTTGGTGTCTTTCTGGTTTTTAAACGTGTTAAAAACTATAATAAACCCTGTTTCAGACCTTTCATTAGAGCCTTGTCTTGTATCCCAAGTACTTTATTTTAGCTCTGCTTTCTGGTTTCAGTGACACTCTCCAGTCTCTGGTAGCCTAAACTGGCTTATAGTGATCTCTGTTGATTGTGGACCAGGACCGGATAGGCATCAATTAAATTACATGCCTCAGTTAAATGCCCAAGTGGTGGTGGATGTGAATGCAGTCAGAAATGCTTGCGAGCTTTTGACTGCATCTGCCTGACTGTCTTAGTGCTGTCACACCTGTCTGTATCTGGATATATATGCAACCTCTCCATATTAAATAGAGGAAATTTATCTTCATTATGAAATCACTCTCGAGAGTCCATTGCTAATGAAGCTGCTTGTTATTTATTTTTGAAGTTGTATATAAACAACTAGCATTATTAGTACACAATTACCAGAGAGTAATCACAGAATTACTGTAAACATAGTCTACAAAACATACTGCAGATTAATATTCATACATTTCTCTAATCTACCATTTGGAGCAAATGCATGAATCCAATCTAGAGTTCATCACAAAAGCATAATATCACCAGGGAAAAATGGAGTGATTTGTGGCTTAGAGGAATTAAAGGGAAAAATCCTGTGACTCTTTTCATGGTTCTGGAGAAAGGGACTACTGTGGCTGCTGATGCACAGTTCAGCAATATTTTGTGTCAGTGATAGGAGGAAAAGAGAAGCTGCACCTAGACATGCCTTTATACATAGATATTGCAGTGTTCAATCAAATGAGTGCAGCCGAGTCCAGTAGTGTTGTTTGACAGCCTGGCATGTGTATTTGCAGGAAGCCTAAGGTTAAGTACAGCTGAAGGATGGTGTTTGTATTCTGCTATTGATAAACAACAATGGTTGTTTATTGCCCTCTAAAGCAGAAAGAAATAAGTGAACTAGTAAAACTAGTAGCATGGAAATCCATGTTGTGTAGCTCATTCATAATAAAGCGCAAGTTGTTTGCTCTGCATAAATTATGCTTTTATTTGTTTTTCAGACAGTCAAGAACTGGATAATAGTCTGACTTAAATAACAATGATTATAGACCTGTAATGTACTCCCTATTTCATTCATATTAAGGCTTCATTTTTATGTATTGCAGGATGATTTTTAATTACTTAGAGATCAGAGTTTGGTCAGGGCAAAATGACCAGAAAGTTAATAGTAGCTGAAAGGGTACAACTCTTTCACAACTGAGCTGTAGAAAATTGAAAATTTAGAATTCAAATTGAGATGGCTGAAACTAGGAATCACTTCTGACAATTTAACTTTTGCACAGTCATATAGAAAGAGTGCCAAAGCTGATTTCGGTCTCTCTATTAAAATTTTTGAAAGTTTAGGAGGACTAGGAAGAGAATACAATGGAAACCTGTGATCGTTCTTCAGCTTTTTAAAATGAGCTTGCTGTAAGCATCATCATTCCGATGTGCCCATTTCTGCAGAGGTCCAAGCAGTTAAGTTCTGTAGAAATAAAGATAAAGGATACCTTTTTAGCCTAGGTAGTTCAAGACCAAAAATCTAAAGTGTTTCCACAAGACTGCAATTGTAAGGACTAGCTTGCTAAGTGAGGTCTGAGCACTCAGTTATGTGGCACTACGACTGCAAGATGTGCTAACACAAGTGACCTTCAATGTATTTGATTATCTAAGTCAGAGAATCCATTATGAACTGTGTTCATGAAACCCCTGATTACTGAAGGTTGCATATACTTTTGTAATTCCAACTCCTACATTTATTTCTTTTACATACATGAAACAAACTGTGGTGTTGAACAGATGCTCAGAAATCGTACATATGTTGTTTTATTTTTCTTTCATTTACTTTCTTTCTCATTGCATAATATACTGCTTTGGACATAGGGCTGTCTGTTGTCTTAAGGTGTAGGAATATATCTGAAAGAATGAAAGGTACTTAATTTTATAGAAACTGCAACAAAATTATGCAGAATCATTGCAAAGCCTGATTGCCTGCCTGCTGACAAATGAAGGCTTTCTTGCATTACTTCAGCCTGTTTCTCAAACTATGTCCAGCTACAGCTTAAAAAATGAGACAGGCTATTCGTATTGAAGAATGTGTCCTTATGTAGATAAGGCTTGATAATTAGAAATAAAATAATAGAGTTCAGTTAAAAAAGAAAAGAATAGAGAATAACCAAAAATAGCTAACATATTTTCCAAAGATATTTTAGCTAAGAATGCTCCTGTGAAGCAGAAAGATGGCGAACATAAGATTTTAGGAAATAGAAGGCATTTTCAGGCACCAAGAGTTGTGGAAGGGGTAAATTCTTGCTGCAGTGTCTGTGAGGGGACAGAAAGAAAGCTGGTCTGACCTTAAATCTATTTTATTTACCCAGGCCACAAAAACATCCAGAGCCACACTTTGTGAAATATACAGTGAAGGGATGAAAGTGTTTAACAGGGAATCCAAGGGGAAGGAGAGAAGGAGATTCTTGGTTTATAACACTAAGTTAAATAAGGTCATGCTTGGCTTCTCATATACTTGAGTTTCTTTATGCAGATCCTTTTGGGGATGCTTTATGCTTGATTACTAATACTATAGAATCTTAGCGTTTGTATTTTTAAAGATGTATTTACAGGTTTTTATAGTGTATGTGGGTGACATTGTTTAAATGTGTATTCTTAGATACAGATTCTGCAAGAAAGAATTGTGCAGGAAAGTTAAAAAAAAATGATTAAGAGTGATGGAGAGAATACAACAGCCATCTGACAAATTTTGATAAGAAATTATTCTACATTAAACATCAGGTAGCCTGGAAGCAAGAATGGATACAGAAAGAGACAAAAAAAAAAAAAAAAAGACATTTTTAGAAAGGTTGTTGTGGTACAAGACTTGAAGAGTGGATATATTTTAGAAAGTCATTTAAATCTGACATGGAAACTCTGCTCTGCATATGTCAATGATGAAGTTTTGTCTTCTAGGACGTCGATGATAAATTGTATGCTAACTCCTTGCTGGGCTGAGGACATTTTAATACTTATTTCATATATAGGTCTGAAAAAAAAAAAATCTGGGTCAGTCAGTTCTGGATGCTTGATGAGGAACAAAATGAAAACTTAAAGATTTTAGTTTGTATTTCTTGATAGGAAGATGGTGGCAGGGCTGATGGTAAGCATCTACAGCTATAGAGAGAATAAGATCAAGAAGAGAACTAAATATCTAGGGATAGCACTTAGATAGTTATGGTAACATTAAGAAAAAGTAACTGAAGAGTGAAGTCTTTTGCTTATTCTGCATTGTTTCTTTATTCTTGTTATATTTTTGTTTCAGATATTTCTTCCATTGAATAGAGAGGAATGTTGTAAACATGAATTCTTTCCTCCTTTTATTCTTTCAGACTTAAAAAAACATGTAATGATGTATCATCTGGGATCAAAAATCACATGAAAAGTGTTTGGAATATTTAAAAAAATCGTTAGGAAGACCCAGTTATGTTTCTGATATTATGTTTCCTAACACTGGATTAAGGCAGGACACTCTATTATTCCTAGTATTTCTTGGTGTGGCTATTAGAGAAGTTTACCAGTTGTTACAAAACCATTTTGCATATGCGGATGATTTCATTGCATTAGGAGAGACAGAAGATGTAGTGCAATAAATGACTGAGATTTGAAGGAAACAGAAAACAAATGAGACTCAATGTAATGAAGAAAAATTGCTCATGGTCATATGCCAGCAGAAATGTTCTGGATGTGTATACCCAGAAGTTGATGATCGTAAATAGCAGAAGATCATTATTTACAAAGGATGGTGATGAAGAAGGGGATAAGGACTGAAGCACACAATGCAAATACCTATTAATTTAACCTGTAGGGAAACAGTAACTCCAGCCAGCTTTTGAAAAAGACAATGTTTCTGATATTGAAAGCCATCATTAATTTTACTACTTTATGTGGTAAAGTAGTAAAACTTTACTTTTACTTAAAGAAACTTAATATTTTCAACAGCAGAGTATTGAGTCATTTTTGAGCCCAAAAGTGAGACTGATGTTTGAAAGAGGTGATCTGATAAGGAGCAGTGGGAGGTCACTAAAGCGAAAGAGTAAAGGTAGGATAATTATTCCATATTAATGACTGGTTAGCGCAGTGGAAGACAAACAAACTACGCATTTCAGTAAAGACCGTTCTGATGGTGTTTGACCTGTGACCAAACACTGAGAAGGTGAAGGAATAATAATGATCTGAGAGGAAATTGCTCGTGAAGGGGAGAAATAATCCATCACTAAAACAAGGTGAGGGTGAGTGTGCCTTAGATTCTATATGGTTTTCAGAACCTGGACCAAGTGGATTAGTATCCCATTAAAATAAGTTGAGGTACTTACAGAATGGATCTTTATGCTGTGACAAAGGGCTCTGAAGGGAATAATGGGAGAAAGAAGCTTTTGTGGAGAATGTAAAACTGTCATGAAAGATACCAGATTCTCAGTTAGATAGGAGACTATAACATAACGGATAAATCTGTGCGGTGAAGGTGATAGAGTGTGATTCAAAAAGACTTTTTGTACTGAAAATTGTGACAGACTTCTGATTTTTAATTTTTAACCCTTCATTTTTTACACTAGCTTTCAGAAAGAATCAAATTTTAATATTTCTGTCTCTTGATCACTGGTTGCATAAAAAGTAACAGCAGAAGATGGCAGCAGAGATTGCTGACTCCATCTCATTTCTTTGTATGTGCAGAAGAATACAGATGCTCAGTGAAAGAACAGAGGGTAAGCTTTTCTTTAAAATCATACTGATTTATTTCTGGAAAAATAAATTCATAGACTCCAAGAACATATTCATCAGCTTGTTTTTTTATGGAAATATTGTGGGAGTTAGGAAAGAAAAAACATTCCCTGTCCCTTCAATATGCCTTAATGGCAACACACAAGAAGTTAAGATAGTCCTTGCAAAAGGCCGTGAACAAATTGTCTTTGCATAGCTCTCCTGCCTTAGCAATAACTCATGAGAGGCTGCTGCTGTTGTTACATTCCATATAAAAATATAATATACTGAAAATGATGAAGAAGCTCTGATAAAATTTACAGAAAGTTGCTTAAATTTCAACAGGTGACTCAAAGCACTGGTAATAATGCCTACATTAGTACCTTTGCCATTCTAGTTCATCCTCTAATAGTAAACAATTGTAAAGACCTGCCAGTAGGTTAGCTTGACCTTCTGATTGCAGGCAGTGCTTGTGGGTGTGAACTTAGACAGATCAATTTGTAGGGAGAGTAATGTATTTCATTAGACAAGCTGATATAGCTGGAAACAAAAGCCTTTGGACACTCAACCCCCCTTTCATGTCACAGACATCCACCCGTGCTGATTTGTGCACAGAGCGTCTCTGTGCTTTGTGTCTAATCCGCAGTGAGAGCCAGAGCATTGTTTCTCAGAGACCGTGGAAAACGAGTGGATGTATTTATAGAGGATGGAGTTAAAGTAGATGCAGTGGAATATAGATCCCAGTTTTCTTTCCTCAGTGGCACTGTTGCCTTGCTACCCAAAGTATATTTGGATCAGCTATGTCTGCTCCTGCTCTGGCTGCTGCACACTAATATTTTTTTTGCTTCTGCCCCTGCCTAAGGAAGCTCACTTGAAATCTGTCTGTACTTCTGCTGCTTTTCTAATGCCTGTCTAAGAGAGTCAAGATGCTCTTGTTTGTTCTTTTTTTTTTTGTGACTTTTTTTTTTTTTAATCCAACATCTATGCTTCTCTGCTGAGTGTTAACTGTATGTAGAACTGTATAGCTGAGGCTGACAGCCTGCCTAATTGCTTCAGTGAAGCCAGAGGCATGACTCGGGGTTTGCAAATTCAAGCCCTTTTAGCCTCCAGAATGGTTCGAATTGAAGAAAAAAGGAAACCATCAAATGTGCAATAATGCTTCCTGGAGATGGCATTTTGTAGAGCACGTTTGAATTTTGAGAGGAATTTTGTGTGGTATGTGTTGAAGAACTTTTCCTGCCTCCCTGCCCAGTTGTGTCAGTCACTTGTCAAATGGGAGACTTGAAGTTAGGAACACCTTTCGTGTTTGAATGTTATTTCCACAGTAATATATCTTCTGTCTTGTGTACATATACCTACTTTTCTCTCTGGTTAATATAATTCAGTTGCTTTATTCTTGTAATTTCAGTATAATCCTAATATAGGCCAAAGTATTCACAACTACTGTGTACGCCAGAATACATTTCTGAAGCAGTAAATTCAGGTCAATATTGTTTATTATAGGTTGGAGTGAGAACACATCTTCTTTATAATAATAATAACTTTTTCTGGTGATTTCCTGCTTAGAGCAATCATGAAAAGATATGGAAAAAAAAATTGAAATGTACCTTAACGTGTTCAGCCGAACTCTGCTTGCTTATAGGCATGACAAAGTATGAGAAGTTATCTAGTTCTTTCTGCCATAAGCTGCAGTGTGTTGCAGCAAAGGGAGGTGAGGCTTGACAGTCTTCATTATCTTCATTATATATTTGTGAATTCAGATTTCTAGTGTTTCTTTCTCAGAGACTGGTATTTTAGGTTCAGAATAGATTAGGATTTTGAAGTGATGGATAGGCTTTTCAGAACCTGCAAAAATATTTTGAATGATAACTGCTACATTCAAAAAATGCATGTGGGAGTATCGGCACTGTCCTGAAACTGAGACTATTTGCTAGGTTTTATTCAGTACCTGGAGCTTTCCTTTGTGTTTAATTTTGCTCTTTTGTATTAGTCTTTCAGTAATCAAGTGTTGAAAACATTTATAGCATTCTGTGTGATTTCTGATTGAAAGTTCTGATTAGTACACTGTTTATTTAGAAAGCATAATTGTTTTGTGTGGGTGCAGGCACCACCGGTACTTGTCTAGCTGCTATCTAAGCAAAGACCTCTCAGGATCAATTTCTGAATATGAGTATGCTGTATTCAACTTCAAAACATATGCAAAAAAACACAGGGAGAACCTTTTTATATCCTTAGATATAATGGTCTCATTTAGCTGGCTTGTGTTATCAGGTTGGATGAGGCCCCGGGCAACCTGATCTAGTGGGTGGCATCCCTGCCCATGGCAGGGGGCTTGGAACTAGATGATCCTTTAGGTCCCTTACAACCTGAGCCATTCTATGATGATTCTTGATTTTCATTGGTGGAAAATGCAATCCAGCAGAAGCATCTATTGAAGGTGTGGACATCAAATATTTGGTCTGCATTCTTGTGAGCCTAAAGCCAGTGCTAGCTGGACTTGTACTGGCAAAAAATGATCTATTTAAAAATAATAAATTAGAAGCCCATCTCAAACCATAGGCTTGTTGAGTTAGACTGGGGAACCACTAATTCTCAATGGGAAGTTGTTACCCTGTTCCTTAGAAGCTGGTATGATGATGTAGATATATTGGGAACCAGGACTAAGCACCAGGCTGGTGACTGTATAAAAAAAAACCCAAAAACATATATTGAGATCTATATTGTTTTGTTCTATTTTTTTCCAAAGGTTCAAAAAGCTCATCAGGCTTTACTAATGACAAATACAAGCATCACCAAAATGGATAGAGAGAAGAGCATGACATCCAACTGAAAAAAAAAATATATATATATATATATATTATATATAAATCTCTTCTTTTATTCTCTGATTTTTTTTTTTTTTCGATTTGGCCACCTTTGATTTTTAAATATTTAAATGAAGTGGGACTTGATCAGCAAAGAGCAGACTCTAGTAACTGATCTAGGAAATGGGTATTGGAATCAAATCACCACCACTGGGAAGCTCATTCATTTGCATATGTCACTGCTGTGTCTTTGTCCTCTCCTAAAAGACTGTGCTGCAAAACAGCTCATGACCATTTACTGGCTTGGGGCTCAGGAGCTTTGGGATGAGGCCTGGTATTGGGATTTGTCAGTAAGGGACTTCTCTATAAATTAAATAGTCAGTTTAATTTGAACATTACAGCACTTTGCTGATGCACTTACAGTTTATTATGGTGGAGTTATAGCTTCTTAAAGAGGGATGGCAATATTAGAGAGCAAAGTAATCTGAAAGAAGAAAAAGGTATATTTTTGAATCCACCTGTAGTTTCCGCAGTCATCTGCATTAAATGGCACTAATGTTAGAGCACTGCTTTTGTGGTTCTTTTTAAGATTTTACACAATGTATTATCTAGGAAAAAGTCTCCGGTGGGCAGCAGGGAATGTATCCATGTTTTATGTTCCTGTTTAGACATACAAATCAGTCTTTCAGTATAGTGTCCCATAAATAGATACTATTGTTGATTAAGCTTGTAGAATTACCAGTATGTCATTGATAATTTCAGTTAATTTACACACAGTCTATTGACTTCAAGCCATACTTTAATTTAGAAAGGTTTATTTATCACTTTAAGCAAATAAAAACTTTAATCAGATTGCATTTTACTGCTTCAAATGGGGCAAAAATGCTTATTGAAAATGTCTTCTGTCTCTAAGGCCAAAATGTAGTAGTTCCATCAATACATTGTGCTACAGCTTTCAGGTTTTAATGATCAGTGTCAGCTTTGACAAAGATATGCTCATTTTTATTGAAAGAGTTTTCTCCCTTTTTTCCACTCAGTACCTCAGCTTGTTGCTATCAGAGAACTGACATCTATGCCTGTAGGATTTAGTAACACTGCCTACCAAGAAAACTTTCTTTCTTTTTCTAGCTGTGAATGTCAAGCTTTTCCAGTCAGGAACCAATGTTTTTCCTGTAGAAATGGGTCAGACTTTTGAAGTCTGACTGCTCTTGAGGAATATGATGATGTCTCTAAAACCTGTAATCCAGACAGTTTTCAAATTTACCTAAGTCTGGGTGACTGCAGTACTTGATATCATTTGTCTCTCACTTTGCTAGGTTTCTGTTGGACTCTCCATTCTGACTGATAACACAAATTAGAAGGTATAGTAAAAAACAATTCATAAACATCATCTTTGCTAACTATTAGTACACACTATTGTTATCGCTATTTTACAGATGTGGATATGGAGAGAGATATCTCCATATTCAGATTATCTTCTCTGACCTTAACTGGTGGTATAACTAGAATCCCAGAACTTCTGTCAATGGCCCACCAATACATCGCTGTTTGGGGCATCTCTGCCTCACTAAAGATTCTGGTCCATTCCATTTTTTTAATGTCCTCTTCCATTTTTAAAATCTTAAAGACAGGTGACTCTTATTGACACAAGAGGCTGATATTTTATTCTGACATAGACAGTGAAATGAAAATAAGACTTTTATTTTTTTAACTACTTAAATTTAATTTCTTTAAACTTTATGGGAACTTCCATGGGAATGCTCCATTTGACTGTAGAGAAATCTGGACAGAAATAAGGAGCATCAGTAGAAACATTCCTTGACTATCTTGCTCTGAACAAGAAAAGATCTCTCTGAAAATTCTGTGGTGTTTTCTTTAAGGTGTAGGCTGGAAGGGACCTCTAGAGGTCACCTATCCCAACCACCTGCTCAAGCAGGGTGATCTGAGTAGGCTGCCCAGGATTGTGTCCAGCCAGCTTTTGAAAATCTTTTGAGGGAGACTCCACAGCCTGTCTGGGCAGCCTGTGCCAGCACTCTGTCACCTGCACAGTGAACAAGTGTTTTCTGACACTCAGACAGAGTGGCCTGCATTTCAGTTTGTGCTTGTCCTGTCACTGGGCACCACTGAAAAGAGCTGGGCTCCATCCTCCCTGCACCTTCCCTTCAGGTATTTATGGACATTGATGAGATCTACCCCCAGGCCTTCACTTGTCTAATCTGAACAGTCCCAGCTCTCTCGGTCTCTACTCATAGGATAGATGCTCCAGTACTGTAATTATTTTTGTGACCCTAACCTGCACTCTCTCTTGTATGTCCATGTCTCTCTTGTAGTGGGGGCCCCAGAACTGGACACAGTACTCCAGCTGGGACCTCACCAGTGCTGAGCAGAGTGTAAGGATCGCCTCCCTCGACCTGGTAGAAGTGCTCCTGCTAAAGCAGTCCAGGGTGACTTTTACCTTCTTTGTGGCAAGGGCCCATTGCTGGCTGCTGTTCAACTTGGTGTCCACCAGGATGCCCATGTTCTTTTCCTGAGGAACATTTTCTGGTCAGTAGGCCTTCAGTATGTACTGGTGCCTGGGGTTATCACTCTGCAGGTGCAGGACTGTGCACTTCTTTTTGTTGAACAGGGGAAATGGGAAAGTGTAGATAATGAGAAAGTACAGGCTGCCTTTTCCAGGATAGTCATAAGACTTCTATAACACCAGATGTAGTGTATAGCCATACTATAGACCTGGAAGCATTATGAGTAGCAAAGCTATCACATTGTTTGGACTAAGCAGGATGATGAAGGCCTCGTGTACCTACATTTTAGTATTCAGTTAACATGGAATAATATACTTTGGATGGATAGCATGTGAAATATCTACATAAGTAAGAGAAGCAGATGGATCTGGAAATATAGTGGGCTCCCAGCCACTCTTTGAATCGAATTGCAGGATCAGTGGAGCCCTTTGGAAGTGATTCTAGTATATGGGGGTAAGGGCTTTGTGGGCTGATGGCAGTATAATGGTATAAATTCAAGTACCACCGCTGAAGTCAGTGTGTTAGCTCAGGTTGTCATTAATGTAACAAGGAGCAGTAGCCTATCTACGGAGAACAGTAAATCCTTTGAGATTAGAGATACCCTGTATTAGCTCTTTTTATTATATTTAGATAGAAAGGATGTCAAGTGTGAGTGTAGGTGAAAAGATTATGTTGATGGGCAGATATGAAGAAGGGATAATAGATTCTCCTTGACCAGGGATTCCCTCAGTGAAGACTACAAACATGTTTTTACTGTGTAGTAGTTTTATTTGTTGTAATCAATGTGACACTGTAATATTTTAACTGGCTTTATTGTCAGATGTTTAAACTGACACAAGCTTTCTCTTTGGTACTGTGTTAATTTTTGGAGGGAAAAGTTGCATATTATTACCTTGTCTGATAGTTTTGGAGCAGAGGAAATAGTGTTGATAAACAGATGGGAGAGGATATTAAGAATTTAAGAGGATATACCAGCTAGTTGGCATGTGGGACTAGAAAAAATATGTGGAACATATACAGAAGTTGAGCTGAGTATTTTTAACTTGCTCCTAACAATGATTACTTTCATGGTTTTCAGACATTTGAGGTATCATTGTTAACATAATGATAGGACCTTAGCAGCAGGATTTGATTCTAGGCTCTGCCATCCTCATTGTAGAAACCTAGGTAGATCTTATAATGTTTTTTCAAGATTTCTGAGTTCTTAGAGTTCTTTTTTTTTTTTTTTTTTTGTTGTTGTTCCAAGAAATCTTAATTCTTATATTCTTCATGAATATATACATATTTTATGACTATGACACTGAGGGACAGTCTTCCAAAATAGGTCTTAATATTTGAAGTATTTAAAGAAAAACTGGGCCAGAATGAGTTGAAATCTTGCAGGGGAGTTTCCTTGGTGACCCTGATCATTTAAGCATCACTATTTCTAAGGGTAAAGGAGGAAAAACTCCACATTCATACATTTCCTTGTAGTGAGTCACAGTAAGCTGTTCTGTACTATGAATTGGTTACTTGGGTTTTTAACTGACTGAGAAGCACAAGAAAGGAAATAAAATTATTTCATATACCTAGCATTAGGAGACTTCTGTAAAGAAACAGAAAAGAATTTAGATATAGTGTTAGGTTGCTTTCTCAGCACCTATGCTTATAGCATCAGTGAGAAGAACCTTTTAAATGATTTGTATTGGTGTGCTAATTGTACTTTTTATCTCCCTTTGGTTGTTGAGAAAACTGAGGTGGGTATTTAGTTTGTCTGCAATCACGCAAAGAATTAATATTAGAATGATGACTGAGTCTGGCAGTCACCTGTCTCTGACTTACCCTCTACATCACATTACAAATGTGATACTATTCAGAACATTAAAGTTGATATGGCCTTCATCAGGGCAAGCACAGAAAGGAGAAAAAGTAATTTTGCAAATTTAAGAGACCTAGAATATTCAGAACTCAGAAGATAACATTGTGAGAAGATTGAGTAAATTCAAAATTGTAGTAGATTTGAAAATGCTATTATGATCATGAAAGGTAAATAACAAGCTTTCTTATGGTAAATGGATTATTATTCAGAGAAAACAAAGTAGAAAACTGTGTAGCTGTGTAGAATTTTAAAGAGGTATGTGAGTAATTATGCTCACAGATCCAGGGCTCCTGTTGCTTCATATATATATATATATATATGTATGTATTTTAATGTGGAAAACTATCTATACTAGTATGGGGTTATAGATACAGAGCAGTAGTGCAGACCACATCTGGCCTTCCTTTCTCATTCTAGCATTGAGCCTGGTTTTCTAGCTCTGAGAAAACCAGTCAGCAAATCTTTGTGAGCTGTCATCCCCTCTTACATGCTTTCCAGCTTTTTTTGTGGAGAAGTGGTACATAAGTGGTCTTACTGCATATATGATGTGGGAGGAGAAAGCATTTTACATGTTTATTTGTCTTGCATATTTCTTCTGAGGCAGAAGATCTTACAGTGCTAATGTGGCTCTGTTAGCCATATCCCATGATCACTAAGACAGGAAGTGTGGCTATGCTGGATGGTTCACCACACCAGTGAATATCTACATGCAAAATGGAGGATCAGCTGGTGTTAATATCAGTACACAGAGGTAGATGTGTTATGCTTTAATGTTGAGAAAGCAAGAGGTTCATGCTTTAGATGTTTTTTCTTCTATATATTCATTTGTTCCAAAAATAAATAGTAACATTTTCTTTAACTAATACTGAAATAAATCATCAGACCTGCATCATTCTGCAGGTCTATATTCATAACAACTTATATAACACTGTTTTCTATTATACAGTGTGATATATACTATATTCTATTATACAGTGTGACTGTATGTAGTATGCAACTACTACATATAAAGAGGGAAGTGTCTACACGTTTCCATGTACTCTGGAGGGACATAGAATATACTCTTTTCCCATTTTTTTTCCTCTTCTCAAAATCAGGAACTTAATACTATTCAGTGCAATAACTGTATTGGGGAGAATATCCTCTGAGCTCCTAAGGTGAAAGAAAAAGATTCTGTGAAAACCACTAAATTGTTCCTAAAACTGTTAAGCAGTTTTGTGCGTATGTGTTATTCATTGGCTGTTGCTGTGTTGAATTTGGTGAGAGCTGATTTCCTTTCTGGATGATATGAATTTCTTGTGCAGCATCTCTGAATACATCTTTCTATGAGTTGTGATTAGATGGAGTGAAACAGACACTGTCACTTAGGTATCCTGTATAGAGGAAATGTCAGCCCATCTGTCTGACATCGACATTTGGGGTTGAAAAGGCAGTAGGATTGTTTAAAGACTAATCTCCTTAATGTTTCAGTTAATCTTCCCAAAACCTTGAGGGTAGTGACAGATAGCTCCATGAATTTCCTCAAGGTGTGAATATGAATGTGTGCATTTATAAGACAAAAAAAATAAGTAGGAAAAAAAAATCTACATCCTAAACCCACAGATGCCTCAGGGGCCTCACAAACCGAAGACACTTCATCATTCACTGCTGGAAAGCTTTTGTCCTCTCATAATCAGATTCCTCCACAAAATGGTCATCATGTTCTGCTCACATGCATTTATTATATTACCATCCTTGGTTCTGTGGAGTGGAGAAGTCACATGTGTTTGTTCGTCTCCAATAATACTAGCAAATAAGGCTTATTAAGAGGCTAGCCAATGTGGTACAACAGATACAAAATATATGTACAAAAGATGTGTAAGACAATGCATGTAGAATTAGTGATTCATTTTTTTCTTCTGAGGTCAAATTGCTGTTAATTGCTATGAAAACACAAATCTGGACAATGAAAGTTTCCGTGGAATGAGTCCCTGGGTAGGAATATCTGGGAATTCAAGATCAAAAGGAAGAAACTTTATTGTAAGATATAACATATTTTACTCAACCTAACCTAGAATATGTTGAGCTAGGCTAGTCATCTCAAGGAAAGTCATTTGTTTGTTTGTTTTTGTTGAGTTAATTACCTCTTGGAGACAGAGTCTATTCAACCTGGGCACTTCTGCTGGTCTCTGGCAAAACATTTTCGATATTTCATATGCCAACTTGAAGTAAAGAGAAAACTAATCAAAAGTATAGAAAACTCTATCGAACTCTAGGAACTTAAACAGATTTTGCTTAAGATTGGTTCAAAAATGAATAAAGAATTCCAAAGAATACAAGCAAATAATTGAAACAGCTTTGTTCTTCCTTTTCATAGCTCAGGGTGTGTCTATGTAGATTTTGCCTGATTTGGACAACTAGTTATTGTAGCTTCATCACACATCTGCCTGTGCTTTGGAGTTCTTATCATCTGGCAGATAACTTCCTAGCTTCTAAATGCTTCCGCAGGATGCATAAGCTGAGTAAACAAAAGAGATAAAGAAGCTTCATGCTATTTCCTTAGTTCATATGAATGCCACTATAATTGATTTAGGAGAGAGAAAAAAAAAAGGAAATTGTTTCCCTGGAAAAGTATATTAGCATTTTCTTGAATTCCTTGATGTCTTCCTCCCTTCATGTGAAGAACAGAGACGTCTCCTCCTCTGCTATAATGCTTAAAAACTACAAAGCGTCTCTGGATAAACTGCTCTGTACCAAAAAGATTTTAAATGGGTCAGATGGATTATACTCAAGCTGACATTTATAAATGATGCTATCCATTGGCTCCAGCTGTAGATCACAGACAATGCAGAAATGCATAGGGACAGTGTCAGACTTTACTGCTGTGATGTTCTAACCTTGCCCAGAGCCTGGTGGAGTGGAAGACAACCAGACAGCACTTAACAGGGCAGATTTACTAATTTACTCATTATCATGATCGGATACATCTACTTAAAAGGAAACTGTCAGTTCAATAGAAGAGAGAAGACTTGGTTTATTTAAAAGTGGTGAGAAACAGAAAGAATGAGGTGATTGCAAGCTGAGGAGGAGAAATGTTTCATTAGGTTTGAATTAAAAACCCAGTGTATGGAGCTCATTTCAGGCAGTCGAGGTTTCAATGACAATGTCAGACTGAAGAAAGAACAAAGAAAATGGAAGTTAAAATAACCAGCTTGGCTTGACAGAGCTGAGCAGAATGGAGGAAGAAAAAAAGTGTTGATGAGAGTAGAGGCAAAGAGGTGCTTGGGACTTCTTCCTCTTAGTCTCCTGTGCCAGGAGCTTCTGAACAGAGCAGAAGTTAGAAGAGCAAGGGTCTGTATGAAAGATGGAGAATCATCATCAACTTTCAGGACTTTTCTTGCCTGTTATCTTCTTATGCTTGTTTCTGGAAACTCTTGCTCCTGAGCTAAGGTAGCAATGGGTGAAGAAGAGGTTGGAGTCAGGAGAAAAATACCTGTCAGTATTTTTGGTGTCAGGAGGCAAGCAGAGTAGAGTAAACATCTGAATTTCTTACTTTGAGTTTCATTGAACCTCCATACTGAATCCCTCCTGAATAATCCTTCCAAGACCTCTAAATAAGTCTGTGTTTAGAATACAAAAATGATAGTGAACTCATGCTATTGCAATATCGAAGAGCACAAACTGTCATTTGTTGACCTCCTTTACCAGATTGCCCTTTTAAGACAAACATGGAGTAAATACCAGAATAATCAACCTTTGCTGTTAAAACTAGTGCACCTATAATTGCAGAAGGGGATTATGAGAGTTTTAATTAAGCAAAATAGTGAAGACCTTAACAGGGTTTCTGGCTTCCTTAATTTTATTCTGAATTTCGTGATACTTGTCACTACATAACTATTGGCTGCTGAACCAGTAGGTCCTGGTCTGAGAAGTTCAGCCACCATTCAGAACAAATAAGCTTCTAGCTTGCATGGACAAGGAAAAAGTTTAAAACATGGTGTTACAGGAATATAGGAGATAGCCTCAGGGGCTGTTTGAAATTACCGAAGCCAGTTTCTGCTTTGTGACCTTTCATTTAAGGCAGTTTGATTTTACTTTTTTTCCTTGTTGCTACATGGCCAAGAAAGTATTAAAGACCAAGAGATCAGAAAGAAACTAACCTCTTCTACTCATAATTATTTTTTTTTCTTTTTGGAAATATGATTTTCAGTATTTTTATGATCTGGCTCATAACCTCTGAACACTGCTTTACTTTTACATTTTATTTAAAGCACAGGCTTTCCATTTGTGCTAGTTTTACCCTACTGGGCAGCTAAAATCCACCACAGCCTCTCTCTCACTCCCCCTCCTATAAGAAGGGAAGAAAGAGGGGAAAGAAGAGAGCACGCTGGAAAGAAAAAAGGGCTCACAGGTTGAGATAAGAATAATTTAACTAAAGGGAAAAGGAAGAAGGGAAAACCAACCAACCAAAGACCTTGTGGAAGCACAGAGGGAACAAAAAGATTATCTACTCAACAACAAGCAATGTTCGGCTGTGTCCCGTGAAGCAGGGCCTCAATATGCGTAGTGCTTGCTTGGGAGAACAGACGTCTTCATAATGAGAGCCTCCCCCCACCTCTTTCCTTCTCCTTCCCCACCTTTTATTGCTGAGTGTGACACCATATGGCATGGAATATCCCTTTGGTTGGTTTAGGTCAGCTGCTCTGGTGATGTCCCCTCCCCATGTCTTGCCCACCCCCAGCCTGATGGCTTTAGAGAGGGTGTGGGGGGCTGGAGGGAGTTTTGATGCTCTGCCAGCACTACTCAGCAATAGACCAAACACTGGTGTGATACCAGTGCTGTTCTAGCTGCAAGTACAGAGCAGAGCACTGTATGGGCCACTGCAGGGAAAGTTAATTCTATCCCAGCCAGACCCAGTACACCATTAGACCATAACTCCAGCATTCTGGGAAGCTGTCTCAGTGTTGATAAAGGTAAGTACACCTGCAGAGCTACCAAATGTTTTCTTCCTCAAATGTTTCTTCTCTACTAATTTCACAATAACATGCTTCCTTGAAATGTTTACATCTTCTAAATGAATCGGCCAGTTGAGTTTGATGTAGCTGAACTTCTGAACATCACACAAAGAGACATATCTTTTCTCATTATTTTTATTGCATGTTTTTCTATTTTATTTTATTTTGTTTACAAAGAGGTAAAAGTGATAAAAGTACAAAACCCCAAGTTGTTGGAAGATTTTTTTTTGCTACTGTTTCAAAAATCATGGCTTTTCCATCAAAAGATACACTCAGCACTAAGAATCTAATTTTTGATAGTAGATATCCTGTTGAAATCTCAGTAAAGGCAAGAGAAATGAATTAAGTGAAATGGAATGGAATAGGTCATTCCAGAATCCAGTGACAATTATCTTGTTTTCCTGAGAACTGGATCTGCAGTCAACTATAATTCAGGTCATTATTCTGTAACTATGTAATCTTTCTGTACAATTAAAATAAGGTTTTTGAAGTGAAGGAAGGAGATCAGAGAACAGGAAGGAAGGATACTCATAGCAGCTCCAGAGACAGGCTGGCGTTTATATGGCTTGTAAAGAGAAGCAGCT
The DNA here is from genome assembly GCF_964211835.1 of Anser anser. Classification (NCBI taxonomy): domain Eukaryota; kingdom Metazoa; phylum Chordata; class Aves; order Anseriformes; family Anatidae; genus Anser; species Anser anser. The sequence goes on along the minus strand of NC_139725.1, from coordinate 48,129,617 downwards.
TAAAACCACTATGAGAATTATGCAGTGGAATGGTATGAAAGGTTTCTGGAAATGTTTCAGACTCTTCTTTCTTTCCATCCACAGCAGTGATATGGTAATATAACTGATACCAGTGCAGTGGTTTAGCATCAGTGTGCAGAAGAATAACAATTATGTATTTATTTATTTATAGTAAAATCAGTTTTTTCTCATGAACAGGACTGTTTTTGATAGAGCCTGTCAAAGACCAGTGGTAAATCTTTAATGAGATGTTATTTCATTAATGTGTACACTATGACTGCAAGAGGAGTATTTAGAGAAAAATATGTTCTATAATGTTATACCAGGATGAAAAAAGTACTTTTTGTCCTCCTCTGCAAGTGAGAGCACATAGATCCCAAAGAAACCAATTCGAATATCTCAATTAAGAGAGAATGTTGTTTCTTAGTGTTATTAGACTTCAAGGTAAGTCTTGTTCCCTTGTCAGGATATACACTAAAGAAGCTGTTTAGCAGCTACTCGTTCTTTCTTCCAAAGCAGATATTACTTTAAAGTTAGAGCTGTAGTAACTTCATTTAGTTTGGTGTTCTACTGTCAACCTTTTAAGTGGTGTGACTGCCAACATAGTTAAGTGCTAGAAGCCAAGAATCGGCCCGGGAAGAGCTGTGGCTGAAGTTAAAACTTCTCAACGTCTTTGACAATGGACAGTGATAAAAAAGGAAGCAGAAGGGTTGGCTGTGGAAGCTGGGCCAGCTGTGACTGAACTGGCTGGCGCTTATCTGTGGAAACACAGGAGAGGCTCTGCAGTTGTTGGAAAAGAGCCCTGCTCCTGTCCACGTGTCTGCTCTGTTTTAATGGCTGGTGGATGGTTTTGGGTTAGCCAACTGACCGGTCTTCTGTCTACAATAATGACACACAGCTGGTTGAGCTGATCCTGGATACCTCAAATGGGAACAAAAGGCAAAGCCTGGGAGGTGTGCTGGGCAGATGGGGTGCTGAGTCCTCTGCCATGGATTTCCTTCTGGAGATTGGCATATGAGACCTGGCAATTCAGGCAATACTGCTACTGCTTGTAATAGAGATTAAAAGATTTTTCAAGGACAAAAAGCACTATGACTGACACTTAATGCATGAAGTTCATGGAAGAGGAGTTTTTCTTTTGTGGGAAAGTCTGACCAACTATACCAAATGAAACCTGTTGACATAGGTCCTACAGCAAGAAGTGAAAAAGCTGCTGGCTGAATACAGAATAAATAGAAGTTAAGCCTGATGCTCCTCACACTTTAGACCAAATATTTAAATACCAATATCAAATTTGAATGGAGGAAAGAAAAAGAGATTCAAGCAGATGTGCTAGTACTCACACCAGGATTCAGTGGAACTTGGTCTTCCCACCTGCTGCTGCTGTAGAGTTTCCATTTGACTACATGTATTGTAACATATATAACTGTTATCTTGCGGTTAAAAAAAAAAAACAGTCCCACATGTAACTTGGTCCCACTTCCCTAAGTTACTGAAGTCACTACCTTGCAGTTTCCGAAGTAACTAAAGAGATGTAAAAAACCTTCTGTGTCCAGTATGAAGCATATGATCACATTCAGCACTTATGAGGGCTAAAGTAAAAACATACTAAACATCTGTAGGGGCCTAAGGTATTTCCAAAACGTCTGAAAAAAAGTATTTTCCCCCAACCATCTATATAAATAAATGTATAAAATATTTACACACTTGTACTCAAATATCTGATTCTTTAGAAAATGTTTTCCAAAGCCTCCAATGGTTTGAAGACCTGTTGCCTGCTAATCTGTAGATTCTATCTAAAGGCACTTTGACTTGAGTGATAGTGCCTTTATATTTAATGTACACAATAAATTGCATATAAAAATATTTTATATATTATTTACACATATTATAATGTAACATTACATATCTGAAATATATGTATAAATGATTATACATATGTTAAATAAATCACAACTGTATATTTTTGTTTTAGAATGAGAGTTAGTAGAAGTGCTATTAGAATGGAGAAACGTAGTTCTAGCCACAAAACCTGTAAAAATGGTATTCCTATGCATATAATTTTATGATTTGGTGACACAGGAGACCATCAGACTTACCCTGAGCTCTCAAATATTTATCCCCTCATTTCTGAATGCTCTGGATCTGTAAATAACACTACTCATGGGTAACATGTCTCTGCAACGAACCCATGCAACTGCTGATAAGCACAGCTGCTTCACAGAAATGTAGTTATGATATTGCTACAGTGCTGTGAGCAGTGTAGTCAAGAAAGAAGTACAACCTGTTACAAAAATCCCTCTCCCCCAGTGACTTATAGTTGTCTAAGGTCATGGAGTAATTTTTCTTCCTCTTGAAGAAAAACAAGACCAAGAGGAAGAATGAGTTCTCATTCCACGAGCATAGTGCCTGTTTTATTTTGACAGTCTCTTTTGGCAAATGATGTCCTGGCAGAATAACTGAGTGGCCAGAGTGAGCATTTAAACCCTTGGAAAAATAACATGTCCTTCATGAAAAATTCTGACTGCAGAAATGTTGACCCACTACATTAAGTTGAGAATATGATCAATCCAGAGGTCAGATGACATGAAAACATGTATACACTTTGTGTTAACCTTTCATGTCTGTGAAGGACAGATGATAAGCCCTTTACCCTGCTGCCAAACTGAATAGGGATTCAATCCCTCCACTGGTTCCACTGTAATTAAATGTGGATTTTATGTAAACCGCAATTCAAACCTTTTATGAATTCAGAAAATGCTGGCTTCATTTTTCTTGTCAAGCTACAAAACTAGACCATGACAGATGAGTTTGAGCATTTGCTGATCATTCATCTACAAAACATAATAGTTTGATTCTTTCACTTAAGGCTATTTACAGAAACAGAAGTTAATTAATCGAAGCATTGGTGCTCAGCAAATTCTCTTTATTTTTTTCCCCTTTAGCCAGATTTCATTGTATCCTAATGTCCTGGTTCCAGTTAGGACAGAGTTAAGTAGCTCATAGTAGCTGGTAGGGTGCTATGTTTTGGATTAGGATGAGAAGAGCGCTGATAACATGCTGATGTTTTAATTGTTGCAGAGCAGTGTTTACACCAGGCCAAGGACTTTTCGGCTTCTTGCTCTGTCCTGCCAGCGAGCAGGCTGGGGGTGCAGCAGGAGCTGGGAGGGGACAGACCCAGGACAGCTGACCCAAACTGGCCAAAGGGGTATTCCATACCATCTGACGTCATGCTAAACAATATATAGGGGTGGCTGGCCGGGGTGGGGGGGCCGGCTGCTCGGGAATAGGCTGGGCATCGGTCAGCGGGTGGTGAGCAATTGCATTGTGCATCACTTGTTTTCTTACACATTATTATTGTTAATACTATTACCATTATCACTATTATTATTATTATTGTTATTATTATTTTCCTGTCTTAATAAACCGTCTTTATCTCAACTCACAGGCTTCACTTTCCCGTTTCTCTCCCCCCATCCCAGAGAGGGAGGGGGGAGGGTGAGCGAACGGCTGTGTGGTGTTTAGCTGCCAGCCGGGTTAAACCACAACAGTCTTTTTGGCGCCCAACGTGGGGCCCGAAGGGTTGAGATATCGACAAATCTGACCAGAGTGTGTTAAACTAAAATTGGTATAAGTATTGGACCTGCTTAATAGTTGCTAGTCACGATGTTGATTGCCTTAATCTCCAGTCTGCTGTACCTGTATTCCAAATTGAGTTTTATGGTGCGTTACTTTCTGTATGTGCTCCCTGTTGCACTGTTTATCCTTTCCGGGCCCTGGTTTAAGATTGTTATGGTACTGTGCGGTGTAACGATGGCTGAAATATAAATATGGAGAGGCCTGGCAGATTGATTACATCACACTCCCTCAAACCCGCAACGGCAAGCGCCACGTACTTACAATGGTGGAAGCAACCACCGGATGGCTGGAAACATATCCTGTGCCCCATGCCACCGCCCGGAACACTATCCTGGGCCTTGAAAAGCAAGTCTTATGGCGACATGGCACCCCAGAGAGAATTGAGTCAGACAACGGGACTCATTTCCGAAACAACCTTATAGACACTTGGGCCAAAGAACATGGTATTGAGTGGGTGTATCACATCCCCTATCATGCACCAGCCTCTGGAAAAGTTGAACGATACAATGGACTGTTGAAGACTACACTGAAAGCAATGGGTGCTGGGACATTCAAAAATTGGGATACACATTTGGCAAAGGCCACCTGGTTAGTCAATACCAGGGGATCTGCCAACCGAGCTGGACCTGCCCAATCAAACCTGTTACGCACTGTAGAAGGGGATAAAGTTCCTGTAGTGCACGTAAGAAACATGCTGGGTAAAACAGTCTGGGCTACTCCTGCCTCAGGAAAAGGCAAACCTATTCGTGGAATTGCTTTTGCTCAGGGACCTGGATGCACTTGGTGGGTAATGCAAAAGAATGGGGAGGTCCGGTGTGTACCTCAAGGGGATTTGATACTGGGTGAGAATAGCCCATGAGTTGAATTGTAGTATGTTAATTATTATATAATAATGTATGTCATCACTACCATGATTGCTATATATCATAGATGAAAATGGTGATTAATTAGAATGTATTGGACAGAGTGTAACCTGAGCATGACATAAATGGTATGGAATAAGGGGTGGATATCTGTCCCGGTTCCAGTTAGGACAGAGTTAAGTAGCTCATAGTAGCTGGTAGGGTGCTATGTTTTGGATTAGGATGAGAAGAGCGCTGATAACATGCTGATGTTTTAATTGTTGCAGAGCAGTGTTTACACCAGGCCAAGGACTTTTCGGCTTCTTGCTCTGTCCTGCCAGCGAGCAGGCTGGGGGTGCAGCAGGAGCTGGGAGGGGACAGACCCAGGACAGCTGACCCAAACTGGCCAAAGGGGTATTCCATACCATCTGACGTCATGCTAAACAATATATAGGGGTGGCTGGCCGGGGTGGGGGGGCCGGCTGCTCGGGAATAGGCTGGGCATCGGTCAGCGGGTGGTGAGCAATTGCATTGTGCATCACTTGTTTTCTTACACATTATTATTGTTAATACTATTACCATTATCACTATTATTATTATTATTGTTATTATTATTTTCCTGTCTTAATAAACCGTCTTTATCTCAACTCACAGGCTTCACTTTCCCGTTTCTCTCCCCCCATCCCAGAGAGGGAGGGGGGAGGGTGAGCGAACGGCTGTGTGGTGTTTAGCTGCCAGCCGGGTTAAACCACAACACCTAAGAAAAATCTTTAATAACTTGATACAAATGAAAGATCATAGAAACTATTTTCTAATGAAAAAGCACATTTATTTAACTTTAATATAAGAATAATAACACTGGCTACATATACCCATACAAATATACTGTAACTCAATCAAGAATGCGATCAACTAGTTTTGTGCTACTCATGCGGCACACCTAAATAATTGAAATTAATCAAATCCCCTAGAATCAAATGGAGCAGTCACAGCTATGTGAAGCTAGTGCGAAATTTAATTTGTGCTAATCTGCCTTGGAGAGTGAAAGCACAAAGTATACTACAATATTAGCATCAGTTACCTGTTTGGGACTTAAGTTCTATATATATATTTTTTTTTATTTCTCGTTTTCTCTGCGTTACGTAGACAAGAACAAATATAAGGAAATGTGATTTTTAAAATTACTACTTACATTAAAAAAGTAGGAAAGTCCTTACTTTAAAAAATGTCATCTTTTAGCACTCTTCTACTAAGGGACAACTATGTTGCAGAAGTATCAGAAAAGGAAGTTACTTATTCAATAAATGACGATAAGCAACCAGTCTTTAATATCATTCAGGAATGAAATGCAAAAAGCCAATTCAGATAATAAATAAAAGATTTTTGAAGAACTGCTTTGTGCAGTGATCCAAAGTATAACAGTAAGGTTGAAAATGAGACAAATACAAGAATAACAACTTAAGGGATAAATTTAGATCTAAATTATTTTTTTTTCCTCAGGTAACTTTGCCTTGAAATGGGATGCTACCTACACAACACTCCAATAAGCATACTGTTCCCAAGGTGATAGTGGAGGTGCAATATTGGTTAAAAGAAGCAGAGCAGTACCACTTCTGTACACATTTGAACATACACATGAATTTTACAGAGATACTCAGTTCCAAGACACATTGCTAACAGCCATTGTCAGTACTCTGTTGTTAACAAAGTAGGGATTTTCTACTTATATATATATACTTATATATATGTATATATATATATTTAGTTAATATGTCATCCTTAGATACTTTAATAATGCTGGAAAGTATCAAGCACAGGGTCTTTTGTATGACCATAAGAAGCAAGGGCTGCTTAGCTTATTTTAGACACATAAGATGTATATGAGAAGAGGGGCTTTTAGAATCGTGATCAGTTTGATAGTCCCAAGATAAGGACTGATGTGATGCAGATGCTTTCGCTTACGTAGTGACACTTGTGTGACAGCAGTGGTGCTTGTACTAAAAGGTCCAGTGGTGCAAAGGACCCTTTGTGGTAAAAAAATCAAGTCAGTGTCAATACTGATAGACACGGGTGACCACACAGCTTGACAACCAAGAATAAATTAAAGGCCTAGTGTGATCAGACACGCCTTCCTAATGTAAGCAGTAGGGAAAGGCTCACTCCATGTGTCTACCCAAGTGTCACTCCAAGTCTCTACCACCAGGAGCCCCCCTTGGCCTTCTGTGTGAAGAAAAAAATCTGTTCCTTTGTAATCCATGATGACCAGGGGAGGAAAATAATCAAAGTCTGGAGCTTTATTGATTTATTTACAATGGCATGAGCAATATTTTCTCCTGAATAACACCACTTGGCTGTCAAATTCATCCTCTCCCTCATGGTGATGGAAAGATTTGAAAAAACACTCTTCTGTTCTGCAAGGGTGGGTAGATTCTGCCCAGCCTGGGACGACAATATGAAAGAAAGGAAACAAATTTTAAAATGTGACATATCAGGAAAGGAGGCTGGTTTCATGGATCAAGAAACAGAAATGAGAGAAGAAATGCCATGAGATGAGATGCCATGTCAGTGGAGAGAAAGATTAAGGGGAATCAGTAGAGAAATGACCAAAGAGAAGTGACATAGCAGAAGAAACACTCTTTGCAGTAGTGTACAGAGTGCCTGTAAGGGAAGAATGACTGTCTTTAACAAGGCAAGAAATAATGATGCTGGCTGATGAGAATTTGGACAGTCATTTTAGCTGTGTTGAGAGAATAAATAGGAAAGGTTGAACAACAGAAATGTTACTTAGAACATGCATGATCAAGGTGACTTAGAGAGACTATGAACTAAAATGAAAGATAGTGCTGAGAATTATGATCACTTTCTGCTTTTACAAGTTTTATAAGATGAAGTTTTTGATTCACCTTAAACCACAACGAAACTCATGCATAACTGCAGCAGTCTTTCCAGTTGTAACCTCAAGGACATAAAACCCCAAGAACATGTCCTAGTCCTCTGTGTGCTACTTGGGCTGTGAAGTTTTGCTTAAATAAGCAAGTAAGTGGATTTATTTCTCATTTTTATTTTGCATATTAATTGTTACCAAAGGCAATTACAAGACACATAACTATAAAGATTCTCAAATACCACTATATCACCAGTAAGTGGAACAAGAGCCTGAGAACATTGATTTTCTTTTCTAAAAATGCACAAGTCAAACCATCAGCTGCTATATATCAGTTCAGAATGCTGAAAACACTTTTACACCAAAGGAAAGTCTGGCTCTTCTTTCCTACGGTTTGGTGATTCCATCCTGTTTTCATTCAAGTGTGTGCTTCTGAGAGGATAAGTACTGAACTGTAGTTCCTAAGGGCTGCAATCTCTTAAAATATAAAATAAATAACTCTCTTTGGAATAAATATTTTACTTCTGCCAGCTGTATAATGCTTGGGTTTGAAATGTTATCATCAAAAAAAAAAAATCTAGAAAAAAAATTTCATGCTGTCTGGCTCTGAACATGAACACAAATAAGATCCTGAAAGTGCTGAATCATCTGAAAAAAAAAAAAAAAAAGAGAGGGGGAGAGAGAGAGAGAACTGAATAGCAGCAAGGATTCAAGCCTTTCCCTAAGGCTTACTTTGAAGAAAGGCAGTGTCAGGTCTTGCCTATCCATCATTAGAATGGGCTAATCTGAGACATTCACACAGTTGAGGCATTACTCTGTGCTCTTTCTGGCTCCTTTTGTGACATTACAAGTCTATACAAGCAAAGTTGTTTGGGATTTACTGCATTAGAATCTCCAATATAGGAGTAGAAGGGACCACTGCAGATAATCCTGTAGAACTGTTTCTGTTCTAAGATTTCAAATTTACTTGCTTAAGTGGGAAACAATGTCTTTTATGCTAAAATTTTCATACTTTAGCACTGCTAGAAAATTATTTATTTATTTAGTCTTGGAAATAGAAAAAGAAATACCAGCGGTTTAGGAAAAGAATAGAAGCAATATGTATTATTGTATGTGCCTCTTTGAATAAAGTAGGCACCCTGAAGTTGTCAGGTTTACTCCCCCAACAATTTCTGTCAAAATCCTTCATTCCTCTTCATCATTCCACTTTTCTACCTTTTGCTGACTTCCTCCTCCAGTTTTCTATTGCTTGCACAATAACTGTAATTAATCAATTGCATAACTGGGGCCTTTGAAAGTACTTTGAAGAAGACCTTTCAGGCCATGGTGCTTGGCTTGATGGTCAGGGCATGTTTTCTGAGGTAAGTCTTCTGCTGGATAGCTCCATGGGCTGAAACATCTTTCTGTATAGAAGTTTTCCATTGAGTTGTGTAAGTCTTCTATTACCATATTTTATGCATGTACTACACGTTGCATCTGACCCACACTCATTTTGAAGTTGTACTTCTGCTTGAAGTATCCTCAGATAACCTGTAGCCAAGATACCCTCCATTAAATCAAAGCAATGGACAGAAGAGATGAAGTGATGCACAGGACTGTAGTATAGAAAAGCTTACTTGGAGAGAGGAAGTTGGCTATAGGAAAGCAGATGCAGTGGAGTGGGCTCCCAGGGAAGAAAGAACTCTGAGGAAGATTTCATATTTTGAAAATGGAAATAACAGAAATATAATGTATTACCGTTGCTGGTTATACATGTGAAAATGAAGGGTGAAAGATGATTTTTAGGCAAATACATTGGTGTCTGACAAACTTGATTCCTTCATCTTTGTCAGTGTTTTGCTGTGATATATCTGTGCAACTATTTAGTTTCACAGGAATTCAGTCACTAGATCATTATATAAAACAGGAATTTGAAACAAATGTTCACACTGGCTAAAATACATCAAAAAGGACAAATAAAACAAAGCCAGCTGTGAACTATGGCAAGCTCAGTTCATTTCTAGTACTGCCAATAAACTGCCTTCTGTCAGAGAAAAAAGGGTATAAGCAAACTGAGTCTGGATTATTCTGAGCTTTTAGCTGTTTTTCACACTTTTATCTCCTTAAAATAATGAGTCATTTTATTTTAGTGGTTTTGCTCATGTAAAATAATGGTTGAAATTAAGTTTTCTAATTATGCGTTTAAATAGAAGAAGATTGTAATTTAAATTCTCATTCACTGCTAACAAGTTATTTAATAAGGATAACCAGAGTTCAACTTTGTATATTACATGGTTTTTGCATGATTTAAGACACCGTGGGGTGACTCTCTAAGTATTCTGCTTTAATCACAACCAAAAAGTTCAATTTTTCTCTCATATAACGTGAAGACTTAAACTGTTTTAAGGATTGAAAAATTGTTAAAGGCATCTTAATTGTTAAAGGCAAGAGTTGTTTCTTACCATGTATTGCATAGAAGTCTGTAGGCCTTACATCACCGTAATACCTGAGCATCTTCCAAAATTACATTAATGACTTGCTGAACATCTGCTGCGTGCAGTTCTCTCTTCTATTCCTGCTGTTGTTCAGCTGTAAGTAAATAGTAAATCTTACCTTTTTGTTCTCTCCAGTTTCTTATAATGTGGCAGTCACTATGGTAGCTAAAAGCCTTAAAGGCTGGAGTTAGAGGATAGTGGCTTGATATTTTAGAGGAGGCTAGTCTCGGTTTATTTTTGGTGGCATTCATGTGGTGGAAGCCCTGCTAGCAAGGCAGATGTATGCTGGCTCAAGATTTGTCCAGCCATCAGGTACTGCATGCTGCTTTTGCTGTGAGGACATGCAGTTAAGTGGGAGCTACGCCTTGATGTTTCGGACCCAACCTTTATTCTAGCTCTGCAGAGATAGCTGGTTTGAGTAGTTTGAGTCAGTTTCTAATGTTGCTTCTTAACTCCAGTAGTAGTAGTAGTAGTAGTAGCAGTAATAAATAATAGTATTAATAAATAATAATGTGTACTAACACCTTGTTCTTTTCATTACAATTCGAGATACACAGTAGGAAGGGAAAGAATACATTTTCTTTGTATTTCCTGATTTTTAGAACTGTTCTTACTTGGAGCTAGCTGTGGAATCTCTTGTGCTGAGGAAGTCCTTATCTTCTAATTAGGACAGCTTTAAAAGAAACACTGTAAGAATGACCTAGTAGCTCCTAGGATCTAGCTTTAGGTACACATTCAGAGATACAGAGGTAATACAAACTAGCTCCTCCATATCAGGTCTCTGAGGCAACCAAATTGATGAAAGTCTGGGAAAACTTTGTTTTGCCTCAGAAGATTCTGATCAATGTATTAGCTTTCTCTACTGCGTGTCATCATCCTCTGTATAGGAGACTGGAATTAGTAGCTGTATAATGCAAATGGTGAGCTCTCATATTTTTGCTGTCTGTGGTGCTCTCTGGGAATGTAATTACAGCCCAGGCTTCATTTGCTCCATAAGTTAAAAAGAAGGAAACTATTGGGTTCTGTTTTGCTTATTTTATTCTTTGTGTGGTTGTAACATTTGTGTGAGGAATTCTGAACTGCTATTATTTATATTTCTTTCACATGTACAAGATACTTTTAGAGCATATCCAAAAGATTCTGTGAAGAAGGGTAGCTATTTGAAGCCTGTAAGGTGAATTTTGACTACTCTGCTTAGGTGTTGTTCTTCAAACACATTTGTGAATGAATATTTCAGAGCAAAAGTCACCTTTTTCTCTTTCACAGTGTTTATATTTCAAAAATGCTTCCTTTTTTTTTTTTCCATATCAAAAGTAACTTAAGTCTGACCAAATTTTAAATAGGATTTTTGTTTATTTAATGGGTTACATGAATGACCGTACCAGGTGGAATATAAGTGATAGTTGTCTAGAAGGCAGATGATGATTATCATTGGATCACAGAATAATTCAAGTTTGAAGGCACCTCAGGAGGTGTGCAGTCCAACCTGTTCTTCAAAGCAGAATCAGGTATGTGGTCAGATCAGGTTACTCACTCTGCTTAAATGCCATCACAGAAACAGCTTGGATATGCCTAAATAACTGTTTTGAAAATTCAGAAATGTTGCATTTACTGCAAAAGGAGGAACATTCAACAAGATTTCACGGGAATCTGTAGCCTAACTTAGAAAGGGAATCCTTTTAATGAGCATTTGTGCTTCTGACATTTTCAGTTCTCGGTATGGAGAGAGTCAAGTGCTGTTCTTGGAATGAAGAGTGTGATTTAGTAATTAATCCCTAATGTATGGGAAAGAATTTAACACTTAATATTGACAGAATTTTGACATCCAAAAGAAATTCATTGCTTTGAAGTGGCAAGTATAGAAGCAGAGTCCGTTAGAAAGAATATGTGATGCTGATAATTATGCTAGAGACAAACTTGATGTCATATATACATCATTAAACAAACAAGCAAAAAAAATTGCAACACTGAAGCCTAGTCTGTTAAAAGTTTGAAAAGAATTTCCGAGTGATTCTGGCTCCAAAGCATGCTACAATGTTTTTCATTACTGAAATATTTTTGTCCTCCATACTGCCATGTGAAAAATCCTCTCAGCTAGAGAAGCTGCCTCAGAGCACAAGCAATAGTACCATACACTTTCCTGTGGCATAGCAGTTACAAAAAGCAGGGAACAATTCAGAAATATACCTATTCTTTTTCCCCACTGCAAGCCAGTGTCCAGCAACCCCGGTGGTAGGAAGCCTGAATTGCTATTGTGCTGGAAGTCAGACTTCCCACATGATGGCAGAATTACAAGCAAGTTTCTGTGCCAGATGGGACCTAACTGAACATATAATTGGAACAGTGAGACCACCTGGATACACAATGCTGTCAGCTATAAAAAAAGCATACTCCTAATGGCTGCTGGTATAAACAGGCCAAGCAACTTTTACAGGCAATACGGTGAGTGTTAAGCAGAGTTTTGCTCCTTTCAAGTCAGTGTAAATTGCAGTTGTGACTGTAGACTAATGCTTCCTCTGGAAAGATGATTTAGTGGGTTCCTACAGTACCTTTTGATTCTCCATTTTCCCAAACATCACCCTGTTGCCATGATATAGCTTTCATTTTCTCTAGTGATTGGAAGAAGTTATGAGTAATTCATGTTTTATTAATAACCTGGTCCTCTGAGGTACCAAATACTCTCTTTTCCCATTCATTTCGTATTTTACAGAACCCTAAAAGTTGATGTAAAGGAAATATGTTTTGGAACACTTATGTAGGTATTGTGATTTTTTTTTTTTTTGAAGTAGATAAATTGGGCCCATAAGGCTTATTGTGATTAAAAGCTTCACTGCTTATGGTGAAATTCTAGAGCTACTCATATTGCTGTTATTAGCATATAAATGCTCTTATCTGCCAGAGTTGGACATAATCATGAAATATGCCATCATTCCAGGATGAAGTTTGGAGCTGCCTGGGGTCCCATAACATTATGAGAATGAAGTAGCAATACTATTGTCATGGTTGAAGAAGCACATTCATTACCAGCCCCTCTTTTTGAAAATGGTAATTTTACAGGAAAAAAAGCCTACGTTTTAGGTGAAATTTCTGAGATTTATTTTAATGTCAGAGGTGACTTTTTTTTCTTTTTTTTTCCATTGTGGTGACTTAAATACCTTTACTTCTAGGCATTTTTTAAGTAACAAGAGGAACAAAACAAATAGCTTCTTAATAGTCACATTGTTGAGGATTTAATCTTCATGTAAAACAAGCACCTCTAAAAAACTGATTTATGCTGTATTTTAACTACATGGCTGATTTTTCTGCAGAGATTTTAACATCTACTTTCTCCTTATTTGCTCCTTATTTGTGCTGCTCTGACTGTTGTTGCACAAGTACCTCTGGCTGGTATCATCTAGAAGGCTTAGTAGGGTGGCAGAAGCTTAGATGGTCTTTCAGCCTGCCTCCTTTGTCTGAAAGGATGTGAAACATAGCTAAGAGCATCCTCGATAGAATTTTTCTGTGGATCGGGGAAAGGCAAACTAGAACAAGCACAAAATAAACAAAATGTTAGTTTAGCTGCATATTTTATTTATTTATTTATTTATTTTTACTGTTAGTATAAAACCTTTTACTGTGCATATTTTTGTTGCCACTAAAGGTTTACAATACCATAACAGAGGCTACTTTTTGCAGGACATGTTGCGCATGTGAAGTTTCAATAGAAATCTCAGGAGAGGGTTTGATCATGCAGACTAGCAGATCAAACTGGCTGTACAACAGATAAGCATCCAACCTTTGAATCCTTACCTAAGATGAATCTTTTGAGGTTCTGTCCTCAGCATGTTTCTAAGGGGTTCAAATGGTACCCATCAATTTCCAGTCCTAGATCAATCAATGTCCAGCCTGGATTTATTTTCAAGTTTGATAGCATTTATCCTGTTCATTATTTTTGACACATGCTGTTGAGATTTAATCCATATGTTTATTATTTCCACAAGAAATCTGCCTAAAGTCTAAGGTGAGTAATTCATGACTTCTGGCTATATTATGGAAACCTTTCTGTAAGAAAATAGAGTATTCTAAATAAATAAATAAATAAATTGGTCACTTATCTTCATAATCATAAATTATTTCATACCTAATTACAAACAGACAGTCTGAATAATTGTCTTCATTGAGAGCTGTTTGACACTGAGAATATACTGCCTTATTTTATAAACTTTTTAATGTGCAACCCATAAATATGTCACAGCTAAGGAGTACTGCATCTTTAAGTATATTAAATGCAGTCTTGTGTAACCAAACATAATAGGATTTTTAAATGAATTATAACTGAAGTATTTAACAAACAACTTTTTAAACTTTCTACATGTGTAAAGCTTCTTTAAACTGACCAGTTCAAATTAACTATATGAAAAGGAACTTCGTATTTGGCAGTTTTAAATTAGTGTGATAGGGGAGCTCTTGTCTCATGTATATTTAAGAGCAATAAAACAGTTCCAGGGAAAATGGTTTTAATTAATTCCTTTAAAAAGCACCTGTTAATGGGTTTTAGAGTAAGACCAAAGTCAAAGAAATGTGGGAAACAGGCATGCATATGCTTTGTTTCAGTGAAGGTCATGCTGACACCTTTATAGCTGCTTAAAGTAAAGTCTCAACATGATACACATTATTCTAACTTGCAGTGTGCTTCGTTTTAGCATTCTCTTCTTTTATACTGAAAATAATCTAATTTAAAACTTCATCTTGAGTTGATCTGCATTCATTAATAATGCCTGTTTTTGGCGGGATGAAATTTCATACAAAAGATACAGGTGACATAAACCTTGTAGGAAACTTCAAAGATACTAATCCAAACAGCAGGAGAACTGTGGAGGGGGTGGAGGCATAGAAAAAGAAGTAATAAAAGACCTTTTTAAATTAACTGAAAAAAGAAAAAAAAAAAAAAAAAGTATGTTGTACTCTGAGTACTAACAACTTGGGCTAAATGGTTTATTCAAATAATTTCTGCTTTAAATACACAACCCTAGTTTCATCTTTAGCGTGTCTTTTTAGGAAGACAGCTGGGATTCATCCCAGATTCATGGTCTCAGTAGTTAATTATGACTCATTTCCAATCTAAATTTGCCTAACTTCAGCTCCCTCCCCCCACCCCCCGCCCCCCCCCAGATTATACCATAGCAGTTCTGAGTCCCAGGTTCATTGTTTCATATGCATGCAAAATACTTTGAAGAAACTTTCACAACTGGCATTAGAATTTCTTTCCAGTCTTGAATTATTCCTGCATCAGGTGTGTGCAGTTGCCAAACCCGCTAAATAGAAAAATGATATATAAGCGATATGTTGTGCGTACCCAGGCTGATATGATTCCACAAGAAATATTGACTTAATATGTTAAAATAATCTATATATATCTTTACAGTTGTGTGCTTTCTGAGCTAGATTTGGACTAAATTTCAGAGGCAAATTGTAAATTTCAGTTTCATTCAAGATTATTTGTGAATTTTCATTTTTGTTTGATTAATAGTTGAGAGGAAAAGTAGGAAATTTCTGTGTGTTGAAACATTTCATCTTCATATACTTTGAAGGATATTTTGCTTTGGAAATACAAGCTTATATTGTTTTGATATTTTTTTACCAAAAATGCTTAAGTTTTCATTTTGAAGTTGAAGCAATATTTAATTAAAAATGTGATAAGATGAAAAAGTATATGGAACAAAGGTGTCAAACAACTGTTTGGTTTGAGTTAAATAGATTTACATCAACATAGATTTTTTTTCAGCATTGTTGAAAAGCTTTAAATTTCTGTTTCAATTTGACTTTCATAAAATGTTGTAGAGGTTATTCAGAAAGAAAGAAAAATCGAAATGAAACCCCATTATTCACTCTTTGTATACAGTATCTATGTTGTAAGTCTCTTCTTGTTTTGTTGCATGAAAATTTAGGCCTCCGTCTGTTAAACATCTTAAGCATCTATGGGTCTTATTAAGATACTTGCTTTAAGAGTGTTATGAAATCTAAACTGTGACTTTAGTGTGTGTGCAGACTTGGCTTCATTATGAAGACTTTCAGAAAGGGTAAGTTGGACTGATAAACCCAAATTTAGGTTACTTAAGAGTTCAGCCGATTTTGTCAGACATGTTGAGAAGCTGGCAGCTTCAGGGAAGTCAGAGCTGTTTGTAAAAACACTTTAAGTAGTTAAAGCTGAGGCAGCCTTGTTTAAAAAACAAAATAAAACAACAAAAAAGCCATTTATCTTAGGTTTACCTCTGTGCTTTTGTGACACAGCCTAACATACATTGGGTACTGAAAGAAAGATCAATATAATTAAATATGATAAATAGCGTATTCAAGGAAATCATCATAAATGCACCATCCCTCCTGAGCTCTGCAATTCTGCTGTTGGACGATATGTTAATGGATTATGGCAAGATAGGGTGACTTATTTATTTATTTATTTATTTTTAGCCAACAGTGTTTCCATTCTCCTCCAAAAATACTAAACCCAGAAAGGGAACATTTTTTTCTGCTTGCATTTCACTTTTTAGCCTGTGAGTTTTCTGAGTTAAGTGCACGGAAAGTGAGAAAGTCCAGTGGTGGATGCATGGCCAGGCTGGGCTGCTATGAGAAAAGACAATTGTGATTCTGAATTCTGCATCCCTTGATAAAGCTGAACGAAAATAGTGCCAAATAACTTTCTGCCTGTTTCAGGCAGGAGCTCAGATGCTAGACCACACATTAAAATGGTACTTCTGGTTAAGTTCAGTTTTGGGTTCACATAGCAGTGTTCTTTAAGGCATGCCCATCATTATACTATTATTTATTTCCATGAAAGCTTGTTTCTTTTTAGTTATAATAGGGTCATGTCCAGTCCAGTAAGGTGCTATAGCATTGAAATTCCGTTCCAGTCATGGGATGTTTTAAATTACTTCTAATTTCGTAAATTTTAGAATCATGTATCTGCAGGAAAATGTCTCCTTTGAAATGTTTGAACTGGAAAGGTCAGAGATAGAGACTAAGTCTTCACAACATAAATTAAGCACTGTGATACATCAGCTTCAGTGAATTCTATTGGCTTTAGTAGTGACCTACCAGGAAATGATTAACAAATTTGTTATGGTGATTGGAGGTAAAGAGAAAACTCCTGTCTTTTCCCTGTGCCTCCAAAGGACTGTGGAGTACAGCTAGGCCTTTCCCTGAGTTGTTTAAACCTGCCTCCTTTGAAATATTAAGATGTAGCAGCAAAGAGAATTGAAAATATGTTCTTTCTAGAATTTGTTCAGAATTTCCCTTTGTCCTTTTTTATTTGCATGAGAGACATAATATCCTTGAACAGCGTATTCTACCAAGTATTAATTCTGTCATAAGGCCATTAAGTATCTCATACACCTATAGTGAATGAGAAAAAGGTTTAGAGAAGTAGTCATCTTGCCCTGGTCTTATGTCAGCATTCAGCACTGGATTTGTCAAGGCAAGATAAACCTTATGTAAGAGGCCATAATACAAGAAAATTAAATAAGCACTCAGGATAAGGCTTGTAAAGGAGGAGAGTACTGGCTGTTTTCTGACTTGACAAAAATTCTGTTTTACCATTCAATGCATTATATTCTAAGATGTAATACAGGTACTCTCCTGTTAACATTAAATACCAATGACATTTTTCTCCTACAGATCTGGTGTCTAATTTTATCATATCACATCTCTTTTCTGCCTAAAGTGTCAGGCCTATTTAAGTAAGTGGATATTTCCAAATGAAATTAGATTTTGTAGTGGTGCTTTCCGGACTCATTTGTAATAACCAATTTAACGTCCACTTCTGTACGCACACTGCAACGGTAAACCCCACTTCCATGACTGACCCCACTTCCGTGACTGTATTGGGCTCATAAATGTGCATGTGAATGATCTGAACCTAGGACTGATTGAAGATCAGCTGGAATAGAAATTGAACAAATGAAAGCTTTAAGCTGTAAAGTAACATTCAGGAAGAAATAAGCAGTAATGGTGATCTCTTTTTAGAAGTCTCTCTCTCTCTCTATATATTTTTTTAAATTCTGCTTGCATCTGTACATAAAACTGAATAAGGCTGGTATATTCCATCTTTTAAAAACAGAGGGACCAAATTCTTATATGACCCCAGAAGAGCTTGGTATATGAAATGAGTTCAGCATAAACTGACAGGAAGCAAATTTCTGGAAACAAAAGTAGAACAGTCTAGGATGTGGTAAACTCAGGGTCAAACTGTCCTTAGCAGGAAGTGAATTCATTGAGAAGAAAAGCAGGAAAGCACTATCTATTTTCTGAAAAGTATTTTGCTGTGTGACAAGGGACTCAGTCAAGGAGTGATCACTGGAGCGGAGAAAGCACAAAAATCTGTGTGCTGAGACTTGCTCATTGCCTGGAAGGGGTTCATCTGAGTTGCTCTCAGCACCGCTTATGTGTTTTTTTGGGCTGCTGGCCTGAGGTGTCTCACTGTCCCTGTATATTGAGTGTCATAGGTGCCACACAGGGGTCCAGTCAACCACAAAACTGTCTGTATTAGTTACAGAAGGTGCCTATGACCTTCATCAATTTGGGCTCCAAGTGATAAACCCATGCTTTTCCACAGGTGTAGGTCCTGGTATCTAAATGAATGCAGTTGTCTTGTGTCTGTATGGACAGAGAGATTGGTGGTTATCACATGAGAAAAGGAGAGAATATTAGAGAAATGCTGCCTGTTGTAAAAGCATTTGTCAGGATTCTTGGAACTTGTCTTTGTTTTGATTGTTTTGAAGCCCCAGTTGGGAATACAAAAGAGGAATGTACTTGCTGCTTGTAAGCTGTGTCTCAATTAAATCTGAAGGTAAGGGTGGAGAGCTGGTGGGTGTAGGTAAGCAATGTTTATTAGGAAGCTAAAACTAACTTTAATTTATTCATAAATGTGTCTGTAAATTGGCACTGCTATATACTGTGCTTTCTTGTGTATTCCCCAGATGATCTCAGGCAGCAATTTAAGCCGTTGAGGGCTTAATAGAAGAGAAAATCAAGATGTATTGACTGATTTCTCCTTATATGCACAGCAACATCCTTGCTTGTTTATACTGTTTTTTGATTATAAAGTACCACTGTGTGTAATGCACAGGAAAGAGAATCAGAACGTTAGATAGTACACTACAGTTTTGTATCAAGCAATGCCTTTCTACTATTACATTTCTCAATAAACAGAAAAGAATACAATTCTTTCTTATGTATTAACCGTTCTTAAAGTGCCACATGTTTTAGAGACAGCTAGTATGCAGTTGTTTTAATGAAAAGCCAAGTCTATCCAGGTAAAATTTACCTGCAAAGTAACTGTATATCATAGCCATGCAGCAGTAGAAGGATCCTGTGTAGCGTTTTACCATTCCAAGAAGTGCAATAGAAGAAGAACTGGTCTTGCTGAAGGACATCTGAGTATTTGTGGACCTTTTGCAATGACAATGATTTCGGCTACATCCATTTAGAACCTACCTTGTAGTCTCTGGGATTTTTCATGTTTTTATAGCTAGAAATACAGCTACTGGATGGAAGCAGAACTTATGTACATCTACACAAAACACTCTTCCTAAACTGATAAATTGTCCAAAGTCATCTAAACATGATGTCTCTTCTGTGGAAGTGAAAGTGTCAGTGACTTCTTAATGGCTGGTTTAAATGAAATTAATTTTTAAATGGAATTCATGCTGGAGGTGTAGTGAGAGGGAGAAGCAGCATCAAAGTGTGTAATAGATGTTGGAAGTCAGGTTAAGTGACTGTATGGCTAAAGGGACTGTAGGCAACTAATTAATTTTTTTTTTTTTTTTTTTACTTTGAAAATCTTACGGCCTCTATTAGGATACAACAGTGCTTCTTTTAATTTAGGAATATGTGACCTTTTGAAACAGAACTACTCCGTTAATCAGAAGTATAATCAAAGTGTTTTGTAACCTATTTGACTCCTAAATTTGGGAAGTCTTTTCAGACTACTCTTGTTGATTGTGTATGATATAGAAAAATATGCCATGCTGAGACCCAAATAACTCAGTAAGGAGAATTTGATGAGACAAAATGCTTGCCAGCCCTTCAATAAGTGTGGTTAGTGAATAATAGTTTTGATTAAGCTGATTTACTTTCTTTGGACTGAAGTAAAAATGCCTTTAAGAGACTTGATTAGCAGTATTTTGATTTCCTCTGTAGTGAAACTACTGCTGTTTATGAAATCTAAGGGGGACATGGAGCTTGTGTTTCATTGTTGAATAAGCCAAAAAAAAAAAAAAAGGTAAAGGAGAGGTGGTATCTAAAGCACTTTAGCACCTAATTTTTAAGCATCAGTCTCCTTGAGAAACAAGAATGCCAAGTTACACTTTTCTGAAGTGTCAGGTGTCACATGAAACCTATGGTTATAGGCACACCATAGGTGCCTATGAACAGGATTTAAATGAGGTGATGAGGGTTGGACTAGGTTATCTTCAGAGGTCCCTTCCAACCTTGGCCATTCTGTGATTTTGTGATTCTGTGAAAGCATGTAAGACTGTCCAACTGGGAACCAGGGAAGAGAAGGAGACTATCTAAAATCCTCTCCCTTTCTAGACTAGAGAGGCCTTGTTTATAGCTGCCAAAAAAACACCAAATCCTTTCCTGAAACTCAAGAAAGGCAATTGTCTTTGATACATTTGCTTTTTAAATTTCAGCTGTAATGCTTGAGCTCATTTTCTACATCCTGCCCTAGTAGTTATACTACTGAAAAGAGGGAGACTTACATGTAAGGTCTTTTTTACCCTTGAATTGGAATCTTTGATTGACTTCAGATGAGTCCATACTTTAATGGTCTTCTCATAGAGACCATCAGACCATTTTGATTTTACAGTGAATATTGCTGCAGCTACCCAACACCTTTACTGATCAAGTCAGCTGCTCTATGCACTTTCTCATGATGTTTTGCTTCTTTTAAAAATAAATCTCAAATGATGTACTAACGAGGGAGAGATGTTCCTGGTCACAGATCTGCTAGCCTTTCATTAGGTCTAGATACCCAAGATATTTTTATTTCTTGGGTTTCCTGTAAATTGTTACGTTAGACTTTTCAACAATACACAAACGACATCTCCAAGTCTGGAAATGCAACTCATAACTCATTTTGTTACTGTCGGGTTAATTGGACAGGATCCCACTGAACACAGCACATTCCTTCGAAGCACATTTCTGTATTTGTAGTTGGGCAGAACTGTGTTGTGTATTTGTGCAATCTGGAAAAATGCCACAGTGCTTGGATGGGTTTCCCTGAAGCACGGGCACAAACAGCAGCATCAGCAGACAAAGCTGTAGTGACCATGACATGTGTAAGAGAGCTTAGGGAAAGGCTGTAATTCAAATTCACAAGCTGATCAAAGGAAGAATGGTATATAATATATATTTCTAAATCAAAATGAAGTGTCATACTAGAAATCCCTGAGGTCAGTCTCACTGAGCTATTGTGTCTACATAGTGTAAATTAGTGTGTGGAATGTAATTGACAATCGTGTAGCTGTGTTATTTCTGGAAAGGCGCTGTACTCAAACCTCCACTTGTTGATAGGGCTAATAACTTCAGTTGTAGGGTAGTAATGCATGTTTGCAATTCCAGAGACAAGTCGGTTATTGGCTGGAAAGGATCAAGGCCAAGAATGGTAACCACAGGGTAAGCAGTTTGGGAAACTTTGTCCTAGAGGTGTGCTTGCTGAGAAAAACCAAGTAGAACTAAATAAATCCCACACTATAAAAAATGCTAGAGTATTTGCACTGAAGGAAGACCACATGCTAGCTTGGATTTGATTACAATGGTTCATTGATAATCAAATAATAGCTGAGCAGTGAATGAGCACAAATCATCCTTAGAACATACTGTATCATTTTGCAGCAAATTACCGGGTATGTGTTAGAAGGTGTTTAACCTGTGTAAATGTGCAAGTTCATGTCTTTCATATGAAACACATTCTCTTTTATTTCATTTTTTACCTCTCTGTATCTTCTGTACCTTGTGGATAACAAATAGCTTGGATTTAGACTTTCAGATAAAAGTCAGAAACTTTTAATTAAATTCTGCATTACATCTACCTACCAGTTGAGCCCTCCATTTGCACTAGTGTGGAAGGTGAAGAGATGAGATCAATGCTAAAATCCAACATGTAACTGTGAACTTTAGGGGCACTCTCATTTCTTTCCGCCCTTACTGTCTACAGTGCAGTCATTAGGTGTGTTTGTATTGTCACACTGCCAGCAATGCACTGCTCACTGCCATTTGAGTATGGCAAGGCCTTTATATCAACAAATTCAATAACCAACTGGTATAGAAAATGCTATTATGGGAACCAGAACAGACTTCTGTTTTCTTTCTCAGTGCAGTGAGTTTCTCTGAGCACAAAGTTTCTTTTAAATACACAGCAACAAGTCAAAGTAATGAAAGGAATATCTCTATCTCATGTCATGTAGTTTTGGGAAACACAGTATGTTCTACAAACATGGAAAATGCAGTTCAGGGCCTGGCCAACTGGGGAAAACTACACTGCATGCTTTGTACAGAAAGCAAGAACTGGTATATTAAGATCACATTAAATGGCTCACAAACTTCCCATTTACAGAAAAATTGACAGAGCTTACTTGTTGATTTATTATTCATGTACAGAGTCCTGCTTCTTCAAGAAGATTGTAAATACAATTTCTCCAGCCCAATCAGCCTCTCTGGGTTCCCGATGAAGTGATAAGCACAATAGACTTCAGAAGGATTAAGGGATGAACTGAAAAATGAAGGCTAAGCTGTGTTTCTGCATGTTGTCTTGCGTGAAACAGCCACCGAAAGATAAGAGCCAAGTAGGGGGAAAATAAACCGCCTTGTAATGGAAGCTTGGGGCTCCATCAAAACTCAGCTTCTGGGATGAATGATTCAGATTCTCAGTTACATAGATTTGGGATGTTAATCCTTTTCAAATAATTCTTCCATTTATATTTATTTGGAGAGTATGATCAGTACGTACTGAAAAAGATACTAAAATCCTCTTCAGATTAGGCAAATTATTTACTGTTATCTCTGGAATTCTCTTGACTGAGAAGAGTTTAATAAGCCTATGGAAAGATGATTTAGCTGTGATGGAGAGCAGATCTAAGGGTTAGGACCATTTGCTTCTCTGTTCAGCCACCTGTGTAGTTACTGTGTGATTTTGTCAGCTATATGCACCTGTGTTTATTCAGTTGTAAAATGGGCATAATGCTCTGCATATATTCAGGGGTTTGGTAAGACTAAATTATGCTCAACACCCTTTTCATATAAAGGGTTGTTAAAATAATTGCAACCAGTTTTATCAAGCACCTTTAATCTTCAGTGATCTAATTGGTTGGTTTCATAGCTGACCCTAGATGAGATTTAAAGCAAAATGGGGCTGAGGTTCTGTTGTATTGTCACTACTGCTTTTCATAATGTGCTTTGCAAAATATGGAAAAATGTCTATAATGGATAATCTGAGAGACAGGTGTTTGTGGAGAAGTATTTAGTTTAAGTGCTACATCCAGTTTATATTATCTTTTCCCTCAGAGTGTCACAACTACAGGATGAAGAGTTTTGAAGGCATCAATCTATTTTTAAGATTATCAAGCCTCTAATCAAATATAATCCTAAAGATCCCAGCAAATCTTCCTGTTTCTAACTCCAGTGATACCTATCATATTTGATTTTAAGATTTTTGGCCTGAATTAAGGGTGCATTCCAGCCTTAGCAAGTATATGTTGAAATCTAGAAGGAAGAGCACAGTTTGTAGAAGAGAGGTGCTCATGACAGGCCATAGAAAGTAGGACTATTAGCTGGAAAGCTTGCAGAACATTTAAAAATGATCCTTCTGGTAAGCATCCTGGGAATTCTATCCAGAATATATCTCCTTATGTTTCACATGCAGTACAACATCCAGTTTACTTTGCAGGTGTTGGGAACAAGGAGACAACAACATGCTGATAAAGAACCGATCTCTTATTACCATGATTGTGTAATATATGATTACACAGGACAAGAGATCTCCCTGAATAAATATTCAGCGGGATTTTGAGATATTATTAGGAACGTAACCCCTGAGTGCTTAAATCTCTACTCTCATATCTAAGATCATTGCTTTTTTTCTGCTTTATTAGTAACTGTGTATTAGTGTCTTGTTACCAGTGACCAGCATAAAAGTGAATGAAAATGGAATGAGACATTCCATACTGATATTTTATTTAGACCTAACAAAGACTCTTGCAAATTACTTTTCAAAATTTTAAATTGCTTCCTCACAGAGCTCCCAACCAGAGCTGATATTCTGGAATCTCTTTTCTGTGGCCTATTAGCCTTTCTGATAAAGCTTATGGCAAAATTTCCATCAGCTTCACAGGTAGAGGGTTAAACTTTGCTTTTATTCACGCTGGGAAATTTGCATGGTAAAGTCTTGAGGAAGATCAGACCTCGACTGTGCCAGGAGCACCGTTTACTTTACTGTATTAATTTCCTGACAAATCATGAATGTCCAGCACTTTCTCAGAAGGTGCCCCACACCTTGCAGGAGTGTGTTAGACAAGGACCTTTGCTTTTGGTCTCAGCAAAATTAATAGAAACCGACAAGGCAATTTTCAGTTTTAAAGAAGCACAGCTCCTAAGGGGGAAAGTCAAGGTGGCAGGCCTTGACACACCACTCAGAGAAAGGAGCTATACTTCCCAATGCATACTAGTTTGCAGTTTTGTAAAGAGTAGTCACTTTTCAGGAGAATACCTGACTAACTTTAGTGCATACCATGCTATTCTTTTGGCTCAGTGAAGAGTTTAAGAGATCCTCTAGACATCTTAATAAGACCCAGTTCAGTGATGTAAAACATTTGTTGAAAGGTACATCAATTCCAGTACACTTCAGCAGAAACAAAACTAGATATAGGCTGCAGGCTTTGACTAAGGAAAGCATCATGTCAAAAATGTACCAAGGGAGAATAGTTTTACACGGACATATAAAGAGTTTTATACTGTCTTTTTATACTGTCTTGTATATGGAATTTTGATAAAGAGCGGGATATCGGGGGACCGTGCTTCAGGCCAAGTTCAGACATACAAAGCCTTTCTGCACTTCCTCTCTCATTAGATTCATATTCATTCACAACATGCCTGACTAAATATACACTTATTAGACGTAAAACTGCATTAACCTGCTGCTCACTGTCTCTGCTACTTGCTGAAGGTCAGTGCTGGTGCTTTATTCTGTTTTCATGTTAAAAAGCTACAAGGATGATAATAGACTCTTCCTAAAATTCTTTTCCCGATGAAGCATTGCTGCTGTTATGCTGGTGCCGTTCACTAAGCAGCTGGGGAAAGGACAACAACTAAGCAGTCGTATTCAAGAGGGAACTCTCCATGAACCTGTGTCTTTTTAAAAGGCTGGAAGAGTTTATGGAAAGTTTTAAGAATTCCAGTTAGCCAGGAAAAACATTGTTATTAACTGTGTCCTTCATGTTGCGAGTGTAGTTCAACAAAGGCATGCTCATTAGTTGGATGATGCTAGTGGGGATGATTATTTTTCCCAAAGCCAGATGCTTATTTGATCTTCATTACAAAGAACTCTCACGTATTTGTTAAACAGAGCTGGCAGGACTCGATCCTGTAAAAGATGAGGTGCCAGAGTGAGCTTACTATGGGGGAGAAAACACCAACAGCTTCCAGAAGCCTAAGGCCTCTATTTGATCTAGCCAGACATGTTTTGGATGAAAAGGCCTCTTTTACAGTATTTTGGAGAGATCTGTTTTCTCTGCCTGCCAGAACATGGAATTGCAAAGCTAATGCTTGATCCATTGTTTTTCAGCTTTCCAGAGACTGAGAAAGCTTTGGTTTAGGTTTGGAAAATGCTTTGGTTTTGTTTCTGTTTTGTCAAACACAATTTACCCCAGGCATGTGTTAGTGGGTAAGAAAGATGTAACGTGCCAGAATGCAGGATGCTGATAGGGTGAATGTTGTGTATCTCTTTTCTTCTGTATGTATATAAACTAGTAGGAAATTTACTTAAATCTTTACAGTTATGTCATTTCAACGATATGAAAGGAGAAACAGTTTCCTCTTGAGATAATAATAAATTCAAGGTCTTTACAAATTTGGAGTTGCAAGTTGGCAGTTTCCCTTTAAAACTCAAACTTTAGTAGACAAGGAAAGTTTAAGGCATAAAAATAACACCTCTGTCAAAGCAGCCATCACCATTGGGTGGTATCAGCATGTCAAGTAATCTGCTCCCTGGAAGCAAAACAGTCACTTCCACATGAATGACATTGGCTCCCAGAAGTGATCAATGCAGACTGTACTTGTCATTGATCTCTGGAATTTACACTCAGCTGATCTGCTGCATTTTGTGCTTGAGTGACATTTTTTTCATATGAGACTTGGTTTTACAGAATAGATGTTTTTTCTTGCAAGACCTAGTTTGCAAACAAGATTCTAAACTCCTCTCTTGATTGAATTTTATTGCTGGACATGGACAGAATATCCATAGTTGTTCTTTTGTGGTTTTTGTTTTCTCCGTTGCCTTTGGAATCTTGAAACTGCTGCCTCCTTACTCGATTTTGACATTACTCTTAAATAAGTTTGGGTATTATCTATATTTCAAAACTTCATTTGGATTTTATATTTGTCATCAGGTTGCTTTGCTTAAATGTAGGCATGATTTTGAAGGGAGAAAGAGTCTGCAGGAGCAGTGTGCATATATATTTAGATGGAGATTTATATATATTTATATATATTTAATTATGGTTGGACAAGACCTGATTGCTTTAAGTGTTAGTTAAATGTCATTTCAGGTGAGAGTAACCACCTACAAAATACAGCATAACAAAGCAACTTAAATTAAGAGTCAATGCAGTAGAGTCAATGCTTATATTTAATACCAATGATTTCAGTATCATGTCAGCTCAATTATCCTCCATATTCTCCCAAATATATAGCTCTTTCTGCTTTCTTGTAGCAGGTCCTAGATGTGTATGTATTTAAATGAATCACCCAAGTACTGGATTCTGAGATAATATATGTAAATAATTATACTTGAATACATATTTAATGGCAAAATATGAGATTGTTTCTCAAAATCATCCCATTACACCGATTTTTATTGCAATGACTAATAGCTAAGTAATCTATTTTAACAGGATGCATCATGCTAATGAAACTAATATTGAGCTCTTTTCCCCGTGTTTATATAGCATCTGGCACAACTGAGTCTGTTTCATAGTTGTTATATTCATGCAGTTAATAAATATGTAGCATACAAGTGTTTTGAATTAACTTTATATAATATAGATCTAATTACTTGTCCTTGCAGCCTTTAGGAGACCCCACAGTAACTGCAGACAGATTATTACCTATAAAAATGAGCGATGATGGCTTTTTGAAAATGATGCTTAAATCTGTTCTGTTAAAGGTGATATTAACATTCAAGGTAACTGTTCTGATGTTCTGAACTCAGAAACACACCAGAACTCTCACTGGTGTCAATTCAGTGTTTGTAGAAAACAATACTTTGATCTAAGGATACCTATCTTCAAAAATGTTGGCTGTTTCAAAGGTAACTCTGTTGCTATTCCTGTACTTGCATGTTATATATATTGGGCAGATTAGAGATAATCAGAAAATCATAGAATGGCTTGGGTCGGAAGGGACCTTAAAGACCGTCCAGTCCCAACCCTCCTGCTCTAGGCAGGGACACCACCCACTAGATCATGCTGGCCCCATCCAACCTGGCCTTGAACACTTCAGGGACGGGGCATCCACAACTTCTCTGGGCAAAGATTAAATAAACTAAATTGAAAAAAACTCTTCCGCAATCCTCACTGTATGTGCAAACTGCATATATATTTCTTAAACTTGACTGCGTTTTTGAAGACAAAAATGAAAGTAAAAGCTGTCAGGTTAAAGCTGTTGCAGCTTTTAATGAAGTCAAAGGTTCAGTGAAGAAAAAAAAAACAACACAAAAAAACAAACGACCCCCCCAAAAAAAAACCACAAACAACAAAACACACACACAAAACAAAAAACAAAAAACACCTCTTAGAGAGTTTTGTGATTTAAAGGAACAAAGGCAGTACAGAAAATGCTGGTACTATAGCTGGATCTCTTCCCTTATCCTTTTTAAAAAGTGATTTTTTGACTTCATGTGGAAACAAAACACTTAAAATGACCTATAAAGAATGCTGAAACTACCTAACTTTCATATTATGAGCAAGTTGACAATTATAAACTTTATTGGTTGGCAATGAATATATGACCCATAGCACCTCAAATGGCAAAGCTTTACCATCATTTTAACTGATGAGTAGCTGTATATCATATATAGACTCTCTTGGTGATCAGCCGTAGGAAGATTGGTGTCCAACCTCAAGGAGCTTCTCATGAGACACAAGATTGATACCAGGAGCATAAGGTAGTAGTACGTGATACATGCTAATTAGAAAGAACAAGTTCAGCTGATGAAAAGAAGTTTTGTGAGGAAACAAATTTAATTGGACTTTAACTGTTTCAGTATGATTAGCGAGCACAAATAATAATCTAAATAGAGACATACTGACATAATTCTGTTCATGTGTATGCCTTTAGCATACATTGAGCATTGAGTGCACTTATATACAAAAGCAGGCACCATTACTGATGCTGCTGTAATAATGTTTTGCTGTAACTTGTTTTCCTCTGGGAAAAGATAATCAGACCACCTCTGATAATAGGTAGTCAGTGAAATGCATTGAGCGTCATCGGATTCTGCAACATAAACTTGCATATTTTATGTGCTGTATAGCTGATATCTGTACAATATAGACATATTAAAATGCCACCTGCTGACTGGAGGTTTTAAATTTCCATACAGTGCTATTATAAACAAAATACAATTTAAAGTGACAGATCTATTCAATGATTTATGTTCTATGCAGCCCTATTTCAGTTAATGTGCCCAATTCATTTCTGGTGCAGTTCCACTGAAGTCAGAATGTTAATGTCAGCATAGTTACACGAGGGATGAACTAAATCCTGTAGGATTACACTAAGTAGATAAGATTATTGAAATAAATACCCACTTGTGCATTTTGCCATCATAAAAAAAAAAAAACCAAACTTGATGCTACGGTTCTCTTTACAGAAGAATGATCAGAGATGTCTTCACAGGAGTGCTGCTGTGAATGAGGGCAGCAACTCAGACCCTGATCTTAGGGAAAAGTAGGTTTGTGCTGTGTCCCAGATTCAGCTGCTTTATAGTAGTATATATATGACAGAAGACTTAAAATAATGGTATAGTCCCATCAGCTCTAACAACACTAAAATTCGACTCTGAAGATATTCATAATTATTAATACTCTGTGGGTGTTACATACCCATAACTTCTGAATACATGCTGAAAATAAATTAATTCAAATTGCTGCTGGCAACTTAAAGGAGAAAGGATGCCTTTCTAGATCTACCTGCCACAGTACATGGGCTTCATAGGTTTATATTTCTGGATTCAGAAAGACAACTCTGATTCAAAATAGCTTTTCAGTCTTAACATTTTCACTTTACTATTGTCTAGCTCTCTGTCTAGTATTCATCTCATCTGTTATTTTGCTTTCCTTCCTTGAAATAACTTATTTGCTGATATAAAATTTTTCAAGACCTATTGGGGGGGGGAGGGGGGAGGGGGCGGGTAAGTGGGGGGCTTTTTGCAGATCACGAGGATGATAATACAGTTGTACCAGAAGTACACAACCAAGGTTAGGTACTAACAGAGTGCTAAACCACTTCCAAACGGGAAAGGTCTGATATACTATCCCTACACTGCCTCTTAGTTAGTTATCATCATCAGTGCCAACTGAGATCTAAAAAAAAGTGGCTATGAAACCAATATCAGTTCATGTATCTTCTCAAATTCTGCATTTGTATCTCTATAAATTCTGCTGCATAATAATTTCCATTGAGAAGTTCTGTCTCTTTAGATTCTAATTATACTACTGGATTTGCAACCCAGCCTATTTTCTTTGTTTGTTTACAGCTGGGTATTAAGCAAAACACTAACACAATATACATTCCAGCATGTTACAGTAATTCCAAAATAGGAAAATCCTTTCTCTTAGTCTGACAACTTTCCTCATTTTGGGGTCTGGCTGTAAATGAAACCAACCAGATGGTCCTCACTGATCTGGAATGTGTGTGAGACATCTCGGTGCTTTTGTGTCAGTGCACAGATCTGTCTCATCTAATGGTGGCAGAGAAGCAGCTCTTTTGTGTGTTTATTTGATGTTTCTGGTTCAGATGGTTGGCAGCATGCACAGTCCAAGGATGGCAGTCCTCATTTAATATGATGCTGGGGATGACTAGTGGAGGGAGTTGAAATGAACCAAAGAGAAAACGTGAATGTTGTGTTATGGTATTGTGTTAAAATGTTATTTTCATACAGGGCCTAGCCAGAGCAAGAGAGAAAAACAAATCATCTGCCAACTGTTTTGTCAAAATCCCAGGCTAGGCTAAAGCTGGTAAGTGGATGTGGCTGCATGCCTGGTGACCAAGTGTTCTCAAGCATATATCCATCTTTGACCAAAATAGAGTGGACTTGAAAGACTCTGAAGGGAGTTTTTGAAAACAGCTTTGTTTTGTTAAACAAATTAGGGGGGATGATAACATAATGTGACAGCACATTGAACAGAAAATAAAAAAAGAGTAATTTGTAGAAGAAAAGGATTGCTGGAGCGTAAGAGATAGGTAAAGTTCTGTTCCGGAGAGAAGAATTTTTGGCTTCATTCAGTTTGTAATGGTAACTAATATATAGACATATCTTTCTGTGGTGTGATGATTTTGTATGGAGACATTCCCCCACCCCTCCCCTAACACACACAACCCATCTCAAAAAGCCTGAATGCTCAACAACTGTACTGTAGAAGTATTACTGCAAGGTGGGACTGTTTTTATTCTCTTCCATCAGCACTTGCTCTTGACTAGTGCTAGATAAAAGATACTGGAGGAGGTTAATGTTTGGGTCAACCCTGTATGGCTTTTTCTGTGTTCTTATGTCTTCAGGTGCCTCTTTTCTGTACCCTGGAAATATCCAGGTTAAATTTCATTTAGAAGAATCAGGATTCCTCCTTTTTATCTGTTTAATTACAACTGGAAAAGGTTACATTTCTAAATTGGTAAGGACTTATTTTAAACTATTAAAACCATAGAGCTGTCAATCTCACTGACTGGGTAGTTCTTATCCGCAGTTTAGAACACCTATAAAATTCAGATCCCTAACATTTCTCTTGTGCTGTAATGATTTTCTGTCCAGCTTGGAACAGTTGAAAAATGGAGGCCAGCCATGGAAATCCAGAGGACACCTAAATTTTGATGTTTTCTCGACTCTGGGCTTTTTATTTGAATTTACGTTTGCTGAAAGTAGAGATGAGTAGCTCCCAGTTTGGATGTGTACAGCATCCATGTAGTTCCTGCAGCTTTTAGTTTAGGTACCTAAGACACATTGTCAGCAGGATTAAGTTTATTATTCAGAAGGTTCCAAAAAACAGTGAATCATTATTTTACATAACTTTTGAACCTCTAGCTTTTTAAAGGTGGTTGGTTATTGCTATCCTCTTTATACAGATGAGGAAACTGAGTCATGGGAAAGTAGTGCACTTCCCAGCAGCCTAGAGGTACTGTTGGGCATAGGATAGAATCATAGAATCATTAAGGTTGGAAAAGACCTTCAAGATCATCTGGTCGAATAATCTCCCATCCACCAATATCACCCACGAAACCACGTCCCTGAGTATCACATTCAACCTTTCCTTAAACACCTCCAGGGACGGTGACTCCACCACCTCCCTGGGTGACCTGTTCCAATGCCTGACTGCTCTTTCTGAGAAGAAATGTCTCCTAATTTCCAACCTGAACCTCCCCTGGCACAACTTGAAGCCATTCTCTCTTGTCCTATCACTAGTTATCTGTGAGAAGAGGCTGACCCCCAGCTCCCCACAGCTTCCTTTCAGGTAGTTGTAGAGAGCAATAAAGTCTCCCCTGGATAGAATAGAATGTAAGTGTTTGAACTTACATGGTTTGCTTTAGCTATATAATTCATATTAGGGTCAGAAGACAGTGTTCTTCTGCAGTCAACCGTACACATCAAAAAAAAAAAGGAAGTTGTGAATGCTAGCAGTAATGTTTCTTTGAATAACATGAGACACTAACAAATTTCAACCCAAATTCAATAAATTCTGGCGATGTTAGCTACTGGTCACAATATCAAGTCACAACTGTGTTTACATTATTCATCTGTCATTACTGTAGACTCTATCAGTAAAAGTTACGTACTTTTTATGGAATCACATAAACTTCCTGTGGAGGGGGAGATAGCTGTTCACTGTGAGAAGACCTGGCTCATCTTGGTAGACAAGAAGGAATGAGAAGATTTGTTTGGTGTTTGTCCCACTACACATTTCCTATATAGTGTGTGATTAACTGATAGCTATTAGGATGTAGGAAAGAGCTAATAGGATGTAGGAAACTTGTACTATCATGTTCTCTCAGCCAGAGTAATAGAGACCAGAAGGGCTTCGTGGGGGCCAGGCTGGATTGTTGAATGTAAAAGATGAGCTTGAGCAGACTAGGAAACTCCTTAGAGCACTGATATCACAAACTTTCTTCTGCATTCATGTTTTGGACAGACAAAAACAAGTATGTCTTCCTTACTCGTTCATCTGGTATCTTTTTCTTTCTGAGAGGATGCTCTCCCTAGTGATTGCTTATCAACTTTGTATACTTGTGCCTAGATTTCTGCCTTTCATACTCAAGATAGACTGTTGTCCTACTGGCTAGCTGTCTCTTTGATAAGGAAATGCACTAGAAAGAAAGTATGGGAAAAAATTTCTAATTAGTTTTTTCAAAAAAAAAATATTATTTTTCTTGTACTACCTGAGTCTCTGCTATTTTTCTGCACTCTTCACAAATATAAATTAATGTCTGCAAATTTAATCATTTACCTGTGTCATTTATGTGGGCTTTCATTTGCACAAGTGGAATTTCCTACTTAATCCCCTGTTTATTGCAGAGATACTTGGGAAGATTCACTGGAAATAGGAAAATCCAAGTTCAGCAGAAAGTCCTTTCCTGTCTTAGCAGGATCCCCATGAAGCAGAGAGGAAGGATACCTTTCCCCCTTTGCAGTCTATCAAAGTGACCCAAATTTCCATGTGTTTACTGGCATACAAATTTCACAGTTAAGCATGGTCAAGTCCATTCAGTGAATAATCAATCCTGCTTGGGAATGCAGAAGATGGGGCAGAAGGGATGCCTTTTTTTAGCAGTGCACATTTTCCTTGGGTCATCTTGAGTCACCTTCAGCTGTCTAGCCAGTATGGCTCTGAGTCATAGGACTGTGGTGGTTTTACCTGGCTGCACGGAAAGTTAACTCCATCCCACCCAGACCCAGTACAAGCCTGGCGCTTGCTCTGATGCTCTACTACACCAATTGGAGATCCACATAGTGAGAGCATAGTTTTACTTCAATGCATCAGCAAGAGAAAAAATCCTGCCAAGATTCTGTTACAAATCTCTCTGATGAAGAAGGAAGTTAAATTCAGGAAATTAGCTTATTTCAGTGCATGGAACCTTTAGGAGTGTTACTGTGTTTCAACATTAATACCAATGACAGAAGAAAGCCCCGCAGTGCACAGAGGAGAAGAAACTCCTGAACTGTGACTGTATTCACGACCACAATCATTGCAAGGATGAGTTCTGCTGAATAGGACTATTCTATATATTCTGTAATGGAAAGGTGAAAAATCTCAATGCTTTTAATTGCTAGGGAAAGTGTTATAAATGGTGCATTAAAGTTTAGATCCTCTAATAAGGGGTAAAATGAAGTTATAAGACTGATTGGCAGGAGGGTGGAAGACAGTTGTATAGGAAGGATACTGAGAGATTTCCACTTAATAAAAGAAATCCCTTTTTAGTTTTCACACTCTCCAGTGTTCTCCAAATTTGCATTGGCATTTCTTTCCCAGACAGTAATGTAAAGGTTGAAAGAATTTTCTTGGTAATGAATGACATTGAACTGATGACAAAGCAGAATGTGAGTACAGTAAGGGAAGAAAATAAAAAGGCTAGCACAGTCGTTAAGATGAAACACCTGCTGTGAGTGCCATGAAAGGCTGCTGGGGAGCAGGCATCTTCTGAACAAATCATTTTCATAGGAAAGCTAAAAAATCCCTGCCTGCCCACAGGGCATTCTTTCCTTTCTCTCCACAGTCCCTTTCCTATGGATTACTGTTTTCATATGTATGTTTTCATTGCCACGTGTGATACAGAGGTTGCACATCATAAACAGTTTTTGTTTCAGATTGATGTTTAATCAAGTTTTCTTATTCTTCCTGTCCTATTAGCTTTAAGCTAACAGATTCTTTCTGAGTACATCATATAAAATTCCAGCAACTCATTTCTTGTAAATCTCTAAGATGTGGTAACAGCTACTTAAGGGTCTAAACACACTAACTGTTTCAAATGATAGCTCCAAAGGCTTTCACTGCGCTGGCTCACCAGTATCACAAAAAGTTTTTTCTTAGGAAGCCAAAAATGACATTTCTAAAACTTGTCTTTAGTAATCCACTGTGTCGTAGCTTAGAATTCTTCCCTTTTACAAGCAATGGGATTCATTCCTTTGTAAATGCAAAGACCTTTTTACAAAAGATAACACTGATATCCTTTTCAACCTGCCCCCATAAAATGCATCCTTGGCTGGCTCAGATACAACTGACATGACACCTCCTAAATGGGCCTGATACCTATCTAACAGATGGGCCTATGAACAAGTATGTACTTCAACCTTGAATGTTTCAGGCACTGATTCCACCAGGGAAGTTTGGTACTGCAGTCTGCTCCAAGGAATATTATCAAAGATCAAGACAATGTGGTACTCCAGTCATAGATGGAATTAATTTCTTCTTCTGATATAATGTAAAGCATCTTTTGGCCCTAGTCAGTTGCAGCTAATATTTGTTCACAAAGGAAAGAGAGAGAAGGAATAGTCAGTAGGAGAGCTTTAACTGCTGTCTAGTTGATTTGAAGATCATGACCATAGAACTTGACATAAGTGCCAGTAGAGGTTTCCTGGAGTGATGTTACATTGGCATTTACTATTGTCTTTTCCAAAAGACTGTACTCTTTATTAAAGTTTCAGAACATATTTGTGTAATTAACATTACTTTGGTTTGGGCTTTTGCTCTGCATTCAGTAAATTTACCTGCTAAAATAAATTGCTTTATAGATATGAAAAGAAATATGGTGAATATTGCCTATATAGAATTTTTTTTTTTTTTTTTTAGGAAATGTAAAATAATATTTTCAAATAAACTGGAATAGAATAATTCCTAAACTGTTGTGACTGCTCCAAGGAGCTGACACAATAAGAAATGTTTAGATGTCTTTAAAGTGCAGGCTGCTTTGATGTCATAACAACAGGCTTTATACTTTTTGTAGCTCTGTTTTCTGAATTTTCTGAGTTTTACAAGTAGCCTCCACCAGAGGTGTAGGAGAGAGGTACTATAGCGTATGTCCATTCTCTTAAAACCAGGCCATCCATAAAAACACGTCTCACATAAGTAGATCTGGTGATTTTAATTGATCTGTTCATTTAAAAGGTATGCATTATTGCACAAGTAATGCCCTACAGTGCTGTTCAATTGTAAATTCTTCAGGGAAGAGAAGGTATATTTTTTTTCAAGAATACTTTGGATATTAGCAGTCCTATATATACAACATACTACCTAGTATTTTCTAAAGAAATGGATTCAGATTCACTGTTTGTGCAATCCCAGCAAAGTTACTGTATGGATGAATTTATTTTGAAGCATGCTGTTATTTTGCTGCTCTCATTCTTAGCTTCTGAGTAGGGAAGAATTATTATCATTGTAGCTTGCTTATTTGCATTAGATGATTAAGAAGTTTATCTGTGCTTTCCTGTACACTAAAATTAACCAAATATGCTATTTCTGAAAAATTCTGGGTTCTGTTTGATTCAAAAGTACTATTTTAACCTTCCACCTGAGGTCATTTTAATTATATTTGACAAATTAATTACAGTAACCAAATGAATTACATTTCTTTCTCATAAGTAGTTACAATGCAAATTGTAAGTGTTATACCCAGTTTTCTGGAAATTAATTGGGCTAAGCTCTCTCTCTTTTCTTTAAATACTTCTTGCAGGAAAGATACAAATCATAGAATCATAAAATGGTTTGGATTGGAAGGGACCTTAAAGAACAGTTCAAATGCCCCAGCCATGGGCAGGGACACCTTCCACTAGACCAGGTTGCTCAAAGCCCCATCCAACCTGGCCTTGAACACTTCCAGGGATGGGTCATCCATAGGTTCTCTGGGAAACCTGTTCCAGTGCCTCACCACCCTCTGAGTAAAGAATTTCTTCCTTATATCTAATCTAAACCTACTTTCTTTCTTTCTTTTTTTTTTTTTTTAAACAAACCAAACCAAACCAAAATATTAGTCCTTGATTACGATTGAAATGACTATATAGAAACTAAAAGTCAATCAATAACAGAAAATTACGTTGGGAAAGCAACTATGCAGTGACTATACCTGTTTCCAGCAGACCAAAAGCACAACACAAAGCAAATCTTCCAAAGAGCACTTTACAATCTAACAAAAGGAGAAGAAATCTTGGTTTGGCTCAGATATGCACTTACAAGCTCATACTTGTATCTGAACATATTAAAGTTATTTACATATCCTGCATCTGCTCATTCATATAAAAAATTTATATTTTAACTTTTCTATTTTTATTGCACAACCTGGTAGAACCAAAATAAAGCAATGTTGTGTATATGGAAAATTTTAAAAAAAAAAGAAAAAGAAGGAGAAAAACAAAATCTTCCTAAAATACATCATTTAAAAATAAGTAGTTTCCCTAAACATTATAAAAAATATTGCCTAGTAGAACGGGCAGAAGAGCGTTGCATGGTAGTAAACCATGGTGTGTTTCTTGCAGTACCCAAGGTTTTCTTTGAAATATATGTCTCTGGAATCCAGAAAATGATGTATTGTCCGAAAATCATAGCTTCTGGTACTTTGGTTGTGATAACAATGCCATGGTATTGGCATTGTATTAAATAGGTTACCACCAATTTAGTGTGTTACTGAGGATGCTGGCAGTTATTATGAAATGTATGGTTATTGCCAGCAGAGTCTATATTTGTTGACAAAGAGTAGGTAGATTACAAACGTTTCCAATAATGCCCCCTTTCTATTTCATAATTGTGTACTGTTGTGAAGTAGAGGAAAGACTAACAAACTAAGGCCAGACTGACACGTTCATCCAAATCAATTGGCTTATTAACAAAAGTCGGGGTAAAGGAGAGAGTTAAACCTGAAGTACAAAGAAAAGATTACTTAAAGAACAGAAATAAAACCCTCAAGAAACATGCTGCATGCCTCTTTTGCCTGCCATGCCACATCTTTTTGTGGAAGTGCTATTTTGAGATGCATATTTTGTGGGTTTGAGTTGGTGAAATGATCAGAGAAGTTTAGCTCCTGGCTGTTTTAGAACCCTGTTTTGGAACAACCTGACAGAAATGTTGAGTGAAATGAGAACAAGCTAGAGAACAAGCTAGAGGCATGGGGGGATGATGGCAGTGAAAATGAGCCCGTGCTGATACTAAAATTGCACCTTCATTTGGTGGCAGTGGACTTTTTCCTTACTTTGCCTTCTGTGGAGATAGAAGTGTTCTTCATGTTTTGTGCCAAGTTTCAGAAACACTGCCTAATAGCTTGCATTATAATTTGAATGAATTATGCCCCGAAGAATCTTAAGGAGTCCTGATAATAAAAAGAAGGCCCTCTACTCATTTTTAAAACCATCCATAAATTTCCTTGGCCATAAATTCTTCCAGATGTTTCATCATCACTTTGTGAATATGAGACCTGCTTTAGATAGGAGCTTAATAAAGTGACTCAACCCCAAAGATACTAGCAACTGTGGCAGAAATTTGACCTAGATTTTCTTTTTCAGTTCCAACAGACTTAATTATTTTTTGGTCATTTTGCAAGATTTGTGGACTGTGTGGATTTACACAAATGTAATTACTGGTCTGAACTAAAGCTATTCCTAAAATATACTGCATGCAGAATGAATTTGGTTGCAATACAGCAGTGAGCATGTTGTATTACATGGAATACGATGACAAAAGTACAGAGTAAGACCCTTGAATCCTGCATTTTCCTTAAAATCTGCCTGGATTTTACTGGTTTCTTTGGGGGGCTAGAGGGGTGTTAAACTAGGAGAGAGTACAATTGTGTACCTTTTGTCTTTGTGAAAGAATAACTGGGAATCAATTATTGGAAGGAGAGTTTTATGGTAATATGTTATCCTTTGACCTTTTTCAACTAGACTTCTTAACAGAGAGGATGATCAGTATCTCTGATGTAAGTGTCCCCTGATACAAGAAGAAAATTAAGTGAAGTGTAGGATTTAACTTTTAAAATAAATATATTTGCCATAGAGCTTGAAAGTGATTTAGGTGTCTAAAAAAATCAGTGCTTTTGATATGATTTAGATGTAGGAGACATCTGTACAGGGCTAGTAGATATGGCATTATGTCCATCTGGATCAGTAGCTGGAAACCAGGGACAAATCCTCCATGTATAAACTCTCCCTAGATGCCTGGGTTCCAAAAGCAAAATTAAAAGTAAACAGAGGAAAGACCTTCTTAGTAACTAGGGACTACTTAAAAAAATATTTGAGGATCAAACTAGAGCTCTTGTTTTTTTTTTTTGGAGGGTAATTACTGACTTCATAGACAGAAATGTCCCTGACAATTTAATTAAAAAAGAAAACTACTTCATAGTATCAATAACTTGATTTGGTTGCCTAATTGTGTTATCAGTGTAAGGAAAATGTGTCTGGTGTGCAGTGTCAAAATACATTTGAATTGCTCTGTGAGGAAGCACAGAGTGTGGTGGAAGAGAGAGATGAAGTGTATGTCCTATCCTCAAGAGAAAACTGGTGGTATCAAAAAGTTTCCTGTTCTATTTTTGGGGTAAAGGATAATTTATTAATTAATTTATTTATTTATTTTTGTTTCCAATTGGGAATTAGTTACTAAGGTCAAGTTACTGTAAAGCCAAGAGGCGTTGAAGGCCTAAAGTATTTGTTATTTCTATCACAGGTAAGAATTTTCCTTATTCTCATTGTTTTCAACTCAACTAGTTTTTGCCTTTTGCTGGAGAAACTATACTTCTTCCTATGCTGGAGCAATTTTTTATTCCAATAGTTTTACTTTTTTTTTTTTAATTATTTATAAAAATATTTGTGTAGATGTAGATTTATTTAGGAAAGTTTGGGTAAACTGCAAATACCTTACATGTTAGGTAGGTCTTATTCTGAAGAATGGTATTACTTTTTAACCTTTACCTTCCTCCCTAGCAAATTGTCATTAATTGTGTGGACACTTACTGACAGTTCTTGTAGAAAATCATAAGGCTGAAATTACAGGAAGAGTTTATTATTTATCCCAAACATATGTATCTTTTATTCCTTTCAGTTTCCTAGTAGAATAATTTTTTGTCTCTCCATTTGGATCTGTGCCAGAAATCTTTGTCATCTCACATTTAGATTTTGGCAAGTTGAGAATATGGCTGTGGTACTTGACTTTGTTATTTAATACTTGTAGTGTTCTCAGCTACACTGATGAAGGCAAACAAAACTAATTTTATTTCCCTGAGAGAAATAAATCTCACACACTCCAAAATAATGCAAATAACCAATACCTTCGTTAGCCTTACCTTCCAGAGCCACAGATGTTTTCTCTAAGTTGTCAGATTTGTCCACTATGTTAGGAAAATTGGAGCCAGAAACTACCTGTGAAATATTACAATATTCTGTATGTCATGATGACCAATCCAGAGAAATAACCTTCACCATTTAAAAATGCAACATTTTCAAAACTTCATATTAATGCACTTCATATTGAAAAATATTGTAGCTAATAGCTCACTATTTTGAACCAAAGAAATTTCACTGATGTACAAAGATCATCAAGTGAGCAGTAACTAGATCTTAGGGTTTTTAGGTCCCAGGAGATGACCTAATCACTGAGTCATTGCTTTTTAACACTGTTAGCTTTCACATAAGTGTATGGTTCAGAATCAGCCTCTGGCGTATTGGTACTTAAGGCATTTATTATGATCCTAAATAGTAAAAAGCTTCTTAAAATGATTCTGCTAACAAGTAGGACTGTACAATCAAACTGATATTAAGTACTGTACGGCAAATTATTGAGAATGAACAATCTCTTCTTTTTGTGTAAGCAACATAACAGCTCTCCTCTAGCCCTAGGTAGGCTTTTAAAATTCAGATAATTCATTTGGTTGAAAAAAGTGTTTTTCTTTTCTTCTCATTTTCTTTGGGATCTCGGCATAAGTGGTTACTTCATCAGCATAGTGACTGTTTTTTAAACAAGATCACTATAAGCTTAGCTGAAGGTTGATGTACCATGAGTTTCTATCATGTCATAAATGGTTTATGACAACAGGGAAATGATCCTTAATAGCAGAATGACTCAAAAAAACTAAATCAAACTTCATCTCTAGGTTACTCTCGCTTCACTAACAGTAAAAGAAACAACCTCCTACCATGGGTGCTGGGAGTCATAGTCTCCCTAAGTGTTCAGAGTGCTTTTGCAACACAGAACTGAAAATATTAACACTTATAGGTTTTTCATGCTGATTAATGACGTGCAATATTTACTTTGAGGAACTTCAGACTTTGAATGATAATAGATAGAAAGTCAGAGATCCCACATTTTAATAATCAAATCCCTCATTCAAAACCATGAAGGTCATTTCAGATGGTGGTATATATTGCCACAGCTCCAGTGGAAGCTAGTTTTGAATTCTTGACTGAAGTCTGTGTTTTCCCTTCCCAGGCTTGTTCTCTACATATCAAGTAACAAGTAACTATAAGAATTGAGCTGTTATGTCTCCATAAATTCACTGCTAATAAAATCTTTTCAGATATGTTAAGGATAAAGATCCAATGCACACATATAGCTAAATTTCAAGAGAGAACAAAAAGAAATTCCATGAAGATTATGTGAATACTTTTTTTTAAACTAAACTTCTTAAGAACGTCTAGTGTTTGCTTTATCACCTTCATTCTGATAATGTTGCTGAAATAATTTATTTTCCTAATATATACACTTTCACCCCAGGTAATTGCTAAAATATTAGTTTTGCATTTACAGTTGTGTTTCCTAGCAGAAGGCAACTGTAAAACATTTTCCTTAGTACCAACTGTTACAAGTTAAATTTAGAAATAAAAGAAATCCCCTGTTCTCTATCTATCTATCTATCTATTTTAGTAGCATACTATAGTCTTCTTTGAAAAAAAAAAAAAAAAGGCTATTTTAATTAGAGTGGCTTTTGAACTTCTAATTGCCAGTTTAACAAATCTGCCTTTCACACTTTTGGTTGTGTCAACTGATCACGATTTGCTTTTGCCATTGTGGGAGCCCATCTTGCCAAGGCCTGTAACAACATTTTACTCTTCAGCACTCTTAATGTTCAGCTTTTAGTTCCTGGATGTCGTCCAAAACCACAAAATGACAGTTGTTTTCCAGGTTATAAACAAAGCTTTGAATCCATTAAAGACTCTTCTGCTGTTTCTTCTGTGACTTCAACAGTTGTATCACAGAAAGAGCCAGGCAAAGTTCCTTTGCTCCTCAAGAATGTGATACTTCATGGCTCATTTGTAATAGCATCTTCACAGAGCAAGTGTTTATAGCAGAAGCTAAGTGTAGCATCGTCATGTGGCATCTGGCACTTTGTGATATAGAGCAAATAAAGTTGGTGATCATTATTCCCTTGAGCATTTTATGCAAGGAAGCTTAGTCTAAGCAACAATGACTTAAAGTTCCATGGGTTTCATGATGGAGAGGGTTGGCTTTAAATTATATATATCTGCAGCCAAATTCCTAAAATGTATAATAATCTTTTAAATCTCTTCCTTTGATCAAAATTCATGACAAAAAAAAAAAAAAAAAAAGAACTCAGCAGTGGCAGGGGGTTTTATAGGTGCTGAAACTGTACCCAGAAGT
Source organism: Anser anser (assembly GCF_964211835.1). Taxonomy (NCBI): domain Eukaryota; kingdom Metazoa; phylum Chordata; class Aves; order Anseriformes; family Anatidae; genus Anser; species Anser anser. The sequence goes on along the minus strand of NC_139725.1, from coordinate 48,087,688 downwards.
GCTGAAACTGTACCCAGAATTGCTGGAAACCCCATAAAAATGGAAGGAAACCTGGTCTCTGGAGAGGAGTAGCACTGCATTTCTGTAAGCTCTCTGAATTGGTGAAAAGACAGCTCATCTTCACTATTATATTTATGTACAAAAAAACAGAATTAGGTAGAATAACTGCCTGTGAAATATGGAACTGGATGACTGTGAGAAACTAGAGGAAAGAACTTTAGAACTGTCAAATTAGTCAAAGAATCATGGAATTACCTTTCAACCATAAATTAACCCGAACTAACAAAAAAATTGTTATGGCCCATGTATCTCTAAAACGTTTGTTATTCCGAAAGAAGTTGATGGAAGCTGCATGGTGAAAGCCACTTAAAAACAGGGAAAATAAGTCAGGTAGGGAATAATTCTGTTTTGAGAAAGGAAATAAAATAAAATAAATTATTTTCTACTGTAGTGAGAGAAATAAAATTGCAAGTATTGCATAGTGAAAATATATTAGATATTGTCCAATATTCAGATGAATAGTTGTGGTTCTCAAATTCAGAGTTGAAAACAATCCTTGCCTTCCTTTGTCATTGGCAAGTATATGCAATAAACACCCCAGATTCACAGCTTTATACCGATAGACCACAAGTAAAACTCCAGACAGGATTTGTGGTGTTTCTTAATTTTGTGCCACTAATAATCTTAAATTCTAAAAAAGTTAACATGGGGCTGTTCATGTGCCTTTTTCTTCTCTGCTACAAAAGTGTACTGGATCTGGCTGGCATGGTATTTTCTTTATGGAAGCCTGCATGGTATTGTTTTAGATTTATGACTAAACCAGTGTTGATAACAAACCAATGGTAAGTTTTGTAGAACAATGCTTGTACAGTTTCAAGGACTTCTCTATTTCTCACTCTGCCCTTTGGTCAGTTGGTCACAAATGACCAAAGATTTATTCAGTGCTGCATAATGTCATGCTCAGCAATAAAAGTGGTCATTGGTCAGAGACTGGCTGGGCATTGATCTGTTTGTGGGAGGTGCCCCATGGTTGCTTTTGTGTTACTTTTTTCCCCCTCTTTCCTCTTTCCTCTCTTTCACTTATTGTCTTTGTCTTGACCCACAAGTTTGTCTCACTTTTTCTGTTCCTAGTAATAGAAATTTCTCTCGCCTGTCCCACCTGATGGGGGAGTGAGTGGCTGGGTGAGTTGCTGGCTGGGGTCAACCTACCACAAAAGGATTGCATTTAACAATAAACAGTTTGGAGTAAGAAAGTTGTCTCCCACTGATACAATAAACTCAACAAGAGAAGGTCAAATGAATGAATATGGACTCTGAATTTAAAGAACAAATAATTTATTTTCATGATATAGAAAGCACTAGGCTGAAAGTCTAACATAAGAAAGCTAGTTGTATCTTTATGTCCAGATAAAATAAAATAATCTTGCTGAATTATAGTCTTTGTCCTCTCTCAGTTCAATATTGCCTGAAAAATAAAAGTACCTTTCTGAAAATAATTGCACATTTTTGTGGCTATCTGCAGTGCTTCACTTTTCTGCTGCCCAGGAAATTTCTATCCTTTGCATATGAATCCCATTAGGTCTTTGTAATAGTAAGCAGGTGGTCTCTTTTGAGGGAGAATCTACTGTAGTTTAATGTATGTTGTCTGAGTTTAGAAATATAAAATCATTCCTTCTTGCTAAAGGAAATAAAAAGAGAAACGGAAATGTCAAATGTAAACCAATCAGAAACTATCCCTTACTCTGCCAGTTTGGAATTGTTATAAGTAAGTAATTGTTATAAATATTGTGCACTTTAATAAAGAAAACTACTAAAACAAGTTCCCACAAGAATAAAAATAAATGCTATGTAAATTACATCATAATTCTTCATCTTCATACCTCATAACCTGAGACAAACAGTATTAGAGAAAGATTAATGCTTGATAAATCAAAAGTATTAAGAAACCAAGACTCACTTTTCCTTCAGGTTCACAGTTAATCTGAAGCACCATCTTTTCTGTGATACAATTCTGAAGAAAAATAACTGTTAATCTTCGCTCAAATATTGCACAGAGCCCTTCTGATATGTGCAGGTACTTAACAATTTTGTTCCAATTTGGCTTAGTATGATTTTTCTTGAGACAGAGAAGAAAATAATCTCTAAGAAAATGGTGCTTTTTTTCCAAAGGAATAAAACCAGGATTGAAGGCAAGGATTTCAGCCTTGCATTGGGAATATATTATGATATTTCTAAAGAATTTTTACTGTGAGATGGAGTGAGAAATTATGTGACAGAGGAGATCATCTGCATTTACTATAAATAGACAGCCATTTTCTCAAAGTAAGGTCTTAAGTAATGCTGAAAGCTACATAGAATTGCTCCTTGCAAATGGAAACTATTTTATTTTTTTTTTGGAAAGGTATTCTTTTCCAGGGAATATTTCGCTAAGATTGTTTGTTTAGGAAGTATAATCTTAAGCATTTTTTGTTGACAATGCAATCAGAAATTTCATCAATATATCTGTTTTATTACTGTATTGCTGTGGCACTCTGCATTAACTTGAAATAATATCTGATTACTTTCACAAAGAAATGAAGTTTGAATACTGAAAAAAAACAAATTAGAATAATTGTAAAGCATGCATTTGGGAAACTGATTGTTAATAGTTTGTCACCTGTGTGGAAATTATAATACGTTCAACTAAAATATATTGTCTGACACAGGTAATGTTTCAGTATTTTAATAACTTAGAGAAACAATCATTTTATTTACAGTTTCTATTGGGTGGACTATGCTTGTCACTCAAGGGTGTGAAGTCAAAGCTTAGAGTCTGGACTTTCAGTTGGGGATTGTATGTTAGTATAATGTAAAGCTGAAACAATGGAGCCCATTGTAATTTTCAGACCCCTCATGGTTTGGAGATGCTCAGATGTCATCTTACCAAAACACAGGCCCAAAAGAGCTGAGAGCAGAAAACATCTCCCTTATTAGCCCTGTTGCAATGAAAAGGGTCAAAATCTACTCCATTTTGATTGCTAACTTGCATCATAGAGTGTTTGAATTTTAGCATGTCTACAGTCATAGTAAGAAAGATTCATACAGTATTGTAGAGATCATCTCTGTTTTTGAAAAGAAAAACTATGAATTATTAATACAGCTGTCAAATACTTTGACAATACCTTATCTCTGGTAACTCTTAAGTAAAACAGCCAGTCATTTGCTTGCACTGAATAATTTCTCTACTTCATATGAGTAAACAAACAACTTTTTTTTGTGAGATGTAAGAGTTTTCAAAAGATTGAGTTTACTTACTGCAAGGATATTGAACTGTGACAAAAAAGTCTTTGCTTTTTCTGAACACAGACAAAATAAAAGAGTCTGATCTTTCATAAAAACTGAAGTGTTAAAAGAACTTTTTCTCTGTGTACTAGTCAGTAACTAGCTAAGCTTTCTATCTGAAGACAAACAAACAAAATCTTTGCAGAAATAAATCCCATACACCATTTCTATGGAGAAGGCCTTCATATGCTATTTGGCTTTAGCTGGACTAAAAGCTATAAAATGTTGGGTGTTTTTTTGCTAGATGATGACCAGAATTACAAAAGTATTTGAGTGTCTGAAGATGGGTCCAGGAAGGAAATCCATGGGATATTTCAACACTGATGAAATTCTTTGATGTCTAACAGTACTGAAATTAGTTCTGATTTAAGAACTTCATTCAAGATAAAGGAGAAAGTACACTGCTGGCACTTTGTTTTACCATCAATGATCTCTCTGTCACTGTCAGAATCAGGTGATATGCTACCAACAAAATTGCTTACTCATGGCAACAGTAATTTTGGATCTCAATCGGTTTCTTCGGTTTCTTCCTTAAGTAGGATAAGCAACAGGAACTGCTAATATCTACCCAAGGTCTCTGCACTACTCAAAAAACATGGTTGAAACAAATTTACAAAGAAGAAAAAAGCAGTCTAGACTGCTTAAACAGGTACTGTATTTCTGTGGGGATTCAATGAAGAGCTGTAGCCAAAAGAAATGAACAAGCTGTGAAAACATGAGGCAGTACTGAAGACAATAAGAAAATCCTGAATCAGCAATATGGATATTGATGGGCACTAAGAGCCATTCTTTAATTTGTATTAATGCAGCAACTAGTATAGTTCCTTTTTGGAAGATTCATTATAACCGGTGCTCAGAGATATCAAGAAAAATGATATATTTTACTTTGAAAAAATGTTATATTTTACTCACATCTCCAAAATGACTTTTTTTTCCCTGATTTTTTATATTTAATTAAAAAAACCCACCCCCTCCTACATATAAGTGCAGCAAGTGTAGAGTTTTCACTCTGCCACTCTCTTATACCTGTGAAGATTTGAAATATTTTTGTGAAATTTTTTAACTTCATAGGAAATATACACTGCGTTAAATATAATATACTTGCTTCAAACATACCTCTCGAACAGTTGGTGGCAAAAAAGGTTTGGAAAATGTGCTGAACAACTAATTTTACTTGGTCCTTCATGTAAGCAGCTCATTGCCCATTTTTTTCAAAAGTTATATCATGTTTAATCATGAGAAATTTTTGTTTCCTGGCACTCTAGTTAAAAACACCCATGAGTAAGTCTAAGATATTCTTAATTCATTGATGAATTTGAAAAACAACAACAACAAAAAATTACTTTATGTTGCATGAATTATTATTTTCATTCCTCGATGACAGCTGTCATTGGATTTTGGCACTTTTTTCTGGTATAGTATCCTTAATTTTTTGTTGTTGTTTTGCTTATTTTTTAATGAATTGGGAAAAAAATGTTAAAAACATGGTTCTAAGAAAAACATAGAAAGTCTTTAACATTATAGAAACATATTTTATTGACTTCATTTCCTCCATTTAAGCTATTTGACCAGCTTCAGAAGAATGAGCAAGACATATCAATGGTTCTGATTTTTTTCTAAAATAACTTAATTAAACCAGAAATTTTAATTCCAAGTCTGTGTTACTTCTGTAGATTAATCAAGAGACTTTGCCTTTGAACAGTGTTTTTCCTTTACTTTCCATACTGTTAGATGTATTAATTAACTAAAAGGTGATTTGCTGGTCATGATGATTTTTTTTTGACTCTGCTTTCAGAACAAGAAATCGACCCGTGGGCAGTGGAGTGTGTACAGTATGTGTGGGAGGAAGGTAGAGATAAAGATGCTCTTTAGGAAATCAGAAAGTATATTAAATTGGTTTTCGCTTCACCTGAGTTATTCCCTTTCCTTGTTCCTTACCTTGGTTGCCAAGCCAGGAGGAGAAGGGAAGGGGAGGTAAATTCAAGTATTTATGAATATTATTACCTATGAATATTTCAATTTAAATAATGTGCAGCAATACCTGCCAAACTGGGAAACACGGAGGCATAAGGTAAGGAAAAAAACAACACAACATCAATGGCAGCAGCTCATGGCAAACCGAAATGCCTAATAAGTAGCTGTCAAAGCAGAAAGTCAAAGCAACCAAGTGCTCCTGCACAATAATGGACTAATCTGCATAAGAGAAGAGGGTTAGCATAGATATTTGAAAGAAAAAAAAAAAAAAGACAAGAAAATATTCCCTTTGAAAAATCGGAGACTTAGCCACTATTAAAGAGGAAGATTCATGCAAAACACCCTGTACCTTAAGTTTTCACCTGTCCTTGTACCCCCGTTGTAACCAAACTAGTGTATGTTGGCAATATACATGTACATGTATTTTTTTTTAAATTGGCAACATGAATTTTATTCTGTTGGATATTGACAATGTCGTACATAGTTGAAAAGTACACAGGCAAAAACATAAAGGACTGAACCCTGAAGAAATGAATACAATTTGAAAAATTTTCCTTCATTTTTTTCAGTGCAGTTCTTTCCTTAATTTGTGGTATTGGACAACTCAGTTCATTTTTATGCTAACAAAATCAATTTTAGTGCTGAATTTAGAGGTCAAGTTGCATTTCTTAGGATCTCAGGATCTTGAGCATATGCAATCCTGTTGAGTCTAAAATCTCAAATATGCTGAACTGACATCAAGACAAAGAAGAGCTGTCAGTATACCATTCATATCATGTTTGCTAGCTGCCTGAATTATTACTGATCCTGAAGCTCTGGGTAGTGGCTATGCAACTGTATAGCTGGGGTTTTCTTTTACTTCAATTCATGCAAGTTAACCTGAAATGTAATAAATTATTGCTCTTCACCTCAGAAAAAAAAATAAATCCAGAATAGAAATGCAATTTATGTCAAATATGAAAGAAGTTTATTAAGTTCTCCCAGTTTAAATTCCTGAGTTACTGATGTTTCTGAATCAGAAACCCTCATCACCTTGAAGAAATTTAATAAGAAAAAAGACCTTTTCCATGATAAAAAATGTCTTGCTGGGAAAAAAGGCATCATTCTCTGCGTTTGATGCTTCCCTGGGAGTAAGAAAGCGTTTAGTGTGAGTTATTACAGCTCTTCAACAGAAGATGGTTCCCCAGATGCACAGTCTTAGGCAAGAGATGCTTCTTCTTAGAATGAGATAATTTGAGATTCATGAGTCACCACAAATCTATCAGACTGGATACTGAGCAACTCAAGCTTCTCTTTTTCTTCTCTGTCTACTTCTCATGAGGGGGAAAACACCACTCATTGATGCCTGTGTGTGGAGGGTCTGAAAACCTGGGATGCAACTGTACCAGGTTAAGGACATGCTATGGCGCCCTGCTGTAGGAGGTGTTAAACATTCTCTACTTAAATACTTGCCTGACTGCAATATAGAGAGAATGAGCTCAGAATGTCTGCAAGTGGACAGAAATTCACTGCGCTTAGTATTGCTTAGGCAAGTATTCCCAAACTCTTTGTACTGTGGTTGGTACTTGAGACCATAGTGCATAGTCTTCAGCTTGTCTTTTTGCAGTAAGCTTTATTTTTAGTAAAGCTTTCTGTGCAGAGTTTGTAGTTGAGGACACATGACAGGCCAAAAAAATGGTGGAGGCTGACAGGAGTGGTTTTTTTTTTTTTAATAAATAAAATAATAAAATAAAAGGAACCAATGTGCTACATAATTCACTGACATCAGTTCAGATTGAATGCAGATTTCCCCCATGAGAGGTATCTTTGTTTATGGCAGGATCGGATGTTGACTTCCACAGACTATCAAACCAGTGTGCGTTACAGTTATTTTGGACACCCAGTAAGTGTCATAACACTGAAAGTTGTGCTGTTTTGTAGCCACTTGTAGCCACTTATCAGGTTATTCATTTTCAGACCACCCTGCACTGCATTTGTGCCTGAATATTCTCATCCATATGATGGCAACTAGTCCTTACTAACACATTGTACCTCCCAATGTGTTCCAGTTCATCCATTAATGTTTGGAAAGACTATGGATGTATGTAGATACATTGTAGAAGGACAAAGTCTTAATTATTATTAGTTGGCTACAAGTTTAATTATTCTTACTCTGCTACCTGAGAGCTTTAGAGTTAAACGTTAAAGGCTCCAAATATTCCAGTGGGGACAAGTCATTTATAGCTCAGTACAGTATAATTTTTCATGCAATGATCTTTCCTTTCATATTTAAATCTAGTTTTCTTTAGTTTAAATTTTCCTGAAAACAACCATATTGCTACAAGCATAAATTAAGGTAGATGAACATTAATGATGTCAGTTCACAGCTGCTCTTAACTTAAGTAATTACCACTCATTCCTAATGATCAACATTTTAAATGCCTAAACTATTCAATTAGAAGCACAAAGCACTTTCTTCTTATTACTATTAAAATCAGGCCTCAGCTGAAGTACCTGTAACATTCATGTTACACAAAAATATGATCGAGGCTGTTGATTTATTAACCAAGTTGGTCTGTGTTTTGAAAGTGCGTAGCATTACAAATGCATTTAAAAAAACATTGAAATTAATGCTACATTAATTACTGATTCTATGAACACTCTAGCATATGCTGCTATTAATTGCATGCATTACCACAAAATAAACATCTCTTTATAAAAACAAATGATGCTTCATCTTAATATTCCTGATTTTGATATCCTCCTTCACAGCTGTTGCTACTTCTGGTTTAGTGCTTTTGCTATAAAAAGCCACCTGTTATAATAGATGGTTATATGCTTCAGAGAAAAATAGTATAAAAAAGGAAAAAATGTAATGGACTTTTAAGCCTCTGAATCATTTACTGAAATCTGAATCATTTACTAAAATCTCTGTAAGATTTCTGCAAGAATTATCACACTTAAATGCATTTTTTTTTCTGCTTGTATTTGAATGTGTCTCGAAGCAAAGTGTAATGTTGTATAATGAAAACAATAATATGTTTCATTTCAATCTCACATGGGTCACCACTGCTAGTCTTCTGCTGCTATAAACCAATTTGTAATCATAGCCGGTATCCTGTTGTTATCCTGTTATTGTTTAACTGCAGCAGTGACATTTGTGTTCAAGGAATTGTTTTGACAAGTTATGATGGAAGTATTTGTTTATTTAAGATACGCTTGCTAGTTCTTCTCTCTGTGGACAAGAGGTTGCTTTATAGTAAGCCGCCCTGTTCCCCCCCCCCCCCCCCCCCCATGTTGTCTAAAATGGGCTATATAGCTATCAGAGAAAGTGATTTTGGATTAACTTTTGCTTTGACCTAATGAATCGTAGACTGACAGAATGGTTTGGGCTGGAAGGAACCTTAAAGATCACCTCATTCCAAGCCCTCTGCAATGGGCAGGGATGCCACCTAGATCAGGCTGCCCAGGGCCCCATCCAACCTGTCCTTGAACACCTCCAGGGGTGGGGCATCCACAGCTCCTCTGGGCAACATGTTCCAGTTCCTCACAACCTGCTGAGTAATGAATTTCCTCCTAACCTCTAATCTAAATCTCCCCTTTTCTAGTTTAAAACCATTCTCCCTTGTTCTGTCTCTTATCCGCCAATGTAAAAAGTTGCTGTCCATCTTTTTTATAAGCCCCCTTTAAGTACTGAAAGGCTATGAGGTCACCCCTGAGCATTCTCTCCTACAGGCTGAACATCACCAACTCTCTCAGCCTTTCTTCACTGGAGAGGTACTCCAGTCCTGTGGTCACCTTTGTGGCCCTCCTCTGGAGCTGCTCTAACAGGATCACATCATTCTTGTCCTGGGGCTCCAGACCTTGTCCAAGTGAGGCCCCATGAGAGCAGAGTAGGCAGGGACAATACCCTCCCTCGACCTGCTGGCCACACAGCCCAGGATGCAGAAGGCCTTCTGGGCCACAAGCACGCACTGCTGGCTCACGTCAAGGTTTTCATCCTCCAGAACCCCCAAGTCCTTCTCTGCAGGGCTGCTCCCAATGAATTCTTCCAGTCTGTACTCATGTCTGGGATTACCCCAACCCAGGTGCAGCACCTTGCACTTGGACTCCTTGAACCTCATTAGATTCACATGAGACCACTTTTCTAGCTTGTTCAAGTCCCTTTAGATGTCATCCCTTCCTTCTGTTGTACCGACTGCACCACTCAGCTTGGCGTCACCTGCGAACTTGTTGAGGGTGCACTCGATCCCACTGTCTGTGTCATTGATAAAGATGCTAAATAGCACTTGTCCCAAGACAGACCCCAGAGGGACACCACTTGTCACTGGCCTCCACCTGGACACAGAGACTTTGACCATCACTCTCTGGGTGTCTTCAAGCCAATTCATTATCCACCCTTCAAATCCATATTTCTCCAATTTGCAGATAAGGATGTCATGTGAGGGAACAATTGTTGCCTACCCTGTAAACCTGCCATTTCTTATCCAGACATTTCAATGGTGAAAATCTTTCATCACAGAGAGAACAGCCTGATTTTTAGTGTGTCTGTTTCCTTTGAAAAGTCTCATTATAAATAGCACTATAAGTATATTGATTTTGTTTCAGATTCATTATTTTTCAGTTTATATTTTATCAATTACAAGCAGAAAGGTTTCTTTTTTGTGTGTGTGTGGGGAATCTTTTCTTAGTTTTCATCTTTGCAGACTGAACCTGGTTTGTGCAATCTTTATGATTTCTTTCTGCCCTGCACTGCATCTGTATTAAAGATCCAGTTGGACCAAATGTGGTCTTGAGTCATTGTGTTATTAACCCCTTTCCACAAATGGATTAAGTAATTGTATTGAGGAGTTCTTGGCAATGAGAATGTAATTACCAGATCTTTTGCTGATGTGCAGTAAGAGAACCTATCTCCTTGTCCCTTGACTGTTAGCTGGGGTGAGACTTCAGCATTATCTGCAGCAAAGACTCTGGAATTAATGCACAGAGAAATGTAGTTTGTGATGTTCAGTAATGCTTTAGTTTCAGCTGGTTCTCAGAGTGGCATACAGAGACCTGAGTTACACATGTAGGCTTCCTGCAAAGTTTATGGGGAAAGTCAGGCACTTCAGATGGTATTCACGTAAACTTACGGTTAGAGAAGAGCCACCTACGTATGATATGTATTTTGAAATGCAAAATACAGGCTTAGCTTTTCAATTAGACTTTGTTTCACGGATAGGATCTTTTATTCCAGAAAATAAATCCAATAAAATCTTTTGGTAAAGAATATTGTTAAAAGCTATTGATATTCCTAAAAAATCTGCTGCTATCATATAATCTAATTTTCCTAAAACCCTCCTTCATGCACACTCCAGCCTTGCCCAGCTTAACTTTCAGCAGAATACTGCCAGCTCACTTTTCTGGACTTTCCTGTTTGCTCAAACTGCCCCACTCTGCTCTGCCTTCCTCTCCCCACATCTAACATATATTTGGAATATCCTAAGATCTGCAGCTTATGGATGCAGGCACTGGTAACATTGCTGCTTTTTTGTATTCAATAACATACCGATTACAATAATCATTCAGGTACTCAATTTCAAGGCTGTCCTTCATCTAAAACAACAGAAAAGTGTCCTAATCTACCATTTCTGTGCAGGGTTGAAATGCTGTCTTCCTGTTAAAAGCAGCACCATTTAAAAGATCTAAGAATCAAATAGTCTGCAAGTGAGAAAGGCTTATAAATTTATTACAGACTGTTACGGAAAGTCACTGGGCTGAGTTTTGAGGGCTGAGTGGTTTGCTCTAACCCTTGATTCCAGGACTTCTTTATATACTTTATCTTATGCAATCATTGGCTTTATCTCTGAAATTGGTTGTAGTGTTTTGATGTACTCCAATGACTTCTATCTCAAGTGTCTGGACCTCCTTTGTGTGGAATTATGGCTCTTATTAAGCTCTTCTTCTAGTCCAGTGAATCTTGAACTCTTTGTAAAGCCTGAGGCCTTCAAGGAGAGTTCTGAAGCATCCTTTATTCCACACTACACTGCCCTCTTCTCCCTTAACTTTTTACTAACCCCTATCAATGGGAAGGGTAGGGGGGATGCTTTCTTAAGAGAGGAAGATGATGAGTCTGAGTCCCTTCATGTTTTGATGGGGGGGTACCATGCTTTCATTTCACTTTCATAACTGCACCAGATAAGAGTTTAATGAAACTACCAAACCAGGTCATTCAGGAAACATGGACATTCTCAGGACTTCAATAGGATATAAGGTTTGAAATATGAATTTTTTTTTTGAGATGAAAGCTATTTGAGTGGACCTGCAAAAAATTGTAATCCTAAGAATTTAGGCATTCATGTGTTAAGTGAGGATTTTGAAGATCACATATTTTAATGAGTTAAACATCTTTGTAATTTCAGTTCATTCAAGGATTTAGATCTTTGACAAAGGAGATCTCTTGGACTCTGCCTAACAGAATCTGAGTAAGGAAACATTATTTAACAAAGTCACTTTTCAGATTTAAAACATATCTATTCTAATGAGAGCATTTGACTAGAGATTTTCTCTCTGCTGTCTGGGAGAATGGTTCTAACCTCCCCCTTTTCCTCTCATCTCTGTTGTTTAATGCCCAATTTTGTTGTCTTTACAATAACACTAACAGAACTGTGGTGTTTATTGTATTCTTTTTTTCATCACGAGCTAAGTTTTTAAAATTATGTTCTCATCAGGGAGAGACAAACTAAAAGTGTAGAGCAGATGTTCATCTGCTGGCAATTTCAAAATCCTCATGAGTAATTTGGAGCCAAAATCTATGTGTTACGGATATGTTTAGTTTTATCTTAACCAATATTTGTGAATGTGAAAAAATAGGACATAACCTGGGATCACTACAGTACGACTGTTATTGTCTGTTGCTACCTACTGTTTATAAATGGGAACACAATTTATTAGGTTAGTTCAGTTAAACATCAGTACAATTAAACTTTCTCTTAAAAAGATTTGCTAAGCTTTGTAGAATAGCAATGAATGTGTTGTTATTGGAGACATTTAAAATTAGGTTAGACTTCAAAATACACCTTGAGATAAATTATGCATTGGTAGGTAGGTGCACTAGATGAAATAATATGTCTTTTTCTTTCTCTGATGTGTCAGATCCTGTGATTCAAGTCCTTTTTGTACCAAGCTGACTAATTTAATCAGCAACTATTATTATTATATGTTACTGCATGTATCAAATACAGCCTTTTAATTTAGGTCTAATAAGTCATTTCTGTTACATTATTAAATACAAATTGGTTGCTATGAGAAACAGTAAGTGACTGTTCACAGTAAGCATAGACAGCAAAGGTAGTTGTTATGTAATTAACTCAAAATTATAGACCACAGAATGTGTAGGTATTTTTGGTGTATCCCAACACATTTTAGATTAACTGAAAAACATAGCAATTGAATCAGATACCAGTTACCAAAGATAATATGATATTGCTCTCTAAATGTATTAATTGATGTCTGACTTGATACATCTAATTTGTTATATAGAGATTAAATGGTGAAATAGTGTATTTTAGTGTAACTAGAGTTAATTTATGGTGCAAGAGGCTTTGAATTACTGTGCTTCTGTTTGTTGTTGTTTTGCATTTTTTTGTTTTTAATGTATATATATATTGAAATTTTCTGCAGAGCATTGTCTTTAAAAATGATATTTCTTGGATTACCATCTTACTTCTGGGTCCTGTCATTACTTGTCTATACCAGAGTCATCATTAGGAAATTAGTGCTTAACATAAATTGTTACTTGCTGAATCTGAGATAATATTATACCCTGTTATATTCAATGTTAAAAACTAGAATCAACTGGTGAGAATAGAAATTATTCAAGGTAGCTGGCCGCTGTCCAAAATTGTGTTCATCTGTTTCTAGAATTAAAAGCTGAATATATACACAGCTCTCTATATACATATGCATGTATATATATATATATATATACACACCTATATATAGCACAGATATATATTTGAAACTAATGCTTTGGATCTTGTCCTGAGAATGTTGATGGTGGTTTGCTGTTTCCTTCCAGGAATTTTTATGTTTCTGTTGCCATGCTTTTACTGCAGTCCTGTGCAGGACTCCCTATGGGGTGAGATAGCAACTCAAAGTCATCTAATCCTAACTTTACAAACAAGTAAAAGAAATAGTTTTACTTTTCAGGAGTGTTTTCCCTTTTCTTTTCAGAGATGAACCCTTATTTAATGCCATGAGGGTATTTTACCTTTTATTTCACTCTCCTTTAAACTTCAACTTTTCCTTTACATGAGCAATTATTTTTCATTAGTTTGATTTTAAGGCATTTTTATGTAAGCTTTAATATTATTTTACTTAGGCATAAGCGAGCACTTCATAAAGAATGAGCTTGCATCTTAATTTTTGAATTTATATCCCTCTAAACTAACTATAGGCTAAAGTTTTAGATAATCAACATGTAATTGGACATATTGATAGCAGGAATCTGTATATACATTGGGCCAGGGCTTGGATTTTCTGCAATGAAGATGTTAGGAGATGATGTGGTGATAGAGGGAATGTTGATGTTTTAAGTTATAGAATAAAATAGAAGGCTAGTAGTGGCATTTATTTTGTCATTAATCCCATTTACTCATGGAAAGAAGGAGCAGAGAAGGAAAGAAAGTTGTCCAATGTCAGACAAGGAGTCAGGTGTCAGTTAAATATGAGACTCACGTCCTGTGCCCTTTCTAGTGAATCACAATTTCTTGCTAAGCTCGTGTGTGTAGCAATGTTTAAGAAATATGTAGTGTGATGTGACTGTATGCCTGATGCAGGTACAATGTATGCTATCTATTAAAATATATCATATCTTACAAATCCAGTATGCATTGTGGAATGCTTAATACATATACAGCATTCTATATTGATTTGCCTATTAAAACTCATTAAATCACTTGTGACACTTGCTTAAAATTCAGTTAACTTGCAGTACATGTCTTTCTAGAATGTAAGCACAATTCAATATATCACTGAAGGTACTGTTTGAACAAAGAGGGCCAAATGGATTGCTCCTTTGCATTTTCTCATTTGTTTTCACATATACTAGTGAGGATCTCATGTTGTGTTTGTGTTACTTTAACAACTCTGCTTGTTTACCTTCTGTTTAGATATCTTCCTTTTGGTATAGTTTTAGAACACCAAATACTTGATAATGTACACATTAGCACACTGTGCATTTGACTCACTCCTTTAAAGTTCTCACTGAGATATTTGTAAAAGTGAACTGTATATCTGTTTATTCAGAGAAAGGTGAGGTCTGTGGGAAGAAGTAATGGTCATTACTATGCAAATTGGTGCAGCTGGGAAAAAAAGGGACACCATTTTCAGTATACTAGCCCTTCTTCCTGTGTGAAAGAAAAGTGACAACATATAAGGCAGTATGAGTTCAAAAGCAGAGAAGTGCTTTTAGCATGTTTGGGGCTGTGATAAATCGGTTATGAGACTTCCAAATAACAGGCCTGCTGGAGCATCAGAGAAAAATAAAACCTTTTATTCAAATTAATCCAATGCAAAAGTTAAATAGATTGAGCAAGCTACTTAGTGGATTTTATATCATTTCTAGTGCCATGAGAGTCAGCAGAGAAAACTCTGTGAGGTAAAAATCCAAAGCCCTGGAATGTTTGGGAGGATGGCCATGCTGCAAAGTGATTTGCATATCACTTTCACATTGAAAGAGAAACTAAAGTTTCATTTAATGTTACAAACTCAACATTGACTTTTTTGTTAAATGAAGATTTGTGGCTTGTCAGCTCACCAACATTTTTATTTTACATTGGCTTTCTGTTTTCATAGCTATGCTAGATCTCCAGTATTACTATCTACAGCAATTTTTAGACATCCTAAATGAAATCAAGCATGCCCAATCCACCTTGCAGCTGACCTCTCCTTTTTGCCATGGAAACAGGGTTGAGTGTTGAATTGCTCGATGATGAAGTACTACCTAAACTGAAAGAGCAGAGAAAGATACCCAGCATCCAGATGGTCATAATTAACTGCAGCAATTCAAATCCTTAATATTTTCCTATTGGGACAAAGAAATTATTTCAATGAAATGTAAAAAATGAAAATGTATTCTGATATGTTTGGTACGTAAATTACATTTATTCTTTCAAACATGGAATTATAGGAATCACTATGGCAAAAAAGATATGGTAGACAGTGTCCTATAAGGACTTTGTTTTTAAGATGACTGTATTGCAGCTACTAATATAGAATAGATATTAGAATCTTTATTAGATTCTTAGTGAACAATACAATCCTCCTGGTGGCTGTACTGCTGGAAGTGGCACTACTCCATTTTCCAGCAGCGTCAATTGTGCTACCTTTTGCTTTGTATGATGCTACTCCTTCTAGAATCTTGGGGACTGGCAACCACAGCATCTTTGAAAGAAGAGATGAGTCATTTCCTCTCCATTTGGTGGAGACTTAGAAGCTTAATTTAAGACTTAATAGTAATGGTAAAATCATAAAAGTGTATTTCGTTGTTGTTGTTTTTCATTTTGTTTGTTTTTCCTCTGGGCTTTGGATGTATCACCTTATGTTCACCACTGAAAAACAGTTGTCATTTGGGTGCATCATATTGTGCATTGAAAATCTTCAGTTTGACTATTTAGAACCAAGTAAATGTCTGTCTACATGATATGCTGTGCTCTGAAGAGATATAAGGTAACTTAAAAAAAATTGTGTAACCATGTTTAAGGTAGGTAAAATTCCATGGTATGGTTATGTATATGTAATATGTACATTTACATATATATAAACAGACACCCCACACCTGTATAATTTAAATCTACTTTTTTTTTTTTTCATTTAAAGACGTTATTCCTTGTCCTATCAAGGAGTAATGGATTTAAACTAAAGAAAGGGTAGATTTAAATTAGATATAAGGCAGCAATTCGTCCCTATGAGGCACTGGCACAGGCTGCCCAGAGAAGCTGTGGATGTCCCATCCCTGGAGGTGTTCAAGGCCAGGTTGGATGGGGCTTTGAGCAACCTGGTCTGGTGGGAGGTGTCCCTGCCCATGGCAAGGGGTTTGGAACTAGATGATCTTTAAGGTCCCTTCCAACCCTAGCCATTCTATGACTCTGTGATTCTATGATATTCCTGCCTGCCTGTTCTGGTTTAACCCGGCCAGCAGCTAAACACCACACAGCCGTTCTCTCACCCTCCCCCCTCCCTCTCTGGGATGGGGGAGAGAAATGGGAAAGTGAAGCCTGTGAGTTGAGATAAAGACAGTTTATTAAGACAGGAAAATAATAATAATAATAATAATAATAATAATAATAATAATAGTATTACTAATAATAATGTGTACGAAACAAGTGATGCACAATGCAATTGCTCACCACCCGCTGACCGATGCCCAGCCTATCCCCGAGCAGCCGGCCCCCCACCCCGGCCAGCCACCCCTATATATTGTTTAGCATGACGTCAGATGGTATGGAATACCCCTTTGGCCAGTTTGGATCAGCTGTCCTGGGTCTGTCCCCTCCCAGCTCCTGCTGCACCCCAGCCTGCTCGCTGGCAGGACAGAGCGAGAAGCTGAAAAGTCCTTGGCTTGGTGTAAGCACTGCTCTGCAACAATTAAAACATCAGCATGTTATCAGCGCTCTTCTCATCCTAATCCAAAACATAGCATCCTACCAGCTACTAGGAGGAAAATTAACTCTGTCCTAACTGAAACCAGGACACTGCCCCTTTGAAAAAATACTCTAACTAGAAAATGTCATTCCAGACTTTTTTTTTTTTTTTCTGCTGCAGCACTATTTTAATCTCCTTCATAACTCCCCCACCTCAGAGCTGTCAATTCCTACATTCTGAAGTTGTTGTTAGATTTTCTTTTTCTCTGTTGTACCCTGTATCATGGTTGTGTTTCCTTGCCTTGTACTTTTCAGGACTATAGTCACAATTGTATTCCTATTCCATCTGACATGCAAGAAATGAAGCTCTACAAATGAAAACTGTCTCATTTCTTTCTTTTAAACATTGTTGCTATGCAGCAACAATGCAACCTTTGTCAGGTTACTATAAATAGTCAAATCGAATAGTGACTTTGTATAAATACAGGAGGATGACAAGAATCCCTAGTGCTATCCATTGTTTATCCTCCCTAAAATCTTAGAGTAGGCAAATGCCAATTTTTATCATCAAGAGGAACATTTCCCTTTCAAATGTGAGGTGTTGGTGATTGCCAGTGTGTATGTTTTGACAAACTTTCTCCAGAGTTTTAGAGATAATGTTCTTCAAACTTTGGAAAGAGCCCTAAGCATACCCCTAAGTGCAAACAGTAAACATTTGTAGGAAACAGCATTATCTTTTAGAACATTTGGTGAAAATAATGAGCAGATTCACACTGACTAACCTTATTGCCCTCAAGTAGGAAGCCAGTCTATCCTGTCTTTATAGAACATGACTCCCAGTCAGGTAAAATTAGGCAGGGTAGATGTGCCAGGTGTATGAACAAATGGTTGTGGACTGAGTGGGTGCTGTGGTGTGTGTTAGAACAGTGGTACTGGGGCATGACTGTCCCCATGGACGAGGCTGCACTTTGGTACTCTTGCCCCTAGTCTGTACCAGGCTTTCGGGGCAGTGCATGCGGTGTCACTCAGCTCTGGGCTCTCATTAATGACTAGTTATTTAAGAAGGTCAAATTTCATAGCACCAGCTGTCATCCTGTCCATAATAAACCAAGTACCCATACTTTCTACAATGTACCTGTGGTAGGAGAGAGGTGAAATTCAGTCCTTTGTATGACACTTTTCTAACTGGGGTTCAGCTCCTCATACTTCTTTATCTGTCACTGTGGAGTAAGTTACAGGTACTGGCTATCTCTGTCAGTGTCACGCATCCCCAGTAACCAAAATCATAGGCTACTCTGTCTACTATACCCAGCATCTTCATCAACAGCTAAGGAGATGTCTCAGTTCACACTGATAATGAGGTTAACTGAGTTAGATTTAAATGAGCTAATTCAGTTGTAGGAAGAAGGGTAGTTTAATGGATGTTGAACAGTGAACTCCATACTTCTGTAATTGTATTGCCTCCAGTAATGAAGTTAGCTCAGGAAATTCTACAAAACATGGAAGTCTGCTTTATAGTGTATATAATGAATGTCTCAAAAAGCACACAGCTCTGGACTTTCAGTAAAGCCCATTTTCCTTTGTACACCATGCTGAATATTTAGGTAGAAGTTCTGAACTGTTTCGTTCTCTTTTCCTTTTTTAAGTCATTTTTTCTATGGATACATGACTTTGTGATTAAACTTTCTGTGTATGTGAATATGAACAGGCAAATCTGTTTCTCCTGCGTTACCATTTTTACATTTCCAAAAATTATTGAACCCACTGAATAGTTTCAGCTGAAGTTGGCAGAAGCAAGTGTCTCAAAATGTATGTATGCATACAAGGCTGTTGAGAATAGACAGCCAAGCAGAGAAAGAAGATCCTAAAAATGTACTACAGAAGAAGTAGGTATTATATGATGCCAAACAATCTGTCCATGCAGATTCTTTGTATGCTTTGTGTTGGAACAGCTTCAGTTAGAAATTATGGTTTCATAACCAGCAGATTTTAGGAAGCCACATATAATTAATTTTGTTGACTACAGATTTTTTTTTTTTCTCTCTCTTTTTTTTTTTTCCTTATACCTTTAAAGTTTGTGGGGTCATAGATCTTTTTCTTCTTTCTACAGTTTTCATTATTTCAGGATTTAAGAGCAAAATTTCACTGAACATGGAAAGTATTAATTTTAAGTCTTAGGCTCTAAGAAATATATTTATATTTAAAGTTTAGAACATCTTCCTCCTTATCAACAACTGGATAATGACCTGGCCAAAATGAGGGACAGATGCAGCTATGTGGTGGTAGAAGCAGCTGTGGTTCAGTTTAAGGTTGTTGATCAGGTCTGTAGGAATACCTGAAAGAATTATTTCAGGAAGTAGACAGTTCAGAAGTGCTTACAAGTCCTGTTCTTAAAGATGAGCAATGGAGTAGTTATGCTTTTTGGTAAGTAACGCAATGTCATTATTTGTGACATCCAAATACTGGAAACATTTGAATTAGTTTATTTACTGCAAATCTGAATGCATAAAATCTGGGTGAATGAATTGGGTAAATATTTGTAATTGTAATAGTTGTATAATTAATTATTTGTCTAATAATAATTGTAATGTTATAAAATTGTAAATATTTGGAACGGCACAATTATCAAGGAATGGGAAATATAAGTCTGCAAATACAAATCTGTGGATGAAATTTCATGAAGAAATGTTCAGAAGTTATGTTACAAAGCCATAAATTTTAACAGATGGGGATGATCTGTCAAAGGAAGTGTGGTAAGCCTCATTACCTGTTCCATATCTGTATTGACTGCTTAACACAATGCAGTGTACAGATTAGAACCGTTCTGTTTCAGGAGATGGTATAATTTGCTATCGGAATAGCAGCAAACAAAAAAGCCCATGACAAGATTTTAAATTAATACTTGCCTAATTTTATATGTATATGTATATGTTAAGTACAATAGATTTTGAGACATGCAGAGGAAACAAACCCACAAAAGCTAGGCATGCTTGGGTCTGTGTGGTAAGGAGTTTGGGGTGGAACAGGATTTGGCACATCCAATTTATGAAATAAGTAAGTAGTTCTTTGAGGTATTCTGCTAAATAAAATAATATTTTGAGACAAGCAATTATAAAATATTCCTCTAGCCAAACCTGAAGGTAAGTTTATAAGGCATTATTTTTTCCTTTTTTTTTCTCTTTTTTCTTTTTTAGTTAAGTTTAGACAAGGTATAATTTGTTTCACTTTACCTTTAAAGTGAAAAAGGGAAATCTTTAAATGATTGACTAACTGGACAGCTTGTCTGCTAAAATAAAAAACAAGTCAAACAAAACCAACCTAACTACTCTATTTTCGAAAAACCAAACATAAAGTTAGTAAAAAAGAATATTAACAGAACTGGTCAGGAGGTGTATCTGTGTGGTATGTGCATGCAATCTGAAATAATATGAAGGTAATATTCTTCCTATGATATCATCACTCTCTGCGTCTAGGGAGTTTCATACCATTTCTGTAAGATCAATCTTTATGATTTAATCAGTGTCTTAAATCATTCTTTTCTTATCTCCCTTTGTTGATGTAAGTTTTATTGTGTTTCAGGTCTTGTTTTACAAGTAGAGAGACATCTTTCATCACAGCCCGTGTCACATTTAATGAGGGTTTTCCCAATGAAGTAAAACATATCGCTTTTTCTGGTCAGCCTTTTGGTGCATCTAGGTACAGAGAAGATGTATTACGTTTGCTTGCAAAACCAAGTTTTGTAGTGTCTTTTGATTAAATAAGTTTATCATTCTAGTGGGGTTTGTTGATCTGGCAGCTTTTCTCTGCCCTGCATGATACGTATGTATGTCCCACTGCTTCAAGGTTCAGAAAATCAACACACAAAAAAGCTCCTATTTGTACTTTCCTGGCCTTCTCAAGAAGTTTATTTTGTTTAGGTTGTTACACTTCGAGTTCTTCTTTAGAGGGTCAGAAATTTCTCTCGCTTTCTGAATATAACACAAAAGCATCTATAAATATCCTGTGATTATAGGCATGTGAAAGAAATAATAATGACCACAATAATGACCACAACAAAAGTTTGATTTAGGGTAACAATGGAAAGAAGCAACTTTACTGGGGGAAGTGTCTGAAAAGGCACTATTGAATAAAGAAGATGTGGCAAAGTTATGAATACAGTGTCAGAGGTAGTTATGCCTCAGGACTTGATCATAACTGGGATCTATTAGTCTAATAATCCTGCAAGACTCAGCAAGGCAGTGTTATTAAAACACTGGCCCAGAGGACATTATAGTACTGTAGTGTTCCTATGAGAAGTGACAGGAGGCAGCTAAGTTAAGCTACTCTCCTGTGGGGTACATAAAAATTTGGTTTCTGTAAATGGCCATGTCTAATTGTATTTAAAACCAAAATGCTGCTGCTTCAGTGGACTTGAAACTGTGCCGAGGGACAAGCAAAAACATGGACAGAAAAAAGGAAAGCTTGACTGCTTGTTTACATTCTATAGACTGCTTTTCTCATCTGAAGGTCCCGAAGAAGTAGTGTGAGGAGAATCGACTGAATTATGGTGGTTGACTTCCATGTAAATTTGTGCAGACGGACAATCCCGCCAGCCCTAAAATATTTGCCTCTCTGATATTGCAGATTATGTCTTTTCCCAAATCAGAGGGACACCTTGATAAACACATTAAAGCTAGCTGTTTCCTAACTCAAAATGTGGTGAGGCTTTCCTATTGGCATGTCGCAGAAGAATTGGTTACAGTCTTAGATTCTCTTTGTAGCTTTGGTGCAAATGATCTTGATTTGATTTTAGTTACAAATGGATTTGATTTTAGTTCCAGAGGGAAATGCTACCACATGCCTGTGTGTGTCATGCCTTAAAAGGTTCATCTGCAGCAAAACAAGAAACACTTATGACCAAAAATGGGAACGGCACTTGGTAAATGTTTTAGTAAACTTTACTAGAGGTCCAGAAAGCCACAGCAGAGAGTGAATCAACCTAACTCTGAGAGGACAAAAATGTATGAAAGAGGAAGCTAATAATGTAAATCAAAACCTGGAAACTGCAGAGAACTGATAAGGGAAGGACAAAAGGTGAAATATATAGTCAGCAGAATTAAGAAAAATAAGAGGATTAAATATATGAAGAACAAGATAAATCCGCACAATTTTATCAGTATGTTTCTGGATGGGAGTGGTGGAATTGATTGTGTGAATGCAGAGAAGGCAGATATGTTCAATAAACATTTGTATTTGGAAAAGAGAGGTGAATGAACTTGATGATGTAATGTGCTTTGCTTTCCAACAGTAATTAAGGAGATTAAGTAACAGCTACTAAACTAGGTATTCTTAAATCAGCAGGTCCCAATAACTTCCATATTACAACCTGTCAAAACTACTCTCTTTGGCAGTTTGACAATTAAGCCCTTTTTTTCCCAGTCACTTGATACTTTTTCATCTTTTCATGCACTGTTGCAGATATTGAGTAACCACTCAGCGGTTTTCTAGACATTGTACATAACCCATTTAAATCTCCCATTAGTAATACAACGTTATTCCTTTGTATGTTGTTTAGCACATCACATACTGAGCTGTAAAATTTACCTTTCCCCTCATCCATCACACTTTCTTTGAGCTATAAAATTGCATGATATTTGTCTTTGCATCTGGGGTAGAAAACCATGCAACGTAAATTTTTTTCACGGCATTTAATTGTACTACTGTTTTTGCTGAGACCTCTCCTGAGAATAATGTCTGAGAATCCAAAGAGATAAAATAGTTATCTTCTTGTTGTCCACCTGGCTTTATGATCTTCTAATGTTCCCTGTTTAAATTTATCATAGCAGTAAGCTGAGTGGTTGTAGAAAATTTGTTCAACCTATTCATGTTTCAAGATCTAAGACAAGATCTATTGTTGAAAGAATGGAGTTTCAGGAGTTTCAGGAGTTTCATCATTTTGCTGCTGTGATTGTTATCCTTTGTAGTTTATGCGCTTTAAACAAGTTTCTCTTTGACTTTGAGCTATATGCCATGTACCATTCTTTCTCATTAATGTGTACATTAATAATGTATATGTTATTATGATATTAAGACATTTAATATAATAATTGCTACCTTTGCCCTCAGTGTGGTCAGGGTTTAGGCTTATTTCCCACAATCATGCAACATGTCTCGGACTCTTACTGAAAAATACTAACCATTGGAAACCCTTCTTTATATAAGATTCCTTCAAAATAGCCTGATAAACTGTGCATAACGTATCATATTAGCCTTTCAATATAAGAAGGGAGAACATCTGATTGCTGGATACAGGAAAATGTTACAATACCTTGAAGAAATAGCATTTGGTGTTTACTGATACCCTGAAGGTATTCTTAATGTAGGTCTGACTTTGGATATAATAAATAAATTATAATATAGGTGGTCATAGATGTTGGCTTGTGTAGTTCTTGTGTAACTGTTTTTCTGCATGCTGGATTCACTGAAAAGTTGGATCTAGTATCATAGAATCAGAGAATGGTTTGGGTTGGAATGGACCTTAAAGATCATCTAATTCCAAACTCACTTTCCACTAGACCAGGTTGCTCAAAATAGTTTTGCTTCTTTTCATATCATAAATATAAATGCATTCTTAGAAATCTCACATTGAAGTTATTCCCACCCCCCCTTCCCATTCTCTCTGACTCTCCCTACGCCACTATTTGCTGCCACATTTTTTCTACCAGACTTCTGGAAGCTCCCCACTGTTTAAATATCCATGCGCCTCATGCATGTTTTAATTCCTCAGAAGTAGAGGATTCCTTCTGTAATACATGCCTGAACTGTAAACTGAGTTTCAGACACTGAAAGGCATAGTGCCCTTCTGGACTAGGCTGGGAAGTACCAAATCAGTCACATATTTGAGATTAATATATGCTGCATATTACTGACTCCTGCTGAGTGTAGCTATGATGGTAGTCAATCACTTCAGATTGATAATCCATTTAGAGGAGCAGGGGAAAGTAAATTATCCACAAGCCCTCTCTTACAACACCTCTTACTTACTCTGCTTCTCTAGTTATCAATGTGGCAGAAGTTGTATAATTTTAATAAGGGTTAGAGACTAGTTGTTCTCTCACCTACTCATTTACTCTGGCTTAGGGCTGTCACAAAGTAATATAATACTTGCTGGCAGAGTGAGTTAAATAACAAAGAAAATCAGTAATAAAGTCCTCTTCAGTGTGCAATGTAAGAAACCAGAACTAGTCAAATTGAGTGTAGAAATAATGTGACCTATGGGCAAGTAAGTTACCCACTGAAAAAAAAATGTTAGTACATAATTTCCAGGTGTGTTCTAGATTTCCAAATTTCCAAGGTGTTTCCAGATTTTCCGTATTTTTTTTTTATTTTTTATTTTTTAAGGAGTGTTTTGATTCAAAGAGGAATTAACTCTGGCCTGTGTTGGAGTGGTGCAGGTCAGACAGATGATATTCATGTTCAGCCTTATCTGTGATGGTACTGCAAGATCTTTATTTCCTTTACAGCAT
The DNA here is from genome assembly GCF_964211835.1 of Anser anser. Taxonomy (NCBI): domain Eukaryota; kingdom Metazoa; phylum Chordata; class Aves; order Anseriformes; family Anatidae; genus Anser; species Anser anser. The sequence continues at coordinate 48,063,285 of NC_139725.1, read as the reverse complement.
GAACAATTCTGCCTACTAGATTATGTTCTTATGAACAGATTCATCCCGCTTTCTTAAAATAGAAGCGCCTTTCATGTTTTATGCATACTTTAAATTTTTAAATGATTTTCATCTGCTTCAGCTAAGTATTAGTATGCATGAAGTATTCTCTCAGAACACTGTAGTTATTATTTTCCTTTATGCTGGCTAGTGGGGGATAACAGGACTTCAGTCTGCTGTATTCAAATAAATGTGGCATCTTGTCCTGTGTCTAATCAAGTATCTGTTCCTTTTATCTCTGGATGCTTTGTTCCCCCTCCCAATCCTGTTTTTACTTCTGTCACATTAAAATGATTCTCAAAATAGTCTTTCTTCCTGAATACTAGATCTGCATTCTTGGTAGGGTGCAGATGAACAAATTTACTTTGGTCCATTTTTAAATAGTGTCACCACAATGGGACCAGAAATTCTAAGTGTTTAGCAGTAGAATGAAAAGTGCAGGTGTAAATATATCCACTTGTATTAATGCAAATACCTCTGCAGTGAATCCGTCCTCCTTTGTGCGTTGCATAGGGTAGGACTTTTTGCTTTTGTTTGCACTGCAGATCTGTTGTGTAAATGAGATCTGTCATGCACTCTGTATTAGTTCTGTGTACGATACCCACTGTTGCAGAAAGCTTATTAGCAGAAGGGCAAAAGAAACACATTCAGTAGAATACAAACCATGCTTTAAATTATAAGTGTGCAGTGAGGAGCATCAGAATAGCTTTATACATGCTGTAAACTTTATTTTAAATATCAAGTAGTGTCTAAGGATAATACAGGATATGATGCTTAACCCATTTTTGAAACAGATTCTGGGGGTAATGTTACAGAGTTACGTGTAGCACATCATAGTTCACTTGGTATCACAGCTGCTTAGAAGGTGGATTGAGCAGCATCATTTTGATTCAGATGATTCTATGTTAGAATATTTTATCTCTGCATTGGCGGTATCGAGAATGAATTTTGAATTGTTATATCAAGCACATTACCTGGTACCATTAAGATACATTTCAACAATATGTTAAGAAGTTCAGCTGGCATTTACTGTATGTTTGTTCTCTTCTTTTTGCTGTTTTAGATCGAAGGAATGGCCTAAAGCTCTTAGTGTAGTCTATGAGGCTAAAGGACTAGGTTTCAGATTGCTGTTCTGGTTGGCATTTCCACAGAAGCCATTTTGTAGACATGGATATTACACAGTCTATAATATGTTTTAATAATACAACCAGAAGGTGGTGATGTTATTCAAAACTGACAGTGACTTTTTTCTACAAGTATGGGGTTGAAATGGTGAAAGGTTTTGCTACCAGCCAGAGGAAGAGGAGAGTTTACAGTCAGCAGAGATTCAAAGTGACTACTTATAGACATGCTATGTATGGCTTTAACTAAAGATGTTACTGTGAGTTCCCTTTGAAAGGCTTTCCTTAGCTCAATAAAGTTGTCTTTGTCTTGCATAGTTTTCACTATTCATCTATTAATTCCATGCAGGCACTGGTAGCAGTGTGGGTTGTTGAACCTCCCTTCATGAATACATGGAGCTGTGCATCATCACATGTACTTGAACCATGAATGTCTAACAGATTCATTCAGAGTAATTTAAATTCCCTGGGCAGAGTGTGGGTTCATGGTTAGTGCATTCTTATCCATCTTTTCATGTTCTTATTGCTCTTAATAGTCTGCCTATAATTTAGCTACTGGCATTCACACTGAATTCAGAACTCCTTCACATCCATTTTGTTCTTGTGGTAGATTATGTTGAGACTTTGCTAGTAAAGTGCCACTGGTAAAGTATGATGCCACAGAGTGGATGGACTAAAAGAAATGAGTACAAATGTGGGCACATACTAAGCTTCCTTTTAAACTCATCTCAAGATGGTGTTTGAATGGAGGATTGCATCCATACTTGATTATGAAAACTAAAGTTGATGTTTTCCATTTCTGAGAGGCACTGTAATGAAAAAAAATAAATCATTCAGACAGCAATTAGAGGTGATTGGGACATGAAGACATATTCTTGGGGCACAGAAGGACTGACTGAAGGTTCAGATGGGCTTCATGGATTCTTCATCAGGCTAGTTGCTGTCATCAGCTCCACATTTATATTCAGGACTCCAGTACGGTCTGGCAAGTTCTGTCAGCTGGATCTGAACTACTTCTGGGGGATAGACAGCAGGAAGCTTTTTTTTTTTTTTTTTGGATAAAAACAAAATTGTAATTAAGAAGTCTTCTTTTGGAATGACCTGGAGAAGAGGTGGTACATTAGCATCATACTTTTGTGTTTGTATCCTCCAGGACACAAACGGAAAAGCATCTGTTATGGATAAAGAATTTTCTTCATTCAATATACTTAATAAGTGTTCTGAATTGTATAACCTGAATGCTATGCAAGTAAATCTTGTGGAAACTCTGTGCAACTATGGCCTAATATACATATTTTTAATTGTCACTAGAGAATGTATATAGTGTGGGCACCATTTTATGGCATTAACACTTCAGTGAACGGTGTTTTTTTTTTTTTTTTTCCTGGCTAATTTTAGCTTTTGTCAAACTTTATTTGGGTTGCAACCTTGTGTGCTGAATTTTTGTGTCAGCCCATAAAAACCAAAACAAAACAAATTTCACTTTAGGTAGTTCTGATCTTTCAAAAAATAAAATTAAGGAATATTATTTTGCCTGTATTGGAAGATTGCTGATCTATTAAAAGTTTCTGTACTTCCTCACTTGAGCTCAGTGTTACCACAATTATACTACAGTGAGGGTTTGTGCTCACCACTCCACATGTCACTAGTGTTTATTTCCTATTGCTGTGCCAAGTAGTCTCAGATCTGTTTTGGAGGCTCTTTATATCAGTTCATGGTGCCATGTAAACTTTCCTGTATGTCCAGGTGTGCAATTTGGGCCACATTGTCTGCTGTACTGGTTAACCTACATCCTGTTTCAGCACCTAAAGCCATTGGAGCTGATCTAGGATTTACAATATAAGGAAGATTTTTTTCACTGAAATATGCTTGTTCATGGAAACAAATGACTTGTGAGAATGGGATTTGAACAGAATCAGAACAGAACCCAGACTATTTTTTGACAGAATAGCACTTACCTGGTGTTTTGCCTGATGCATTAGTGGATGCATCTGAACCAAAAAGCTAATGCTTGTGTACCCAAACACTACTTAATCCATATTTCAGAAGGAAGTCTCCAATGCAGAATACTTTTGGGGGCTTTTCAGCCCTATTACTGTTTAGAAAACAATGGCGATTTCTCTTCTTTCTGCTGTATTGCCAAATCCTGTGGATTACTAACGATGTAGTAAGATTCATTGCTAGAGAGAATAGAGAGACATTCAAGGCTTATACTAAGTCATTAAAAGAAGTGAGCTGGTTCATCATGTGCAAAAATTGGTGTTCAGAATGCACTAGAAGTTTTGCAGGGACAGGAATAGAACATCTACCCGCCTTTGCATTAGAGCTTTGCCATGCTTTTCCAAACACTGGAAGTAGTAAAATAATTCAAAGAGATGACTGGGGCAGTGGAGAGGTTTAGTTGTTGGCAATACTGCTTCTCTAACAACATTCTCTAGCAAATGAAACATGTTGGCTTAAATTCTCTAATTAAATCAAAATAGCCTAAGGTAAAGAGAAAGAATGAGAAAAATTGAGTCCAAGCTATTTTGAAAATTATAAACAACTGTGAAGAAGAGCTTAAAATAGAATATTTTGTTAACAACATTATGTATCATGATGTCTGGTTTAATACTCAAAATATTTGTAGACATCTATAGGCATCTAATACAGTGGCTGGGTTGTTCTGTCTTTGAAGCTCCTATTAAATGTGAGAAATTTTCTAAAATCCTGCTTTAAATCACAAAGCTTATAATTGCCATTTTTTTTTCCCTAACCTACCATGATGTCCACTGCCTTTGAAGAGTAGGCTTTCTGACAGACATTTTTCAGTGTGCTTGTAAACCTTGTTTTGAGCACTTTCATTTCTGCCCACAAAGTGGGACATTCAAAATAGCTAATTCTTGACAATTACATTTTCAGTGTTTTTTCTAGTACTGCACAAGAAACCCTTCAGAAAGCCATTGTGCAAATGCTCATTTCTTTATCTGAAGCACTGTAATCATGTATTCTCTCCTATTAGTACATTGAATCTTTATACATTTATTCTTAGCAAAATTATGTATTTGTATTTTTTTTTGTTATGCTTCATATGTTAGAAAAAATAAAATTGGACTTTTAATGAAAATCCATTTGAAGATATAAATACAAACCAGTTTTTAATAATTCTAGGCAAGTCAGTATCTCAAATCTGACCTTACCAACCCCTTCACCCCATTTGCCACTTAGACCCAAACTTTCACTATGGTCAAAACAGGCAGGCTCTGATTTCTCTCTGGCAGGGAGCTGGCCAACTGCTGGCATCATTATCTTTTTCTGAAATAAAACTTCCTTTTGTATTGCAGTGAACCACTGATTTTCTTCAGAAATGCCATGCGGATCCCAGCAGCTTGCTTTATGCTTTCTCAAGCTACTTATTCATGCGCCTTTCTCCATCCTTGAAGACTCATACTGCAGTGGAGAACAAAAGACTGGTGTCACTGTACTTTACCCAGTGACAAACTTCTTCCCACTCGTATTGTTCCAGTACTTCTATGTGCTCTCTGCCTTTCAGTGCACACTGCAAAGTAAATATCTGTGCTGATTTTATAAGGGAAAGAAGTTTCTTTTTCTTCTTTTTTTTTTTTTTTTTTTTTTTAATTGTCTCTCCACTAAGCCAACTGCAGCATTCAGAAGCTAGCATACAGTAGTTATTTTTGGAAAAAAAAAAAAAAAATGGTCATCCACAACTTGACATTGCTTGGTACCTTTCACATTTGAAAATTCGTGTTCTACTTAAAGAGAATGACAGTTATTCCTGCCTAAATGCAGCAGTGCTAATACCTTATTGGAGATCTTAAATACTGCCTTTAACCATGGAAAGAACATACAATCTTGTTTGCCTTATTTTTTTTTTTTTTATGTTCCAAGGCAGTATTGCAAGTTATTGCAATATTTAGCTTACTTATTTTATGTTCCAAGGCAGTACAATAGATATCTAGAACTACTGGCCTTATTTGTGTGATTGTATCTCTGTGTCAATCCTTATAGTGTCTATAGGCCTTAAGAAAATATCTCATGTTACAGAAAGTGTAGTCAAGACAGTTTTCCAGCACAAGTCTTGGCAGTTTCTCATTTGGGTTATATAGAACAAGACACATTTCAGAAGGAGAATATATCTTGGGGGCAGCATCTCTTGGATAGACTAGGGCGTGACCTGGATCATCTTTTTAATTAACTCACAAGAATGAGTTATCAGTGTTTGTTATACTGTTGTTTTTTGTTTTATTTTAATTTGACTGACTTCTATGTGGTATTTTTCTTCAGTATTAATAAAATAGATATTGGGACTTTTGAAGTGATTGTCAGGTACATATGGAAAAACAGGTACATTAGTGATCTTAAAAATAATTTTAATCTAGTAAATGATTTTTGAAAATATTTTCGTTTTGTGGTGCAAGAAAAGAATATGTTGTAGTTACTCTAGGACTGGACTAAGAATTTGGCTATTTGCATTCATGCCAAGTTCAGAACTGACCTCTAGAGGCTCCCACTCGCTTGACAATGAGGCATAGATAAACTTCCCCCCTTAAATGTAAAGTTTTTCTAGGTGTCTGAAGCTGTGCTGCTGGGTGTGCTCAGAATCGTCACTTCCTGGATCATACTTAAGCCTAACTGGGATTCAGAAATGGGATATTCTGCCTACATTTTCTTCAGAGCTTGATGTTGTAGAGTTCTCTATGTACTCTACAGCCAGCTTCAGCTGGACAAATAGCTGATGTAGTTACAGGGAGGGGAGATTAGAGGCCCCAGAGATAGAAGAGATCTAAAAAGATCTAGGTATGATGAATAAGGGCAGTTGCAAACCTTTTCTTGTAACTCACATTATTGCAAGGGATGGAAGCATGCCAGATCTAGCTTATGACTGGTGCATTCTCTAATTTACACCTGTACATTACTAACATCTCTGTAACCTGTTACAGGAATGCCATTTTTTTGCTGTGTGTTATCCCAATATTTCCATCTTGAAGAAACTGTCAGCTGACTGATTAAGCAGTATTAAGTTACATACTGCTGCTGCTGTCTCTTGTGGTTCTTGTGAATGTGGTCTTGTACAACAACCACAATGCACGAAGCCAATTGACCAATATCCTCCTTTCCCAATAGGAACCATTTCATATCCTGCAACTGCATTTTTGTTTATTGTCATCTTTCAAGTGCAACTACAAATGTTATTGGCCATAAAATTCTCACTTTTCTTAGTGCATCAACATTTACATCTTTTTATTTACTTGCTTATTTATTAGACAGTGACAGAACATATTAAAATGTTCAATTTGAAAAAAGAAAGAATAAATATTAGCTTGCAGTCTACATTCTCAGGGGGAACAAAATCAAAGAAAATGGTTATTTGTTAATAAGAAAGATATTAAAAACCATCTTAATTAGATTGCCTTTCAGAATTTCTTGCTGTGTGTCTTGTGTGTTTCAGCAGCTTTTCATAAGTTAGAACAGACTCTCACTGCATGCAAGTATTAAAGAAGTTTTAATGGTCTGGATAATATTCAGAAGAAAATTAATTAGAGAAACCATTTTCCTGGTGGCTATCAATCTCATGACTCTCCAAGCCCAAGCTATGCTTTTCTTCTCCTTTCCAGCATATTAATGTGCTACCAATTTACAGGAGAGTAATTACATTTTCATGCCCATGGCTTTTCATGCATTCCGTTTTAGTAAGCTGAATGGCTATTTTTGTTGATCAGACAAGAAGTTAGTAGCATCTCCAAAAATCCTCCTGTTGACCTTTTATTTTCCCTCCTTCTCCTAAACTGTCTAGCTAAAGAGATGCTAGGAGTGTATTTTCTAACAAATTAAGTGCTGTGACATCATTAGGCCTTTGAGTTTAGTGGCTCTGAGTTTTAATTAAATGTCAAACAAATACCATTCAATTCTGCCAACAAAAACAGTGCTATTTGCAGAAAACCTTGGCATGTCACCACTTTACCTTACTTGCTTTCTTTCTGCCTAGTGATACACAGTGACATTCCACAGAATAATTCCACTGAGTGTTCTAAAAACAAAACAGTTCCTGTGTTGTACAGCTTGATACCTCATGGGTAACATAGAGTGACTAAGAAACACTTTGTCCTGGTATTTTTTAGTTTAAATTGATGATTTTGTAATTATTATTATTATTACTAATTAATATTTTGCAGTATCTACCATTGTAACTTGTGTAGCTGTTTAATACATCTCCTTTCACGGAGATTAATGCTGTAGTTCCTAGCTGCACGACATGGGTGTTTCACAGATCATCCTTTGATCAGTTTGTTATATAGTTACCCCATGCAAGCTCTCTAGTCTTTGATCTAACCGGTGTTGCACATTGCCAGAGATTACTTCCTTGACTGGAAGCACTCCTGATAGAAGAGACTATGCCAACTCTTATGTTTGTTATGTGGGTAGAAGTCATTGCAGGCACTCTCAAGGAGGAGTTGTGAAACAGGTTTGCCTTGGCAAGTGGAGGAGAGAATTATGATCAGGAAAACTTTATTTCCTGTCAAGTAATGATCAATTCTGATGGAGCCCATGCTATCATTAATGCACAGTAGACACAGAATCAGGCATTGACACACCCAGAGGTTTCCACTTTTCTTTCTCTTTTCAGTTCTTAACTATTTTATTTTTTATTTTTTAATTCTTATTAATTTATTTATTTTGTCTCATACAGAGTACTGTGTTGCTTTTTGGCATCACCTGAGGACGTTGGGTTTTACCTACATGACTCAACAGTGTTGTATTAGAGTTATGACCTCATGGAAGTCATAGAAGCTTAGTAGAGCTTAACAATTGCTTAAGGTCAGTTATGTCTCACTTGATCAATTGTGCTAATTTTGAAGGCCAGTTAATAGATACATTTGATTCCTGTATTTCATTGCTTAGCTGATCTGTACAAAACAAGATGCAAAGAAGGCAATTTTTTCCAACAGTAATTGCAAATATGCTTCAGCTTTGAGTTACTTGGGTATATTGTCATTGATTTTAATGCATTTACTCCCAAATCATTACAGTATACTTAAGATTTATATAATATTCTAACAATACCTTGCTGTCAAGTATTCCTTCTCATTTGTACATTTCTTAAGTACATTAAAACAGATGAGCTTCCTTGTTCCTTAAATTTTTATTAAAAATTCATTGGGTTTCTGTAGGAGAATCTGCTGTCAAAAGTTTAGCTGGGATTCTCCCGTACCCTCGTAGATATAGGATACTGTATATATCCACACACCTTGACTCAGGGAGTCTCGCCTGTACATAATCCTCTGATAAAACAATGGCAATGCTGAAGGCACAAGAATGGCTGTAGAACAGTGTAGCAAAAACAGGGAAATAAATAAAGTACAACAAGGCTCTCTTAACTTTTTGAATTCAGTGGTCTACTTCGACTACATTTCTCACATGAATTTCCAAGATATTTTATAGTAGTAGTTATCTGGGCAGAGGAGGAAGACCATATATTCATATTACAAGCTCTACTATAATATCACATTTTTTTTTTGGGGGGGGGGGCAATGCTCTTTCTTTTAACCATTGACAAAGTAGAGGCTGGGCAAACTGGCTGTCTGGTCCACTTACCTGATCACCTGAGGTACTTCATGCAGCATTTGCTTTAGCTGGTTTCAGGAGGCTGTTTAGGGGTTTTAAATCTCTTTTTGTTGACTGGAAGTGTTATGAGAAGAGGGTTGGAGGTTATAGAAATTTTATTTTTGTGATGTTCCACCGATTGTATTTTGAGGAATCTGCATTGCTCTGTTTCTACAAAAGGGGGAAGTGATGCTCAGTAAAAGCCAGAGATACAGATGTGTGCTACAGAGACCTTTCCCAAAGATCTCTTAGAATCATGGAATCATTAAGATTGGAAAAGACCTCCAAGATCATCTGGTCTAAACATCCCCATACCACCAGTATCACCCAGTTAACCATGTCCCTAAGCACCATGTCCAGCTTTTCTTTAAACACACCCAGGGACAGTGACTCCACCACCTCCCTGGGCAACCCATTCCAATGCCTGACCGTTCTTTTTGAGAAGCAGCCATTCTCCTGAAGGAGTATTGTACAGGAATAAAAGGTTTTAGTCTTGGGCTTGATCTGGTCTGTATGTGCAACTGCCTGGCCCTGCAATACACAATGTGTGCTCAGGGTAGGATGGGAAGTACTGTCCTCTTCCTCTCTTGTTTTAGTTTCTGCAAACATGGTGGGATGTTATGACTGAAAATCTGTATCTAAGCTAGCTTTAAATAAGCACAACCTAATTAATTCTGCAAAGGAGGACTAATAAGCTGAATAAATGAGTGTGCATTGCTTGCCTTGCCCTGGGTCACAAAACAAGCACCCTGGGTATCAAATTATTATTTAAAAACAGAAAAGGGGGAGGTTGGGGGGAACACACCACCCACCCACCCCAACGTTACTCTGTCAGTTTGTGAAGTACTGTTTCATTCTTTTGGGCACTTTGAAGTGGAAAACAACAAAAAAGTGATTGTCTCAAAGGCTGTGGAGCTAATGTTGTGCAGAGTAGATGCAGTTGCTCTACTTCAGAGAGCATAAGTCCCGAGGAGCTGGACATGAGCCAGTTCACACCAGATGGCATCCAGCCAGCATTCTCTTTTTACTGTGATTTGGATAGTGTGAACAGACATAGACTGCCTCTCCCCTGTATGGACTAATCCCAAAGGGACACAGCACTGATTAGGTACAAATTTAATAACTTTGTTTTGGAAAGCACTGACTACCATATTTATAAATGTGTATGTATACAGGCATATAAAGGATTTAGTGAGATGTTTATGTGACTGTGCAGTGCCCTTTCCCCAGAGGTTTCTCTTTCATATAATAGTTGGGACTGCCTCAAAAGGTAAATCACACATTCAACAAGTTTTTCAAAGACTTGGCATAGTCTTGATTCTCATTATAATCCACTTACCACAGAAGGGCTGGATTGGAAAACTCATAACAAAACAGATTGACATTTCAAGCCTTTTTCACCCACGTTATTTACAGTTTCTTGCCTTGCTGAGTTTTATTGAAACTCTTATTTTGCTCTTTTGTTGATCATCTGAAAACCACTGGGCTGAAAAATATGCTATCTTTGCTCTCTGTAATTAGCTCCTAAATGTTTCCAATTCCCAATGAAATATTTTTACATATGGAAAAGAAATTTATTAAAAATTTATTAAAAGGTTTGTAAGTACTTTTCCCTTGGCAGAATTGGAAAAAGAATTATGGCATAAAAGCTTTGAAATATAATTTTTCCCTCAGAAACTAATCTTAAACCTTACATGAAAGTAATTGCAACCTGTTCATTGGACATAGTGTTCTATGGCTAATACAATTGCAAATCACTAATGTTAGATAATAATTTAACAGATGGATGGAAAGAATAGTTTATTTGGTGGATTGGAAATATATATGCTACCTTTTTTTGCCACGCTCCACTTTAATCTAACATAATCAGTGAATACCAAATACTGCTCCCATTTTAGGGCCAGGGCTAAAGGTTGTTTTCTGTTTGCTAACTGGTAGACAGCTTTATGGGCTTCTGAAACCACCACTACATTTTACACTATCAGTAGCAACACTGGTAGAGAAGTAGATGGAAAAAAAGACTGCAAATAGTCTTTTAAGCCTTTTGGTATTTCTTTGCAGTTTTAATTCCTGACAATGACTTTGAAAAGGATGGTATGCTGGCTCTTTCAATATTAAATATGTGGGATGAAATATGTTTTTTTCTCTCAGAAACCAGAATCTAATGTCAGATTATTTAACTCAGAGTAATGTAAATATGGTAATAACATTTCTGACTGAATTGAAAAAGTCAGAGAATTCAATGTGATGGTTCTGAGATTAACCCTAAGGCAAGTCAAAATAATACTGAAAAACAACAACAATAACAACAACAGCAAAACCTGATCTAACTAAATATAATAACTAATAAACTTCCACTAATTTAAGAACACCCGTTACAGAAACAATTTCAACTGAGTCATGTGGTTTGAAATTTTAAACAGTTCCTGTACAACACCATATTTTTATTATATGTCTATGTTTACATTTTACTGTTCCAAGATGTTATCTGCAAAATACCATACTGGATGCAGATAAATGATAAGTAGCTTTGTTTTTCTGTGAGACTTACAGCATTTTATAGAGCCAGTAATCATAAATTGCATTGAAGTAAACAGTTAACAATTTTACAGGCTGCTGTTAATAAAAACATGGAGAATGTGCTACTTTTTTTACAAGTCTACTTTGAAAATGGTATTGAAAAGCCATTAGATGTGAGCAAGAATCTGGTTGACTAAAGGTAGCTTGGGCTGTGATGCAGTGTTGATTGAATTTGAATAAGAAGGGGTCCTCTCTGGTTTGACTAGGCTCAATGCTGAGATTTGTGCCTTTTTTAGGAGCACAGGCCTGAAGCGGGGCACTGGGTCTGGGCTCTAAATGTTGAGCACAGTTTGGGTCCTGACTTAGAGTATGAAGGCTCAAGGTCCTCTCAGTTGTTGATTGCTGATGTTGTGCTAACGCCCAGGGCATTGCAAACCTTACACTGAGTTTATACTGCTTATCAGTGTACAAGTATATAACAAAGCAAATTGATATATGCTGGGGAAACTTTTAGAAAAAGTACCTTGCAGCTGGAATTGCAAATGAAAAAGAAACTTACCCACAGGAATAATGCATTTTCCTTTGAGTGTTAGTTCACTGAATTCCTAAGCGAAAGCCTGACAATAATAATAAGAAAAGGTCTTTTTTAGTCTTGCTGTTGACTTTCCAGGGTCTGTGATTTCAATGTAGACTTCTTTTTCAATATTATGACACTCAATATACATTTTCACAGATGAAACTTAGAAGTGTGTTGTTTTTTGTTTGTCTGTTTAGTTAGGGATTTTTTTTTTTTTTTGGTGTGTGTGTGTCTTTTTGTATTTTTTCCAGGGTGGTGGTGGTGTAATCAGTGAAAAGAAATTGGTAATAAATTGAAGACTTTCCTGTGGAAATATGACCTATCAGCAACCAATAGACCACAATACTTTCTCCAAACCAAGATAAAATAATAAAATAATAAAAGTTACAGCTGTCCAAGTAATAGCTCTCTTTAAGGATGTTTTTGTTTTAAAGATGTTGAATACGAACTCTCTTCTGCAACTCTCATAAATCACTTAATGTTTGGTGGGTTTGTTTTTGAACAAGTGAAGAATTTCCAATACTCTTTTTCCTTTCTCTCACAACACTCCATTCTTGTCTCTCATTACATTCCACAATCCCTTTCTTTCTTTAACAAAGGAAAGATAAAAGTCCCAAATGACCAGTAAGTAGTGTTACTCTTGCTGAATGATATGAATTATAACCTGTGATACAGTTAACCATCTAACAGCATTTTTAAGCAGAATCTATGTATTTTGTCACTGACAGACATTTTTACTTCAACGCATTAGGCAAACCATGTATTATTTAAACTCTTAGCTGAGATAATCTGCTGGCCTTTTATTTATTACATTATTTGATGGATGAGATGGTGTTCTGGTTATGCTACTGCCCTGGCATGAAGTGGGTTGAAATTCAATCCTGACTTTGCTACAGAGGGTATGATCTTAGCAGACAGTTGAATTCTGCTGCACATCAGTTCCCTTGCCTTTAGGTGTTCTCAAGGCACAAGTTTTTCCTTGCTGTGTGCATGAACTTCTACAGCAGAAAGGAATTGTCACCGAAAGAGTTTTAGTGTACTGAAGTGTGATCTTGGCAACAAAAAGTTTTGTTATACCACTTTGGTAGGCATGGCACAAAAGGGCAGATGTGCATGCGGGTTGATAAAGGCTAGCTGATATTCCTCCTCTGGATAGCAGTATTTTTGCATTGTTCCAAGAGGTGATTTTGTCTGGTAAGAAAAATACCTTCATAACAGGAGGGCGAAACCTACATAGCAGTAAGGTGAAACCTAGACCTAATTCTAGTTAATTATTTATTTGTTTCTTTATTTTATAACTGATTTTTTTTTTTTCTTGGGGCCAAGACTTTATCTGCTTCTCTCTGGTTTGCATTTAACAGGCAGATTTTCAAATTCCCATTTTAACTGCTTAATCTCTAGATAAGCAGTTATTAGCTGTTATGAACTGGTGGCCCTGTCATTGTTTCTAGTTTGTACTGAAATGTACAAATGTATTCCTCGGTTTCTATGCTTATTTATGCATCTGGTTACTGTGTTCAAGACTGGCACATTGAAAAACAAAATTTTGTGCTGCTGATTTGCACCGCTTTTTGCTTCTTTGTAAGAATAGGAAAATGTTTCAGTTCTGCATTTATAGCCTATATATTTTAACCAATTAGTAGTTTATTGATCTCTAAGGGTGTTTGTTTTGATGTATATTTTAGCCATGTACTTTTATGCAAGGATTTCTTGCTTGTCCATTACCATAGCTGAGAATCTGAATGTAGGTTTTGTTCTGTTGTAAATTTTAGTGGGAATAAGTGATGTTCTTTTACAGCTGCATGTTAATCCATTAAACCCAACTGTACAGGTGAATTGTTGCTGGATGCTGATATTCTGTCAGCTTCTTGAAAAGCCTTCACTGCTGCCGTTGTGCTGGGGAGAGAGATTTGTTAATGATGATTAAATATCTAAAGTCATGTCGTACAGTGTCTGGGGGTTCACTAGCCTGCCAAACACAGATTTCGCTGCTGCTTCTGTCTAGAAAATCTGAAAAGTAGACAGCAATATAAAAATATCCTTTTGCCTCCCAGCAAGATATATCTGAACCAAAGTACTTCTGCTAACATTAGCTGACTCAGAAAGGCTGCAGTGATCACTGAAGATATTTACTTTCATTCCATGATGCTTCTCTCTGTTTAATGGGGAGTGATCTTTTCCTTTCTAACACTAAGTGTGTTACAGGTCTGTGTGGCCTCTAGTGTGTACCTGAGCAGGTGGACCGTGGTGCACAGGAACAGGTTGTTCTGCAGTACTTAGCCACCTTATTGTTTCCAGAGGAATTATTTTCCTCTCTCATTGGAATCATCAGGCCAAAGTGAGACCATGTCTTCCCCCAGTTTTACAATCTGGCCCAGTCAGAAATATTTCCATTTGAGGAAATGGTTGCATTTTTTCTGTGGGTATGCCTCATAACATTAATTCCATTGTTCCTTTAATTTAAGTACACAGCACATGCATTTAAGAGTGTCAAAGGATTTTTGTATTTACATTACACTGCTGCATCTATTTAATTTTATCAGCTTTCCCACTCAATTTAATTTGAGTAATTGTGTAAATGAGTCTTGAGTAAATGAAATGTGGAAGAAAGCCTGTAAAAAGCACTTAGGAGGAATACTACCTAAAATGATCGTGGTATAACATATACATCGCATTGGTTCAATATGTATAGTATGTCATTCATACTCAGGCTCCTTTAGAAGTGATAGCAAATGTCTTAGGTGCTCTGGACAAGAATCAAAGCTAGTGCAGTAAAGTGACCAACTCCTGTGGAAACTTATACTTCTACTAGCTTACCTTCATCACTGGTTCTTATGCCGTCTACACTAATGTCTAAGAATCAGATATTATCTGATTTCTTCACATTGGAGCTGAAAGAAGAAAAATCACCTTAGCCTTAAATTTTTAAATTAAATGTTAGGAGTTATTGGGTAAAGAAGAAATTAAAAAAAAATAAGTTATAATATTAATCTACATTCCCCTTGTTTTCATAAACATGTATAATATTCATTGTCCTATTTGAAGAAAAAAAGAAATTAGAAAGTTACAGAGAAGGGAAACAAGAATGATTAAAGATGTTAAATGATTTTCATTTGAGGATTACTTAAACTGGTGTGCCTCAGGCTCAGAAAGAAGTGATTGAAGTGATATGATGAAGGCTTATAAAGTCTGGAGCAATGGGAAATGATTGTTCTTTCTCTTCCAGTACAGGCACCTATTATTATCAGTTGAAACTAGCAGATAGTAAAGTTCAAAGAAAATTAGAATAAGGTAATATGCAGCTCCTACTACATGGAGAGGTAATTATTTGCCAGCAGGCATTGTGGATTCTAAAATATGACATATATTTAAAAGTGACTGAGCACATTTGTGGAAGAAAAAGCTATTAAGGTCTATTTAGGACAAGGATGCCCTCTCCATCTTAACAAATTCTTGCGCTAAAGATCTCTGAAATTGAAAAGTATTCTGAGGAAGAGTTGCATAATGCCTGGTGTGTTGCCTATGCATCTATTACTGGTGACCTTTTCCTTTAGGGGCATTTATCTAGCTTTTCACTTTGTAAATTATGCTTCTCCCTCTCTCCCTCCTCTCCCAACCTGGAAGAATGGAGGTAAGGAAAACAAAGTGCATCTGTGTATATGGGAGAAAATAAAAAATGACTCTAAAAGTACTCTTTTTCTATGCTTTATTTCTATATTGCATTAGTGGCAAAATGCATGTATATTTTCTATAAACTCAGCTGACCACAGGTATCTAATTTATTATTTCTATGATGGCACAGAAATTCTTGTGTGTAAACATAGACTTTATCAGTCTTTGCATTTGTCTTTTTTCACAGCAGATGTTAAAAGAACAATACTGTTGTTCAGTATAAGCACAGACAAGGTTTATCTTGATACTCAATGAGAAATGTTTCCTTGTTAGACTGGAGACTTGCTTTACATCACATCACAGTTAGAGGGTTATTCTGCTCAGCATAAGTCAGTCGCTGTGGAAATGCTAACCAATATATTAATGAAGTAATAGGGCAATTTTTCCAAAGGAAGAAGTATCCTGATATGGAAAGATGTACATAGTATTAGAGATGTAGGCGATCACAGGTCTACTCATCTGCTTGTATTTAAGCATGTGCTTTGTGCTTGGCTGACTAACAAATGAATTCAGCTGAAACTGCAGGAAAACTTCAGGGAAGCAGAATGTAATTTAGCCTCTTGTCTATCCACAAAGCAGCTCTTAATGACCACAAGTGCTCAGGGTTTTGATTTTACTTCTCATATGGGTATTTAGTTTATCATTAACCATGTGGTCTGTCTAGCATTCAAACATAATTAGCATGATAAATAGTGGTGATTTTTATATTTTCTTTTGGCCTGATGAAGATATGGGTGACTCATTCAAACACACCAAGAAAATGTCCTTTGTTACCTAATAGAGAGGCAATTAAGTGCATTAAGGCAAAAGAGATTTGTTTATTCTCTATTTAGTGGCTTTCATCCCAACAGTAGGACCTTTTTTGTCTCCTTGTGAAATAAAAGTGGTAAAAAGTAATATTCTGGCAGCGTTTTCACCAAACTTTTGTTTTTGAAGTCAGAGCTAATCTCTTCTCACTGATTACTCAACTGGATTGATTGCCACTGAAATTTTGTACACTTTTTCAAGTTGAAAAAAAATAAATACAGAGAACCATTTGCAGAATCCTTTTGAAGATAAACTGAAATTAAGAACAGCAACAACAACAACAGCATTCCTCTGTCACAATGGCTACTGAATTTATTATTGTATATCCCCTAAAGAAGACCTCCCAAAACTTAGAGAAGCAAACAAGGAAAACATAAAGTAGCCTTTCACATTTGTCATCCTAGTGTTTAAAAGAAACTTTTTTTTTTTTTTTTCTGTGACATAAGGAGAGAGAACAAGCCCTGGTATGATTCACAAATGTCTTTTGATATGCATTGACATTTTAACAGCAGGGTGGATTTGAAAAAAGCTCATTAAACAATGGGTTTGGTTAAGACAACCAAATGATGGACAGAATCACACACAGGCAAATGCTAGCTGAGAGCCATCAGGCTGCAGGTGATCCCCAGTGCAGCTGACACAGCCTGGTGTTTGATGGGAAAACTAATTGTTGTGAAGTGGCCATTCTGGCTCCAAGGATTTGGCTTCCTTTGTCAAGTGCTCCTCCAAAAAGGGAAGGACCTTCTGTTCTAGGAAGTGTAATTTGTCAGCAGCATGGTAATGATAGCTGTCATACACTGGAGGATGATATTAGGCAGGAAACAGGAATGTGTGCTACTTTTTTCTTCTGCTCTGCTTAAAAAAAAAAAGCCAATACATTCTACCTCATCATTTCAGTCGGCTTCAGTTTTAGATGCCAGCTCCATCTACCCTGAGCTATAGAATTGCTCTTAGACGTTGTCAGACCAAGTCAGAGCCAGTATTTGATTATTGGGACATTTAGTCCAGCTAGGTTCAGGGTCCCTCATTCTTCCAATGTACAAACTTGATGAAGATGCATGCTGTTAATAAACTTTATGTATTGGAGCCTCTCTTATCACACAGCCTTAAGTTGGGGTATTCTTTGTGGATGTTTCTTCTCCAAAATGTCTCATAACAGTAGACACATGCTCTGTAGACGCTGTTGCATTTAAGTATTTGCAAGCTTCCTCTAGGATCTAGGATTATGTACAACTTTCCTTCCTGACTCTTATCAAGGCAACAGTCTTTGCAAGGAGCTTTTGGGATCATCCCTCTTATCTTTCTCTATCACTACTCTCAAGTAAAGTAGTAAACTGTTTTTTTCTTCCTAGATCTTAAAAGTCAAAATGAACCTTAGACCTTAGAAAATGCAGCTACCCATAAAGAAGATGAAGTTTGGTCAGGATAGTTTGTCTTAGATATAAACTCTCTGTCTTTTAAATACCTGCTGTGGACATATACTACTTTCAATACTATGGTAAATTACAGCCATTACTGGGTTAGACCCTTTGAATTGTAGATACTCATAAGTACAAGATGGGTGTTTGTTTCAATAAGTGTAACAATATAGCTTAGAAGAAATTGTATTTGTCTATTCCCATTCTTTTATCGTTGACTACTGCAAAGAGAACTTTTTTTTTTTTTCAGAGAAAGGGAAAAATTTAGAAATATTAATCTGATAAAGCAATAAAAAGAAGGTAATATAATTAATTTCATACAAGTTAGTGGATATATCTTAATCACGTCTGAGTTACTTTAGAAGATGATTTTTAGTCTTTTTTTTTATTCATAAGCATTCTTGTTCCCACTTCTATTTTTTCCTTTTCTTTAGATTTCTTTTTTTTTTTTTCCCCTTATTTAATTATTCTTTTCTGGCAGAACAGCCCCTGAGACCATGTCTGACTGATATTTTCTCAAACCTTGGCATTCAAAAATGACTTCTCAGATTTCAGTTATTTATGGCTAACAACATAAAAGAAAAAGGAAAAGGAAAAGGAAAAGGAAAAGAAAAAGAAGAAAGGAAAAGGAAAAGGAAAAGAAGAAATAGAAATAGAAATAGAAATAGAAATAGAAATAGAAATAGAAAAAGAAAAAGAAAAAGAAAAAGAAAAAGAAAAAGAAAAAGAAAAAGAAAAAGAAAAAGAAACCCTGATTTTTTCTGAGACCTTTTTGGAGCTCATGTATCATGGCTCGACACAATTAGAAGTTTTGCAGGGACCATGGAAAAGTGGGATTTCTAATGGAAACATCAATCCAATATGAACTTGAGTATCAGAAAATGATCACATTCTAATAAAGCTTTTATTATAGAATAATATTTCTAGGTTGCCATAATAGATTAATACCTTTAACAGTAAACACAGTTGAGGCAGAAAATAAAAATCTAATGTTTAGAGCCTGTTTCTGTTTTCATCTAGTATTTGTGTTATCAGCAACTAAAACAATATGAGGAATGATTCAAATCCAAAGATATGTGTCTTTATTCTCTGCAGATGTCTGGAAAAAATAAATAAATCCCAGAGTAACTCCAGTTTTCTGGTGTGACTTTTTTTTTCTTTACATATTTTGCACTGTCTTTTTTCCTAGCTTTAGCCATTCTGATGCCCTAAGCTTCAGAGGGCTAAGAACTGTCTCACAGAGATGGGATGTTAAGTCTGCTAATAGAGGTAGGGAACAAGCCAGGGAGAGGCATGCTCAACTCCTGTTTCACTTTATTTTGCGGAAGAGGGCTGTTAGCCAAGAGAACAAATTTTGTTTCTCTTTCCTCTCCCTGTCAAGTATTTTCTCCATGCAGAAGTTCCTATGTACACCTCTCAACTTCCAGTCAGTCAACTGATTATCTTGCACCTCTTAACTCTTGAATTGTGAAAACTATTTTCAAGTTTTTGGGTCATGTTTTGAGTCTCCCTTTTTACTTTTTCATCCAAGCCAGGTTGCAACTAACTGTCAGACACTTCTATGAAGTTCACATCCTTGTGAATTCCTAGGAGAGGGATTTTACCAGACAGCTAGGTAGAGAGGAGATAAACTAGACATCTCCTGATATGCTAAATATCTCCTGCTAGGTACATCAGGTATACCTGTTGGATATGTCACAGTGTTGAGATTGAAGGTGAGTGGGAAAATGAGAGAAATGGACCATAGGCAGTTGGAGAAACATGTAGCATCTCCCAGATCCACACTTAAACTGCAAAGAAATCCTGCAGTGGTTTATTCCTAATTAGTGATTCAAAATCCTTATGAGGAAATAGATGTCATTATTCATGGTACACACGGCTCTCTGTTAATATTAAGTTGGCTGTCATTGATGAGAAGAGAATGCTCATGTGTCCTCTTCAAATAGTTTAGAGTTGTGAAAAAGAAAGATGTCTAATGGATTATTGATAAACCAAATTCAGTGATTCGAGTTTTTCTATATAATGGGCTAGTCCTCTTGTTGTTGATGTAGGCAGAGGACCTCAAAGATGGACATTGAAGGAAATATGAATTTAATCTACAATGACTACAGAACTAGATGGTGTCATGCAGACTTGCTGAGGGCATGAGAGGTATCTGTGGTACATACCACTCTGGAATATTTATCATTCAGAATTATGGTGATAATTACCTCATTATCAAACTGATCACCTAGTGATGCATGAAAACAGGGAGTGATGTGCACTCGAACAAATGCCTTGTAGCAAGAGTGTTACTGCTGCAAGAAAAGTATCAGATTACAGTACATGTTTTGGAAGGGATATTCTTTATGCAGAGAACATTTTCATTCTCTTTTTCTTATCCTATATCTGAAGATTAATATGGTCTCAGCAATAACTTGTAGCATACTTTCTCCAGCATAGTACCTTCTAAAAAAGGAGACTTTGCAGCTGCTGTAGACTAATTTGACATCAAAGTGAATTGAGGATGGCTGTAACTTCCTCCATTGCTGAAGATGGATTTAGGGTTGCTCAGATCACTGCCTTCTTCATCTAATCCTTTCTCAGGGGTGCAGAGGGCCAATAAAATGCTTCACTGAACACAATAGCAGAAAGCAACATGATTGGGAATACATATGCAAAAAAGGATCTGGGGTTGAGGCACAGAGTCATGTGAGATAGATGAAGGGATGGAGTGGGATCCTGCAAAAAGAAAAAAAAAAATTACAGAGGAATTGGGGTGGATGAACTTGTGTTAACAGTGCAATATGCATGTTTCAGTGTAAACACAGAAGTTCACATGGTACAGATATAGCCTGTAAGGTCATGCTTGAAATGTTTCCATTCATCAATATCTTCCCATTAATAGGTTCTTAAAATCTGTCAGTGAGTTAGTATTCAATCCATTTTAATAGATATTCTGTTAAATCTATAACGTTAATTTTTAAATAAAGATTTATCTTGTGTTAAATCAAGTGGCTTGTAGAAATCTGCATGTCAACAAATTGGATATTAGCAATCAAAGCAGTAATACTCATTTTGTAATTCTTTGTTCAGTAATCCTTAGCAGAAGTCACCACTGTCTTATTGGACATATTTCTGTGAGACACCAACTGGTATTCATTGCTTATTAATATTCCTACACCTTTTAAAGATGGCACTCCTCCAGTTCTTTGGAACTGCCTCCGTTTTCCAGAATTTCTTAAAATAAAATTAGTGGCATAGTAAGCTCTTCATTTACAACCAATGCATCTGTTGATGAGAAATTATCCAAAACCAATTTTGCATGCTTAGTGCAAAAATTCATATTTTCACAGAATCACACAATCACAGAATCACAGAATCGTCTAGGTTGGAAGAGACCTCCAAGATCATCTAGTCCAACCTCTGTCCTAACGCTAACAAGACCTCCACTAAACCATATCACTAGGGGCTACATCTAAATGTCTTTTAAAGACCTCCAGGGATGGCGACTCAACCACCTCCCTGGGCAGTCCATTCCAGTGCCTAACAACCCTTTCAGTAAAGAAGTTCTTCCTAACATCCAACCTAAACCTCCCCTGGCACAACTTTAGCCCATTCCCCCTCGTCCTGTCACCAGGTACGTGGGAGAATAGACCAACCCCCACCTCTCTACAGCCTCTTTTAAGGTACCTATAGAGAGCGATGAGGTCTCCCCTGAGCCTCCTCTTCTCCAGGCTAAACAACCCCAGCTCCCTCAGCCGCTCCTCGTAAGACTTGTTCTCCAGACCCCTCACCAGCTTCGTTGCCCTTCTCTGGACTCTCTCGAGCACCTCGATGTCCTTCCTGTAGCGAGGGGCCCAAAACTGAACACAGTACTCGAGGTGCGGCCTCACCAGAGCCGAGTACAGGGGGACAATCACCTCCCTAGACCTGCTGGCCACACTGCTTCTTATACAAGCCAGGATGCCGTTGGCCCTCCTGGCCACCTGAGCACACTGCTGGCTCACATTCAGCTGCCTATCAACCAGTATTCCCAGGTCCTTCTCGGCCAGGCAGAAATTCTTCCTATCAAAACCAGTTACAAATAGCAATTGTTTTGTGCTGTCCACAACATCATATGAACTGGATACAGCCTTCTACTTCACTCTAAATACAAGAGAGAACTAGTCAGGTTTTGTTAACAATTCCTCCTATAACTTCCCTGTCAGTTATGCTGACAAGTGGTTTAAGCTTATGGGGAAAAAATCAAATTGTGAAATATCAAAATCTGCCATATAATGAATTTCTTTTTCAACAAAGCTCTATGTTGAAAACTGGATGTTATTGGAAAACAGATGCATCATAATCTGAGGCACAATTCTGCACATATATTAACAAGTAATAGAGCTGCTGTAGTTCATTCCCAGTTCAGTCTCTTATGACCATGCTTAACTTCCAAGTGATTGACTTTCTTTAGAAGTATTGAGAATCTAAATTTCTAACTTGAACAAGCAATTATTGTTTTATAGGATTAGCTCTTCAGGGAATTTTATTTGGTGTTGTAGAAATAGAAGTATCGTTCCATCATGGTTCATTATTAAAACTGTAAATAAGGAAGCTATTGTCATGGCAAAAGCAGCTGATTGTCTCTGTTACTAATTTTTTATTGCCTTAAAATATGCATGTTCTATCACACCTACTTAAATTAGATTGTAGAAGAATGCTTTTCATTTCTTTAGATCCAGGCAGTTTCTTGGTACATTACTACTAAGAAAGGCACGTCAGCTTTCTTGGTCCCTAGACACAAGATTAAAATAAGGAATTCAAAGAAAGGCTTAAAAAATAAAAGTACTGTAATGCAGTGTTAGATACTATATGTACAGCATTATATAATATATATATATGTTATATTTCTAGGTCATTAACAAGTAAATGGAATATAAACAAATCAAAGATATTCTAAAAATATAGAAGACCTAAATGTTTAAAGAAGGTTCTTGTCACACTGCTACTGGAAAGTCTTATAACTATTTCCTTAAGAGTCATTAGTATAATGTTTTCGCTTCTGTTATAGGCTGTCTCTCCCATACTAATGGAGAGAAATGAGACTGGAAGAGAGGTGTACATGGCACTCTTTTCTGTGGCTTAAGGGGAAATTTTACAATGCTTAAGAGCCAGACTTGTGTGAAGACTATCTGAAATACTTGTGTGTAATGTAATCATTATTTCTAGTCCTTTTTTATTCTGAAAAGTTTGCTTTTCAAAGAAGGTGGAAATTATGTTTGCCAATACATACTCCCTGACCTGGTCTCTTCGTTGACTCCTTCCTTTACTGTATATGCTCCCAGGCAGTGTTCAGTCACATCTTTCTTCCCTTTCTTTGCTCTAAACACATACACACTTGTTTCAAAACAAGTCATGCTGCATCCCTTTATCTCAAATTGTCTTCATTTGGAAACGCGACAGTTATGGCTCTATCCGTTTGCAGAGTTGGGTGATGCAGATTAATTGTGTTCTTAATGGCTTTTGGGATAGAACTGAAGGGCAGATTAGTGGTAGAGCTGGAACCAGCATATAGCTAGTAACGGATGATTTTGCCAGGCTGGCAAGAAAGCCTGTCTCTCTTGGTCATGTCTAGGAGGATAAAAAAAGGGGAAAATATCATAAAAAGGCAATTATTTGATTTTACTTCTTTGAGGGTATTAGATGTCTTTTCCAAATTTATCTTGTAAATTTAAGTTTTCCAAATTTTTGTTTCTTGAACTTTCTTTTCTTCTTGCCATCGTCAATGTTTTATCTTTACTTCTTTTCTTTTTCTGCTTCTACCTTATTCTTTGTATCTTAGAGTTAATACGAGAAATGCTTGATGTCAGAAATTAATTTCATGCTCCATTTTGAAGATGATGAAGCAATGCATTTCAAGCTTCATCTTGTTTCTCAAAAAAAACTTGTCTCTCTGAATCTGATAGCATAAAATTCCCTGAGGCATTAGGATTTTTCAGAAGTTCTTCATGTGAAGGGATTACTTCTACTTTAAAATGAACATTGAGACTTTGAGTTTAGTCAGGGAAAATAGTAACAAGTAGCATAGTAACAGAGTAGTGTGATGAACTGTTCTAACCAGCAGGTAGCAATAAAAGAGCAGGAATTATGGATTAACAAAAGCTCTCCTTGTAAGAATGCTTGTACCAAGGTAAACTGAGGTGCGGTAGCCTCCTAGTATCTGGTTGTAACATTTCATCTTTATACTTGAGATCATTATCTCACAAATTTGTTCAAGTTCTTATACCAGCAACCCCTTCCTGTTTCGAGTGAAGTAGCGTGGCATTTGCATCAGTGTCTTTCTGTTCTCTTCACAATAGAATATTCCCTTCAGAATACAAGAGTTTATTCATTATTTTACATTAATTTAAAGAATACTGAATCAGCAAACTGGAATGTAGAGTCAAAGGTTGTATGCACCTTTCTGGGAAGCTTTTCTTTGCAAATCTGGCAGTGTTCATCCATGTATTGCTCCAGCCTGGCTGGGTGTCCGTGGAGAAACTGTCACTTTCCACTGAGGAGGGTGCAGGCAGGATGTCTGATAACACTGAATATTTTTGAATCGGCATGCTGGGAAGCCTCAGCCTGGGGCTCCCAAGGGAACTAGCTGGAAAGCTGGCTGAGTCGTGAATGGTGAGATTTAGAATGTCTTGAAAACTTGGAAAATCCCAAGTGACTGGGGGATTACAAAATCACTGTGAGCATTTGAGAAAGGAAAGCCAGAAACCCATATCAAATGATGAGAAGAATAATTTGATTTTCTACAGCTAAGTGTTGGCGAAACACTGTAATTAATGGCTTTTGGCATGGAAAGTCAGTCTTGCTAGAAAAACTCCTGGTCTTTGCCATGAGAGACTGGGGCTGGTCAAAGCATCCACATGGGTCTAGGCCAGGTTCATTCAGTTTTAAGTTGGTGCCTTGGCAGCACCATGCAGCTTAGCAGAGTACAAGTCAACGTGGAAACAGTCCTACCAAAGAGATCAGTAAGTGCTCTAAACTAGTGATGTAACCAAGGGTTAACAGGCCACGTTCGCTGTCTCTGGCTTTGTGACAGGTATCCTTACCAACTCCAGCACCTTGAGATGAAGGTCAAAGCGGTCAATGCTAGGACAATAAAATGGAAGCAGAGAGCAAGGTAATCATTTTATTAAA
Organism: Anser anser; assembly: GCF_964211835.1. Taxonomy (NCBI): domain Eukaryota; kingdom Metazoa; phylum Chordata; class Aves; order Anseriformes; family Anatidae; genus Anser; species Anser anser. Next base: position 48,038,374 of record NC_139725.1, on the reverse strand, counting down.
GATGTGGATGACAATCATAAAATCGATGGTAGTGTTTGCAGATGGCACAAGGACATAGCAGGACAGGTTACTGCTGCAAAACGATCAGGATCATTAGTTTAAATAGTCACAGTCCAGCTGCTGTGCTTGAAGAGGCATCCACAGGACCACACCTGAGAGCCAGGAATGCATTCTCCTCAGGACATGAGATCCTGTCTCACAAAGCATCATTCAGAGTGGCTTGAGAGCCATTCTGTGCCTCGGTGTGATGTTGTATGTATGAAAGAGGAGTGGCAAGTCAGTAGTGGCCTGGATCCTTCACACGGATGTGTTACAGCTGCTTATTGTAAATAAGTTCACTGAAAAAACCCTAAGCCAGTAATGTTCCTATTGTGGCTTTGGTTCACAGCCTTGTTTTGGGACCATCTGCTATGGAGCTGGAGGGTGTACATGGAGGGGTTGTAATGGTGCTTTTTAGAATTTTCAGCAGCTCCCAAACAGAGGTGTTGTGGACATAGGTCAAATAAAGAGCAAAAGTGATTGCTCATGAAGTCAGTTATCAAAAATGGTGGACACTGTAGGAGAGTGGGATAACTACGGAATTTATTACTCATAATATTAATCATTATTCCAGGGAATAAACCGGAGAAGAGAAAGTTCTTCCAGAGCCCCACCTGCTGTGATTCTGGTTGAGATTCTTCTTCACCCATTGGACAAGGAAGGTAACATTTTGTGGCTTTTTCTAAACAATTAGTCAAAAGAACTTGCCTGCCAAAAACTCTACTCAGCCTCTGTTCCCCCAGTTCAGACAGATGATACCTGGGCTATGTGAACCTGTGTAGCTAAGTCCTTCTCTGTATAAATCTGGAATAGAATTTTCTATCTTTGCTGAGAATGACCTGTTTTCTGCCCAGAGAAGTCCTGACTCTACAATACCTGGCAAGAATGTGCCTCAGGCAAGTGAACTCAGGGAACACAGAAAGAGGCATCATCTTGGGCAGCCAGGTCTTACTTTTAAAGCAGAATCAGTAACAAAGAATTAAAAAATCTTTATCCTTTCCAAAAAGCATCTTCCTCACTCAAAGTGTGGTAACAACTCCAGTATTAACAAGTGGGAGTGTACCTAGTCAGGAAAACACAGGAGAACGCTAAAGTCAAAATTACCCTCCTATGAAGTGGCAGAAAAAGAAGCTTTTGAGCCATACAGAGCAAGCTAACCCACAAGGCTACTACTGTATACACAATAGTGAAAATTAATTATCTAATTGCCTCTTGAATCAGACTGTTTTATTTATAGGAACATGCTATCCGTTATCTATGCCTCTTATGCCTCATGCCTAAAAACTAACAGACGTTAACTTTTGTTCTGGTTAATAGCTACTTCAGGAAGGAAACCAGCACATGTCACCAGAAGAGATGACTGCATCAGTTTCTGCCTCATTGGCATGACATTTCTTTTTTGTATGCCACTTCAGGGTGAGGATTTTACTGAATCAGGAGTCCCACTGCAATCTGTAAGTTGTTGTTCAGTGTCTGTAGAACAATCTGATCTTCCCTGCTTCTGAGGGTTGTACAAAAGACAGGTAAATGTCCAGATCTTCAGTTTGGATAATCAGATGATGTTAAATGTGCTTCTGATAGCAAGTTCTGTGATGGGTTTACAGCACAAAGGGCAGTGGGCTCAGGTGATATGTGAATACTGTACTCACGATGGCACTGATAAAATAGTAAGATACAATGTAGAGTTTCTAAAATATGGGTACTTTATTTACTGTGGCAATGACAGTTTTCTTCTCTTTACTGTAGAGGCTTATACCAGTCTAGTTTATACAAAATAAGTGATGGTGATAACAAAGTTATTCTGAGAACCTGGCATGAAAATGCCTATCCAAAAAGGAATGAAATTATTTTTAACTTTGAAACATTTTCTTTATGGACTCTTGTCATCCATGTTCTCATTTCAGTGAATAAAGTCCTACCATGCTAGCTGTGTAAAAACAAAGTACAAATGCAATCCTAGGTAAAGATGACCTACAATGCCTTCTTCTAAAATGCATCCAGAGGCTGAAACTAACAAAAGAAGTTGTGGAGGGTGGGTTGCATTTTTTGCTCATTCTTAGTTTACTGCTAACATCCTAATGAAATAGCTAATAAATAAATAAATGTATGTTTGTTTCTCCATCTGTTTGCATGTGGTATCAGGTCTGGATGGACAGTCACACACAGAAAATTACCTTTTGCTATATACTGAATTCTTTTAAGATATATATATATGCATATTTCATTTTTAATAAGTGCAAAATACCATATTACTTAAACATGGAAAAACTTAAGTAGGTTTCTAATTTTTAATGTACAGTATAGTCTCAATTACCTTAAAGTGGACATCTTAATGAGTTAATTAGGATGGCTCACATATTCTTATACTTAAAAACAAGGAATAAATCTCTGGAGGATTAGGGCTTGCTTTTATTGCTGTATTCAGTACATGTAGTGTTTAACTGCATTATGAAGTAAGTGACTGTTTTAGCCATCTGTGGGGTGTTTTTTCCCGAAGTGTGGTAGCTGTTGCTGTGCAGAGATGGTTGTTGCAAGAAAAAAACAATATTTTAAAAAACATCTTAGGGAAAAATATTCTGTGATATCTTTTTGAAAATTAGAAGGGAAAAAAATATCTCTTCCAAATAAACTGGTTAAGTAGGTGGATATTTACTTGCTGTACTTTTCCTTGTATGCACCTGTAAGTTGTTGGGCAATAGATGATGCACATTGTGTTTACTGTTTTTTTTAACTCCTGGCTGTGTATTTCAATTCCATCTTCTCAGTTTGCTAACAGTTTATTTTGGTGCTGTATAAACTTCAAAGAGCTTTGATGCTAAATTTAGTATTAAAACTAAAATGCTGGCATTGCTAGACTACAGCTAAGAATGATGGCATGAGTCAGGTATTTTTAACCACATTACCAGCTCTTTTTTCTGCTTCCTCTTCCTCTTCCTTTCCCTTTTCATTTTCCTTTTCATTCCTGCCATTTTACTTCTGTTTTTGTCATAAATAACCATTGTACTGAACAAAATACTGGGTTAACTCATCTTGCACCTTTGAGAGATGTTTGAGATATCCATGCACACTGAGTTTTTCTTGTGAACTCTGTTTTCTGTAGATTTAATCATACTTCAAAACATTGGGAATTTAAAGATCTTACATTAGAACTTAATGTTTGCCGAAGCTCTACAACCCATTGCAAATTGTATTGTCCATGAGCTGTGTAGGCTCTGGTGCCATGCTGAAAATGAGGGGATGCAAAGCATATATGCCAGATTCAAGTGTGAAGTAAAGCAGCTATTCCTGAACAAGATCACTGGTTTTGAAACAAAGCATCATATGCAAGAATCATAAGCAATTTAACATAATAGAGCAGCAGTCATAGGCAAGTCAAAAAGAAATTCAGAATGTGAAATGTAAGAAACAGTCTTGTAGAGACAAATAGTTGATATTAAACTTTTGCATACTAGGCAAGGCAACTGTTCAAAAAAAAAAAAAAAATGAAAGGAACATCTCGCCCCCCCTCAAAAAAAAAAAAAAGAAAAAAAAGGTAGCTGTTGTTACACTTTTGATTTGCTGGAAGGGCAGATTTTCCAGGCAGAGAGATCTACCTTTCAATTTGATTGATGTAGTAATAATATTACCATTCTATGATTTTGAAAATGTATGATTTTGGACCATGTCACAGGTACTGAATACACTGTTAATTAAAGCCCTACAACTTGTCCTCTTTTCTTGAGAAGGAAGGGAAAGAAAGATGTAAATGGAGATATTATAAGGGAGTAATTGTATGTAATGTCAATTCAGAGCTCATGTTTATTTAAGAGGAATTACTCTCCAAAGATTTAGATTCTACCTGCTATCTTGGTCTGTGGCAAAAAAAAAATAAAAAATTAATCTGTGTGAGCTCCTAGATCTGATTTTGACTTTGCTACAAAGTGCTCATTAAGGTTTATGACCAATGAGACAGCCATCTTTTTAGACCTGTTTATGAAATTCCAATAGTAATTATTCTTCACATTAAATTAGTTGAATTATTAAATTAAAGGCTAAATTCTATTTCAGTTGTAGAAACTTCATCTAATTTTTACATGTGTTGATCCTTAATCAAATATTACTAAATGTAGTTCAGATTTGATATGTTCTTAATCTTTCCTTTTTGCATGTTTGAAAGTTCATAAACCTGATAAATGTGATATATTATTTCAGTAAGTGAAAGGAATGTAGTGAATATTGGCCACATATGCAAAACGCCTGACCAGCCTTCTGCAATTACCTTTGGCTCTCAAAATATAAGTTTTTTTGGGATCAGATGAAAAGCTAGCTTTTGTGAATAATGACAAGTCCCTGCACTGTTGGTTTAACTGCAAGTTTGTACTTGTATTTGAAACTGAATGTATGAATCCTGAAGATAGTGCAAGGATCCCGACCATCTAGGAATAGACCTGTGAATTTCTGTGTCAAACAGGTTGCTGCCAAGTTTTCCTGCATTATTTCTTTTGCTGCTGCTCAAGTACAGTGATAACATTTTATTTAGGCAAAGTATCTAGCAGAGAATAAAGATCTGTCACAATAAATTACTGCTCCCACCATAACATTCTCTTTGATGGATCTTACATTCATTTGTTTCTGATTAATGAAGTTCCTGCTCTAAATTATAAAGCAATTTAAGGAAACCTTTTGACTCCACTGAATTGTATCAATGACTTAATTATTTTAATGTTTTAATACCTGTCCATTAACGCTCTGTAAGCAGAATTTTAATATGGAGGGCTTGCAAGAATTTTGCAGGCAGATATTAAAATGTTCCCAAGTAAATCATGTAGATGGAATAACTGTAGTATGTTCTTAAAACCTGTCTTGCATATTTATAGATTATTCCTCGATGGTCGGTCAAAAAAGAAAAGATATAGTGATTAACAGCAGTGGATTGGAATATACCATTGTATACTGTAAGAATGACACGTCCTCCATGCCAGAACTCCTCAGATGCTTGTCATTTCCAGACAATGTGTCATTTCTAGACAGTTATAAATGGAAAATCCTTACTAGATGAGACATTCTAGGTAGTTTGATTAATTCCATGAAACCTAGGAGAAGACTGTTTTGTCCCAAACACCTGGAATTAAGAATTACATTGGTAAGCTCTCCCAATGAGATTTTCTAAATAGTTAATTTTGTTCGTTTGTTTTTATTTTTGTTTTCTGGACAAACCGGAACCGTGCTGTTAGAAAATGCTGTTTCTTTTTTCTCCTATTTCATGTTTCCACATTAAATGTAGGTTTTGCACACCAGCATTCTTTCAAATAGACTCTGCTAAAAATTTATTGTATAGAGTTTTCAAGGCAAAAATTAAAACAGTTCTTGTGAGGAAGTCAGTTTTGAACACTCCTGGACGATTGTTCCATACTGAAAAGTAATGCACATTTAAGATTATTTTTTTTTTTTTCACGCAGCATTATATTTGTATGTTTTATTTTGTATATTAAATATCCCATGTAGACATCTCTGCTCAATGAGCATTAGGATACATATAGCAGTGGGTGATGCATCTGTGAAATAAAAAGCACTATGTAAACTGCTTGGGAAAAGTGGATAAAGCTGAAGGTGCAGTTATGCATTATTGAAAATAACGATGCTAATCTATCCTCTTTGACATACATGTTCACTGTGTTCACATAAATGTAATTCTTCAAAATAGTTAGGAAAAATCTACCTGAGGCCTGTTGTGTTTTTTCTTTTTTCATTGCAAGGACTGATGGGTTGTTCAGTGTTGATGAATGCAGAAGTGTATTGTATTCCTAAGTACATACATGCACCTTGTAAAATATGTTTTAATAAAAGCAGGATAGCTTTCTGAAGTCTTTTAAAGGCTATATTTAATGAAAAGGGGAAATTAGAGACAGGCAACAAGCAAACTGTAAAATTTGCCTCACTCTCAGATTGTTTCCTACTGCAGGCCTATATTGCCTTGACTCTGTGCAAACCTAACTGCATCAGCCATGGAATTGAAGATACTGGGCTGCTTTGTAAACTGCATTGCTCCAAGGCTTTCTTTTTTCATCAAGTTCTTCTCCATATTGTAAGAACTATTGAAAATTTTGCTTTTTATGGAGGTTTCTTAATTGCATAGTTTACCAATATGCATAGTTTACCAATAAGAACACTGACAAAGTGTCAGGCTGGGAAGTTTATACAGATAACCAAGCCATAATGTCCTACAGCTTTCAGTCAGGCCTATTATTATATAGACTTCTGAACTGTCCATGATCCATGTGTGGCTCTTAGACTCCTAATACCTAGGCACAGTGATGTACAAAGGAACAATTTCTGTATTTCTATCTAGATCTGCACTGATTGCAGCTTAATTTTTATAATGAAATTCATTCTCAGGACTTAACATAGTTATCCCAGACTGATAAAATCTGAGGATAATAAAGCTCACTGCTTCGAAGGTTTCAGATTTATTATATTATAATCAATATATTTTAGCATTCTTTGTGAGGCAGTTGCTACAAGTACTATTTCAACAAAATGCTTGAATCAAGAAGTGTCTATGAAACCTGTTTTCAGTGAACATGATGGCAACACTTAATGTAGGCAGCAATTTGAGGATGATTTTGGTATATCTCTATGAGAATGTTAGTTGCACCAAAGTTTTCGTGAGAGAAAGCTCTATAATTGGCCAAGAATCTTATATTAGATGAATGCAGAATTTGGGAAAGGAGATGACTCATTCAGATACCAAATGGGTAGGAAAAAGGGATTCGATCTTTGCTTTTCTTGTGATATCTTCTATGTCAAAAGTAGGCCAAAAAAGCTAGTTTGTAGCACAAGAAGATGCATGATTTAATCACTGCTTGATAATCATGGTTTTTTTTTTTTTTTTTCTTTTTCTTGGTGATCTACTTACAGTAGATTCATGCTTCTGGGCTTTTGCTGATCATTGAGAGAAGTGTGAAAATAGTTATATTTTCCTTCTTGAAGCTTTACTAGAAAAATGTTGCCAAATTAATTTTAAAAATTTCCAAAAATTTTGAGAAAGAAGTCTAGGATTTTTGGAAGACCAAATGTGCAAATTAAATAACATGTATTCCTGGTACACAAGCAAGGCACAAGCCAAACAAAGATTAATTTGCACTGCTGTTCTTTTCTGAATGAGCTTGCTGTCCTTAATATTGAGTTTTTCACAGCTTTAGGTGCAGCTGAGCCAAAAACACAGAACTTACATCTGGGATGAAATTTTAAACTGCTTCTTTACCTCTGGAATTAACTGAAGGAAAATGCAGATACAAGCAACAGGAACATTTGGGATGCTGTAATTTTAGATCCGCATGTTGTAGGAGTTGCTAAGGAGTCTAACTCCTTTCCCTGTGAATGGCTGAGTTGGCATTGAACTAAGTAGTCTTAATATTTGGGGTACCTGAAAAACAAACCATCCCATTTTAAAATTTTGAGCTGCTCCAGGTGGAGAATGGCAAATATTTTGGAGTTATCTTGAATCTGTGTAAGGGATTGTACAAATCTGGCTGTGCCCTCCTGTAATCACTCCTAGAACTCTCCATGTAGTCCTCCATGGCAGAGAACTCTCTGAAATGATGTTATGTGCAAGCAAACACAGTGCTTCAACCATTCTGGGTAATTTTGGTTTAGATAAGTTTCACCTGTAATTTCTATTCAAAAAACGGAGCCCTTTCTGATCAAGAGATGAAATGAACTCCTAAGCACTATCTGAGATTCCACATGGAATATTATATATGGATGTCATTACTGATGTTTTTCTGCATAGTAATTAATTTCTCACAGAGCTGTACAGTGAACTTTGTGTCTAAGGAAGACAAAATACCATGCTTGGGGTAATTCTGAGCTCACTTGCACACCAGGAAGCAAGAAGTTTTATTGCAGCTTTTCTTCAAATAATAGCCTAAGGGAAAGAATGTCCCTTCAACCACCTTCCATACATCAAATGAGGTTTTCAGCACCAGAGACTGTTCACTACATGGATTTAGTATAGCTGAAATAGTATTTTGGAAAATTCCACTTTATTATTATTTATTTTTTTATTTATTTATTGTGTAGGTGATGATTTTGAAGCTCATCTTTGGTGATGCCATCTTACTTGCTTAAATTTTTCCTTGATTAATTACATTAGTGCCATATCTATCAACATAGCTTTTGACATTTTATGATGTGTATTTTTACCAAACTAATTTACAAATAACAAACCAGGTTTACACTGAGGAAGAAAAATACCAGACAGATATGCAGTGAGGTAAATAGGAACAAATATCAAATACAAGCAGGCAAATACAAGATACTTTCAAATAGGTTAATATAGTGAGGCTGAAGGATGCTTATATTGTTCTTATAAGAAGTTAAAACATTTTAGTCTGGGATAATGGTTTATGGCTAAAGAGTGAAGAGGAAAATCAAAGAGTAAGAAATAAAGCATAAAATTAGCAATCTAAACTAATTTGGAATGTACTTTTTAGGCTGTCAATTTCAGAAGTAACTGCAATAGAAGCCTGAAAGGGGAAAAAGAAATTGTAAATCTGTTTGTTGGACTTCAAATCAAATGAAATAGTGCTGCTCCATTCACCACCTGTCTTTTTCTACTAGGTTTTATATATATATATATATATAATTTTTTTTCTGCCCATTTTCAACTCAGGATGGTCACTGAAACTGTTCTGCTGATACCAGGAATTAAGAGATTGTGTCTTGCTCTTCCATTTATGCCTGAGGTTCAGTAAATTTAGAACTCCTTATCATTTGTGAAATGGATAATTTGAAGCCTGTCTTGTTTTACAACCCTTTGGCATTTACAGTCAGCTCAGGTAACTCAGCTTCACATTCCTGATATTTTTATTTTTATTTTTTTACCAGGGAAAAAAAATAAGATCATTTTAAGGAGTGGCAAGCACTCAAGTTAGCCATGTCCCTCTGTGATTACATGCTTATTTCAATGGTGATTACAGTTCCCTGAAATAGGATTCTACTACCTATAATAAAAGCTCAATAAGGGTCTAAATATGCCCATTGTCTGCTTGTGTAGCTTGCCCTTTTCTGTAGCCTAATGACTGTGGGGGCTAGCCTTTGTCTTCATGTTTTTCTTTGTAGTCTCATGTGTTCAGCAACCTGCTGTCCATTTTGCTATATCATCCAGCTGTATTCGGCATGGTTTGCCTCTTGGTATGCTGCTTGCTCTCTGGCCAAAAAGCAAAGTCTTTAGAAAGAGGACATTCTCCATTTGGCAGGTGCAGCCAAACAGATGGAGCTCTGTCCTATTTCTTCTGGCAGTACAAACCTCTTATGGATCAATGCTTTTTCTGGATCATTTTTTTTTCTGATGGGGTCTTCTCTTGGGGTCTTCAGGCAACCACTGGTAGGAACTTGCTACCATGTCTGCCTTTTTTGCAGATCCAGAGCAGGACTGAGAACCCTGAGGAATTACTGCTCTGACAAGATATGCACTGGGTCATGGTGTGCCAGTACATATGATGTTAAACATTTCTGTGGGCTTGGTAATTAAATATAATATGCACCACCCAGTAGTACCCTGATGGTTGTTTGAGATCAGGACTGACTTGGCTGTATTAGGTATTATATTATCATAATATAAGCAGCAGTTTTCATAAAAGATGGATTAAGTAGAAAAGGCAAGAAATGGAAATAGAAATGTTCAGTGACTTGCTGAAAGTCTATAGCAATGTCAAAGTTATCAAATCCTACCCTAACTGATACAAAAAGAAGTTTTGCTGTTGATTCGCTGGGGTTAGATACTCACTCCAGCTATTCACCCCTGATTCTCAGTTCAGTGGCCCTCAGTGTAATGCAATATGATCTGTCAATGGCAACCTGCCTTGAATTAAATGGAACAGCTGCTTAACACCGCTCATTTTAACTCTGCATGCAGTTCACATCAGAAGGAAAGAAAAATGTCCCAGCCAACTGAAACTGGAGGGAGAATTTTAGCTAAAAAGAATATAATTTTTTAAATTAGAACTCTGGGCAGTATTATGGGAGAAAGACTGTCATGGGAACTGTGACAATCAAAACTTGTCACAGTCTTAGTTTTGCATCTTATCCATGCCACTGCTTCTTATCCCACACAAACCTTATCCACTGTGTTTCTCTCCTTTCTCCTTTTATTTTCTTCAAACCCTGTAAAATGTTCTAATTTTACAAAGACTGATGTAATTAAAAAGCTTCCACTCCTCACTGCTTTCTGAGACAAACAGGGCAGACATCATCCTGGTGTTATCATAACATCCTGTGAAGCAGAACAAATACTGTAGACTGACATTCTAGGAGAGAAATGTCTTGTAGCTGCATCTCCAAAAGTGCTAATGCTGCCTTCTTAACACACACACACACACACACACACACACACACACAAAAACCCACCAAAAAACGCATTACTTCATTTCATGGGTGATAATGGGTGATAGATTCATTGCTCCAGCCTTTCTTTTGTGTATATTTCCATTCCTATTTTGAGATTTTTTTTTTATTTTTTTTTTTTCCGGTAAGATACATGTTTAAATACCAGACTTGCTTGTATTTTTAAAACTGATGGGTATGTAACTAAGAGATCTTCTAAGGGAAGAGCACTGTTCAGTGAGAAGAGTGCAGACCTAGGGAGCTTTTACTACCGTATGGCCATTGGGTGACTGATTCTGGCAGCTAATCTTTCTGTGCCCTGTTTACCTGCCTTGAGAATGGTCATAAAGATAATGATGTTTATGACATACTTTGAGAAAAGATTAATACTTAAACACTATCTAGGAACAAGTTAAATTAAAGTCTATGTCTTTTATTACAAGAAGTGATGTGATATTGTGTTAATCTATATGGAATTCTGTATTTTTTTTCTGTAAGGATCAGAATAATTTCAAATAGATAAAAATATTTATTTCTGCCACTGCCTATATCATATTCATTTTTAGTGTTAGTAATCTGGCTATAACTATTGACCAAATACTGTTCAGCTTTTCTCTTACAGAAGTCAGTGCATTCTCAGTAAATGAAATTTGTTTCTTATTCTATATTTATCTGTTATAGAATGCACTTGCAGCATCATGTATCTACATTTCATCCAACTACCTTGAGATCAGATGCATTTTCCTATCCAGTCTTAAACATCTCATTTAACATGGATGAATAAATAGGTTTTCATACTGAAAGCTGAGGAAAAAAAAAATCTATGTGCAACTGTTGATCAAACATCAAGTTCCTTTAAAAAAAGATTGTGCATTACTGCTGATTCTGAGGGTCTGTTAATGTAATGTGAACCAATGGACACCAGTCCCAGTTTTTTATACATATATGTACACCATAATACATACATATATCCATTTATGCACGTAGACATATTTTTATATATACATGCTTCAACCCAACAGAGCTATTTTGCATTGTGAATTTATCAAACAATGAAGGAGACAGATGGGGAGATTTTAATTTTGTATTGCCATTTTCTATGATCTCAGATTTCATTTTCATAATCTCTTAATGTTTTAATGAAAAGGTTTCAAAATATTCCAAAAACCACTTTTGGCATCTTAAGTCAGAAAACAGAATCTGCTAAGTGAGAGAGCTGAGAAAAATGTTAATATTGCAAGATAAACGTTTTTTAAACTTTTAAAAATTAAACTTAAACTTTAATTGTTTTCCAAGAAACTGCTGTATTGTTACTCGTGAAGGTCATGTGAAGATTAATCCATCTCAGAAAATTCATCAATTTTTTGTTTGTGATTAAGAAATCAATTTGATAAATGGTTTTGTATTTTTAATCAGAAGTATGGTTAAGTCTACTTCTACTCTGCAGAGTATAACAGTAAGAGAGTACTGTTGCTGTGTGTATGGGATACAAAGATACTAAATATAATGGTTATGGATTAAATATATTTAAATTTCAGTACTATAATTTTGGCAGGGCCAGTATCTAGCTGAAAATTCAGAACAGCCTGTTTTCTGAAAAACATTATTATAGAAATAGATGTATACATAAAAACAGATTTGAGAACAGGTTTCTGGATTCTACCCTTGTGAAAGCTCAGTAATATTTTTTTTCTGCAAAATGCTTTACTCATGTTAGACAGGATCATTCCTGTCTCACAGCATCTGTCTATGTACTGTTACCTGACCAATGATATCTGACGGTCTTTGTAGAGTTCTTCTGTGTATACAAAGGACTTTCACATTCATTGATAGTTTCAGTGGTGTTGTATGGTGTTGCAAGCTGAACTATTTATACTTTCAATAAAATTTAGTACAAATGGGTTAGGTCAGACTCCATATTTCCAGCAGTTGTAAATAAAAATCTTTATCTTTTAAAAAGTAACTACAACATGAAAAATATCAGTTCAACCACTCATAGCTGGATGAATACCCCTCATTGTGTTTTGCAACTTTGTTTAATTTCCTTTTCAATTTAGCAAGAGGCTCCCCTCTTGAAAATGTTGTTAGCTCCATTTGTGTTGCAGGTTTTTATTTAGCTGATCTTGGTATGGTCAGAAATTCAAATTCTGTGAGAGGTTTGACCCAGAAGAATGCTTTTGAACCATCCTGAGCTGAGTAAAATCTGAGTTGGTGACATAATAATAGAAGTTATTCCTCTGTCATCTTTTTGTGAACACCTGAAATCACTGACTCACTCATTATACAGAGGTCAGCATACAGTTGCTCTTGACCTATAATGGACAACCAAGCAACCTAGCAGGGAAAGTTTAATCCCATCAAAGATGTCCTGACTCATCCACTCTCTTTAAAATGAAGAATCTAAATAATAGATCGCATGAAGATAGATGACATTCTCAGCATCTACTTTGTTTCAGTCTTTGACACATAGAGAGAAAAAGAAGAAGACGGGAGTCAGCTAAGTGAGATAAATGTGAATGAGGGTCCAGGAATATGAGGAAACAGACTTAATAAGAAGCAAGTAAAAGAATGCTTCAATAATTTAAAGTATCTATAAATCAGTGAGGGCCCAGTGACATTTAACTAACAGTTGATAAGGAACAGCAACAAGAACTGTGATGATCCATCAGCCATATTGGAGGATGGATAGAGTAGAAGTGAGCCATGAAGAAGGAGTGAAGAAAATGACAAATATGCTACAGGAGACAGAAACCTCTCCAAACTGTAAACTAGTTCCCTCACATTAGGAAATATATTTTGTGAAGCTTCGATGGCTACATCAGCTACAGAGACAAACTCTAAGCTTTCCTTAGTACAGCCTGAAATGTTTTTATATACGTACCCTTAAGTTTTTATGGTAATTGTTGTGATATATAGATGTATATATATATATATTTTTTTCTAGTGGGATAAATATGCTCATGTAAATTTCTTTTTTTTAGTGTCACTTCTATTTGCAACAAGTTGCATATAGTTATTTCTTAATATGTCTCTGCTTTCATGCTAGAATTTATTTGTTTGCATGTAGCTACGTCTCCTTCCCCTTCTTTGGATTAGTCATTAGAAAAGCTAAATTTTTATTTGGTCTGTTGAGTGATTAGGGAAAATAGTTTCCTTCTCCAGGTAGAATATCCATTGCTCAGTCAATTCTCTTTTATGTGAACAAGCAGTCTTTGAAGGAAATAAAATTACAAACTGGGGAGGAAATTTCTGAAGGATTGGATATTGGCTTATATACAGGTTATTGGCTGGATGATAGATGGTGTTTTTGTAAAAGACTGTTCAGCTGTAAAGGACTTCATATCCTAGAATTAGCTGTCCTGTCTAAAAGAGAACAAAGAATTCTTGATGTAGTATAAAGTGACATCTGAGTCAAAGAAGTAAAATATTTGAAATACTGGAGTAGCTGAGACTTTTGGTCAATAATTTTAGTGGATAAGGTTTCAAATGTGGAAGTGATTTTCTTTTCATAATCCCAGTGAATTGTGGCATGGATGAAATGAATGGAGCAGTTGGAGTTGGATTGCTCTCAAAATATGGGAAAGGAGGGTTGAGCCATCTCCATATGGGTCTGTTGTCTCTGGAAGTCATTCTTATTTTATTTGAAAAGGGTTACTTTAATGGCAGATTGCAAAAGACCATGAAAGGGTAGAGCTTCTGGGGAAAGTTTAGGACCTTCATTGAAGTTATTTGTTGCTGTTTCTATCAAATAGAATGCCACTTTTATTAGATTGAAGTGAGTAATAATTGGAATTATTTTTGTTAAATTTAATTGATGTGAAGATTTCTAGGATTGTGCTTTATTTTAAATATATGAATGTATTCTACAAATGAGAAACTGAATTGTTTGAGATGTTAAGTAAACATATGTATGAAAATATATATTTCAGAAGGAGAAACAATATCAGAACAATAAAAATATTGTTTTAAGAATTAGATGAAAGTCTGCAGTGTCATTTTAGGTACTTTTTGGAGAGGCACTAAACATGAAATATTTGAGAAGATTAGAGCTATATGTCTCTTTGGGTCCTACTAATTGTAATCATGATAATTATCATGCACATTAACTATATTGCTATTCTGAGTTATGTAGTTATAGCATAACTGTGACAGAAAGAAAAGTGAATATACTTTAATTTCTAAGCCATCTGATATGCTTTAGTGCTGATTGCTTGAGCTCTTAAATAGTTACATCTGTTTTAAAAATGTAAATATATATCTTTGAACCTGAAGGGAAGAATTTCTTTTTGTAAGGCATATAGCTATGTACGCTTTCTGTGAAAACGTAGGAAACAAAATGGAATTAGACATAGAAATGGAATTAGACATAGTGGAATTAGGCTTCTGCTATGCTGAACTGGGAGTGTACTGGCATGTGTATTCAAAATTAAGCTAGGATCCAGAGCTTTGCTAAATTCAATGTTATATGATCTGAGGTGCTGAACTATGTGTCAGAGTGTCTGGATGAAACACTTGTGCAGTGTTTGGGACAATGGACTCCTAATCCCTGACTGAGTCCATTATACTTTTAGTTTCATGAGTGTAATAAGTAACAGACGGGTAGAATCCTTACTGTTAGTTTTTTGAAAAGGTTTTAAAGGCTCTTATCTGTTTCAGGAGAAAAACAGTCCTGTTTCAGAGAAATGTATTTATTTCTAATGCATAAATCTTAGATGCAGTCCACTAATGAATTGAAGTCTCAGTCAATTTCTTTCCTTTCTTACAGAAATTCCATTACAGTTCATTTAAACTTATCTTCAAATGATTCATAATTACTTCCGTTTCAGGAGTATTCATTCTTTACTTTGCATAGAATTATAATGAAACTTTTATTTTATTTTATTTTATTTTATTTTATTTTATTTTATTTTATTTTATTTTATTTTATTTTATTTTATTTTATTTTATTTTCTATTATGGATAAATTAATTTTCCCCTGGATCAGGTGCATTAAAACTTAAATCATTTATTACAATTGCTTTTGCAAATTTAGGCACATCTTCCATGATTGAATTTCTTAGACAAGGCCAATGAATGTAGTATTAATTCCATCCACATATAGTGTTTACCCTAATAAATTTCTCTTATTTGGTCTTTTGATTACAAGTGACACAAATTAGAAAGGGATATATTTTTATTTATTTACTCATTTTGCTATGGGACATAAAACTGATATTTTTTGTGGCTCACTGCCAATTTAACAATGCAGTGAACTGTTTAACAGGTTTAAAATCCCTCCTAAATCAGGAAATGTACAATAATGAACAATGAATTGTAAATGGAAGCATGAGGACATGCAACCTTTGTCTGGCAGGTGATTAATTTTTACTTAAAATGAATAATAATAATAATAAACAATCCCAGATTGTACTCCTCATCTATTTTCCTATGGACGTTCCAACATGGCTACAGCTTTTGCCTACATCTTGCTGCCTGTACAGCAACACCTTAGTGTTCCCACAAAAGTAGCTTTGCTGCCATTATTTTATTTCCCAGTCCTTGACAGTCCTCAACATTTGCATGATTTGTGTAGTATTCACTGCAGCACTGGAATGTAAAGACCAAATAGAGTGTATTTGTAGGCTTGAAGTAATGATTACTCAAAATTACTACCAAGATAGGAAAATGTAGAGAAATATTGTAGCATGCTAAATGACATGCAACATAGAACTGAGAGCAAACTTATCTTGCCTGAACATGGGCTGGATGAGCATGAGTGATCTGAAAACATCTAAATGGCAGCAGCTTTTTTGTGCAGGAGAGGAACTCACTAGTGCTGTCACATTAAATATGTCAGTGCTCCTTTTGACTTCACCTCTTGCCATAGAAACTTTATTAACAGCATCAAGTTGTATCAGAGGAGGTTTAGATTGGACGTTAGCAAGAATTTCTTAACGGAGAGAATGATTAAGCATTGGACTGCTTAATCCTCACCCAGGGAAGTGGTGGAGTCCCCATCCCTGGAGGTATTTGAGAAATGTGTGGATGTGTCACTAAGGGACTTGGTTTACTGTCGGGACTCAGTAGGTCAGGTTGAAATTTGGACTTAATTCTCCTGAAGTTCTTTTCCAACCCAAATGATTCTATCCAGGGAGATTACATTTAGAAAGCAAGCCTACAGCTACATATACAAAAACTGTCTGAGTAAAAATATTCTCTGATGAACATCAAAGAAGATTTAGGAACTTTTTAAAACTGTTCTCTCTCTTTTGTGATTTAAAACTTGCAAATCTGACATATAAAAGTTCATTGCAGGTAATTCTCTTTCTGCTTCCCTATTCTACCCTGGGAAGGGGTCTGCTTTAGTTTCTCTGTTTTATTTATTGCTCTTCCTTGCTATTATTTAGGGTCACTGGAATATGAATTCCCTTGCTGCAAACCAATTTAGACTGTACAGGTGTTCTATATACACGAAACTGGAGTGCTCCCTAAGCCCAGTCTGCCTAACAGCCCCACCACACTACAGCTATTGTCTTAAACTCTGGCTCTGTTCTCAGAGCAGATCAACTCTCCAGTCCAGGAAACTCCAGCAGGATTTGCACTAGCTCAGATTTGAGCCCTTCCCATATGGAATGGGAATGCACCAGGGTTGGTTCCTGGAACTGAAACCTCAAACCAAGCCTAGCTTCAAAAGCAGCAGGTTAACCATGGCCTTACAATCCCTTGTATGACTTCAGACGCAGATGCCTGAATGCAGAGGGATTAGATGAGAGAATATACCTGCAACCTCTTCAGCAGTGCATGTACACAGAATAGAACATGAAATTAATGTAGATGGTGGAATAATGATTTTGAAGTTTTGTGAGTGAAGTCTGCTTGCTTCCAGTCTGCTTATGACCTCACCATCCAAGATGTCATACTCATTTCATTAAGGCTGATGGAATAAGGACATTAGTTCATGCAGATAAAGACTGATTACTTAAATCTTTAGAGTCAGCATAAATTTGGCTCTGTATCTCATCTGGCAAGCACATTTCAGCAACTCTAGCATATTTCTTATTCTCCCATATCTTTTCTTTTTAAGAACTGTTTGAACTGTTTTTTTTTTTTTTTTTTTTTTTTTTTTCAGGTGAGTATGCTTCACCCATCATGTTAATTATTTCTTGCTCTTTAAGAAACAATACTAAAACCCTGCTTGAATCTGTTTAAGTCCCTCCCTCTGCAGTTCTATGTGGAGAAAGACCAGTCTTCTGCAACTCACAGTGTGAGACCAGCTTGGTGAATACATGATTTGCTGAGAAAAATAAAAGTGCTCTCCTAGGTGTTTCAATTACAGTCAATCCAAGCAGACACCTGCATTTAAGGTTACATGCTAATTCTTTTAACGCTTCTAAGTCTTTTAACAGTAAAAGTAGACATAGCAATTTGTTGCTATTTCTGAATCTAAGGGAGAAACAAGCTTCCAATGAGGAAAGGAATTCATGCATTTCATACATTCTAAAGTGGAATTTTATTTCAGATATTCTTGGATCAGATAATCACAGTCTGTGGTCGTTGACACTGAACTAGATACTCACCAGACACTGCTTTCCCTCACAACAATAATGACTTCTCTGCCAGCAAAATAGACTTTTCTGTGTCATTTTAATTTTGGTTCCCAGATCTGTAAATACAATCGAGTCTCATAAACAAAATTAAAATAGCACAAAGGACTTTGAACCCCTGCAAGATTTCTTGTTCTGGTAGAATGTATGTAATATGTGCCCAGGACCATATCCAGATGGCTTTTTGAAGATCTCCAAGGAGAGAGACTCCATGACCTCATTGGACAACCTGTGCCAGTGCTCAGTCACCCTCGCAGTAATGTATTTCCTGATGTTCAGATAGAACCTCTTTTGTTACAGTTTGTGCCCATTGCCTCTTGTCCTGTCACTGGGAACCACTGGAAAAAGCCTGGCTTTGTAGTCTTTATAGTCTTCCTTTAGGAATTTGTACACATTGATGAGATCCCCCCTGAGTTTATTCTTCTCCAGACTGAACAGTCCCAGCTCTCTCAGACTTTCTCATAGGAGTGATGCTCCAGTCCCTTTATCATCTTTGGTCTCCATTCTGTGGTCTCTCCCCACTATGTCCCTGTCAGTCTTGTACTGGGTGACCCAGAACTGGACACAGTATTCAAGGTATGGCCTCACCAGTGACAAGTAGAGAGTAAGGATCTCCTCCTTACTCCTCCTGCTGGTAACACCCCTGCTAATGCAGCCTAGGATACCATTAGCCTTCCTTATGGCAAAGGCCCATTGCTGGCTCATGTTCAACTTGGTGTCTATCAGGATGACAAGGTCCTTTTATGCGAAATTGCAGACTGGTTCTTATCAGTGTGCATAAATACCTGAGGGGAGGTGCAAAGAAGATGGGAACAGGCTCTTTTCAGTTGTGCCTAGCCTGTTGGCCCCCAGCAAGTTCTGGTGCCTGGGGTTGTTCCTCCCCATGTGCAGGACTTTGCACTTCCAAGTCTGTGTTGAACTTTATGAGGTTCCTGTCAGCCCATTTTTCCAGCCTTTTGAGATCCCTCTGGATGGCATCATGACCCTTTGGCTTATCAGCCACTCTTCAGTTTTCCGTGATCAGCAAGCTTGCTGATTTTACACACTGCCCATCATCCAGACCATCAATGAAGATGTTGAATAGGATTGAAATTAGTTTTGACCCCTGGGGTACAACGCTAGTCACTGACCTCAAACTAGACTTTACACCACAAATTACCACCTTCTGGACCCAGGTGTTAGATAATTTTCAGGCCACCTCACTGTCTACTCATCCATCTTTTACGTTATCAGCTTTTCTATGCGGGTGCAATGGGAGGCGGTGTCAGAAGCCTTACAGAAGTTGCGGTAGACAATATCAAATGCTCTCTCCTCATCTGCAGCCACTCATTGAACCACATAAGATTATCAAGTTGGTCAAGCATGAATAGGTGTTATTGCCTAGGCAATTGCATTCCCAGAAGGCAGAATGATCAGCAGGATGTATGAGAATAGTCTTGGGGAACTGTGATAAAAGGCTGAGACAAGATGTGACACAGGGCCTCCAGTCTTTGAATAAAGTTAAGTGAAATGAGTGTCATTTCCCCCATAATAGTAGCCATAAATACTTTCTTGGAGTCAATAATATTTAGATCAAGATAGTCCTTTCTTAAAAAAAATTAAAAGGATAAAACACCTTTCTCATATCTAACCAGAACGTTCATTTATCTTGTAGGATACCATAATTAATATTTTTGTCTAGTTTTTAACAGACGGATAAAACAGATGATTTCTTAGACCGTTTTAGCTCTTGGGCCATGAGGGCTTTAGGAACAGGGTTGTTCAGCCCTTCTTGTTGGGGGTATTCTGCTTTGGGTAAGCAGTCAGCTATTACTGGTTTAAAGAGAGAATAGTTCTGCAGTTGCTGATAAAGGCATTCAGAATACTTAGATAGCCATCCTTGTATGAATGAATATTTAAGGATTTTATACAAAGTAGACAAACCTTAGCAAGAGAGAAAAGATTCTTAAATATTCATCAGGACTGGGATCCAGGCTTGAGTCTCTCTGGTGAATGCCCTAACAACCAGTCTGCAGAATCCTTCTGTTTTCTCTATTGCTCCCTGAGTTGCTAAATATTTCTTACAAAATAGAACAGCTTCACAGATAGACCATGAGAGAGCTTTTCCTCAGAGTGCCACACAGACTCATGATTAAGCACAGACTTAAATTCAGACTTCTGCCACAGATCAAGCAGAAAGAGAAATTAGTACTTCGGTTGCCTGCATGACAGGTGAAGACACACCATTAGATTTCTAGATGTGAAAGGAAGCATGTCTTTCTCAAGTACTTTGTGTGGGATTGCAATTTCAGCCAGGATACCATACTATCAAATTGTGTCAAGAGTCTAGAAAAGTCTATGTTGTGCATTCTATTGTGCCTGAGGAATTACTAAGTATTATTCTATGGCTGAAACATTGGCAATCTGGGGACTTTAAAAGGGAAAGAGGTGGTGGATTTGCAAAAGTCAGGTTTTCTAAGTGCTGGATTTTAGCACACAAAGTGGTATGTGTGCCCTAATTCCCTTCTTTGAAAATCAGTCCCTAATATGCCTGGTCTCTTTAATAGAAATTATTCTTAAAATATAAACACAGTGTCAGATCACTTTCATCTTTTGAAAAAAAAATCAAAAGAAATAAAGAATTTTTTCTCCATTAGTGACATGTTTATCATTTTTCTTGTAGAACTTCTATGTCATGATTGCTCATTAAAAACAGTGTCTAGGGCACACAGCCCTTCCTTGAGTTGTAAGGTTTCCCTCTTTGCAGGTTTGTACTTAATCATTTTCAGTGTCTGAAGCAGAATGATAAGCAGGCACTATCTGGATGGTGGTGTTTAAAAAAAAAAAAAAGGTGACACCGAATAGAAAATGAAATGTCAACTTGACCCAGCTCATTTTTTTCAGGAAATGGAGCTACTTGCAGTCACATTAGTCAAGATTTTGCTGATTACAAGAGTCATTAGTAAAATTTGTTAAAAGCTCATATTTAGAAGAGGATTTTTGTTGAAATTTGCTGTGGGCACAAAAGCACAAATCCTTCTTGCTATCAACAAGCAAATATCCATAAACATTTAACCAAAATGAAAACAAAACAAAACAAACAAACACAAACAACAGAAAATGAAGGGGGAGATAAGGAAAAAAAGTAAAAGAATATAGCAACATTTAAAATGTTGTGCAGTGCATAGCTATAGTTTGAGGGAGAAAAATCAGCAGCTTAAAGATATTCTTATAGCAAACTCTTACTTCTGTAATAACAACAACTCTCCTTCCATAGGCTTTTGTATCTTCGTTTATGGTATCTTTAGTTTGATTGCAAGGTATGTGGATCAGGGACCATGCCTTCTATCAGCCTGTGAAGTATGCAGAAGGATTTGACTTATTTTTATGTAGAATTTGACATTTGTTATGTATGTTATATTTTTTTACATATTTATGTTGATGGACTTGAATTATAGGATGCCCCTTATAGATTATTTCTGTCATCCAAGACAAAATACTAAAACCTGTTGTTGGCTTTTATGGATCTTAGTTAAGCAAAATTTCTCATCACTGGAAGATTCACATGAGTAAAGGTGGAATGAAGATTTGATTAAAAAATATCTCCATATATTATTTTGTGTTCTAGAGTTACATCTATTTTCTTCACACACTGTAGAATAGAGTGTCCAGGGAGATATGATGAAAGCAATGATAAAATTAACTTACATTAACTGTAGTAAATCTCACATATAGCAATGTTTGTCTTTGAGAGGAGAGAAAAAGCAAAAAAAAAAAAAAAAAGTCAAACAATAACAGTTCTTTTGTGTGTGTTTGTATCTTGTTTAGTGGTTAGAAAAATGCTATTGGACAGACAGATTTATGAAAACTGTATTTTCGAGAGAAAGAGAGCTGGATAATTTCTTTAAACTTTTTCATAGAGAACATCTTTCTCCTCATGCTCAGGAGAAGGCAACCACCTTAACACCATTCTACATTATATATTCTCCTGAAAGCAGACTATGCCTTAGATGACTGAGAGTTACTAACAAAAAACAAAATCTTTGTACTGCTACAGGATAAGAAGCTTGAAAATGTGGTTGTAAAGAACCAACACAGTAAATCAAGGACAAAGGAAACATTTCTGTGTAGATATCACTTTGTTTCCACATCCTATAAGATAGCAAAAGCATTTTGTCCCTTGGTACACTTTCCTTAGCATGTTGATTAGGGTCAAAGCTATGTTTTTGCAGTGAGTCTCCTGAATACTTCTGCTTGCTGTTCTTTGGTAATCACTGTGGTGATGTCTTGAGGGATTCTTGCTCTCCGTCCTTCCTCACCCATCCTAACTGTCACTGCAGGGACTCTGTTCACAATCAAGGAGATGTGGCTAGGACATACTTCTGTAATGCAACCTTGAGCTGCACTGGGACTTCAGAACACAGCAGAGTACTGTATGGGAACCTAGGGGATTGAAAACTACTTCAGGAACCCCTGCATCACTATGCAGCTCTAGTTGCAACGCAGCATCTGGATGAAATCTGTTTTAAGCAGTAAAATAACAAAGAGATTTTCTGCACTCTCTAGATCACTGATCCCTGTGTTTTGACTATTTTTAATATCATGTGTTGCTAATCCACTGGTTCCATTGTCAAACAAAAGCCAAAACCCCCATAGTTTACCCATGGCAATTTCTTTACATATAGTATGAAGAAATGGAATTGGCCCTATTTGTTTTTTGCCAGAACAGTTTGTTATTCTAAATATTTCTTCACCCTTGCCAGAGTACCAGCAAAATAATTTTAAGTAATCTGTTGAAAATAATAAAAATATTTAACTGTTAACGTATAAACAATTCAAACACATTACAGACTCTCTTGTTATGGTTCTAAAATCATTTGGGCTTGAAATTAAGATTGGCAAACCATGACTGTATTTAGTAAAGAGAAAATGAAGTGTTAATTGTTCTGTTTTTCAATATCCAATCTGAGATTTGAATATCTAATCAGTGTCTTCTGTAACCTCTAACTGATATAAGATTTTGCTGCTTTGGAACTGTTCACAGAGTTCCAAACATGCCTTAATCTTTATTTATTTATTTATTTATTTGTTTATTTATTTTGCATTCACATTGAGTGTTCCAGCTTACTTTTCAGCTTTGCTGCTCCTGTCATTTTCAGTGAAATGATATCAATAATCTGAAACTTTCAGTATTTCACTTCCTTTGAAGTTCTGAATAATGGATATTTTGAGGGAAAATGCTGTTCAGGGACTTCTCTAAAATAAGATGTACTAAGACACAAATAGAGTTTTGACTTAGCTGGCCTACTTCGGAGATCTAGGGCCTGATTCTGCTCATTAGGTTAGAGTTAAAGTCAATGACATTCCAGTGGTAGACACGGACAGTGTTCCTTCTTCTAAAGTATTTTCTGTTTTGCTTTAAACTATGTTTACTACTTGTAAATTATGCATTTAAATGTAAAAAGATATGTTGTGGCCCTTGTAGTAGAAAATATGCAAAGATGAAATCACAAAACTTCATAACTGACAATAGGTAATAATACTCAAAAAACTAGTATTTTGTGAGTATTTTAGGATAACTTTTTTCTATTTAGTACAAGATGTTTGATGATTATTTTCAGCATCAGACAGTGTGGAATCAGTCTTAGATTGAAAATAAAGTCTTTTTCAAATATCTTGGTTGGTTTGTCATTCCTGTTTCTAATTGTTAAATTCTGCATAAATAACTAATTTTCAACTCAGACTTGATGAAAATGCCAATAAAGGAGAAAAAGGAGAAACTGGAAATTTCAGTAAAGTATAAGAATAGGCATTCTGAGTCAGGCCAAAACTTTCCTTGCCCACTTTTTCTGGTTCTGACTGTAGGCAATAATGGACATCCAAGGAAAACACAGGAGGCTATAATGATGCATCCTCAGTTATACTTCACCTGCCTTGACAGGGATGAAACTCAATGAAATTCCTGAGCCAGAAATTGGTATCCTTGTGTATTGTGGTCAGAAATAGATATCGTTATCTGATAATGCTTACAGATCTTACCAACTTAATACTGCATCCAATAGCCCTATCTTCAGAATGATACCCTGATGTTAGGATTTAAATGAATGGTTTGAAATGCTGTCCAGTTGTAGGAGAAGGACCATGAGATACACCACCAGTAAGGAAATGATCCATGTTATTTGAAGAGAATCAAATTTCCTGAAATATGGTTAAGTAAGCTTAAAAATATCATATTCTGAATTCTCTTTCTCAGCATTCCACCTGCCTGCTGTCTAATCAGATGCCTCATACTTCTTTAGACTAAATGAAAATAAAAAGAATAAAATTGGTACTGATCTATTTTGTGCATCCTCAGTAAATGAAAAAGTAGGCTTTACTAGCAAATAGATTCAGACAACTGCACCACTGAATACTTAAATATAAACCTGTTATCCATAGTTCTTTGTTAATTAATTGTCTGCACAAGTAGACACAAGGGGGAAGAAAACAGAGGTAGAACTCTTTGAAATAGAATTAATACTGGAATACTAACTACATAGTTTTTAAGAGGTCAGTCAGGTGAATAAGATGAATAATGAACTGTCTTAAAATTGCTTAGGAACTGATGGACCTGTGGATATGTGCATCAGTTCAGTATGGGAATGAAAGAATGCCTGTGTGGGAGGGGAGGGAAAGTGCAATATTCGTCTTTATCTATTTACTACAAGTTCTTTCACCTTTTCTCTATTTTTATATACTTACACATACAGTATTTATAAGACACTACTTGATGCCAGCTATGATTCTATGATTCTGTGATTCTAATCTAAACACATTTTGAGACATACCTTTCTGAAAGCATGCGGTAACTCAGGTAGAACAAATGACAGCCTGGAGCAGTATTGAGGAGAAAGAATATTGTTGTTAAAGCACCAAAGAGGGGACTTGGGAGATCTGGGTTCACTTTTCAGAGCTGCTGAGAGCTGTGATATTGGGAAAGTCACTCAGGAGTATGCTCTTTCCTCATGCTCTGAAATTCCTTAGCCTCTTCCATACTTCTGAAAACATTTTCCATAAACTGTCATCACCATTTTTGTCTTTATCACAGTCTTCACCTATGTTCAAATTTCAGCTACATCATAACAGGAATGGATGACTTCTTGTTGCTATGTACATCTAGTTAGTTAAAGCTCTTCACCTGAAATTCTAAGCATTCTATGTTGCTGAATGTGTATTTCCATATCCTGGAACAGCTGATTCTTACACAATGATGACCTGAACTTAAACTGTGCCATGGTATCTTCCATTAGAACAGTAATTCCTATACTTCTACTACTAATTCAAATTCAGTAGTTGAACCATTGTTCTTATTGTGATATTCATTGAATGAGCATTGCTACCAGTCATGTGTTGCCACTTGAGCTTTATGGATCAATATGTTCTCTCAGTCAGCTGGGTGAATGCATTATGTTTTCCAGAACAGACCTGCAGAGCTGTGAAGTTCTCTGGTCTTGTACTGAGCTATCTCAATGTTTCATAAGCATCTCCTAGTGGAACTTATACTTGAAACCCATAGGAAACATTCCTGAGACTTGAGTTTTTAACTTCAGGTAATATAAACTTAGATGGTGCTTTTCTGTAATACACAGGTGTTCTGTAGGTGGTGGGATCTGCATTCTCAAGACTACAGTATTACTATTATACCGTATTGTCAGAAGCAAAACATAGAGACCTTTAATAAAGAAATTTGTCTTCTAAGGTAAACAGAAATACTTTTAATCTTGGGGCTTGTGAAAAGTCAGTCTGAGATTTCTGAAAAACAGTAAAAACTAAAATGTGGAATAAAGATTGCGGCATTTAACTTTTAGATGCCTTGGTACCTAATGGGATCCAGAGCTTGACGTGGGGTCTTGCTCTCCATATGTTGCATGGAGTGAGGCACCTAAGATAACAATTACTACAAACATCCTTATGGCTCTAGAGGTTTTAATTACACTTCAGTTACGTGCAGCAATTAGCTGCTGCAGGAGAGTTTGTCTGGCTCACAGTGGTCAAGAGAAGTTGTTGTTTTTTAGTGTTAAACACTGTGCTGTGCACCTCTATGAACATGCATCCTATAATTTCTTGGAAACCTAACATAAGTGGATTGGGATGCCATCCATTCATAGATTTCGAGTGTACTGATTTTAAGTGTTTCCGCAGCTGTAGGAATATCCTAAAATCTTCCTTACTACCAAGCAGGATAGGAGTTTATTTATGAAAGTCTGAAGCAGGGAACACTGTTATAAATACATAGGTGTCAGAAATGAAATACCCTATTACAGAATTAAAATCCTTTTTTTTTTTTTTTTTTCTTTTTACAAGCATATTTTGTGTACTTAGGATGCATTTACCAGGGATGGATTTTTATTTGGAGAGGTATATTGGCTTGAATCATACCATAAACATAACTTGGGGCTCATTCAGTTTATTAGTCTTAGTAGTCTTAGTACTGAATTCCAGAGACATAATTTCTCCTTAGCTGTTGACTCTTTTCACTTGACTTTTGACAAACCCTTATGACTCAGTCTTTTATGTCTGAATGTACTTTCAGCAAGTTATTACACCACCTTGAAAGACAGATCACGTTCTTTCCCCAGGAATTTGTTCACAAATAGTGTAGTCTTTAAGTTTAATGGGTTATATGGAGATATGTATTCTTATACCAATGCTTGTAAATATTGACACAACTGCTTAAACTTGGCAGCTGTGCTTTACAGAAGAGTAAAACCTTTTCTATTGCTGGTTTTTACCTGAGATCAGGTATGCTGTATGGCACCATGCACTTCATAGAAAGGGCTGATAGGGTATTTGGTTGGTCTTAACACTAGTTCTTTTGAGTAGTATGCCAGTAAAAATAAACAGATCTATGGAGAAAATCAGCAAATTGTACTGATGTGCAGACGTAACTTAAGTCTTGACACTGTCTGGAACTTTTGAGCTTAAATGTGCCTGTAAGGAGATATGTGTGGTTGTAAAGAAGTATGAAATGGTTGTCACCAATGTGTGGGCTGAATTGAGGGAAACTTTTCATGTAAACTTCTGTGAAGCATTTTTCCTGTGATGTGATGATTTTGGCAAAGGGGTTTTACTTCGCATGCCTACTGCTCATTTCTGCATGACATCATCACTTAGTCTGTCACTTGTTTTGGTAAAAGCCTGCACAGAGCCAGGCTTTCCACTAGAAACTAATCTGGCTAGTAATAACCTACCCTTAAATACAAAGGTTTGCAGAAGGTAAAGCTGTTAAATTCTAAGTGGGCATATAATAAACTATAATATATTATTACCACTAGGTATTTTGTAGTATGAAGGCTGACATTAGATGATTAAAAGCTTTATACAGGAATTAACATGTTTTTTGAGGATCTTAAGTGTAGGGATTGGGTATCTGCTTTCCTGAGACTGGTCTACATGTCCTTCATGCTATTTCCAGAACCTTATTCCACCCTCCTTGTTAATACAAATAACAATTTTATATATTGAATGCTAAAGATAACTAATAAAGGTCATCTGCATGACCTTGTTTTGTAAAGTCTAGATAATTAAAATAGACAAATATACTGTCAGAATCACAAAGCTCTGTTTCTGACACCACCATCAAATACCAGAATAATGATTATGATGTCAAAAGGTTTGATTTCCCATGATCAAATACTAAGAGTAAAGTATTGGCCATGAGAGAAAGAAGTTCATTTTTTTTTTTCTAAACATGCACTTGTTGTGGTTTAACCCGGCCGGCAGCTAAACCCCACACAGCCGTTCGCTCACCCTCCCCCCTCCCTCTCTGGGATGGGGGAGAGAAACAGGAAAGGGAAGCCCGTGAGATGAGATAAAGACAGTTTATTAAGACAGGAAAATAATAATAACAATAATAATAATAATAATGATGATAATAGTATTACTAATAATAATGTGTAAGAAAACAAGTGATGCACAATGCAATTGCTCACCACCCGCTGACCGATGCCCAGCCTATCCCCGAGCAGCCGGCCCCCCACCCCGGCCAGCCACCCCTATATATTGTTTAGCATGACGTCAGATGGTATGGAATACCCCTTTGGCCAGTTTGGGTCAGCTGTCCCGGGTCTGTCCCCTCCCAGCCTCCCAGCTGCACCCCTAGCCTGCTCGCTGGCAGGACAGAGCGAGAAGCTGAAAAGTCCTTGGCTTGGTGTAAGCACTGCTCTGCAACAATTAAAACATCAGCATGTTATCAGCGCTCTTCTCATCCTAATCCAAAACATAGCACCCTACCAGCTACTAGGAGGAAAATTAACTCTGTCCTAACTGAAACCAGGACAATAATGGGACCATGACTGTACAACAAGGACTATACAATAAAAAAATGAACAGAAGCCAAGACAAAAAATGAAATTAGAACCTCAGATTTGATTTGTCTGGTTTGGTTAGATTGGTTTAGTATTCTGTCTTACCTGATAATTCTTGTGGAATTGTCTTTATGTTCTTGAAAGAGTACTGAAGAATAGGATATCATATTACTTTTAATCCACTCTTTTAATCCACTGAAGGAAAAAGTAAGAGAAATAAATTGGTATAATATCTTGCTGACTATTATTCTGAAATTTTATGAAGAAATGGAAAGTCAGTGATAATGATTTTTTTTCGCATTCTCTTGCCTCTTCTCCCAGAAGAATAAAATAAAAAATCATGTCTTCAAAGTCTAATATTCTCATGAAAAAGTTAAATTAACTAAACTTAGATCTATTTTTGCTGTGTGGAGGAAAAAGGTGAGATAGCTCCTAAGCAAATTGTAGCTCTTGAGCTCATTCTCTATCCTCTTTTTGTCAGGTTACTAAGAAAAAAAGAGGAGAGAAAGACAACAATAAATACCATATACATAAGCAACATAAAAAAAGCATTATGATTACTCATAATAATGGACTAGTTTCAGATGCTGACTTTACTTGTGAACATCAGTGCAGTTACAGATGTCAGGATAAGGATGGGTATCTGAGTACTAGATTTTTGAGTAAGTGATAAGTCAAGGATGGCAATGGAAGATGGGCATACAGTTTAGTATCACTCCCAGCAACAGCGGCTGTGGTATCTTGAAAGAGAGAACCTTCCTTCTGCCTTGAGTACTTGTATGAGTGAGCATCAGGTGAGGATAATGAAAATCATAAAATCTTGTCCTGTGACTACTTGCACCTTTTAGTCAAAACTATATTAGAAATCTCTGACATTTCATTGTTGTGTGTGGGATTAATAAAATAAAAATAAATAAGTAAAAAAAAAAACTTGTCTGATTCTATTTTTAATTTATAAAGATAGTCTCTAGGACTATAGATAGACTCTAGAAGTCTCTAGGACTTGCAAAAAATGTGTAAAAATGCGTGGTGTAATTTTACATTTGCAGCAAAAAGAAATTTATTTAAAAAGTAAGAAGCTGTTAAAAAAGACTGCTTTTTCTGCCATTTGCTAATCAGTTAAGATTCTTTAAGGGAAGAAGAGAGGATACAAGAAAAAGTGTTTATCTGAACCTACTGTTAAGTAGTACAGTAATCAGTTTTCAGAGAAATATAAGTAAGATTGACTTTCCTTTATCCCCAAGAGAGCTGTGCTGTGATCCATGATTCTTGTATAACCCCTGTTTACATTTCACTGCCTTCAGGTATTAAATAGAGCTTAATAGAGCTTGTGGCAGCAGAATGACTAATTACTTGAGCTTCTGACCCTGTTCTACTCTGGAAAGATGGAGTACCTATTGACATGGGTGCACCCACCCCTGTGTTTTGACTATTGATCATCCCTTGGCAGCCACCAGCTGAAGTGAGCACTACTATAACTGTGAAAATTATGCAATTGTGTGTGCTGAAATTATGCACCAATGAAGAACTGAATTAAAGGCTTATGTTTCAAAAAGACTTGGGATGAAAGTCTGTCCTTCATTTATATTACACATTGATGTACACTCTCTTAAATCAATCTTCTCAATTTGTCATACCACCAAGACAGGCTCTGCTGCAGTTCCCTTACTTTAGGTTTCTCTTCTTTATTAATGGTAGGTTTTGTGTTTTGTCATGAGCCTTTCCATCCATCTGGGATGGCAGTGAATTCAATGAAATGAACACCATCAATGGATTTTTCATCATTTTAAGGGAATTTTTTTTTTTTTCAGTCCCTGCTTTGTATGAAAAAATAGCACTCTCAAGTTCAAAAATTAAAATTTGATGTAAAAAAAAAAAAAAGGAAGGGCATATTTTTATTTCTTTTTAAGACTTCATTACTGTCAACATCATACAAATTACTGATACCAAGTTGCTATTGTAGGTTTGTGCATGACCAGCAGACTGTGTGAACCAATGTGTTTATAGGCATTTATTTGAAATTCTGACTAGTTTATAAAAAAAATTTCATTTTTTCCAATGCAAAAAATAGTCAAGGTAAAGCAAGATTTTTACTGTTAGGTTTTCTCTTTAACTCATGACTTTTTGTCATAGAACATGACTATTGGAGAAGAGGAAAATTTAAGTTGTATAAGGTATCTGTTTTGGATGAAAGCATTACAATATGTTAGGGGCTGTCTTTGATGTTGTATTCAATAAGGGATTGTCGCAGTTCTCCACGTAGTTATTGAACATGCCATGTGGGCTTCCAGAACATTATCAGACTCTACAAATAGGAAGGCTGGAGGCAAAAGTTTTGCAAATCCTCTTCTAATGAAGTGAAAGACAAATGGAGCAATGTTTGTCTCTTTGTGATCCAGGAAGGAGCATTCCACAGAACAAATGGATTGTCAGCACCATATGTCATCTGTCTTTTTTGTCTCTGCTGGAGAGGACTGTCACATGTTTTGTATAGCACTTGAATGATAAATATGGAGTATATGCCTTCTGTACTTGTTCCCAGTGATTGTATTCTACATTCTAGAGGGCAGGCCTGCCATCCAGAGGGAGCTAGACAGGCTGGAATAGAGGACTATTAGAAACCTTAAGAAATTCATCAAGGACAAATGTAAAGTTGTGTATCTGGGAAGACATAATCCCTTTCAGCAATACATGCTGGTGGCTGATTGGCTGTCTGAAAAGCAGCTGAAAAGGGCCTGCGAGTCTTAGTAGACAGCAAATTGAACAGCTTGGTGGGGTATGAGAGACAGCAGATTGTGGGCAGATGAGATTTTAGTGCATACGTTGCATTAACATGGACTGAATGTAAGGGAAAACTTCAAAATGAAAATAATGAAACATTGGAAAAAGCTGCCCAGAAACATTGTATTCTCTTCATCCTTGGATATTTTCAGGGTCAGTCTGGATAGATACTTGAACAAGCCAGTATAATCTTACAGCTGACCATGCTCTGAGCAGGAAGTTGGACTTGAGACTTCCAGGGGGCCCTTCCAAGCTGAATTATCACTATGATCCTGTTTTAAATATCAGTAAGTTCCTGGATGCTAATGCATTGGGTAATGTACCTTTTGTTTTCAATTTTATTATTACTTCTTTGTTCTGTTAGAGAAAATGTATTACAGTAAGCAAAACTGTTATAAAGTTGTGTCAAGCATCTAGCAGTTACTCAAGATAGGCAATGACCAAAATCTCAATGCTGAGGACCTTAAGTAATTTGAATAATTTTATAAATCTTTCTATATTCTTACTTGCAAGAAGAATAAAAGAAATTGTTAAAACTCTATACCTTTCATTGCTATTTTAAGAACTTAGATGTGTTTCAATTTTCTTGAAGACCTGAAGCTGAAGTTTTGTTGCCTGTTTTATAGAAGCCTTTGCCAGATTTTATGATGTGTTTCACATTGTGAAAAATAGAAGTAAAAAAGCATGACTTGCAAGATGTCATTTAAAATGAGTAGAATAAAACAGAAGACTGATCTCTTCTGAAACCCAGCATTTACACACAGATTTCAAATAAGGAGAATTATTTTCCACTGTCTGCTCTCTTAGGTTGCCTTTTCTTTTTACAGCCCTTCTCCTTTGCTCTCATTTGCTTTCATTTCATACTTTGGTACAGAGTTCAGAGGAAAGGAATGGCCTGAGGCCCTGATTGTATATGTATATTGTGAATATGGGCCAAAAAATGTTTCCAATAGTCCAAAGGCATTGGATTTTCGTGGGCAGAACACATAAGAGTTCTTTTATGAAAAAGCTTTTTGCTTTAGTAGTATAGGTTTAAATAAGTTTGAGGTGTGAATTTATTTTAAAAATGATGTAGGAAGCTATAAGAAAATGACAGAAAATTGTTCTTAATAGAAATCACATTTTAAAATCAGTTCTTGTATGGCCTACAAATCGAGTTCTGGAAGTAATATTGCAGTAATAAAGTCCCTTCACTTTAGTTTTGTGCTGAATGTGACTCCATTGTGAAAAAGTAGAAATGGCTATCATATTGCTCTAACATAATTTCTTCTGGAGAAGTAAAAAGTTGTTGAAACACTGCCTGAAACTCAGGCAGTCTGTTTAAAGATTGCGTGGTCTCATTTATACCATTTGTGTAGGGTTATTTTTTAAAAGAAAAATAAAACAAAAAAAATCAAACAAAAAAAAATAAAACACAACAATGTTCAGTGCTTTTCTGGTACTACATGAATTATCTTTAATAGATTGACATCTATCAACTCCCTGATTTAACTGATTCTACTTTCAGGAAAAGTTTCTATAATAATGCTGGAATAAATGATAAATGATATTCTACCTTGTTATACAATATCTCTCTGTGCTTTTTAGATCATATATATATATACATAGATCATATATATATATGTATCATATATGTGTATATATATATATACATACATTGAGAGTTTTACCTGAGTCAGCAGTAGGTCTTTTTATTGACTTATCTGTTTTTTTTTGTTTTTTTTTTTTTTTTTTTTTTTTTTTAGCAAACTTTTAGGTTTAAGAGGCTTCCAACATCAACGAGACCTTCATGTTTTGAAAATTAGGTTTCTTTAACATTCTGAATATGCCTAGTGGCAGGGAATATTACCCTGAAGCCATTTCAAGTGATTTGGTTTGAGGATCTCAGAGGAAGAACTTAGAATGTGACTGCTTAAATGGAACATTAGGTTTTAAAACATATTTCCCCTGTTATTTCCACAGTACAAGAGGAAATAACTGCAGGGAACTTTGATTTAATTAAGGAACTCTCTACTAATCTGTAGCAATGGAATAGACAAATGTTGATTGAGATATATTTTTGTTTCTTTTGATTCCTAATAACACATTCTGACTTTAATAAAATCCTTGTATTGGCTTTTCTTGAATTGCAATCCTTGTTTTAATGAAAGGTTGGACTAAGCAGCTTGAAGGCCTAGAAAGATCTGCACTACTGAGTCTAGTCTTCTGCTAGAGTAGGGCCTGTACAATCGTGTCTGGCTAGAATGGACTTAAGGAAGACCTTCCAATAAACTTTTGACTTACATCATCACCCTGGCCAAAGCCACAACAATTTGCATGTCAGGAAGAAAACACAGTAAGTATTTCAGATTCCTGGAAGCTATTATTTTTAAAAACTCCCAGATGACTCCAGGAAGCAGGCTATGCATTATTTAACAGTATTTAGTAACATCACATGAGTGAAGTATTTCTGCTGGATGTTGAGTGATGTTATTTTAAAATCATATATGTGAGCAGAAAATCTCAGCTGCATTTTCAACAATTTAAAATTGCTGGGCAAACCAGTAAGCATTCTGACCTGTGGCAGCTGTCCATGCATTGGTGGAAAGTAAAACACTAAGTAAAACAACCTCAACTCAGAGAAAAATTATGTGTTAAAAATGAAAATGCCTTTTTATTCCTCTTGGGCTATTAAAGGAAGCTTGAGGTATGGGATTAATTCATTGTATTGTGTATACTGCTAACAATTATTTGATTGAAGTCTTTCACTTTTCCCTGTTTATACAGTATCACAACAGCAAAAAGATTCTACAGCAGACTTGATTTGTTTCTGTTGAGCAAGTTCTTTTCTCTCAGTTCTATGGTGGAAACAGCTTCAGAACCTTGTTTCTCCTTGGAACAGAGTAGTCTTTCTTATCTTTTTAGTGAAAAAGGACTTGTATTCATGTTAAATGATGTTTAGGTAGGAAGGACTTCATGTGGTAGCTGCATTGATGAAAACTGATTCTTCTGTGCTAATAATTTGAACCTACATTTTCCCAAAATCTGAGGTTTTGGTTAATAATTTTGACGTTTCTGTCTTTGTTTCAGGCTGCACATCACATTTATCGTATCCTCTTCTTTTCACTTTCCCAAACTTCATGTTCTTTTTCCTACTTATCTTTTATTTTAATTGGGCCTCAGCTGCTCCTTCATGCTGTCAGTTTTGAAATGTTCCCCAATCTTTCTTTGATGCTGCTCTTTACAGAAATTTCAGACTTACCACCTGAGCCTGACTGAACAATAACTAATTCATCTTCCTGTGTAAGCGCTTTTATAGGTATTATTTCTGGGATCTTCAGTCATATTATGGAAGGGAAAATTACACCTTGTCTCTCTCTTTTCATATTTAACAATACATTTCAAAAAACGATTCTTATAGCAAAAGTAACATTTCATTTACCTTACACTTTAAATGAAATAACACTTTCTAAACAATACTACTCCTAATGAACAATAAACTAAAGCCCTCCATATTTACTCAGTCTTCACCAAGTGAATCTTCCATTAATTTCAAAGTAAAAGGTGTTTTTAAGAAATAAATTGGAGGGTGCTGCACATTCTCATACTTGTTATTTTTAAAATAGGGTAGTATGTTTCACAGGTCACTAATTCCTCACAAACCTACACAGACCAATGATCAGCATTCTTTGTCATTTGAAGATATTATAGGTTTTATGAACCTGGTACACTTAATGAAGGTATTCTTTGTTTGTTTGTTTTTTCCCCCTCTGTATGTCAGAAGCAATAATAACGTATATAGCTCCATTCTTTATCTAATCATTTTTGGAAACCAAGATTTGTAAGAAACGGTGTTTGGCCTTGTGAAAAAAAAATCCTCTGAAAAAAGGGAGAAAAATAACCATATTTAGTATCTTTGTTAGTAAATGTCATTGAACATATCAGGCTGTTAATAACCACAGAAATAGAATTATCCATTTATTTCTTGAGAGGCTGGTCCTATAGGTCAAACTGGGATGTGTTGCAGTTTTAGAAGGCTGTACTACTACCATCTCTTCTCTATCCTTGCTTTGTAAAGGCTCTAGGTATTGTCAGAGTAGCAGCTTTGCTACTTTGGGGGTTGGACCCAATGATCTCTTAAGGTCCTGTCTAACCCCTACAATTCTGTGATTCTGTGAATAAGAACATTTTTCCCTCTGCCAGTGTTCATGGTGACCTGCACAATTTAATTACAAGTACTATAATAAATACAAAATAAAAGTTCTGTAAGTCACTGAAAAAAAAATCTATAGACCTGTCTATAAAAAACAAAACCATACTAAACTTCCAACTAAACGTAAAAGGTAAAGCACTAAAAAACATTTTAAAAATGTATTTGGGTATCTGACACCAGAGTTTAGTGACTGGCCCCAGCCCTGACAGAAGAACTCAACTTTGCTGTTACTGAAATGACTTCTAATCTGGAGGTGTTTAGTCCTGCAATTCCTGTAGTTCCAAAGTGGGATTTCTAAATGTTCTGAGGGAATATTGAAGAAGTCAGGTTGCAGAAGACACAGTCGTGTGACACACTGACTTTGAGAGAGGCCAGCCAAAGATGTTCCTTACCCAGTGATTGTGAGGATGAATACCATTCATGATATTTCATTAACTTCTGGAGAAGGGAAGAGTGATATAAAATATAGGCTTAGGATCTAGTGTAGAAAGAGGAGAATTATTTTTCAGAGCAGACCTATATTAGAGAACAGGTGCTGTACAAAATGCACAAAACCAAAGAATATTCAAAAAACACTTGTCAAGCGAATTCATTTTGTAGAAGGATTCTTTTTTATTATTATTACTCATGCTTGATCTAATATGACAATATTCCTATCCATATTACTATTAAAGCAGCCAAGCTTATGCACAAAACTTTGATGGACCCAAGGGATTTCCCTGCCTTGTGCAAGGTTGAACTGTTCCTTTACAACTTTTTTGTTTGTTTGCTTGTTGATTTGTTTGTTTTCCTCACTTGATACATCATTAATTAGAGATCCATCACTATTAGTTTCAAAATGTTTCTTTCCACTTCCCTTCCCTTTCTTCTTACTGAAGTCAATGATTAGAAATACCATTATTCAAAAGCTGTTGTGTCTACAAGTGACTTACTCATTCTCCTCTGTAACATCTCCATCAGTACCTCCTGTGAATGGTCATGTGTTTTTCAGAGATAATGGTTTGTGAAGTTAAACATCAGTGATTTTCCCTCAAAATCACGCTATTGAACTTTGCCTATTCCCCAAGAATTTGGATAATGGTTCCTGATAAAAAAGAGACTGCAAAAATTACACCTATTTAATAAATTCCTTTAATAAACACATATGGCTTGGAGTTGTCTCGTTTTTCTTTAATGACAAAAGTACTGTGACTCCTATTAAACATTAATTAATTACTATGAAAACATACTAATTACTTTTGAAATTAATTTTCAGAGTAAATATTTTTGTGTGAAAATATCCAAACTTGTTTCATCAAAATTCTTTGCATATTTTAGTGAAATTGATCATATTGAGTTTTCTCGTAGACATGCTCTGCTTTTTCCATTTTGCTGATGCTCTGTACTCAAAATAAATTCTTAAAAATATGTTGTCCTTTCCCACCGTAAAGTTCCTGAATTGCTTGGTTAAGTAAAGCAAGGAAGCTCAAAATCCTTTCAACTGATCCAGGACAGCTTTTCAAATGACTTTACTGTGTGCATGTCTCTGGTGCCAGCGTGGCAACTGTATAATAAATCTGATGGCTGTGAATATTTGTTTTACTCATATGCACTATAATTCCTAACTTGTCCGTGATGAGATTTCATCAAAAATGCACCACCAAAGTGCTATAAAATATTTTCCCTATTCTGAATGAAATTAGCTAGTGTGAATATAGAGCTTATTCAGCCGTTTGCAATATTGGTGTATCTCTGGAGATGAAAAGTGAGTTTTTTGCAAAATTTTAAATACAGCTTTTTTTTTGCTAGTTAGCATGATAAAGCTATGCTCTTTTGAATCATGAGTTAAAGAGCTGTACTTTCATAATATTAAGGCAAGATATCTAGCAATTAGGTAAGTACTTAAGGGTCCACAATAACGTAGCCGTTACTTATGACCACAAGTAGATGCATGCTGTGCTTTTAATATATGTTACATTCTCCTTAAAACATTTGAATTTAGGTATGTGCCCATTTTTGACAGGATTTATTGAAGGCGATCTGCTTTACTGTTGGTCTTACATAAAAATTTCTAATGTCTGAATGGGATTGGATGAGTACAAGTGGAAGAACATACAAAATAAGTTTTGTGGCTGAATGCGGAGAGTTCAGTCCAGATATCACTTAGAGAAAGAGGTCAATAAACTTCTGACAAAGACTAGATTTTTTTTCTGCCTGTCTTTATCAATACTGCAATTAGAAGTGAATGTAGGTGAGAAGGTGAGCAAATCCTATGCACTTCCTCTGTAAACTTTATTCACTTCCTTCTGACTGATCTGAACACAATACAGGTGACTTGCTTTTTTTTGAAATTTACTACTACACTGTCACTGTTGATACCTTATCTGCTCTGCTTTTTTTTTTTTTTTTTTTGTCTACTCACTTTTGTGATTGTCCACTCACTTAGCTTTCACTAAGTTTTCAAAGGCATTTAGGCTTTTTCTTCATCTCATCAGGTGTTTTGTTATGCGTGCTTTTTTTTTTTTTTTTGTGTGTGTGTGTGTGTGTGTTTTAGCTTTCACAGCTCTTCATGTAACACTAAGTAATTGCCCTACTCTATTTGATTGGAATGACAAACAGTAGAAAGTTAATTAACAAAAAAAGTTCACTGCAGGGCAAGTTAGCAGAATGGAAAAGAAGTCATGATTTACAGTATTTGCACAACTTTCTTTATAAAGCAATTGTTCTTCATTATAATAATACCAGGAGAGCAAATAGAAAAAAAAAAAAAAGTGTTACATTAGCAAACAATTAATGAGCATTTGTAGCTGAATGGAACTCACTTTTATGTATTATTTCATTAAAAGTTTACAGGATCCATGAGAATGGAGAATAAATAAGGGTAATGATTTCAAGGTAATGGTCTCCTAGGGGGCATGAATATTGAACAAATCTGTTAGTCTTGCCTACTTACCTAAACCTTAAAACCAGGGGCTTTTTATACCTTAATTTTTCTACTCACTCTTTCATTAAAAGATCAAAGTGTGCTATTAGATAAAAGACAAACTGCAAAGGTATTTCAAAATTATCATTAGAGCTACATTTTCTATTGTAGGTTAACAAAAGCTTCCCTTTTATGTTAAATCCCCCACAATAAATCCTTTTTCCATTGTGAAAGATAGCTCTTTGTTGTCCTTGCAGAAAGTAGCAAGCCTTTTGTAGGGGCTGATAACTTTTGAAGGACTGATCAGCATTTCCTTGGCTGTACACCAACCTACAATTTTTATTTGGCAGTCTTCCATCAAAACTGCACCACTAGCTGCTGTTGCTACATATACACTTCAGTGACAGAGAGGCTTTTCACCATCTTCATCAGTGTTGCACATATCTGGCATTTGTAGGCAGACCTAGTTAACACCTTCTTCATTTCAGCTGCCAGACAGGTTTGATAATGATAATACAGCTGTCTTCGTTCCTCTCTGAGAATGTCATGAAACCAATGCGTACACAGGCTGTCTGCAAGGACAGCTGGAGTTTATATAAACAAAGATACATATGATAATAGTCAGAATTTCAGGGTTTTCCTTGAATCCAACAAGTTGGATATGTACAAAAATAGCCCTCAGTGCTCATTTTCTTATCATGTCCTTTTGTTCCTGCTTGCCTGTCTGTATTTGTTGGTTCTTGTCTCACGTTTAGATTATGAAAGTTCTAGGAAAAGAAGTGCCTCAGTTCTGTGTTGCTACAGGGCCTAGCACAAAAGAGTGCTGAGTGTCTCAGAGGTACACGTAAATAGTTAAGTTTCTAGTAAACCTCTACTAATCCCATTATTACTGCTGCTTTGCTATCCCCATTTCTAAGTATTTCCCACATGGCAATTCCTTTTTTTTTTTTTTTTTTTCTTCCTCTTCCCTTTTAACTAGGCTCTAAACTGCTCCTTGCTTTATTAAATGGCTCTGGAATTAACTGTTGCTTTAATCATTGTGAATGTGGTTACAGCAAGGGCTCAGGGAAGACATGTGAGTGCTCCTTGTAGCCATACCACCCAGGTAAGATATATTGCACATCTGTGAAATGGACACAGCAGTACTTATTGGATTATTAAGTAAGAGGTTGCTAAACAAGGAAAATTTTAGGCTGACAGGTCATATGAAAGCTGTATTTTAAAGTATGTAAAGGGATGTTTTTCTCTAGTTTGTGTTTCTTTGTATTGCTGCAATTTTAGTTCAGAGGCTGTCCATATCCATCCTAGACTATACATTTTTTATTCATTCATTTATTTATATATTTATTTGTTTATGTATTTTGTGAATTAGGATAAGAACAGTGCAGATACCTGCTCTAGCACTGTTGCTTACATTTTTCATGTTCTCAGGTTGGAACAGCAGATATGTCCTTTCTAATGAATCAGAGAAGGAAGCATTCAATCAATAAGTGTCAGAGAATCACACAGCTGTCTGTGAGTACCAGCCTGCAGAACATATGCATAATGGCTATAATAGTCATGTGCCTAACTCAGTGGCTGAGACGACCTTGGTCATCTAAAAAAATGGATTATACTAATATGTTCTCTCTGGTACACAGGTGTTCTGTGTACTCACTAATACTGACCTCCAGCCCAAAGGATAACAGGTGGTGGAGCCTGTAATTTAGACCAGAGCTTGGTAAGGGATGTTGTCATGGTAGGTGACACTGAAGAATATGTATGGCTGAGGTGCACTGTGCAGTCTCAAAGTGACATTTGCAGTACCTGACTGAGAAAAGTCATTACATCTTTTACTTTTTCAAGGAACTGTTTGGTTTCTGCAAGGTTTCTCTCCTGAGCTGGGTAACTTAATCTCAATGTGGAATTTGGTAGCACTGAGATCAGTCAAACTGAAACACTTGTTCGTTTGTATAATCTTTCCTAAGTAAGAACAAAGATATGCTACACACTTATGAAGGTTTTGAACATACTTGTTTTCTTGTTAGGCATTGTTATTCTTAATTATTCAAATAAAGTAAAAAAAATATTACAGACAATTAATTATAATGAAGAGCTTAAAATACCCAGTATTAGAAAGAGTTAAATTTTGTTGAAATAAGTAGAGCTATTATCTCTCAGGTTTATATATTCCTGTGAGAAGTATTCAAGACCATCCAAACAACAAAACCAAATACAGATTAATGTATTAGTACAGTGGGGCCTGGTAGATGATATTTCTTTTGTGAGTTAGAGGAATGGGCTGGGAAGTCTCATTCAAACAATAACAACCCTGGATTCCCTTCTTTGGGCCCTCACCATCCACGAGGATGTGGCCAAAACAGCCAACCAGAGTGAGATGGTATCTTTGTTTAGAACATGCTGACTTTCCATTTTGTAGGTTGGTATTATTTTTCATTACCAGAAAGACTATAGAATTATCTAGGTTGGATAAGACCACAAAGTCCAAGATGAATTTATCTTTCTTGAAAGTGGAAAATGACACACGTACGACTAATGTATAGCTTTGACTAGTCACCTACATTGTTGTAGATTTTGTATGAAATTGTACCACGAGCTTCATTTCGATAAGGGATGTTTAGCAGAAC
This sequence comes from Anser anser, assembly GCF_964211835.1. Classification (NCBI taxonomy): domain Eukaryota; kingdom Metazoa; phylum Chordata; class Aves; order Anseriformes; family Anatidae; genus Anser; species Anser anser. The sequence continues at coordinate 47,997,560 of NC_139725.1, read as the reverse complement.
AATATTTTTCTGATTTTCAGAGAGATTTTCTGAGACTCCCCAGTAACACTCACTTTCATTTCATTTCTCCCTGTCTCCTCATGGTACTGATTGAAGAGTTGGCATTTAAGTCATGAGATTCAATAAGGATGAGTTTTAAATACTGGGGAAGCTTGAACAAGGGAAGTGAAAGGTCTGGACCATTCTTTGAATACTCAGGAAGAAAAGTGAAAATTGAAGGTTAATTCAAACCTAAATGAAACCACTCGTGGATGGATTGAGGTAGAGGTCTTTTGCAATTCTGGATTGCTGTTTGAAATAAGCCAGAGTCCTCAGAAGAATATTTAATAAATTATAAGCAGAAAAGGAAACTAACAGGGAGGTGATGAATTTCTCAGAGCCACTTAACAAAGGTCTTCTATAATATTCTTTTGAATGGGGGAATCACTTTATACAAATCGGTTCATTTTCTATAGCAAAACTGGTTTGTCCATTTATTTTAGTTTAACGATTGGATGAACCCCAAAGGAAAGCTCTTTCTCCAGTCCCCAGTGCATCTAGGTTTGTGTTCAAAGAAGATAAAGAACTAAAGGCAAACTAGAATAACCTTTACAAAAGTTAAAAAAAAATAATCTTGAGAGGAGCTGTAGACAAATGCTGTTCAGCAGAAATATTGGAATGTGGACGAAATATAGCCTTAGTCCTAAAGACCATAGGAGATTTTGTTTGTCCTCAGGCAGAGAAACTGGGCTCCTTGCAGGTAAGGGAGCTGGTATTTCTTTACAGACTTTTCTTTATGATTATTTTTCCCAGTCAGCTGTATGACTAGTTTGTTATCCCGAAGAATGAGTCATGGAACTGGAAAAGCATGGACATTGTTAAGTATCTTTTTAAAATTGAGGTTCCCTGACATTTTCTGATGAGACATGATAATATAAAGTAAATTAAAAACAGAGGCCTTCCTTGTCTGACAAACATTGTTTGGTTCCTCTTCTTAATAAGGAGTGATGCTTCTTTTCTTTTCTTTCTTCTATGCAATTCATCAGGGCAAACCAGCCCATAGATCATTACAATAACATACAATAACATTCTAACCCCAAACACTATGCCAATTCAAACAGCACTTGTACAAGCAAAATGGCAACCTATTTTACTTCTTTAGAGGGTTCATTTTTTTGGTGACAGTTATAGCATTGTAATGTTCATTGTATTATTGTTCTACTTAGACAGTAAATGGCTGACGTGTGTAATGATGCACCTGTTAGTCAAGAAATTCCTCAGAAGCAAAGTGGTACTATAAAATTGACATACTCACATGCAGCCAGAGCTACCTAGATGTTTCCTCTGCATTATGCAATATTTTCTGCTTTATGGCCATTAAAGACAATAATAAAACAGCTGTCACTGAGTGGTATGTTGTCAAGTATCAGTGAAAAGCACTGAGATGATGATAACAATATGATTCACAGTGCAGTAGCTAAGGATGGGTCAGAGTTTTTATTATCAACTCTGTTTATTTTATTTTTTTATTTTTTTTCCTGTGTGTATAGGTATTTGCCCTAGACAGGAACTTGCCGGGCAGGAGATAAACCCGGGAGCAATGACCAACTTATGTGCTTGATTTTTTTTTTTCCAATAAATCTAATAATATAACTTCATTTAGTTTCTGAAAAGAAAGGTTTATGACAGATTGGAAGTGAATTTTGCAATATTGTGGGTCTGTCACAGCTGCTGACAGTTCTTCTGAATTCTTTGTCTCTCTGTTCAACTGGACTTAATTTTTTACCATGGGGAAGGTGTGGAAGGAGAGGGTAGAAAGACATAAAGTATATCTTTAGGTGCAACAGCATAAATAATTTATTTATTATGTATTTGTTGCATCGTGATTGAATCTTTCTTGGGGATCCCAGGAATGCTCTGAAACACTTCACCTGCAACACTTCACTGCATGCCCTGGCCATCTGAGTTTGGGATGAGGATTCCTACAGTTCCAAGGATGATTTCTACCAACTTTCTGGCTCTTGTCAGAGGGTTTTTCAATGAAAGGGAAGATGGCATAAATGTTCATCTGAGACCCATTTTACTGCACAAGTCCCTGGATCATTATTTAAATTTGACATCTACTTGTTCGAAAAGAGCAAACCAGAGCATTTTGTAGTTTGACAAGAAATTACCCCCCACACACCAAAAACAACAACAACCAAACAAACAAACAAAAAAAGAAACAAAAAACACACAAAAAACCCATAAACCAACCAACCAAAAAAATCACCAACCAACCAACCAACCAACCAAAAAAATGGGGCTGTGCGTGTCACCAGAATCATATGGTCTTTGAATGCAATTCAGCAACAAAAATGACTCAGTGAAGTTGTTGGAAAGGGTAACTTCCTTAAACTGTCATTCAGAAATTACATTATTTGTTTCTTCCAAAAACAAGGTTTCCCCTGTTTCTTAGGGAATTTACTCCATCTATCTTCCGTAGGCTATGCCTGAGGCACTCCCTCAGCCTCAGTGATTTTACAGTTGTGTTCTTGGAGGACTAGTAAGTGACAATTAGGGGGATGGTAAAGCCAGAAACTCTTGATTCACTGAAGTGGCTTGAAGTTGCAAAACAGCTGAGTAAAGAGTCAAGAAGAGTTAGCTCAGGTAAGAGTTCTCAGAAATATATAGCTTACAATAACTTACAGAATCAAATTCACCAAATCTCTCAATTCATAAGTTAGACTAAGATTTTTTTCTTCTATTTTGATCCTTTCATACCATCACCTCTTTTTTACCTCCTCTCCATCCTTGCGTGGGAGTTTGTTATACTCAGTAGTATTTGTGAGAAAATATCCCTATCTAGTTTTGTATGAAAGCTGCAATTCTTGTCTAAATTAGACTTATAGTCATTAGAACACCACTGGCTAATTGTCCTGAAGGTCTTGGCATTTCTCATGAAAAAAGTGATAAGTCTAGAAAGATTTCTGCTGATAGGAACAGCATGGCTTGTGTGTTGGAGAACAGAAACTTTGAATCTCTTCTTGGTGTGTTGAAAGTAAATATATATCCTAAACATTCAATACTAACAGCTATTCAGTTAGTACTAAGTACATTTTAAATTTACATATTGCTTTGAGTACTAAAGAAATAAACAGCAAAGTTTCTTGTTCCATAAAGAAGAGGGAAAAAAATTGCTTTCTTTCTTTCCAAATAACTTATTTTGAATTAAATTGCTATTTAAGAGGAATATTGGCTAAATCTTGAGTTCCAGCCCATGTCTCAGGACAATTATGATTATTTTTGTTAATCCAATTTATTTTAATTAATTGAAATAATTTAGATTTATTCGTATTACTTGAAATGCAGAAAGCATCATGGGATCAGCAGCCATGATTTCTCTCATGAGAGAAAATGGTCTAAATATTCGGTATACAGCCTTAAATGGCTTAAGTCAAATTGAAGCCAAACAGATTTTTGATAGTCTGGTATTTGAAAGGAGTTGATCATCCTGCTTTCCAGTCTTGGGACATTCAGTTAGAACAAAAAGGTAGCTTTGGATCCTCTTATATTGCAGAAGACAGTAACCCCAGTTATCTCACTGTCTGGTTAAGAGATCAAACTGCTGTTATATGATCACTGTCACTGCCATTTGAAAGGAAATGGAGAACCCTACTAACTTAAGGCCCAGAATCCCGAAGGGAAAGAGATGTACTTTTTCTGGAGATGGTCAGAAGGATATGTCTTTGACTAGAATTTCTTTCAGTTCCTCATGCTGTCTGCTTCGGACCCTTTTTGAGACATCAGTGTTTCCTTATTTGCAGTGTAAGTTTGTAGTTACGTAAGTCAACATTCTGGCTTCAGGATAGCACTTGTATATGCTCACAGGACAGGTGTTTTATCTCAATACCATAACCTACCACTATAGGGTATAGTAACCAGAAGAAATAAATGGGGATCCATCCACTGAGAACATCATTTTCAAAAATACCCTATATTTATAGCATGACCTACAACAGGAAAATAGGCTTTAAATTTGAGATTAAAGATACTTTGAAAACAACAACAACAACAACAACAAAACAAATGAAAACAAAACCAAAAAACTAGTCTTTCAAGCTAGTTATTTTTATTATTAAATCTCTCTCTCTCCCTCTCTCTCTCTCTTTTTTTTTTTTTTTTTTATCGATTCTAGATACAGAAAATTGTTTTTTCTCCTGAAACTTGTTTCTTTTTTTTCATAGTTCAGAGCAAATGTACTTATTTGAAGGCATCTTAGCCCACAGTGTTTCACAGGTAGATCAAACAGATTGTTACTTCTTAGTTTTGGATAAAACCCTAAGAAAATAATATCAGAGCTGACCAATGGTTCGTTTTTGGTAGAGTCCTACCCTTAAAAGACATAGGAATTCCTTTTTTTTTTTTCTCTTTTTTTTTTTTTTTTGAAAGTGTTGGGGTGATTTGTTTCCTTTATATTTATGAATTATTTCTTTTAGTCATAATGATTACAATGGAGTTCTTAAAGCGTTGTTTGTTTTTAGACTTCATATTTCTGACCTCCATGACATCTTGTGGCAATGAGTTTCATAAGCTAATTAGATGCTGTGTATGAAAGTATTTTAACATTTTTGTATGGTTTTCTGTTTCTATTTAAGTTTCATTGGATGATTCCTCTTTGTATGTAGGCTATACGGTACATTGAACCTGCATCATTTTTCTTTTACTTGCTTTGTTTTCTCTGGACAAGAACAACCCCAGACACCAGTATAAGCTGTGGACTGACTTGTTGGAGAGCAGCGTAGGGGAAAGGAACCTGGGGGTCCTGGTGGACAGTGGGATGACCATGAGCCAACACTGTGCCCTTGTGGCCAAGAAGGGCCTATCTGGGGTCTATCAGAAGGGGTGTGTTTAGTACGTCGATAGAGGTTCTCCTCCCCCTCTACTCTGCCCTGGTGAGACCACATCTGGAATATTGCATCCAGTTCTGGGCCCCTCAGTTCAAGAAGGACAGCAAACTGCTTGAGAAATTGTAGCACAGAGCCACAAAGATGATTAAGGGAGTGGAATATCTCCCTTACGAGGAAAAGCTGAGGGAGCTGGGTCTCTTTAGCTTGGAGACGAGGAGACTGAGGGGTGACCTTAGTAATGTTTATAAATATGTAAAGGGTGAGTGTCACGAGGATGGAGCCAGGCTCTTCTTGGTGACATCTAATGATAGGAAAAGGGTCAATGGCTGCAAGCTGGAACATAGGAGGTTCCACTTAAATATGAGAAGAAACTTTTTCAGGGTGAGAGTGACAGAACACTGGAACAGGCTGCCCAGGGGTGTTGTGGAATCTAGGTGTTTCTGCTCTGGCAGGAGGATTGGACTAGATGATCTTTCAAGGTCCCTTCCAAACCCTAACATTCTGTGATTCTGTGATTGTTTTCACATTAGAATTTTAGGGTTTCTTTCTGATGGCTTGTTTTAAAGAAAACCGGTAGCAAAATATTTTAGATCTTGAAAGAACATAATACCTGATAAACCTGTTATAGCTGCTTATGCACCTGCTTATGCACCTAAAAGGGCATGAATTTTAAATGGATGACTCATTTTCCTCTGGAGAAGAGTTTATTTTCTTACCTTAAAACTTCACAGTGGAAATATGTATCTATATATTTTTCTGTTTTGATTACTCTTTTAACATCTCATGACCTTCACTGATTTTTTTTTTTTTAGTGAATGGTTTATTGTAGATCTCATATGAAACATGATTAATTCACCTGACTGTCAGAAGCTAATCTATGACACTGAATTTATTCATAAAAAATAAATGGTGTTTACTGAAGAAAAGAAGGAAAAAGTACGATGTGAATTTTAGTATAATTCAGAAGATGCAGTAGAAATGGGATGTGCTATGTTGTGATTTGTAAAGTTAGCTGAGATTACTGGTGAAGCTGAAAAGCTATTGTAAGCTTCTCTTCTGAACTGCATGTCACAGCTCAGCTGTGTATAACATGGTTTGAATTTAGATTTGACGTTCAGAGAAAATATTAGATAAATAGTGCTTCATTGATTGCTTTGAAAATAAGTAGGGGGTGCATAACTTCAAGAGAAAAGAAATACAGTTGAAATTATTACCATTCAAATACTTCCCAAAACAAAGTGGCAAGTTATAATGGTGAACCCTTTCCTTCCTTCCATCTCCAGAAGATGTTAAGAATAAGTGGTGTTGGTCCCTGAAGGAGTTTCCAGGGGTAAGTGAGCTGATTAAATGGATAGAAAAATGTTCGTGGGTGTTTTTTATTTATTATTTTTTAAGGGATTTTGGCACACATTGTGTTATTACAGATATTAGACTGTCTTTTCTAATTACACCAATTTAATGCCTTTAGATTTCAGAATATTTCATGTGAGAATTTAATACTTTCTAGGTCTAATTTCTTAATGAGGGGAAATTGCTATCAAACAAAAAAAAGTTTTCTCATAAACACCTGAGCATTCACTGACATTAGAAGGTGTTGCTTGGGAAAACAATCTTGAACTTCTTGAACTCAAGGAAATACTATAGGCAGAGTAAGAATCAAGGAGACACTGAAGCATGTAGTAATTCAAGAGAAGATGACCTGAGCAGTGACAGCAGGGCATTTGAAGAACCAAATGTCATCATGACAGATAAAAAGATTTGTTCAGTCACCTTGGTCCCAAGTTCAATATCTCTCTGATAAATTAAAACTTACCCTTCATAAGTGTGTTTTGTGATATTTGATTCAGAGGGTGATCTCCTTTGATGACAGAGAAATCCTCTTCTATTTTTGTTTTCACTCCAAACACTTGTAAAGGAATAAAGTTTCTGAATGCATCCTCTTTGTTGTCAACCTTTAATTAGGTGTGGAATCACCTCCTCACAGCTTCCTTTGCCCATACAGGCTTGCTTCCTTTCTCTTTGAAATACCTCTGGCAAGACATGTCCCTTTCAATAGCTCCTGTTCTCATCTGACTCTTTCAAAATGCCTGGAAACATATATATTTTTTGTGCTTCCAGCTGGATATTGCCTTCATATTCCTTGTCATCCTACAGTGAAATATTTGTTATTGAATAAACTGTGTTCTGAATTGGTGGATAGTGCAATTCCACATAATGTGTTCAGTGAGGATTAAATTCTCACTTGAAAATGTAATGAATGTTCTATGATTTCTAGCAAGAAAAAATGCAAAAAAAAAAAAAAAAAGAATAAATCAGAGTGATTAATTTAACTGTTTTATATGACTTGTTAAGCTACACTCACCACATACCATAATAACCGGGCAGCAACAGTAGAGTTCATGCCAGCAATGTGAGCAGAAAGCAAAGTTGAACTTTCTTTTAACCTTGCAGTTTAGACCTAACTTCAGAGTATGTGAGAACATCAAGTCCACCTCCCATCCTTCTTCCTTGTGTTCACCACCTAGAAGCTGCAAGGACTGCAAGATAAGATTAAGAGACTACAAAAATTATCTACCTACAAATGCTGTAATGCTCTCTACATTTATGGTGCAATACAAGCATGGTGAAATACAGAGACACAGAAAAGGCCTAAATTAGACCGAAGAACCACTGTGCCTGCTAAATGGTGTTTCATCACTGCCCCCCTGAAATAATATAAATGGACTACAGTTTACAGAAATATGGTTTCAGCCTAGAGAAGTGCTGCCCACTGCACACATTTAGTATATGCAGTATATGCAGCTATAATAGAATTAGATGCACTTTGGCAGGGTCTGGCCTGTGAGCTGCTCCTTAAAAGAAACTTTACAATATGAAACTACTCCACCGTTCCACTGACGAATCAGAGCGTTCCTTATTGGTTGAGACAGACTGAATTAAATCCTTGCACCAGTGTAACAATGATGAAGTCAAAAAAGAAAACAGAAGGATGGACACCAAAATGTTTTTCAGTGCTCCATCTGTAGTCATTAGGCACTCTCTGACATAAATTTTCTAACTTTAACTTTACTTTCTAGCTTTACTATGATTTCTGTAGGTCTTGTAGAATGTTTTTGTAACTATCATAAGCATACACTATTAATTTAACAGTAGCTTTATGAAAATATAAAGCAAAGATTAAACTTGTTGTATCATATTACCAGATTACTTAGTTTTATTTTTACTAAGAGTTTTATTTCTTACGTAGAAGCCTCCTTTTATGTCAAATGAGAATGTTATTAGGCAAGGAATGTCATATAAAGCCAGCTTGTTGACCTAGTATAATTAATGGTGTTAGGAAATGTATCATAGATGTTTGTCAACAGATCTACTGGTACTTGGAGTTGTGTAGCTTTTTGAAGGTTAGTGTTGGAAAGATCGGATGGATGAATTTTCTAAATACTTAACTGTATGAATTGATTCTCCCTTATTGCTGCTAGCAAAATATAGATGCCAATGAGAAATATTTTCTTTTGAAGAAATTATTCAGTGGAAACAGCGCCTACAGTTTGCATAAATTAACAAATGTTTACCCTATAGGCAGTTTCAGAGTTTGTATATTGAGACTAAGACTCACATTTACTTTATACAGTGATCTCTGCTGTAATGTTTTTTGCTGGGATAGAGTTGGTCGATTTCGTAGTAACTCATATGTTTTGGATTTGTGATGAAAACAGTGGTGATAACACACTGATGTTTTAGCTGTTTGCAGAGCAATGTGTACACAGAGCCAAGAACTTTTCAGCTTTTCAGAATGCCCTGCCAGCAAGGAGGATAGAGGTGCATAAGAAGCTGGGAGGGGACAAAACCACGACGGTTGACTCCAGCTGGCCAAAGGGATATTCCATACCACATGGTGTCATGCTCAGCAATAAAAGCTGGGAGGAAAGAAAGAGGAAGGGGGAGACATTTGGAGTGATGGCATTTGTCTTCCCAAGGAATCACTATATGTGATGAAGCCCTGCTTTCCTGGAAATCAATTAACATCTGCCTGACAGTGGGAAGCAGGGAATGAATTCCTTGCTTTGCTTTGCTTGTGTGCACAACTTTTGCTTTGTATAGTAAATTGCCTTTATCTTAGCCCACAGGTTTTCTCATTTTTACCTTTCCAGTTCTCTTCCCCATCTCACCAGGGAAAAGTGAATGATTGGCTGTGTAGGGTTTAGCTGTCTGCAGGGGCTAAACCACAACACGTGAAAAAAACAGTGTGAGCAGGGTGTGTAAAGCAACTCACGTTTAGTTTCCACAAAATAGATGGATGAAAAGAAGGCATACCCTTCATGTCCATTATGTACAAAGGTAAACAAGCAGAAGTGTGTGTGTTGTCCTTGTGCTCTCAATACAGAGCTACAGAAGTAAAAGGTCAAGTTTAATACTGCTTTTCTTCTGTATGAGTCCTCCAAAAAGTTGCTATTTTGTTTGACTTATTAAATACTTCTGCAAAGAGATGGTATGGGACCTTTCAAAGATGCTGGATGAAACCAAGCCCAGCCTCTGATCCTGGTTGAGTCTTGGCTTTTTTGTGTAGTCAGCTTTCTTCTGCACAGAAGCTTAACCGTTAAAGAAGAAAAGGGAAGAGGCTGGAATGTATCTGTGTGTCATCTTGATGGAGCGTGTTCAGCTCACACTTGGATCCAGGAACTGCAAATTAGTTCTGAGTGTGAGGTCAGGATGTTTGTCTGGGAGTCATGAAGAACTACAATTATGAAATAATATGAGGGAGAAGGCCAGGAGTCTGAGATCCTTTCCAGTTTCCTTCTATATTTTTAGTTGCTTACTTAAATCACAGGCCTGAGATTGTTTACTCTCAAAATCACTGAATCTGAGAGAGATCCTGTATGTGTCTGCTCAGTGCCTGTGTTGGATTGCTGGATAAATATTCAGCTCCAAATCTGTGTTTTTGAAGGCAGAGATTAAATTGCCAACTTTTAAAAGCCAGCAAGTTAGTTCCTGATTATTAAAACTAATGATAAGCCAGTTTAAGTGACTGGATTCCATTTAGATGATATTTAAAGGTGCACACAGTAAATACAGTAAAGATGAGCTTACAATTTTCAGGAGAAAAATTGTTGCAAAATATTGAACAAAAGACACAAAGGCAGAGCTCACAAGTTAAAATACTGACAAAACACATCTATAATTACTTTGATAATGGTTTGTATATCATGCATATCATGTATATCATATAGACAATGACCAGATCATCTCATGTTTCCCCAGCCACAAGATTTGCTGCCAAATTTAGCCCCTCAGTATAAAGCATTGTTAGGCTATTTGCCAAATGGGAAGTCAAAGTGTTAATCACCACATAGGTAATTTATAGCCTTTCAGACTTCACATTGAAAGGTCTGCTTTTTAAGAAGGGAAAAAATTATATAGAGCAAATCAAAAATCGAGAAATGCTCTAGCTTTCTCGAAGAAGGACTAGAACACTTGCAGCATCTAGACTTATCCACTCAGCAAGTCAATAAGACTAGAACCCCATATTACATGAAGGGCTGATAGTAAAATATACTGTAGCAATTTGCATTTGGAGAATGGGTTCATACATTTGGGAGATATGAATTTTTGTGAAATTCTGCATCATCATTTCTGAATTTCCATCTTTTCCACACCTGCAACTTCACATAGCCATGTCTTTCATATTAAAGAGAATCCAATAATTACCTCTATATTTGTCTTTTCTTTTTTTTCTTTTCCTTTTTACTTTTGGAACCTTTTATAGCAAGTCTGTAGCATTAGAAAGATTTATTTATTTATTTATTTTGCCAGAATGGGTCTAACAGTGTTTTACCAAAGCCTACTCTAATGTTTCTCTAAAGAACATCCTGATGCTTTTCATATAGACACAGACCTCTTGTGAGCTTGAACAGGAGCTTCTCCTTCTCTCTGAGTGGGGTCACATACTGGGGAACATATGACCCTATTCTGATGCACATCATGCATCAGATGCATGATGAGTGCACACATCATGCATTATGCATCACAAATCATGCATCAATGCACACATTCCAGTCAAGGATTCCTGTCATGCCATCTAACAAACATGGGACCACAAATATGGACAATACATTTCTCAGACATTCAGTAGCCTGGAAGCCAGGCTTTGGGTGACTGACTCTACCATAAAGCAAGAAATTGGAAAAGAGACTGTTATGGGAAAAACAGGTGACTTCAGCACTATTGCAAAAACATGGGAAGGCTGAGAGAGAAGAGAGAGCAAAAGAAATTGGAGGGAAGTCTCCTTTCCCTTACTTCATAGCCTACTAAATCCATGCAGGACATGTCTGCACATGTATATATGTGTGTGTGTTAACATTTTGGCACCTTCTTCAGTACAAAATTATTAACAATTATCTTAACAATTAGGATGTATATGCTGAGTACTCACTGCATTTTCTGCCATTCCTGAAACCATTTTCTCCATACTGATTGCCACCTTCAGGACTCTGACTTCTTTCTAGCAGTGGCACACTACTTTTATTACACTGACAAAGGCAAAAAATTCATTATTTCCTTTTAGCAGGTTCAGGTTATGGTATGTCTGTATGCAAGGTCAGAGGTTTGTCTGTATTAATTGGGAAATTTTACCTTTTCATGTGTTAATAAGTGATACATTAGTCTGTTGCAAATGGAAAACTGTTCCCTATTGTTAACCTCATATATTAAAAAATTCATAAATCAGTAAAACTCTTAGACCTGCTTAAATGAGACTACAAATTATAGGTTTTTTTTTTTTTTTTTTTCAGGAGAGAAGGTCAAGATCTCTTTTTGAGCTCTGAAAATATGTATGAACCACATTTTCAAGACTTTTTTTTTGCTACTGAATGTGTTAATCTCAATTTTCTTTTTTAAAAGCAGTGTGTCATGGTTTCATCCATAGCAGCACTATAGAAAATATTGGAAATTTATTTATTTTGCAGTGAAACATGCATGACAAGTAATTTATCTATTCTTGTGCTGTTTTCTATTCATTTCTTCTTTCTGAAGTTACTGAGGGGAGTGAGAAATAGGTAATTGACAGATCTGTTTATCAAAAATTTGTTTGAAATTGCTGAGTGTCAAAATACTTGAACAAATCTATCTGGGCAGTACAGTGGTAATACTAGAGAAGGTGTCTACTGAGAGGATCAGCTTGCTCTATATTTCTGCAGAGGAATAGAGTTTAAAACAATGGAAAATTATCAGAGGCTTATAGAAGACAAGAAGTGCTGGAAAGGCAGGAATAGGGAAAGAAAAACAAGTTATTGTAGTATTGTAACAAGTTGAATATAGATTCAGGTGACCTGGGGACCAGGGAGACTAACAATGATTTCTTCATACACAGATTTTTTTTTTTCTAAATTTTTGGTTGAAAAAAAAAGGAAAGAAATAGAATGTGGAGTGTCAAATTCAAGAATTTTAATATGATTTGCATACTTTCTACTGCTTTTTAATTAATTAATTTATTTTTTAATGACATGCAAGAACATTGCAAAGCCTGCTTCTAGCCTATCAACTGTACAAACTGTAAACTAGAAGATCATAAATGTAAGAAGGTATTTGGAGGAAATGTTTGTAAGTCTAGGACTTGATTCATATTGTAGGTCCTACAATGCCAGTAGTCCCGTGACCAAGTTTACTGAAAGCAGTCTAGTTACTGAATCAGTTGTGTTCTGCTCCAATAATATGTCCCAAGATTAAAGATAAAACCATAGGGCTTGACAACCGTATAGTTTTATCTTTCTGCTGTTTAATGCAGTTTGATAAGGAAATTTGGCAGGTTGCTTCTCTTTCTTCTTAGCTTGGCTTACTGGTTTATCTCTGTCAGGCAAAGAGTAGAATTTAGAATTTAGTTTCTGGAAAAGGATGAGATATAGAGTATTTAATTAATTTATTTATTTTAATGTAAACCTTTCTATTTTAAATAGCATCCACAAAACCTATAGAAGACATTTTCTCCCATGCCTAGGTAATATCTGATCACATTTGCACAGGATTTGAGTGAAAAATTTTAAAACTCTGAAATTATATTTCAGCAAAGTATGTCAGTGATATTTTACATTGTTTCAGCTTTACTGCTAGCAGCAAGTTAGATCAGAGTTGCTAGTGCCAAGGAGTGGATGAATTTTTGTTTTCAATATAATCTTACTCATGGTTTCATTGCTCAACTAAACATGGCTCTTTTATTGCTCTCAGGCAACTGGAAACATTCAGGTAAGGTCAAATCCAATGTAAATGGAAACGTGTATCCTACAGCATAGAGAAGATATGCAACATTTTTTAAACATGTTTTGAGCGCTTATGTTCCTCACAGTCTTATATGCTCTGTACAGGAAAACCTACTACTACTGTTGCTATCCCTGTTGGCAAATGCAGTTGTTTCTTGCTTCTTTCCCTCACAGGACATGTTTAGTTGGAAAGCCTGACAATGTGGAGTTCAATAACTGCCCTTTCCTTCAGACAAATGAGTTTTTTTTTTTTTTTTCTTGTCCTGACAAGTGTGCTGGAAACTCTTTGACCTTCTCTTTCACTTTTCCTGTTGCACAAACACCACTGGATTGTATCTTCCACATATAATATAGTGGCTGACTTCACCAATTTCTGAATCTTCTGTTATTCCTGTAAAGCAAAACCAAAAAGCACTGTAACTTGGAATCATGGACATTGCAAATCTGATCTTCAACCATAAAAGCTGGCACAATTTTGCTAAAGCTGATGCCAGTTTACAGCAGCAGTTCTCAGCTTGCAGGGGGTGAAAAGAATTTTTGAGCTTTGCAATCTGTCTTAAATATATAGATGTAGTTAAGAATGCAAGTAACCATTTTATAATCTAGTTTGTCTTGGAGTAGGACTCAGTCAGTAGAATTTAAATTCTACATTGATGGGGATACAATAAAATGCTCTGTGTTTTTCATTCTTGTTCTGAACTGGAGCACTAGCACAGCTATAGTGTTTGTGAACTTGAACAGATAGATTTGAAATGGATCTAGCTTGACTCTGAGCCATGTTTTGAGGAAGGATTGTGTTTTATTTGACCCACACCAGTTAAACTTTCATCTTGATTGTGATTATATTTCCAGATGGAAATTATTATACCCTTGTAGCTACAATATCGTCATGCTGTAGCTTTCCAGCTACTCCTGATCTGGAAATTATTGGTGAGGTTATATAATATGGTATTGTTTTGTATTGTAGTGAAAATCAAAATGTTGGAATTTTATTTTTTACCAAAATCACACACAAGAGGAACCTTCAAATAGCAAGTAGCCTGATGAGTTGGCCATATGTCTTGAGCATAAGAAACTCTTCTACTTGTTAGGTGTGCATCCTAATGAGCTCCTTTTGTAACAGTGCAAAGAATCTAAATGGCTTTGAAGCCAGAAAGCAGGAGCCTTATTCTGTTGATTGCTTAATTCTACTGTAGGTCCCAGCAGTATCTAATCAAATCTCTAATTTTGCAGTTTACAGCAGAATTACAACTCCATGATGAATATTCGAGTTCCACTCTGATTCTCTTTACCTCAAAACTGATGTCCTCTTCATACATCTGTATTTCACATTTCAGTGCAAAATGTTTCTTCACAGGAATGCATGTATATGTGTGTATTTGTCTTTGCATCAGTAGCATTGCCATAGTTTTCTCATTCTCTCATTAAGTTGGCCTACAGACAATAATGCAGCTGTAACAAGATTAATAGGTTGGCTACCTTTAAGCTGCTTTCTGCATGAGATAATACGAATTTGATACTTAGGATAGAGCACTGACCCTGTACTACATCTGGCTTTTGTGTGATGGCTGGTAACACTGATAGAAATGTACCTCAGATTACCATGGAGTCAGGTTGCTGTCTCTGGCAACATTACAGGTACCTTGAATTAAGAATTTGACAACTGCTGTTCAAATGTAGAAGTAACAGGCAAAAGAAATGAACATTTGAAGCATATTGCAACCGTAACTGTTATTAAGAAACCCCTCCCTGCTACATTCAGAAACTGCCATTGCTCTAATGTGTCTGTAGACAATGAGACTTCACAGTGTTGGTTTGCTTCCTGCTGAAAGCAAGACTAAAATGAACAGGCAGAGGGAAAGAGAGGGAGAGTAGATAAGAGAGACTGACAGACAAGGGGTAAAGCTCTTTGTTCTGTTACTTGCCTGCTATGATGGTTGCCTCTGAGGCTCAGCAAACTCCTAATTTCCAGTCTACTTTTTTCTAGTGGCTGGCTACACCTTCAAAGTTAACCTGCAATAAGTTGTCAGGGAGTATAGAAGGGAGGAAAAAAAAATGCCTATAGAAAAACTCTTAGCCTCGACATGAATGCTGTGCAGAGTTAATAGTAAGCATTCGGACCACAGAGAGTGGAAATTATTCTAATAGAAAAAAAAATAAAAAAGAAAGCAAGCAAACTATTTATGTCATTTTGAAAGACTGTGATCTAGAATTACAATAAAGATGAAAAGCCTGAACAAACTAAAGGCTAAAAAGAAGTGGAAAAACCTCCAATAAACTAAAGCTAAATTCCTTTTAATGTTTCTAATGTTCTGCTCCAGTTTCCAATAATCACTAGGATTATTGGTGTATGATTCTTACAAGCCTTAAGAGAATATGCCTGTTAGGGATTTACTCTTTCTTTCATGACTTTTATATAACCATGTAAACTGCTATGAAAAACAGATAGTTGCCCACAATGTGAAATAAAGAAGAATGCAAAAGAACCCTGCATACAAAAAAGGATGAAAACTGCAGACAGTATACAATGAAAGTTCTGCTGGAGAGGTTCAGCTGGGTTATTTCCAAAGGCTCTCTCTCTCCAAAGACCCAGGTTGCTGTAATTTGCTTATGGTCTGCCACTGACTTTGATGCCATTCAGCTACTACAGTTTCACAGTTTGCAAGTGTTTCCTACGAACTTAAATAGGGCAATCCAGCACAGAGGGAGGAAATAGTTTGGTTAAAAGGCAAATCATGATACTTAGTTCATCACTGTCCTTTACTTCATTTGTTCCAGTGACACACAGCTACTCCAAGCAACAATATGTAAGCTGTTCAGCTAGATGCTATATGAATGACTCTATTTTGAAGTCTGATATACTATTATGCAATATTCTAGGACTGATTTTAGTGGGTGTTAGGCATTTTGATGTTTTGAAAACCTTGGTAAGTTTCAGTCTATTTTTATTGAGGCCCAGAAATCACTCAGAGGTGTTCAAAACTGTTCACTGATTTTCAAACTGTCAAAACTAGTGGGCATTAGGCACCTGATATCTATCCCTTGATGGGTTAGATCCACTGATCTGCTGCTTTGAATTACTTTTATCTCACTGATTATGAGCACCTGTCTCAAAACTGTCACTCATTTCCAGGGACATCATCCACATCTGCATGCAGACTCAAATCTGTCTTACATCTCAGACTTTGGCTCTTTTCACCTCAGCAATACACTGTCTATTTAACTTAGAGAGTAAGGTCCAGTCCTTTCAGATCATTACGTTTGTTTGCTTGTTTTCCTGTTTGATTTATTTATTTGAGTAAAAGTTCTCAAGCTTTGCTTTCAGATTTATGCATGGATAAATATCTTTGTGCACAAAAGAACAGAAAGTGATCTTAGATTTGCACTAAAAAGAAGTAAAAATTTAAGAGTATAAGCCTGTGGTTTGTGTGTGAGAAGGAGGGTCTTTCTTTCTTTTTTTTTTTTTTTTTTAATATCATTAGACTTTTATTTAAAACTAACAATTGAACAAGAAATCATTTTTCTCTGACTCTTGAATGTTTAATACCCTGAAACCATGGGTTTTGGACAACTGTTTTCTGCCCAAAAGTCTTGGCTTCGCTGTCCATTACTGAGTTTTATATTAAAACTTATTACATCAGTATTTCACTTTTTTTTTTTTTTTTTTTTTTTTTTTTGCAAAGCAGCAGGTGGCGTTTTTGAAAATCTGCCCATCAGTTGTGGAATCACACCTCATTTATTGAGTGGACTTACTCCATTAGCTTAGCATCCATTCTGACAGGAGCACTTGTTTTATACATTGCTGGGACTTGTTTTAAGGCCTTTATATGTTAAAATTTGCACCACTGAAGGCTTTTAGAGTGCAGCTTTCACTAAGCTGATTTCATAAAGGTCACTATGCTGGGAAATTCTTTCATTATCTTGACTTGGAAAATTAGTTTTAAACAGCAGGTGCATATAACATGCACCAAACTGAGTTCTGTTATGCAACTGCATTGATTAACTGCTTTTGTTAATGAACAGCTACATGTATAAAAGTGGTGCTAAGGTAGGATACTAATGATTTCATACAGTTCTATGAAACCACCAAAAGTGAACTATAATAACTTATAACGTGTAGATAGAGTTGAAGTAATGTTTTTTGAGCTAGCAACAACTATGGACAGTTCCTGAATAGTGAATAATATCCCTGTTATTCCCCTGTGGTAATGGGGTTGACTGGGGATTCCCGACTCCAAGTCTGCTTGAGAAACTGCATTTCTTGGACAAACATGTGTCTTCTGATGTGTTGTGATCTTACATATTCGGGGTTGATTGTTTGCTGAAGAGTGAGTTTGTACAACATGCTGAAGGAAGGAGTTCTGTGAAGAAAGAACAAGGGTATGAGGAGAGCACAACAAACTGCCAGAACTCCTGTGCCAGCCTATCTGTACTGAAATGCTCAAAATATTCTGTTGAAATAGTTTTAGTTTTGACCATAAATGTTTTGAAGTTTTCATGTTTTGCTCAAAATTTTTAAGGAACCTGAAACTTTCTGTAGAAAACAACTTAAGTTTTGATCATTTCAACAGGTATTGGAAAGTCAGGTATATGTTATCGCTGAGTTGTTGTTGCTGTAACATGGTAAAATGCAGAAGCCACATTGCTACAATACGCACAACTGCTGCAGCTTTGGGTTATGCACCCAGAGTAGTTTCACTGCACAATTCAGCTGACATTAATAAAAAAGTCTATAAAAATGAGTTGCTTATGGACATCTTGCCTTCTGTAACTTAAATAGATCTTGAATTTATCCAAAGCCCTAACTTGACAGATTCTTGAATGTTGAGAAAAGTAAAAATAAGCTATGAAAATTTGCAAGACATGCATGAAACTATGCAGGTATCTCCCATTCTAGCTAAATAAAGCCAAACAGGCTGATCCTCCGAGCCACTGTGTAGCTCAGTGCTGTCTGGGTTTTGTAGCTGAATTTGCCAACCATTGTCTACAAGTTAGAGGGCTGTGATTATCAAGTTCTTGGCTGGACATCTTAGCTGGGGCACAGCTCCCAGTAAGCACAACTAGATTGCTTCCAGAACTGTAATGGCTTGTGTCCATATGTCTCAGGTGTCTCCGCTCCTTGCCTTCCCACACTTCTTGTTCTTGGGTTAGAGCTGACAGAGCCAGATTAGGTCTGACACATTTGATGGCAGTAAAAAAAAAAATAAAAAACAAAACCAAAACCAAAAAGCCTTCCCCTTTGCTTTCCCTCCTTCCTTCACTGTGTGGTGTGTCAGGACTGGTGCCCAAATAGCTCACTGCATTACTTTATTTATTTAATCCTTGGTGCAGAGTCTGTGAATAGCAAGGCAGTAAAGAAACTTACACAAAAGTTTGGCACAAGGAAAAAAAAAAAAAATCTGTTCCAGGTCCTCAACCAAGACCCTAGTTTCACAGCAAATGAAATACTCTTCAGCAGAGACTTCTGAATGATGGTACTTTTACCATGCTTTCAGACTTTTGAAGGTCTAGAAAAAAATTAGTTCTTCTAATAACCTTAAAAAAGTTTGGAGAAATACTGCAATACTGGCTAAAGTTGCTTCTGTATAGAGGCTAAACGTTACTTCCTTTTATACATTCCTATGTTCTTTCAGTACATTAAAATGTAATGGTGAGTGTATTTATGATTTATTTATAATCTTCTCTTTTGAATATGCTGCATATATTTCTTATTACAATTGAAGCTGTTTGTGTTCTGAGTGTTTTTCTTTGCTCAATGACATCTCTAAAATAGAGAAAGCTAAAACGTTCTGCATAGAATGTACTAACCCTGTTTACTTGTAAGCATAAAACAAGATTAAATTACAGCTTAACAGAATTTTAATAGAAACCTACAAACTCAGAAAAATAAAAATTTTAAATTCTAGTTGAAATTTAGAAAGCAAGCAGGCCATTCCCATGTAGCTACAAACAAAAATGGAACAAAATTAAAAGGTAATACTAAATTTAGCACATAATGTACAAATCTATAGTATTTATAATTTTCTTTAGTAATAATACAATGCTCTGAAGTGAAAAAAGTCCATTTAAAAATAAGTATATGGAAAATTGTAAAGAAATTAATTGTTCTATCAGTGTCTTTTCGAATCTTGCTCAGAATTAGGAAAATCTCTCTTACCACATCTCCCTCCAGAATTTTCAGTTTAGGGGTATCCTGCTTGCCCCTTTCCTCCTTTCAAAAGCAATGAATTGCTGCTTCTGTTTCCACTGAGCTGTCACATCTCCAGATCACATTGACAAGGCAATACACAAGGCATCTTCTACAGATGGATTGTGAAGGTGCTTCAAATGCAAAGAAGAAAACATGACACACCGTCTCAGCTGAGCTGGGTAAAGGTCTTACTTTTCTCCAACATCAGCTAGTCCCCTTGGATATTATTTAGGGATTATTCCTAATGAACACTGTTGGATAGAAGCAATTGCAACCCACGCAATACAGAAGTTGGATTCTGAACTTCAGCACTTCTTGTCCCTCTAAGAGGTGAAGTATCATCTCTGACCTTGCTATTTCATAGACAGCACAACTGATACAGTCAGTGCCAGTAATAGTTCCACACTATCTTTTTATTCAGCGGAAGTAAGGCGATGCAGGAGCACAGAGTGGTGTCAGCTGCCTTCTCTTAAGTGAGAGATTGCCTGTGATTTTCCAGTTCCCCAAGTGTGCCTGTTTGAGATGCAGCAGCTGGAAGCCCAATGCTTAACCGGCAGGCCCAACCCATAAGCAGGGATTATTCTTCCTCCTTTTTTGAGAACACTGCATGAATTGGCATGATTGCAAGTACTCTCACTGCAGGGAAGATACACTATGAGATTTTAATACATAGCTAAAATTACAGCATTAATTCTAGTATTGTTTTGATGCTTTAAAATTATTCTCTTCTGAACCCTTAATGTGGGATACTACCAATCTATAGTTTGAAACTGGTTTCAAGCAAATATTTTTTCAAATTTGCTTTAAATTTTAAAACAAAATTTGGATTTCAGAGAGTTTATCATTTCCTAGCCTCTAAGGCTAGAAGTCTTCATGAGACTAAGGAATTTGCATTTTATGTATTATGGAATATTGAATTGCTCCCAGTTGCCTATGCACAGAGTTCAGTAGATTGTGCTAAAGTGAAGCATCTCTTCCAAAAGGGTATCTGATCTTGATTAGAAGAAAAAAGATGGAGAACCTGCTCTTAGTAATTTGTTATGAAGATCATTCATCTTTGCTGTTAAAAACACAAACACAATTTAAAATGAGAATTTGCCCAGCTTCCACTTCTACCTCTTGGATTTTATCCTGTATTTCTCCAGTAAATTAGTAGGCTTACCTTATGTATTTGTCAAGAAAATAAATATACCTCCGAATTATAATCAAAGTACTTTTCTAAATGAAGACAGTTGTAACCCATTGCATGCACCAGAGCTATAATCGCTGTGATTTAACTGGTAAACAAAACCCATGTGTTGGTGGTAGAACAGTGGAAAAACCTACAGAGGTGAATGACAGGCTTAGTACCAGTGACTCAGAGATCTCCTTTGTCCACTCTTAATAGACCATTAACTCAAGTTACTTGTATGCCTGCTGGATATATAAATGTTTAACATTCTCTTTGGTTGCTTGTATGCTGAAAATGTTTCACCTAAACCTGTGAGAACAGGACAACTTCACATAGTTTTCTGAATACAGAACAGTTGTGAAAATCTCTGCCACCATACTGAGTTACACTCTCAGTCTTCTAATGAGGTTGTGCAACTGTCTTTTTTGTTTTTGTTTGTATTCTTTTCAAAAAGACTTTCATATTTAATCATATCAGCCTTGAGTGTTCTAATACCCTCAAAATACCCTGCAAAGTACAGGTACTTTAGAATGTTTAGCTTACTGATTACTGCCTTCCTCTCATTTTTTTTTTTATAGCACATTATCTTATTCCTCCCCCCAGCCTTATTTATTTTTTTATTTTTAAATGGTATTCCCTTTGTCACTAAGCCAGGATGGGAGTTTTATCTGTAAACTCTTCTCCATCAATCTTGGAATGTCTTTTTGGTTTTCCAATGAATTCTTCTGATAGAACTTCCCATATAACTGCCATTTTTCTTTTTTTTCTGCCTATTTTTTTCTGAACAAGATTTTTTGCTGAAGTTTTACTCAGCTTTGGGAAAATAAAAATAATTGTAAAGACATTTTCTTTCTCTTTCTAGTCTGTCAAAAGACTCTTGAATATGCAAGATCATTAAAGGTACTTCTAACAGGTGTTTCCATGAGTTCATACTCACAAAGATTAGCAACGTAACTGGTTATGTTTGGCATGTGATCTGATATTTCTCTTGGCTTTGGCTTAACTTGAAGAGTTTCTCATTCAAAGATGCATTTTTATACTAAAAAATAAAAAATAACACGCATTTTAAAGCATATGTGTGTACATATTTATGCATAAATATATTTCTATATGTAATATGTTTATAATACAATACATATAATTTGCAAATGGAAACAATTTTCTGATTTGAAATATGAGATATGGGGTTGCAGAATTGATTATCAGCTGCAAGAGCAATCAAAATGGAGATGTATTGACATTATGGAATCTGAAACAAAAGCACTAAAAATAGATGAAATCCTGAATTTTATTCAAAGCAGCCAAGGAGATTGTTGTAATGAATGACATAATCCATGTTCTCTGGGGGCTGATGCCTTCCACAGACTGTTAGACTGGAAAAGACCAATTATAGTTTATCACCTAAGCCAATACTTTCCCTACTTAGGGTTGCCCCCTGTAGTTTATGTTCAAGTGTTTTGTTTAATACATTTGAAGTGAGTCATTGCTGGGACTTCTGTAACTTTTGGGAGCCTAACAGCTGCCATCATTAACAGGTTATCTTTAAAAATTATTATCTTTAAAATTATTTTCACTCCACATTAGGTATTCATGTCTTAAAGATCTTGGATGCAGTGTTTTCTTTACACAGATTAATTGATAACATTTTTCCCAGAAAAACTAGTGTAGTTTTTTTCTCTTAAATTTCTGGTGTCAAAGCTAGACGTTGGTATCAGTGTCAATACAATTTACAATTTATACTTGGTCTTTTTTATTTTTTACTCCATCTTGAAGAACTGAATGTGGTTTTATTCTTTTGCTTGTATTTTTTGTATTTATGTCAAGTTATAATCTCCAACAAGCAGCACTGGACTCTCTCATTATTTATTGTTTTGATGCAGAGAGCAATTAAATATAATTAACTGGATGATTATCATTTGCTGGTAGAATTTGCTAATAATGCATATGCTCCTGCAGGGAGTTGCTTGCTATTTCCTGCACCAGTGATCTGATGCTGTTTGGAGAGAGGCTTTTTTTCCCTCTCTATTTACTGCTTCACTGACCTGAAGAAGGAAGAAAGTAAGTGTACAAAAATAAGTATGCCCCCGTTCATGAGCAGCTATCTCAAAAAGAGCTAAGGGATAGAGTTTCACATTTATTTTGTTGCAATGCTAAGATGCAGAAATGCTAAAGTATTAATAACTGGACTTTGAAAGAAAAGTAATGATGCAAGTTTTTTACTGTCCTTGTGATACTGGGGAACTCATTCAAATCAAAAGATTTTAGTTCATTTTTGATTTATTTTCCAAGATGCTTTTGTAGGTGTGAGATTCTGTGTCAGTAAGATGCTCTTTATGCATGTAACACTGGTATATTACTTTATTAGGAGTGGAAGTCATCCTTTTATATAAATCTAGTCCGGTATGCACACTACTAAACTCCTTAAGCCTTAAGACATTCTGCACACAAATCTAAGTGGTGCTTAGTTGAGGAATGGGTATCCTGCGCAGTCGTTTGGTAATTGCCACTATTAAGCTGATTCCTCCAAACTGATGTTAATGTATGTCTTTTTGCCACTACAGAAGGTGGCAAGCTGAGTTTCTGAGATATTCAGCAGCTCATCTTGTCTAAAGGTAAAATTTCTGTTATTAATTTAACACTTGGTCCTTCCTGTTGGAATTCATAATTGTCTCCCTTTTAACACTTTATGCCTATGACTATTATGGTGTGGTAGAGCACTTTCTATGCAGCTAAACCATGACCTTTGTTTTGAAAAAGAATTATTTAATGGTCAATGTTATTATCATCCAGAAAGACTTTTTTTTTTTTTTTTTTTTTAATATTTTGGACTTTTAAGCAATAAACTTTTATTGCCACCTGTATTATAAACCCATCTAACTCTTTTCTTAATACACTGCTTCTGTGAGATTTCCCTGACTGATGGTATTTTGACTATTCTTGTAATGTAACCTTACCTGTAGAATATTTTTCCAGCTGTTTAAAACATTTCTAAAGATGTTTTAGAGCATCTTTCTGCAGATAACCTCTTTCATGCAGACTTTCAGGGCTTTGTAAACTTCTATGTTTCTGTTTATATTCTTGTATTCTTCAATGCTCACTAAAAATCTCTTTGGATGTGTTGACAAACACCATACTTAATACTTAGACCGAAAAATAATTCAGATGACTGTGCAAATGTTAGCTAATTATATCTCCTGTCATTCTGTGAGATAAGCTAGCCTTACCATCCACATTTGCACAGATGGGAAATTCAAACAGGGAGATTTTAAAGTGATTTGCCCTAGGCCAAGCCACATGAAGCAGTCTCAGAGCTGAAAACTGAGCCTGGGAATTGTTGCATTCCACATTTGTTCTCAAACCATAGCAATTCACCTATGTTTTGGACATAAAATGACTCTGCATAAGTATATCTGGTGAAAGTACTGAGCATTTAGTTCAAACTATTCTGTGTTTCTGGCAACAACAATAGCTATACTGGAAAGAACCTAAGAGTCATGCATCTTAAGGGACAGCTATGATAATCCAAATTGCTGCATTACATAGCCATGTATTTCACCCAATATTTCTTGCATCTGGTCCCCAAACACAGAAGCTGAGCCACAGCTTAAAGCAGACATTTATTGGCATAGAGGTTTTATGGAGTTATTTACAGTCCTTTCTCTCTCTTTTGCATGCCAATAAATACACACACAGTTTGTATTTTTTTTAAGGAAAAGATGCTGAAAAGAAGAGTCTTGCCACTTTTGTATGTTGTTTTAGGATAATGTAAGTGCACAGCACTATATATGCATACTATATATATGTTATAAATGTATATATAAGGAATTCCAATAGTCACTGTATCGTGTAGCAGTTCTGAATAACCAGGGAAGCAGCATGTGAACTAAAAAAGCTGAATAGTCAGAATTTGATGGATAAATGTAGCAATTCATAAAGGCTGAGTTTGGGCACAATGTTTGTTGTGCAGGCACAATATATAAATGTCCCAAATGTGTTGTCAGATCTTGTTCAGTTCCTTTAGAACTGTCTTCAGCAGCACTTCATAGAAAGTTGTTGAAGGTCTTTACTTTGTCAAAAAGGAAGACTTAAAACCAAGTTTCAGAATAAGCCAAACAAACAAACAAAAAAAAACCAGACTAGATACCTATAACTTCTGTTGGGTTCGCGGTATTTCTTAAGGATAACTTGGATCAGACAATCGTACTGCAAAATGAAGGCTAGGATTTTAAAATTTTTAGCTAACATGCATAGAGCAGAATTCTATTATACAAACAGCAAGAGCAGATGCAACACATACAGATTCTACCACTTGGAAGATGATTTGTTTTCCAGCTGTGTTCATTTTCTTTAGCTAGATTTTCTAGACCTCAATTCCTAGGTCACCTTGACAGGCGAGGAACCAAGTCCAATCTGGGTGCTCTCAGGGCTAAGTTTGACAACACTCTGTAATTACTGTCTTCATAGCTGACCTATGTAAAGTATCAGTCAATGCAACTGCTGATTTGGACATGTAGCCAGCTAAAACTTCAACTCTTCTATAGCTATTTTTTTTAGTCATGGTCAAGCCAGCATCTCTGTGTTATTCTATTACTACTTTTTGCTATTTCCACACCACGTTGTCCTTCTTTCTGACCACATCTTGCTCTCACTACTTCCCTCAAATTAATCATGTTATAAGAGAAGTAGGCAGAAGTAAGGAATTTATTATCTGTAAGATAATAAGCCAGCTGTCTGCTTGCTGAATTCAAAATTCTTTCATTTGCAATTTTCTCCTGATACCACCTTGATATTTATCTTGGGAGGTATATTCATACCTTGTAATGTAAAAAGCACTTTCAGTCCAAGCAATTGAGAGAGGCAGATAGTTCTCCTTACTCAAGGGAGTTAATTAAATACAAGTTTGTGGTATGCCTATCAATGCATTCGCGAGGGATATGCTGTTGCAAAAGGAAATATTCTGTGAGGTTTATAAACCTTTAATTTAGAGTTGTCTGGTTTCTTAGAGTTACACTTATAAAATACACAGAACTGCTGTGTTCCATACACTTAAAAAACCTTAGTCTCTTTAGAAATGTGGTGTTGGGCATTGTCAAATGGAATAGCACCATGAGTAACACTTTAATAAAGTTCTATCTATTTAAATCTGATTTGGGATATGAGAATTATTCCTCTTTCTCTGCATTTTGCAGTGTCTTTTCTGACCCATTTCTTTTTTTCTGCTTTGACAGATGAATTGTGAAATCTTAGAGGCAGTCTCTGAAAGAGACCTAGCAGCAGCCTGGCTCCTATAGAAGATGTTCAGAACAGGCAAATGGAGTAACCTGAGAAAATTTGCTCTTTAAAGATTTCCCAATGAAATAGGAACAGTAGATGTTCTTGTCTTATGAAAATATGATATTTAAAAAAAACATTCCTATGCTGCATTAGGATGAAATGTTGACATTTATTAATTAAAAAAAAAAAATAACTCATGGAATAACGTTCCTGTTGAGCAAAGCGTGCAGATTTTACTACAAATAAAATTTAAAACAAAAATATCATATTAACTTGAAAATTAAAACTTTTTACCTGGCTGTTTCAAACAAAATAAAGCCTTGATAATCACCTTGAGAGTATATTCCAAAAGGCAATTGATTAGATTTGAACTTAAAAAAAAAAAAGAAGAAAATATCGAACAATATTTTCCAATGAAAACCACAGTTTCTTTAAACTTTCCTGACCAGTTATATCCTGTATAGTATTCATCTGTCTGCTTCCATATCCAGAATGGGGGGATGTGATACCTTGATTCTATAACAATGTCTATTAGCAGAAGAGAAAGAAAAAAAACTGGGGGGAAGAAAAGTGAAAAGGAAAGTGAGGAGGTGGTATTATAACTCTATTAATCATTAATCGTCTATGAATCATGCTTATCCTGGGAGGAGCTCCAGGTAGCACTTAAAATGCTATCACTATGAAAAAATATTTTATTTCTACATTATTAGGCATTCCTTTGTGAGGCCTCCATTATGTAAAGTAGCTGTCAGCTCTGGCAAAATCTATTACAATTATCTTTATAGCACTTACATGTGCACAGCCTTTGATATAGAAGAAGTGAAAAAATATTTTGTTTTTTTTTTCTTTCACATTCATAAAAAAAAAAAATAAATACAGCATATGTAACCCACCTATAAGTGTGACTCTATATCTTTCCAGTAAGTACTGGACTTGGGGTAGTTCCTACTTGTCAGATTTCAGGTACATTTCATTGACAGTATTTGAAAGTTTCAAATACTGTGCAGCGTATTTCATGTCTGTCAGACTGCTCAAGACCAGAAACAATCTATATATATCTTGTTCCACCTGCTGCTGCATCGTTTCTGATAATGGGTTTTGAACTTGCAGGACATAATCGATCAGATAATTATTTCAAACCACTGCATTAGCTACTTTGGTGAAAGATATCAAATGTGGATTTAAGATCCATGGTTCCATCCATGGTTAAAAATGGTATCTTTTGAATTTGCTTCCTCCATTGGCTTCTAGTGTTTTCTGAGAATTTTCAGTATTACTCTGTAGCTAACACTGAAATCTAGAAAACTACAGGATTAAAAATATTGTATACGGGACAGTTATTGCCATATGTTAATGCTTTACTAGGGAGCACTGCACACTTAGTAAAATATTAGGTGTTATAAAATCTTCTAGTGTGTTTTAGTCTTTGGTATATGATGTGATTGTTTAGGCAAAATTGTATTCCACAATTGGCAATGGCACTCTTCCATTTTCTACTTCATGTACCAAGACAGCTTTACAAAAAGACATGCAGCAAGTTATATAACTATTGTTTGTACTTTTATTTCTGTGATACTAATAAATATGTTCTCCATAACACAATATCAAATCTCTTTATATCTCTTTTCAGTATATTAGTAATATCAGCACATGCTGATTTCCTAGGTAAAGGTGATCTCTTTCTGACAAAATAAACCATTCTTCTCTCTCATCTGTGAACACTTTCCAAAATTCACAGTGAATTGGTTATTGCTGTTGTAAAGACAACACCTTATTTACCTTTACTCTTCTCTTTTTATTCTCAATCCTGTTCACTATGTGTTTTTCAAGGTATTTTGGGGAACTATATTTAAAAATGCCAAAGTAATTACAGTTAAACATTGAAAAAAACCTAAAACATTCTTGATTTCTGTTCAGATGTGCCATTTCAGGAGGAATATTGTTTGGTTTTCTTCACTTTTTATCAAACCTTAAGCATGCACCATGGCCATGACAAAGTAAAAAATCTAGAAAAGTAGCAGTCCAGAAGCAGTAAGAGCATACTTACGAATGTGCTTTATAAAATTAGTGGGAGGCATTGCTATTCTAACATCATTCATGACCCTTAAAACCAACTTGCCAAAAAGGTTGAAAATTGATTCAGGCTGACCTGAGAAGGCTGACCTTTTAACAAAGGATGTGTTTTTGCCCTTAGCCTGTTTAATGCTAACATGACAATGAACTAGACTGAGATAGTTTTCAAGGTCAAAATAAGCAGAAGGTAGTTAGTGAATTAAGGGTCACCTGTCCGTAGTGGGTATGATAAAGCTTCTGATTGCACATGAGAAATTACTTCTACATAGAACTAAAGAGCACGTAATGAGTGGCCAAAAGGCTTTATGAAAGTAGAAAACAGGAGAAGGAAAAAAAAAAATCTGTATCAAACAGCATCGGGGAGCAATATTAGAACATGGATTTCCCTACAATTAAACAGAAGATGGTCAAAATTTCTCCATGATAACTCACTGTGATCTATTCTAGAAGATTCTGACTTAATATAATGTATCCTGTAGCAGCTGACCATGAGGATACACCTTAGGCAATGCGGTGTGTCACTGTGCTCTAAAGGTGTGTGGTAAGCTGGAAGAGCTGTTTTGAGTCCCAGCTAGTGAGTGGCCTAGAAGCACTCCCTGGGTAGGCACACCTTGATGATGAGTGGCAGTGGGGCACTGGGTAATGCCTGCAGGTGGCTCTAGGGCTGGCCACGGACCAGTGTGCAGTCTGTGCTATTGAAGGGATAGTCCTCAGTCCACATAGGAATGATGGGAGAAGCAGTAGCCTGCCTATACATACTATTGTTTTCTTACCAAGGAAATAAAAAGCAGTGCAGGGAATAAACTGTTCCTGTATGGTGCCTAATTAGTTTTGCATATCTTCTCCCTTCTGGAGCAGTGATATCCCACTGATGCTTGGAGTCCCTTTATGTCTGTAGCATTCAGAACAGGAATTGCATCTCTCTAAATCTAGCAAACTCCCACTGGGAAAATATATGCCCACTCCTCAAACCATCTGTACTCATATGGGAATAGAGATAGATTCAAGAGACTCGCAACATATTCAAGCATAAAAGTGGAGAATGGTTAGTTCTGATGTTGGAGGAAACTGCTGCAGGATTATTACATTTCAAAGAAAAAAAAAATCACGTGCAGCTCTTATTGAGTATTTACAAATGGAATGGAGATGGAACATTTGATCATCTGGCAATGGACCGAGAATGCTCCTCCAGAACTGTGAGCAGGGATGTCTTGAGGACAAGAAAGTATGTCAGAAGCATGCAGGAGGTATTGCAATTACTGAAATGATATAGACCTACAAAGCAGGTTCTGCCTACAAAATGTGTAAGTAAATAAGGACATAGGACAATATAATAATTGGCAAAACTGATTGGCATTTATTCAGGCAGTACAGTTGAAAAGAAATTATGAGACTTTGTGGTAAATAAGCAATTCTAGCTAAAAAATAAAATAAAATAAAATAAAATAAAATAAAATAAAATAAAATAAAATAAAATAAAATAAAGACATACCAGTGCTTTACTAAAGAGGCAAAGTTTACAAGTAACCTTGAAACTACTTGAATATTAACAAAATACATGAGATCACATTAGTTAAAGTAAAGAACATATTAAAAGTGTCAGCTAACAGTGCAAAAAAATATGTGGAATGAGAGCCATGCAGAAGACAGTATATTTATTGATAATAAAACACTGTGTGGAATATAGACCCTGATATTGGAATTTAATTAATGTAGCCTGATTTATAAAGGAAGATGTATCTGTGAAAGTGAGAGTACAATTTTGTGTAAATTTGTTTATAAAGAAACATTTATACAGTGTTTGTTATAAGAGATATTTGACAATTAATTTTACATAACATTTTCCATTCTAATTATTGTTTTTCCTTATGTTCTGACAGTAATAAAAGACTTGTAGGCTAATGAAAACTGCCAGAAAGAACAAAAATAAAGCCTACAAAGGACCTTGCTGCATATCTTTTTCTCCAGCAGCTCTGACAACAATATATGCATATAATTGGACTTCTGGGAAATACAGAGATTCTTTGGTGGCAGTCTGAGGAGCTGACTGAAAGCTGGTTAATCTCTGACTGTTTTACAGGAATGGGATTAATGGGAAAAGGGTTTCAATGATCGTAAAGTCTTCCTCTCATTCTCTTCCTTCAGCACATCAGCAGTCTTTCCCTTTTCCACTTTATGATGGTATTTAGGGTCTTTGATCTGCTGGCTCAAAGTGAACAGAATGGAGGGGAGCATTCAGTGTGGAAAATGAGTTATTCCAAGAATACAGCAGTGTAATCAGAGCTACATACCTACTGCTGGAACTGAGGACCGACACTCACTGCCATTTCATCTGTTCAGAGTTCCATTTGCCTGATGTTCTGAGTCAGGCTTATCTGTGTTTGAAATACTAAAATCTAAGAAAAAAGAGGATTCAGCAATTGGTTTGTCCTGCTACAGTTAAGGTAGGATTTTTAAAATTGGTGAAGAAATGTATTATTAGACACAGTAACATCCTGTTTGAAAAACAGTATATATGCTAATGCAATTACAAGCCTTAAAAGCATTAAAGACATTTTCAATGTTAGTCTTTGACATTTGACATACATGTGCTCACTTTGATTGCACTCAAGGTCAACTTGTCCAGTGGTGGCTGCGCTCAGAGCTTCATTGCTTCTGTGCCCTGCAGTAGTACTTGCTCTGTGTTTAAGCTACTTGCTCACACACGAATAAAAGGGCATCTTCATTCCCTCCACTTCCATGTCTCACTATGCTTGATATGCCCTTTGCTATTTTTTTAACAGCATCTGTAGGTTTGCCTTTGCAGTAACTGGGTTGTGGGTCTAAACAGATCAACTCTGCCAATAATAAATTCAGGGTAACTCACAAGAATTAATCACTGGAGATTGATGTCAGTGGCATATTTTTCTAATAAGAATGTTGACTTCAGTATGCTATAATGACAAAACTGCTGAAATTTTGAAGGCCAAGAAAATTGCAACCCATAAATCTGTGTTATAAATATATGTGTATCATATGCAAGTGCTCTGAGGTTAAGATTCCAAGATTCAAATTAGAAGCGTTATCCTTTATGGTGTTTATCTTGTGGTAAATCACAGATTTATTGGATCTTTAAAACATCTTATACAAGATTAGGCAACAGCAGCATTTAATATATGGCATGAAAAATTATGACTAAGAATTACCGTGCATATAAATTTTCAATCAAGAAGTGAAAACTTCCAGCAAGCTACATGCTATCCGGACAAAAATGCAGAAACCTGCAAGTAAGGTTTGCAAATTAAGCAGTGATGATGGATTAACCTTATGTTATCTTTTGAATGACAATTTGGGGTGAAAGCAACAAAGTAGCCAAAACTGAAGAGTTTAACAGAACAACCAAGTAGATAAGGGCAGCGTTTGATATATGGCAATGCATGATCCAGCTGAACAAAATATGATTTTCTAGAGCATTTATAATTTCACCCAAAATCATTTGTGATACAGAGCTCTGAAAGAGGAGAAACATTTTGTTTTCTGAGGCAGTTCATTAAAGTCCTAATTTTCTTGCTTGTTATAAATTTGGTCTAGGGTCAACACATATGTATCTTTGGTCTCTTTGCTTTGGGTTCTGCCTGTCTATTCCAGTCATACATGAGGAAACAGAGGTGATGCCCTACTGTCTGTGAAATGAAGTCACAGCTTGCTGTAAACAGATCAGGTTCTGTAGATACAGCAGACAGTATGCATTTCCTTAGCAGTGGGAAAGATGTAGTTGAATTACTTTAACCTGAAACATGCTTGTGGTATTGTCTGGGTGAAAAACATCATTTCTGAATTCACCATTTCCTTTCTACCATAAATTTCTTCTAGTAGGTAAACACCTGTAGTCCCCTCAAAGGGCTTTTTAAAATTGAAGTCAGTGCTATCCTGACAGTTACAGTAAAACAGGAGAGGGAATTCAAACCCATACTTATAACATTACTTCATCTCACTTACTTATTTTCTCTTCTCTGCATGGAGCCAAATTTCAGCACATGCCAACCCTTGATCCATTATAATCATATCAGCTGAAATTAAATGGCAGTTAATATTTATAGGGAGATCTATGACTATGATTTATCAAGCACTGGAAAACATTATGGCGATCCCATAATTTCATGCAATAAAGCAACATTTATCTTCTGTTTTGGTAAATCCCAGAGGTCTGTTACATTGTTTAGCACATCTCTGACCTGTCCAGCCAACAAGATGCCTGGATTCTCCTTACCAGCAGAACAGACTTGTTTCCAGCAAGAAACTCTTAAATTAAGCAACAAAGTTTATTCATGTTTCTTGTGCCTGAGATATTTGTTAGATCCAAAGAAAAATAAAATGTGTAAGACCTAATTAGTGAACATAACTGAATAACTCATCTCTAAAACAATGTCTTGGTTTCCAATAGCCAGGAGCATCAATCTAGAGAAATCAAACAACACTGTGAGGCCTATTCTGAGCCACCTTTTACCACAAGGACCTAGTCTACAGCATGGTGTGTGGTATCTGTACTTTACCAAAAGCATGGCCTCCACTTTTATGAAATGGGTAAATTGCTTAAAAGCATACTTGAGCCGCTAAAGGTATTTTACAATAAAATATGATTGACTGATTTGGCCAGATGCATCAATATTTTCCCTCCAATTTCCACAGGTACTAGATAGAGTCATACATAAATTATAATTATTAAAATTTGCTCATGAGTTTTCAAGAGAGTAGATCAACACACATTTATATTTCCATGTCTGCTGATTTACTTCAGTTCAGGGTTCATAAATAAATGTACATAAATGTGCGAAGGGATGTTACATGAGTGAATGGAGAGAAGCAATCTCACACATAAATCCCTTGATTCTGTGGTGGCCTGTGCATCTCCTCTGGGTAGTATATGCTGCTCTTACATAGGCATATCTTGTGCAATAGTACCAGGTGAGACCTTCACAGGGGAATGTTGTTTACAAAAGGACTTGCTATTCAACATTGAATGATTTTCAGCCACCTACTTTGTTAAATGAGTTAAGATGTGCCCAGGTGAATACTTACAGTTGCACAGAGTTGATTCAAGGGCAGCTTAACTCAAGGTGGATCAGGGAGAAATGCAGCAACTTAATAAACAGCTTCTCTGATTTAGTTATTTATTTATTTTTACATTTACTTCTGGCATTCAGGTTTTCAATTTGAAATAAGAGCTGATCCATTTAAGTCAGGAAACGGGTTTAGTGCAAAACAATATCTACCCCTATAAATTATAGCTATGCTATTGACTAGAACTTTGTAAGGAAGGTTATTTCTATACTTGATGCTGCAGTGTAGTGGATGATGCCTAAGCTTGCCTGGGTCTAATTAGACTGATACTGGAAGTTTGCTAGCCACAAAAGCTCAATATTTGGTGAAAATATTCAAATTGCAAAAAGTCAGCTGTATAAACATTTTCCAAGCCTTGACTGAAATACATCTTTACATTTAAAAAAAAGAATATGAAAAAGTACTGCAGATATTTCAACGGTAGGTGGAGGTTGTCGTCATAAAAAACAGATTCTTCTATGCTAGTAAGTGTCATGTCATGTTTAAATATAAGGCTATAGACAAAAAAAAAAAGCTAAAAGCTTCTGTCTTTCACAGTGACTCTTAATCTTAATGCTGTTATTACAGGTTATTAATGTTATTAGTCTTTTAATGCTCAGCAAATAGTTATTTAAGCAATTGTCTTCATTTGACTCATTTTCTGACAGGCTTAGAGAAAAGATGCAGAAGATGTATTACTGGTCAGTTCCATCAAATTATTATAAAAGTGCAGGGAAAAAATAAAGACTTAGACTAGAATGCAAGGAAAGGAAAGACAGTCAGAAAGCCAGAGACAGGTAGAAAAGGCTCAAGCTTTACTTGCTTGGTGGTACAGAGTCAAAGTCTGAACTGGTAGTGAAGTCATTTAAATCTGATTCCTGTGTCTTGTCTGCTCAGGCCATCACTATGAAGATGATAAAAGTCCACTGATAATGCAGTGGATTGTGGGGTCTCAGAATAAATTTGATGACAGCTGTCATAAAGAAACTAGTTCTTTTCAGCTCATTCCTGACAACAGGATATGATAATAATAAAGATATTATTACATCTCTTACTGGCTGGCTGGTTAAACAAGGCAGCCTAGAAAGCAATTGCAGGTAGATTCACACATCTCTTTCTTCTCTGTGGTGGTAGAATGAAGTGCACGTTTGTTTCTCATGTGTTTAACTGGGAGTTATCCTACTAAGTTTCTTCTAGTCATTGAGTTTTCTTACTAAGTTTCTTCCAGTCATTGGTCATGAGACTTCAGAGCATGTTTCCTGATTATCCAAACATTAAAGAAATGCTAAGGCAATCTCGCAGGTTACAGAAATGTGATTTCAGCATGGAGTCATACTTGAATGCCGTGAAGCATTCTATTAGCATTCTTTGAAGCTAGAGAAAGATATTTTATGATTTACATTCCAAATGAAAATTAACTGAGCAAAACTGAAATCAATCAAAAATGGCATACTAAAGAGATTACAAGCAAAGGACTATTCCAGATCAGAACCTTAAATTAACTAAAAATAATTCAATAAGAAGAATGAGAAAGACTATCAATATCAAATCAACATAAAAAGAAATTGGTTTTATAATGCCTTTTATGGTATACTTTTTAATATGTGATAACCCTATTGGAAATTCATTAGTATGCAGAAAACCATAGGAACCATATGGAAATACATCTTACAAAAGTCTAGCACACAATAAATTTTACAAAAGGCATAAAATATCTTTAGGATGGATGATCACTCTGAAAGTAATGTGCACTAAAATTGTAGGAGTGGTATTCACTCATTAGTTGTATGAAGCCATTAACTGCACAAAATCATTCTTTCTTGCATAACCATTTGTCATATAAAATCATTAGCTCCCTCATAAAATTGTTAGAAATGTGAAATGATTTTTCAAAAAAAATCATTAGTTACAGGGTATTACATTATAAAAAGCAGTGGCATATTACTTCATCATTTTCTGCATAAAAATGTGTCGGTTATACAAAATCATTTATGTTGATAAATAACTTTTTAAGTAGCTTTATTGTCCAATATTCAGGCTGTTAGCTGTTAGGTTTCAATAGTTATTTTTATGGCCAAGACATTTATTAGTTATGAAAAACTCTGAAATGAACTAGAACAAACATTACTTTCCACCCTGCTAAAATTGACAGTTTTAAAAAGCGATCTTGTTTCCTGTAAATGTGCTGTTAGAGTTTTGAATAGTGGCAGCTGTTCCCATTTATTTACCATCATTTTGTTGCTGTTTGAATTCCATTCACTGCAGCTTTCAGATTCTCATTGTCACATCTTAAGCTATATTCAGGTAAAAGTTTTCATAACAGTGCTTTTGGGCTTATCCTGGATCACTTTATATAGACCCAGTTGTTCTAGGGAGAGTGATTTGCACATTAAAATGGATCACATTGTCTCATTCTCTCACACACTAGTCAGAAGGCACATTATGTTCAGTTTGTTTCTGGAGGTGACAAATTTGAAATTTGAAAGCTGTGCTTTGTCAGTAACTGATATCTCTGAGAACCACTTGAAGATATCCAGTGTCATGTACCATGAAACAAAGATTTCTAGCTTCTAAGAATTCTGCTGAGGCAAGCAGCCTGCTAGAGTGTAGTTTGTTTAATGTCAATTATTTATATTATTTGTTTGGTTGTAACTTCAAATAGTGTTATGTGCAGTTCTGTAGAAGCAAGAAAACTGTTTTACTTACCTACTATTGCAACCAATGGAGGAGGGATAAAAGAGAAACGTCTAATGCCATATGCTGATCTCTACATTACAGAAGATGTCATGTCGATCCCACTGAGCTTCCATGTATCTCATTTGTGGTGGGTTGACCCCGGCTAGCAACTAAGCATCTACCCAGCTGCTTGTTCACTCGCTGCCACAGAAGGATGGAGGAGAAAGTCAGAAGAGCAAGAGTGAGAAAGTTTTTGGGTCAACATAAAGACAGTTTAATAATAAAAAAAAGAAAAAAAAAGAAAAAAGAGAGCGAGAGAGATGTGATGCCCCTCTTACTCTCTTCCCCCCATCCTGCTTGGGGTAGGAAATGAGCAAGTGGCTGTGTGGTACTTAGCTGCCTACTGGGATTAAACCACAACATGCTTTATTGAGATCATCTGTCCATCCACACAAAGACTTAGCACAGGTGACCTAGGGACTGTCATGACTCTGTTAAGGTGACTTTTCACTTCTGCGTGTGCCTTCATGAAGTATTCTGTCTTAAGTCCTTCAGCTCTGAATTGCTGCTCCTGTGGCACACCCTACTCATGTATTGTGAAGGGAATGACATAGGCCATCTACTGCTTACTTGTCACAGTACAGTTCTGGTCTTTCTGGCTATGCAAATTCTTGGTAACACATACACACACACACACAAAAAAAAAAAGATCACAAAGTAATTCTGAGGCAATACTGTCCTTTTACTATATCAACTGATTTGAATGTCATATTTTTATTATAATGGTTATGATTATTGCTCATGTAAGAAGGATTTCAGTCATATACAAATGTGCAACAATGCTTAAGCAATTGCTTCAGACAAATGAAGGTCTAAAAATGCGGGACACAGTGAGAGAGATGGAGACAAAGAGTGTGAGAGAGAAGGCATGCAATTCTTTACAGTATTCCAGCAATTCATCCTGAACAGGTAAATGATTCCAATGTGCTGAGCGGCTGAGCTTTCCAGCAACTCCCCTTAGAGTAGAAAGCATAAAAATCAATATGCCTTCTCTAAGTTATTAAAAAGTACTGCAGTTGTGCAGGCAATTATGTAGCAAACAGGTACTACATTTTTCAAGAGGAAACATTACAGAACAAAAAAGCTTCTATTTTTATGTGCTTGGAAATTTCTCTTGCTGTTTTAACTAGTGACGTTGTCTAGCCACACACCTAGCTATCGAAATGAACACATACACCATCATTTCTTCTAACTGGTTCTGCCTCTTTTGCCTTGAGGCATTGATCTTGGATGATATATGTTACAGCCCTTACTGCCTCTTTCATCCCCATTCTAAAGGGCAAAAACTTTAAAGAGTTTTTCAAGTGACCCTTATAATTGCAATCTTTCTCTTCCAACTGCCATCTATACTACCTACAATCCCTTCCCAATTAAATTATTTTCTTCACTTAAAATCTGAAACTAATATTATAAATGTGATTTGAGCTCCATTAGGTGTTCAGTTTTCCTGAATTTTTCACAGTCTGTGACTCGACCAGGCCATAATTTATTTCATTTCTGAGAGCCCCTAATGATGTCCATGAGGACAGAAAAATTTTTGAAAGAATACTTAAAATATGTTCCTCAGTACTACCAAATTGTAAATAGTACAGAACAGTCTTAACAACTATTTCTTAAAGAAAATAGGGTTGGAAAAGATCTTGTACTACATTCATCACTATTATGGATAGATATTTGTCTAACCTCTTCCTAACATGCTTTCCCCCTTTCCAAATGAATATTTTGCAATGTACTTTAGGGAGTTTTTCCAGTGTTTGAGTCTTTAATGCTAGTGACTTCCCTTTTTTTGTTGCAATTTAAGCTTACCATTTCTTGCCTTGTCATATATAATCCACAGTCTATTTATGTTCTATCCCATCTGTCATACAAAGTAATTGTCCCACATGACTTTCCAAAGCAGCAAAACAACAGTTACAGGTTAGGAAACTTTTGATTTCATTCCCTCTTTATTTTTTTCTTACATTTCCTATGCTCATCATAGAATGTTGAATGATAGCTAAGAGTATCCACCTAGTCACACTCTTGATGATCTCGGTAGGTGAGAAAAGTTAGGAAGGATATGCCCATCTGATGACCATAAATGATCATCACTTTGGGTAAAAATGATCTCAAGTGTTCAGAGCATCTTCCATACTCATGCAGTGTACTTTACAACCTCCTGAACTACAGAAATGGACTTCAGTTTGTGCCTGACCAACCAGATAGCATTCTATGATATGTCTCATCCCTTCTGTGGATGAGGGAAGAGCTGTTTTTAGTGTTTACATTTACTCTAGTAAGGCCTTCTGTGTGGTCTACCATAGTTTCCTTTCTAGCCAGATGGGTGAGGTATGGAGGAACTTTGGATAGCTGGAATCTAAACTGGATGAAAAACCGATAGATCAGCTGTGTACAAATGGTTAGGGCCAGCAATGCAGAATCCAGATGGCAGTCAGTGACTTGTGGAATTTATCTGATGTTGATAGTGGGGTTAATGCTGCTAAATCTCTATTGATGGATGCTGAGACAGAACACACTTTCAGCAATTTTATGTGTGATACCAATTTGGAGGGAGTGTTTGATATGCTGGAGGGTAAAGATGATGCTCAGAGAGACCTTAAGAGACAGGAGAAATGAGCTGATGGCAACCTCATAAAGTTCAGCAAAGGCAAATGAGAGATGCTGCACCTGTGAAAGGATAACCCCATGCAACTCTACTGGCTGGGCTCTGACTCGATATAAGGCAGAAAGGACCTGGGGAGACAGTAAACAAGAAATGGAATGTGTCATCAAAGTGCCTTTGTGGTGACAAAGGCCAACTGCATACTAAGTTGTACTAGCAAGAGTGCCAGTAGGCTGAGGCTCCCAAGTACAAGAATGTCATTGACATACTAGAATGAAACCAGTGGAAAACACCCAGATGTGCAAGGGGCTGTAGAACATGAAGCATTTGTAGAGGGCGAGACAAATTGGTTTGCTCAGCTAGAGGAAGAGAAGGCTAAGGACAAGAAACAACAACTGCAGGGGAATTTCTGCTTAGATATTAAGAAAAAAAAAAAAAAAGATTTGTACCCTTGAATCATGGGATCATAGAATGGTTTGGGTTGAAAGGAACCTTAAAGATCATCTAGCTCCCACCTTCCCTGTCATAGGCTTTCCACTAGATAAGGTTGCCCAAAGCCCCACCCAACCTGGACTTGAACAATTCTAGAGAAGGCTAGTTAAAAAGTGGAAAAGTTTGCCCAGGGAGACTGTGGAACATTTGTCATTGGAAATATTCAAAAATTAACTGGAAAAATCTGTGACAGGATGCTCTAAGATGACCCTGCTTTGAGAAAAGGGTTGAAGTGCATGCCCTTCAGAGGCTCTGTTTGGCCTAAATCATTTTATGGACTTTTTATAAGAACAGTACATCTCATGCATGTATGGCAGCCACAAGACAAACTCAAAGATCCTGCTACAAAACACAAGGATACTGAAGTCTTGAGCATCTCTCATGAGTATTTGTGCTTTTAGGCCGAGGAGAAACTACCGTGTTTTTGTTTGTTTGTTTGTTTTTTAAAGACTATTTCAAAATGGGCCAATGTGCTGTGTTTGAAATTACAAAGCTGGGGTGGGGGTGGAGGGGTGAGGGATGCAGAGGAAAAAAGGGGGAGAGAGAGCATTAATTCCAATCTTAGGTATAATCTCAGTATTAAAACTTCAAAACTTCAGCCCATAACTTTACAGGCTGGAAAAAATACAAGCAGCTAAGAACTGGTGCTTATAACGAGAAAGTGGTAAGAAACTTCAGCAATAAATAATACTAAACCCCACCTTTATCAGGAATACATTTCAATGAAAATCAAGTTCTCCAAAAACGAAATATAAAACAATAACTGGTCTCCCCTCCCACGCATTAAAAATAATCAGAACATACAACACCTTGTTTTAAATGCAATCTTCCATGTCTGTGTAGAGGTTATCAGCTGGGTCCTGCATTATTCCCAGTAGCTTAGGCTGAAATAAACGGTTGTCTAATGTTACTACGGTTGAATGCCCTGGTGTCATATCTATGCATGCTGTGAAAGCAGTGATAAACAAGATATATTTTTATTGCCCTGAATGTTCTATGTGTCAATAAGGTATTTGTTAGGCTAGAAGAGGGTTTTACAATGAGCCTGTATGCTCTGGAGTGTAAAAACTACCTTGGCCAAGTTTCTCATCCAGCCCATATGAGAGTTCCATCAATCACATCTGATGGAATTAAGTGCAGATAGCTCATGGCTTGTAGAGTGTCACACTGTTAATATCCTAAGAGTTACTCTTAAAATAAATGGCAAGAACATTTCAGTCACATTTATTTGGGGAATTGCACTGTGATTACAATCAGCCTAGTAAGCAACATGACCTTCATGTGAAATGCTTTGTCATCCTGCAGTAGTGCACGGATTGATGATTGGTTTAGATGAAATGCAAATCATCCCCCAAAATCCAGATTTTGGGATATGAACTGTGCTTTCATGGGAAAACCAGACATATACTTATGGGCCAAGTTCAGCACACCATTTTGTAATACACCAAGATGTTCTCTGACTGCTAAGGTGCAGATAGAGTCACACAAACTGCATGGATTTTAAGAACTTGTAGGATGTAGACATATGTTTTACAACTTTTGTACAACTTATCCCTGTTTAACCTTCAGATTTTCCTTCCATCAGTTCTGAATTTATAATGAAAAAACAAAACAAAACAAAACAAAACAAAACAAACAGGAAACCAAAACAGTTCTTTTGTCTGTCCTTGGACCATTGAACCACAAAGTAGAGAGCCATGAATGGCATCTTTATAAAGAAATTTTATTCTCTGGGTTTTAAATTGCCTTGATCCCTTGCTGTGGTAAACTAATATTTGTTTCTTAGTTTTAGTTGAGCTAGGTTAATACCACTTCACTAGGGATTTGGTTCTTAGCATTCATTCTGTCGAAGTAAAGTTTTATGCCATGTGTTAGGTTGTTCTTGTAATCTGAAGTATGTACCTGATATTGCTTAAGGGACAGACTGGCTTCAGCTCTTTTCACCTTTTTTCTTTTGTCTTGCTGAAGAAGTCTACTGAGAAACCACTGTGTAAATGACACAAGAAGCTCACTGACTGTACAGATCAAGATCCCAGGTGCAATACCATAAAGTCTGGAGTTTCAGCTCTCACATAAGTTTCTTATATTTATGTAATGATTCACTGTACATTTAGTTTCAAAGGGTCAGTGTCCCAGCCTCTTAAGATATCGAGTGCTTTTACTAGCACCAGATGCAAAGCATTAAAATAGATTTCCATTCAACTAAAGTTCATTTTTGTTCAAAGTTAACTTGACATGTTTTAGAGTATATGTGGTTTGAAGGTAGTGAAGGTCAATCCTATTAGATAGCAGAAGCGGCCATGTTTCAGAAAGATAAACTATATTATTCATGAAAGAGTGGATTAAAATATTAAGAAAGGGAAGGTCAGTGAAGGTTTCAATATGACTCAAAGCTTTTCTTTTTGTTCAACATATGGAAGTGCACATATTTATCAGTAGCACAGTGATGGTGTTTTAGATGTCTTTTTCAGAACACGTGTTCTTCTTTCAGCAGACGCCTTGGATGTAATTATGCTTATACCATGAGAGCTGGAAGGCTTAGGGTTCTTAGAAAACAATGACATGTTTAAAGAAATCATATTTGATAACTCTGTGTCATACATTCACATCCTAATCCAGCGTGCAGTCTGGGAGGCTGTGATGTGACTCAAGTGAACTTCATCCCAGGATCTGCTTGGTTACTTTTAGGTGCAAACAACCTAGGGACAGTCAATAAAAGTCAAAGGCCATGATCATCGTGTTTCAGTATACTCATCTCTACCTGACTTCTAAATCAAATCTTTAGTTCCCTGATGTCTGATTAAATTTCTGGTTAAATTGCTAGCTAGAACATTGTCTTGCAAGAGCTGGAAATTTGGCAATAGACTTTTCCAGTGTGGCCAAATGAAGATGCTAATATTTGGCTTGGAGTTGTGATCACATTTAACAGCCAGTACTGTCAACATTCAGTCATCCAATATAGCTCATTTGTCGTGTAATTCAGGGATTGCCAAATGCCCATCATTTGTTTATGTGAGCTGGCTGCCAGGAAGATGTGGCAATTATCTTAACACATGTTTTTTATCTTTTATCAGGAGGTATTTTAGACATTTATTAGAAGTTCCTGGATCCAGTGGCCATGATCAGTTATCAGTGTTATTATTATTATTATTTTTTTGCTCATGTAGAACAGGAAGCCCATAGTCCATCTCCTTCTATCTATCTATCTATCTATCTATCTACTTACTTTTATTTTATTTTATTTATTTTATTTTATTTTATTTTATTTTATTTTATTTTATTTTATTTTATTTTATTTTATTTTATTTTATTTTATTTTATTTATTTTATTTTATTTTATTTTATTTTATTTATTTTATTTTATTTTATTTTTTATTTTATTTTATTTTATTTTATTATTTATTTCATTTCATTTCATTTCATTTTTTTAAATAAAGCTGCTGCAGAAATGAAGTAGTAACTCTTTTCAACACAGCTCAGAGTTTGGAAAATAAATACCCTTGCTCCAGGGTGTCAAGGATTAACAGTATATACAATACATTTCACATTTGGAAGCATGTAGTTGCTACATGCATGTACCTGTAACATACAGTAATTATATCATAGAATCATAGAATGACTTGGTTTGGAAGGGACCTTAAAGATCATCTAACTCCAATCCCCCTGCCATAGGCAGGGATGCCACCCACTAGATCAGGTTGCCCAAGACCTCTTCCAGTCTAGTCTTGAACACCTCCAAGGATGGGGCATCCACAACCTCTCTGGGAAACTTAATCCAGTACCTCATCACCCTCTGAGGGAAGAATTTCCTCCTAACCCCTAATCTAAATCTCCCCTCTTTTAGTTTAAAACCATTCCCCCTTGTTCTGTCATTATCTGATTGAGCAAAAAGTTGCTCTCCATCTTTTTTATAAGCCCCTTTTAAGTACTGAAAAGTTGCAATAAGGTCACCCCAGAGCCTTCTCTTCTTTAGGCTGAACAGCCCCAGCTCTCTCAGCCTTTCTTCACAGGAGAGATGCTCCAGCCCTCTGATCATCTTCATGGCCCTCTGGACGTGTTCTAACAGATCAACATCCATCTTATGCATATAAATATATGTAAGGTCACTGCACATAACTGCAAAAAGAACTTGCCAAACTTGTCAGTACAAGCCATAAGGATTTTAAGTGGGAATATTGCTTGCTGTGTTTCATTTACAAATGCACATTCAGAAATTAGTGTTTTATGCTCCTGATGTTTAGCCTTCTTCTGTCATGTGATTCTTAACTTATACAGTAACTGCCACTTCAAGATCTATAAGCTCCATTTGGGACCAGAATGCTGGATAATGATATTTGTTCCTATTTTTTATCACTGTGAGCCTGCTTGAGTAATATCTCTGGGACCACAAGTTATATTGTTTATGCAATTTTCAACAGCATGTTTCCTATGGTAATGAGATGCAAAAACAGTTAATACAAGCACAAACCAAAGATTTACATGGCCAA
Source organism: Anser anser (assembly GCF_964211835.1). Lineage (NCBI taxonomy): Eukaryota > Metazoa > Chordata > Aves > Anseriformes > Anatidae > Anser > Anser anser. The sequence continues at coordinate 47,954,339 of NC_139725.1, read as the reverse complement.
TGTTATATGGTTTCTGTCTGCAAAATACATTCTATGTGTCAGGGCAGTGGCAGTCCTCTATGTTCCAATCACAAAATGCATTTCTTAACATTCTCAAATTAATGTAAAACATACCTTTTCATTCACTAAAAAATATTTGGATAAAATCATGTTTTTTCTTTTCTCTCTTTTTTTTTTCTGAGAAAGTTTACAGAAATTAGATAAAAATACATGATTACACAAAAGATAACATATTTTAAAATGGCTGGTAGGAAAGGAATGTTTTGTGCAGTGGTATTGGCCAAAAGGAAAAATAATACCTAAAACCAAAGCCCTTAGATATAAAAATAAATGTTGCTGGTTTGCTGACTTTGATATCTCTAACTTTTGGTAATGGGATATTCATCATAATGATGTGCATATGTGGTGATAACCTTAGGGTACTATGGATATGTTGCGAATCCAGTGTCTTTCTTAGCGTCTTATACTATGCCATCCTTCTCAGAAGGTTGAGGTAGAAATATATTTCATAAATTGGATCCTTGCTGGGGGATGAATTGTCTTGAGGGTTACAAAAGGCTTACAAGCTTCCTAAGGCATAGGTCTATATAAGTCAATATCATGACAGGATATTGAAACTGCAGTAAATTATGGTGTGAAGAGATTTTATTCCATTAAAAAATTCATTGAATCCTGTTACCTCTCTTCACAATAACATATGTTGACTGTTTAGCTCTACTTCTTTCTTCAAGACCATATGAATGGTATTTTATGTACTTGGTTTAAACAACTGGCAGAGGTTAACTTGCTTAGAATTTACATGATGCAATCTCTGTAGTTAATAATCATAATCAAATTTCTTCCATTCTCAGGTTTGAATATAATGTTCATTTGCAGAATGCACGTATTTTTCTAGTTAGATGTTGCAGCTATTAACAAGCAGCTGAGTATAGTACATGTCCTCACTCCGTTAGCAACTTTTCATTGGCACTATGTGTTATGCCCATGTTTTATTCTACCTGGCAAAGGAAATTGCAGGAATCTAGGGACTTGTAACAAACAGGATTAGTCACTGGAAATATTTCTGCATGAGGAAACTGGAAATTTTGGTACTGCTTTTTACAAAGAAAGAAAATGAGAGAGTATAGAAAGTAATAAATAAAAAGGCAGATTGCTATTTCTCATAGAGAACTTTCTATCAATGAAAGAATCAACAGGTATCTAAGCCAGTGTCTGGGCAGAACGGATAACTGAAATTCACCCACAAAATCAAAGTGATGATAAAGACATATACCCTTCAGTCCTCATTTTTCGTTGCTTTCTGCCTGTAAGCGAAACATTTCTTTTGCATAAAAAAATATTTCTTTTTGGAAAAAAAAAAAAGTAATAGAAAAGAAAAGGAGACTACCATATCTGTTTTAATATGAAAACATTTATATATTTTTGCTGAAAAGCAAAAATATAGAACTTGATGTAAAGTTGCAGTACTGTTTCTTTGCGTTCCTTGCTTGGAATCTCCTGCTTTTCAGCATTTCTCTCTCTCTCTCTCTCTCTTTTTTTTTTTTTTTTTTTTTCCTGCCTCCTTCTCTCTTCTTTGTTTGAATTATATTCTTTTGCCTGATTACTGTCGGTCTTTCCTGTCTCTGGGACATTGTTTTTATAGTAATATTATACATACGAAGTCCACAGCTGTTCTTGGGTCCTTCCTTTCTCTTTTTAACACAAAGTCTGCCTCATGCACTAGGCACAGCCATGTTCATCTTTAGTCTCAGACTTGAAACATGCCCAGGGAAAGTAAAGAGAAACAAACTTTTAAATGAGAAATCCAAACAGATTTGAATTAGTATCAAACAGTCTTTGACCCAGAATAAAGAAACAACAAACCAGGAAAGGAAATGCTAATAACACACAAGTTAAGCAAACAGAACAAGAAAGGAAAAAATACCTGGAAATAATGATCAGTTTCTGAACAGCTTTGATCCCTCTTTCTCCATCTGCAGCTTGCAATATAAACAGTCTTCATGTTTAAAAACATGATGTATCAAAGGCAAAACTCTCACCTAGACGTAATGACTTGCTTTATCAATGGTCCAAAATGCTGGGATGTTCTCTCCTCCACATATGTCGCAACATCTGTGGACCTCATATATATTTTTTTCTTTTAAACTTTGTGATCTCAGGTTGATTTCTTTTAAAAAATTATACCTTAGGAGTAAGGCAGCTGCTTAAGACTTTTTAACGTTTATTTTGGAATTTACTGAAATATATTTAAAAAACAAACAAACAAACAAAGAACAAGAAAACTCAAAAGCTTAAAACTTGTTTTTAATCACAGATATTTCAAGAAAATCCATCAACATTCTTGAAGCCTTTTGTATTATTGAAGACTGTATTATTTACAATAAACTAATGCCTTATGGCAAACATGAGAAAAAACACCCATCAAACTGTTTTAGGAAAGAAAATTAAAACCAAAGAGCTTGACACCAGGAATTTCAAATCTAATATAATAACAGAAATCATTTTTAAGAATTTATAACATAAATTTGAGCACAAATATTATGGAAATAACTATTTATTTTATGCACTTAACAGCTTGGGATATTCATAAAAATTAATGAATCTGAATATTAATGTTTAAAGCTATATGTATTATGTTAGCCAAAAAGCCTAAAATTTGTCTTTGTCTGACTTGCTAAGCAGGGAAACGTCTCATAATACTCCAGAACATCATGTCAGGAAGGCTGGGATGCTTAACTGAGCAGACAGAACTGCAGAATATATCCTCACACACCTATTTTTTGGTGGAAATGCAGACTAAATGAATGGAGGTTTTGGTTGAGCATGGAAGTTTTTGAATCTGGAGCTTTTAATTCTTTTTGTCAAGGAGACTATGGATAAATCAGACCTAATCTACTGAACTCTCTTCAGAATCTTCAGAGCAGTAGGATACCCACACCAACGCCTCTGTTTGGAAGAACAAATTTAGGTTAGTTAATGTCTGAGAGAATAATTAGATTTATTCATAACATGATGCTCTTTTAAAGTTCACTTATACAATTGGAGAAATTATCACAAGAAATTCTGCGAGAATGCATTTTTGGTACTAACTGCTTCCATTTTATTTTCAATGTGAACATAACAAGTCTAATTTAATGAAGACCAGTACCTTGTTTTCTTGGGCATTTAGTGTAAAACATGATGACTGCTGTCAGGAGTTTGCAATCTAAATAAACAGAACAGAACAAGGGAGGCTGAAAGTATACTGAGTTTTATTGATGGGAAATGTAAAGAGTTTAAGGTATTTGCCTAAAGATATATTAGGAGAGGGGGATGATCAGTTTAATGAATCATTTTTTCTGTAAGACAGGATCCCATGTACCTCAGTCTCTTCATACTCAGTCTGCCTGGAGTGTGTTGTAGTTCAAAGGTCACAGTGATAAAGATAACTTCTTCAGTTTTATTCCTTTAACCTTGAAGTATGCCAGTCATTAGTGTGATGCCTAGCATCAAGCCTAGTGTGATACCGTCTCCCCCCTCCTTGCCCCCCCCCCCCCCCCAATTTTTTCGTATGCATGGAAAAAAGAATGAATGGGTTTTGCAGCACCAAGAGGGGTTTGGGATTGTAAACTGACACCACCACAGGGAACAGGGAAAAGAAGAACCAAAACCCATCCTTTGTGTTTCTTTTGCACTGATAGGAATAAGAGCATATGGCAGGGAATAGTACCTGGACCTGCATCAGCCAATTGTAAGGCAGTCATGGTTTCCTTTGGCATTGGCTGAGCTTCCTTCATATGATGTGCGCACATGGTGAGGAGATGCACTGGGTGGTCCCAGTAGGGAGCTGCTGCTCTTCCCTTCCAGGAATATGTGCCTACCTCTGATTGTCTTCACAGCTGTCCTATGTTGCCTCTGAAGTGTAAACTCTCTTTTCCTTTAGAGATTCTGCTAAAGCTGCTTCTCTTTTATACCCATCTCTTCTTCTCCATTCCCTCAACACCTGAAGATTGGCTGTGATGTGTAGTGTTATAATAAGCCTTAACAGAGACAATTTATGAAGAGGGAAAAAAAAAGGGCCTAATTTTCAAATAACCAATTGCTCACACGTGGCAAGTGTTCAGGGATTGAGATGCTGAACATGTGCAGCTGTGGTCTGTTGCAGAGTGAAAACTGTACAAATTTCTTTTGCAAATGTATGGCGTTTTACAAAACAATCCCTTGACTGTCAGCTGCAGATGACTTCTCCTCACTTTACATCTTTTTGTCCATAATTTTGTAATCTCAAAGCTTGGCAGGAGTACAATGGCCAGCTATTTCACGTGCTCAGAGACAGTAAGCAGTGATTTTAAGAATGTTAGACTTGTGGAAGAAGCAAAGGCAGACAGTCATATCATCAGCCTAGTTAACTCCAGGATATGATATGAGCCTCCTCTACTATTTGGCAGTGTGTATCATGCCTGTTCACAAGGAAGAGAATTTTTCCTTGAAATATAGTATTTCCTGATAGAAAAAGAGAAAAAATAAAACAGAATGTCCACAAAACAGAATGTCCATCAGTGATCAGATAAATTTTGTTAGCTGATAGAGTATGTGCTACCAAATTTTGTTAGCTGATAAAGTATGTGCTACCATGCACTTCTGAATGGGAAAAGAATTCACAGTTCCTAAAATGTTCCTTTTTTTTTTTTTTTTTTTTTTTTTTTTTTTTTTAAGCTGTGTGAGTAGAAAAGAGTAGTGGTTAAAAGAGATTTTTAAATGATCCTGATCTCCACTGTAATATTCACAAGGAGATGTATCTGCTGTAAGAAATCATTGTAGGTATATATTTTATTTGTCTTTGTGGGAGACAAGACTGCAATGGAACAAATTTGTGGGTTAGATTTATCTGAGCTAATTGGGGGTTAGAATAAGTTATTTCTGTCTGCATAGCAGTTCTACATACCTCAAATTATTTTTCCATCCCACTCTAGAGGTTATCCAGAGGTTGTATCTGTCACAAAGAAATTTTCTGTTTGAGTGGATCGTGTAAATATCCCCTTGATTGTTTTGCACCTGTCCTGGCTTCAGCTGGGATAGAGTTAATTTTCTTCATAGTATCTGGCATGATACTGTGTTTTGGATTTAGGATGAGAATAATGTTGATAACACACCAATTTTTAGTTGTTGCAAAGCAATGTTTACACGGAGCCAAAAACTTTTCTGCTACTAGTGCTGCCCTGTCAGCAGGGAGGCTGGGCATGCACAAAAAGCTGGGAGGGGACAGTCAGGACTGCTGACACAAAATGGCCAAAGGGATGTCATACTGAGCAATAAAACTGGGGGTGATTGGCCAGGGAGTGTGTAGTGGTGGTGCTGCTCAGGATCTGACTGGACATTGGTCAGCAGGTTGTGAGCAATTGCATTGTGTAGCATTTATTATGAATATTCCTTTATCATAACTATTATAATTATTTTCCCTTCCTTTTCTTTCCTATTAAACTGTCTTTAGTTCAACCCACAAGGTTTACTTTGGTTTATTTTTTTTTTCTTTTTTCCCCCTGATTCTCTCCTTCTTCCCACTCAGCTGTGAGCAAATGGCTGTGTGGTGCTTAGCTGCTTGACAGGTTAAATCACGGTAGCAATAGAAATAACTACTTCTGGAAAAGCCTGACCAACATTGTGCTTGTGAACAGAATGGCTAAATTGACACTGATTTTTGGTTTCAAACACAGGGCCAAAGGATTTTCAAGGAGTGGTCAAAATCTTAAAAAATCAGCTCTATATTAGCATAACAGAGAGTTGTAGAAGTAGAAACATCTCAAAGAGGCTTCTGTAATAGCTCCAGGTAGTTCAACTCTATCAGCTTGTGAAGTTAGTGGCAAATGATTGCATTGCTGCTCTAGGTACGCTGTCAAACTGTCATCAGGATGACATCTTAACTTCAGGAGGATAATAAACATAAAAGGAAAAATATCATTCTCACATTCTTGTGGGTTTCACAGACTTAAATGTTACAGAACTTATAGAAGATAAAATGAAGGAAAAGACTAAATAAAACAGTGTTCAATTGAACTGATATATGACTATAAGAAAACAAGTGGAAAAAGTTCATTTAAATGGGAGGTTTGTTCAAGACTATCAGTAACTACCTGTGTGGGAAAAATATAAAGTAAATACACCAGATTTTTTTTTTTTTTTGTGCAATTTTGTGCAATTCAGTATGTTATGCAGAAGTATCTTTTGAGTATGAATCTTGTTGAGAAAGCAGGGCACAGACTGAGCCACATTTGGAGACAGTAGACAGTCATAAATACCAGAAATGGAGGGCAATTGTCTAGACTGAAAAAAGCAATACAGCCAAGCAAAATACATTGAAACTGATAGCTAAAAATGAAAAACAGGCTAAAAAGTCTCACAGTCAATGAAGGCTGTGAAAGAGAATGGATTTTTTAAGGAACTGGATGTATAACTTAGGACACTTGAAATCCATTTCTATCTCTTTAGCATATTTCCTTGGGAAAGGGCCACATTTCCTCAGGATATTGTAATCTTAATAAGACATTTGATATTTCCAAATGTTTCCCATTCCACATTGAGCTGAAACTGAGATCTTCTGAATATCAAACTCATGACCTGAGCATTCATTTTGGCTGGGGCTGAAAATCAATATCTTGGCAAATTCAAATTCTGACCTGATTTCCCACACTGATGACTTCAATGACCTTTGGCTATCAGAGTACTGGGTATTTTTCTCTCTGGTGCTGGACAGTAATTCCATCCTTGATTTGGGTCACCTTCATGATGAAAGACTTGTCAAAATGGTATGACTGTGAAAAATATTTGGTTTCTTGCAGTTGGTTTCTTCCTGATAAAAAGATTATTTCATGCAAAAATTTCCAAACTTTTCTAGATGTAACTTTCTACAGTTTGCTGACAGCTGTGCACAACATATTTAACACATAAGATAAAGTCATTTGCCAATTTATTAATATTAAATATGATTGCTTCTTTTATTTTATTATGTTCTTCCAGTCATCTTCACTATTTGAATTTCAATGACACCCAGGAGCAACTGGAACATATTGTGTTATTTTCTGTGAAAACGGGACAGAAATATAAACTGGTTTTGAGTGTTTTGTTTTTTTTTTTTTCCTTCTTCTTCAACCACAACCAATCTTTTTGCATCAGGTTCTTGGATTTCTTTATTCACTGAATGTGGCTTGCAATATTTGTTGATACACGCTCACACACACAAATACAGACACAAGAGAGAGTCTGTTCCTCATAAGAATATATTACCAAAAGGAATGCAGAATGAACATTAATTTGCTTACAGTTATTTTGTGAACAAACAGTCAAATGATTTCCTAATAATGAAAGCAATCAGTCATATCTTTTTAGATCTTATGTCTGTTGGTGGTTAGATCCTTTGCTGCTTAAGAGGCTTATAACTACATATATATCAAATACTTTTCTAAAGTCTTTAAGTATTCTTGAAATGTACATTTTTTTGGAATGAAAGGTAAGTCTGACTGAAGGAATCATATCGACATGTTGTTTTGAAGGTTTATAGACTCTTTTTTCATCCTGATAATTTAAAACAGAATTATGTAGCTGTTTTTCTCATAGCATCTCTGAGACTTGATCTAGGGAATGAAGCCTGGTCCCTAGCAACAGGAGTATATGGGCTGTGTCCACACTGCTCAGAGCTCTCTCTGAGTTGACTGACCAGGTCCTTCCTGCCTAGTGGTTGAAGCAAACCATGTTGCAATATTTATTTCACAGCCTTTCAGAACTACTTAAACACAAACCTGTTTGCCACACAATATTCACTGCATTCATCCCTTCTCTGCCCTGCACACAGTACCTATTAACAGCAGTGAGGTTCATATAAAAGTGCTGTGGACAATGTATACTAGATTACTAAAATGTGCTCTACAATCTTGATCTTGCTGCTCATATCCTCATTCTTTTGGAATATTTGTACCTTCCTCTGGCAGGGGAAGGTGACCTGCCAGATGAATCCTGACACTGTGGAGCAGCTGGTATTCCTACACTTGATTTTCCTGTGCTTCCATTCACCAGAGTAAATTAGCTTGTAGTAACAGAGCAGGCCAGTATTTCTCTTCTTCAGAAGAGAAGACAGTCTGGTGATACTCTTTTCCCTACACACCTGACATGACCTGAAATGGATACAGAGCTTTAAGAATCAGAAGAAATACAAAACCTTCTGATGTGCTGGCATTCATACATTAGTGCCAAGAAATTGCTCCCTGGGAATCCTTTCCTACAAAGGAGAAAGCTGCCCTCTTCTCCGGATTTCTTTGAGCCAGAGGAAACCAACAGGGATACTGCCATAGACCTGTTGCTTGTATAGGTCTGCACTTTCAGGTTGTAGATCCTCTTCCTTTACAAAATTTTCATCTTTTTATTTTAAAACTGCAAAGAAAAATAATGTGTTATTAGGCTTAAAATACCTTTATCAGCTGTGGAATGATTGTTTGTTGATATTAGCTACCAAAATAACTGCTTAATTAAAAAAGGGATTCGTGGTGATTTAAAATATCCTTTAAAGTGATCATGTAATGATACCAAGGTGGTTTTACTTGTTTGCAAAACTTTAACACTGCCTGAAGTATATCTGTATTCATTCTAAATGAACTGAAACTCTAAATATAGATATATATATATTTTGTCAAACTGAGGCAACAGCATAGAGGTGCATTGAGATCTAATAAATATACAAGCAAATTAAAATAATGCATAAAAGTATAAATCTTTACTCAATCAAAACATCCTGTTTTGGGATATAAAGGGAAAAATAAATTATATCAGTTTTACAGATTCTGATCTTGCTTGCAATTGATAAATCTATTTAAACTTCCCCGAATTTACCAAATTTATGCTAATATAAAACCAGCAGAAGTGAGACGAAAACTAACCCCAGCTGGTGTTCAGTACCTCTTAGCATTAGTGTTCTGATTTGTAAGTGTGTTTGTAACTTCCATTTTATGCTTTCTCTACAAAAGGGACATTCTGAATCATCTGATTGTGTTTCTTATGAAAAGAAATGTTTTTCTCCCCCACTTCATGGAAATCCAGTGTGAGGGGAAACAAAATGAAAATCCCACCACACTTAACAGAATCACAAAAAGGCTGAGGTAGGAAGGGACCTCTGAAGGTCATCTTGTCCAACCACTTTGCTCAAGCAGATCCAGCTAGAGATGCTTGGCTAAGATCACGTCTAGATGTTTTTTGAATATTTCCAATGTGGAAGATTCTACAGTGTCTCTGGGCAACCTGTTCCAGTACTCTGTCACCTGCATAGTAAAAAAGTATTTCCTGACATTCAGACAGAACCTCCTGTGTTCCAATTTGTGCTCATTGTCTCTTGTCTTGTCACTGGACACCACTGAAAAGAACCTGGCTCTATCTTTGCAATCTCTCTTCATGTATTTTTAAACATTGGTAAGTTTTATCCTGGGACTTCTCTTCTTTAGGCTGAACAGTCCCAGCTCTCTCATTCTTTACGCATAGAAGAGGTGCTCCAGTCCCTTAATCACCTTATTGGCCCTTAAAATCTTCAGGTCTTTTATTAACTTACAAAGTGTCAATACTTTAATTCTTTACCATTGAGCTCATCTGTCCTCTGAAAAAGAGCAATGTTCGTCATGATATATAAATAGGGGAGAAGCCATTAAGTCTGATATTCTGAGAAAATAGCAATGTTTTTTTTAACTTTTGCATCCAGGGCAATAGAAATTTCTCACATATCTTTTCTTAGTAGCAGACATATTATTGTTACCATCCTCTTCCATTCTGATATTTTCCACCAGTGCCAAAGTTACCTGTTTTAAAAAGCCTGCAGCAGGAGTCTGGTCTTTACATAACATTAGCGTTGGTGCTGCTACTATGAATTCTTGCAACTGGAAGTGAAAATAAAACCAAGCCTTTATATATCCTAAATGTTTCCTCCTAAATGTGTCACATTGTTGTAAAGCAGCAATGGCTTTTAAAAACAAACTAATCACCTCAAATACAAATGTTATGTGAAGTTGTGACATTAACTTGCTCTTTACATAAGCCTCAAGATAGACTTCCATTAGCAGACTCTGAAACTTTGCAGAAAGTAGTTTGCAGAAGTGGTAAACAATCAGTCTCTTTAATTTATAAATAAAAGAGAGCAATTCGTTCTTAAATTTAATAGACATCATTATGGAAGATATGCAAGAAAAGGTTTTAAAATTAGCAAAATGTAAACGAACAGTTTTGGATAAATATGTAAATGACACATTAGTATTGTTAAATGAAGACAAGAATAAATCTAATAAACTCACAAGGGAGATGTGAAAGGATGGCATGTTACCATTTCTTGGTGTAACGATCATTAAGAAAGATGATTGTCTTTCACAGTTCAGAGAAAGGATTCCCATTCAGATGCAATTTTAAATTATAAATCAACTCTCCATCCTTCAGTTCCAATGTAAAGGAGTCAAAACACACATTGATTAAGTACTTAAGTGTTGTGAAACAGAATTCTGGAAGAAGGAGAACTTAATCATATTAGAACTACATTGCTAAATGGTGTTTTCCATTTACAACCCATTACCGAAAAATAAATTAAAAAGAAATGTTCAGTCTGCAGCCATGAAGGGAAAGTAGTCTCCATGTGTAAACAACAAAATTCCTCATGCACAGTACACAAGAGTGTATGTTTATAAATATTCAGTAATACCTAAGCCTACTACCCCTGAACGGTATGAGTAGTCCCCTGTTCAGGAGAAGTTCTTGTACATATTGTGGAGGTTTTCTTCCTTTGGGAAGGTGTAAGATAGTTACATTTAAAAGTGAAGAACATGTTTTAAGCCAAGATAAATACAGAGAATGTGAATGTTGCATATGGAAAGACTGAATTGAAAAAAAGTTATCATACATTAAGGTCCCACCAGAAAGCAAGAAATTACCTGGGAGTCCTTTTTTATTTTATTTATTTATTTATTTATTTGTGTCCCCTCCTTAGGGGCTTCCTTAGGACTTCATGGATGGGGAAAAAGAGAGGAAAGAGACAACTCTGAGATCTAGTGTCCTAGTAAGATCCTAGTGACCCATAAAAGTTGGAAAGAAGCATATCAATCCAGTCAGTGTCTTTTGAAAGCCTTATAGCACGTGATAGTCTCTTTCATTTTAATAAGAGTTTTTTGTCTCTATTTGTGTTGGAGAGCTTAAATTAAACTATCAAAATGCACAAAAACTGCGCTTGAGGTGAGGCAATCCCGATTCCTAAGGCAATAGTTCAGACAAGTGTATGGCATTAGCATCAAAGATAGAAATAAAATTTTGGACTTTTATTTTGTTTTATTTTTTTTTGTCTTTTGCCTTTCATATTCCAGTTGGAGGTCCAGGAGCAAAAGAGGCTTCTCTGCTTCTCTGAACTTCCTTATACGTTCCTCACTAACATGGCCATTATCACAACTGGCAGATGAGATGTTCCCTTTTTCTATTGAAAATGTTCTGATTTGTTCTGGGAAACTGATCAACCTAAGAGTACTCAAAAGGTGGCTAAGTTTTCGTTAACAGAGCTAGAGGATAGTGGATGCTTAAGTATCCTTCAGCAAGTTAGCACTATTATTCATGTTATTTGGTAAAATTAGTGTTGGGTTACCTGTCTCTAGTGCAAATTAAAGTTGTAAGAGAAAATACATAATTTTTTGAACATTGCTACTCTAAAATCTTATCAAAGTTTAAGAATAAAGCTAGATTTTTTGGTCAGTATTAGTGTCTTGTATAACATACTGTTTTTTTTTTCTTTTTTCTTTTTTTTTTTTTAAATCATAAATGAATTGCATGTTTTCTCTGGTGACCTAAACAGCAGATGTCTCATTAGCACCTGAGCTATGCCAGCTTCTGTGGAAGGCTGCAAACTGATTAAACACATGCTTCATTTTTATCTCTTTATGAGTCATTACTTAAAAGTTTTATCACCAGATTGCCACACTTAATTACATGTAGCCTTAATGAAATATGAATATCCATAGACCTGGCTTTTTATTTGTGCTCTAATTTACATAAAATATTTGCCCATTTGCTAATGATATGCTATAGGAAAGAAAAGAAATAAAAAGGGAAAGAAGAATCCAACAAGATTTATCAAATATATATAAAATACCTATCAAATAACCATGTGAACTATTTAGAAAAGTCACTTTTTCCTTGAAATGAATGATGTATGTTAAAAATTGTCAGAAAGCAGTGTAGAAAGCATGCAGAAATCTCTCTGGAATGAGTCCTCGTGGAATGACATTTTTAGGCACACGAAGAAGAAGTCATTGGGAACTGTCAGCATGTATTTACCAAAGCTAAATGATGCCTAACAAACCTTGTCACCTGCAATTTATGGTGCAGCAAAGTAATTGGTGGATGTGCAGAGAGTAGAAGGTGTCATTTGCCTTGATGTCTGCAAGGCTTTTGGTGCTGTCTCCCTCAGTATTCTTGCATCCAAACTGAGATGTTATGGTTTGGCAGAGTGGACAACTAGATGAGTACAAAAGTGTTTGAATGATTTGTCTTAGAGTGTCAATGGGTTGTATTCTACCTAGATATATGTGACAAGTGGAGTACCAATAGTAAGGAATTATCTTGGGGCCTATTCCATTCAACAACTTAATCAGTGGTGTGGACGAAGCAAAGGAATGTTTATCCAAAAAGTTTTCAAGTGACACCAAATTGAGAGGCAGGGCTGTCATCTAGAGAGCCTTAGGTGGACTAGATGAACAGGAACATTATGACATTCAACAAGGACAAATCCTAACTTGTGCACGTGAGAAGGAAGAAATCCTTGCAGCCATATAGGCTGCAGGTCAGTTTTTCTGAAAAGGCCTGTTAGGTCATGGGTCAGTGACCTGAACATGAGAAGCAAAGAACAGCAGTTTACTGGGATGTATTTACAGGATATAGCAGTAAATTGAGAGAAGAGATTATCCCTCTCTGCTCAGCACTCATTAAACAGCATGCAGACAATGTGTGCAGGTTTTGGCCTCCCAAAATATGACATGCATGATAAACTGGGTCATGTTGAACAGAGGGCCACAAAGATGTCTGTGGGTTGAAGCACATATCTTGTGAGGAGAGGATGAGGAACCAGGGTTTCTTCAGTTAGAAGTGATGGCTTCAAGGGAACCTAGCAGAAGGCCCCCAGTACGTAGGAAGATGTTATTGTGAAGAACAAGCAAGGTTGTTCTTTGTTTGTGGTGTTTGTTTGGAAGACAAGAGGCAATGGGCATAAGGTGAAAAAAGAGAGCTTCAGAGTGCATATAAGGAAAAACTTTTTCACCATGAGTACAGCCAAGCAGCAGTTCAGGTTGCCCAGGGACTTTGTACAGTCACCATCCTTGGAGATTTTCAAGAACAGAATTTATAAAGCCCTGCATTTTTTTTTTTCCCCAATTTTAATTTTACTATGATCCTAATCTTTGCCTGTTTAGGAACCTACCAGGATCTGTACTGAAGTAGGATTCTGCCAACAGAATGGAACTAGATTTTTTTCCCCTCCTTAAAAAGTTATATTATAGACACATGATGATTTTTAGGTATGACCCAAACACTTTAAAATATTGTGGAAGAGGAAAGGCACCTATAGACAGTTTCCAATTTTCAAAAGTTTTCCAGTTAGACACTGTACCTAATAAAATTATTTAATTGTTAAGGTTCACATTACTTCACTGAGATTATTCCATGAAGAACATTGAGTTGGAAGAGCTGTGCTAATGTTTTTTGAACGCTTATAGGCTCAGAAGGTACAACCTGAGATGAGCATTGCACAGTTCATTAAGTGTGCTCTGCTGTTTTTTCTAGCTGACCTGACCCCTGACTAATTTCCAAACATACTGCTAAGATTTTTTTTTTGTTGTTGTTTGTTTATTTTTTCTCCTCAGGTTCTTTGTCTAGTTGATAATACCTCTTCAGGTAATACAATATGCTTATTGCACATCATCTGTTGAGTGTGCTGTTATTCCTTACTCTTTATGTAGGTCAAGCTCTGAGGAACTTTTTCTTTGAGTTTCAGACCAAGTTCTGTTCTCTAAAGCTGAATAAAATTTATAGATAAAATAGCTTCTGTTCTTTTCAAATTCTGCTCTTAGTCCATGAAAGCTGTCATTCTAGTCACAGTGCATTCCCTATCCCATTTCCTCTTATTATGCAGGTTAAAATAAATCTTCAGTCACAGAATTGTGTATTGGCTTTGAATTGCCTCATTATAACAACACCAGAATGGGATATTAAAAAAAAAAAAGAAAAAAAAAAGAAAAAAAAACCTTTCCATAGATACTCCGTAATGATTTAGACAGCCCTTTAATCTAAAATCTGTAGACATGCTCTAATCTACAGGAGACTATTTCAATGGGTGGAATAATATTATTATAATGTGCTGTAAAAGAAGTGGAGTTTGGGTGGAACTAGAAAAAAAGAGCTAAAACCGTATTAAATTTGACTTTGTTGAAGTCAAAAGGAATTTTACCCCTGGCTTTTCATCCACTGTGGGATGTTTTTTTCTAAACCATTGAGACCAGTGTTTTTAAGTTCATGTTTTGAGTGAAGAAGCATATCCAGGCCCTCACAGTTTGGAAAGCTTCAACGGAAGTGAGGCTGCTGAAGTGTATTGTAGATACACCCTTTAATTAGGAGTGTTGTGTAAACTGGACTAATTCAGGCGGAGTGTTATGTTGCTGGCCAGGCTGATTCATGAGTTTATGCCCAAACTACAGCAAGGAATCTGCTGCTGCTGGTCTGCACTGGCAACAGAGATGCTCGCTTATGGGTCTGGATGTAGGAAACATTCTGGTGTGAATGAATTGTTGTAGCTACTGCTGTATATATATATATACACATATGGAGAGAGAGAGAGAAAATTAACAAAATACCATTTTCATTACCTCACAAGAGATCTGAAACTGATTAATACATATAAATTATCTGAAAGATTACAAAGATTACATATGCACTAAAGACTGTGTTTTGTGTTTTTTTTTTTAATTTTTCCCCAAATAATTTGCATATTGTGTAATTAAATTAAGACTATATTCTTGTGCAGTAGGTAGATTAAGATATTGTTAAATGCAAAGTGGTTTACACTAGTTTCATTATTAAATTCTAGAAAAACTAATAGCTGTTTTTTTTCTTAGTAAAATAATTTCCGTCATATACATTTTTTTTTTCTTTTTTTGGACAACTTTGCATTCACAAATACAAAAGGACATCTTTGAATTTGTAACAGTAATTAATGTGAGTGAATTCATATGTAAACTGGTGTTTGCTAGGGAACTCTTAAATTTATATCTTTGACATTTTTACAAGCTCTTTAAACTATCCCTGGAAAACATCAGTGTTTCAGATGACATTGATACAGGCTGTTAAAGACAGTCTGACTATAATTAAAGACACCTGCCAACATTTCCTCATTTAAATATTTGAAGTCGTGGAGGAAAGTGCTGATTTAGAACATCTGGGAAAATGGAACAGAAAAAAAGAAAGAAGGGAGAAAATGAAAAGCAAGCTACATCATACTGTTATCCTCTGTGGAGACTGGCTGCTTGAATGGTAGTGTATCCTCCTATGCTGCATGGCAGATACAAGTTTCCCATACTTCCTGTGAATAACTCAAGTTTTAGAATGTGGGATAAATTGTATTTCCCAGATCCTTGGCTGTCTGAGTACATGAAGCACTTTCCTCCTTTAAACCACGGAATCAGCAGTGATGTCTTCAAAAGCAGGCTTAAGAGCTTTTCCTGTTTTTATTACACTGGGACTTGTTAGCACAGTGCATTGATTTTATTTAACACTTTTATAGGCACAGCATATAGGCACAGCTTTATGCTGAAGCTCTTAGTTTCATAGCTCTGCCTCAGTGCCTAACTAACTTCTATTAGCGCTAACACAGTGGCGGTTATGCAAGTGAGGTGAGGAGAGAATAAACTAAATTATGAAACTATTGAATAAATGGTTGATAATAATTTAAAACATCTATAAACAGCAATAGTTGACAGCATAGATGTCTAAGTACTAGAAGATGTATTCCAGATATAATTTTTGAGAGTGTTTTCTCACCCCCGTGGGCTACAAGAGAGTCTCAGTGATGCAGTTGAAAAGTAAGAGAGAAATGTCCTGCAACTTAGAAAATATGTAGTCATCTTCTTGGGCTAAATTAGAATATCCATTAAATATCAGGGAAAATGTATATCCAGGATTATGCAGGACATTAGAAGGAAGAAAACTGGCCTGGGTGCTGTCCTGTGCAATGTGCCCTAGGTGATCCTGCTTGGCAGGGGGGTTGGACTAGATGGTCTTCAGAGGTCTCTTCCAACCTCGGCCATTCTGTGATTCTGTGAAAGAATAAGGAAAACAAACAAACAAACAAACAAACCCAATAGGCAACAAGGAAGTCATGGATGAATGAAAGAAAGAGCAGAAAAGTTTATGTATCCAAGAGATACTTCAAAGATCTTCCCTTTAGTACTATGAAACCTAAGCCAGTAAATTGTCACTCCTACGAGAGTAAAGCATTTCTACTTTTTGCAATTCATTCCTGTCAACGTGTTTTACTGATATTTTTTCTCAGCTGGTGCTTGTGTTGCAGACAAATCACCTTATAAGTGCTGAGAAAATCTAATGATCTACTGTAGTTAAACAATCCCTCTTCTGGTGATGTCATCAGTTTTAGCAGTTTCAGAAAAATGCTCACCACTTAAAAAACTGTTTTCTTTGATCAGATCATTGATTTTCTTCCTTATTTTCTGTAAGGAAAAAAAAATACAATGAATGCTTATTAAAAAAATCCTTTAAGAGAAGGATGTATTGCTATTAATACCATGCCACAAATCTGCAGGTTATGTTTCCTTCTTATTTTTTTTTATTTTTATTTTTTTCCTTCTGTGTGTGTCAGGAAATATTGGTGCTCAACGTGGTCTGTTTTGTGGAAAAGGTTCTATTTTTTTCTCTTGTTTGCTTTTGTCCCACAGTTTCCCTTTTGGACCATTTTGAAATTGCCTTTTGCAATAGTCAGGTG
Organism: Anser anser; assembly: GCF_964211835.1. NCBI lineage: Eukaryota > Metazoa > Chordata > Aves > Anseriformes > Anatidae > Anser > Anser anser. Next base: position 47,937,319 of record NC_139725.1, on the reverse strand, counting down.
TGCTGAAATGAAAGGAAAAAATAGCCAGGCTCATACATTTTTCCTGATATAAATATTAAATATGTTGAGCTTGCTTTACTGGAGCACAAAGAACACCTGTAATGGTGACATTTACAAAGTAGATAGTTCATGTGTCAGCTAAGGTGGGCTATTATGGAGTTGCACAAAAAAAGGAAGTGGAAGAGCCAAGCTGAGACTACATTCTCATCATGACTCTTCTTTAGTTTCTTACTTCCTCCAGTGTTTTGGGCTTAATTTTCCTTTTCATGAAAATTCAGGGTTATATAGAGGAAATACAGGTACTATCACTCCTTTATCAGGCTGACATGGAGATTTTACTCCTGTGACTAGATATCATTTAGAGAAATCAAACTGAATGGATTAAGCTCTGCTCTCTGGTGGCACAGCACACTGTGCACTTGATCACATCTTCTATTTCCCGAATGACACTGGAATCAATGTACCAGAGAAAAGTTCCTTCTCCTAAATCAGTGTCAGTTCTGTCATTAGGAGGCTGTTCCTTCACTGGGAGCCATCACAATACAGCTACCTAATGTTTCTATTTTAGGTTATGAATTATGATGGATGAACAAATAGGTGAAAAATGAACCCTCTACTGAAGACAGGGTGAACTGCTTAAACTTCTGTTGCAGGGTGGAGGCAGGGAACAGGAATAACATAATGAAGCGGTAGTTTATCAAGCAAATCTGGTTAACATATGTCATAAGAAATGAATGACAAATGAGTTTAACCCTTAAATTAGATGTCTGTAAGTCTACAGCTGAAATATGCAGATATATGAGTCAACCAGTTAATGAAAGATCTGATGCTAGTAGGGAAGGGAAAACTCAAACTGATCTATTAACCTGTGAATGTTAAATCATGTTAAAAAATGAATCAATTAGCAGAATCAATTCTGAGTCTGATTGTGAGTAACCTTTTCTCCATTGATATGCATGCCTGGTGTAGTTCTACCATTCTGAATCTTAGTAAGTGCTAAATTCAAGGGGAAAAGTGCATCTGAACTAGACTCTGTGTTAGGATAAGAATATGTGAAACAATCCCAAGAGAAGCTGAAGATTGTGTAAACACAATGTGGTTTCAGTGCTTAAACTTATTTGTTATGATTTATGCACAGACGATTAAACCTCAGACTCAATTTGTGTGGCATAGTTAGCATGGGTCTGAATATCATAAATGAAATATGGATACTTTATCTTGCCAAGAACTTGGGCCCAACTCCATATTTCTCCACCTTTGTGACCTAATAACTGGACTCTTCCTACTCCTGAGATGGTTATATTACCAATGAATTTTCCTGAAGATACTTAAAAAAGCAACTTAATAAAAATGGACAGAAGTCATAATAACAAAGAAATTGATTTGATAGGAAACTTCCGCAGGGGTTGCTGCAAAAGGAAGAAACTGAATTATCATGATAAGAAAGGGAGAATTATCTCTAACTATTTGAACAAATTCCATCAATACCAAGCATCTCAGTTTCCAAAGCTATTAAATGGAACCTTTAAAACTGTCCCCCTTCATGAATCTGTCAGATCCGCTGATGAAAATTAATAACATTAGTATAATAGTAATGATATCACTAGTCTGGTTTCCGAATGTGTGGTGGTGGTAGGCATGCATTTGAAAAGTTAAATGTATGCATGTTCAGATACTAGGGCAGTGGGTGGTACACCTAACATAGGATGCACCAGTAATTGCTCTAGAAGTGTTTTTAAGTTTCATCTGTTGTTTAGTAACTATTCTGGGTAATTGACTGACCATTCACAAACACTTACATTCAGTCCACACTTAAAAAAAAAAAAAAAAAGGTATTTGTCATATTGATTCAAACAACAGGCACACTCAAGAATGTTTTGGTGTGCCTCTGGCTATTTGGTGACAGGATACAGAATTAAACTGATTAAATGAATTATTCAATGAGATATTTTTTGTTCAACTCTAAAGGAAATTTATTGGAAAAGTTACAACTGTGTAAACTTGAAGCACAAATTATATTGAAATATACAGGAAAAATGCTGAGTATGTATTATTTGTTTACAAAGCAGAAAAGAACTATACACTTTCACTAGGTCTATAAAACAGTCCCAAGACTTATACACCCATGTAAAGTGAGGGACAAAAACTGTGTGAGGGAAGTCTTCCTACTGTATCACAATTACCTTTTAAAAAGGAACAAATTGGTATGTTTTTTTACAAAATAAGAGCAACGTTGCCAGTTGCTTCCCCTTGGTAGATCAAGCTTTTAGGATTGGAAGAAAAGGGAATGATTTTGTAATACCGATTCTATCTTTTATTAAAATTTCTGTCTTTCTCCATATTTAACTTCAGAGATATAGAAAGAAGGGAAAAAAAGAAATAGATAAAAATATTAAAACTTCCAATATGAAAATTTTGAAACAAAGTTTTTTGGAACTGATATGTTCAGGAGCAAGACATAACTGTTTTTTGAGTTTTATAAAGGTTATCTGAGGTCACATAAATTGATGTCTTTTCTGAAAACCACAGTAATCTGTATCCTGTAATTTGTACAGATCCCAGCTTTTCTTCTTCTGGTATTATATCTGCAAAATATAAATCTTAGAATATAAACACCTTTTAAAGTAGATGAGTAAACAATTCAAAGAAAATAAAAACAATCTTACCTAGATTTTTAAAGCACTATTGTAATCTTTTTTTAAAAAAAGATTTTTTTTTCTAGAAATCTGTGAATTAGCAATAATAATTTCAGTCAATAAAAACCAAAACCAAACCAAACCAAAACAAACACAATAAGTTCTATTTTTAAATTTTAACATTTTACCTTTAAGCAGCCAAAATGTACAAAGAATATTTCAGTGAATTGCCTTTGCTTTATCCAAACAACATGTGGTAAAATGTATTGGAGTAAATAAGTTAAGTATCGTCTTTAGTAGTTTCTTTATTCTCCTATTGTGAAGTCTCATCTGTGCATGAAAAATCATACATCTTTACATAAAACCAGTTGAGTTGATATGCCTTGTCCCTGAAAGTACAACAACGAAGGTACAAGAAAGATATAAGGAAAGACATGCAGTAAAACAGAACTGCTCAGAGGAATTTGTTGCAATCTCCACATTTGCATGGTTACAGAAGAATAATTTCATACCTTCCAGGAACTTAAATTTTGTCCTACAGTGTGCAGTAACTCACAATAATACTTTGAATTTTCCTTTTTTTTTTTTTTTTTTTCCCTGAGCATATGCAAAAATAGACTGTGATTTCCTCAAATGTAGTCATTATCTCAAGGAGTTGGACTTTTATCTCAAGAAAGCATTAAAGTTTATGATGTTCTGTTGGATTCACTGTCTGAACTGTGCTCTTGTGTTGATAACTAAGCTGTGCCATATAGCACCTGTTCCTTGACTTGAATGGGCTTTTGCTTTTGCTAATGAAAATACATATAAGTGACTTAGATTTACATTCTCTGAATGTGTCTGAACTAAAATGCCGTCTCTTGAATATGCACAAGAACAGATGTACAAATTCATAGATTTCATCTGAAAAACAAAGAAACAAATGCTGAAGCATTTTATTTATTTTATTTTAGTTTGTTTGCTTGTTTTTCCTCACTTTTGAGTGTTTTTTTTTTGTTTGTTTGTTTTTTAATTATTATTAGCAGAGATACAGACATAAAGCAGATCCAGAATGTGATAACACTTGACATACGGTTCATCAAGAATAAACAGTGGCAGACGGAAGCTAACAGATAAACCTCCATTGCTTAAAATAAGATGTCTGAACTCTCATGTACCCACAGAGATACACAGGAATGTTACAGGGAGGTCTGTGTTCAAAAGATGAACTTATCCATGAAAGACAATTGAGATTCTTCTTCAGCCAGGTGTACCAATTGGTGTCACCTGTAGGATTGCACTGGGAATCTCACATGGTTTTGACATATTCATAACACTCCAGCTCTTGAAATCCTGTGATTTTTACCGGATTGCTTCTGTAAAATATTACATGCTTCAAAATACTTGGTGAATTCAAATTGTTCAAAATACTTGGTGTCAGCAGTGATGTAAAGTGCTGGAAGAATAGGATGAATATTGACACTGTAATGGGATTCCTTCCTTTCTGAGTTCATAATCTTGGTCTTCTGGTTGTGCGGGTTAAAGAAAATACTCCTTAGCACTGTCATATTATTTTAGGTGTGCTATGGTGAAGGTTCTTGCTATGCTGAATTTAGTCTTCTTCGTCACCTGTACATTCCTGTGATGCAACACAAGGTGAGCTGCTCTGGAGGTTGCTTTGCTCTAAGAGCAGCTGTGCATGATAAGCTATTATGTCTCACTATGGACTTGTTTTAAAATCATTTCTAGCCAGGAGGAATTTCCCCTTCTGGATCAGGTCCAGCGTCTAAATTCTGCAGTTCCTATTCAGGTTAATGCTACAAATGGAATGACTCACCTGTCACTTTGTGGAGTACAAGTAGCAGGGTCAGGACTCTAGACAGCAAGCTTTAAATCATGAAAAACCAACCCCTAATGAAACAATGAACAAAACCCTCCAAATAACTAAACCAGATGTTACAGCTTGTGTTTGGATTCATTTATTGCATTGAATTTCTGTAGGAGAATCTGTAATCTTTTTTTTTTTGTATGTTTGTTTTTTTATGTCATGTAGTAGTGATTATGTTTAGTCAGTAAACTTCAGCATAATCTACATGTGTTTATGACAAATTGAGATCCAATCTTATAAGGTATAAAAAATTCATTGCATTTAAATATTCATTGTTAGAAGAAGCTGGATTTCTTTTTGTGATAACAGAAATCAGTATGAGCTGGAAGACAAAATATATTAGGACAGTAATTCAGAAGAAAAAGAAAAAAATGCAGAGCTTTTACATGTGTCTGATTTAAAAAAAAATGCGTAAGTAAAAGGATGCAAGGCTGTCTTTGAAAAAATGTAGCAGTTCACTGCAGAAATCAGACATACTTAATTAGAAACACCTCTTTTTTAAGCACAAAGGCCACTAGCTTGTGAATGAATCCCTGGTGGGATTTTCTGAAGGAGTGAGCATCTGTCAGTTCTGTCTGCAGTGCACCCTTAAAAACTGCAGCTATGTTCTGGGGCAGCTGCACTTCAGGCAGCATCACATATTCTTTGTTCCCCATTGCTGGATGACAGCATAGCTACCTCCTTTCCAGACACTTGCATTCCTTTTCATGAGAATTCAGGGCAAATGGGGATATTGAGAATATCCTTGAGTCTTCCGATTGTGCAGTTGAGACACAGCTAAGAGGCACATCTGAGTACAAGGACCTCAGCGCAAACACAGCCTGTGGTATGTACACAGTTGTAATTGTTGTTCATGTTGAAAGTAACATAAAAATATTCTAATATCTTAAGAAGTCTGATTTAAATGTCTGGAGGCAAGGTTATAAAGATAGAATTTATCTCAGAACAGGAAGACTTGGACTCCAGAGACTCAGGATATGAGAATGAAACATAAAGAGTTTCACCACTCTGAAATTTTTTAATAAGGTGAATTATGTTACCAACTGATGGTTGTGGTGTGACCTCAGCCCAGACCCCAGTAGAAACACAAGACCATCCTCTACCCTTCTTACAGTTCAAAACCCAGGGTAGTTTCAAAAGAGAGAGTTCAAGGACTCAGAAAGACATGAAAAATAAGATATGTTTCTAATGATGTCCCTCCAGAGCAGCAATGAACTGCGTTTGGAGGGCAAAATGAAGAAATGTGTACATCTACAACTTCTGTATTTTGTAGATAAAAACATAGGACTAGCTGTCTGGCATTTGTTAGCAGTGCTAGAATCACACTGTTTATTACAAATAACATTAAAATCCCCATATAGTTTATTTATTTGCCAAAAATGATCTCTACAGATTATTAATAACATTTTTGCATGCTACCCCAATTTAAAAAGTCAATCTGGTTTTATTTATTTATTTATTTATTTTGTTTATTTCATCAGCACTGATTGGTATACTGATATACTTTATTGATGGATCACTTACTAAAGACAATCCATATCTTATGAATTTAAAACTCTTTTTAGAAAAACTCATAAAATCAATAACAGGGCAGAAAATATCATTCTGTCTTTTTAAAATATAGATTCTGGTTCCTGCCTGTAGACTTTTGTTTATTATTGTCCTAATATGACAGTTATTAAAAAGCAGATGGATAAAAAGGAGGTGATAAGAAAATGAAAAGTTTTATAAAATGGGAGTAAGTGGCAGAAACTTCATTGTTCTCTAAAAATGCATAGCACACTCTACAGAAATGACTGTAAGGAGAGATGAGCTGACACAGACAAGCGCCTTTTACCAACTTTAGTCATTAGCAAAAGAGGCTGTTCAGCTCATACTTAAGATCCTCACCATGTCTCATGATAATAGTCTCTCCAGAATCACATATTAAACAATGCTGTCTTTGACAACACATCAGGTATGATAACCTCAGCTCAGTATGGAAAAAAAAAAAAATAATTTCATGCCTTCCTTCCCTTTCTCTTCCCAATTTGTCAGTGTTGCATCCACCAGCTTGTACAGGTCTTACAATGGTCCTACAATGCAAGTAGACAAAGTGAAAGAAAACCGTCAAGTCAAATTTATTTTCATTTTATATACCCACAGGTATTTCTCTTGTAGCTTACTTTTAGTGTTTTTATCCCTGTTTTTAAAGCCTGACATAACTCCGCTGTAGTTTAATTCATTATTATCTCCAGCACTGCTGTGTTCTGAACCCCTCTTTTACTAAGCATTTGTTTCTTTCTTTCACCTGGGAGCTAGTTTAAACTTCATCACTGCTCTCTCCCTTGAATCGCAGGGCTTGCACTTTAAGGCATGGAACAAGTCACTGCATCTGCTGAGCCTTGGCCCATTAGCACACCATTAGCTTGGACCAATTCCGCTTAGTAAAGACTACTTTCAATACAAGCTAAACTTAGTCAGGACTGTCTTTTGGGTCTAAAATCAGCACAGTTGTTCAGAAAAAACTGCCTATTGACTGAAACAAGGTGATCATTTTTCAAAGTAGACTAGAGCTTTTCAGTATACTGGTTAGGTTTAGTGTAATACCTACATTTTAATTTTGGGTTTATAATAAGACTTTTCCCTTTGTATTTCAACCACTGGTAAATATCATAGTTTGATGAACACTGATGATGTTCAGATGATATCTAAGAATACAGTCTAAGCTAAAAAATACATGGCAGAACAGGTGAATCTCATATATATTTATTGAAATGTAAACAAGGCAAGGAAATATTTGCCTTTCTTTGAGGAATTCACACCCAAGTGGTGAAGCTTTATCAGTTTTTGCCCTAGAAGTTTAAGTGACAAAAATCTGAGTAAAAAAAAATATAGTGCTCTATGATGGTAGGAAGGACACTACTACTGAAATGCTAGTGTATTACAGCTGTAATAGAAAATTCCAGAAATCAGTGATAACTCATGAAAAAATAATCTGTGCCAAGAAAAGCTAACTATTCCATATCCTGAATTCATTCTTTTATCTGTTAGTAAAATCAATTTCTAGACAGGACTGTAAAAAGGGATTTGATGGAACAAAATTTTCTCCCAGAAAAGGGAAAGAAAGTAAAGATTACCAAATGAAAATACAAGCAAAATAAACATTTTTTCTTTAATGAATTGTATTTTCCTTTAAATCTGTAACAGAAACATTTATTTTACGTATTGGTAATCTGAAAGAGATTTAGCATCTTGATATTGAAAAAGCAGTGTCATTGCCACTACTGAAATAGCTATGTTTACTTGGCAGGAAATCAGAACGGGATTGGTGACATACATTTTTTTTCTATGTAAGAAAGTTCTGTAGTAAGAAAAATGGGCATGTAACATGAAACAATACATGAGACAGAGATATCTGAAGCAGAAATAGTGTACTGGGAAAACCTGGGGTGAAGGTCTAGGCAAATGTCTGGGGCAAAAATCCACAGGTTAATTCACCAGTTTTATCTTTGAGCAAAGCTCTGCATCTGGGGGCTAGAGGGTTCTTTGTTTGCTTTGTTTTGTATATTTCTCATCTACTTTTCTTTTAGTTCAATCTTTAAATGGATCTGAGGTTTATGGATTTTTTTTTTTCCCCTAGGCAACAGAAGAATTTTTTTTTTTAATTTTTATTTTTTATTCTTGTTGAATGAAAGCAAGGCTGAACATATTCCACATGTGCAGAAACCCATACTAAAGAGTAAAGTTACTGATGCAATACAGAAAACCAACTCCCAAGTCTGCATATTGAACCCAAGGCTCTCCCACAGAGCCCAGCTGCTCTCAAGGTCACATATGGCAAAAGCAGAGATGATAACACTTAAGTTTTTGATGCATGCAGGTTATCATCACTAATATGACCAATACCTGCTCTCCAAGGCAGCTGCTTCATGAATAATCAATGAAGGAGCTGTGAATAAGCAGATGGATTGTAGCTGATGAGTTCCCTCTGGGCAGGCATAACACAGTTAGCAGTTATGTATAACAAGTATCATAATACCAGAATCCCACACTACAGGCACATCGCTAAAAGAAGTGGATAAAGCCAAGGGCAGCTCTGCGTGAATTAGCATATAAAAAGAGGAAGGGTGACTCAGAAATGTCAAAGCCAGATGAGAGTGTGTTTATATGTGTGTACTTTAAAAACTTAATTCACCATGTATAAAAAGGGGGAGAAATCCCCCCAAAGAAAAGGAACCTGATAACACATTGTATTAAGTGCTGTAAGTGTATAAGGGAACTGGCAGTTACTAGTGTTGTTCTGCAAGGATTGCAGGGATTAAAGTAGCTGATATATATTTGTTTGACATGTTCTTAAAATGAAAAGACCAATTGAAAAATCAACACCAGTGACTGCTTTCATTCATTTTATCTTCCTCAGTGAATATACATGTTCTGTGCCATTCAATGAAATAAATAGAAAGCCTTCTTTCCCACACTTTTAAGGGCCATGTGAAGAAATTGACCTTGTAGCTATAGCATTCAAAGAAGACTCAGGCATTTGTGTATATTTTTAGAGACTTCCTCTGTGCTCTTCGACAGTTCACTTAATGTGATGTTTCATGAAAACCATCAAAGCTAGTATGGCTGGTTGTTCCAAATCTTTGTTAAATATTAGACATCAGTAAGCACTTGCAGAGTGAGAGATTCACCCTATGAGTTTTAAGGTAGTTTATTTAGGTGAATGTTTTAGGAAGTATGTCTTTTTCAGATCCCACTCTAGCTACAGATGCTCTCTGGGTATTTAGACGGAAGTGGTATTGCATGCTTATTTGAAGAGAGGTAAAAAGGGAGTAATAGCAAGAACAATATAATAACAATAATAAAAATCTTTCTTGTCCCATTGTATATATATATATCGTCAGCTTTATATATGTGAAGGTTATCTCCCAAGTTAATGTAGTATAGTAAGGTCCAGTCTAAATTAAGACATCTAATTACTGCTGTCATATAAAAAACAATTTCATCATTTCCATGACATGGAATCATCCATGTTAGCTAGGATGATTCCAGCAATTTTAATAAACTGATTAATTAGCTTTTAATACTAGTGGCATAATTGACAAAATAAATACATAATTAAAGAGAGAGTTTGGTTCCAGCATCTAAAAGTTCATTAAGGAGCTGATTTATTCTTCATATCTTCTGCTGAAGTAGATGAAGAATATATCAGACTAAATCAAATTGTATGCTTAGGAACAGTCATGTCTACAGAGGAACACAGAAATACTTTATGTACATATATAATTAATTACTTCAGAAACAAAAAATTGGGACAATAATTACCCAAACTCAAAAATAAAGAAATTCTATGTAGACAATAATTATATTGGGTGGACTTTGGCCTGAGTACTTCGTTAACACCAAGATTTGAAGGAGAGCACCATGGAATTTTTAATGAGCAGAACTGATTAAGAGATGAAGTTTAGAAATGAAGAGTGCATACCTATTGTGAGAATTACATTACCAGAGGCACAGAGGTGAGGAAGAGTTAGCTTTTATACTTAAAGGCAATTTCATTTTTCAAAAATACCATAAGAGAAAACTGCGAACTACATCCACTAGTGAACAATATTTTCTGCAGCTTATTCTTCATAGTTCTCTCAGTACAGTGGTGACCTGATCCAGTTTTACAAAATACTAAATGCCTCCCAAGATATAGGATATTCTGTAGTCAACGTGCACTTCACTAGTAATATGGTATATTTTTCATCTTGGAAGATCCAGATATTATGATACTACTATATCACAAAGATTACAGTACTATGTTACAGATATGATCTCTTTACAAGCCTTTTTTGGGGGGAGGAAGGGGATTTTTTGTAAAATGAGTTGGGAATAATAATAATAATAAATAATTAATAATAATAATAATAATAATAGAAGTCCAGAGTTACTCAAAAACTCTGTGGGTAAAACAAAACAAACGAACAAAACAAACAAATTCTTCTTCAATTACAATCTTCAGTAAATCCATAGTGGATTTTATTATCAATCTCTAACATTGGCTATAGGTTTCATTTTTGATTAATACATTGCTACAGAAAATATATAAAATAAGCCACACTGGCTACCCATTGTTTGTAGATCTTGTATACAAAGCAGATATATAAAGTGCTGTCCTTGTAAAGGTCTAAAAAGTGTTAGCAGCAATAAGTGGTATATGGCTTCAACCTTAACTAGTAAAGCTTAGTCATGTGCCCAGCTCACTCAGTCTTATTTGCTGCACCTTGTGCCGGCACAAGTGTTCCAGCCCTCTCTTGCCATAAGCACAAGGAAAAGGATGAATGTCCATCCTCCTTGGATCGAGGCCAAAAATGAAAGCTGCTTTCATCCTCCCCTCTAATTGCCTTCATCTGTCTTCAGAGAATTAGGCAAATACAGATTTTAGAAAAAATCTATGGATTGAAAACATTGAGATACTGTATGTCATCTTAATTTATTACTGAGAAAACTTGGGGAAATATAAATCCATTTGTTATTGCTCAGGTGAATGGTAAATTATCTGGGTCAGAAGCTATTGTGAGCATAAGAGACCATAATCATCCTAAAATAAACAAAGAATTTCAGTAAGGAAATTACAGCTGAGATTAACAAAGGAGAAGAATAAAAAAGTAGAGAAGCACCACAGAAGTGTCCATAAATGGATCCTTTAAACAAGTTAATAATTAATCTGACTTTTATCTTTAAACACAAAATTCTTTTACTTATTGGAGGAAATGCTAGCTGGGAGATAATGTGATGATAAGAATAATCCAAATGTTTCCAGCAGATGGTTTAAATACTATCTGACATGTCCCTGCCTGCTGGAAATCGATACAGAGTGCTGCAGTCATTCTTTTCATTTCCAAGTTATTGCTTTGCTTTGTCGCCGTTCCCCCCTTACCTCTCCCCCTTCCCCCCCCCCCCCCCCCATACATTTTGAATAGTTTATAAATACAAGAACAACACTGAGGCCTCTGTGGAAAACGTAATTGTTGGCAAATGGCTCACTGTTTCTATCAACCAGGCACATAACCAAACACATAGAAACACATATACGTATGCTTACACATACACACACACACACTGCTTGGGTCCCAAAAGGCACCATCTTTGCACATTTTGCTGTATGCTTTTTTACAGTTTTATTAAAATGTTGATCTCTGCACACAAAGCTGATTTATTATTACTAAATTGCTTTGACAAGTGGAACAAAGACTCTTTGGGGCTGACTTAAGAGACTTTCCCCAAACTGTGCATATTTTAACATCCTTTAATTGGAGGTCACATGCCTAAACTAGAATAGAGTTATGAGCCAGCTAAAATCCTGAGTGACAGTAATCAAAAGTTTTTTTTTTTTTACACACTGTTTATGCAAAATAAACCATTGTTTTCTGTATTGTATTAGAAAGTGTTTTTGTCTTTTTTTTTCATAGACTGAGTTCATTCTTTACGTAAGAGGGAAATTAAACTGTTACTTTAATTGTCAGCTCTTTATTTTTAGCTTCTCCCTTCCATTAGCTGGATCTGTGATTAGTTGTGACCTGTTTCATTAAGGCATAATATATTATTTGCATGAATTCTACATAGAAAATTCAGTCCTTAAAATGTGAAATTTACTCCTTAGAGCATGACGATCATGGAACTGTTACAATAAGAGACACTCTACTGGACCTTTGTAAGACATGGTGAGAATCTAACTTTTTCAATTAGACATGCAAGCCATGTGGCTGGCAACTTTCAGTTTTGAACATGGTTTAAAATACACTGATTTAAAATTCATTAGCTTTTGTAACACACACTAAATATTACCAATCTAAGAGCCTCACTCTTGATGCACCTAAGGCGCATGGTTGAGTCTTGCAAACCATTGATCACAGAAAGTGTGTCTTGTGCCAGCACTTCCATTTCCATTGACAAAGTTGCTTTTGTTATTGAAGGCTTGTCATATTGAAGCCTAGCATCTGGATTTATATATTTATATATTTATCCCATCTGAGATGACACAGAACAGTGTATGAGAGTCCTGTCTCCCAGTTGAGACCAGTGCTGTGGGAGCCCTGCCATGGGTATGCCACCACCATTACATGCTGTGGGGACACTGGGTTTGTGCCTCTGCTGTGACAGACCATGGCACACTAACACCAGATGCTGGGGAAGTTGGAGAGGAGCCACCACCATCCCTGGAAACCCTCACGGTGCCACTCTCTCATAAGCGCAGTACAGCTGCAGAGGAGGTGCACTGTCTCTGGATTTCCACCTGCAACAGCTGAGGAATGTTTAGCCATAAACACAGGTGGGTGAGGGTGGGAATTAGTCTTTTGCACTCTTGGATTTTAAAATATGAATATTTGGTTAAGCTGAAAAAGATGCCTTCTATAGGATTTATAGAGCAGTAGCAGAATAAACAGACATTCCATTCTTGGCTAGTCATTCCTGTATCTGCAACAGAAATGTTAATCTCATAGTTTTCGGAGAGTAATGCATGACCATTAAAGCATCTCTGCACAAGTTCTCCTGGCCACCTGTCATGTTTCTGTGTAGGTATTAATGGCACTGACATTACAGCTTATGAGAAATCAAATTACAAGACAGTCAGGAAATTAATGCTTCAGCACTTCATTATAGGAGCAAACCTGTGTATTCTTTTAATTAGTTATTGACCTGGATCTATTTCAGCTCTCAAACGAGTGTTTGATTTTGGTGGTAACTTTACTGCAGCTCTCCACCAAACATGAATGTCCTGAAGGCCCAATACAGGCAGGCAAAATGCAGGTCATGGTCCTAAATGAGCTACCACATCCTGATTAGCCTGAATGAGGAAGACAGGTTTGGAGGTATGATGGAATGTTTTGGTGAATATTGATTACCTAACTTTGCCACTTACCTGCATCATAACAGAATGAAAATTACACTAATGTCAGAAGAGATGTAAGCAGAGAACATATAGAAAGTGTTCAGCTGAGTTCCTTTTCCCAAGAAGGAAATATATTGGTGGCTGAGAATAACCTTTCCATAAGGAACTGGACATTTACTTTTGTATGCAAATTAGGACAGGTCACTGAGCTGCTTTATTTGAAAAGAGAACAGTGTGTCACTGTCTACCCTGTTTAAATATGCAAGGAGAGATATATGAATTGGACATGGCATTATCATACTATTTAGCAAAGATTACAGAATGTACAAGGAAGTTAGATTACATTAGTTTTCTGCAACTTCACTTTGCTGCTAATGACTTCCCTCATTACAACTATCAGCATGATTATTCTAACATCACATCATTTAGTCATGGTCAGCGTCTCTTAGTATGGACATGACCAGAAGTTCTGCACATGCCAGTTTGTGACATTTTTCTTCCACATTAAAAGTTTACATGTTTTTTATAGTATTACATTGTTCCTAGTCTATGTTTTTGACTAGTCGTAAGCAGAATATTATAATTAGAATTTGCTGCCTGTTTATATCACCAGCACTGTGATGATTCCTTGCCTTCAAGTCAGCTGTTTTAGGAAAAGCCATGATCAGGTGTGGAAAATTAGCTCCATCTTGTATACCAAAAATATTTAAAAAGTCACTTCAAGATAACCTTCAAAATTTCTCTTCAGGAGATGATGTGACATGAGGTGAGCAGAATATAAAAACAAAACCACAACAAAATGTCTACTGTGTGATTCTAGAAGGCTTCCAAGAGAATTCATGGAGGGTTTTATGTTATAGTTGTTACTGTTAGGTAAATATTTCATTTATTCATACACAGAGTTAACAGGTTGTCAAAATATGTACATATAGCAGCTGAATCTTTCACATTTACAAGAAGGTGGATGAAGGCTTCACAGCTTCTTTTCTCATTGATTTCTTTTTTAATTACACTTGAGAACAATGTGAATCCTGTTGCTCCAAAATCCATCTTCATATCCCTTTCCCTTTCCCTTTCCCTTTCCTTTTCCTTTTCCTTTTCTTCTTCTTTAATGTGTGCTGCTGTAGAAATCTGTGCTTCCAAGCAGGTTTGAGTCCCCACTGTAAGAAGCAGTATACAGATAAAAGCTTTTGAATAGCCTACAGTCTATGACCTGGACACTGTAAACAATTAAAGCAGAAAATTTTATAGCATGATAAGTTTGATATTTAAGGATATGTCTGGAATTGTGTGGTTTTGACTTAAATAGCGCAGAACCACAATAGTATGAGCACAAATAAGGAATACTTGTGTATTTGGCCATAAGTTCACTTTTAGCCTTTACACACGATCACATGGTATGCTAAAGCATGCATCCATCTCTGCAAGGCTTTCCATATTTACTGCTTATTGGAAGAGGTGGATCCTTTTCACTGGCAGGAGTAGTTCTTAGGAGACTCCATGAGGCTCCAACCAAGAAATATGATCCCTTCAGCAGAAGTGGCATTTATTCCTGTGACACAGTTTCAAATATAAACCTAAAGAACAGACATGTTTCAGAGGAAGAATAATAGTGATATTTCTCTTTTACAGATGGGGACATGAAACACAGATAATTGAATTGTCTGATGTAACTCCCAGTTAAAATAATTGGAAAGAACTCTGTGGTATCTTCAGAACCTGTTGCCCAAAATCACAATGAAAATACATCCAAGGAAAGACCTCAGATTTCCTGCTTTCTTCACAAGTTCTTTTTATCTTGAGCCTATATTTCCTTTGTAGTAGTCAGGAGCCTATGTTGAATTCCTGGTTACATGTGAATTTCAATGAACAGAATAAGAAGGTCCAATATCATCTGATTGTCATCATGTGTGAATTTTATTTTTTGGACTCGAGATGAAGTGCTTGCTTTATTTATTTCTCTAGACACCTTTTTATGAGTGTCATGTATGCAGAAAGCAGCCATCTGATTTGTTTTAGGAAAATATCAAAGACACTTCTGAAACTACTCTGTAGAGATAGCATATGCAACTGTGTACAAGGTTGTGTAGTTCTTTTGTTCTTTCCAAAGCATTTTTTATCCTTCCCTGGTTTATGTTCTTTAAATATTTTTCCCATTTAGAGAGCTTTGGGAACATAGCCCCCTCCTTGCATTGCTAATTCTGTTCACTCATTCATTGTAACAATAGTAGCAAACAAAGATGAAAAAGCTGAATTAAATTGTCCCCTGGCATAGAATATAAAATGCTGCTATGCTTAAAAATAACTGTTCTCCTCCTCTCACCCCGTTTTTTCTTATTTTAAGAACACAAATCTTTCTCAAAGACATACAATTCTATCTGTACTACAATCTAGACAGCATGTAGACTATTAACAGCATTGTGCAGTATATGTTAAATTTGAGTTTGCAAAAAATTTTCCTTGAGCTAATAATTAGATTAAAATTATACTAGTAAAGCCCCTCTTTTCACCTATTAATACAAGAAATTAAGTTTTTCTGCTTGAAATCCATCAGTTCCAGGACGTAGCCCTTATGTAACTTTTGACAGTAAAATTAAAGACATGGAAAATTGCTGCCACTTCACTTCTTACTACTTGAAAGACTGCTATAATTCACAAAACAGACAGTTTTGAAATCCATTTATGGTAAGTTACATGGCTAACGGGTTAGTGTTTCAGAGACTAAGGACAGTTGGGAAAAATACTACTCCCTGCTCTCTATTTTATGTGCCAGTAGAGACAGGAAAATAAATTTATTCTGAAATAACCAAACTTCTTTTTCTTCCTATTTCTGTATAAGATACTTGGTTTCATATTGGAAAATTAACATGCTGGGGGGAAATCTTATCACTTGAAACCATTACTATGTTAAGATCTTCTCATCTACCAGAGATGGTATTTTAGGTAAGTTTTGGGTTGTTTTGCTTTGTGGTTTATTTATTTATTTATTTTATTTGTGTGTGTTTTGTTTTATTTTATTTGCTTTTGCTTATAAATCTGTATGAGGTTAATTCCTGTGAGATCATCCAGTAGAAGATAGATACCATACAAGTCTTCCATAACCTTGCAAGTTTATTCTGTAACATCCCCGAAGGCACTGGTATGGTATTTGAAAGTCAGATTTGTCTTTCACAAAGACACTTTCAGTTTTGATAATACAGATCAACCCTTAGCTCACTTTCTTTCCTCCACATGTTTTTACAAATCATGTAGCACATGTGCAGATATCCAATAGAATACTTCCTATTCCTTTGCTCACCAAGCATACTTCTAAGTGCAGTACTCGTCTCCATAACGGGTAATACATGTACATGTTTGATTTTCTGTAGAGTTTCTTCCCTAAGCAACTTTATGCTGTGAAAAACTCTCTGCCCTTAAATGTTTCTTTTATCTAATTGGAAGTGCACTGAAAAAAATGTCATGTGTTGATGTAGATGTTAAAATTTTCAAATTTGCTTTTTAAAAATATATAAAGAACATGATACTTTATTGGTACCTGCACTTTCCAATGACCATTACAGCAGTCAGGGAAAAAATTAGCTTGATTGGAATCTGAATGGGCAACATTGCTGAATCCAAAAAGTACAGAAAATACTCCAAGGGAGTATCTGGTTTGATTGTGACGACCATCTCTCCAAAAGACAGTCAATCAGAATATTCCCTGAGTTCTGATTAAATAACCAGTGTTATTAATTAAATAACACTTTCCAACTGCCTAATGTGGAAAAAAATATTGTCTAAAACTAATTAACTTGCCTTAAAAAAAAAATTCTCCCCAATGACAAAAATATAATTATATTGTTTTCCTCAAGACTTTGATTTATAGTAGATGTCTTGAAAATAGTGAAAGTCTGTGCTTGTATCTCTAGCTGAAAATGTACTAGCAAAGGGTTTAGAAAAATAGTATAGAAAGCCATGTAAATGAGAAAAAAATAATTATAGAAATGTGGATTTTGACTAGGAGAATGTGGAAGTGAAATGCTCATACAATTTAGAAATCTAGAGGTGAACTTCATACATCTTCCAAAAGACAGGTTTGCCCATCCAATAGACCAACCTGGTGTCAGTAGTGACTGCAAAAGATCGTGGCATTATGAGCTATCAACACCATTCTTTTCTGTCGTTTTCCCCAGTCTTTTTCTTATCTTGTCCAACTGCAGTGCAGGCCTAACCCTCTTCTGTTTAAGTCGCAAGATATAATTCACAGGGTTGGTAGACATCTGGTGTAGCAAAGCTTTCTCCTGAAGACTTTAGAACCTCCTTTTCTTAGATTTATCTCTGAAGTCTTTCCAAGTACTTCTTAATGTTTGTATACCATTTCATTATTCTTTTATGTGGCAGATTATTTTAAGATTTCCTACATTTCTAGAAGCCAAAATCTAAACTTGAGTCAAACTGTTTAAATCCAGTAATGAACAAAAGGGAAACAAAAATTCAGAGTGAAACTAAAAGCCTGAAAATCAGTCTTCTCTGTAGATGTGAATGTGTAGCTACAATAACACTTTATCTGACTCAGTAAAACTAAGTGACTGAACACACTACAATTTGAAACCTGTAAAACACTCTCTTCAGAATAAAATATATATGAGTGTTTTGGTCTCCAAAAGCCCTTCTTTCAAAGAGTTGCAATATGATTATCACTCAGCTGTAGACTATAATTCACTTCTTTCACATATTAATTTGCATTAAAAAGATGGCTCAAGGCAGTTCACATCAGAATGTTCCTGTGGAGTTGTGTTTGAGGAAATCCTTAGCTGAGAAGTTTACTGCTAACACTGCAAGGCCACCTTTCAGTCACTGATGGTGGATATCTAGTACAAGTAATGATTGACTGTTTTACTGTTGATGTCTGAACAAAAGCAGGTAAGGGTCACCAAACATGTCCAGCTAAACTGTGCCCATTAGCTATATAGTTTATGATTATTATTAATCTTTTTACTTATCTATTTAATTATTTTATTCAGGGGGAACATTCAGAGAGCTTGCATAGAAATAACAAAGTAGAAAGATGAAGTATATATGTTAATATCAGATTTTGTAGTAAAAATAATGGCTTCAGTCCCATAAGAAGCTCAACATACATAGATTTTTTAACTTATGCAAACATATATTTAAGTGAGTGAGTTAGCCTGAGGAGCCTTCCTCTCAGTATCAGGGCCAGAATAAGCTCTGGTGAGAACAGGTGGTATAAATGCAAGGATTTAGAAGGCAGAAAATAGGAGAATCAATTATGCTAATTTATCATATAGAAAATACTGGCAAACATTTTCACTGAAATTAATACTATAATTGTGTCAGCAACAGCATCTTTGCTGTTGCATACAGACCTGTTATTTAAAAAAGAGAAAAAAAAATCTTTGACTTATGACAGCACTAGAGAATTTATGAGTGTGAGTCAGATGTGGGAGCAGGAGAGAAAGTTACTTACATGGTGAAGGGAGCCATGAGGCTGGCTGTATGCAGATTGGTTTTTCCTTTTTTACTAAATTCTGCCAGATTCACAGTGTATTTCAAGAAATGTTTTGGTGCTTTTGGGAATTTTCTGTGTTGTTGCTCTCTAACTTCTGTCATAGTAGAAAGTTGCTAGTTTGGTAAGGCCTCAACACTCTGTTAAAGGGGGACAGCTATGCTGTGTGTTTCTCATCTACCCATCTCTGAAAGCAGGCATTGCTTGTGATTATCTTTCAGCAGAAAGAATCACTACAGTCATACCTCTATAAAGCTGAATCTACAGGTCTCCCTTGACAGTCAGTGTTTCCGGTAGCAGGGTGAATAATGTCAAATGCAGCTTCCAATACTGCCACTCACAATTACGTCATGCCTATTCCCTGCCACTTTGAAGCAAATATCAGATGCTTTCCCTCTTTTCCAATTTCTCATGTTTGCACTGCTTAAGGGCAACCTCTGCACAGTGGAACACAATCAAGGGGGAGCCCTGCAGAGCTGTTGCTGTTCCACTCACTCTTATACCTCATTCTTTAAAAGGTAATGCGTTTTACCTCACCATAGTATTTTATTGCATTGCTGAAAAATCCGCGGTTGAGGTCAAGTTCCCATTTTGCTAGCTTCTGTGGAGACATGCTCTTACCTCAGCAACCTCTGGATGTGCATGGCAGACTGGGGAATGAGAAAGACACTGGCACAAAGGCAGAAGTTATAGCCAGCTGCTCTGGTTTAGGCAAGACTGTAATGCTACACTGGGTGGGTTTGATCCACCTCTGACAAGTGCCCAAGGGGCTCTCTCTTGCTAGATGCTTTGACAATATTTGCATATACTGCATACACTGCAGCATGGCCTGGTTTGAATATTCACTATCCAGGGGAATTCAGTGCTCAGAGCAGTGACATTCTAGCTCTGGCTACAGGGAAATGGGAGGGAGTAGAGGAGAGATGTGGGAGAAATTCACAGTTTCTGTCTCATTCCCTCTTCTCCTAGCAGCAGATCAAAGGGCCAGTGGCAGATGAGTACAGTCAAGTTGCTTCCACCATAGAAAGCCATGCTAAGATGGGGGAAATTCAAGCATATCGGGTAGCACTTTGTTTTCCAGCCCGAGCCCTGTTATCTTCGTGCATGTGCGACAGATGAGTGAGAAGGAGAGTGGGGTCAAAAAGTATGCAGGTAGAGAACAGTGCGTCCTCATCCTCTTGGTTCCTTCATATGTTATTATAGGAGGATATTCTTCCCCTTTAACTGTGATTTCTTGCTATCTTTTCTGAATGGGTGGCATAAATACTGCGCATGGAAGTTAGGAACATATTCTAAAATCTGAGATCATTACAGAATCTAAAAGCAGAAATAGTTGTATCTTTGCCCCTGATCTGAGGTACCTGCAGCAAAAAAGTTTGTTCCCCAAAACAAAAAATGTTGGGTCTTGAATATGTTAGCCCTGCCAGGGGAAAGAGGAAGCAAGTGGGAGACAGATCAGGTGTGGGTATGATCTGGTCCAGCTCTGAGTGGCTCTGGTGTGTAGGTTCAGAATTTCTCCTGGGTACCTCAAAGAGTGCAATTTGCACATTTAGTGCCTGGTGGCAGTCTCAAAGTAAGAGGTTGATGGAAAAGTGTGTGAATGGAGAATTTTAAGATTTTTCAGATTATCAGATTATCTCCACAAGCAAAATAACTAGAACTTGTATTCTTACCTACAAATATAATAGATTCCCAAAATATACAAGATCTTGCAAGGCTTCTCTGTCTTATCAGCACCTTCAGAATCCAAAGTAAGTGTGGTATCAAAGTGAGCTCCCTAAAGAGACTCTGGGTAGCACTTGTTTGGCAGTTCTCTATATTAATTTTTAGATGATAGAAATCATTGATTATGTATGAAATCCATGATGTCCCATCTGAAAGGCTTGGCTGCAGGAATTGTATGTAAGGCATTTTAAGCATCTCTCATATCTAATACATTCATTTGTAATAGAAGGGGAAAATAAGTTAAAATTATTAATAAGTGAGTTTGGTTGTCATGGGAACCAATTGTCTCAGGTGCTCTGTTCCAATACAGCTATTAACCCTTAGTCCATATTTATTATTCAAGGGAAATAATTGACTCAAAAAAAGGAAAATTGGTTGTCACAAAAAAAGACAAGCCACTGTGCTGAGTATGAGTCATTTTCATGCAATGAAAATGAATTAAGGAGGATGAAACTTCTTCAGCACTAAAATGATTTACATTTGGGCTAGTGCTCTATTTTTCTCAGCTCTTAATATTATAGGACCTTGAAAAGAACTGGTAGTAGCACATCTGGAGTGAAATAAAGTAGCCTACAGCAACCATGCTCTTAGATCGTTATCATGTTTTTAAGAATTTAATCCAATTGTTAAAGCTTATTCCAGTACATACCAGGTGGTAACATCTATAGCAAGAGCTCACATTATTAATCTCTAATTATTTGTTTTTGTATCAGCTAGAATAAATTTTGTATTGGTTCTAGCTTGTAATAGTGAGGTTACCCCAGCTGACTGAACAAAATTAAGGGGATTGCTCAGAGAACTTTTTAAGGGAATTTGCACAAAGGTGTTTCCTTGAAGCAATAATAACTGCTTCCAAGGAGTCTCCTTATAAAGTTTTATTCTTAAAATATCAGCACTCCAAGACTGGGAAGCAAGGTTGTTGGTTTTTGTTTGTTTGTTTTGATAATTCCAAATATTTTTCTAGTTATCATTTACTAAAAATCATCATTTATTATCACATGGATGTGTTATATGAATGCATCTCTAGAAACTGTTGACCTTAATGTGCCTTTTCCCAGTACCTGATATATTCTAATCAATCTGCAATCACTAATTTTGGTAAATATTACCTCACTGAATCCATATATATACTCAACTTGACATAGATTTATGTTTAGGATGATGTCTCTTACTATGCTGATTCTTTTTTTTCTCTTTTCTATTTCTTTCAGAATAATAAAATAATAATATAAAGAAATCACACATATCATTTTTCAAATGATCCTAGATTAAAGTCAGACATTTTACCTGTCAACTTCATTGATGTTTTACCAATCTCAAAACAACCATAGAGCATGATTTTACTTAGTTTTACACCTAAGTTAGCAGAAATTAATATGATGTTATCTCCTAACTGCTTCAAACAGAGGATTCTGGAGTGGTTAGTCAGGAGCTTCATTTTTTGCCTTTAACTGTTGTTAATGTAGTACTTTAGAGGATCAAAAGAAGGATGTGGGCATCTCACAGAAATAGTGGAAGCTCTGCATGTTGTGTTTATTTTTTAAAAGTTGTCATACGAGGAGCGGCTGAGGGAGCTGGGCTTGTTCAGCCTGGAGAAGAGGAGGCTCAGGGGCGACCTTATCGCTCTCTACAGTTACCTTAAAGGAGGCTGTAAAGAGGTGGGGGTTGGTCTGTTCTCCCACGTGCCTGGTGACAGGACGAGGGGGAATGGGCGAAAGTTGTGACAGGGGAGTTTTAGGTTGGATGTTAGGAAGTACTTCTTTACCGAAAGGGTTATTAAGCATTGGAATGGGCTGCCCAGGGAGGTGGTGGAGTCACCATCCCTGGAGGTCTTTAAAAGACGTTTAGATGTAGAGCTTAGCGATATGGTTTAGTGGAGTACTTAGTGTTAGGTCGGAGGTTGGACTCGATGATCTTGAGGTCTCTTCCAACCTAGAAATCTGTGATACTGTGATACTGTGATCCTACCCTATTTGTATCCAGATACGGAATAGACACGATATATAGCAAATAGCTAAAAGAAATATTTATTAATAGAAGTCCTGTGATGCATTTGAAGTCTTGATATAAAAAAGGAATGCTAGAGGAAGATGAAGAAGGATCTGGCATGTTCCCTTTTTTACCACATTTCCTATTCTGCCTAGTCCTCCTTTGCTCTTTCTGGTTAATAATCTATGTATGGTGGATAACCCTTAATGTTAACTTGCTGTGTTTGAGAGATCTAACAAAAATCACATCCCTAAAACATCTCTCCCTAAATCCCTCTCCCTTCTCTCTGTTTTTATTTACTCTTTGCCCATTGCACATTATCACTGGCACTACTTAGTGGCACCTACATTTGACATGAACTGGTGGATGGTAGACAGATTCATTTATCAACCTGAAAACTGACAACACTTTGTACAGTATTTTCAGTAGCGCATACAGCCACTAATCTTTTCTGCAGCAGAATGTCAGAATGTCCCTATATTATGTAGTACTGATATCCTTGCAAATTTTATTTATTTATTTTTATATTTTTTTCCAAATCATACATTGCATCTGCTTGCAAATATTGCAATTAATCTATAGGTGGCAGCAGACTTACACTATAAGGCCAAAGTCAGAGCTGTAAATTATTTTCAATTACTTGTGCATAATCATTTCATCTCTGCAAAGACAGTATACTGGACAAAAAGGGTGTGGAGAGAAATGGTTGGATTAGATCAAAATTTTAGCAGCTCAGAAAAAAATTAGAAAATGACCAAGAGACAAAAATGTTTGAAAGAACAGGGAATGTTCTTGCAATAGTAGAATTTTACTTTGCAAAGCATAGTAATTTACTTTCTTCCTATTTCAAATCACTCATTTGAGAATTAATCTGTGTATTTGAATACCGTCACTTTGCAGCTGGACTCCACAGAATTTGAAGAGAGCTTTGCTATTGATATTCTGTATTATTATTATTATTTTTTTAATAACATATTTAAGGCAGTGTTTCTCTTAATCCTGCAGCTCAGAAACCACTATGAGAATATTTATGATGGGATACCTTGTGCATACATCATAGAGTAAGTAGACATGCTTCAAGGGACCAATTAGCCTCTGTATTAGGTTTCAGTGATGAAAATGATCATTGAACGTTCTATTGCCCTGGTCTTATTATCTTCTGGTCCTTCCTAAGAATCATAAAAGAGATTAAATTCAATTTATTGAAAGGCAGGCCATTAAACCCTTGATATGTACTGCATTGTGTGTATCAGATTTCATAGTGGAAAATGGATTTCTTATGGGACATAATAGAAGATAATGAAGGTAAAAACAATTATAGAAACCAGGGTCCAGTAATTATCAGCACCATCAATATTTGCATATTAGACCCTAAGGACTTATTCACAGGACATCTGGTTTATTAGTGAACTTACATAAGCCAAAGAGAGTTTTGCTATGCACTAGTCATTGTTTTCAGAAACCTATAAGAAAGAAGTACACCTTGAAATTTTTAAGCTTCTCATAGTTCAGCCAATACTGGTATCAGGTGTCTTGCAGGGTGAAAATAACCAATGGACCATAAAATTACCTGAGACAAGAACAGCATGTGGATAAAATGTTTGCCTTTTCCATCTCAGGTGATATATTAGCAGTGAATCAAGACTAAAGAATTGGAAATACTCAGTTTTGACTGGGTATGTGTGCACATATAGGAAAGTTCAGAGACAGAATCAGTCTAATTTGTGTTTTCAAAATAGCTTAAGCTCATTTCATTTTGGCAAAGTAAGACTCACCATTCAAAATTTCGTCCATCTCAGTTCTAGGCAATTTTCATCTCTCTTTTCCTCATGGTTCATGTTAAGAAAACCTAGTTTGCTGGCATGAACAGATTCACTGATGCTAGGGTCAGTCAACATTCTTTACTTGCTCTGTCACCTGTGATTCTGCTTGTTCAAATAGATCATGCCTGTTTAGTATGTAACTATCGGAGGCCAGAGAAAAGGGAACAAGGTAAGAGTGCTTAGGTGAGCACTATCCAGTCATCTCATAACTGAGGCACATTTTAAACATGCAGAAGTCAAATCTGAAGGTGCTGGGAGCCTTGAAGATCACAAACCAAAGCATTTCTACTGGCTAGGTGGCAGATCCAGGACCCTGGATTTAGGAAACTAAATTCCCCTTTTAGGAGACTAAATCTTGTTATGATTGTGATCCTGGAGTACCTATCTGACTTTAGATTTACTAGGATTAATTGAATCCTTCAGTTTGCTGTACGTGAATAACTGTCTTACAAGACTGAAATTTTGTTTTAGGAATCTGAGAGATCTATAGGATTTTATATACCCTACTATATATATTGTACTTTAAAAATGTGAGACTCTGTAGGAATCAGTAAAGTATGTACTTGCCAGACATACATATTTTTGTTCCTTCTTGAACATTTTTTTCTCTTGAATGCCATGACCAGAGATTTAAGATTTAAGGTAGCTTACAGGTTAATTCAAAGAACTGAAGGTTGAAAACAGATAGGTCAGATCAGCTAAGAACAGGCACAAGCCATCATGGGCTCTTATCTCATCTCTTTACCTACAATTGTCTTTCTGTTTTAGATCTTAAACTTGCCAAAAAAAGGAGGATGATCTTTTTCTAATAGTGTTTTTTTCAATATTTAGTATGATTTTTTTTTTTCCATTTGTATTACAGTGACAGAACAGATATACTTTTCAAACAGTCCACTGAAAAGGGAATTTTTTTGAGAAATCAAAGTACCACGGTCTGCAGAGGTGAAGCTTGTTGGGTAGTGCACTTTACTCCATTTTATATGTGTTATGGAAGAAACACCAAATTAAGCTTTTTGTAGGAGAATGAGTTAATTGAAAACTTGTACACTACCCTGACACTATCTTTGTTGAGTTGCTAGAGTCCTTGGAGAAAACCAGTGACTAAATCTTCAACATGGAGGTGGTAATGTGGTTTTAGGGAGTTTTAGTAATTTATTATTTAAAAATCTCCACCTTTATGGCACAGACATAAATGACTGTGATGACTTAAGGTAGTTCTGAGTAATCATTTAACACTTGGAAATGCCATCTGTAGCCAATAGGACACAACTTCAGCTAAGGAGGTTATGTGTTTAAATGTCTGCAACTTTGTGTACATTTCCTCTTAATACCTTTTTTTCCATTTCATTCTCTAGGAATATCCATGAACTTTAGTGGGAAAAAAAAAAAGAAAAAAAAGAAAAAAAAGATATTAAAAGCTAGGACTAAGCAGTTAAAATTCAGCTGCTGTGTACCTCACCTTTAGGTGTTTCTGTCTTAAGGTGGAGTGTAGAACCCCAGGCCTGGTGCATGAGTTTTCTTTTCTGTGTTAAAGGGGCTGAGATGCAGAGACTCAGATTAAGGAGGTTCAATTTATTCTTTCTCACTTGTAAAGGTGTGTCTTAACTATCATACTAGATTTCCAGTTGTCTTCTCCAAAAGCTCTTCAGAAAGCCCTGGCAATGGTGGGATTGATCTTCTAGTTAAAGCATATGTCAGAAGATAAAGATGACTTCTCTGTATCGATGGAAGAGATGTAGAAAATGCCTCCAGAAGTTCCTCATGTCTTGACTGTTGGATGTTAGCTCAGCCAGTTAATTCAAATTATCAATTAAAATCTATCACAACTGATTTTAAACAGAGAGATCACACACATTTTCTTACAACAAGCTCTGAAGAGGAATAGACAGGAGATCTAACAAAGTAATGGGAAACTTTAATGTCTTCAAATCCTGCAGCTGTTTACTCAGTCAACATCTGTCTTAAGCCTTAGTCCTCATCATCTAAGACAGAGAGGATCTTAGCAGTCTATGAGTAGATACAGCTCTCTTTCACGGCTGTGCTCCAATTAGACCGAAAAATAACACCTGCCATCCTCAAGGCAGTCAACAACCTCTTGCCAAATCTGATAGACCCAGGTGACTATTCTGCTACGATCTTACTATATGATAGTGTCTAAAAAGGAACAGCTGAAAACATAACTCAGGGAAATAAAAAACAAAGAAACAAACAAAAACAAACAGAAAAACCAAGAACAACACATTAGGATTATAGCAGATAAAAAGGAAGAGAATGCACAATAATGCAATTGTTTGTTGTTGGAGTCTTGTCAGGTGAGTGTCTTTCTAGATAATTGTTTCTGTTTTTAATATTTATGTACTGTCTAAAAAATGTATATTTTCGTACTGCCTTAATCAGTTTCTATAACAATAAAGTGGAGTAGTATTCCAAAGACAGTAGTACTTTAATACATTAAATAACAATACATTTCACGGTCATCTCTTCCGATGAAATCCATAGTGGTACATAGACAGGTTTCACTTTGGAAAAGCTAACTTTGCTCCTGCAAGATAGCTAGTAGAAGGTAAGACAACATCTTTAAGAAGTTTAAGCACATACGATATTTTATTAACACTTTCGGCTTTGATACAAATTCATTGGCAATATTTTCCTATTTTGTGAATAAAGTTGTCTGCTTTTTGGTAACTCTTCTGTTCCAAAGAAAAGCAGAGGAAAGCACCCTTCCAGAGCCAGAGGTAAGGACATTTTTAGTACTTACAGGGAAATAAAAAGAAAGGCTAATTTCCCATTTCTTCTTCTGTCAGGCTTTTGTTCCACTTCCAATGTCAGTTGGTAGAAAAGAATAACTGTAGTGAGACAGCTGTAGTCTTGGGACAAGAATTAGAAGAAGAGTTAATCTGGTTATGCAAAAAGGCATTTCTTTCTTCAGACTTCCACCAGGCTATAGAGCACTACCAGGTGTGATAGGTAAAGGATGTAAAGCATCAAGAATGTAAAAGGAGTAAGCATGAAAGATGAACATCTGAAATCAAGCTAACTTTCCACGTTACCTGGTATTGTCAGTTCCTTGTCATTACTTCTAGATGTGTGGTAAAAAGAGATTCCAGTGAAACAGAGGAGCTACATTTTAAATTCAGATGATGTGGATCAGCTTGCACAGGGGATTCAGAGATTTCAGGCCCTTCACAACCTTAATCATCACAGCCTCTTTTGTCTAGTGAGGCTTTCCCACCAACTGTTAATGTATTGGTTTGTGTTTATCTCCACAACTTAACAGTGTTCTTTTTGTTTTTCACAACATAAATGTAACTTGTAAAGAGTGCAATGAAATCATAAATGCTCTCTCTCTTTTTTTTTTTTTTTTTTTTTAGAGTCTGTGTCAAAGTAATTGCTATGGTTATGATATAAAGAGCAAAGGAGTTGGAAAAAAGTGCAACTATGGCCAACTATGTACTTCTGTTAGAAGCACAGAATTTCATAAGCACATTCTTGTTATCTGAAGCAATGCAGAAAATTGGGGCCCAGGCTGCTAAGAGGCTGAAGTGAAGTGTGTGAACAGTACCAAAGAACTCTGCAAATAAGCCTTTCCTTAGACGTTCAGGATTAGCTTGATAAGAGCAAAGCAATACATTTTATAATCCATTGAGTCTATTAAAACCAGAAATATTTTTAAGACATAAATTAAATGTGAACATGGCTTGTTATATTTCACCTAGATTTCATCTAACAACGAAACGTTATTTATTAAACCACTTTTTCTTAGTGCTAGATAGTCAGTATTCTAATTTGTTATCTTCAGTAACATTCCCACTAGAAAGCTTTTCTGAATTTTTGTATGTTAAAGGAAAAACTCCTCTAGATATAGAATCCATAGAATTAAAAACATTATATTTTAAATCAGCCACAATTATTAGACTGAAATGGAAGTATTACTGTTTATTCCTGTTATTAATGGAATATTAAATCTTTTAAAAAATGTTTTAAATAACTTTGATACTTGAAATAAGATACATAAACTACTAGAATTAGAGACAGGCCCATTGCCTCACCCTTTTTGCTTACTTCCATCATGTCAAAGACTACAATAATTTCTACAGTAACTGTGAAGGATGGATATCCTACACAGGACCTTAATCTCTTACAAGTTTAACTATATCAGCAAACTGCAACATTCTATTGTCTTTGATGTCTTTCACTATAAAAACTTTCTTACTTTATTCTCTCTTAACAAACAAAACAACAACAAAAACACAAAAATCCTTTGAGTCTATTTATTTTAATTTTATTATACATGAAGTTCTGTATGCCCTGAGTCACATTCTCGACATTTAAGAGTTCGGGGAAAAACAAGCAACCAACAAAATGCAAAGTTTTTGAAGGATAAGAATTTACAGTTTTATTTCATTATGGAAATACCCTTTTACTGTTTGATGTA
Source organism: Anser anser (assembly GCF_964211835.1). Taxonomy (NCBI): domain Eukaryota; kingdom Metazoa; phylum Chordata; class Aves; order Anseriformes; family Anatidae; genus Anser; species Anser anser. The sequence continues at coordinate 47,908,478 of NC_139725.1, read as the reverse complement.
TCTGAAGAGATCTATTTTAGTATACTCCTTTTTAACGAGTGGATATGAATTCTCTATCTCACTGCTACTCAAAATCATGAATCATACCTCTAAAACAAAGGTTGTTTAAGGTACTTGTGTTTCTCTATAATGAACAGAGAAAGTCTAGCAGCTGAATCACTGTAAAACGTTCAGAATGCTTCTCTGAGAGACTTGTTAACTGAAGATTCAGTGTTCTGTTTTTCCCTTGAAAATTATTTTAGAGCTCTCTAAACTGAGACATAGATAACTGGGAATTGGACTAGCTCTAAATTACATACTTATCACTTCCATATTTAAGAAGGGTAGAAGAGAAGACCTGGGAAGCAAGAGTCTGGTGAGCCTCACCCCTGTGTCTTGGAAGATCATGAACCCATCCTTCTGGAAGCAATGTTAAGGTACATGTGAGACAAAGATGTGATCTGAGACAGCCAGCATGGCTTCACCAAGGGTAAATCGTGCCTGACCAATCTGGTGGCTTTCTATGATGGAGTGACTGCATCAGTTGACAAAGGAAGACCTATTGATGTAATCTATCTGGACTTCTGCAAGGTCTTTGACAGGGTCCCACATGACATCCTGGTCTCCTAATTGGAGAAATATGGGTTTGAAGGGTGCACTGTTCAGTGGATAAGGAATTGGCTTGAAGGTCACACCCAGAGATTTGTGGTCAATGGCTCTGTGTCAAGGTGGAGGCCAGTGAAGAGTGGTGTCCCTCAAGGGTCTGTCCTGGGATCGGTACTGTTTAGTATCTTTATCAATGATATAGACAATGGGATCGAGAGCACCCTCAGCAAGTTTGCAGATGATACCAAGCTGAGTAGTGCAGTCAGTACAACAGAAGGAAGGGATGCCATCCAAAAGGACCTGGACAGGATTGAGAAGTGGACCCATGTGACCCTAATGAGGATCAACAAGTCCAAGTGTAAGGTGCTGAACCTGGGTTGGGTTTACTGGGAAATCATCTCTTATTTAGTTAGTTTTTTGATTGTCTTTATTCTGCCTTAAACTTTCTTCCATTCTACCATGTTCCTTAAGAGATGAAGAGGAACAATGGAAAGTATTCAAGATACTCTGGGTTTATATATATATATATATATATTTTTTTTTCTTTTACTTTACTACTGTATAATCACAGAATCTGTGATTCAAATACTGTTGGGGAAGAAAAGATGTCGAAAGTGATGAAAAAGAGTTTTATTTTCCTAGCACTGTATCTTTACCCCTTTCTCATATGTAGGGACAACTCCTTGGTGTCTTGAGGAGAACAAAAATATTTTGATTAGTTCCTCTAACTTACAGCTAAGTAGCTAAACCAAACTTCTGAAGTTTTGGGGGGTGCATTAGTGGTACTGGAACTGTTTTCTGTACTTCCAGTCAGAAAATCATCAGGTCACTTTCACAAAGTCAAAAGAAATTGTCTTCTCTGGATACAGTCTGTAAAGGTGTGACTTCTGGAGAATTCCCACATGAAATTAGATGTACCTCCCTACCATTGGCCATTTCCTCATGCCATTTCTATCTGCATAGACTCAGACTGTCTGCTGAGGGGCTATTTGGGTGTGCTCAGCTACACAAAGAATATGTAAACAGAGACAAAGCACTTCATACTACAGTAATTCTAGTCTAGAAGTAGTTAAGAAAATGTGTAAGTTTTAAACTATGTCAAAAAGGAACAGAGAGTCTTTTCAGTAGTGTTCATTTATGTGTGCCTCATGTCTAAAGAGTAATGGTTTTGTTTCTGTTTCACTAACAATATTACTGACAGATGAATTGAGTCAGTCCAAGCATACCTGTTCTTCTTTTGTTGTTTCTCCATTTGTGTAAACACTTGTCTACTGTCTTACCAGTGGCAAATTTGTTGCTGTTGTTTTTGGCATTTATCCTCCTCTGGGCTTGATGAATAGCAATGTGTGAAAATACTGTCACAAGGCCTACCAGTAGACAAACATCAGGCTGTAAACAATAGCATAAAGTGCTATTAAGGCTGTAGTGTAAACACACACAAGATGATAAAATGAGCCAACTGATGATATTTCATGGACTGTACTAGCTGAAGTGAACTGATCCTCCTCCAAACTCAATCAATCACAGTTCTGTTTGCAGCTGTTTATAGCATTACTAAGTTCTAGAGAAATTTAGATAAAAGTGTGTTTTAGATTTATTTTAATGTAGATAGTATCACTTTAAAAATAAAACAAATATAGTGACTAATATATATATTCATAAAGCAATTTATAATAAGATTTGGAAGCATATTTCCCACTACCATAGACTACCATAGATAATTTTATAGTGATTCTGCAATCATAATGATTCAAAAATAACAAATATATTAAAGGGCCTTGTAACTATTACACAGTCATTATAAGCAAGGAGCATTTGCATATAGATTGTAGCTGAAAATGGTGATGGAAATATGAATGCTTTATAATGTTGATACAATATTTTGCTATATTCAATTTTTTTTAAGATGAGTTATATATTTTTAGTAATTGTCATCACAGTATTTGATTATAGGAAGCATGTATTTTATGTGAAAGGCAAACATAGTATTCCTTAGAGAAAAACCTATATGAAGGAAGATGAAATGATTGTGATATTATCTTCTGAAGGGAATTAGGTTATTATGAACATTTGTTGGAGAAACTAGACCATAACTGGCTAAACCAAGGAATGGTGTCTTACTTATTAGCATGATCTGATTTTCTAAAAAATTCCTGAAGCATAAATGTTCATGAATTTGCAGAAGTATAAATGGAACATTTTTTGCTGTAGTTAGTATAAATTTGAACTGGTTATTAAGCTAACTGGGGCAGAGAATTTAATCTAAAAAAATCCTTATTAATATATCTTGATCTCAGAATGAAATATTTATTTGAATTTATTACTTCAGTGGATGGTTATTGCCATTGCATTATATAACAACCACATTGGATGTTCTTATTTGTTGTAAATATATATGACCTCTCAATATTCTGACAAAGCATCAATATAAGGTAAAAGAAAAAGCAGTGGACTATTATGCATGTTTTGGTTTATCCAACATTCTTAATTGGGCTGGGAGAATATTAAAAAAAGAAAAAAGACATGAGAACAGCAGATCAATATTAAAATACAAAAAGTTCATATTGGTTCACATATTAATATGTTTGCTTGTTTGTTTGTTTTATGTACCCGAGATATTTTTCTTGAAATAAGAATACATTTTCAATTTTGATTGAACTAAGAATAAATGAAGAACTTCACTTTTACTGTTAAATACTGCCATGCCATTCTGTATACTGTAATACATTATCACTTTGTCTGAAGTTTGAAATGATTCTTATTAACGAGTAGAAGACTGAGATTTTTACATGCAGAAGGCTGTGAGACTTCAGATTTTGTCAAAGTAAAAAAAGATTAATTTTTTTTTAAATTCACTTTTTTTTTTTTAATAAAGTGAATTCTAAGAATGTTATTAATGATAGTTCTGTTTAAAAAAATAATCTGATAAATCTGCCTACAGCTGAAAAACTATTGGGTGATGGTAGTAGGATTTGATTCCACTCTCCTTCCTCCTCTCCTTTCCCCTATCCCACCTTGACAAAAAAGTTAAGTTTTCACTAAAAGCTAGGACATGAGAAAACAGCCAAAAGTTGCACCGTGTGTGATGGTGATGGTGGTTAGAATAGTTGTCAGGGAAAATTTCTTCAAGGAAAGACTGGTTAGACATTGGAATGGGGTACCCAGGGAAGAGGTAGTGTCACCATCCCCGGATGTATTTAAGAGGCGTGAGGATGTGGAACTGAGGGACATGCTTTAGTGGAGGACTTTGCCAGTGTTAGGTGATGACTTGGTGATCTCCAGGGTCTTTTCCAACCTAAATGATTCTTTGATTCTAAAACATGTAGGCTGATTTATTTATTTATTATTATTATTTAAATTTTCATTCTTCTGTTTTAAACTGACAAAAAAAATTAATAAAACTTTACAGTTTCTCCAGAGAGAATGACAAAATGTAGATTGAAAAATAGTTTTCATCATTGAATGTCATCATTATTTTGCTGACCCACCTTCTACCACAGGGTAAGATCTGAATTGCCTCTTACCTCCTCAGCCATGAAAAATTTACATTGCTTCTATCAGCTGCTGCTAAGTGCTATGCCAATGCAATACCTTTTCCTAAAGCACAAGTTAGTATCTTCAGCTTGAAGGATTGCAGGATATAAGTGATTTTTTGCTGTGGTATTTTCTGCCAGGAAGTTTTTTTTTATTTTTATTTTTTTTATTTTTTTACTTAGCTTTAGTGTTTATAGGTAAGACAGCTCAGAACAGCAGCAAGTCGACAAAAATTCCTTCATGCATACATACGGAGTTCCAGGTCCAGACATGTTGTATGTAACATTTACCTGATATTCCCCATCCATCTGCATATCCCCTGCATTCAGTAAAGAGGAATATGTGCTTCCATATTGTGTTTCAGATCCTAGGGGACTTAATTGCCCTTGATAGGTACCTATCCTGTTCTATTAGTATAGATGAAAGTGAGAGCAAATTCTGAATTTACATGTGATGTGCTTTACAGGAGATTAGCCTTGTTTTTTAGAAACTAACTTTAGGCTCTGGGTTTCATCATGTGAGATGAAGAATTAAAAACTTCAGTACTGATACAAGTTAACTGTTAAGCATTTAAATATGGTATTGAATTTGGTCTCAGATCATCATTATAATGATGACTCCTAAGGTATTCTGGCCAATTGTTTTATTTATTTCTTTATTTTTGCAAACAGCGATGACAACACAGTCAAATACTTCATTGCTGCAGTCAGTTCAGTACCAGATGAATGGCAATTTACTCTATTTCTTTCCTAGGGTCTGATATCTCAAACCAAACATTCTTGTCTTTCATACTTCATGCCTTCAAGCCCCTGCACTATTAATGCAAACAAATTTAACATATCAAGAAATTGATACTTATCACATCAGCTATTACATTTTCTCCCTTTTCTTTTTCTTTCTTTCCTTAGAAAGCAGTCCAATTCATCCTGATTCTATAAGACATTTATTAAGATCCTTAAAAGATGAGAGATGAGACACATCAAGATAAGTATTGTAGACTTCACGGCCAGAAATGCAAAGAGGCTCTTGAGAATATTTCAGGGCATTACGTTATTCATGAGCTAAAGACAGTGACTGTTGAGTGAACAGTGATCATAGTAGTATACCCAATGGGTTTGAAGCCTCTTGCAAGGATATACTAAAAGCTTTTAATATTCTCTCAACTTGTAGCAAATCCCTTCATTATTTGGTGTTTTAAATGAAAGTGAAGTGCACTCATCTAAAAATCTGTCTAAAAATAATATTTTTTGGAAGAGCTACTTCGGGGGGGGGGGGGGGGAGAAAACCCCACATGCTTTGTAAGAACGTTATTTTACTTCTTATGCATTAGCAAAACTGGAGTCAGCATAAATTTACCTTTACATTTTTTTTTTATTTATTTTTATTTTTTTTTAATCATAAGGGAACAGTGTTATAAGTTAAGGATGCTGTCAGAGAATATGGTGAAATAGAAATGAGCAGTTACCATAGCACAATAGAGTTCTGAAAGAAAAAAGAAAAACTATAAATGGGAAACTATTGAGAATGGCATTTTATTTTGCAGTCACCCCTGTCTAGTGTGGGTTAACGATGCAAAGTAGGATATCATCTGAAAAAGTATACATTTCAAAATACTTTTATGCAATGATTTTCTTCATCTGGTCTTACATCATCTCACTTTAATGAAGACAAAATAAAAAGTCAGCTGAAGAAAAGAAAGCTTATTTAACTTTCAAAAGATCATTCAATAACCATCAGGTTTGTGGAATCATAGTCTTTGCCACCTTCCTCCGTGTACCATGAAGGACTGCTATCACCAGGAGGTATTTTTTTCCTAATGAGTTGCTGCAAGACATGCTTAGCTTGGGGTCACTGCAAACAGGGAGTTGCCAAATCTAATGGCCTCTGGATTTTGCAATATTGGTGCTCATAAATATGTCTCAGACTAAATGCCTTTAACCTGGAGAGAGATATTTGTCTGGTAACACAAAAGAAATACACTTAGGTTATCCCTTGCCTCAGCAGGTAAGCTTCATTTCTTCAAAAAGCCTAAGAAAGGCCTGCACTGTATTTAGTTTCATTTCAGCTCTGAAAAAAGATGATATATGCACTTTTGTTCTAAAAGGAAAGAAATAGTGTTGTCATTTCAATGTTTTTCACATCGTCACTTATCTACTTAAATTTGACAGAATGATGGGATCTTTTTGCCAACAGAATTGTTGGCATTCTTCAACTTAACCTGCAATCATGTACAGTTCAGAAACACAGAATTGCTGGCACTTTAGAATTAGTAGGCATTGCCAATAGGTTCATATGGTGATATCAGAGCTCTCTGCTACATGAAGGTATATGTGATCTTGCAGTAAAATATGGGCAAATGGCTTAGTTTTCAGTTTCTTCAAAATGTGCTAGTAGATGTTATCTTTAATGTACTTCCTCTGAATGCAAAGTACATTTGTTATTATTTATTAGTGCAGTGGATTTGGAGTACACTAAGATGATGTTAGAGGTCATTTTGGAGCTGAATCTGAAAAGTGTTAACCGTATGCTGTCCCCTGGTGTGTTTTTATTGCCTTGCTCTGTGAGGAAATCCACTGACCTTCTCTCTGCAGCTCTCAGGGTGCCTCTGACAGACCAGGATGACACCAGGCTTATTTGTTGAAAAAGATCCTGATTTTTTGTAATGATTAAGCCTTCTCTGATTACGTCATCTTACACTTGGACGTTGAGGAGTATACTAAGATACAATCTAGCTCAATAGCTTTATATTAATCTAAGAATTAGGTGGCAAAGACAATGGTGCAGAAGTGTTAATTTCAGTCCAAGAAAAAGAGGTGGTATTAAGTCCTGTACACACACAGACAAGATTTTCTTTTTTAATTTCTCCAAAATCAGACTCGCAAAATCACAGAATGGCTGAAATTGGCAGAGACCTCTGGAGGACCCTGGACCTCTGGTCCCACCCCCCTGCTCAAACAGGAACACCTAGAGCCACTTGCCCAGGACCATGTCCACACAGCTTTGAATATCTCACAGAGGAGTTTGTGTTGGAAGGGACCTTAAAGATCATATAATTCCAACACACCTGCCATGGGCAGGGACAACCTCTATTGCTCAAAACCCCATCCAACCTGGCCTTGAACACCTCCAGAGATGGGGCATTGACTGCCTCTCTGGGCAACCTGTTCCAGTGCCTCACCAACCTCTGAGTAAAGAACTTCTTTCTAACGTCTAAACTAAGTCTACCTTCTTTCAGTTTAAAACCATTACCCCTAGACTACTACACTAGTAGTAGACTACTACACTACATGATAACTACACTATGATGAAAAGTCCCTCCTCAGTTTTTCTCTAGGCCCCCTTTAGGTATTGGAAAGCCACTATAAGGTCTCCCTGAAGCCTTCTCTTCTCCAGGCTGAACAACCCCAACTCCCTCAGTCTGTCTTCATAGGAGAGGTAATCTCCTATGAGGGAGATTACACAACCTTTCTGGGCAACCTGTGCCAGGGCTCCATCACTGTTATAGTGAAGAAGTGCTTCCTGACATGTCGATGGAACCACTAGTGTTCCAGTTTGTGACTGTTGCCTCTTGTCCTGGCAGTGGGCACCACAAGAAAAAGGCTGGCTCAATCTTCAGTGCATCTTCCCTTCAGGTATATATACATTTATGAGATCCCCCTGAGCCTTCTCTTTTCCTAAGCTGAACAGTCCCATCTTTCCTAGCCTTTCCCGATAGGAGAGATTCTCCACTACATTCATCATTTTCTATGGCCCTTTTAGGACTCTTTCCCATATGTCTGTGTCTCTCCTGTACTGCTGTACTTTTTTTTTTTTTTTTTCCTCCAGAGTTCCATGTGCACATACAGTGTAGTGATTGTGCTGACTAGCACAGGAAGAATAATTTTCATGTACCCATATTGCTGGGGAGTAGGATATATTTCAAAGACAGCACAAAGTTCATGTATCATAAGAGTTTAGGCCCAGTTTAGGCCCAGATCCTCAAAGACATCTGAGTGACTAATTCGCCATGAAATAAATTATAGTTGGGTACCTCAGTGCACTTGTATATTCTTATCCTTGATGCACCTCTTTATGGGTTTAAGTAAAAGCAGAACTTGAATATGCTGTTTTGTAGTGGGTTTATATGGCAAGGCTTTGGTAATGGGGGGCCATAGGGGTGGCTTCTGTGGGAAGAATCCAGAAGCTGTCCCATGTTAGATAAGGGGCCCGCTGCTGGACAGAGCTGAGACAATAAATGATATTGTTTGTGCCTCTGTGAGAGCATATTTAAGTAAGGGAAAAACAAACAAACAAAAACCAACGCCAAAATAAAACAAAACAAGCAAACAAAAAAACTGTGGCACAACAACAGCTGGGAGAGAGAGGAGCGAGAAACAGCTTTGCAGACACCAAGGTTAGTGAAGAAGGAGGGAAGGAGATGCTCCAGGTGCTGCAGCTGAAGTTCCCCTGCATCCTGTGGAGAGGACCATGGTGGAGCAGGATGTCCCCCTGCAGGTGTACCACAGTGGAGAAGATTTCCATGCTGCAGCCCATGGAGACCACGGTGGAGCAAGTGGATCTGCCCTGAAGGAGGCTGTGGCCTGTGGAGAACCCCCGCATGAGCAGATTCTAGGCCAGGCCTGTAGCCTGTGGAGAGAGGACCATGCAGAGGCAGGTGACCTGGCAGGAGCTGCCGCCTGTGGGGGACCCGTGTTGGAGAAATTTGCTCCTGATGGATGGACCCCGTGGTACGGACCTATATTTGGAGCATTTCTTGAAGAGCTGCTGCCTGTGGGAAGCCCGTGCAGGATCAGTTCAGGAAGGACGGCATCCCATGGGAGGGACCCTACGTGAAGCAGAGGAAGAGAGTGACTGAGAAGGAGCGATGGAGGAGAAGAGCTATAGGCTGACCTTAACCCCCATTCCCCTACTCTGTTTGGTGGGAGGAGGTGGAAGAGGGTGGATGGGGGGAAGTTTTTTTTTTGTTTGTTTGTTTGTTTTTTTCTCCTTTGTTTCTCAGTGCTGTAGCGTGTTAGTAACAGGCAATAAATTTTACTGATCTCCCTACTCTGAGTCTGTTTTGCCCATCATGATAATTGTCAAGTGATCTCTTGTTCTTATCTCAACCCTTGAGCCCTTTGCATTGTATTTGCTCCCCCTTTTCCTTTGAGGAGGGGGAGTGAGAGCTCAGCTGCCCGCCTGAATAAAACCATCACATGTTGATGTACCCTTTACATCGTCTAAGGAGTGAGGTGTTAATATACCAGGAGATTAAAATTTATAACTATAGATATGCAAAACAAGGGTTATTTATCTCAAATATCTTCATTCATCATTAGTTAGGAATAATGAAAGCAGTGTATGCTATGAATTGTGGACCTCCTACATGATATTTTGCACTTAGTATTAGACCAACAGTCCAAAACATTAGAACACTGGAGAGTGTTTTATCTCTTTACATGAGGTCGCTGAGAAATACAATGTCTTATATCTCAGGAAATTCTGTCATTTACAAAAAATAACTTATTTGAATTTGAAATGAACCTAAATCAAAATCATACTTTGATGTTCCAGAAGCAGAAAATAGTGATTATATCTGTTTTGAATCTGCTGGCATTTCTAGGCATTTTAAATGTTATCGACAAATACTTTTTAAAATTAACCCATTAACATCCAAAGGATATATAGCAATTTAAACATCAGTAAAATGAGGCACTTTCAGACTATTGTTAATACCCAGGAAAAACTTTACTTTCCTGTAGGAGAAAACATGAAACATGATTAGGCTACAATGTTATTTTTTAGGTCTAATTTCAGAATCTGAATTTGGAACCATGCAGATGGAGAACTCTCTGACTTGTAAAGAGACATCTTCAATTGGTTACTTCTAAAAATACATCTTCCATTAATTATGGTAGTTTCGTTAAAGAAATAAGGTCAGTTTCTGATATCATTAGTTTTTGATGCCATAATATATTTAATTTAAAGTAAGCTTTTAAAGCGAAGACAGAAAAGACCAAACTTTTCAGTGACTTATGCCCAGTGCTTCAGTGACGCTTTTCCTAAATGGAGGTTCCTGAGGTGTAAATACATAGAGAATTGGCTCTAGAAACGTCAACTCCTTTGCATTTATGTTGGACTATGATATACCATTAAAAATATGGATGTACCATTCTTAGATTAGTCTTGAATATACATTTGTTGGCAAAATACGATGTTTATTCAACAGTAACAAACAGAAAATCAGATGTTATTCACTTTATCAGAGCAGAAGTCAGAGAACATAAGGAAATGAGAATTCCAAATAGAGGAAGAAGTCAAAGGTGAATCATTTTAGGAAAACATTTGACTTTTGATCTTCTCTCATAATTTTACATTGTATGTCTAGAAAAGCTAACTCCTCTCTAAAATTTCCAGAGGGCATCCATATTTTATTACAGCAGATTTGTCAGTAGTTAAACAAACTTGCCTGAGGCAAATCTCTGTGTTCTTAGCCTCTAATAACACAATGGAAGTATAAAATACTAAATGCACCCTGCTGTTTATTTGCAAGTGAATGAGAATTTCCAACAGGTATGTTTGTATCTGATGACTTCAAAATAAATAAATAAACGAAACAACACAACAACAGCAACAAACTCTTATTAGCTATTACACTTTGAACATATTCTTTACTTAAAATAACTGTTCAGTGTTAGTCACTGTATATAAAATTTCTACTGAATAAAAAATAACAGTGATTAGCTTGATGAACTTCAAGGATAACTTAAAAGAACTGTGCTCCCATAAGTCTCCTGTAAGTCTCCAGCATTTGCTTTCAGCTTTGGACTAACCTAGATAGCTTGGGATATTATACAAAAGGAAACAAGAATAAATGTTTTTATATACTTTCTGAAAAATAAAGAGGTTTCTCTTGACATGGCACAGAAAAACACATAATATTAAAACAAATATTTAATATTTAAATAAAATTAATATTTATGTAAATATTGAACAGCAATTAAATTAAAATTACTTTTATTTAGATCATTTTGTATGTAAACTTTATATTTGGTGAAAATGAATATGAGGTTTAGAGAAGAGTGATACAATTCATAGAACCATAGAATCATTAAGGTTGGAAAAGACCTCCAAGATCATCTGGTCCAACTGTAGGAAACAATTAAAACAGTTCAAATTTTATGCTGTAAAAAATAATAGAGAAATGTGCTGAGAGATTCTGTTGAGGAATGTATGTAACCACACTATGCCACAGGATTACCTGATGCTTTACCGGATTAATGTTTTGGTATTTACACTGGTGCTCATAAGGTCATATAACAGTATGGTATCTATATTTTTCCTTTGTCTCAAGAGAGTTTGGATCAGTTCTCTAAACATGGAAGAATTTATCTGAGTCTATCCATTGACCTGTCTGCTTTGCAAACATTGTGTTTGTTTTTAATTATTGTCTTTTTTTTTTTTGTAGGATCCGTCAGACCTCATTGATTTGTATCAGCAGTTGATAGATATAGAGAGAAGAGTATTTTTTACTATGTAAGGAAAAAGTACAGCTTTTTGTATACCTTAATAAACTATTATTTGATGTTTTGTTTTTCTGAATACCGCAGTTTAATATCTTTTATTCATGAACCTGACAAGTGTTGGATATAATTTTAATCTGTCAAGGTAAGCTTTCCCAGATGGAAAGGCTTAGAAAACTATGAGATCTCGTTGTGTATGACTGTCTTTCCATTTTAGAGGTTATCAGGGTATTTTATATGTGAATAGGACTATGACGTTTGCATTTAAAAATGCTTCAAGTCAGTTGTGGAGAGCATAGTGAAATGATGTGAAATTGAACCTTTGTTCAAAAGAGGGAGGTAATCATGAAATAAGTTTAAATTTCCAAGAAAATGTGAGAAAAAACTGCCACTTTGCTTTATTTTTTTTCCTTTTCTTTTTTCTTTTTCTTTTTCTTTTTCTTTTTCTTTTTCTTTTTCTTTTTCTTTTTCTTTTTCTTTTTCTTTTTCTTTTTCTTTTTCTTTTTCTTTTTCTTTTTCTTTTTCTTTTTCTTTTCTTTTTCTTTTTCTTTTTCTTTTTCTTTTTCTTTTTCTTTTTCTTTTTCTTTTTCTTTTTCTTTTTCTTTTTCTTTTTCTTTTTCTTTTTCTTTTTCTTTTTCTTTTTCTTTTTCTTTTTCTTTTTCTTTTTCTTTTTCTTTTTCTTTTTCTTTTTCTTTTTCTTTTTCTTTTTCTTTCTTTTTTTTTGTTTTATATAATATACTGTTCATACTGATGTGATTTTCAGATTTATTTTTTTTTTACAAAGATAATTGAAGGAGGAGAGTATGCAATTGTAAGGTCATAGTTGTCACAGTGACTTCTTCAGTTTTAATAGACAATATAAAGAAAATATTTATTTTTTTGTTACTTTTAATGGAATAGATCTCATGATCCAAGTAAGAAGCTTGGCAGAAAATGTCAAAACAGGAAGTACGTAATGCCTGGACTGTCCACAAGTTTGAGGTTTGGAATCTTTGTATCTCCATGGGTGGCTCAATACATCTGGCCTTTGTTAGTCTGTAGGGACTCCCAATTCTTTTCTCCCAGAGTTTTACATTACACATAAATTATTTCTAAATCATAACCAAGTTCTCAGGCAATTCATTTCTGTTTTCATAAGGTATTTTGGAAATGTCTATTGAATTAAGTAACCTAGTAAGAAGAAAGTGCATGCGCACACACATCTGTGTACACATACTGGAGATTAAATTCAACATCATATTTAGTTTAGCCACGTTTAGACTGTGGCTAAACTCATCTCTAATATGGAGGAGTTCTTTTGTATGCCAAAGAGTTCAAAGCAAATGAAATTAGTAAGTTTCACAGCTTTAGATAACATCATTTTACAGTGAATGTTAGTAATTTAACCTATTGGAAGTATATTCTTCATGTTACAAAATATTGATAATGCTAGAGCTAGCATATGATAGATAAACCTAGGGTGACTCAAATTCAGATCTTAAATCTTATCTTTCCTACAGCTTGTTAACTGATTTACCAATACAGTATGTACCTTAAGTTACGTGCCTTAGCTTCTTCTATAAGAGTGGCCACTAAGAACAAATATCTGTCTATTCAGTCAGAATCATGTTTCTTCCTCTTATTTCTTCATAGCACCATACTACTACCTTAAAGCCAATGGAGGTTCTTAGTACCTAACCACACTGCTCCCTATTTAGCAATCTTAAAATCTGTGAGTTACAGTAGCAGTAAAATTTTACTAGATATAATTTATTTATATGTAGCTCAAAATTTACTTCCAAGCAAGTAATCTTTCGAAATACACAGTTGGCTCACAGTTAATTGTTTTAAATTGAGAGCTTTTGCCCTGTTTTTCTTTCTTCTTTTGTTTTACAGTAATTACTTTAGTAATACACTGTCTGTTAACGAAAAAAATAAAAAAAATAAAAAAATAAAGCAAGGGAAAATAGAGCACTAAGACATGATTTCATTTTGAAGAAAAAACTTTTTTCTTTTTTTGCAAGACTTTTACTAGTTTTATGCTTTCTATTTGCAAAACATTCTTTCAAAACACATGCAGATTTCTGTCCTCTGCAATGAGTTTTATTCTTTTTTTCACACATAAACAATGAAACATATCCAGTGTTTTTTAAGTCAAAATTTCACACTATGAGCTTCAAGTTAATATCAGAATATTGTGCAAAATACAGAGCTGTTTCTGATTCTCAAGAAAGCTCCCACAGACACTCTGCCTTCTATTGCCTTATCAAACTCTGCATCTTTAAACTGCCAAACTTTCAGCTCTTGCTACTTGTTGTCAAGTGGAAAATCTTAGATAGGAAACCACTATTGCTAGAATACCTGAATTAAAGTTGAGTATTATTGCCCTTGCACCCTGCTTATTCTTATAAATGGATATTTTTGCCTTTCTCTGTTTCTGAAAATTATCTCTACAGGCTTGGTTACTGAGAGCTCATGGAAGACTTTCACTTTTCATTACAATACACTTGATGCACCTATGCCAGAACAAATGCCAATTTAAAATAATATTTGTGCATGTATGAGCTAAAATGAGTATTCCAATTTACTAGAAAGCATGAATATCTGAACAGTGTCAGAGATGTCTCCAAAATGTGTACTGTAATCCTTGTGTTCAACGGTGTTTTGACTCTGGCTTTTTTTTTTTTTTTTTTTTTTTTTAAGACATGAAACCATCTTTTTTGCTGCCTGCCTGCCCATCAAAAATGTTTTCTGGTGTACCTTTGTGAATGTACAAATGAACAAGCATCTGGGGAGAAACAGAGAGAAAAAGTGTGAGAGAAAGTATAAGTAGAGATCATTTAATTACATTAAAAATTTAATCTAACTTGATTTAGGTCTGCAAAGGTAAGCAATTATGCTGAGAAGGTGCTTTCATTAGAAGCATGTTATATATCAAAATGGCGGTGCTTATCTGCTGAAATGAGGCAATATGCATTTGAGAAAGGTACTTCAGGCTCCCTCTAAGGTCAATGAGAAGGGATTCAGTATAGTTAACCCCATTTAGGGTTTGCTTCAGCATATGCCTGCTTTGGACTGATGAATCATTTCTTAAGCTCCCCTAACTGTATTAACTGGGTCTATATTCACAGTAATAGGACCCAGTGGAGCTAGTTCAGATATAGACAGGTATGGTGTTAGAGAAGTCTGAAGTTAAATGGGATGAATCCCATTATATCAGAACAACTCCCATTGTCAAGGGTGAAAATTTTCACATAGAAAACAAATGTACTTACATATCAGAATGAAAAGACATTTTGACTCTTAACTTTGACCTTTGTAAAAAAGTTACAGAATATCAGAATTGACATTTGTAAAAATTTACAGATTATCAGAATGAAAAATGGATGTTTAATTCTGTATTTTTTTCAAGACTTTCCCCAACTTCAGAAGAACTGAAGTTTCATTTCTTCTGTGGTGATGTTTTTATCCATTTTTGCTATATAAAAGAAATAATGGAAAATCAAGAAAAAATACTTCGTTTGATCAAGAGGAAAACTAATATAAGAAAACAAACAAACAAACAAACAAATATTTTTAATTAAAAATAAGCAAGATGACCATGTAAGAATCACCAAAAGTAAATGAGAGGAAAAGGCAGCAATTTCCCTAACAGTAGTAACAGAAGCGGAAAAGAAGAATATTCAGGAGAAAAAACAGTTGGAGCACACCATGGAGATTTTCTAATTGATTGAGACTTACTCTCCCTTACTGTTTACGGATATGGTATATTTACAAGTAGACAAATCTCAATTTCAAATCTTCTGGGTATCCAATTTGGTAGAAAACACACAGAAGATTAAGACACAGTTCTTTCCAGTTCTGCAACAGGAAGGAAAAACTGCCAGAGACATTCCTGAGGTTCTGTACATGCCTGATCTTAGGTATTTAGGTAAAGAAAGTTGTTGAATGTGCTTTGTTGAGTATGAACTGTTCTTGTTCTTGGAATAATAAGAAATCTAAGATACTTTTCTCTCTGCTGTTGCTCACATCGTGGTTTACGTATCTACCATTTAAATCAGTGACTACAAGTTTATTCAAGGTAGTTAAGTCAACTATATAAATGAGTTCATAACAGTAGATAAATTGTCTCAGCTGTCTGCTTGCCTGCCCACTTGAACCTGCTTCACAAATTTTTAAATTTGTGCACAAATAGAGGGATAGGAGAACAGTAGAATACTAATCCAGAATGTCTTATTGTACATGTTAATGAATTGTTTAGCAAAACCTTTGCAATCTCATTTGAAAGACATTGTTTAGCAAAGTCAGATAAAGTAGTAATACATCTGCAAATAAAGTAAATGTCTAGGACTAGACATTTAGACGTATAAATAACAAAGAAAAAAAAAACACAACAAAGAAAATTAACATTTCCTTCTTGCTTATACCCTTATCTTTTCATTGGTAGATTGCATGAAAACATCCTTTACTTAACAAAAGGTGATCTTATCATTAAGTGTCTAATCTATGTAAAAGGAAACTTAGGCAGAACTTAAGTGACCAGATCTGAAATATCCTTTCTGAATTCTCATGTTTATGTATCATCTGATCCTAGAAATCTCTAAGGACCCTATGTTTATAGAGTTTTTCTCTCTTATGACTTAAATATGCTTGCATATCTAAAAAAGTCCATCTTGTCAGGCCTGATATAGCCAAA
The DNA here is from genome assembly GCF_964211835.1 of Anser anser. Taxonomy (NCBI): domain Eukaryota; kingdom Metazoa; phylum Chordata; class Aves; order Anseriformes; family Anatidae; genus Anser; species Anser anser. The sequence goes on along the minus strand of NC_139725.1, from coordinate 47,892,182 downwards.
ATTTCTCACCTACAAAATAGAAGCAGGCTAAACAATATATGATTAATATATGCTTGCCTTAAAATTAAAAGTAAAGACATTAAAATTAGTAGCAGTATACACACCTCTTTTCTTAATACCATAACACTACCAATATACATTTTGTAACTCAGGTAAGCATAAAAGTGATATGTAACTGCAAAAAGGCAAATGCAGGTTTGTGTTATATTTGCTCAAGCATGGTAATTTGTGCAAACAGCAAAATCTGCAAGATAAGAACAAAAGAAGTATAATGAGAGATGTCTGTTAGAACCAGGATAATCCTGCAGAACAAGCAGTAAAGATGTTTGGTGAAACCATAACAGGCGCTGGTCCATCCCCAGAAAGGTGAATGTCAAGAACAAATAAAATCACAACTTTTCTTTTGTGTAAAGAACAAAACATGAGTGAGGGAAGTTGGAGAAGAAAAAAGATCTATATCTTGGTTCTAGTTTCCCTCATCAAAGAGGTTTCAAGCCTGGGCACCTCCATCTCAGTGATTAGGTACCTCAGCCATCAGCCCTAACTGTGCCCTAACTGGATGTGTCAGCTCTGTTATGTTGTTTAATCTCAGCTGATTTAGGATGAAATTGTTAAGTATCAAGTGTTTTAATATGTAGTAGCAATGACTATATTGATTTTATGAGTCTATGAATATTGTTTGATTTTTGGGTGGTCCTGTGTAGAGCCAGGAGTTGTACTCAATGAACCTCATGGGTCCCTTCCAATTCAGGATATTTGAAGATTCTGTGATTGAGTATGTGTATTGTTAATGAATATTAGCCCAGTAAAGTGTTGAAGTTTGACACTAGCCTGATTTATTGTTATTAGAAATACCTCCATCAGAATGGTTACCAATATATGCAAGGTACAACTACATTCAGTCTGTGACACTGTCTGTCCGTCTTGCTGATTTACTCTGTAGAGGAAGAATTGTCTCTAAATGTGCATTTGTAGTTTGAAAAAGCTTTTCCCAGATGATACTTCTCATGTCTATTGTAACACAAATAAATAAGAATTATTTATTATTTTATTAAGAGATTCCTGAAATATCACACAAGGCAATTATTTTGTAGATTTCAATTCTATTATAAGGAGAAGTAAATAGCTCCTGTTTAAATGCATCTACAAAGACCAAAGTGCTTCATTGTAAGAGGTCTTTAATATGGGGCTTTATTCCTTTTCTGGCTTTTCTTTTGCTTTTAATTATGTATTATGCTCTGACAACAGCCATGTGGTATGTGGTTGTGTTTTAGCTGTGCTGCAGGTATCAGCATAGGGGTATATTTAACAAATCCAATAAGACTTAAATACTCATTCTCAGAACATTTTAAATGTATAAAAATGTGAAGATAAACCCCCTCAGAGAGGCTCTTGTCTGCAGTGGTGCGCAGTAGCACATCTCTGGCAATCTCAGGCAGCTTGGTCCTTGCATTTTAAAGATCAATTTGTCTAATGAAATCCAGCAAGTTACAGACTAGAGTTGGTGAAATATAAAAGAGTGAAAACCTCAAGATCATTTTCAATTAGTTTTTACTTTATATATGTTTTGAAATGTATACATAAGGTGAAATCAGTTGTGAACTCTTTGAAACCAATTGTGCCCAAGTGGGAGAGAGCTTCATCTATGTATTTCCCCTGGGAACGTTCAGGCAGTGGGTAATGTGCTGATGGAGACTGGGTGGGGAAGACTCTCACATCTCTGTAGATGTGTCTTTTAAAGTTACAGAATGCAGTGTAACTGAAATAAGGCATACAGAAGGGACTATTAAATCTTCAGAGCAATCCCACCTCCTCCATAGCTCTTGTTTGCAATTCCTGGCAGCACGTTTTTTTTGAAAGAGCTTTGGCTGAGTACAGATGGTCCCTGAAAAGGCGATGGTACAATCCTGTATGATTTTAGTGGAAACTGGATGAAGTAGGCTGTAACTTCCAGAATTACTCAAAGTACTGCTGTGACAGATTCATGAAGTAGGTTATATAATACCTATATAATACTCTGTGGTTATATAATGTGACAGATTCAGAAGCACAGGAAGTAAGTTTGAGCTGGTCAAATGCAAACTTTCCATTCAAGATGTGCAAGTACAGGTTTTAAATCAGCCACGCAGTTGATATCCATTAACATATAGAACTTATTAAGTCAGCATCTAATATTAAACAAGTACTTGCATATTTTGCCAAATACAGATAGAATACCTAAATTGGAATGATTAAGAGCTTTGCTGCAAGAGCACTTTGTAGAAAGGAAAGATGAAGCCATCTCTTTCCACATTGTTAACGTGCCATGATTTGCTTCTGAGAATATTTCAGTTTTCATCCTGAAGATATGAAAAGGCTTCTTAGGTCTGCTGATAGATGAAACAAATATCTCTGTTCTAGAAAGAATTGGGGTGGACCACTATGGGAGACCCTAGGAATGAGGAAAATGCTTAGAGAGCCCACACTTGACTGGTGATCTTTTTGTGCTGAGTTCAGTTAGGCCCTGAATTTAGTCTGCTTTTTCCTTTGTCTGTTCTTCTCTTATTCTGTGTCTTTCTTCTGCTTCTGCTTCTCATTCCCATCTACTTCAGGCTTTGACACATTTTTTTCCATTTCTGTCTTGAATTTGAGAGCTACTTTTTTTTTTTCTTAATTTCTTTCCTTCACCTTTCATAGCAATTTTTCTCTGAATCTGTGCCAAATTACATCCAAATTACTCATACTCTCTACTTCGTATTTAATTTCTTTCCTCACTACCCAATGTCTGCTCTACTTTTGCTCTAGCAATTCTCTCTACCCATAGTAATAAAAGAAAATGACCATGGAATAAAACTGACCCATGATCCTCAACACTGGTTGACAGCCACCAAGCTCCTAGGCACAGTTTGACTGATGTCTGCTGTACTTTTCCAGGTGGTACGCAGACATGATTCAAGGCTTAACACATGCCAAGGACATTCTCCATAATCATCAAGAACAAGGCAAGACTACTTTGGTTCTCTTATACTGCACAGTCATGCACTATATAACTTGTTGTTGGTCCTTCAAACACTGCTTCATGACAGAGATCTGGGTACACACCAGACACGTAGATACTTTGTTTAAAAAAAAAAAAAAATCACTCTGATGGGTTACAGTACAGCCTGTATATTTTTTCAGATGTTTTGAAATTAATAAATATATTTTTTATTTTACAATGACTTTGGGTTTCAGCAGTTTTACATGGGGTCTCAGAGCGGGACTAGGGCCAAGCTCCACGTGATGTATATTTGAGTACTATTCTTGAAAAGAGTACTGTGGCTATGAGCCAGTCTGTGCCACTTGGTTTCAAATGAGAAACAGTCCTCAGGTTGCTTTACATATTAACGTGGATTTATCCCAAGGACAACCAGGAACTGGCTTTGCAAACACATCTGATTTCCCCATCTGTATCCTCTGTTCAGACACACATTGAAGGAGTGATGTGCCAGAGATGCTCTATGAGGAAGTGCAGTGGAGCCACAAGCATTACTCATTATGGCTCGTAGTGGTCAGAGCAGGGCAGGGCACAGCGTATCTTCAGCTAGTCACCCTGAGTGTTAAACTTCACAGATCTAAGTACACCTGTCACTGAACAGGTTCTGCCACCTTAATGTGTGGTTACTGTTCAACCTACCTGAGAACAACTTTTTGAAAGGTGCAATAAATTGCAATGATGCTTATCTAAAGGCAAGAAGATGGTTCTTGATAGGGATTTAATTTATGTACATGGATTTCTGTGATTCTGTGATTCTGTGATATCCACTGTTGCCTTACTTTAGCTTGTGCCTAACAGGAGAATTTGTTTCATACTGAAGTCCCTCAAACTCAATCGTATTATTTTGTCCTGGTAAGAACTATCTGAAAAGAATGAATTGTTTGCCAGGGAATCTCTCTTTACTACTTTCTAAGATGACAACTATTTATCCTAACGAAAATGTTTGTTACTACTTGTCAAACACACAAAGAAATGGATTTTGAGGTTTTCCATTTCAGCCTAACTTAAGCCTCAACATTACTTATTATCACTCACTACCATGTCCTTCCCTTACCAGCTTACTCATTATTTATATGGATTTTAACAAGTGAATCATGGCTGTCCATGTCTCCTCCTCATTTTACTCCCTAAAGTTTCAACCAGAAGGGCAAAATTTACCAGTTTAGTTTGGATGAATGTTTCTCTTAGAGTTTCAGGGCTCATTTATTTTTTTCTGAATGCATTAGTATCATACTTATAGGTAGAAAAAGCACCAGTAGATGGCTCTGTAATTCCTGAATTATCAGCAAGGAAACAAGGGAGAGACTTTGATAGCTTTGACTTTTGTGAGTAGATTTGATTTGGTGACATCAATGACAGGAATAAACTTCACGCCGACTTGCTGAAATGGGACACTTCCATTTGTTATGTCACGGCATTTCAAAACGGCCAGTCTGTCCTTGACCCACATCGACATTGAGGACTTCCTGATGTCGCCTTCTACAGGGAACAGCTCCAAATAAATCAGCAGCAGAATGACACCCAGCTTATGGGAGAGGGCAGAATTACTCATTGCCATGCCCTGCTTGCTGCAAAGTGATAAACATGAAGACATGGAGGCTTCTGCAGATGCCCAAGCCCAGCAGTGCTGTACCCTGGGAAATGTGAATAAATCTGAACATAGCAGAACTGTGCAGAACATATGCCTGCACTGAAATTAACTGCCAAACACTCAGAAAAGGTTGTTTCTGTTTTGCTTAAGAAATAAATCTGTCTGAGAATGGGAAAGATACAAACAAAAAGGAAATGCATTCAAAAAACAAAACAAAACAAAACCCTGCTTTTATTAATCATGAAGTTTAGTCATTTGCTACAGGCAATTTAGGTGAAGTATTAGGATTTTCTCTCTGCATAGCCCCCATTCCTGAGCACAGGACAAGGCTGTGCTTGCAAAGGAGCTTATAAGCCTGCTTGAGTGCTTCTGGCTGAGGCTTGTTGCCTCCCCCCCCGGCTCCTCCCTCCCCGCACTCCACCTCCTTGTTCTCTACCACATATTAAAATCCTTTGGAGATTTGCAAAAATGATTGTAGAAAAAAAGAAAATTTGAAAATTTATATGTGGGTTGCTGCACCCAGTACAGTGTTGGCTGGATCTAATTGTAAATTAAAGCATTTAACCAAGACAGCAATTCAGTTTCCATCAAAGTGAAGATGTTTTATCTGTACTAGCTGAGATTATTATTTTGTATGTTTTGAGTAAATCCAAAACCAATGGATACAAACAGTACTGACAATTTAAACTAACTTTATTCTGCCACATGGCATAGTATGGAACATCTCTATGTGGCACGTCATGACAAAAAAAAAAAAAAAAGAGTTCAACTTAAATTTAGAACTATTACTTTTCCCCTGAAGTACATCTTCTACATGACAAATATTTCATTTCATACCTCATTAGAAAAAATATTATTTGGTAAAAATACAGAAATTTTTTCTAACTTTACTTCCAAATAAAATCTATTTTACAGATGTTTTCCAGCTTCTCCTACTGTATTTTTCAGTGGCAAATAGATTCTTTACTTTCTCTGCTATTGCTTATCTGTTTTGAAAACAGATAGAAGCTGTTTAAATAAATCCATTCTCTTACTATAAATGGCAAAAATACATGAAGATGTTGATAGTTAAATGTCAAAACTTAGTTATGACAATAACAAACATAAACAAATTAATGATTTGCTATATTTGTGCTTCTTTTTTCATTAAAAAAAAAAAAAGAAAATATTCTCTAAGCCCCTTACTAGCTTTTCTTGCCAATGACAATGATTTTCAGAGAAAAGAAAGTAAGATTAAAATGAGGAGAATGCATATAACACCACTCTTTATTTTGCTGCAGAGAAGCTGTATATGAAAAAATCATTCAATTTATATAATGTAGTAAATTTTTGTGGCCTTACATTATTTACAAAAGGCTGAAGTATCTCACAGCATTCAATATTCAGCAGTGGCCTTATCTTGGGAAACTATGGTATTTTAAATAATCTGAGGCACAAATGCTATTGCACTTTGTAATGTACAAATACTGTCATATTCAACTGGGTAAAAGACAAACCTGAGTTTAAGGTGATCCATACCTTCTGTAAGTGTTTATAGTCCAAAAAGTATTTTAAATTTATCTTATTAACGACAATTAAATGTGTTTTATTTCTATCGAGAATAATATTATCAAGATAAGCTACTTGAATAATGTTCCATTCACTACCTAAGAGCAGGCAGTCCTAATAAAACAGCTGATGTGTGGCAAAATATTTCCCTGATGACTGTATTAAAATTCTGCCCTATGGCAAGTCTGAGATAATTAGATTGCAATGTGTGAATCAAAAATGATTCCTGGGTTCAAATATTTAAAGAATGGGGGGAAAAAAATCCTTCAGGTTCAAGTAAATACAACCTGTGTGCCCATGTAGCGGCATATGATGGCAATAATTTATGACAAATGACTGTATCATAAATATATTTGTGACATAATAAATAAACAAACATAATACTAATTTATTAGTAACACTTTTCTACATCATCTTCACACTTCCAGCAGTCAGTATGAAATGGGACTGCTTCTGAACCTTCTAGCTTTAACCAGCATCATAGAACTGACAGAGGTTGATGGAGAGATGCTTCTTCATTTCTGAGTTATGATATTATCCTTAACTCAATTCCAGTCTTGGATCAGGAGCCTACTTGAACACTGCAGTCATATTACATTTCAAAATTAGAATTCAGAGCTTTATGACCTGTAAAAGCTAGTCTCAGGAAGTTACGGAGAGCAGATTAAATAACTGCCTTATATAGTACAGAAAAATCCTTTTGAGATTAACACTGTATTTACTAGCTCTAGATTTTTGCTGAGTTTCTTGATCTACTTTATGGGAGTGCCTGTATATCCATTTTGTTATTATAACCACTAGCATGTTCCCATGATGTGAATAGTATAATTCACATTAGTTGAGATATACACAATGATTTTACTAAATAGTTGAGACAATATACAGACTTTCCAGTAATTTTATGTTAAAGGCTGGACAATAACTTCTGTGTTTCTCAGCAATATACAATATTAAGACCAGATTTTTTCAGGTTCTGAATGATTGCACTTAATACCACTTATTCATATTGATATAATACCTGCTAAGTATTCAAAGCACAGACAATTTCCTTCTCGCTTATATATATTGTATACAGTCCGTATTAAAAATGTGTAATACATATACATCTAAACTAGTATATAGTTTCCACCATCTTTTGCTCTATCATAATGTGATTGTTTGCTGGGAATGTTTTTGGGTTTTCTTGGTTTGTTGTTTTTCTTAAAAATAACTTTATTTATTTATTTATTTAAGTTTTCCTGCTTTCTGAACTGTCTGTATCCTTATCCTTTATCAAATAAGATTGGAGAGAACTCAAAGCAGGTGGTATAAAATAACCAGAGTGAGAGATGAAACCAATGTTTCTGAAGGAATTGTGAGAAAACCACTCTATCATGCCAGGACGCTTCTCAGCCCACTTCCACACTATAATTAGGAATCACATGGGATCCATGGCTAGTAATGCTTTCACACAACAATCTCAGAATGATTTAGTACAAACTCTAGAAAATGTACAGATAGACATCTTTATTTTTTGGCACATTGGGAAGTCTTTATTTGAAAAATGTTTTGATATATGTTTTTAAAAGCTTTTTAATGTATACACATATAATAGGATAAATAGCATTCGCCTTCAAGTGTATCTATTTTTCAGTGCTGTGTACATGTGCTCTGCTTTATATAAAAGCAAGTTCATGCAGCATGCTTCTCTTAAGATCATTCTTGACAGCATTATTGGGTGAGAAAGTAGCCTTTCCCCATAAAAGTTTTCTGTAGATGCTCTTTAAGGAACACTCCTATTTGTGTAAATGAAAAGTATGTTTCTCTAGGGATCTGATTGTACCATTGACCGAATGAAGAAAACCACAGACTCCACAAACCCTGCTAGGAATGAATGGTTAATGACAACATACCCCTTTATGAGCCAAAAGAAATTACATACCTTATCCAGATCTTTCCAACAGGGATTATTCTATTGATTTCAGGAAGCTGAGTGGATTGAATGACACAAATAAATATGTTATTAACAAGCAACAGCCTCAGAAAAAATAGGTTTTGATCAGTTCACCAATATTTTCTCAACTTAGGGATATATTGGCATGTTACCAACAGCATAGAGGTCACATAGAATTTACATGAAGCAGATCAGATTCTCCCCACTTTCATCTGTTTAAAGATTGGATGAGATACATAGATTGATTGATTCAAGAAGATGTTGGTCGTTAGACACATATATGTAAGGAAGTCCTTGAATGGTTGATGAAAGGCTATTCTTACAGGTCAAAATAATGCAGCCTTGAAATACGGGGACTGCCCTTCCTTAGTTTCAAATAAGAGTGCTATATGGCAAATGTAACTTCAAACAGGTGTCTGAATAGTGACAAGGTATACTGCTTACATTTTGTTTTCTATTCATTATTGAAAAATAGTGCTCTATTTCTTTCTGTATAAAAATAATTTTAAAATCTAGAATTTCTGATTTAGGGACCAAAAAAAAACCCAACATTAACCAAACAGTCCAATTTCTACTGACCACCTTTACTAGAGACTATCTTCCTCTTGTCCCTCTGGGCTTTCGTGGAGGCACAGGATTATGAAGAGTATCAATCTATTTGACGGTTACAAGCATATAGAGACACTGTAAACTGTCACCAGTATGAATTAAGGAAAATCATAAGAACAGCAAAAACAAATATCAATGTTCATAAATATATTGCTAGCAGTACAAACATAGCTCTACAAAGGAACACAATTGCAAGATGGGCCAACACGAATCCTAAGATCTTCCTGATACACTTACAACATCCAGGGTTCTTTCCTTTCTATCTTTACAGAAACCTATCAAATTAGCATTTTAATGTTTTGCATGTTCAATAAGAAACCTTAAAAGTTCAATGCAAGTTTTAATGCACTGACGAGATATGCATAAGACAATGTCAATTTTGGATTAATCCCCTACTTTCTGCATAGCTGCTTCCTGTTAAAATCAGATCTGGTTTTAAGAGCAAATCAAGCATTTCAATTCTATTTAACTTTTCTTTTTGGAAGGAAGAATGCAATTTTTATGGCTGGAGAACTAGGAAAGGGATCAGAAAAGTGAATTCTACTCTAAATTCTGCACAGGAGCACAGTGACTGAAAAATGAAAACTGGAAAACTTCATGAAAAAATATTCTCTTTATAGGCCTTTATAGGCTTATTTTTTGCTTGTGATAGTCTCAGTTATACACTACTTCACAAGATCATGTTTGTTTTATGATTTCACATCATGTACGATAGCTTGCTGTCACCATTACTGGGATTATTGCTGTATATATAAATGTGAATTTTTTTCTCAGCCCTGTTGGCTTAAAGATTTCTTCTTTGAAAGCTCTTCCAGTTTCTATCTGAAGAACTGTTTGAACAGAACTGAGGTGAAAGATATATGAGCCAAAAGTATTTCACAGCACTGGGACCTAGAACCTTCACTGCTAGGTAGTGTCAAAGCTCTACAGGGATTTTCCCCCTTGAATTCAGTGGGGTCAAAATTTCACTTGTGGAGACCCTTGAAATACAGTCCCAATGGAAAATGATGTTGTTTGACACTTTGCAGTGCATTATATCATTTTGCTGTGATTGTAATCCAGACTGCTAGAATAATCTATAAGTGTATTATATTATTTAATTATAGGTTTAGTATTTAATTAGTTTTACTGTTCTTCAATATAGCAAACATTGTAGTGTTACGCAATACATTTTTCACTGCATTTATTTCTGTATGTTTTATTTCCCTCTTGCATGGTCTGTATATTCTGTCAATTATTGTATTGCATATATGTGAAGAGAGAATATATATATAAAAGTTCACACTAAAATGTGTGAATTTATATAAGATATATGATCAGTTTGCATGGTAAAATCAAATATAAGATTGGATAAAAAAGATTTGATCATTTCAATTTTGAAACTGTCACTGCCTTCAAACACTCTGCTGACTTATGTCTTAGGAATTTACATAACTCTGTCTAACTTTGGCAAAAAAAGCACTTCCTGAAAAAAAAAAAAAAAAGAAAAGGTGAGATTTACAAGTAGAGCAGCTCTAAGCAGTTGCAAAATCAAGTCAAATTTGTGGTGATTTCAAAGCAAGAAAGAATGTGCTAAAAATGGTAGTAAGTATTCATAATAGTATTAGTAATGCTAATGTTAATAATACTAATATACATAATAATAAAAAGCATTTATTTACATTTCAGAGAACACAGATGTTCCAGCAAGAACTCATGATGTGCTAAATTAAACAGTACTTGAACAGAGCATGGCAATACCTGAATAGAATGAGGCAAAATTAATTTTTCAAGAGTATCCAAAGTCAAGGTCAACCAAAAACTGGACTTTTTAGACAGTATTGTGTAACTGAGATGACATTTAAGCATCAGGGTCTTCTGCTTACTTGCTCTCTAATGCTAGAGGAGCCTAAGTTCCCTATGGCCACAAGAGGTATAACAGAGACCTTTTTACTTCCATATTCTGAAGCACATCAGTTGCAGCAAGACTGAATCACATTTTGAACCTGTGAGTAGACAAGCATTTGCCTTTCTAGCAACTTGATCTCATAGGTACTTTCTGAAAACATTTCTTACATTTCAAAAGCACTGTGAAATGGGCTTGCACTTGAAAATCTTGTCTTAAAATTGCACTATGGAATATGTTTTCTTTCCCCCTTGTGCAATAATCTTGTAAAAGGAAACACGGTATTGTACTAAATCAATCAGGTGAACAGATAAAAAATATGTAGGCATGTGACTGAGATTAAAGTGAAACTTTAAAACTTAATTTATTTACAAAGAATATTTTGTTGTATCTGAAAATTTCTGAATCTTTCTGAAACTTTCAGTTTCGGATTCATCTGGGTGGAAAATTAAATGTTTTGAATTGCCTCCATAACTGAATTCTGCTAAGCCTTCTGCCTCGCAGAAGCCACTGCTAAGCTCTTGAGGAGCTGTGGCTTCTGCAAGGGCATTAGTCTGGTAGACCAGTTGCCAAAAAGCCACACAGATTAGTTGGAAAATAATCAGACAAATTTTAAGAATAAATTGATTAAAGGTGACTCATCTAAGTGAAACTCCCTTAATCTGATGAATAAGCGAAGTCCTGTGACCCTCAAAATCAGTCACTTGCTTTGTCGACAGCACTTTCCATGTACAAATGATTTTGTGACAAGTAGATGTTTATAGCACTACATAAAAGAGAAAATCAGCTAAGTGCATGTCTTTGCCAGGTATGTGAAAAAGCATGTTGTTCTGCCACATGTGGGATATGAAAATAGAAATTCTCTCAACCTCCTGGCCAGAACCAGGCTCTAACCACAGCACTCACAACTAGGACGGCACACTTTCATTACTTGGTGTGAATGTGTCAAGAAAAAAATGAATGTTAAATCTCTGAGACAGCCAGTACATCTGGCTTTTATCCTTCTTACTGCCTCACTCAGGAAGGAGTATAGTTATTTTTAAATCTAGGGTCCGTGTGTGGAGCCAAATAAACATAATTCTCCAGCTGGTTCAAAGATGATAGAAAAAGATTTTAAATGCCCCAAATCATATAGGTTTATTTGTCATGTGTTAAATCCTCTCCGCAAAAGAATTAAAGGCCTCATTTGTTCTTCAAGTACTCATTACAGCTTCAGTGACTCCATCAGAGCCTTAAAAAAAGCAATGTCATTTCACATATCAGAATGCAAATAGTAAATTACAAATATTTTTCATGACCAGCTCATGAACATTTTGTGACACCTAACAAATTAATTAACTGGGACTTTTCAAGCACCTCTAACCTTCAGACAGTTGAATAGAATTCCCACTATGATGGTATAGCTAAATTGTGGCCACGAATGTGGAGTAAAACTCCCCCAAATTGCTGTTATTAGTTGTCCAGTATTTCCTGTGTTCATTGTTTCTTTTACTTTTCATCTCTTCTACTTAACTATTTTGGGTGTGGTTTTAACCACAGTTGCTATTAAAAATAACCTCTCACTGTGTTTGGGAATGAGTAAGTGATTTTGGTGTACACTGTGGAACCACAATTACTAGAGATTTTTTGAAGGTGGTAATGATCAAATAACTTATAACCCTTGGTCCCATAGCTTCTACAAATGCTAATTCTCCCTGAACTGACTGTTCATGACATTTACAGCTACAGATTGTGTCATTCACTTGGATAGGTGTTTAAATACTTTTGCCAATATTTTAGTGAATGACACTAAACAAAAACAAAACAAAACAAAACAAAACAAAACCTACCTCTCTTATTTTCTTGTTTAACAGGTAAAAGTTTATTTATTTATATATATATATATTTATTTATTTATTCTGTGAGCATTTTGTATATTTGCAAAACAAAGCTTGATCAGTACTTAGAATGATGTAAGCATCTAAAGTTTTTCATGATTTGTTTAAACATATACACATTAAAGAATATCACTACTAAGTATAGAAAGCTGCAGTAGTTGAATTAGTCCTTTATATTTTTTGATCATTTTGCTTCATGTTCTGTTTTTCATCTAATCTCAAAACTGTTATTAAATTTAGCAGGTATCATAGAGAGACCTCATAGCATGCTAAGATCTTCTTTAAACATCATTTTAGCAAAGTAAACCCAGACAATTATGTTCATATTATTTAAATGGTTTAAATGGTTGTAGCATTTAATATGTTTTACAGTTCTTTCTGGATCTGCCCTGATGAGATTTAAAAAAAAAAAAAAGATGAAAACAGAAGACAATATAAGAATTGGCAGCTCATGGTAAAACCAAGAGTTCAAATCTCAGAGCAGTATTTAAAACTCTCCTTGTAGGTAGAGTATGTTTCTAATATTTTTTCCACTGTTTGATAACTCCAAATCAGAGATGATTTCCTTCTTTTTCATTTATATATATATATTACATTAAATATATATAAATATGTATATTTACTGTCTTACTTTTGCTGTGGAATTGTAAGTCTTAAACATGTTAATCTAAGATAGATCTATGGCAATATGTCTCTTCAGTATATATTGTGAATCACATTAACTTGCTGTTACTACATCTACACCAGACATATATGACAATAGTTAGCACAATTTGTTCTTTGCATTCAGAAAAATATCTCTAGTCCCCTCTTCACTTTCTGCTTCTTGTTGACTTATACATCACATCTTTGTTAAATTAGTCTTTTCATGTAAATCAGAAAACCAGGACTTTTATTTTCATGTTGCATACTCTTCTGTTTTTTATTAGTGGTCCCAGTTACTTAAGTGAAAACAGGTTAGGCTTTTCTGGGAAAGGGAAGAAAAAACAGTACAACTCTGTGACTCCAGGCAAACAGCTAAATAATTATTTCTTGTTTAAGTATGCTATCCATTTTTTCAGATCCTAAGGATCAGATCTCATCCTGAGATAAAACCCTTTCTGCCACACAAAGTGTTTCTGCCACACAAAGTCAAAGTAAAGGAACAAGTTTTATTTTTATTTTTATAATAATAATAATTATTATTATTATTATAAACCAAATCTCCTTTCTATGTGGAATTAATCCAGATCTGGATTCTATCTGGAATCTAACTGGAATTAATCCAGAACTCCCACCCTTTGTCATATGCTGGAAATGTTTTGGCCCTAGGCCAGGATGAACAAACATGTTTTTGTCCTCTTCCCTGCTGTCCCCACCTTATTCCTATTCCTTTCCCACTTCTTCCTCTCCGCTTCCCCCCCCCCCCTTCCCCACCCCCCCTTCCCACACTGGGAAGTAACAGACCTGCAGTACTGTGGACTCTACTCTCAAAACTTGCTAATGGCAGATAAATTCTTGCCCAACCTGCTTTGGCTACATACAGGTTTCTCATAGAACACTGTACATGAGATTTCTTCATACAAATACTCATTGTCACCTACCATGTTCTCACACTGTTACAAGAGGTGGACTTTCACAAAGAACATCTGGGTGAGAACCAAAAATAAATGAAGAATAAAAAGCTATGTGAAAAAGGATGAGATTCTTGGGTTGCTTCTGAGCCTATGTATGCTTCATGGCAAGCCCACAAGGGGTTCATACATGGAAGTTTTTGGAGATTGCATGGCCTGATTGTAAGTGGCAAAAAAGAGAGCTGTATGGAGACTCTAATCTCTATGGAAGAGACACCTGTTTTGGTTAATATGATTATTCTTATGTGTCAATAAAAAAGTAACCAGTACATTTAAATTCTTTGTAAAATTTTTGAGATATTTTATTTGAAAGAAATTTATAAGTTTATAAGAATAATAATTTACTATTAACAAGCCATGTGAATCCCAAGGACAGCTGTAAGCTCTCGTTGAAAGGAAATCTTGAAATTTAATCCTGAGATAACTAGATTCTCCTCTAGATTCCTGGAAGGTAAGAAGGAAATATTTCTACAGTAAGTCAATTTTTCAGTGAAAATCTCTGCTTGGTGCTGCTCAGAGGTTTGGAATGTGAAAGGAGGTGCTGAAAGGAGAGATTAGTTGTCAGAATCTGCATGAAATGCTCAGAAAGGTGTAAAACAATTCATCATGGGGATAGTTCTGACACATATGGTATTTATTTGCACATGTACATCTATCATACCAGATCTTTTCCAAATCTGTGTACTTTGTTGTGGAGACAGATTTTACACAGATATTTCTTGTGCTCTTTGCCCTCTCAAGAAGCACAAATGCCTCCATCTTTTAAATATGTCTTACAGCTGAAGTCAGCACTATGTTCTAAATAACTTAGCTATATCAAAGAAGAAACTATACTGTATAAATGAATTAGCAGCACTGTCTACTACCACCTTCCTCAAACATGTGCTGTTGTATGGTCAGTGGTATTCCACAAAATATTTTCAGTCTTTCCCAGCTCATATAGCACGTTTTAGATAACAAAAAGGAATACTTATAGCAATATAATGCTAATGATGAGGGGTGGAATCTTAGCCCTAAGTCACTGCCAGGGCTCCCATTTACATTTTGATAGATCCACATGTAATTAAAGAGGGTTGCAATCCAGGAGACTTGGAAAGTAAGTTCTAAGCATCATTCCTCTGCCATCTGGGCAGTATTTTCCATTCAACAACCTAACAGTGATGAAGAGAAGCTTTGTCAGTCCAGCTGTCTCTATCTACAAGCCTGCTTGTGCTGTGAAGAGATGTGCTTGTGTCACACAAAGCTCTGCGTCTCAGCCTTTTCACTTTTAAGATTTTTTTTTCCTTCTTCATGGATTTAAGGGTGTTTATGTTTCCTTGTTCAATTGCTCTTTCTGTCTCCTTGCTGGTTTTCTCATCTCTTGCTCAGAGATGCTGTTAATATTTAGAGCTTGTGGACAACAGCATCATCAAACCTCATTCTCTGGACATTCCTTGGCAGAGCGATTCTGACAGGTGATTTTTCCATTAGGGGATTTTTCATTTGGCTCTACTCCCAAATGCTCCATGAAGCCTGTCTGGATGCTGGGAGTGAACTTCAGACAGACTCCATTGAAATCTCAGGATTTGTGCTCACTTCTTCTCAGTGAGATATTCATAAACATACCAATGTTTTCTAATGCAAACTCACAGTAAAGTTTACATGTTCTTTTACTGAGATTGAACAGAAGTGTTAAGTGAAATCTAATGTGAATAAATGTATGAGGGACTAGAGAGAAAGTAAATTGTGATATGAAATTGTACCTTTATGATAGAGGGAGACTCAAAACTTGGATTATCCTCATTTCCAAAATTAGCACTTTCTTTCTCTTAGAAAAAGACCAACATGCGGTAAAATAAACAATTTTGAATTTTGGTACCTGTCTGAATCTGTGACTGATCTGAAAGTCTTTTTGATTTTGTTACTGCCTCAGACCATAAAGTTTTAGAGCTTGTGTTATCTAGCTAAATTCACTGTTGAAATCAGTTTTGTCTTCATATAAGAAACTAATCCTCAGGAAGATGGCCTTGCAAAATTCAATGTTCTAAATATTTTTTCTATTCCATAGAAATAAACTGAGCAGTAAAGAGAATTCTTATTCCACTGTGGGACAAAACAAACATTTTTCTGTTCATTTCTTCTGGAGAAATACCAGAAAACTATTTTTTTTTTTTTCATTCAAAATGAAGCAGTATTTTGTTTCAAGAAAGTTGTCTTGACAATTAATTCACTTCTGGTCAAAGACTACTTGAAGGAAGAACCACCAAATAAAATTTCTTTTCTTGGTAAGCAATAGTGATATTCAGGATACTGTGGCCAAGATCCAATTCTAAAAGTGAGAAAATCATGTCATTTTTCCCCAAGAAAGATTAAAGAATTTTTGGAAAGGGGCCAGAGAAAGGACAACAACGGGATTATCCTTGTATCCTTGTAATCCTGAAAGAAGTGGTATATATTTGGGTAAAAGGTACAGCTGGACATAACAATTTAAATCAAATAAACCCTGGTCCACTGAAAAGCTGAAACAAGCTTCAGTTAGAGTGTCACAATACCCCAGATATCCTGTCATCAGAATCTCCAGTCTGACTCATCTAGAAGTAGGGAAAAAATATTAATGATGTTTTCCAATCCACCTTTGTAGAATCAAAAAGCTTAGTTTGCCTCCTTATTTTTAATGAAATGGAAACCATTTAACAACAATTCAAAAGTTTATTCAAAACAACTGAAACCATTTTAGGTTTCTTCAAGTTGTTAATTCAAATGAAACATGCTGCATCCTACTTTGGAACAGAAAATTACACCTTAGCACCTCTCATAGCTACTGCTAATTGTTACAGGATTGTTACCTGTTATATACTGCTTTAGGTAGATTTTTCAGTTTTAATGGACTTATGTTTCATAATGAGCACAGCTTTTATTTTTAAAATCAGTCTGGATTCTGCTTTCATTTCATCCAAGTGCAACTAAAGTCACCATTTAGTTATACTTGAAGTGGAGTATGACATAACAGTCTGAAGTCCCTCATCTAAATATTATTTATTTTTAGTAAACCACTGTTCCAAGTTCATCAGAAGATTATTACTTTAATGAGAGGTGTACCACAGGAATTCTCTGCCAAAATTCCTTTAATTTGCATTTTAATACACTAAATCTTTCCATTAACAGTACAGATGCAGGACTTTGTCAAAATCAAATGGTGGGTGTGTTTGTGGGTGTGTTTGTGGATACACTGTGGCATATAAAAGCAAATAAGAACCCTCCTTTGGCACCATTATCCAAATGCTTCCTCCACTTCTTTTCTGTCTGAGTTGAAGGATGTGCAGATGGTTTGGCATAATTCACTCAACAAAATGAATCAGACACAGTAAGATAAAGCTGATGTTACTTGAAACTTCATCCCTTCATCTTTGTAGTGTGCTGCAAGAATTTACTGCATGGAATACTCCACTTCTTAGAATTTTAACAATTTAATCTAATAATATGCTGTATTTTCCAGCATACATATAGCTTTGCTTCAAAAGGTCTCCCAGAGATCACTATGTAACATAATTATTGTACCTGTATTTTGAAAGAGGGAGTTGCAATACAGGTCATAAAATGTCATAGCGTCGTATTTGTAAACTTTTCTGTGTGTCAGCTTTCTGTCTAAGGAAAACACAATTGAAGGTAGAGTTACCAGGAGAAAGAAGGCAATAGCTACCTGCATTAGGAGGTATGTCTGAATCCTCAGTGACTGATATAATTTCTAGAGACATAATTGGAGGTGAAGATCAATTTGTCACAAAGCCTATTTTTTCATTCTTTCTCTAAGTGCTATCTGTCTTGGCAGAATTTACAGAGCTGTTTTTGTGAGCATCTTAGATAAAATGAATGTATTTCCAAATTAGCCAAAAAGAACAATTTTCCAATGGCATTTTTATGGGGTTACAAAAGATCTTCACAAAATGTACGATGGTGTGTTTTTAAAGTTTACCTCAACCATGTTATTATCATCTTGTGATTTAGCAGTGACACAAGCATCTCTCTCATGGGAACTGAGGAACTGATCAGGAGGGGATTTTTTATTAGAAACTTGGATTTTTGATTAGGGTTCTCACATTTTACAGCAATCTTTGAGATCCACCCTGAGCAAAAGAGCAACTTTCGTAACAAGTCCAGACCAAATTCTGCCACATTTACTTCTTTGAAGTGTCTTACTTTGCAAGTGGTGCCATTAAAAGGAATGAAAGAGACAATCCAAACTTGGAAAAGAGGAGAGCTTCCCTGCCTATTTAAGGGGGGGTGGAGTTAGATGATCTTTAAAGTCCCTTCCAACCCAAGCTATTCTAAGATTCTTTCTAAGAGAAAAATTATTGTAGTTCTTAGGACAGGAAGCTGAGAGTTCAGACAAAGAAAACAGCTGTTTAGAATCTGTCATCAATCCTATATGCAATGTATTATCTAACTCATCATTTAAAATTTTATTTAGACCATACAGTTTCTTTAACTACCTTTATATACTCTCTGAACCCACAACAGTGTCTTTTTCCTCTTGATTTTTAGTTTAGTGTTTCTATTGCTTAATTAAGGTTTTTTTTTTTTTTTTTTTTTTGGCACCCAGTTTTCAAATGGAGAACTGGGTCATAGAGAAGGTGGTCTGACTTAAGAGAAGTATAGCTAGTACAGTGATGGGCTGTAAGTAATCTTGCCTAATGTTAGAGGTGTTTATTTATTTATTTATTTATTTTCCTCACATGGGCCTCTCTTGCTTTTTGCAATGGCCTTGGGTATCCCACTTAGCCTCCATTTGCCATCTTAGAGGGGTGTAGCTCTTCCATAGGTCCTGTAACTGCCCTGTCCAGAAACCTTAAGAATATACAATGGACAGTTCAGGTGATCTCAAGCAGCAGTAGACACCAACATGTATACAACTGCATAAAGCCGTAGGTGTCTAACTGATCAAAGTATCAAAGTTCATGTATATCTAATGAGTATCAACAGTGGAGTTTAAAGTGCAATTCATATTCCTCTGTGTGTAAGCCTACAAATCTACCTTAGGATGAGGTAAATTAAAGTATGAGTCCTACTGAATTCAATGACTTAGCCTTCACTGACTGAATTGGAAGCTTGGGCTCCTATGGAGACACAGAAAAGACGAATGATGACTGGAAGTCCCTGGCTACAGATGAACTTCATTATTTATTCTCTTTATTGTTTTCAAGACTCTTCAGAAATATATATATTTATATATATATTTCATCAGAATTTGGCGTTTCTTCCTTTAGCATTTTTAACTGGAAAACTTTTGGTTTACTCAACTCCTTTTCAATAAGACTTAAAGTTCAAGTGTGACCACTGTAGTCAGACAGTGAATCCATCATTGAATGTGACAGTTAACAAGGGAAAGATGCTCCTCTATAGCCTCAGAGAAGTCTTTTTTTTTTTTTTTCTCTATAATCACTGATAAGTGTGTGGCCATGTTTTAGTCAAGAGTACGGACCAGTGGTATCTGCATTCTTAACTCTCTCAGCCAAACTGAGAGAGGTAAAAATGATCCTAAATCTGTGTTATGAAGCTGGAGTTATGAGGAGAAAAAGTGAAAAACAGAAAGGTGTAATAAAGTGTTTATGTGTGTCTCACAAGCAAACAAGGGAAAATAATAGACACTTCTGTTGAGCAGAAAAACAAACACTCTGAAGGACTCACTGAGCCATGTAAGACACATTTCCTTTTTGTTCCCAAATTCTCTTCCTTGACTTCTGGAAACTTGACACAAATGACCCACTGATCAAATCATCATCAGTACTTCATTATTCAAAATGCCTCAGAACTGGGGTATTTCTTTCAGATGAATGTTTGTGCCAGTATCTTCATACATATGACCATGGAAATTCTTTATATTCTTGTGAAAAATTGCCTCATAAATAGTCTGGGTAAAGGAAGCAGAAGACATCTTAAGTGAAACTTATCATGAAGAGTATGCAAATACTGTAATCAGGCTCAGCCAATCTACTGTCAGATTACAAACCTGATCCAACATCTTTCCTGTTGTGTGATCCAGTGCTTCTGGACTTAGTCAGCAAAACGTAAATCACAGGTCTGAAAAACTTGGTGCTATTTTCCAGACATAGCAAGGATGTATGCACAAAAGTGGCTTCAGATCTGATTAATTAATATTTTTTTTTTGTCTCCAGATCTCCAGAGGATGACTAGAACACACACTTTTTTTTTTTCCTTTTCTTTTTCTTTTTCCTTTTTTTTTTTTCTTTTTCTTTTCCATTTTTTTTTCCTCCAAAATGCTCATTTATGGAAGAACATGTTTCAGCCTCTAAATGATTATTCAATGTTTGTCAGTTTTAGATTGCAGCACCAGTTATATTAATGATTTCTGAGGTGATGCTGATGTCTCTGAGGTTGCCTGGCAGATCTGCTAGCATAAAACTAATGAGTATCCCAGCACGACCCTGCACCATTAGGCAATGAAGGGGAGGGGGGAAATAAATTAGAGACCTGGGCCTGCAGAAAGAATATCTGTAAAGGCACTTAATGGAGTCTAGAATAGAAAATTAATCACCCATAATGATTAGGGTTTTGTGAGAACATTTGATTTAATTCCATTTATAAATATTTTCCACCCAATGATAAATGAACTCTGGGATAGCTTGTAAGCAAAATCTGAATCTGATATAAGCTTTAGAATTGCATTGAGTAGAGAGGTATTAGTCCACAGCAGCTTTTATCCGCTGTTTTCATCTAATAAGGCTTCACATAATCTTTGGCTACAAAATGATGTGGCACTACTGTAAAGTGACTATTGGAACATACATAACCTGAAAGTGCTTGATATAATCAGAGTGAAAAATAGTAAATTAAACAGCATTAGTCTCAAGCAGCCTATTATTAAACTATTAGGAAGCTTAAGCCATTATAGTTTGTTGTTTATAATTCCCCAGCCTCTAAAATCTTATTTAGCATTTCACTCTTTCCAGGTCAGTAATATGTTGATATATTTTTTTTTTCTTAATACAGTCATTAACCCCTAGCTCTTCTTACGAGGAGAATTTGCCATATTTTAAAGCTGTAGCAAGGTTTGTCTTGAAAGCGACTATCAAGCAAACAAAAAGAGAGATATTAAAGGTCTATTTCACTTTAGCTTTAGAATGCACAAGTTAATTAGAAGTCATTTTTTATAATTTGTGTCACAAATTTGTGAAATTCAGTGTAGTATGATATTCAGACAGTGAAACTGCATGGTCATGCTTGCTGCTTCTGGCATAAATGTCTGTGCATGTGTTAAACAGTTTTAGAAGAAAGACTATAGCATTCTTCCAAATACAGAAATAAACTCATAATAATAAAAATAGCATACATTCAGATCTCCTAGGTAGCCCTTCAGAGTTGGACACTTCTCTCTGAGAGAGAAGCTACTGTTCTCATATAATGTTTCTTCAGAACTTCATATTCTCATGAAATGAAAGAGAGACTGCATGGGGGGGGGGGGGGGGGAGGGGGGAAGGGGGGGGAGAGAGAGAGAGAGAGAGAGAGAGAGAGAAAGTAAGAAAATATGAAGTTAAATGATATATTGTAAAATACAGGTTAGATATTAAACTTTTTATTATTATTATTATTTTATTTTTTCTAAATCAGCAGTTTAAACTTAAATAATAGTGGAGACAGTCATACAGTTATAACAGCACTGAGAAAATTACTCAAAGCCGTGAAATATGTACAGACATAGAATAAGGAACAAAAAACATATAAATAACATATACTCTCATGAGGGAAAAAAAAAAACTGATTTTCAAATTGGAATACAACCAGAGAAAAAATATAAAAGTTTTCTATAAAAGTTTTCTATAGAAGAAAATTTTGAAAACTCTTTTTTTTTTTTTTCCCTGTTTTGATGACAGTGACAAGGCAAGCAGCAGGAAAGTGGAAAAGGGATGTGAATGAGTAGAAAATTAGAAATTCCTCACGAGAGAGGAATTGGAGAGAGTTAAAAAAGATCCTGACTTGAATCTTGTAGATTTTGCCTTTGATTTCAGTGCATGCAAGTTTTGGAAAGGAAGACTGTTGTAGAAAAAAATGACCAGATCCATAAGGAAGGCACAGGCAATGATAATCACAGAATCACAGAATCACAGAATTGTCTAGGTTGGAAGAGACCTCTAAGATCACCGAGTCCAACCTCTGCCCTAACACTAACAAGTCCTACACTAAACCATATCACTAAGGGCTACATCTAAACGTCTTTTAAAGACCTCCAGGGATGGCGACTCAACCACCTCCCTGGGCAGTCCATTCCAGTGCCTAACAACCCTTTCAGTAAAGAATTTCTTCCTAATATCCAACCTAAACCTCCCCTGGCACAACTTTAGCCCATTCCCCCTCATCCTGTCACCAGGCATGCGGGAGAATAGACCAACCCCCACCTCTCTACAGCCTCCTTTAAGGTACCTATAGAGAGCGATGAGGTCTCCCCTGAGCCTCCTGTTCTCGAGGCTAAACAATCCCAGCTCCCTCAGCCGCTCCTCGTAAGCCTCATTCTCCAGACCCCTCACCAGCTTCGTTGCCCTTCTCTGGACTCTCTCAAGCACCTCCATGTCCTTCTTGTAGCGAGGGGCCCAAAACTGAACACAGTACTCGAGGTGTGGCCTCACCAGAGCCGAGTACAGGGGGACAATCACCTCCTTAGACCTGCTGGCCACACTGCTTCTTATACAAGCCAGGATGCTGTTGGCCTTCTTGGCCACATGAGCACACTGCTGGCTCACATTCAGCTGCCTATCAACCAGTACTCCCAGGTCCTTCTCAGCCAAGCAGCTTTCCAACCACTCTTCTCCCAGCCTGTAGCGCTGCTTGGGGTTGTAACGCCCCAGATGCAGGACCCGGCACTTGGCCTTGTTGAACTTCATGCAGTTGACCTCCGCCCATCGCTCCAGCCTATCCAGATTCTCCTGCAGAGCCTTCCTTCCCTCAAGCAGATCGACACACGCACCTAACTTGGTGTCATCGGCAAACTTACTGAAGGTGCACTGGACGCCCTCATCCAGGTCATCGATAAAGATATTAAAGAGGACCGGCCCCAGCACTGAGCCCTGGGGGACTCCACTAGTGACCGGCCTCCAACTGGATTTGGTTCCATTCACCACAACTCTTTGGGCCTGTCCATCCAGCCAGTTTTTAACCCAACAAAGCGTACGCCAGTCCAAGCCACGAGCAGCCAGTTTCTTGAGGAGAATGTTGTGGGAAATGGTGTCAAAAGCCTTACTGAAATCAAGGTAGATCACATCCACAGCCTTCCCCTCATCCACCAAGCACGTCACTTGGTCATAGAAGGAGATCAGGTTCGTCAAGCAGGACCTGCCTTTCATAAACCCATGCTGACTGGGCCTGATCGCTTGGTTGCCCAGCAAGTGCCGCGTGATGACATTCAAGATAATCTGCTCCATGAGCTTCCCTGGCACTGAGGTCAAACTAACAGGCCCATAGTTCCCCGGGTCTACCCTCCGGCCCTTCTTGTAGATGGGCGTCACATTTGCTAGCCGCCAGTCGACTGGGACCTCCCCTGATAGCCAGGACTGCCGATAAATGATGGAAAACGGCTTGGCCAGCTCCTCCGCCAGTTCTCTCAGTACCCTCGGGTGGATCCCATCCGGCCCCATCGACTTGCGTACATCCAAGTGTCGTAGCAGGTCGCCAACCATTTCCTCATGGATAGCGAAGGCCACATCCTGCTCCCCATCCCCTTCCACCAGCTCAGGGTACCAGGTATCCAGAGAACAACCGGTCTTGCCGCTAAAGACTGAGACAAAGAAAGCATTGAGCACCTCAGCCTTTTCCTCATCTTTTGTAACTAAGTTTCCCCCCACATCCAGTAAAGGATGGAGATTCTCCTTAGTCCTCCTGTTTGTGTTGATGTATTTGTAAAAATGTTTTTTGTTATCTTTAACGGCAGTAGCCAGATTGAGCTCCAGATGAGCTTTGGCCTTTCTAATTTTGTCCCTGCACAGCCTCGCAACATCCTTATAGTCCTCCTGAGTAGCCCGCCCTCTTTTCCAAAGATTATAAACCCTTCTTTTTCTCCTAAGCTCGAGCCACAACTCTCTGCTCAGCCAGGCCGGTCTAGTTCCGCGTCGGCTCGTCTTTGGGCACGTGGGGACAGACCGCTCCTGAGCCATTAAGATTTCCTTCTTGAGGAGTGCCCAGCCTTCCTGGACTCCTTTGCCCTTCAGAACCTCCTCCCAAGGGACTCTGCCAACCAGTGTCCTGAACAGCTCAAAGTCAGCCCTCCGGAAGTCCAAGATAGCGGTTTTAGTGGTCCCCTTCCTGACTTCGCCAAGAATAGAGAACTGAACCATTTCGTGGTCACTCTGCCCGAGACAGCTCTCGACCACCACATATCCCACCAGTCCATCACTGTTTGTGAACAGAAGGTCTAGTGGGGCACCTCCCCTGGTAGGCTCTCTAACCAGCTGCATCAGGAAGCTATCTTCCACGCTTTCCAGAAACCTCCTAGACTGCTTTCTCTGGGCTGTGTTGTGCTTCCAGGATATGTCTGGGAAGTTGAAGTCCCCCACAAGAACAAGCGCTGATGATTTCGCGGCTTCTGCCAGCTGCCTGTAGAACTCCTCATCAGTCTCCTCATCCCGGTTCGGCGGTCTATAACAGACCCCCACCAGGATGCTTGCCTTGTTGGCCTTCCCTCTGATCCTAACCCATAGGGACTCAACCTTATCATTCCCAGCCTCAAGTTCCTCAACAGCTAAATACTCTCTAATATAGAGAGCCACACCACCACCCCTTCTGTGCTGCCTGTCCCTTCTGAAGAGCCTATAGCCAGACATTGCAGCACTCCAGTCATGAGAGTGGTTCCACCACGTTTCCGTGATGGCAACCAAGTCATAGCCTTCCCGCTGCACGATGGCTTCCATTTCATCTTGTTTGTTACCCATGCTGCGTGCATTAGTGTAGATGCACTTCAGCTGGGCCATTGCCTTCTTCCCCGGCTCTGCCATTGTTTCCCCGGGCACAGCTCCAACAGGCCTTCTTTCAGCCCCATCCCCCTTCTTTCCTAGTTTAAAGCCCTCTCGACGAGCCCTGCTAGCTCCTGGGCTAGGATCCATTTTCCCCTTAGAGATAGGGACCCGTCTGCGGCCATCAGGCCGGGTGCCGAGTAAAGCGCCCCATGGTCAAAAAACCCAAAATTTCTGTGTTGGCACCAGCCTCTGAGCCACGTGTTAATCAGGTGGGCTTTCTGTGTCCTCTCGGTACCCCTCCCTGCTACTGCAGGGATAGATGAAAACACCACCTGTACTCCCGCTCCATCCACTAACCGTCCCAGTCCCCTAAAGTCCCGTTTGATAGCCTTCAGGCTTCTCTCATCAATATCATCACTGCCAGCCTGGACTATCAAAAGAGGGTAGTAGTTAGAGGGGCGGACCAGATCGGGAAGCTTCCTGGCAACATCCCTGACCCTGGCCCCAGGGAGGCAGCAGACTTCCCTATGTGTGGGGTCAGGCCGACAAATAGGGCCCTCCGTTCCCCTGAGGAGGGAGTCGCCCACAACAATCACCCTTCTTTCTTTCTTGGTGGAGGCAGTCCTGAGGCGTGGAGTCAACTTCCTCACCTCAGGCATCCTCCTGGGTAGACTTTCTACCTCATCCTCACCCACCGGTCTCTCAAGCTCCAGGGCCTCAAATCTGTTACGTAAGGGCACCTGGGAAGGTGGGGCCGGTAGGGGGGGGCATTGTCTGCAAGGTCGAGCAGGGTCCTGTCTCCATCCCTCCTCAACTTCTAGGTCGCCTCCCTCTGCCTGACAGCAACAGGGCAGGGGGTCCATCCCCATTAGGGGTGTCATAATTCTGAATGAAAAGTAATATAGGAAAAATAAGTAAATGAAATATATCATTCTTAAGTTAGGTAATCTAAAAGGTCAACATCTGTTACCAAATATTTGGTCCTTTGGCTTTCAACATGAAAGGTAAGATTTTTTTTTTCCAAATAGGAGTCCATTCCCATATCTGTGTATGTGAGATAATTCTCTCTTATTTTTTTGAAGTACTTCATAGAGAGAGTTTAGATGACTCTGATGACACAAAACTGGGGAGGAATGGCAGTTCCTCCAGACCATCATGCTGCTATCCAGACCTGGACAGGCTGGAGAAACATGCCAACAAAAATATCTTGAAACACAGTAAAAAGAAGTGTGAAATCTTGCACCTAGGGAGGAGCAAGCCCAAGCACCAATACCTACTGGGGGCTAACTGTCTGGAAAGCAGCTTTGCAGAAAAGGAACTGGGAGTCCTGGTGGACACTGAGTTAGACTGGAAACAACATTAGGAGGAGTTTTTGTGAAAAGTGAGTGTCTTTACAAATATTTGTCAGTTTTATCTCCTAAAGGTTCTGCTACATTGTTTTCCTGTTTTCATCAGCTGCTGAAGAGTTAATTAACAGTACATATGCATTTAGATATGTGATGATTTACTTCTGAGTTTTCACACTTTGCGAACTAAGTTTACCTTGCAGTCTTTATCCAGTCTTGTCACAGTTGAATGCAGCCATCCATAAGATTATGTGGAGGAAATAGAGTCTTAGCAGAATAAAGGAAGAGAGCTCAAACAAACTCCCACCGAAAAACTGATTGGAGAAGTAAAGCTGGTAATACTCTGAATGAATAAAGGGAGCTTACCTTGAATTTCAATTGCTTCAACTCTTTCTTATATAATGTTAAATTACTGTTTATTCTTTAGATTGACAGCTGAGTGAGAGTGTGTCAGATATGCAAAACATGCAAAAAGTTTTGTGTAAATAGAAAGTTTGGTATCTTGCAAGCATCTGTTTCCTTGGAAATACAATCCTGACAGGAATGCGTGTAAGAAATCCTGTGCAATACATGTTGTATCTTTGAATATCCCTTATATTAAAGTTCTTTTTAATTTATTAAATGAAACCAGTAGGATTCTACGTAGGTGTTTTTATATCATATCGCATAGACTGGAAGCTTATTGTTTTGGCTGTTGAACTATATTGTTAAATTCAAACAGTGGGGATAGAATTCTTTACTGATTAACAAAAGATGATTACAAAATCCTCAACAAAACAATCAAAATGATAGAAATGCACTGTTAGAAATCAGTTTGCGCTATCTAAATTTGTTTGTTGTTTTTCAAATTTATTTGTTTATTAAGAATCACTAGCATTAGTATATTTTCCTTTAAAAGTGTGAAGTAAAATATCATCATGTATATTACAGCATAGAACCATTACTGAGTTACAGAGCATTGTTGACTTAAATAACATTTGAGAACATTGGCAAGGTTAGATATTAAACACAAAGAATCAAGAATCTGCCAGACAGGTTACATTAAAATTATTAACAACTACAATAAGAGATATCCCAAGAACACTTTACACTAAGTCACTCCGAATCAATAGATTTATATCAGTTTTTAAGTGGTGAATTAGTTGCATATACTGAATTGACTTATTTATGATAGGATGTTGTGTTTTTTTATCTTCTTCATCTATCCTCAGTGGTGTGTCTGTGAAATATTGGTGGTCCTTACAGAGGCTTTTTGTATCCAGACAACTCAGATTCAGTGCTCACAGATAACTCCAGAAAAGGATTTAATGACATAATCTTAATGGTTTATGTTATTAAGTGTTATTAGCTGCAGAAGACGGTTCTGCTTTATTTAATGCACACCTAAAAAAAATGCTCTGGCTGCTTTATGTATATATGTGTGTGTGTGTACTCAGAAGCAAAAATTTGCAGAATCTCATTGTAAAAAAAAGATATATCACAGACATCACAGACATCACAGAATTGTAGGGGTTGGAAGGGACCTCGAAAGATCATCAGGTCCAACCCCCCTTGGGTTCCCTAAGGAACCAAGCAGTTCCCTAGAGCAGGCTGCCCAGGTAGGCATCCAGATGGGCCTTGAATATCTCCAGAGAAGGAGACTCCACAACCTCCCTGGGCAGCCTGTTCCAGTGCTCCGTCATCCTCACTGTGAAGAAGTTCTTTTGCATGTTGGTGCGGAACTTCCTGTGTTCACTTTTGTGGTCATTGCCCCTTGTCCTGCCCCCACAAACCACTGAAAAGAGGTTGGCCAAATCCCTCTGTCTCCCACACCTCAGGTATTTATAAACATTGATAAGATCCCCCCTCAGTCTTCTTTTCTCCAGGCTGAACAGACCCAGGTCTCTCAGCCTTTTTTCATAGGAAGAATATATATATATATATTCTTCATATAATTTTTGATCTCCAGCCTAATTAGGCCAAAATAGTTCAGTAGTAGTCTAGCACAAAATGTAAATTAATAGTTTTAATGATGTGGAAATCTCATCAGTTTCCATGAGAATGTACTTATGCTTTAGATTTCTTCTTCCACTTACATCTTTTCTGGACTACAGTTACCCAAGAGTGAGACTCAATATCCTTAATTAAAGATAAATTCATATGCTGTGATTAACAGCTACCTTGACATCTGTACATCTAAAGAAGGCTGAAATGTGTTGGCATGGAAACATTCTCATGGGAAATACTGTTCCCACCCTGCTCCATCTACATAGCATACTAATTCCCTGGTCATTCCACGGAGCCATTGGGAATGCTCTTATCTTCACAGTCTGTCATTAGCTGGTCAGAGCATAACCTTATCAACATTTTCTTAATAAGAAAAGGAGGATGTAAAAGTGTAAAAAATACTGAAAAAACAAACAAACAAACAAAACCCTACTATTAAATGGAAATATTACAGTCATGGCTACATGTTATACAAAGAGGACCCAGGAGAAAATCCATTACTAGTAAATGTGGAATTGGATGGTAATGAAGTTTGAGCTGGGCAATATTTTTATTTAAATTAAAGGATAGTTGGAGAGTTGGAATGGTAGTCTTTCTCAGCTATTTTAAAGCAAATACATTTATTTAGCTATTTTAAAATATTTCCTAGGAAAGAGGTAGGCATAGGGCTTCCTGTATATTTATACTCTTCTACATACTTCCCAGCAAACTCCTGGTGTCTTCTCATGAGTACTAGAGTACTGTGCTCCGGGGCCTCCAGCACAAGAAGGACATAGGTGTATTAGAATGAGTCCAGAGGAAGGCTACAAAGATGATCAAAGGGCTGGAGTACCTCTCCTATGAAGACAGTCTGAGGAAGTTGAGGTTATTCAGCCTGGAGAAGAGAGGGCTCTGGAGATACCTCATTGCAGTCTTGCAGTACCTAAAGGGAGCCTACAAGAAAGCAGGAGACAGACTATTTTTCAGGGAGTGTAGTCAAGGCATTGACTTTGAATTGAAAGAGGGTAGATGTAGATTAGATATAAGGAAGCAATTCTTCTCTATAAGGGTGGTGAGGCATTGGAACCGGTTGCTCAGAGAAGCTGTAGATGTCCTATCCCTGGAAGTGTTCAAGGCCAGACTCGATGGAGCTTTGAGCAAAATGGTTTAGTGTAAGGTGTCCGTGACCATGGGGGGGGGGGGGGGGGTTGGAATTAGATGCTCTTTAAGGTCTCGTCCAACCCAAACTATTCTATGATTCTTTGATTCTTGAATTCACCCTGTATTTTGTGAGAGACTAAGTTATTTTCATAGCTGTTACATTGCTATTACATATGGCGAAGTGTTAATATGCAATGCAATTTTGGAATATGGGCATGATATATCCAGTGATTTGAATTTCTCAAATGCTCCCTCTTCACATGCACTGCTATAAAAGTTCTCTAAGAAATAAGTTTCATGGCTGTAAACAACATTAATTTTGTGATAACTAAATGGTGAGATGAAAAAGGGTATAAGAGAGGACATGATGAATTGTGCGAAGCATGTTGTTTAATATTTTTCTTTCAATGTGAGAACCAGTAAAATGTAATTCAGTTGAATGTTCACAACAACAACAAATAAATATACAATTGATTGCATTGCTGAACAGTGAAATTTACTAAAAAAAATACTAAAATCAAGAAGGTGCTAAAACTTGGAAAAATAGGACATATTTAAATGAAATAAGGTTAAAAAATAAAGGTTAAAAAATAAAGCTACAAATTCTTCTATAAAAGAGATTTCTAAGGAATCCTCTAACAAATCATTACTCAGCTGTGGTCAGAAAATACTAGAGTAAATGGACCATGCTTCCTATTTTAAGTGCTTCAGTGAAATTATATTTTGTTATTTCAGATTTCTGGTTTATGGAAATTAGCTAGTCTAATTGTAGTTATTCTTTTTCAAAACCCCATGTAAAAAGGCACATCATCTATGCTTCAACTATACTCAGAATAATAGCAATCACCTTACATTAGATGTTATGGAAAACACTAGAATAAAAAAACCATTTGCAAATGGTGCACCATCTCAGAGGACTTGGCTACATTTTGCTTAAATGACAATTTGGCATTCACAGAGGTAACTTTCCTGATCTCACTGAAGTAAGTGTTTCCAGTATGGTACCTTTCAGCAAAAACAAAACAAATCAAAGGAAACAAATAAGTACCAACAACAACAACAAAAACCACACAGAATTGAATTCCTTCCATCATATATGATCATTAATATGATTTCCATTAATATGATTTCCATCATATATGATCATTAATATGATTTCCACATTAAACCATTAATATGATTTCCATCATATCAACACTTGATTCTCACTTAAAAGTCTACTGGAATTACTGGAAGCACACCTAAGTCACACAGTAATGATTCAGATCAGTCCCCATTCTCATATTCTTCCTAATCAAAGTGAAGAAAATTTTCTTCATTAATTCTGCAATATCTCTGAAAATAGATACCATAAGAAATAGTATGCATTCATATTTCTCATCCTTCTCATATTTCATCCTGTAATGTCTGACTTTGATTTCATCTGTACAGAACAGTTTGGGTATTAGAGTATGCACCTAGAAATGCCTAGAGCATTCTGTCTGATCTCATAGCAAATCTGAAGAGGAAAATAGCATAGATAAAAGGATTGCTCTTTCCTAAAGCAATTGCAAAACTTCCAGTGAATGATTTTCACGTTTGTTTTTTCATTCATGATGGCCAGTTCACACAAACATGGAAAAATGTTAATGCACACAGACAAACTCTACAACGTTCTCACATCTTGGCTCACTCTTGTCATGTACTTTGGTGCATTTTATATTAAGGAGTTGAGGACAGAAGTGAAAAGAGAGGTATTTCTCATGTAAGTGCTAGATGCTGCCCATGGGAATTCTCCATAACATTGTTGGGGTTTGCAGGTATAAGGCCATGAGAGCAACAGGATGAGAAAAACAACATAAGAACAGAAAAACAAACAAGTGAAAAAACACCACAGACACTCTGGAAAAATACTGCCTCAATGGCCTAAGTGAGAGGTTACAGTTCTGTAAATAGCAGGTCCTTAGCTTTACTAAGGCTGAGGCACTGAGGCTCCTAGGGTGCCATGAAACAACTTTCATGTATAAAGCAAAAACAAATGCTTTGCTCCACTGTTACTGGAACCTCACAGCAATCATTTTAGCAGGGATAGGAAGGAATCAGAGTTGTTCAAACTTATTGGCTCCTTTTCAAACAAACCTCCCAGACCCCAGAGAACTACAGAAGGTCTGTAGCTTTTCTACTTACATCAAAAGACTCATGGAATGTCAACTAATGGCATGTGAGCCGACAAAGAACATGTGTTTTTGCCTACCAAGGGAGCTTGCTTTCTCAGTGAAATTCCAGATAATCAATTCTTGTATGTCCCAGAGGACAAGAAAGTTCCTATATCTTGACTCACAACAAATTAACCATGGAGTAAATGTGTACTAAGTTGCAAAGGAATGTCCTTGTTTGCCGACCTGCACTACCATAGAACAGAGTGTGATTTAATAATGTCAAATAGGAGACACTACTTCTGCCTAAAAACTGTTCTTGGGAAGTGTTTCCTTGTGCAAGACCTCTGGATTTGTTTGCATTACCAAGAACAGCACCTTCTTCTAAGTCCCAGTACACTGAGAATAGTCAACCTGCCTGAGTCCCAACAGTTTCCTGACTGCTTTCCAACCCATGTGAGCATCATGAGAAGAGACTAAGATGCAGTGCTGCACTGTAGTACTGCATTGTAGTATTGAGTCTTCTTTCTCTCCCCCCCACCCCACACACACACTTCCCCCCTTTCCCATACAAACATATCTGCATGTGTGTACCTATATGCTGTGGTGTTGCACTAAAGGATAACAATTTATCCTAGGTATTCCTGAAACTATAAAGAAGAAATATTTTTCCCTTGCTTACTTTATATGATATAAACTGAAATGAAAACCAACATAACTTCAGAGTTTTTTAAATTTCCAAATTTAAATCTTGAAGAGGCAAATGGGCAAAGAATAGCCTGACAAGCAAACTTGGCAAAACATTTTTTGTATGGATTACTGTTCTATCCATAGAGTGAGGTAGCCATTAAGTATGTTTGCATTTTCAGTGGCAAGAATATAGCCACTATATTCTTGCCACTGAAAACGTAAGACTATATTCTTATTCAAGAATAAGTTCTAAACATAAAGAAAGAGCCAATGGCCTATACTGGACAGAAGATACAGTACAGTCCATGAAGAATTCTATTTTAACCTCGTTTGCGTTCTGCTTGATTTCCCTAACTTCTTATCCAAAACCAAGGTCTCAGTGCCCTGCCACATATTTTTCTTCACTCTTTGGGGTAGATGCCAACTGGGAAAGCATGTATATTTTCTCCAAGAAATTATTATTTATTTTCCTGATACAATATGAAAAATAAGGTTAGGTAGAAACTCGTCTCATGCATATGTAAAATTTTGTTTTGTTTAAAAGAAATAATTTTCACATATTGGAAATGCATTTTTGTCTTTAGATTAGTGCAGAAAGCTATCCTTCTCCATTTGCAGCATAGAAATAACAAATGTGTTTAATTTTTGTTTTGTTTTGTTTTTCTCTAGTGGTTTAGCTTGTCCAGTATGTACTCTGTTCCATTTCATCTTTTATTTTTGGTCAAGTATATATACAGTTTTATCTCTGCATGGTACACAGGAGAGGGAATAGAATTGAGCTCAAACCAGTTGCCTGTCTCAGAAGCTAGTCATTTTCAGCATTCAGTGTTTTCCAAGATAGTAGATAGGTTTTTTTGAGGGGGAGGGGATAGTAGAAAAGAATTCTTAGGCATACATGGGTCTTGGATATATATATGTAATTTGTCCTCTTAAGAAACACCAATGTGAAAGTCACTTCTGGAAAAGATATCAAGAAGTTTAGTAATTGTGCATGTGCAAATGTGTATTAGACACTTTGATATCTACAAATGACATTTCATATGTAAGTATGTAGGTATGGAAAGCAATGTTGCTTAATATGTGACTTCTTTCCTTCAAATATCAGAGAACTATGAAAAGTAATTATTTTTTTCATTATCTTTTTTCCTTGATTTCCTTTATCTGTACTTCTTTTACATGTATTTTTCTTAATTATACTAATGTATGTTCCTAGTTATTTAAATTCTTCTTAAGTTTGTTATGTTTTATGACGTTATGTATGTGCTGTTATTACAGAATATACTAGTATGATATCAGTAAGGATTAACTGAAATTTTCAAATATTTTATAATTTGACTTACAAAACAAAATTGAGACAAGAGACTCTATCATTCACTTTAGTGTATGCAAAGTTTGTTCTATATAGCTAATATTTTTGAAAAGTTAGATATAATTATTAGTCTTATCATTGAGTACAAATATATTTTTTATGTAACTTTCATTTTAAAATTGTGCTAATTTTGATCATTAAATCTAGTTAGATAGATTAACTTTTTAATTCAACAATTTCTATACTTTCAGTCATCCCCCTAAGAACTCATCTGCCTTACACTTTGATAAAACTAAGAACTTGTGCTGCATTTTGAATGAAACCTTTTAGAAATTTGTTCTGTCTACCCTCAGATTAAGACTGCTATATTTTACATGAAGTGATAAAAATCAAATGATTTAATCCTAATTCACATAACAAGAAGAAAAGATTTAGCATATAGATACATAAAATGCGACTTGTTAGATAAAAATCAATGATATTTCTTCTTTGTAATGACTGTAAGAACTTTAAAAAACACAATATAGGTAAGAAACAAGCCTTCATATCAAATTATGTTTTGGTAATTTTATTTCTGATGAAATTTTAATTATGTTTGAAAATTATTATTTGAAAATGTCTTCTTTTTTTTTTTTTTTAAATAGGTAAATATATGGTAAAGTGCAGGTTTCTCACCAAAAATTAACAGACTCTTTTAGCATTGTTTCCATGAAGTCAACTCAAAAGTGTCTGTAACCGTGATAAATACTAATACAAGGAATTAATTATCTTAACATCATAGAACTTTTCTCAAAATCTCTTTGGAAAATTAAAATGTCTTTTTAAATTTAACTGATGAAATTATGTTGTCTGCAATACGAACACTACAACGATTTATTTTCCTCTTTTTAAAAAACATATAATTGTCTGTATATGAGCTGTGACCTGTTTCCCATGCCTGTGTTTTTTTAGGGGACTTTTGCTGTAGCATTTTGATGACAAAGGTAATTGAATTGATACAGATCACCCAGCACAATAAGTTATTTCTATTTCCATACTAGGTTTTGCTACAGTGTAAAACAATTGCTACATAACACTTGATGTTTTGAATGAAAATGTCTGAAATTGTGTTTAATGTTTGGCTGTGGCTTGTTTGGAAACAACAGGCAGTCACCAGTGCCTCAGAGCCTGGTTTATCCACTTCTCAAAGAGGGTTATTATTTACTACCTCAAAGGCACAGTAAGGATTAATGAATGCATATAACCAGGTGAACATTCCTGTACAGAAGAGAAAGGCAGGGCAGTTACACTAGGAACTGCCAAAACAGACCAGAAATCTAAGCCAGTGGTTACCATTTTGTTTGTTTGTTTGTTTGTTTTATGTCTTCACTGTCTCATAGTCACCTCCATATCTTAACTAGGATTGTGGCACTCTACCTGTCCCTCCTCAGCCTCATGGCTCTTCTGTCCTTCAGGCATCTGCCCCACCCTGAATGTAAACTCATAGGAACTGATATTCTCCCTCTGAGTATGGTTCACAACAGCCACTTTAGTGTTTAAAATCATTATAGTACTGTCTTAGGGGAAAATATATATATATGTATATATATTCTCCCATGAAAGTTTTCATCCGACTCCCAAAAGATAATGTCAATGCTGTTTACTCTAAATCCCACTGTTCTCAGATAACACTTCCTATCTCCCTTGTGGGCAGCTCCTCTTCCTCATGCGTGGAATAAAGATCATTTTCCAAGGAGCTGTTGCAGATTTTGCCCTTCACAGGAGATTTAAGCTTGTTCTGCATTTGCAATAAAAAAAAGCTGTGTAAAAGCAGAAAGTGTCAGCTTTGAAGAAAGATGCGATATTTCTACAGAACATGAGGGACATTAGAGGATTTTTTGTGAAGAGGTCTTGACACAGATTTCCTCTTCCCTTCCACGTACTGTCGCCCAAAGAGGTGCTCATTTCAAATGAGTTAGCATTTCAGTCTTGTGCAATTGTTTAATGTTGCTTTCCTTTGACGAATTGTGCCTTTTCAACTAAACAAAACAAGTTTAAAAAAGAACTGTGTAAGAAGCTGGTTAGGTAATATCCATGTAAAATCTTCAAAGCTGTGTGTAGAAATCAAGCTAAGGCAATTGAAACCAACTCAGATAAGTTAAATAAGTGATACTGGGATTCACAACTGGAGTTGTTTTGAAGATACCTGTATACCCTTACAGATACGCTATACGTTTATAAGTGTATTTATTCAAATTGCTTCTGTTCTGGTATTCATTTGACTTGAGAGCTGAATAGCTGAGAGAACAAAGGTCAAATTCTCCCTTCAGATAGGCATGTTCAGTTCTCACTTATTTAATGAGATCTGAACTTTAAGGGCAGTGCTGTTTCCCAAGTGTTGCTAATGCAGCTGAAGTCTTGAAGTAATAGAGTCTCAGGGGACGCTTTGTTCTAAAAATTTCAGATAAACTTCAGCTGGTATGATTCAGATATACTAAAATTAATCTTAGCACAAATATTTGAGCTCATTGTCATCTTTCTGGTTATTTATTAAATGTACTTTTGCTTGGTATGTCAAAAGAATATACTATTATACTGGGATATTGACCATATTGATGATGATGATGATGATGATTATTATTTTTAACATAAGCAGGAGCTCAGCCCTTAAACTAGAAATAAATTCAATATTGAGTGGGCTATAAACAAAATTATATTTTTATATTTTTTCATCACAACACCCCTCTTTGTTTTGGACTGGTTAACTTAGGGGTGAAATCGTCTCTGGCAGGGGAGGAAGAATTATATTTGGTGTGGGGAAATACCTCCATTATTTTTGAGGAACTCACATTCCCTGTAGATAGCAGTGTCCAAAGAGTAGTTTGATAGACATGCCACCCTGGTGGGTTTGCTCTTGTATAACCTGTACAACTGGAAAAAAAAAACCTTTGAACGTGAAGTTAGAAAACACTAACTTCTGAAGAATTTAAAAGCTATTCTCTGCAGAGCCACCCTCACCAATTGCTCTCAAACTCCACATGGCTCCTATGTGACAAAGTGCCAGCAGGACTTCGCACTCGCTGTCCCCAGACTGCAGCAAATGAACGGGAAGCTTTGATCTCCTTCACTGCCTGGTTCTGCCAATATTGCAAGGGGGCAAAAAGAGATTGTTTCTTTTATACTCTGAATAATCCTACTGCTGGCAGCAGACAGCTATGAGGGAAACTTCCTTATGACATGAAAAGACAGGAACATGAGGAAGGGGAGGATAAGGATATGTTGAGACGGACAGAATTAGGATTGGGCATTGTGGTTAACATGTTGGGAAGCAAGTGATGACTGTCTGGCAAGGGCTGCAGAGACAAAGGACCAGAGGAGAACAGAGGGAAACGAAGTGAAAAGGGACCCTCTTTTTCTTACAAAAAATATTTATGAAACACATAGACATTATCGGACTATCATGGCTATGAATATCATGGCTACTGTTATAGTCATGAAAGTAACTGAAGGGACAGAAATCTTTCCTCTCTGTGATCGTGAGACAAATATTCCATGGAGTTTAATGAGGGAGGAAGAAATTTATTTACAATGTAATAGGCTGTCATGATTGTGATCACGAATAATCTTGTAAATATTAAATCTAATGATTCTTAAATTGTCAGCATTTATGTTAACCTAAACTAGCTTTTTTCAAATGTAGATGTTTATATGTCAGAACAACCATGGAGAATGGAAGGGACATTTTACTAGGAAAAAAACAAACAAAAAAAAACATCAAAATTAAAATCACCTCGAGTAAGTAATTGAATAAGTCTTCACAAGACAGAAGGCTATCATCCAGCTTGTCCCAAGGTCTCCAGTCACTACATCTGTGCAAGGAGTTTTTAACATCTGGATTCAGATCAAAATTGGTAAATGACATTAAAAATAACTAATAGTCTTAGAGTTTTACTGTAGGTTTTGATATATTTTCAAAAGACTGTTTCTTCATCTCCTAGGTTAATGCATTCTCCTGATAACAGGTTGAGACTATGAAATTAACATTTTTTTTTGCTTGTTTTGTTTTGTTTCATTTTGTTTTGTAGGGAAACCATACCCATAAACCATTCATAATTACAAAGGAAAATACATACTGAAGGGTGACAATTTCATCATGAAGAACAGCTGTTTTAAGTCCCCCCACATTTCTCATTTGATGAAGCTTTGAAAGCATTTCCTTAATTTTGAAGGCTCTTTTCGAATCATAACACTGATTCTTGGGTATAGACTATATGGACTGTATAGACTATATAGACAATAGACTTGGGTATATAACTGTACATATCCTAATTTCAGTTCAGAAGGAAGAGCTTCTGACACTTTGTTCTCTGGTTCATCTTCATGAGTTTTAGTATTGCTCTCAGTGTATGAAAGGCAGACTATCATGATGCTGTTAACTTCAGTTATGTGAACATGGAAACAGATTTGCTTCTTGAAAAGTATTTGAGGACTTTACCTCTTTACCCAAATAAGGACAAAAATCTTTATAATCCCTAAATGTTCTTGTGGAAAAAAAAAGGCAGTGAGTAGAAGTGGGAGTAGACGTTGGTTGGATCAATCAAAATATGCTGTGTCAGTCTTTTTGAACCATCTGATCTTTCAGCTTCTTTCTTGTATAATAGGCAAGCTACTACTACTAAGAACTAGGAAGATGACATTTTTATATTGAAGCTGAACCTTGGATTATTCAAGTCTCCAAGTAGCTGTTGCTTCTAATATTAAAATAGAAATGTACCTTTTTAAAAGGTTACACAGCATTGCAAATTTAACCTCAACTGCAAACCCATCTCCACTAAAGATGGATTACTTGTTGACTGTAAGGTCCAAACATCATCCTTCCTCATTTTTGTGCATGCTAGTTGTTCCTGGTGTTACTAAAGCAGTGGTAGGTTAGGTTAGATTAGAATTTAATTAGCTTTTAAAGCAATTATACAAAGAAAGTAGTAATTCAGCTTGATTGATCACAATTCCACTGAGAAACAAAAATTAAAATGTATATTTTATAGATACATATATTTTTAGGTTCACTATTAGCCTCAGATTACTGATAGAAAGAAGACTGCTTTACCCCAAAATATCTCTTGTGTTCATATAAATGCTTATTTAAATATCTCTTGTGTTCATATTAAGTGCTCGAGAGAGTCCAGAGAAGGGCAACGAAGCTGGTGAGGGGTCTGGAGAACAAGTCTTACGAGGAGCGGCTGAGGGAGCTGGGGTTGTTTAGCCTCAAGAACAGGAGGCTCAGGGGAGACCTCATCGCTCTCTATAGGTACCTTAAAGGAGGCTGTAGAGAGGTGGGGGTTGGTCTATTCTCCCGCGTGCCTGGTGACAGGACGAGGGGGAATGGGCTAAAGTTGCGCCAGGGGAGGTTTAGGTTGGATGTTAGGAAGAACTTTACTGAAAGGGTTGTTAGGCATTGGAATGGACTGCCCAGGGAGGTGGTTGAGTCGCCATCCCTGGAGATCTTTAAAAGATGTTTAGATGTAGCCCTTAGTGATATGGTTTAGTGTAGGACTTGTTAGTGTTAGGACAGAGGTTGGACTCAGTGATCTTAGAGGTCTCTTCCAACCTAGACGATTCTGTGATTCTGTGAAATATAGCAATATAAGAAAGTGCCAAACTAACTCCTGAAAAAAGAAGGCTGGATTGCAATAAAACATTAGAAGAATATAAGAATTATCACATATGGTTCCCCAGAAATGTTTATGAATCTATTGATCACCCACAATACCTCTTTCTATTTCTTTTAGGTTTAATGGCTTGACATTCTGAAAGTATTTTAATGTTCACCTTTTCTACTCCATTCTCCACATGGAAGAAGTACACTATCAAGCTTTATCACTTTAGTTCCTGAAAAGCAATCAGACATTAAAACCATTTTTTGCTAACATAAAATGTGGCCCTATTACCTTCACACAGGTCTCAGCCAGTACTTGCATATTGATAGCTGATTAATTCAAGTCACCTCTCCTTTCTAGATGTATAGATGGCATGGCATTCACAGAGGAATGTAAAAGCAGGAAGACAGCTGAAGCCTGAAAACTAATAAGCAACCGTCCTGGAGAACTTCATAAGTACAGCTGAATGCTCTCAAAGTCTGGATTCAAAAATTACATTAGTAAGGGAGGTTTGGTCATTTGTTCAAAAATGCATGCCCTTTTTGCTTTCCCTTGACATTTGTAACATACAAAGTAATTGAAACCACATTCAGGGCAGTTAAGGTAGCTTTGTGAATAACAGTAATTCAGCAGGTGGTAACAACACTAATTTGGAAAGGAACAGAACTGACCTCTTCGTTCTTTTACAGCTAGAGATTTTTAACTTTTATTTGTGAGAAAGCTCCAAAGAGAATGTAAAAAAAGTCGGCAATACATTGAAAATTTTAAAATTAATTCTCTTATCACTGAGATGCAGCCTTGATGTCACAGTAATGAATACATTAGAAATACCCAGCAATTAGATTTTCTTTGTTTCTAATCACAGACACTCAGTTTAGGTAGCTTAGATCTACAGTTTTGGATTGATAAGAAACAAACAGCTTATAGTTTCAGAAAGATCTTATACAAGCAAAACACAAATGAGGTTTCCTTTTGGCTCAGAAATGAAAGAGGACCCAATCTGGAACATTAGATCTCCCAGCAAGAACAAGTGGCCCATTTTAAATCATTTTACTGCAACAGCAGCTGCAGTTAGGTTCATGCAGCACTTTCCCAGACATCACAGAGGTACATTGCCAGAAAGTAGGAATACAGATTTTCTTGCAGGATTCCAATTCTGCAAACACAACATCATAACAGGTGTTCATGACAAATTTATTTAACACCAAAAAATCTAGTATTCTGGAAAGTTAAATCTGTCATTTTGAGTCTGAATCATAGTCTTTGTTTATTTGACATCTTTATAGCATGAATCACTTTGAGTGCCTTTCAGTAAATTGTCATAGCACTAAGTCATAAGGAATGTATCATTATCACCTTTTTACAGATAAGAAGAGCAAGCACAAGGAAGTGGAGAGAGCTTTTATTGCAAAACAAGGGCTAAAAACATTATAACCAGCTGAAAGACTGCTCAACAGATAGCAATATCTACTGCCTTGCTGTAAGACTAAGCTCCAAACTTCAGTTTACATCTACATTCATGAAATGCCTCATTCAGTGCTTAGTGCCACTTGTGCTACCAATACAAACTAGTACTAGCTAATTTTAAAGTTGGAGGTAGAAGCCTTATAATAATTTTAAATAGTTTTAGGGGGTTATATTGATCATTGCCATCAATTTACTGGCAAAGCTTTTCTCCTGTTCTGTTTTTCTCTTTTTTTACGGGGGCAATTTCCTTCTGTTATTACCTATCACCTATAAATATACCTGACTTTTTCCCTTCTCCTTTCTTTCTCCCAAAGAAGATTTATGTTCACTGCCAATACAAAAATCTATGGATACATAATGATCTGTTTTTAACTTTTATTTTTTTGGATGTTGGTTATCCAATTGTTCTGGATCAATATATATGTCCTAATTGAATCGAACATAAAATGTATGACAGTCTGCACCTCCAGTTTTAATACTTCTACTTCCATGGTTCGTTTGCAGCTCCAGTTGTTAAGCTTTCATTATAGCATAATTTTGACATTACATTTATTTCTTCAGAAATCAATTTTGCTGCCATGATAAATAACAAAATTACCTCAAGAAGGTCAGAAAAGTCCATGGCATTTCTTCTGCTTACAGGTCACTTGCAAATGTATCCTTCTCCCTGTGTTTGACTTGACAAACATCACAAATGATAGACCAGCTGAATTGCATTGAGATTTAGATCTAGAAGTGTGTGGGATGGGAGAATGTAATTGAATGTTTTACAACAACATATGTTTGTGACCAATGGTGTTACTCAAAATTGTAAATAATGAAAGAAATTGATATTGTGAGTGTAGTTTGTCTAGCATCTCTCAATTATACAAGCACTGGATATGTATCAAGTTTATGCTATTGTGTAAATTTTTATTAGACACTATAAAGGGTTTACACTTTTGTAACAATATGCAAATAGATGCATTTAATTTGCTTACAGACCTATCAAAATAAAACTCTCAATGGGTATCTAGACAGCAGTAAACAACCCTTTCAGGAGTTTGCTGCTGACCTTTTTATAACTGCTAGGCTTCCTGGTACTGTAGGGAATATAAAACTTACTACAGCTTCTCTAGCTTCTCTTCAGCAGCAGATAACAACAGATAATGCTTTAGAGGGCTGTGTATTCTTACAGTATGCACAAGTTCATGATAATATGTATAAGGGGGCCACATGGACATAATTTTCTTTACTGACAAGTGGGATAGGGGTGTTCTGAAAAAGCATCAGGAGCTGAAGGGTGTAGGCCCAGACTGCTGTTCAAAGACTCTTACTCTAGTAGTGCTCAGGTGATGCAGGTTCACGAAACAGTGATTTTCATAGATATTTTTATTTTTGTTAAGTAAAGCAACCCATGGAAGTAATTCTGTCCTCACTGACCATAGGGACCTCTGGGTGGCTAAACACCTACTCTTGGAGATACACTACAGTTTATTATCTGTCTTCCTGCTTCTGTCAGGAAATGAAAAAGCAGACAAAAAAGCTCCACTAAAGGAAATTTGAAGCCTTTCGTATCAGAGAAAGGAGAATTATCTTCTAGGAAAAACAAACAAATACAAAACATGACAGCTTCAGAAAGACTATGATGATTCTCTGCATTGTTTTTGTTTTTATCCAACGATTGTTAACAATCTTCACTTCCAGCATCATGACCTGAAGAATAGCAACTTACTGCTTCCTTTGCCTGTATTTTAGACTGATTTTTTTTTTTTTAATATTAGCACTTCATTTAAAGGATATTATTAAGAGGGAATCCTGCAGACTACCTGACTTAGCAGCATTCGGATTGGTTGCAGAAAAGTCAAGTACACAGTGGGAAGAGTGGGTAGATGTGAATTAAAGATGGAGTTCTCTTGGATCCTGGGAGAGGAGTTAATCTGTGTCACTCATTTCTCAGCTGAGTATCATTTCCTCTAGACAAGTTGCTCTGAAAGAGAAAAGAAATGGTGAAGGGCAGGAGAGTCTTTTGTGTTGTGAATCTTGTGAAGAGTGACACCTCTGAAAACCTCTAAGTCTAATGCCTTAACTTCAAATGGGATTTAAAACAGTTTCCTGTTATTGACCTCATTTTCTTTCGGTCTAGGTAGCATCTTGGGCAGCACTGCATGTTTCTGGTTGCTGCCTGGGGCACCTGAGAAGTACCCCTGCTTTGTTTGTGATACTGTTATTGTGCTTGTAATCTGTTTCTAGTCCAAATCTCCACTGAAATCATCAGAATTGTCCTGAAGTAAAACTGGGCAGCAGCATCCGTAACAGGCTTGCCCAATTTGTTATTCTGAAATGATGATTACTCTGTCCCTCCTCCAGCTAAACACCTAAATAGATGTGCAATACAATTGGTCTAATGCCTCCAGTCAAATACTTGTTTAAGTGCACTTCTGGATGGCGTCCAGTCTTAGTTAATGGAGATTTCAAGATGGAAGTGCTACAGAAGCGCAAAGGATTACAACTGCCATTGTACAAGTACATTCTGTTCCATTTATTAACGTATTTATATGTCTATAATTTCAATGCAATTTCCCCTGCTTGTATTTTAACCACTAAAAAGGAATGTTTGCTAGAGTAAATGTGCCTAAACAACACTTTTCTTACCTTCTTTTCCTACCTGTAAAAAAAAATAAAATTCATCAACCAAACCACTGAAACATTATTTTCCTTTAAAAAGATTTACAGACTAAAATAGGATTAATATATATAGAAAAAAAAATTAGAAGGAAGTGCTAATTATGTTTTATTTTGGAAAATTTGAAGTCTGGGTTTGATACAACTTAATGTACATTTTAATTCCAAACTTAGTTCATATGTTTCTGGCTGTGTCCTTTTATGTCTGTTATTGGAGATCATTCTTCAGGAATATTTTGTGTAAACTTCTTTTATGTTTGAGTCAAGAGTTTGTATCCTAAAAAACATTTCATTTACTTTCAAGTTAATTCCTTTGATGAATAAGAAAATGAAAATAAAAATACATAAAAAGAAGATTTGACTCTAGAAATGAGTTTGGATTGAGAGCTGCTGTAGCAACTACCAGATACAATAAAATTCTAAGCTGACTTTTCAGTATCTGGATGCATTTGCGAGATCTCTTAGCTAGGCTAAGAACTAGTTAGATAATTAGATAATTTGACGCATACATATTTATTTGAAAGTGGATGGGTGAGGGGAGAAAACACGTTTTAAATAAACAGTTGGTCAAGGCTGTAGGCTTTGGATGTTACTCTTCACTGATCTTTCTTTTCTGCACATAACTTCAACAGATTGGTTAGTCCATTTGGTGAGGTTTTATTTTTCCTGAAGGTAAATATTTTTACCCTAATTTTTCAGAC
The DNA here is from genome assembly GCF_964211835.1 of Anser anser. NCBI lineage: Eukaryota > Metazoa > Chordata > Aves > Anseriformes > Anatidae > Anser > Anser anser. Next base: position 47,848,099 of record NC_139725.1, on the reverse strand, counting down.
TGTTTATTTGAAAACTAACACAAAATATATGTCTGCATTGAACAGAGACCCTAATATTGGTGCATATCTGAGTAACATGGAAGGATTTAAGTTTGCTTGTCCAAAGTTTAGGTGGTAATTGAGCAACATGCAAAACACGACATTAATGACATGCTCTGAGTTGGGAAAAAAAAATAAAAGTACAAGCATATTGGTAAGACATACCAGGATAAACTGTTGCACTGCAAATGATAATATTTTAGTTGACAAGATGACTGAAGATGTACAGATAAATATAAAATACAGACCATAGAAGGATATAGTTAATAGATCTTTTCATATATAAGCAGTTAGTTAAAATAAAATCTGAAAAAGCCACAATAACTAATAACTGCTGCAAAATCCACATCCCCCCCCCCCCGCAAAGGCTGTGTTACATTTAGTCGAATAGGTGGTCTAGTAAACTACAGGACTTCTCCTGTCAAATCTTACCAGTTTTGATATAAATAAGAGATGGAGTAGCCATTCTTTCTTTTTCAGTAGAAATGGCTAATGCCCTTTTTGGTTCTCCTTTGAATTCTTCTATTTTTATTTTACAGTCACTGGCTCTTAATTCTTTTCTATCTTGCTGAATGTACATTTTGACTATTCTGCTCTCTTATAATTATTTTTGAGAATTTACACACATTCAACTCTTTACACTTTTGGTCTTTAGTAAAATTTTGAGACTCTTGTACATTGTCATTCATTTTTGAGTATCTGTTAAGAAACACTGACAGCAAAACTCTTCCAAAATTGTCATTCACCACCTTTGCTTTTCTGTTGAAGAATGTCAGGAGCTTTTTGGTAATAGCAACATTTCAGTTTGAGATATTTTCCAGTACTGCCCATATAGCCCTTTAGTATCAAGGATTCTAAAACAACCCTTATGTAGCAGTAGAGAATGTGGTGCTGTCGGGAATCCCTTGTTAGAGGTGCACAGCTTTGCTGTCCTAATAACCCTATGCTGCTCAGTGATATACCTCTCTAGTGTAAACCTGTCCCTCACCATTATTTTCCAATCTTTTCATCTGTCACCTAATATATATATATATATATTTTCCAGCAGCATTTTCATATTTATTTCTGGATCATGGATAAAAAAATATTGAATAGTGTCAGATTGAATACTAGCTCCTCTGAAAACATTCTTAATCATTGATGAGTCCTCATTGACAGCTACCTTTTGTTCCACTTAACATGTGCTTTATTATAAAAGTAATTTTAAAAAATTTGAATGTCATATTAAGTCAAAAGTCTCACAAAATTCTAAATATACTTAGTCTACAACAGTGTCTTATCTGTTAAACATGTAATCCCATAAAAGAATTAAATCAGGTTTGTCTGACAAGGTTTATTTTCCACAAAAGTATTTTGACTGGCATTAATCATATCCCTATCCTCTCATTCTTTATTAACTCATTACAGAATTACCTCTTCCATTATTCTGTCCAGATGCCAGGTTGTCATGCTAACCAGACTGTAAATATCCTGGCTATGCTGCTTGTATTTCCTTCATCCTGGCACATCTGTAACATTGTTCTATTGCTCTGAAATATTTCAAATAACTCAAGAATATTAAAAATTAGCATCACTGTGAAATCTTTTAAAGCAGTGCCTGGTGCTTATGCTTAGCAGCTGCTAAAACACTTCAGTTTCGAGTAAGCTGAAATACATTTCTTCTTACATGTACTTACATGTAAGAAAAATATGCTATGTTTTTCTGTGTATTGCAGACATATTTATCAAACACATCTGCCAGCTCTGCATCATTTTCAACAATTTCAGCATTTCCATTTAGTACACCTAATGTACAATGTAGAAATTCTTTTTCTCAACTTTTCTTTGGGGTTAATAATCAACAACATCTTTAGTGCTTTGTTTTTTCCACCTTATTGTACTTTTTTTTTTTTCTTCCTATCCTCCACTTTCTCCTTTGCTATAAATTGCATTTTTTATGATTGTCTTTATAGCATCATTGGATCAAGTTTAGCTTTTAACTTAAGCTGTCCTTTTTGTTTGTCTGTTTGTTTGTTTGACATAAAGAAGTGGCACAGAACTGCACCAGGCAAGGTTCAGACTACATATTAGCAAAAATTTCTTTACTGTGAAGCTGGTCAAACGTTGGAACAGGCTTCCTAGTGAAGTGGTTGATGTCTCATGCCAGTAAGTGTTCAACAGTCATTTGTATAATGCCATTAATATGCTTTAACTTTTGGTTATCCCTGAAGTGGTCAGGCAGTTGGGCTTGATGATCTTTGTAGGTCCCTTCCAACTGAACTCTTCTCTTCTCTTCTCTTCTCTTCTCTTCTCTTCTCTTCTCTTCTCTTCTCTTCTCTTCTCTTCTCTTCTCTTCTCTTCTCTTCTCTTCTCTTCTCTTCTCTTCTCTTCTCTTCTCTTCTCTTTTCTCCTCTTCTCTTCTATCCCATCCCATCCCATCCCATCCCATCCCATCCCATCCCATCCCATCCCATCCCATCCCATCCCATCCCATCCCATCCCATCATTTTGTTCTTCAACAGTTCTATTAGTTATGGGCAAAACACAGAGAAGTGCACAGAAAAGTGTATAACTTCTGAATGTCTTCTGTTGCAGCTGAAGCTGAATGCAGTAATGCTGTTTTGTTATCTTCAAGCTTCATAGTCGATGTATGGACAGCCAGCTCAGAAGTCTCTTCATGTAGGCATGCTGTAAAGGTACAAGAGTCCATTCCTTTTTGTAATTGTGGTTCTCTGTTCCTGACTGTAGTCAGTATACTTCACAGACTGCCTGCTTGTGAAGTATGATTTAGCAAATCAGAAAGACCAGGACAAAGAAGTGTCAAGACTTATTCTGTGGAAAACATGATGTCACTCAAATTTTCAAACTCATCAGTTTATTAAACAAATATTTTTTTTTTCAATATTGGATGATTGTTTCATAAGCTTTCTTATTTAAAATGCAATGTGCAAAAACAATTAAAAAATCCTCAATCCTATGATGAGAATTAAATTCAAACTTGTTTTTTCAATATATCTTTATGATCTGGAAACATTGATATCCCAAATATTTTTTTTTTAATCAGTTATTATATTTGAATGACTGTAGAATCATTATCAAAGATCCACACTTTCAATAATGAAAGTGTGTGTATTATGGCAGGAAACCTGGGGAAGCCGATACTGAATTGATCTTTCTTATCTGTGTTGAGCAGTTCAAATTCTGTAAACCCTGGGGTAATTTCAAGAAAGAGCTAAAGTTAATTTAAAACAAAACATCAGCTGGATCCTCCATTCAGACTGGAAATTTCAGTTGCCATTTTACAGTAAAACAACTGTTAAAAAAAAAAGAAAAACCACTTTTTTTTTTGTAAAAAAAAAAAAAGGAAAAAACAAAAGCCCCCCAGTAACTGCATCTCAGATCAGTTGGTATTAAAACATTAGTCTTCCTTACCTGAAATCTCTGATTCCATTTGAAAAGAGGGTGTACCATCTTATTTATGTGTTTGTTGACTTATTTACATGGCTTTTAATTTTGGAAAGGCTGTAAATTGCTTCTGAACTATAGCATTTTCCATTTTATATTTCTGGTGCAGACCATTTCTGGTGTTCCATAAATCATCTGCTTTTTATATATGTATATATATATATAATATAAATAAATATAAAAATATATATATAAAAAATGTATATATACTTTACCTTTTTCTTTTTTAGTAGTCCACTTACAATATATACACATACACACAGACATATACATTATTTATATACAGTAAAAGTTCTCCAGACAGGTTAAGACTCTTTCTTAATTCCTGACATATGACCCGCTACTCCAGGAAGATCTGACCTTTACAGATTATCTGCACTCTACTGGAATCTTTCTGGCCTTTCCAAGCCAAGACCTATATTCCCATATCACAGGGTAGTTTATTTTGTATAGTAGTTTAGGGACTTATCAAACACACAGACACAACAGAATCTTTTAGATCTATAAATCTTATTGTTTATAATTACAATGATTCCATTTAATTTAGCACTTTTTTTTTCCATATGGATTCCAGAGCACTCTATAAATTATACCCAACAGGCACACTCAGCCATTCATAAGTCAAATGGTTTAGCTCTTGCTAACCCATTTAATCTACGCAGAAAATTAAGAAGGTACAAAATAATTCAACAGACTGAAAATGCTTTTTGAATATAGGTGTTTAATTAATCAAGGAGGTGTTGTGTTTAAACAGCAGCACTCCTACACTACCAACCTATCAAAAGTTCTGCAGAAATTTTAAATGCCCAAGAAGTCACCTAAGGTAAAAATGTGTCTTCTCAGGTTCGACGTCTCCCACAATAGATGGGAGAAGATCTGTTCCAGAAATATCCATCAGATCTCATGAATGAACCTGACTGTCTTTAGAGGTTTATAATCTAAGAAGGTGTAATTTTGTTTGCTTCATGAGATCTGACAGGGATATAGCTCAAAAAGTGCAGGAAATGAGGATGTGTAAAACCACTGCTGCACAGTCACGGAAGATATTAAGATATTAAACAAGAAGGAATATCAGCAAAGCTTTCTCGTAGAAAATTTACTCTTGTTGACGTGATTAAGTTATTTCACAGCCAACAAATTTCATGCTTTCTCAAAGTTCAGGAAAGCTAACATAGAATGACTGTGAGGTAAACTCAAATAAATGTAATTTTAAAAATGTCATTTTGAAACAGTAGAGCAGTTATAGAACAATGTTCATGAACAGCAAGGAAATAATTGCTCAATATCTATAAAGCAACTCCCTTCTCTCACTGAAAGTTGTATAGCTGTCAGTTACTAACTGAAATTTCTTTAGTGGATAAGTAACTGCATCATGTTTCTGTGTTGGATATCACAAATCATACCAGGATTTTGTACCTGTAGCTGCTAGCTTTAGTGATGGTTTCAAGAGAGACATCCCTGGAAATTGAGACAGAACAGACTTTCAATCTCCTACTATTGCTTCCTCAAAATCAGCTTTTAAGTATCATGAAGAAGTATAAATTTTGTTTTTTTCAATTCTTCCAGGAGAAGGAGACTTGGCCTTTATGACAAAGATTTTTGCATTTGTCATACCTCTAAATTTGTTAAACATGGAAGAACAGCCTCTCTGTTTCTCATGAACACCAGTACTCTATGCAGAGACATGCATTCATGCACCCCCACACTTGTAGGAAATATGAATTTAGATAAAGAAGACAGCAGAAATCAGCTTTTATGAAAGAAATGACTGTACAGACTATTTTGCACTGGAAACGTTCTATGGATCAGATTAAGAAGTCCTGAAACAGCAAGGGTAATTGTATTGATTTGGAAGGAATGTCTAGTTAATTTTTCACAAGGCGTAGTTTCCTCAAAAATCAATAACTTTCTGCTGTATCTTTATTCTTCTGAATAAACTGTGTCTGTCTAAGAAACTTGATTCCTAAGCTCAATTAGATTCATAAAACATTCACAGACATACACAGCACAAAAGAAACACAAGCTTTCCCAAGCAACAGTGAGCATTTAACCCTGAGGTAGGACAAAGTAAATTATTCTTCCTTGATATAGTGGTGTCCTTGGACAGATGTGATTTCTTTCTTTCCTTTTTTTTTTTTTTAATTTAATGCTATAACTTTCTTTATTTTTGTTGGCAATTCACTGACATATACTCAGAAATTCTTTTTTAAAATTTTCTTTCATCCTATGAATATTACATACACCCTATCACATTTTACATTTTTAAAGCATATGAAAGAAAGAGGACTACCTTTACAAATAGTACGAGCAGGGATGCACATGGCATTACAGCTGCAGTGGGCTGGCAATGCTCTTTGAAGGAGAAAGAGCACAGCTGGAAAGATGACAAAAGGAAGAGACTGTGAAAGATCACTGTAAAATCAGGGAATTTTGCTGAGAGAAAACTTGAGAAGACTCCATCTTGAATAACACTCTGAAACCTATCTGCTATGCTAGGTACTGAGTTAACCTTTTTGCATCTGATCTATTTAGCTCCATTGCTCTTGACATACACACCTGAATTTGCATGTCAGAAACTAGACCATATAAATACCTTTCCTCTTTCTTCAGAAAGATGCTTACTGTGACTACATGGCCGTACTACACAACTCCCGATCAATTCTCTCACAACTCCCGAGTTACAATTCTCAAGTGTATTAAATTTCCCTTTGCATCACACAGTTTGCTCTATGCTAAGATGGCCTCGAAGCAGATTTTATGTCATGCCAGGTGGACATAAAAAGTAATCAAGGTTTATATTCTGGACAGGAGCTTCTTCAGTTCATATGAAAGCCCATAACCAAGAGTTGCATCCTGAGTAGGAGACTTCCCTAATCACATGAAAGCCAGTCAGTCAGTAGTCACTGCCATTCCTCTTCTTAAAGGCAGTGAAGTAAATGACTTGTGAACAGCACTCCCCTCTCCTCCTTAATCTGCCTGCCCCTTCCACCTCAGTCTGTTACAAGCAATGAGTGAAAATGCTGGCAGACAGCACAATTTCACACCAACTAAACCCATTTTCTTCAAAAATTTGGAGCCCCTCCCCCCCCCAACCTCTGAGCTGGGTCATATTTGAAATGTTTTGCAGATATTTGTACGTATTTGATTCCTTTTCTTTTAAAAAGGCTATCTAGATGGACTGACATTTGCTGTGGCAATAGGGAGGGAAGGAGAAGTAGTTAATTAGCACTAGAATAACAACCTCTGCTCTGGATGCTGAACAAGGAAGTGTAATAGTGGGATGCAAATCTGTGGTAGTAGATGTCACCTTGAGGACTGCTACATGCAGTCATGTCTGCACAGGCACAGACACATCTTTATATGTAGATGCAAGACATGTTAGGACATATTCTGGAGCCTGAGAGTGAATTCAATAGTCCATGTAGCTACACTGAGCTTGGAGAATATTAAAACAATTGTAAAATTGAGCAGATTGTTTTTTTTTTTTTTCATAGAATCAATAACAGAGAGACTATAAAAACCTGCAGATGCTCTTAAATTTTCCTTTCTTAAAATTATTTCTGATGAAGCATTGCAGCAGTAAAGACAAGTAACCTTAGCAGCACAGATGTCTGTGATAACAGGAATTTCTTTTTTATGCAACTGGCCATACTGTTGGTTAGAATCTACAAAAGGAAAAATAATAAAAAAGTAAGTCCTAACCTATAAGTTTATTTTCTCTCATTAATTCTGTTTAGTACCATCTAAGCATCTTTTTTTCTTTTTCCTTTTTTTTTTTTTCCAGAAAACTTACAGAAATATATAGGAAAAATAGTATAAGTAATATTAATTTATTCTGGATTCTAATCTTTCAAAATTAATTTGAAAAAAAATTTAATTACCTTAAAAAAATTCTCTGTAGATGTTGACCTGAGAAATACAACCCTAATGCTTATCACTTCCAATACATGCAGTGATTCTGCTTAAGTAATATCTCAAGGACAAACTATAATAAGTTAGGAGCAGCAGTCAGTATAAGCACTGAAGTATGTCAGTATTTGACTGGAGTGCATCTGTAACTAACTAGATTCCATAACACTGCAAAAGTCACTTGAAATGTTACAATAATAGACTTTCTTCTGAGCTACCCATAATTGCCTAAACCTGATTTCACTCAAGTTACATTGGGAAATAGCTTTTCTCACAGTTAGACAGTACAGTGTTCCAGCTCACATCCATGCACAGCACAGTAAACTGACTGCATCCTACTGGCATCATTAGAGAAAAACCCTCCCACAGATGAGCCATTCTGATATAGTTTTATTTAACGATGCAGGAGCTAAATTCTATGTTTTTCTGATTCCTCTGCTTCAGACAAATACAAGATATTAAACTAATATTAAACTAAGGGGGAGGGGGGAGGGAGAGGAGGAGGGAGGAGCAGGGAGAAGGAGAGGAACACCAAACAAAAAAAACAACTTTGCATTCTTACTTATTAATGTGAGAATGATGGAAACAACTTGATATTCAAAAGTACCAAATTCCCTGTGGAATAACATGAGGTCCTAGTTATGTAATTCATCCCACATAAAAGATCACTGATCTCAATAAATCTATACTAAAGATGAATTTGGCCCTAGAAGTAAAATTGCCATAGGTCTGTTTCAGGATGGAATGAAGCTGAGATCTGTCAAAGCCCATGAAGTTTCCCTGGATTTAACGTCAAGTCCATAAGCCTCCTCTGATTTTCATGAGAGCACATACATCAGCTTGAGATTGGCAAAAAGAGGATCTACATATTTGCCCTTTCATATCTTCTGCTGTATTTTATGTGTAGAGAAAAAGTCATGTTACCCTAAGATTACATTGTATTTTGTAGAGATGAATCAGGAACAACCAGAGTATGTACAAAAAATACAGTATGGTATTTTTATTATTGTATTTTTCCATATTTCTTTCAAATACCATTTGAAATCTCTCATTGTAGGAAAGATTGTGTCTTTGAATTTCAAATAAGGGAGGAAAATACATTTTCAATCTCTAAGTTGTTCAAGCCATTGTCACTGAACAAAGACAAAGCTAGTTTTTAAACCACATTCTATAATAATGATAGAAACAAGAATAACGTATGCTGAATGCATAAGCAAAATACCAATGACTGGAAGATTAGGCTTTTTCTTGACTTCATGCAAAACATTTCAGAGCTGGTATTATAGCAGAAGCATGCTCAGTGCGAAGCCTTTCTGCCAAGGAAAATGTTTCATTTTAACGACCTTTTCTCTTTTTCAGATGTTTGTTTTAGAGTACAGAAGTTTATGGAGAATATTTTAGTTTTAAGAGCATAAAAAAAAATCCTTTCACAGAATTGCTCAATAAATCATTTCATTTTCTCAAATAAATTGCTTTCATTTTTCTTTTCAAGTAGGAAGACCATGTTAGTTGTAGAAGTCAAAGGACGTGGGAAAGATCAACTTTTGTTGCTGATGGCCAAACTCCTCAAATATCAGTACATGCAAGACTTGGAGATCAATAGTCCCCCTTCCTCCTCTTTCATACTTCCTCCCATCTCTTCCTCTTGTCATCTCTGTTACAAGCCCATTACAGTGCTGTTGCTCTTGCCTTATATCTTGTTTGCCTGACAAAAGGAAGTAAGATTAATTCTTTGCAACCTTTCCATATTGAAACTAGTCATGATTCAGAATGGTGGGTGAGGTGGAATACAAGAAAGCTTCCTCCCAGATTAACCTTTAGCCAATGCTCCAGCTTAACTGTTATGGTAACAAGTTCCAGGTTTCAGAGAACAAACTGTTGGCCCTATTGAAGCCAATATCAGAAGCAGATTACTTTATATAGAATCAGTGTTTCACACAGAATTTGCAGTCAAATTGTAAAAATACCAATGCTCTTTTCCCCTGCAAGTGGGAGGTGATGTCAAAATGATGCTTTTTGGTAGAAAAAAAAATTGTGTATGGAATCCATTGTATAGGATATGCTTTACCTTGCAAGAATGTGAAAAAATTAAGGTTTCTGCAAGTATCTATGATTCTACGATTCTGTTTGCAGTTGTAATCTAGTTAGAGTCTTCTGCATGCTAACTGGTACATAATTTCCAAATGGGACATCACAGTAACAGAAACTTGCTCCAACTCACTGTTTCCTTTTGTACCACAGTCAGCCAGTCATAATTTTCTAGCTGATCTAAGGTACATTCCTGGCCTTTGGAACATTCAGTGCTTCATTGTTACTGCTTTGACCAGCAAGAGATTTTCTGCAGACTCCAAGAAATCCTTCAGGAGCAGAAGGACCCAGAATTTACTGCCCCATGAAAGTGAGTAGGTGACAACACCACTGACAATACCATGAGGTTGCTCTTGTTCCAAGCTTCAGGATGTAACATTTTGTTGTTGTTGTTATTATTATTATTATTAATGCTTGAGGTGCAAGCAATGTCAGAAGATCTTGTGGGAAACATGGTACCCATGACATATGAGAGACCATCTTGGAGACAGCTGTTTTAAAAAATTCAGCCTCTGGGAATTTCTACAGTTACATTCACAAGTGGATCGACTCTGTCATTTAGAAGATCTCAGATGCAGTGAAAGTTGAACTAATTGTAAAGGACAGCACTGTGAATGAATATCTGAAGAACAATACAAACAGCCCACGGGAGAGAAGAAGCTAGTACAAGAAGATTAAACTTGAAATAAACGCCAAAAGAGAACAAAGGAAAAATATGCTCCAACAACATGCTTTGTGATGTAAAAAACATCGATCAAGAGTACACCCCTAAAAATCCTTGGGATTATTAACTGTGATAAATCAAGATAGTTCTCACGTATGAGCCTTACCTTTGTACAGCTTCTGGAACAAATACTGAATAAACCCTACAATTGTACTAGTTTAATATTATTATTGTTGCAATATTTCTAAAATGTAGCCCACTTTCACTTTTATTGCACTTCTAGATCAGGATCAGTGAAAAGTGTAGTCTTTTTATGATTTGCAGCACCCAGTCTTGTAGGAGATAAAGTACCATAGGCTCCTGGTCTTCAGATATACATTAATTTATTATTGTTAATTGCTATACTGATAAAAGTGGTGTTCATGAAGCTAAGGTCTGAATATTAGCACTGTTGTTCAGACAGAGGTCTTACAGAGTTCTCAATAGCTCCTTTAAGTGCACCTTAATCCATACTTAATCTTATGGCTATTACAGGCCTACAACCTTCACACATCGCTCTGCCAACATACATCAATCGGTCTGTGAAGTGTCCCATTATTCCTGTTCCACACCTTTCTTTAGGAGAAAAATAGATGCCATTCTTAATGGTACAGTGAAATCTGTAATGTGGATAAACTGCACCCCAGGGATCAGATTGAAGCCACAAAAATTATTTTCACTATGGGTCCTAATGCAGAACTGGAACACTAATCTCCAGATACAAAAGATATACAGGCAATTTACTACTTTAACTCCCATTTTTAGTTTTTATGCCATTATTTGTTTCTTCTGTAATTTTCATCTATTTCCCAGACCCTTGAGCATTCAAGAAGTATTTTCAGCATAACTATTGAAATGTACTGTTTGTTTGACAGCTCTGAAGTGTTCAGAAAATACCTTCATTAGCCAGACTGGAATTAATTGACTCTGTAGCACAGATTATATGGATATGAAATAGACTATTATAGAGTAGGAACACAGCATTTAAAAACTTTTTGGAATGGACACAATGCTCACTAGCTTCCTATTGATTTATCCAAGCAGGAATTATGATCAAAAACTAATTCCAAGCTGAGATAAATTTCACTGAGATTGAATAAAGCTTTCTATTAGTTCGATTGTTACATACCAAAGAGTGAGATAACACTCAAGGAATGGCAACTTGTTTGGAGTGATTTCTAGATCACTGAGATTCTTTGAACACACCTGATAAAATTTGCCAATTTACCAATATGCATTAAAAAAACAAAAACAAACAAACAAAACTCAAAGCTTGGTGCTCCACTTTAAAATGTTTTTTTTTTGGTACCTAAAGCTGTGAACTTAACTTTTTATTATTCTTGCTAGTGGGTTAGGTGGAAAAATATAGATGTTATGTGCTTTTCTTTGGATCTCCAGATTCATTCTTCTGCATAGGAACAAAGAGATTTTAAATATTCGGGATGTCTAAACTGGAGAGGCAATTAAAAGAGAGAAAAATTGCTTGTTTTGTAGCGTTTTGTGGGGTTTGAAATAGTTGAAGTCTGGCAATGAATTCAATGACTTCACTGTATCCTTAAGGGATACTGAGTGTGAAGAGCAAACATCTCTGGAGACAGGTTTTGAAATATTGCATAAATCATGGTGTCCTGAAACACTGGATGTAAACTGTTTTGATGGTTCACTGAAAAATGTTTCAGTGGTCATTTTGTATAAGAAATTATATTTTCCTCCCTTTCCATTTGTCTTGGATGAAACATGTAAGGACTGGGAAATTGATTAGTGGTTTGGGAGAACTTGCAAGAAGAAAGCAAAAAGGAGAAAAAGGTATAGAAAGGGAACTGGGGTTTCTCTCAGTCGTTGCATGGTACAATCCATTTGGTTTTGACATTTTGCCATCAAATCTTTCCAAAGGTCTGCAACAGCACGGTCTTATTGTCAACAAAGGTCAGAACTGGTATGAAGTATAGAGTGTGGTTATGGAAACAAAATCCTATAATGGCTAGACCGAGTTGATACAGAACAGTTGGTAAAGAAATGTTCAGTGTAAAATCACCAATTATGTAACTGCAAACGTATCACAAAAGACCTTTACAAGTACAATATCTTCTAGATAGCTTTCTCCTTTATGAAGGAGAAATAATGAAACTAATTTCTTCTTCTGAGGTATAGGTAACATACCCAGGGTGTTGAATTTCATATAAGCAAACTTACTGCTAATCAGGACATGCTAATCTTTCATCAATAGTTATCTTAATTACTTTCACAAATTGCAACAAACCAGAACTCTCCTCTAGTCTCTGGATGAATTAAAGAAGTAAGGTTACTACTACAGAAAGTTAAGCAAATTATGTACATCTAATTCCTTATTGTGAAAATACTTCTGCTTTTAACTATGTATCTTCTGTGATATGTTTCTGTGAATGTTATTTTTAATGCATGTTACTATTTGAAACCCTCTGGTATACTTAACTACATAAAAGGTAAAGACTCAGGAAGAATTAGGAGAAATTTATTAGAAGAAATTTCTTTACTGAAAGGGTTGTGCAGCATTGGTATAGGCTACCCAGGGAAGTGGTTGAGTCACTAGCCCTGGAGGTCTTCAAGAAATGTGTAGATTTCGAACTTAATAGCATGGTTTAGTGGTGAACTTTAGTACTAGGTTAAAAGTTGGACTAGATGATCTTAGAGATCTTTTCCAACCTTAATGATTCTAAGATTCTAAGAAGCATCAAGACAAGATTCCTTCCTACTCTCCAAGGGTAGGAAGGCTCTACAGAGGGATCTGGACGGGCTGGATTGATGGACTGAGGCCAAATGTATGAGGTTCAGCAAGGCTAAATGCCAAGTCCTGCACTTGGGGTAAAATGCCATGCAACACTACAGGCTGGGGGAAAAGTGGCTGGAAAGCTGCCCTGCGAAAAGGGACCTGGTTGATAGCTAGCTAAATATGAGCAAAGCATCCTGGCTTGTATCAGAAATAGTGTGGCCAGCAGGACTAGGGGAGTGATTGACCCTCCATCCTAGGATATGGTGAGGCCACACCTTAAATAATGTGTTCAGTTTTGTTCTCTCACTACAAGAAGGACATTGAGATGCTGGAGGGTGTCCAGAGAAGGGCAATGAAGCTGGTGAAGGGTCTAGAGGACAAGTCTTATGAGTAGTTGCTGAGGGAGCTGGTATTGTTTAGCCTAGAGAAAAGGAGGCTCAGGGGAGACCTTATGCTCTACAGTTACCTTAAAGGAGGCTATAGCAAGGTGGGGATCAGTCTCTTCTCCCCAGCACTAAATGATAAGGTAAGAGGAAACAGCCTTAAGTTGCACAAGAGAGGTTTAGGTTGGATATTAGGAAAAATTTTTCACTGAGAGGGTTGTGAATTATTAGAACAGGCTTCCCAGGGAAGTGGGTCACCATCCATGGAGATATTCAAAAAATGTGTAGATGTAGTGCTATAGTGACATGGTTTAATTGTAGACTTGGCAGAGGTAGGCTGAAGGTTGGACTAGATAATCTTAGAGGTGTTTTCTATCCTAAATGATTCTATGATATTTTCTGTTGGACAACTCACTCTTCCCTAGAAACATAGGAAGCATCTTAAACTGGAGAATGGCCTTTTCTTCATGAGAATTCAATGAATAAAAGCTGACCAAGAGAAATAATGAGTATCAAAACAAACAAAAAAAACAGCAAATAAGATTTTATAAAATTCTTAGTGAGGTGGAGGGAAACTGAGTTATCACAACTCTGCTATTTCAAGTCTTCATTCTCTACAATCACCGCTACTGAGCTCATCAAAGGAAAAATTGAAAACAGGCCAGAAGGGACCACTGCAGAATCTAACCTGATTGTCTCTACACCGAGTATACAATTTTACATCAATATTCCATGACATAGACTCTTGTGTCCCGTTGACTGAACAGAGTGGGAACTAGTGTAACTCTGATGACCTAGAAATTTTTAGGAGGAAGTGAAATTAATATCTTTTGGGTAGTAATTAGAAGTTGTTTCTAGTCACAAAAGAAATAAACGTCTAAACCATCTTCCAATAGAAACGAATAGTGAAAACAAGGCCCTGTCCCAAGCCATCTGTAGCTAGTGTGATGTGACATTATGAATTACATGTATAAGGCACTATGAAATAATTGCCTGCTTTTATGGGAATTGGATTCACTGACCTTGGAGGTTCTTGCTAGTCTTATGTTCCGTGTCTGTCTTTTTGATCACAATGGTGGAAAGGGTGCACTCAGCCCTTGCCCTCTGAAACTGAAACTCAATTTATCTTCATTATACAATCACCTAACCCTATCATTTGATTTTTTTCTTTTTTTCCTCTTTTTCACTACACTATGGACTAATATTTCATGTGTACTTTTTTATTTGTGCTGTAGCAATATTTTCTTATTAATTCCACATTTTTTTCCTCACAGTTTTCCTGTTTTTCAACCTAAAGTAGAATTCAAATTTAATACTATTTTAGTCAAGCTTAAATTCACATAGACCAAGTAGATTCAGAATCAGACATAAGAAATTTCTTCAACCTTACTTACAAGGTATTACGATATCAAGTGGGCACTTGACAGATCTAGAAACTTTATTATACAGCTTTGTGCATTTTAATCAAGTCTGAAACACATAACTAATATGGTTTGATGGAAAGGTTTTACATAGTAACTTTGCTATGTCATGTTGGTAGCATAGTAGCAGCTAAGTAAATATGGATACTTAATGGAGTATGCTGCCAGAGCATTGTATATCAAATTAATGGCCCTATTTATAACTTGCATTAAAGTTTCCACTTCCTTGTTTTAAGACCAGAGGCTTTTTTTTTTTTAAAGTTGATATGGAGTGTTTTTTTTTTTTTTTTCTCCCCACCTTTCTCCATCAATCCTGAGATTAAGCACCGCATTTTGAGCTGGCATGAATTGTTATCACCCTTCTGAAGGCAACAAAGCAATTCCAATTTACACTAACTGAAGTCTGTCCAAACAAAATGAAGAACCTGATCCCTAAAGGGAAGTAGGTACATAGTTTCTCTGACTACAGTGATAGTTCGGTGCTTGAGAACATTTTAGGTCTTAGGCAGAGGTGGCTTATTTGTACAACCAACTTCTGTAATTAGTGGTTAAGTCTTATTTATATATTAGAAAAAGATGTTGTTCTAGCACCTCACACAATCTGCCAGGCTAAAAAATATAGAGATTATCAACTTTAAACCAGTTACCTTCTGATACTGATAGTAAAAGGAAAAATAAATAAGAAAAAATAAATAATGAGTTTAAAGAAGGGTGTCTGTTCATATTCTTTATGAACTTAAATAGCCATACCTAGTAACAGTACAATTTTTTCATTGTATTGTACTATTACAGTACTATTTTTCTCCCATCTGCAAAGGTCTGTGTATCAGTACTGGAAACATCATGTGATATAAATGATCATTTTTTCCAGAGAAGGGTTACAAAGACAGTGAAGGGCCTAGAGGGGAAGACATACAAGGAGCAGCTGAGGTTACTTGGCCTGTTCAGCCTGGAAAAGACGAGGCTGAGGGGAGACCTCATCATGGCCATACAGCTTCCTAACAAGGGGGAGTGGAGGGGCAGATGCTGATCTATTCTCTTTGGTAACCAGTGACAGGACCCGAGGGAATGGAGTCAAGCTGCGACAGGGGAAGTTCAGGCTGAATATCACAAAAAGGTTCTTCACCAAGGGGGTGGTCATGCACTGGAACAGGCTCCCCAGGAACCTGTCACAGCACCAAGCCTGCCAGAGTTTAAGAAGCATTTGGACTATGCTTTTAGTCATATGGTCTGAATATCTGGGTAGACCTGTGTAGAGCCAGGAGCTGGACTCAACGATCCTTGTGGATCCCTTCCAACTCAGGATATTCTATGATCAATATTTCTTAAGTAATAAAAAAAAAAAAAAACACACACAAAGAAAACAGCTTTGGATATTTACCTGTCTTCATATAGTTTCTCCCTTCATATAAGAAATTTACCAAATAATCAAAATGGTGTTATAGGTATATATGATAACATGAAATCCCAGGGTTTTTTATCCACAATCAAACAGCATGACCTTAAGATAAACTTGAAGTCCTGACAGTCACAATGATTGCGGATCAGCTTACAGCATCACTGTACCATAGTAGCAGATGTTTGCAATTGTACTTGTTCCACCACCTCTCTAATGATGTGCAATTGTCTTGAGGGAAAAGCAAAAAGCTAACCTAATTTAAGGATCGAAAAAGTGTTTGTTTGAACAAATTAAGAGAAGATATACAAAGCAGACAGTATGAGATCTCTAAATAAGGCACACCTCTAGGTATGAATTTGTTTGACAATAGCTTTCATTAAGCTTACAAAAAATTGAGATACCAAAAGTACATCATAATATGAATTAGTGTATCTTATGCTTTGGTTGTTTAATCTCAATCAATATTAACTTAATATTAAGTCAACATAAATCTAGCTGCAATTCTCAAATGTGTTTCAAAACCACTTCCCTGCAATGAAGGATGCTTTCATTTTATGCTTCACATAACACAAAGGGATACATTTTCATTGTACTTTCCTCATTTCACCTCACCTTCTAACATTGTTATAATTTTGATGACTTCTTACCCTCTTCCCAGTGATACACAGCCTGTAGTTGTGCTTACAAACCAGAGACATAGGATAATACATCAAGTTAACAGCTATTTTGTTATTGACAAAACAAAACAAAAGAATATGGGGAAAGGAGAGGAAGTAAAAATAAAAAAAATAAGAAAACCTTTAAGTGATCCCATTACCTTTTTGTATCATTATCTGTACTTTAGCAAAACATATGATACTGCTTCACACAGCATTCTCCTGGAGAATCTGACTGCTTATGACTTGGATGGATGTGTTAACTGATGGGTAAAAATTTGTTTGGATGGCTCGGCCAAAACAGTTCTTGTGAATGGATTTAAATCTGGTTGGTAGCTAGTCACAGGTCATGTTCCCCAGGGCTCAGTATGGTGGCTAGTCACAGGTGATATTCCCCAGGGCTCAGTATTGGGGCCAGTTTTGTTTAATGTATTTATCAATGATCTTGATGAGGGGATTGAGTGCACCCTCAGTAAGTATACAAAGGGCACCAAGTTGGGTGGAGGTGTTGATCTGCTTGAGGGTAGGAAGGTTTACAGAGTGATCTGCATAAGCTAGATTGATGCATCGTGTTCAGCTGCATGGCATTCAACAAAGCTAAATGCTTGTTGCTGCACTTGGATCATAATTACCCCATACAGTGGTACGGGCTTGGGGAAGAGTATCTGGGATGTTGTCTGGCATTACAGGACCTGGAGGTGCAGGTTGACAGCCATCTGAACGTGAGCTGGCAGAGTGCTCAGGTGGCAAGAAAACCAATGGCATCCTGGCCTACATCAGAAATAGAGTGGCCAGCAGGACTAGGGAAGTGATTGTCCTCCCTCAGCCCTGGTGTGAGCATATGTCTAGTACTGTGTTCAGTTTTCAGCCCCTTGCTACAACATTGATATTGGGTTGCTGGAATGCATTCAGAGAAGAACAATAAGGCTGATGAAGGGACTAGAAAACAAGACATACGAGGAACAGCTGAGGGAACTGGGGTTGTTTAGTGTTGAGAAAAGGAAGGTGGGGGGAGACCTCATCACACTCCATAACTACCTGAAAGGCAGCTGCAGCAAGGTGGGTTTTCTTTTCTCAGGTGACAAGTTTCTTTTCTCATGTGGCAGGGTGACAAGGTTTAGGTGGTGGCCCTTCTCCAGCTCGTTCACAAAAAACAGTCTGCTTCAAGAATAAGAATTCATCAAAGACATCTGTTCCTTGTTTCAGTGGTAAAACAGACTCCTTCTTCCAGTAACACATAATTCAATACACTGATAAAGCCAATCCAATGCATTTGATTTTATGCCTGTGCCAGGCTTGGATTTATAAAGCAAACCTATGATTGTAAAAATAGACATTGCATTCTTATTTGTCATATGTTGCTTGAACATTTAGCACTGTACTCAGTTTATGAATAACCCAGCATTTCGACACAACATGCACTATGTGCATAAATATACCAACCCAGTCCAATGCATAAATATGATTTTGACTTGAATATATGAGTGGTCTTTTTGAAGACATCTTCAGCAAGACAGGTCAGAAAATAAAACTTTTCCCAAAGTTTGCACATCATTGAACTACCTGAGGCAACTACCTGTGCAAAATACAACAATAAGTAGAGATGGTCCCACAGCTGCATGTAATGCTGTTGTCCTTAAAGGATCGTTTAACTTTGCTCATACTTAAGGACAAAAAGTCACTCGAAGTCCATATTCTCATCAGCTTGATCTAATCTCAGCACTTTAGACTTGTGGATGCTGATATGTCAAAAAAAAAAAAAAAAAAACTTCTTTTGGCTCAAGGTACTCATCAGCCATCTGGAACTGCTTCCCCATTCTCATCCACAATGTAAATGAGATATAGTATTCGTTATGTTTCATCTACTGATACTAATACATTAATGTGGATGTTACAGCTTGAGCCCCTGAGAAGAAATCGTCTTCACATCACTCACTGGCTTGAGATCACATCCCATTACTTTTAATGGCTCTGTGGCATTTAAGGCCACTTGATCTTTAATACAAAAGATTTCTGTGATGTCAGTGAAAAGGTAGCTACCCGTTCTTTTTTCCTTATCTTTTTTTTTTTCATCCCCAAGAAATTATCATATTTCAGGCCACTGCGTATGGGTATCTCATTTGTTCTGTGAAACTAATTTCTGTATTTACATTCATAGCTTTTTGCTCTTTGAGAGTAATATATCTGAAAAATTCTTTCTTTATCCTAAAATTAAGTAAAGGGGAAGCAAGATTTAAAATATCAGGGAATTTGTTAACTGAATTAGTAAGGAGATTTAGATAGAAACTGAAAAAACAATCTGTTTAATATGTCACCTGTCTTTGATTTGTGATATGTTAAATGAGACAACTTCAGTCTGGTAACATCATACCTGTGTAAATAACCCTTCCCCACTGAAGTGAGAAGGTTTAAATCAATGCGTAAATAAGCATTATGGCTCTGTCCTTGAAAAGAAGTATTTGAAAGTTCTGCAGTCAGCCGTATTTTTAATGATGAAGTACCATGCAGGATTGAGCCCCCTCAGAATAGGACAGTAGCCTTTGAAGGAAACAGAGGGTGTATTACAATCCAGTACCATTTAACTTTTAAATGAAAACTCACTACATGTCAGGGATTTAACACTTGTGTAATATTCCAAATCACCTTTAGTGTAAAAGGAAAAAAAAAAAAGTACAAAGTGCAAGTATAATTTGTCATTTAGCTTAGATAATTTAAATGTTATTTTCCTGTATTAAAAAACTGCTTGCCATATTCAGAGTGGAAATGAACTTTAAATTTAATCTAAGCCTTCAAAATGAGCTTTCTGCACAGAACTATCTGAACTAGAAAATATAACCAAATTGGTTTTGCCAGTTATGGAAATGCATTGCAATCAATCAAGAAAAGTAAAACATGCAGCTGTATTGAATAAGGTAAATGTGTGTTAATAATAAACATTCAAAAATCTTGCAAATTTTTCTTATTCACATAACCCACGTCTACTTGAGCAACCCCAGAGTCTTGAGCAGGATTACTTAAATTAGCTGGGAAGTAGGACGGAATTTCAGCAACTATTTATTTGAAGATGATGGCTTTGGGAGAACATCTCAGCTCACAGCAGTTTCTATCACTATGTGTGGCTACAATATAATACATTTAATAAAATGCACATGATAATTTTAAAAGTGAAGGAACTAACAAGATCTTAGTTTGTCCATGCTGAGGATGATTCACCTGATCAGATGAAATAGTGTGCAGTCTGGGATTAGGACAACTATAAAGCTAGTATTTTCCTCTTCCACGCTATTTTTTCATCTTCTTGTAATATTTCTGTATTTTTTATTTTGAAACAAACTTTAATGTTTTGTTTCAAAGTAAAATGGAGATAAAAATATATTTCTAATTCTCCATTTTATCTTAAATAATATTAACAGAAATTCATTTGCATTTTCAATTTATACCCCAAAAGAGAATGATAGATAGAAAACATTTCTGTTATAAATACTCTCTCACATCCTGGAAAAACAAATTCTCTTCTCTGATATCAGCAGCTGTAAACAAATGACAGGATGAGATTATCCTGCAGTATTAGCTCTCATATGCTCTGTACTTGATTCAAGGATGGATTTGATTCTGGCATTTTTCGCTTATGCCACACATCCACATATTTTAAACCAATCTTCAGCTTGGCAGGGAGAGTGACACGTTAGCAAACAATACTCATTCTTGTTTGGTAAAGAGAAGTCTTTTCTGAATTTTAGCTCTGGTATTGTTTATCTCTTTTTCACATTACTGCTGCACACTGTTATTTTCATGCTTTCTGCATTCAGTTGCAGTGTTGGCATTTAACTTCATGACTAAACTATCAAATTCAGTATTGTTCTTTACTCAGCACAACCTATTTAGAGTTTGTTTGTGTGGCAGTATATGATATGCACTTGCTACCTGCAGCACTATCTAATTACAAATACAGTTTTCCTTTCACAGAATGCTGGAGACTTTTGAATAAATTATGTTTTAACACTGACATCAAATGAACTTGCAAAATTTAAAGCAGAATTGCTTTCAGAGTTTTTCAAGGGAAAAACAATGCTGTTTTTATTGCTGCTGTTTACTATGTTGTTATTTACTGATGTTGGATGTCAGTACAGAAAGACACCAATACCAATTAAGAGTTTAATTAGAATTGAAAAGGTATATTTGTAATTGTGTTCTCATTTTAGTCAGCTGCAAATGCCTGCTACAGACCCAACTGAAGTAAGAAAAAAAGTAAAAGCAAACTATTTTAAATACCTTCTTCAAAGCTGTCATATTAAAGTAACAATATTCTGATTAATTCTTGATTGGAACATTTTATAGAACAACACATACACAGGAATAGAAGATTACCAAATGTCATGGTGCAGCTGGAAAGAAACAGGCTACCATAACACATTGGTTTCAAAACAGGCTAATTTGATCAGAACTAAACTAATAGCTTTGAATTTCTGCTACAAATACAGTTTACAAAGTCAGATTAATCTCACTGAATTCAAGATTGTATTGTACATGTTCATAAACAGAAACATTTGTGAATTCAGATTAAAACTTGTAAGTCAGGTATAAAAAAAAAAAAAACAAATATGTGAGAGCTGGGACGTTATTTCAGTTTTGCAAAAGGACTTAGCTTTCCATTCTGCAATATTCCATGGAATATTTTTGTGCTTGTGCCAATAGAATCATAGAATCATAGAATTATTCACTACAATCTAGAGCAAAACCATAATTTTGTATATCCCAGTTGTGCACCCCCAGTTTTCCATCTGCTCATTGCCCATACTGTTTTGGCCTGTATTAGAAGTACAGGATCAAATATCAGCATCAAGCATTCTCAATGTCTTATCTGAAGTCCATGGCCAAAATGTGGGCTTGCCTGCAAGCAGTGTGGATGCTCAGTAAGTGTGGACATGAGAATGGATTGAGTTAGGCCCATTGTATACTGGGACCATTGTATAAGCTGTGTATACATAAGCTGAAGAGCAGTGCTTTTGTTCCTCAGGTAAGTGGGTTTGTATTACATATTTTTATTTGTTCAGTCATGTCATAAACAATACTCTGTAATGAGCCATAGTGAGGACCATTATACTATCTTTACTTCTGACATCATGATCTGATTTTAATTATTGTGTGTATAATCAGTTTTAAATGAAAATTTGCTGATGTGAAAATTCAGCATTTTTTTCAACTCCAGTTACATATAAGAGGTTTGTTTTTTTTTTTTGTCTGTTAGTAAGGATTAGAGAAAGACGATTTTATAGCAGACAGATGAAAAAGCTTGGTAATTTTAAAGCAAGCTTGAAATTTTATGAAAATACAGCTTTTGTTTCTGCATATATAGTATGACTCTTCAATTTAAAAACAAGGATAAAAATAAAGGGTGTAAGTCTGGGTATGAAGAACTCTGTGAAGAGTTAATCAGAAATACTGGCTCTGTCTAGAGACAGAAGAGATAAGAAAAATGGTCTGCAAAAGAAGCAAATCCTGAAGCAGATCCTAACCTTTGTTAGAGAGCTGAGAAGATCAGTTTTCAATGAAATAAGGCTGCCTGTCTACAGAGAAACTTAGGGGCAGATTTTTAGAAAACTGCCAGGGAATATGTGCTGGACTGAAGAAATCTCCGTGAAATCATGCCGAAGCCTTTCTAGTTGGACAACGCAGATTCTACATTTTCACACCTGTCAGTCTGCTCAGAGCAGTGCTACGCCTGAGCTATGGTAAATGTATTGCTGTTATGTGAAAATGTGTCTCTACCCTCTGAGAAATTGTGTCTGTGACTTGGGTTTGGCCCTCATTTTGTTTTTCTAACTTACGTACAGATTCCTAATGAGGTTGACATATGTTGTAATTGGTGCATTTGCTTCCAATAACACTCCCTAATTCTATCTGGTCTTCTTCCAATAACCAGATTTTAAAGAAACTACTGCTGAAAAAGCTCATGGCTCATGGAGCAGAACTTTTGTGGAGGGAAGGACAAGGCTGGCTTCTCTTTCCAGTGAAAACAGCCTTTCAAAGCCATTTGTCCAAGAATCATCTGGGAGTTGTAAGTCTCTTATTAGAAAAACACAGATGTTGGGACTGGAAATTAATTTTGTGGCTTTGTTTGTCACCTCCTGGAATGGAATTAAACTAGTGTCCCAAAGAGTGTTCTCTGTAATGGCTAGCCTGTTTTCTTGTTTGCTAGTTTGTTCATCCCTCATTGACATCCATGCAGTGTGAAAATGAAGCACGGCCTCCCTGCTTCAGCAACTCTGAAATCCACTGGTCTTTCTGCTCTCATGGAGCTGGAGGAGGAGAAGATCTGTGTGTATTGTTGAAATCTCTAGCAGGCATATTTAATTTCTCTTTACTTGTTGCTACCCTTTGTTACACATAGCCATATTACAAAACAAAGGCATTTTCAAATCTCTGCATTCTGTTAATCAACATCAGTCCACATCACAGTAGCTTAAGTAAATTGTTTTTCATTTCATGACTCACTGGTGCAGGTGAGCAACACCAGCGAATACAGTCAGAGATGCTTTTGGAAAGAGAACTGCAGAGAAAGCCTCTCTGAAAACATCTCATTCTCTTTCTTTGCAAACAGTACTAAATTGAAGATTATTAGCTGTATAAAATCCAGTCTGGGAATTTCAAGCTGCTGACATTGTGGCATTGAATATACAGAGCTCAGCAGCAAGACGCCAGCAGCAATCTGAAACAACCTTCACCAGACCCCCCCCCCATCTAATAACTACTGATTCAGAGCATCATTGGATGTGCAGCCTCCCAAGGTTATTGAACAACAATCCTATTTCTGCTAATAGTAGGCACTCCTAGTTCTTTTATAATTAGTCACCATGGAATTTTTATAAAGGTTATTGGGTTGAAAGCTGATACTATGATTTGTTTTAAGGAGGAAGGAAAACACACAGACACATGCACTCACACATTCACACACAAACAGAGCAAAGGAAATTAGCTTTCTACCACTCATTAGCAATAGTCACAGTTACCTCCGGCATTTTGTGCATACATTGCAGCCCTTTTATGTTCTGCATCCTGAGTGATTATTGTGCTGGGAGAAGCTGGGACCTGAACATCTGCAGCTCCCCTAAAGCCACTTAGTTGGTACACTCTGCATGATCTGCAATGGCCACCTAACTCAAACACAACAGATATTCCCGGATCTAGCGGTGAGAACATTAAATCTTTCCTCCAGCAGACAACATGACTGCACTTCCTACTGCGGATAAGTGGGAGCTTGTGCTCTGTACATTGTAAACTCCAACTGGCTGGAGAGAGTAGAGGTTGCCACCTTAATGGTGATATTTCTCATTTATTCAGTTTTAAATAAAAGTTTTACAACTTCGCCTTGTGATTCAGCAATGGCGTGGTCAGCAAGCTAGTGTGACATCAGATTGATGCTGTCTGTTTTAGACCTCCCCCTAAAGGTCAGTGGAACGAGGCGTGAATAGGAAAACAGGCTCATCAATAATAATATCTTTTATGTTTCAGACTGCTGAGCCGTAAGTCAGATTGTTATCACACTGTAATGCGTGGATGCAGGCAGGTTTTAACACCCATAAAGGCAGCTGTATCTGCAACATGGGAAGCTTAAATTTTAGCTTAAATATTTAGAAAATGAATACTGAAATGACAGATCTGATGATTCCACAGTGTTTCTACCCTAATAAGCACTGAAAAGCATAACTGAAAAAGCACAGACTGGATTTGGGGCCCAACTGATCTATTCTTTTGCCGTTGAAGAAAAGCACAGCTCAGTGCTGGTGTTTTGCAGAAATCTATCACAAAAGTGTTGGCTGGGGAACACGTGCAGGGTTGCAGTAACAAGAGTGCTCTGCACAGTCTCAGGGATGTGTGCTTGCTCTAAATACTCACATCCATGCAAACACATCGACATCTGTCTGCCACTGCCCTTGCAGCGATTGCACTGCTTGCATTTTAATGCAGAAATCCTCTGCAGAGTTTGCCTAAGTAACACACACAGTTTGTTAAAATGAGTTCAATTGCTCTCTCTTCTTCTGGGCCTTCCCAAGTCTCAAAGAGAACCAAAAAGTAGGATTTCTTACTGAGCATCAGGAAACACAGACTGTGTTTTCTGTTGGGGAATGTGCAGTGTTATCCAAGTTTTCTGTTTGCAATGAAAAACCAAGTTATCCAACTACAGGAGATGCATAGCTCTGCTATGATGTAATTCATTTTCTAAAACAACCAGGAAGGGCCACACATTTTCCCAAACTTATAAGTATTCCATTACCAATGAGATTTCATCCCTAAACTACAAAAATTAAAGTGTTGGTTCATACTGCAAAATTGCTTCTCAGGTCATGTTTGCTAAACTAAACAAATACTCTTAGAAGTCTCAGATGGAAAGCCTCTTAAAGCCACTCTTAGCAACTTGTGTCATTTGAAAGACAAATTTATTTCCTCATTGCCTATATCTACATTTTCATTTCAAAGGCTACTATTTTGCATCCAGTTCCAGCATGCTCAGCCATTGTCTCCCCCTATCTCATTGTTATCAGATGTTCTGCAGGTTGACAGTTATTGCTGTGTGCGAAGGGAAAATGAAGTTAACAGTTACATGTGGTATTTCCATGATCAGCACGCATGTTATCATCCTAATCAATGTATCATTCAGTAGTCTTACCTTGTTTCCAGGCTTGATTTAAGATACATTTTGAAAACACAAAATCAGTGTGTGTGTCATTCTGTTCTTTACTCTCTTTCACAAATAATTTGAAAAGTTATATATTGCTGAGTATACTGTGATTCATTAAACTAATATTCTGTTTCTGGCAAATGAACTGTGTCCTGTGAAAGGATATAAAAAGTAGAAAGAAGTTGGACTTGATTATTTTTATTAAAGTGACACTAGAAAGTTTTAATTTGTGAACGAAATATGAGGAAAATATATTGATAGTATGCAATAGTGCTTTAGTATTCAAACTATGTCAGAAAATATTTTTGCTTTGTCAGAGTTTCATTATCTTAGACGATGTCTCTAGATTTTCTCATCCTTTTTTTTTTTTTCTTTCCTGATTGGGTTATTATTATTTTTTTAATTTTATTTTTTTTTCCTGTGGCATTGTGGTGTTATGACATGCCAGGACATATGTCTGCAGTCCCTTAGGATTAGCAAGTTTGTGCATCTTCATACATGCATATTTTAGTACATGTATAAATACATATTTTTATATAATAAAATGTATTTTATTTAAATTTTATGTCTCTGTATATTTTGTATTTATATTTAATTACATGCACAATTATACACATATTGTGGTTTTGGAACAAGACTATTTTCAGGCTTTTCTTCACTATATGTGTGATTAGAAACTCAGTATGATTTTTTAAAAATACAATTATATGTTATATACCAGCTGGAAGCTAAGAGGCATGCATTATGAACACTGAATAGTTTGAAAGCCAAAATAGCTTCTCAATAATATATTGTCAGTAACAAAAGTTAAAAGATGATTTTTCAAGTTTTCTCAAAACAAAAACCAGAGGGACAAAAAACATAAGCTTTCAGCAAAACAAGACATACATATCATTTCACTGAAGTGCTACCATGCATGCCAATATAAAGTGTCTGGGAATATTATTTCTCCTCCTTCTTCTGCACAGAAAAAGGTGGATTTGTTCCATTCAAAAAGATATTTAGATTTTGAAAAATATTTTAATGAAGATTGTAAAAGGAAACAAGTGGAGTATAAAAATTACAAATTTTAATCTTTAATTCAAAGCAGCTCCATTTTGAAATTCTTATCTTAGTAATGGCAATTTTAAAATAAACATTAAAGATTAAACAAACATTTCAGAATTATCAGCATGTTTCAATTTATTGACCAAATAATTTGATATCTTAATTTTTCTGTATCATTTTACATGTATTTGATTATTTGACTTAATAATTTAATAACAAAATGTGAAATACACTTACTAATCAGCTCTAAAATAAAAATGTGAGTTCATCTGAGTAGAACCTATGTAGAAACCTATGTCTGCAAAATTTCTTTCCTACAACACAACTATTCATATAATTATCTGCCCAAAATAACTAATTAGGTATACATCTAGAAATCAATTGAACAAATATTCAGATGTATGAATGTCCTTTTGTATTAGTAATATATCACAGACAATATAAATAGAGCTACGCTATAATTGCCAGGTTAATATTATGATGTGATATTAACTTGCTAACATCATAATGATAGAATCTGCATTTATCATTATCTTTATTTATAATGTTCACAATCAATTAACTGAGTCAAATGTAATTCTAATATGTGATTTCCATTTCCTAAAATACCTACAGTTTCCTTTGTTGTTAATATACTGGGTTTTGTTTGTTTGCTTTCAGAACACCGTTGAAATTCAAATACAGTTTTAAATTAAAATGAAAATTTAAAAT
The DNA here is from genome assembly GCF_964211835.1 of Anser anser. Classification (NCBI taxonomy): domain Eukaryota; kingdom Metazoa; phylum Chordata; class Aves; order Anseriformes; family Anatidae; genus Anser; species Anser anser. The sequence goes on along the minus strand of NC_139725.1, from coordinate 47,820,870 downwards.
CCATTTTAAACCACTAAACCTTTCTGAAATAAAGCATTTAGAATTTTAAATGTTGACATAAAAAAATCAGATATCAGATATTTGTTCCTTTTTTTTTTTTTTTTTCCTAAAGTTTTAATACTCATTTCTAAGATCAGAGATGAGCTGGAATGAATGCTCTGGAATTATATATATATATATTTAATAAGAAAATTTTGGCTTCGATTTAGAGAATTAAAGAAATAAAAATTAGTGTCTTCTGCAGCAAATATATATATTATTAAACAACCCTGTCCTATCAATTTTCATTCTGATGTCCTTTCAAAATGAAATATGTTAGTTACAAGCTTAGCTTTCTGAAAAAAATAGCAAGGAAAAAACCATGCAAAAACTTGAAAAAAAAAAAAAAGGCTAAATGGTAACAGATCTTATCATAGACTTCCTTCTGTGGAACACAGAAAATCTCAATGAATAAAAAATCAAGATCCTCAAAAGAAAAAAAAAGGAGTGAGGTAAGTTTATTTACATAATTATTCATTTTACAGCTCTTTTGATCTGGGCTCCAGTCCAAAGGTCAGAGTCAACTAGTCAACTATAAGTGTCCTCCTTGGTAATATAATATGAATTTCAGGACCTAATTTTCTCCACTTTTTTCTTCCTGCATAATTTTATTGCACATTAAGTCATCATAGAAAACCTCACCACCCCAAGCACTTCTATGCAAAGACTCTATACAAATTCTTGCAATATTAATCAATAATCATTAACTGGAAAGAGAGACAAGACTACCTCCTTAATGTTGTTGGGGCTTTGAGAGCATCCATAGGGTTTGACTGCCCTGGATAGTCCCCTAGCCCCCCAGCCTACCCTAGCCCCCTCTGCCCCACCCTGCACCTCAATTTTAAGCTCTAGCTGATGGTGTCTGGGAATGTCCGAGTGCAGAGCAGGGCCACAGATTGCTCCTGGCTCCCTGTCTGGGTGATGCTACACCAGCCAGAAAAAACGCTGAAGGGGAACACCGTTACCATACTGAGCATGCTCTGTGTCCTTTGCCCTCAGATGCAGAGAATGGACTCTGGCCTGTTTTGTTTTACTGTAATATTAAGCTGAGACACCACAGGAACTGTGTATTTTGAACTATATCTTTTCATCACTGTGCAGAGTAAATAATATTGAGTATGTGAAAGTCAGATGATTGTCTAAATGACTTACAAAATATAGTGAAAAATATCAGAAATATTGAGACTGAGCCCTCTTTTATGAGGCAGAGTATTAATGAAAGAAGCTGTTGTTTAGGATTCATCAGCGTGTATAGTTTACCTGACATCATTTTTGGCATAGAAGTCAATACTCTATAATCCCTAATGTAGACCAAGTTAGAGTGCTAGGCTGTTCTGAGTCAAAAATCACCACAGGCCTTTGCTATATTTCACTGTTTGAATTTGTCCACCAGGAAATCAAGAGACATCATGTTGATACAGGAAAGAGAGACTTTCTGTCATTCCAAAGCTATTTGAATCAAATGTATTCCCAAAATTTAAACAACAATGCACTCTTGGTGTGATGTTTCTTCGAAAACACTTTTTTTTTTTTTTTAAAGCAGTTTGCACATTTTAGAGTAAACAGCAGCACTATATGAGCTTGCCTATTAAACACTTAGCTGCTTGTAACTATTCTTATTAAAAATACTCGTTGTCTAATGATTGTAGCATGAAACTGCTTGCATTTAACAATACGGTACTGCAGAGATGCAAAAGCTGACAAACTTCACTATATTAATAATACTTATCAAAATGATTTATACTGTAGATTTGTTGAGTATTAATCCCTGACTGGGTGATTTTTGATACACTTCTAAACCTTCAGCAAATCTATGTGGTATGACAGTGTTTGCTTACCTTGTATCTTTGGAGAGGTTTGACCACCTGTTCCAAGATATGACTGTTATATCTGAGGGAAGGAGAAGAGAAAGGGGAATGTCTGTGTGACAGATTTATTCATTTATTTTTAACTCATTCAATTTCTTAACCTGGGTGGCCTCATTTAGACTAGAGTGATAAAGTCACATTATTCAGTAAATAACAGATTGGAATTAGATTAAATTACATTTTAGTGTACTTTTCACTTAATACTTACTATAAATGATCCATCTCTTTTCCTCTTTCCTCCTCAATCCAAATTAAACCTTTGCAAAATTCTGATCCTATTTTATCCAGACTTTTAATCTTCTCACTATGCAATACATGCATAGAATAAACCAAATATTAAATTCCTATATTAGGATAAGAAGTTGAATTTTAAGAATTCTCACTTTTTTTTTTTTTTTAAAGTAATTTTACTTTAAGCATATGATTCCATGGTCCTAAGACCAGGTGAATCCTGACAAATATTGTGTTTAACTACTCTGACTTAAAAGTTAAATGATTAAATTCCTACAAGCAATCAGAAAAATAGGCTTATCTAAAATTTGTAACAACCTGTGGGGTCATTTTGCATAAGACAGTGTGAGCCCATGTTAACTTCTCTGCTGACTGATGACAGTGTGTTAAATATCTAAATACAGATACATTGGATTCTTAGCTCTTGCTTGGATTATTTCCTGGTAGACTAGTGGGCTACTTTGCGTAGCCTCACAGGTTCTCTGCATTAGAATATGAGCCTAAAAACTCCTTGGAAGTGCTCATTTTCATACTACTTTTTCTGATTTATTTGTTCTATAAAGAATTCAAAACCAAGATTTGCTGCACTGTGATCTAAGCTTCACATTAAATGATTTAAAACTACCCTGATTTCCTTTTTGACTTCAAGTAAGAAATATGGAATACTTCACCCACACACATAGACTTCCATAACAGGTTCATAAAATACATTGCAAATGCCATTCTGCTGACTTATGCAGTTATTTAGCTATTGATCCTGCCTTGAATTCTTATTAAGATGATAATTGATATGGACATGATAAGTTGAGGGTACTCACAAAAAATTTTATTCTGGTTTAGGTCTAGTTAAGCTTTTTTATGATGTTTAGCAGAATGTTTTCTTAGATTCCTTAAATCTCCAAACTGTTGATTAACTACTCTCTTTCCAAGGAAAGTGAAAGACATCTGTGACTTACACTATTTTGCACCTTACTATAAGTACCAGATGTTACTTGGTCAAACCATTGCCACTGTGGAGCTATGTAAATGATATTTTAGGAAGATTGTTCATCTTCTTTCAAAGGCAAGTAGTGTGAGTTAGATAATACTATAGTGAAGTCTAGAGTGAAGAAAGTCGAAGCAGACTAAAAATGGACCTAAGTATGTCTGACCAAACTATTTTTTTTTCTTTTCTTACAGCAAATTCAGAAATAAAGGTAAAGATGGTAATACAGGCTGTGCATGTGAGATGATTAAAATGAACATCTACTTCAGTTTCACAGCACAGTGATGAGAACTGAGGAGCACCAACCCTTATTGTGTTCGTGTAAATCACTTTGAGGGAACTCATTTCCCTGAACTTCAGACAAGCTGCCTAACTCTTAAAAGGCTAAACTAGTTATTCAAGCATCTTTGATAGGGGAGAAAAATGAGCATGTTCAAAGGCAATTACCTGTGTTCAAAGCTAGGTATGCAATGCTGTAGTTTAACAATCAGTTTAAACCAGATTAGGCTGACAGGACTGCAGAAAGAAGTGGCTCTGTCCTTCTTCTGCAACTCTATTTCTCCCTTGTGTCAGCACAAGCATTTACCTTCCAGCTAAAACTAAACAGCTGGGCTTTTGCCATGTTAGTTTTAAGCAAGATCAGTTTTCTGACCTAGTTCACTGTGCAGCTGTACGAAGTGCCCCCAGGAGAGGGAAGATGGCAGGAGGGTGGAAGGGGAGTGATAGAAACACTTCTTTTGGCATCAGTGCCAGATGCTACTGCTGCAAATTGATTGTTAAATTACATGTAAGATGCAATAGGTTGCCTGTCTCTATTGATTACAAATAGTTACTGTAAGGATTACAGATGATCACTGACTGGGTTATAAGGGAGTCACAACCACTCTGAAGATGCTTGTGTAGAGCTTGTGTAGCTGAAAAGAATTGCTTTAAAACATTAGACTTCTTTAAACAAAAGTAGATTTCTTATTGAAAAAGAAATGATTTTTTTTTCCTAAGAACTTTTCAAAACATGCTGTATACACAAACCTAAGGAGAATAGTTTTTAATAGACATCAAATAATTTATTCTCAGAATACTTAATAGATACATATTGTACTTATTTTTTAATTTTAAGTATGCATAAGGGAACTAAATACAAGACTAAATCATATAGAAATATGGGAGAACTAGACCCACAATATATCTTGTCTACAGTTTCTAACAAAGGCTTGAGTCCCTTGGGATTCATATGGATAAAAAAAAAAATAAAAAATAAAAAGGAAAAAAGTAATAAACTGTAATGGAAAACATGTTTCTGTTCTGTTGCCAGAAGGGATTATAATATTCTGAGTACTATATACCTCTCTGAATGAAAAATGGGCACAAAAAAGGAGGAAGGAGGTGCATGGGGGAAGGGAGGAAAGAAAACATACATTTGTTTTTATATCTTACAATATGAATGGTTTGAAGGGGCTCATTTGATAAAAAAATAGTTCTTTTATCTTTTAATGCACCAAACAGGAAAAAAGCTCAGACTACTTTTTACAAAAGAAGAGGAAAGGGGAGAGGGAGATCTCATAACAGACTGAAAACTTCCTATTAGTTTGGAAGCAGGACATTTAGATGCATTTTCTGGAGGTACAAGATTTTGTTAGAGAGGCTGATTTCCTTCTCTGTTCTCCAAAGACTTTGCAGTAAACTTTGTCTGCCCAGCGCTCCTATGTACAGCAGCACTGATCCAATTCCAGGGACAGAATTCCTCCTCCATTTAAGGAACTGATGACCAAGTTGTGCAGGAGTCTCTGGCTTCAGCAGTCTTTTGTGTTGCTGTATTTTATTGTTATTCGTTGTGGGTAATTGAAAGGCTACCTCTACTATTAGAAAGAGTTGTCCCAAGTATAGAATTATGGTTTTCGTGGAGATTTGTCATCAGCATGCCAGAACACCAGTTAAATTCAAATTCTGCCACACATTACATAAAACACATTACATAAAACTGAAAAACTTTCTGAGGTTGGCTTTCCCTTATATCTTAATATATGCAAGCTTTGTCTGGAAGTTTTTGATAAAGCTTGGCAATGAGTCTGGGTAGCAGGAAGGTACTGACAGTTATAGCAAGAATGTTAACATTGTTCTGTTTTAGGTTAAAACTTGATTTTTACTTTATCCTAAATCAGGAGCTTTAGGCAGTTGTCAGGTATGAGGTTGGTCGAATTAGCTTGCATAAGATTTGAACTGATTTACCTTTTTAGTCAGTTTGCTTTGTCTTATGGTATGTCCTTTCCTGCTTGTGGATTGAACGTTATTCATGGCCTCTGAAACATACCACACCCAATCAATATTACCAGTTAGATGTAGTCAAGTATTCAGTAATTTATTATTATTATTATTATTATTATTATTATTATTTGCAGAGAAATATTTTCTTTCTTCTGGAATTCGTGATTCTTAGAGAAAAAATGGCTCTGACTTAGTTTTTGCTTTTGTAACTAGTATTGGGGGAAGCTAAAATCCCAAACTCCCCAAATCCCCAAACCAGGTTTTTCTAACTTTATCATTGAATAGAGAAAATAATCCCTGTTTATCCAAATTCTAATCTTTTCAATTATTATGACCTACTTGATTTCACCTACTTTTAAATCTGATTCAGTTTAGAATTTAGGTTTTCATTATGAAGTAGAAACATTCATCTTCCCCTTTTATGAAGTTTCTGAAAGTATTTAACAAACGCTTCTGTTAACTAAAATTGAAAAATAGTTGTTTCCTGAATGAGAAAAATATTTTTCTGTACTCCATTGGATTGTCTTATACATTTCCTAATATTAAGGTTCACCTGTTTTTTTTTCTTTTTTTTCTTTTTTTTTTCTTTTTTTTTCTTTTCTTAAATATAAGAGCTTATTAGTAGACAACTCAAGTAGTCATTCTGTTTAAAGTCTTTTTCTTACTTATAATCCAATTGTAGTCTACTTATATAGACTATAGTCTATATATGTAGTCTGTTCTCTTTTGTCTAAATCAAAACTATTTTTTTCTCCAAGTCTTGATGCCCTTATTTTAAATTACACAGAGATATTTAGGAATTTGTCCTGGTTAAAAACTGAATATGTCTCTCATATAAAAAAACTAGTTTCACAGACTTTGTAAGTTTGGGAATCTCAGCTTTTGTCTGTAGATTCTTAACTGTTTTATTCCATTCCTCAGCCTCCAGCACTATAATTGAAAAGATCACTTCCACTGCTTCCTATGTCCACTCCTACTCCTGACCCTGGACATTTTTCATTAAACAAAATAGATACTAGCACTATTTTCAATTGCAATTTGACATGATGCTCTCTACACAATTTCTGAAGATAAAGAATATCAAATAGCAGTGAGAAGTCATATTTGATGAACTATGATCATTGTGATTACATAAATGAGAAATGGTGGAGAAATGCTGAGATACACTGACACATACTGAGATTTTTTAAAAAGTAGCTAGAACAAAGACTAGAAAAAAGAGATAGTGTGCACATAACTTCTGAAGACTAAAACTTGGCTAAATATCTTACCCATAAGAGGAAGAAAACAATTATTATTGTGGTAAGAAACTTTATTATTCGCTGAGAAATTAACACAACTATTGAAAGATATTTTCTAAATCTAAAACTAATAGAGCAACAGAAGCTACAGGAATAAAGTAAACCAATACAAGCTTTTGTGTGGTTTTTGGCATAAAAGCAAAACAAAAGCTGGAGCAAATCATAGTTGATATAAACAGTAGAATCCAAGGTTTGTCTGATATCATTTATGGAATTTTAATTAATACAGAGACTGGTGAAGCTGTCAGACTACAGAGACTGAAGCAGAAAATTAGGAGTACAAAAATACGTTTCATACAACTCAAGTTAATGCAATTTCAAATGCTATCTTTTTCCTTTATAGTTGTGGCAAAACTTTAAGTTTTGCTTGCCTCTATTGGTAGTTTGTCTTCTTACAGACCTGTTTCCGCTTCCTGAACATTTATTTAGGGTGCAACCATTATAACACACAAAACAAACCAAAAAAAAAAAAAAAAAAAAGGAGCTCTTTTAAAATGTTGAATTATCTAATCTTTATTGATTAATATTATAATTTTGATTAGAATTTTAATCTGATATTAAGCCATTTGTTTTACTTTACAGAAAATAGTCAAACTGGGGATGGCTATTCAGTCTATGAAACATCTGAGCCTCTCAAATAAAAATAAAGCTTGTCATTAAAACATAATTCTCCTGAAAAGAAGTGTTATCCTCCTTTCAAAGACAAGGAAGCACATAGTATTGTGTTTTCTCAAGTTCAAAGAGTCAATCTGAGGTCGAGGGTTGAGCCTGGAATCAAACTGAGGTCTTCTGAGCTCATCCTCAGTAAGGTGCCAGAAGAAATTGTCTGTCTCTCCATCAATCAAGCTAGGTTGATTTCTGGCAACAAAATCTATCCTTACTCACACATCTTCAGGAAATGTACACACCACTTATTCTTGACAAGAGAATATTTTCCACCAATCCATCTGGAGGTATGCCAGCAATATACTTTATTCCTCACCTTTTCATTATAATTAATCTGCTGTTATTTACTTTATTAAAAAACACATGTACCTTATTTTCTCTTTAGATAATTCTCCAATGCTAAATCAATGATGGGGCGAAACAATGGACAAATTCACCTTCTTTTTTGTCTTGTGAATCTATGAACAATATGTCATAGAATTTAAGGTCTACAATGGTGTAAGCAATCTCAAAAGTAAGAGAAAATGGGAATGTAGTTTGAATCAAAATAAATTAACTACCTTGAGTTAGTAAATTGACTCACCAAGTTAACTGGACTAATATTTGGCTAGTGCAAGAAAATTAAGGACCATGTGACAAAATCTGAGCAACAAAGTAGAAACTGGTACAGAAAAAAAGATCAGTACATAGACCACAGGAATCGAGACTGGAAAGAAGATCATATCACGTCTTTAAAATTAATATATATATATATATATAAAAATCAAAAGGGTGTGGGAATTTCCCAGATGAAAATTCAAAGGCAGAAACATAAAACCTACAATGAATGAATACAATCAGGGAAAATAAACGAAAGCTTTGAGTCAAGTAGAAATAGTGCCCTGAAATTGGAGCCATGTGTGACATAATAAATGGAATAAATGCAAGTTAAAAAAAAGTTTGTTTTGTAAGATATTAGATATATGGGAAACTGTGTCTTAGTGGTAAGAAAAAAAAAAGGCAGAGAGAAGTGGAACAGAAAGACAAGAAGTTAAAGGGCAAAAATACTTCTTTTGGTCATTTAATGTCAACACACTTGACACTACCACATGCAACTAGTACATGCAATCAATACAAATGAATAAAATATTCAAAGTCGCGCAGACTAAATATAGATATAAACAGAGCAAAAGACAGTAAAGAGAGGATGATGGTCAAGAAAACAGACATTTAGTTCTTCTCAATATCCATTGCATGTTTTATCAGTTCTCAAATACAGGGATAATACATGGGGAAGTCTGCTTCTTGAACTTAGGTAACACATGACTTTTTGCAAATAGCAGTTCTTTTCATCCATTCCTACCCAGTGAGGACAGTTTAAGCATCATTTGAAGTAGATAAGTGGTCACAGATGAGAGCAAAAGACAGATGACTGTGCCACTCAGTGGAACTAGAAATAAGCAAATAAGAACCTGGAACAAATAAGCAAAACCATGGAACTCATCAGAGTTTTCCCACTGATTCAAGATGTCGTCAGTATTTAGTTCAGAATTGTCCCTTTTTCCATAAGAGACAAAGTTAAAGAGGAAAACATGTAGAAGAAACTTCCCTGGAATACGTTTATGACCATAAATAATTCATCATTATGTAATGATAAATTCCCCCCACTTCAGCATTATACATTTAGAGCTCATATAATTCCACAAAGAATGGCATGGAATTGAGATACTTAATTTTAACTTTGTTTATTGCCCAAAGCTTTCAAGATTAGCTTCCTTACGGTATGGTTCACACAGCTGTATTTTATCATTAACTGGCAAAACCAGAGCACAGACATAGATATAGAAGCAAAAATAACAGCGCTCCTAACTCTAATAGAAACCGTGTGGGCCAAATAAAGGACAAATACATGGCTAGAGAAACAGGCAGGGCTGCTGAACACTTCCATGACATGGAGATGTTTCTATTGGTTTTTGTTTGTTTGCTTGTGTTTTTTTTTTTTTTTTTTTCCTGACATCATTCTCTTACTAGTGCCTCACCTTACAAAGTAAATGGTTCTAGAATCTGGTTCTTCTGGATCTTCTAGAACATTACTCTTTGGTGTATTTACTGTAGGTGTGGAAAACAATGTTTCATCACCTTGCATCTACAAGGCTCTCCAAGCCTTTATAACCCATGATTTAACAAGTGACTATAATTCATGGTGCACATTTTGATAGCTATTAAAGAGGATAATTCACTAAAATTCATTCTCTCTACCTTTACAAGCAAAATAGTTAGGCATGGTTTTATCATACAATTTTAAATCACTTAAATTGACACACAGTTTGAATCCTTGATATGTTACCTTTTGTTAGTCAAGAAAAAGAAATATGTCTCTCAAAATATTAAAGTATCAGACAAATTGACCTGCTCTCTTGAGGAAAGTACCCAGTCTATTGGGTTAAGAGAGACAGTAGGGAAATAAATACGTACCTTTTAAAATACTCTAATCAAGTGACTAGTGTAAGATTGAATTAGCCCCTCAGACCTAATTCAACAGTGCTGTTACTAAAAGTTGTAGGATCTAATTCTTGTAGAAAATGTGTGTTTAACAACTGCACCAAGTCCAATAATGACAGAATCCCAAAACTTTTTCTTTTTTATTATTTTACTTTACTGAGAGAGCCTTTCCCTTATTTTGCAGCATATCTCTTTTCACAGGTACTCCTATTTTACACATTATTCAGTCCAACTTAGAGGTTTTGAGCTTGTGCAAAATTCTGTGAATGTTTTTAATCTTAGTATAGTTTTGTAGTGGAAATTCAATAACTGGAAAATTCTATATTAGTGTTTTATGAGGTTTGAATTTTTTTATAGCTAATTGTAGCTATTTGCAGTTCCAATGTTTAAAGCCATATAAGACATTTCATTAAGCATCTAAAACTATTTTTTTCAACTGTTGAACCTCAATGACATTTCAAATCAGCAATGTTGTATGCCTAAATGATAACTTTTTTCCTGAACTTTCTTCTTGACAATCAATATATTTGTCTTTGCAGTCTCCTCTGAGACTGGTAAATTGTACACTTCCCCATTTTACAGATGAGAAAATGCAGCTTAAAACTCAAATGCCTTGTTCAAGATCAGACAGACGTTCTGCGGCAAAACTACAGTCTTTAAATCCCAGATTACCACTGTAGTCATTGGACTTTTTTTTTTTTTTTTTAAGAATGAGCCTCTCTGACAAATATTAGTTTTGAACTTGTTGACTTTTGAAATTACTTGTCTCTTGGAAATGACAAAGATATGTTAAATATTTTACAATATTGAGAAAATTGGTTGTTATACAATTTTCATCAAAGTGAAAGTCCTGAAATACGAAAATGACAGTATTTCCCCCTAGTGGCATTCCTAATGTTTGATAGTATCTGTATGACATTATTTCCCTCCATCTTTGTCTTCTGGCTTATTCCGTCCAGAGATTTTTCACTTATTTAGTAACTCATCTTTTAAATTTCTTCAAAATAAATCATATACCTTGCATTACTACTTTACACATAAAATTGAAGAGAAAGAAGAAAAAATTTATCAAACCTTTTTTAAACTCAAACACGTTTGAAGTAAATGAACTCCAACTGTGTGGGAGAGCCCCCTCACAACTTTCAAAAACAACCCTGAGTCTTCTGGTTTGGCTTTTTTTTTTTTTTTCTCTTTTCCTTTAATGTTATTTAAAACTTCTCAAAGAATTCAGAACAGATTGCTTCTCTAAGAATTTGAACTTGGTAAGTGTCAACAGCTAGCTATGAGCAGAATAAAGAGGATAACACCATTTTTTCCCAGGAACTTCATCCACCTTTATTATTATTAAATCATCAGAATTTAACTCACCCAAATATCCCTCTGAATCCATATCACTGTTTTCTGATGCAGATCAGCTACCTAACAATGTTCTTTCCTTCATTTTACCAGTACAGAGTGGAGAGCTTGATTGACTTCATAATAACTTGATGCCTCAGTACACTCTGCATACCAGCTTATTGTAATGCAAGTATTTCTTCTTCATGTTGTTTATTCAATATAAAGTTGTATATAAACAGCTCTAAATAAAGCTGTTGAAAATCTTTATTATAGCACTGAGTTTAGTTAGGTTTAGGGATCAGTCTGGATAGGATTGACAAGAATATCAGCAGCTTCAGACAATAAGATAAACAGTCAAATGTTCTTCTAGAAAGCCTCTGAACAATTATGTCTACTACTTCTACTTATGACTCATTCTCTTAGTTATTAAAATATACTTTCTAATATTTATTATGTTTTTCTTGGTAACCTGGTTGAAAATTGTGTATAAGACAAACTTCTGACAGACTAATATAATGTTTTCCGCAGCCAACTCTTATTATATATTGAATCTTTTTATCTAGCCTCAGCACAGGTACCAGCACCTGTACATATATAAAGAATAAATTCTTCCCTATGCCTAACTTTCTAAAGAAAGATGAAGTCTTTTCAATGGGCTGGTATAATGTTGGTATGATTTAGAAACATTTACTTTACACCAGCTGAACCTACACTTTATCATTCCTAGAACCAGTTTCTAGAGATGCAAATAATCACAAATCTTTGTAAGATGTAGGATTAGATATATGCTTTCTGTTATTGTTTGGGAGAGCTGTCTCCAAGAAATGTGTGTCTTCTATCTCATTTTATCAAGTTGTTTCGTGTCAGGGCTTGTACTGCATCAGAAAAACAACATGATGGGGAAGAGAGAGAAAAAGAGAGAAGTAAAATATAGCTTTTGTAATGACTTTCCTTGACGCATTTGTGCAAGTGAATAAATGAAATATTCCCAAACTCATGACTCATGAACACTTTGGAAATTAGCAAAACTATATATAAATAATTCGTTGCACTACACTTTCTGATTCCAGAAAGTAAGTTTTCTTAAGACCTGTATCTTGGTTTTCTTTTTCTTCCACAATTGTATGGCAAATATATGTACCAGCTCTAAGAGAGAAAGGAAAAAAATAAATAAATTCAGTAGGTTTACAGGGAAAAAGAGCACCTGAAGGTCTTTTTACACTAATGAAATTCTGGATGTTCAGGTCAGTGTTGGAAGCAGTTTGGTACAGGAAATGAAGTAGTTTTGAAGAAAGTTATGAAAGTTTTATGATGAAGATGGTGTTAGTATTTTTCTTTAGAAATTTATCAATTACATTCTTGTTAGTCTATTGGTTTTTTGGTAAGACACAGCAAGTTCTTTTCAAACTGCATGGATCTCCATGAGAGTTCACAGGTTATATTCTTTTTGTTAACTTCTCTTTTCTGTTTTCTTGTCATAAACAAAGTAAATTTTGAAGCAGTCCTTATGATATGTAGTCTGAACCACTAACTTCTTTTCTAAAATTGAATAGGTTTTTTTTCCTTCTTTTTTTCTTTTTCTTTTTTTTTTTTTTTTAATTTTACTGATTTATTTTAGAATGGAGGAACTTAAACTTTTGTAAGATTTCTTATAGGAGATGGGCAGAACAGCTCATGAACAGTTATCTTCATGAATTTTCTAAATTCTTTACAGTGAACTGCTTTCTCTGTGAATGAGAAATGCTGTGTTTTGGCAAGACTATCAGATGTTTTGTATAACTGATATGAAAACTCTCTCTCTAGTAAATTTTTGAGATGTGTAAATCTGGAATTATTACATAGTCTTTTCATTTTGTTCCACAGAGATTCTTTCAATTTTTTCCATTCTTGCCATTTTCTTTTATTTAAATTGCTCTGGTTTTGAGAATTTCCCATGGTCAATGACAAGCAGTAAAGCATTAAATATACTTAAGAAAGACTGTGGAAAAGGAAAGTTTCCAAGATCTACTTCTCCCTTCTATCTACTTCTGCTTTTTAATAGCAGTGATGAGTTTATATATAAAACTGTTTTTGTTTTTGGAAACTGCATACAAACTTATGGGATAACTAAGCAAGGGCTAAGGTGAAGGGCTTAGCAGAAGGCTAAGTTAACTTGAATTTCCTTTCTTATATCAATGGATAAAATTGTGCATAAAAATTGTAATTTCAAAACTGTGAAATCTAGATTTGTATTTCCCAGAGTTGATTCTAGTTTTAATATGTTCAATACAGTGAAGAAGGGTCACTGTTCAAGGACCCTCAAATGTCTATCATTTACTGTATTTCAATAATCACTCCTCTAGTGGACTTCAGAATTTGAAAATCAGAGCTATTACAGTTTTTTTTTTTATAGGGGGTAGGGGTAGGGGGAAGGGGAAGGGGAGGGGGAAGGGGGAGGGGGAGGGGGAGGGGGAGGGGGAGGGGGAGGGGGAGGGGGAAGGGGAAGGGGAGGGGGAGGGGGACGGGGGGAGGGGGGGGAGGGGGAGGGGGAGGGGAGGGGAGGGGAGGGGAGGGGAGGGAAGGGAAGGGAAGGGAAGGGAAGGGAAGGGAAGGGAAGGGAAGGGAAGGGAAGGGAAGGGAAGGGAAGGGAAGGGAAGGGAAGGGAAGGGAAGGGAAGGGAAGGGAAGGGAAGGGAAGGGAAGGGAAGGGAAGGGAAGGGAAGGGAAGGGAAGGGAAGGGAAGGGAAGGGAAGGGAAGGGAAGGGAAGGGAAGGGAAGGGAAGGGAAGGGAAGGGAAGGGAAGGGAAGGGAAGGGAAGGGAAGGGAAGGGAAGAGAAAATAACCAAAGAAGAAATATGCCCATGAATGAGGAAGAAAAAAAAAAGCAACAACAACAACAACAAAAACACAAAGAAATAAAAGCCAGCACAGCCCTATGCTTTGACATTATGAATTACATTTAAGATCTCCAAAAGGAGGTTTTACTTTTCCTTTCTCCTGGATAGAAACAACTGTCAGAGTAGTGCATGTTGGTTCAGCACAATGCAGCTGGGGAGTTTTCAAGCTGCTTTATCATCAAACAGTCAATCAAAAAAAAAAAAACAAAACAACTCTCAGTTTTCATTAGGATTTCTAATTGTTAATCCTGAGCCCCTGAAAGAGCCCCTGTACTTGCTCTTCATACCTGTATTGCTTGGCATTTCCAGCTTCTAATTCAGTACTCTCAGTACTCTCAATATAATATCAGGGGCTAAGAGCAACATAAGCACAGCTCTGTTTGCAGCAAGCAGGCCATAGACTGTGCACAAATGTGAAAGCCAAGTTGATGCCACTATTAGCTCATTGATTTTCAATCATTTTAGAGGCCACTACATTTTGAAATTATGCATTTAAATTGTGATAGATTGCATCAGTTTATAACCAGGGAAGCGATAAAGAGGAAGCCTATGCTCACCTCTCAATAATGCAGCCTCTCCCAGTATTGTGCCTCAGTGATAATAGGAATACTATTCCTTATGACTTTTTTTGATACTTAAAGACCATTAGAGCTCTACAGGATGCTATGCACTAGTAAACATTATTGTTTGACTGATGAGTCCACTTTTTTGAGAGAGTGACTGTAGCGCTATGAAATCAGGTAATAAAGAGTTCAGGCACTACAGGTTTGCACTTAACTGCAGTTTATTATATTCCAGAGTTGATTCAATAGGGTTGAAAAGATAAGGTATAAATCAAGCACTTCCCTTCTCAGTACACAATCACTGCTACAAACCGCCACTTTTGCAGAAATAGGGAAAAAGTTTGGAAGAGGTCTCTGGAGGTCAGGTATTCTGACCTCTTGCTCAGCAGTGCTAACTTCAAATTTAGACCAGCTTCCTCAGCTTCTCCTCCAGACAACACCTGAGGATATCCTGTGAGGAAGATTTCATAATTTCTCTGGACAACTCTTTCCAGTGCTTTTTATGTTTTTTTATGTTTATATTTTATGTTTATATTTTTATGTTTATATTTTATGTTTGATGTGAAGTTATCTGAATAAAGGTTAATCAGATTAAATAGAAATACCCAGTAGGGATCAGAGGAATAATGACAGGGTGGTGGTGACCTCTGAGTTTTACTGCCTAATAGAGCTGGCTTTAGCTGCCTGTGAAGAAGAAATCCTCTGCATCCTGATGTCCACTAGATTCAGCTCATGTAAGTATTCATTTATTGCAAATTGTGACTGTTTTATCTTGTCCTTTCACTGTGCACCACTTGTTCTGTCACTTTCCAGGAAACATTTTCATACTTCTTTTCCTTCTTCACTACCACCTGTCCTCACTGTCATATTCTTCTGCCTAAACAAAGCCAGTACCCTTGTTTCTCCACTCTTCTTGCCAGGGTCTCCTGGTGTCCAGAACTTACCATCTTTCAGCTCTCACCAATGAGGAAGTCCACCTATCTTGAATCTAGCCTCTGTCAGTCCCTATTCCTGTGGGAGGTAAGTCTTTGATTCCTCTTCTGCACATTCTGAGTCTTTAAAAAATAAAAAATAAATAAACAACAACAACAACCTTCCATTTTTTCCCCTTATGCTACACAGCGTGCTTACCACATCCTTTACCTGGCAGCTTAGTTATTCAACCAGAACACACTCTTACACTTACGAGGTTGTGTCACCACCAGCTACAGTCTCAGGGAATAACACGAGCTATTACATCAAATTTCTGCTGAATAGTCAAATACTCACTGCTAAATAGGTTGCCCTTCCACTGTTGTAATCTTTCAAACCTTAAGTACTTTTTTTTTTTTTTTCCAAGTATATTATGGTGTACCATACTATCTTGGACACACCTTTGGGAAACTGGGCATGACACCAGCTGGGTTGATGCTGACCAGATGGAGCAAGAGTATTCTGGTCTGGACTCATTGGCAGAGCTTTAAACTAGGTGCAGCAGGGAAAGGGGATGTATCTCTGAGTGACACAGAAGAATCAAGGAACACCAACACTTTAGGAAGCACTGGGAAAATATCTATGACTTGTCTCAAAGGAATTAGGGAGAGCTCCTCTAAAAAGGTGATGCAGCCAATAGCCCAAATGAAGTGCCTTTATACTGATACCTGCAACACAAGAAACAAGTAGGAGGGGCTGGAAACCACATTGCAATTAGAAAACTATGACCTAATTACTATCATGGAAATATGGTGGGAAAAATCACATAAATGGAACACTGCAGCTGAGGGCTACAAGCTTTTCAGAAGAGATAGGCAGGGAAGGAGGGATGGGGTGTCACCTTCTATGTTAAGAAATTGACAGATTGCAAAGAGATGCCTCTGAGAAACAGCCACAAACAGGTTGAGAGCTTGTGGGTAAAAATTAAGGACTGGACCAATAAAGGACATCTTGTGGTTGGGGTCTTCTACAGGCTGTCTGATCAAAGGGAGCCTGATGATGAGGCCTTCCTGCTTCAGCTACAAGGAGCAATGCACTCGCAGGCTCTCATCCTGATGAGGGATTTCAACCACCTGGATGTCTGCTGGGAAAGCAAGCTGTAAGCATCCAGAAGACTTCTGGAGTACATCGAGGATAACTTCCTGGCCCAGGTATTAGACAAACCAACCAGAGGAGAAGCATTATTGGACTTGGTGCTCACCAATGTGGGTGAACTCATTTAACGAGGTTAAGAACAGAGGCCGTCTCATCTGAAGTGACAATGCCCTGGTTGATTTCATGATCTCGGGGAATATGGGCCTTGCAAAGAAAAAATTCAGGACCCTGAACTTTAGAAGGGCAAAATTCTAGCTACTCAAAGACCTAGTGGATGAGATCTCCTGGAAAACTGTCCTTAGGGTTAGAGGAACTGATCAAAGCTGGCAACTCTTTAAGGACCCTTAGGGTGCAAGAGCTCTCCATCCCCATGTGTAAGAAATCAAGCAGGGAAGGCAGGAAATTGGCATGGCTGAGCAAGGACCTGATGGTCAAACTGAGGTGTAAGAAGGAAATGTACAGGCAGTGGAAACAGGGACACATGGCTTGGGAAGATTACAGGGATACTGTCCAGTGTAGGGATGGAATCGGGAAAGCCAAGGTACGGATGGAACAGAAATTGGCAAGGGTTGCAAAGAATAACAAAAACAGATTCTATAGGCACATTGGCCAGAAATGAAACGCCATAGAGAGTGTACCCCTTCTGACAAATGGGAAGAGAGAACTGGTAACAACAGACATGGAGAAGGCTGAGGTACTCAACAAGTTCTTTGCCTCAATCTTCACTGACATTCAGGCCTCTTGTGTCTCTCAATCCCTTGAACATCTAGGCAGGGTCTGGGGGGGCACAGTCCCTTCCCCTGTAACTGAAGAGCATGTCTGAAACCACCTATGGGATCTGATGGTGTGCATCCCAGGATCCTGAAGGAATTGGCTGATGTAGTTTCCAAACCTCTCTTCATCATATTTGAAAAGCCATGACAGTAAGGCAAAGTCCCCATTAAGCGGACAAAGGGAAACATCACTCCCATTTTTAAAAAGAGTGGAATGGAGGACCTGTGGATCTACAGACTGGTAAGCCTCACTTCACCTCTGTGCCTGGAAAGATCATAGAACAGATCCTCCTGGAAGAAATGTCAAGGCACATGCAAGACTGAGAGGTGATCCAAGATAGCCAGCATGACTTCATCAAAGGCAAATCATGCCTTACCAAACTGGTGGCCTTCTATGATGGAGTGATTGCATCAGTTGACAAAGGAAGACCAACTGATGTCATCTGCCTAGAATTCTGTAAGGCCTTTAGCATGTTCCCACACAACACCCTTAGCTCTAATTTGGAGAGATACAGATTTGAAGGGTGAACTATTCAGTGGATAAGGAATTGGGTGAGTGGCCACACCCAGAGAGTTGTGATCAATGGCTCTATGTCCAGGTGACTACCAGTGTCTAGCAGTGTCCCTCAGGGGTCTGTTTTGGGACCAGTGCTATTTAATATCTTTATCAAGGCATAGATAGTGGGATCAAGTATACCCTCAGCAAGTTTGCAGATGATGCCAAGCTGAGTGGTGCAATATATTTTTTAGAAGGAAGGGATGCCATCCAAAGGACCTGGACAAGCTTGAGAAGTGGGCCCACGTGAACCTAATGAGATTCAACAAATCCAAGTGCAAGGTGCTGCATCTGGATAAGGACAATCCTGGAAATGAGTACCGACTAGGTGAAGAACTCAGAGCAGCTCTCAGTGAAGGATTTGGGTGTCCTAGTGGATGAAAAGTTCAACACAAGCCTGCAGTGTGAGATTGCAGCCCAGAAGACCAGCTATATCCCGGGCCTCATCAACAGAGGCAAGGACAGCAGGTCGAGGGAGGTGATTGTCCCCCTCTGCTCTGCCCTTGGGAGGCCCCACTTGGACAAGGTCTGGGGCCCCCAGCACAAGAAAGATGTGGACCCATTACAGTGAGCCCAGAGGAGGTCCATGAAGATTATTAGAGGGCTGGAGCCTATGAAGAAAGGCTGAGAGATCTGGGGATGTTCAGACAGATAGTGATAGGACAAGGGAGAGTGGTTTTAAACTAAAAGAGAGGAAATTTATATTAGATGTTAGGAGGAAATCCTGCACTCAGAGGGTGGTGAGGCACTGGAAAAAGTTGTTGCCCAGAGAATTTGTGGATGCCCCATCCCTGGAGGTATTCAAGGCCAGGTTGGATGGGGGCCTGGGCCACCTGATCTAGTAGGTGGCATTCCTGCCTATGGCAGGGGGATTGGACCTTGATGATCTTTAACGTCCTTTCCAACACAAGCCATTCTGTGATTCTATGATAACAGTAGAAATACACCACTGAACTAAGAGTAAAGAGGGATTCACCCTTCTCGGCCTCCTCGTTTCCAAACACATACAGAGAGTGAATATTTCCCCTTCAGTACATGCAAACTTCTGGGAACTGGATTTTTCCATGTCTCTATACAGCATCTAGCCCTGTGGTGCTTCTGTCTTAGATCTGAACTTCAAAGTGTGACTGCTTCAAGTAATCAAATTACTGTATGTGTTTCTCAGTGCAGTTAACTGCCACCTCTTTAACACCGATGTATGACATCACAATGTAAAACTGTAGTAGAGAATAAGCAATGGAATCTGTAGAAGATCACCAGCCAGCTTACTTTAACATTTAGCTGATGAGTCTTTAAGTATGTTTCCCATCAGGGTGAGTCTCTAAATGAAGATCTGCACAATGTCATTATTGGTGAAGGAAAAAGCAGCAGCTGCATTTAATTAAAAATTCATAATAGCTTTGATTGTAAGCATTTCCTATTTTACTTGGTTGTATCTTTTGCCCCTAAGGCTGTTGACCAAATCTGAATTTGTTTGGAAAGACTGAATGCAAAAAGTTCAGCACATGATAAATATTAAATATATATCTTTTTGTTGATGTAAAAATATTATTCTGTTATAAAAATATTTTATTGAGCAGCTTTATAGCTGGAAAGGCTGTTAATAGAAATTTGAGATTTCATTTGGCATCCAAACAGTATATGGTGAGGAGACATGTCTCTCTATGATCCAGTTTTAATTACTTTGAATTAAGATTGAAAAATTGAGATCTGAATGTAAACATCCATTCTTCACAAATCATTGCTTCTACATTTATGAATTTTTCCATAAAATGTATTTGTGTTTTATATCCAGGTACAACTTAGCTTGAAAAGTAGAAATTATACAGAGATTATACAGGATAAATAACAGTTCCTGCAAAACAAGACAGTTTGGTGGGTGGAAACTCCATGGTATTCTATCATTACAGTTCCCAAAAGCTAAAAAATCTTAGAGAATAAACTTCTATTGCTAATTTTGTTCTGTAAATAGATTGTGAAACTTAATATGCATTTCAATAAAGTACTCAACAGAAATTGCTGTTATTAAAAATATACATACAATCTGATGCAATCTGCAAATAAGTCTTATATATTCCTCTTTACTCCAAAGAGTGGACCTAGCACTTAGGGAACTCTTTTATTTATTTATTTATCTATTTATTTATTTATTATGGCTTATTTCATCACTAGGTAAGATATAATTTTATCTGGAAAACCTTTCTTCTCCAAGAACACTGGGACACTTCTACAGAAACAATGTTGGTTGACATTCAACATAATCTTTAATGTCCCTCTATATAAAATTAATGAAGACTGGGGCTGGGAGGGGAGAGGGGGGGAGGGTGAAGCAGAGGAAGCAAGCAAGCAAACCAAGAAACAAAGAGAAAAAAAAGAGAGAAAAAATTGGAATTGTATTCCTTGTGTTATCACTGTATATATTTCATCCAGTTTTACACCTCTTCTTGGCCAGCCTTCTGTGTCCGTCCTTCTTGTTCTTTCTCAATAACATTGCAGCTTGTAAGATGTAAATCTTTCTTGAACAGGATGCACAACAAAGGTGTAATAAATTTACATTAACAAAACCTAGTAATTCTGAGGAGACAAGGTTCGGAACTTGGAAATGTGTTTACTCTATGTACCCTTGCACAGTGTGGGTATAACACTCAGCAACACTTCAAGAAATCATTTCTCATTCAAAATTAATTATATTGTAGCTACAGATTTAGTAACATACTGGCAATTTCTATTGATTAATCCAGGGATATTGTGGAAACCTGAAGCATACTGAAAGTGCCTTTAAAAGGAGATGCTGATTTTAATTGGAGGGAATGGTACACAAGCCTGCTAAATAGAGGTGAGTGATGTCATTCTTTTAGAGCAGTCAGAGTTGATGATCTGTGACTTATCACACTGTATGTGTTCTTCAATTAAAATACTTTGTTTCAAAATAAACCATCTTAATATCCTTATAGCAGTTTAGAATTACAACAATTGTGATTTGCATTGATAGAGATGAAAAAGAGAAAGAAAAGAGACACAAAAACAACTAGAAATTGAGGAGAGCCTAATAAATTCAGGATTACCAGTGATTACAGCACATTGTCAAGCATATACTACTTACAACTCATCTTGAACTTGCATCATACTTCCTAGTTGCTCAGTCTTTATAATATATGAATTTAATCTTTTTGTTATGACAACAGGTGGTGGCTTTCTGCACTTCCAGGCACATGAATACTGTCAAGCATTACTGCATCTGATGCCTTGTAAAATAATCTGATATAATTGTTTCTATGTGCTTGGGGGAATCTCAAAGGAGATCTCAAGACCATTTTATTTTCTATCAACTTTGTTATTATTCCCTACAATCTTACTGAAGTTGCTATTTGGAGAAAAATTCTAGTACCTTTCCACCATAGGAACTGTCTTTTCTGTAACTTGCTTTAATGTTTATTTATTTATTTATTTTTCCTATATCATTATCAAGTTTTACTCAACAACAAATTTCCTTGAAATTACTTAAAACCAAGAATCCTGGAGTCATTTTACAGACTAAGAACTTGACCATGACTTGATGATTTATCTTCAAGTAACTTATTGCAAGATCCATCTCTGCTATTGTTAAGTAGCTGAAGTTTCCATACTTTTTCAGAAAAGTTCTAATTTCAGTTATTGAGGATATGCCAGTGAAATTCAGAGGGCACAGATTTATACCAATGTTGAGCATGTTTGAGAAAGCCACTGTCTTTAGCAATGGTATTTGTGTCGCTAGCAAAATGACTAAGAAAAAAATGATTACACTATGCACTACATGTACCAGTACTGTAAATCAAACAGATTTACTGTTTAAATGGAAGGAAAAAGAAGGCTTATCTACCAAATCCCTTTTTTTTTTATAGCATTCATTAAGCATATTTTGAAAGTCATTCCCCTATATGTGTAAAATCTTTACTATATTTTTTCACAGGTACATATATCTACATTTATTTATTTATTTATTTTGTATGTTTGTATGTATACACACAAAAAAAGCAAGCAAAACTTCAGTCTCTCTATATAAACTATTTTATGTCATCAGAGAGTCTGCAGTTATTTACATTTACAGTGTTTAAAAAATAGTGGTTTTGTTTTGTTTTGTTTTTAATAGCCATGTCCTTGACTGTTAAAGATGAGGACTCTCTTTTATTTTTATTTTTTTCTAGTGTTATTTAACTAGCTTCCTCCCTCCACCTACCATCTTTTCTTAATGTGATTTGGTAATTTCATGCCTCTGGAATGTCACCAGAAGTAATAAAATAACAATTTAAAAACAGGTTAAAAGCTGATCTAAATGACACCATTCTTCTGAGGCTATTAAAAACAGAACTCACAGCAAGTCCTCACGTTGCTAGACAGCTCTGAAACTTCTATGCTTAAAAAGAATTGTTTTGTCTCAGGGAATATTCTATTCAATAAAGGGCCAACTGAGATCTCACAGATTAATATGTTCTCATAGCAGATTACATAGTTCATCTTCTTCCGCTCTTCTAAAGAATGCCTTTTCCTTTACTACTCTAATCTCACCCTGATTTTTATAACACAGATGTTGAAAGATTTTATGATTTAAAAATAAGCATTATTAATGTAGAAGAAATATTATATTGTTTAGAGTCCTATCATAACAACTAAAGGTGCAAGTGCTGACAGGTTTCCCAGTCTTGGAAGACTGGAAAGCTTATTCCTTCCTTCCTTCCTTCCTTCCTTCCTTCCTTCCTTCCTTCCTTCCTTCCTTCCTTCCTTCCTTCCTTCCTTCCTTCCTTCCTTTCCTCTTTTTCTCTCTTTCTCTCCTTCTCTTTCTCTTTATCTTTTTTCTTTCTCTCTTTATCTTTTTTCTCTTTCTCTCTTTCTCTCTTTCACCCTCCCCTCTCCTCCCTCCCCTCTTCCCCCATCCCCATTCCCTCTCTACCTCATCCTCCCCACCTCTTTCTCCCCCTCTCCCAGCCCTGCCTCTCTCCCCCTTTTCCACCCTGCCCCTCCCTCTCCCTACCCCCTCTCTTCCTCTCCCTCACTTACTTTCTCTCTCCACACCTCTCTCTTTGTCTCCCTCTCCCCACCTCTCTGTCTCCCCCCTCACCTCCCACTCTCCCTCCCACTCTCCCTCTCCCCATCCCACTCTCTTTCTCTCCCTCTTCCTCCCCTTCGATCTCCTTCTCCCTCTCCTCCCTTCTTCTCCCCCTTCCCTCTCTTCCTTCCTTCTCCTCTCCACCTCTCTCTTCTTCTTTCTCTTCCCTCTTCCCCCTTTCTTTCTCTCTTTCCTTCTCTTCCTCCCCCTTCCTCTCTTTCTCTCTCTCCCCTCTCTTCCCCCCCCCCCCTTACTCTCTCTCTCTCTTCCTTCCTTTCTCTCTTTCTCTTCCTTTCTTCCTTTCTTTTTCTTACTTTCTTCTTTTCCTTCTGGAAGGGGAGTGAAATAGTGGAGAGAAAAAAAGTAGAAAAAGGAAGGCTATAATTTGGAACTT
The DNA here is from genome assembly GCF_964211835.1 of Anser anser. NCBI lineage: Eukaryota > Metazoa > Chordata > Aves > Anseriformes > Anatidae > Anser > Anser anser. The sequence goes on along the minus strand of NC_139725.1, from coordinate 47,797,388 downwards.
CCATTACTGAGAATCAGGTGAGACAAAAAAAAAAAAAAAAAAGGTAAGAAATTAAGGTTAATGTTTCTCACTTCTCCCTCCCTCCACATTTGGGTTCTCAGCTGACAACACTGCAGTTGCATTGACATTAACATTATAGTTCTGATCAGGGAATGCATTTTTGAAATGAATCTCCTGGTCAATGAATTGAACAAATGTATGATAATTTGGTTTGCACTGGGGTTTGTCTCAGAGAGCATGGCTGGATGCCTTTCAGAAGAGAGTAAAGAGGAAAACACAACCATTAGCATGCCTGCTGAACTCTACCATAAGTGAGATGTTCACAACAACAGACTAGAACTATGTCAAAGCACAAAGTCTTTCAGTATTAGGCTCTCAACATCAACTGCTTTGCTGTATATATCCATTCCTATTGGTCTGCATTACATACATTTTCAGGCTACAAGAACCTTTTTCACTACAAGTCTCCCTTCCAGGAGTAAACAAATTGTTTCTTCTACCCTTTCCCTGCTCCTGTCACCAGCCCTCCTTCCCCCCATCAAAGAGGGAAAACAAAATAGAGGGTCACTTCAGGAACAGAAGGCAAATGACATATAAAAAGTTTAAAATGTTTTTCAACTTCAGATACAAACAAGGAAGTTGCTGTGAGAAGAGAGAGGAGGCTCAGGCAAAGGTATTACTACATGTTTTTTTATTTATTTTATTTTATTTTATTTTATTTTATTTTATTTTATTTTATTTTATTTTATTTTATTTTATTTTATTTTATTTTATTTTATTTTCCTTCCAAACTGTGCCTGTACAAAGCACTAACTTTAATGGTTAGGTGATTTTGTAGGCCACCATGGATATTTATCTCCAGTGAGTGAGTGAGGTCTTTGTCTGGTAATTAAAAAAGCCATTAAATCTTGAAAACACACCATGGGGAATCTTGAAAACACAGAGCTTTGTATTTGTATCTGAAAGAAAATAAGTGGTACCTTTTCCCCATGCCATGTATCAAGACACCATTAGAAGAAATCTCCATGGAAATACTTGTTTCTTATCCAGATCTATCTTATGATTTGTTCAGAGAGAATTTTGATATACAGGCAAGATTTCATAATACTTTTGTAATACATCCCCTACAACTACAAAAAGAAACAATCACAGTACTCACACAAAGGTACTACAATGACTTCATCAGTCTGATTTAGAAGGGATAGATTTCCAAGGGTTTGAGTAGAAGGAGCAATACAAAAGAAAACATGCTGATGAGCGGGACTGGTAAAGCCATTTTGTGCACTGTCTCACTTATGCTTTCTAAGTAAGTCTTTAAGTGGAAGAAGTATCAATACAACCAACGTCATATCAGAAAATTGAACAATTCCAACAGAGTAATTGGTTACAAAAAGATCCATTGTGTTGCATTCACAATATTTCTGACACTTTTGAAATTTCTGCTACAGTATTTGGTCTAATTAATCAGCAGCTATGTTCACGATTGGGTATGGACGTCTGGAAAGGCCTTTGCTCCTTAATATGTAAGTAGAAATACTCAGACTGTGTTTTTTTCTGTGATGGTCAAATAGAATTGACAGATCTGTATTAAGGACAGCTGCAAGCCAGCAGTACACAACAGTATAGGATCTTGCTTGTGTGCAGCTCTGAATCAGAGACAGACTGTGCTGATTTTGAAATTTTTCACTTATCTGAAAGTCTACATCTGATGGTGTGTGTCATCTACAGCCAGTAGTGTCTCCTGGTTTCCTGTATCAGATCACTGTATTACCATACATAGCACAACCATGCAATAAATACCCAGCAATCAGCTTATTCAATCTTTTAAAGTCTGGTCTGGTCCAATTTCTCTTTTCCTGCCTCATTGGCCAAAGATACTGAAATTTGGCTCTGACTGATATATCTGGAATATTGATATTGACCATAAAAGCTTGTAAAACACCAAAGCTGGAAGATTGCTTTCTATCTATATATTTTATATATGATATTATTTATAGTTTTGGTATGCATGACGTTCAGTACTTGAAGCCTGGTTTCTCTTGATGGCAAAGACATAGATTTTAGTCTGTTTAAATTGGCATTGATTGTAGTTACAACCTTTTGTAAACCTGTGAACCCAGAAACATTCAGTAGTGTCTGTGTTCCTGTTAGTGTCTTATTCATGAGACTTCCTGCCAGGGTGACAAAGCAACATGCTAAAAACTTTTGTCATTGTCTCATATAAAGTTTTACATATAGTGATGAAGAGATGTGAAATATGTATGTATTGATTTTTGGCTGGCAGAAAGAAATTTCTGAAGGAAAGACAGAGGGAAAAACAGTGGGAGCCAGACTGTCAGATTTTTATCTGTGTTTCATGGAAGAGGATGATCCAAGTATGCAGTGGATTTTTGTTATATCGTAAGGTGGCAATACCAGAGCGGACTTAAAGGGCAGGCTAGTGTGTAGAGAGTTTTGTAAGCAGAGAAATTGGATTCTAGAGAGTATTTCCAAAGTGGATTCCAATGTATAATCCAGATTTTTGAAGAGAGAAACCTCCAGAACTTCAGTTTTCTGAAGATATATAACTAAAAAATAAGTAGGTTTCTCTTTAAATGTGGTTTCTACAATGTCGTGAATGAATTACAATGTTATTAAACAAGAGCTTCGGCTTTCAATGGTAGGAGAAAACTTAGTTAACTGAATTCCTTGTTTCCAAGGAAATTTAATTTGTTTCCTAATTTTCACTTAAAAAAAAAAAAGTACATAAGTACATATTTCTTATACTTCTGCACAAATTTCCACTTCTTACCTCTTTTCATCCAACATCTTTAATGCATTTGGCATCTTCAGTGAAAGAGACAACCAACTAGATTGATTGAGAGGAATGTTAAAATAGACAATAGGCATATGTTTATGAGTGTTTAATTAAATATATCTCCTTTCAAAAATACACTTTTTACTCTGTTCTATTAATTGGCATTGTGAAGCTTTGAGATATATGAGTTCAAATTAATCTTATACTTTGAAAGTCATGTAATTTTAATGAAGCTAAATATAACAGAAATTATATAGAACAATAAAAATACATTCTTTAGGACAACTATGAATTCATCTGATGATGTTAAGAAAATAAAAAAAAGTCTTCATTTGAGTTCAAATTGCTTATATGTTTTTTTTTGTCCTGTTCCAGTTTTGATTTTTCCCCTTCTTGTCCATAGATAGATTTTGTATTAGATTCAGATCTGAGTGCCAAAGTCAATGAGCCCCTCTCTGTTTCAACTCCAGTTTTCCATTCTCCATTCAAGAGGGTTACAAATAAGTGAAACCATATATTTTGAACTGTAACTCACTATTTTGTATAAATGCTGGTTAATATTTATATGCTACTTGCCTTTTTCCCACAATCTGTCTTATTTTCTTTAGTACATCAAGCGCCAAACCTACATATCTATAGCAGTATGTTTTTTCGCCCATCTCAACATACAACCAGCTTTAGTGTCACATGTGAAATGCATGCAACGGAAATGCCTATGGAAGGTGGAAAGGAACCAGAAAAAAAATGTATCAAAGTTTGCTTCTGGGCTTAGTAGCTTGTATGTTTTTCAAAGTTTCTGTGCTATAAAATAGAAAAGAAAGGGTTAACCAGTTAATTACAAATATCACCCTCTCAACCCCATAGAAACAAAAAATTAAAATTAAAATTAAAACCATCACACCTATGGACCATACCTGACCCTCAGGTTTCCTCCTTCCTGTATGTACCTCCACACTCTCACTTTACTGGGAGTACAGATGCACTATATTTAGCATTACATGTAACTCCTTCTTCAGGATAGTTTGCTCTACAAAGCTATAAAACAGCATTGCCCCCCTCCATGTTTGTAGTTCTCCTGTAGCTTATTTATTTAGTGGAAATATAGTTTTGGATTTTTGTCATACATGGTTGTGATGATTTTACATTGATTCTCTCCTGCCTTCCATTCTGCTCTTTACAAGTCTTTTCTCATGCAAATGCTGCAAATGGAATTTCTGAGACTACAGTATTAATTATCTCTCAGCTGATACCTTCATTTTAGGTTGAAACTTTTTTTTTTTTTTTGAGATAATCCTTTAAAAGTTGTTGCATTACCTCTAGTCAGGTACAAAAGTTTTTCACTCTTTGTACATCCTATCATCTCCTCCAATTTGCAGCACACCTTCAGCTACCTATGGGTGTTGTATCAGACATATAGGTGACTGAGGGTGTTACATTATTGCCTTTTGTCAGCATGAGGTTCCTTAGCATCTGTAGCTGTGTATACCAATTTTTCTTCAGAATGGGGGAAAAAAAAAGGTTTGGAAAAGGTTATGGTTCTAAAGTAATTATCAGCAAATGATGGTTTTTTCCACAGGCAGTTCTTTATGCAGGAAAATAGCAATATGTTCTAGTAAACAATTATAACTCCTGTAAATTTCTGTGTATTTTACAGGTCCAAGGGTTTAAAAGTCTGAGGCAAGTCCAAGTTCACTGACTAAAGACTGCTGGATATATAAGACTGTAACCACCCCTTTTATCCCACTACTATGACCTCAAAAGAAAGACTTGTCAAAAAGCATTCATAGTAACAGCATATGTGAATATTTTCACTGTTTAAAGTCTGCCACTTATTCCTTTGTACCACTCTCGTTGCTTTCCTGAGATCACATTAAACTCAGCTGAGCATAAAATGCAAAGGAAAAGTGACCCTGAAAGGTCCCTTTTAAGCAGTCTATGCTTCCCTGACTCATTTTAATGTGGCTGCCACGTGGTTCAGTAGCTGCATAAGTGCATGTGCTTGTTTAGTCCTGCCGTAAATGTTTCATCTCTCCCAGGAAGATAAAAGGACTGCCCCCTTATATTGACTCCAAAATTATTATTACTTTCAAAAAATATATATATTTTGTACATAAGCCTCCCTTCCATGAATGTGAAGGGAGATGGCAGTATCAAGACAGCACTTTGACAAAAAAAAAAAAAAGGCAAATGCCAGTCCTCATTGTAGGTCTGTGGGGTCGTGCATATGAAACAAAACACAGCTACAGAGGAAGAAAAAGAAAAAGCAGAAGTGCATAAGTGTGGTTAAAACTAGGATAGTTGCAAAAACTGGCAAAAAAAAAAAAAAGTTTAAGTTGAGAAAAAGCAGCGGACATAAAAGCTTCAGATTTTACAAAGGTATATATAAGAGTTTTCAGGTGACTAGAAGCAATGATAACATCCATCTTAAGGAATGAAGACAGTAGCTTTACAGGGCAAAAACATAACAAAAAGAATTGTTAAATGAGTAGTGTTACTATTCCATATCAATCTGAAGCGGCATTAATCAAATGCTTAGGTTCCTAAGTCAACGGGATACAAGAAAATTAATTTCTAAAGAAATATTTTTTCTTTCCATTGACTTTAGATATATTTGGAGGGGGACATTTATAGGAAGTGATAAAGACATATCAGTTACATATAAGATAGCTACAGAAATGTTATGCTGCATTGTAAGAATTTGTGGAAAACAAAATATTACCTCAAGTCAAGGTTTTGTGTGAGAAACGTGATTAAAGAATTGAAAATTTTAATTATATGCTTAAATTTGAATACTCTTTAAATATGTAATAAGATGAAAGAGTTTAGTTCTCTAGTTTACGAAAATATCACATTCCAAGGCAGCAATAGTTATAGACAATTTTTGGTTAACTTAGACTAATAAATTCATGATAAAATAAAGTTGTTGTACTGTGAAAGAGGATGACAAAAATGTTGATATGTAGCACTGGTGAAGTAAACAAATAGACTCTTATGTATATAGGAAATAAATCAGAACTAACAGCGCTGTCAGGAAGGGAGTTAAAAGATGTGCCTTCACCACAAACACGGATATTGAGAAAGTTATACATTTATACGGATCACAGACCTTACACTTCACTGCTAAGTGAAAATCTATGAAACTAGGGTAATAACATTACTATTGGATTAGAAACAGTTGTATTAAATGAAATATACCATAGGTGGGGATGCAATAGAAACAAGTGTTTCAAACATGTCAAGTATAAAAGTAAATGATTATAAAACAAGTAAAAAATTAGAATGAGAGGCAGGTATGAAATCTCTGTATGATATTGCCTATAACAGAATTAGAGTAGTGGGTTACAATGGAAGACGTGTACAAATACAAAAGTAAAATAGTCAGCTTAGTCAATTTCTTTCTGAACATACATCTATATTGAAAAATACTGGAGAAAATTGTTATAAGCTAAATATGTATAACATGGAAAATATTACTTTTTGCTGAAATTTTCTGCATAGTAATTTGTAGTTTTTGTTTTATAAATAAGTGAAAAATATTATCTTTTCAAACTATTCTTGGTTTTAGAGCTTTGCTATATTCCTCTCAAGCATCTTTTAGAGTCTGAAAAGCCCCACCTGCTTTGTATATTCTTCAATCATCCCATTTCTCTTTTTTTTCTTTTTTTTTTCTCTTATTCCTGTTTAGCTTTACTAAAATCTTTTCAGTACAACTGCAATATTTAGTATGGACGCTATGGATGCATGACAGAATATTCTGTAGTTTGCTTTTCTTTCAGTTCCAATTATTCTCAACTTTTTATGTCCCTTTCTGTTTTGACTTACACAAAAAGGGATTTTTTCTGAATAACTAATTTAGATTCCTGTAAGAAGATGTTTTATTCTATGCAAATTATATTGTGTTTATCAATAATAAAATAATAAGATGAATTTTATTTAAAATCGCGAAACCTTTCTAGACCTGAAACCATTTGAAACAGATGGTTAAAAAGTTGAATAACAAAGGTTGTTACAGGCTATACTGGTATTCTCCCCATGTTAAAACCAGGCATTTTTATCTACTATTTGTTCAGATCTTTAAGACGGGTAAGTCCATTAGGTAAGGCATCTCCATTTCTTGAAGAGCCTTTTAAAAATGCCCTCTGCAGTGGGTTAAGAGACATATTCAGTAAACAACATATGTATTTTGAAATGAATAAATAAAACCAAAACACAATTATGCCTATACTCTAGAACTCCTTCTACGTCATCTGGAGAAAAACAAAATTGAAATAAAAATTCAACTCTTTATTTTAATTTTCATAATTGTTTTTAACAGTCTTTTCTCAGATTCCAGCTCTTACTTTATCTACATAAGAAATATCTGTTGTCATTTATCAGCTGATAAAGCTACTGTGCACCAGAATGAAGAAAGGCATTATGGGTCAGTACTGGAGAACCCAAAGCAAGATCTGATTTTTTTGAATCCTATATATATAGGAGAATATGACTGTCAGATTTAAGCAGAAAGGTTGGACACTGGCTGTAACATGCATTGATTGACAACCCTGTATTTTCCAGCTTAGAAATTAATTTAAAAAAACATTATTTTAAAGATGAGAATAGTTCTTAATTGACCACTTGAAAAATAAACAAGAGTTTGAGCATCTTGCTAAATTGAAGTGAGAATACCTGTGAAGGCCCTCCAATTAGAAGAGACATAAAGTCTCATAGAATTGTAGAATATCCTGAGTTGGAAGGGACCTGTAAGGATCATTGAGTCCAGCTCCTGGCTCCACACAGGTCTACCCAAATATTCAAGACCATGTGACTAAGAGCACAGTTCAAATGCTTCTTAAACTCCAACAGGCTTGGAACCGTGACTACATCCCTGGGGAGCCTCTTCCAGTGTGCGACCATCCTCTCGGTGGAGAACCTCTTCCTGATATCCAGCCCGAATCTCCACTGTTGCAGCTTGACTCCATTCCCTCGGATCCTATCACTGGTCACTAAAGAGAATAGATCGGCACCTGCCTCTCCACTCCCTCTTTTGAGGAAGCGGTAGGCCGTGATGAGGTCTCCTCTCAGCCTCATCTTTTCCAGGCTGAACAGGCCAAGTGACCTCAGCGGCTCCTCATACGTCTTCCCCTCTAGGCCCTTCACTGTCTTTGTAGACCTTTTCTGGACACTCTCCAACAGTTTCACATCCTTTTTGTACTGTGGTGCCCAGAACTGCACACAGTACTCGAGGTGAGGCCGCAGCAGTGCAGAGTAGAGGGGGACAATCACTTCCCTTGACTGACTAGCAATGACATGCTTGATGCACCCCAGGATACAGTTGGCCCTCCTGGCTGCCAGGGCACACTGCTGGCTCATATTCAGATTGCTATCAACCAAAACCTCCAGATTCCTCTCTGCGGGGCTGCTGTCCAGTGTCTTGTCACCCAGTCTGTATGTATAGACAGGGTTGCCCCGTCCCAGGTGCAGGACCCGGCACTTGCTGTTGCTAAACTTCATGCAGCTGGTGATTGCCCAGGTCTCCAGTCTGTCCAGATCTTTCTGCAAGGCCTTTCCACCCTCAACAGAGTCAACAACTCCTCCAACTTTAGTATCATCAGCAAATTTGCTTGGTATGTACTAGTTACGTGTAGCCTTAATTATTTCTTTCTCAATCAACAGATTTAGTTGGCAAAAGGAAATTAAGTACCTAAGTCATAAAATATCACCTAGTAACACACATCCAGATTCTGTTCAACCCCCAAAACTCCTAAACTGCCTAGGAAACACTTCACCTGACTGCTTCTGCAAATACTTAACTTTTGACACAGCTCACTGCATAGTTATCACCAGTCTTAGCGGCTTGGTACACCTCAATATAACCACTATTTGGAGATTCTTTCTCTTCATCCTTCTGCACATCTTAATCCAGTTAAGGTACACTCACACATTCTTGTGCTTCACTGATAGATGATGATCCTCTCAAAATACTATTGCAGATATTGTTCACGTGTTTGTGTATGTGGGAGAGACAAAGAAGAAGAGAAAAACCTTCTCTTCCCCTATCTAATCTGTGCAGAAAGATACAAAATGAACAAAACCCAAAAAGGGAGAAAAAGGAATGTCATTGTAACCTGCTAGCTTGGGAGAAAGCAAGCTTGGATTGTGTTGTGGGAGCACCATGACCTTGCCTTGATCAAGAGCTGAGTAACTGCATGCAATGAGCTATGGCTGACAGACAGGATGGTCCAAATGAGATCTGAGAACTGGGAGCCTCACTACTTACCACAGATCATCAGCTGACAGAGAACAACACCTGCACCTGCTGGAGAGTTAATTAGGTGATATCACAGTGCACCGATTTGATTGGCAGTCAGTGAAGAGATCTGGCTTCAAAACCCTCAGTAAAAGCAACGGGGCAGAACATTGTTAGGCAGATATCTTCCACAGTGCAGAAGCAGAGGATGGGTGCATGGAAAGTCACCACAGAGACCTTGCCTGAATGTTGCATGTCCATGTGTTTCTACACATAATGGACTCATGCACTGGAGGAGTAACTTTGTGTGTGTGTGTGCGTGCATGCACACGTGTGAGACTGACCCTTCACTCAGTCCTCTCATGGATGGCTTTGAGCAGTGCTGTACTGTCTGCTGTTCTTTCCCATTGAGGGCAGGCTTTAGTCTCTGCTTTTTGTGTGCTGTCTTTGAAGTTGATCTTAGCCACTGTTGAATACAGGCACTGATTTCACTACGTGTGACCTTTCTGATTGTCGACTGCTGCACCATCAGATGCTACTTAAAATAAATAAAAATTGGGCAACAAAGCTTCTTCTTTCGCACCTGAAACCATTATCTTTGAAACTGATCTATTTTCTTAGTTGTTGACTCTAATCATGTGCTGTCTAACATGCCATCATCTATTTTGTAATACTATGTATTCTAGATGGAAAACTAATCATCCCATGTCATTTAATACATTAGCTTATATCTACATTGTTGATCACTGCTCCAGAAATGGTGTCCTTCTATCTTATTTGCTTTCTTCAAAGTAACTGCAATTTTGGTTTGAACTCTTCAGAGACGTTTTGAGGGCAATATTTCGTTAAGCTGTTTTGGGGTCATTATGCTTCAGCACCTTCCTATTTAGCTGCAACTTGTTTTATGACTTAATCCAGACAAGTTATTTTCTTTGATCTTTGATGAGCTGCATTTGGCATCTGTTGCTATGAGTACTTTAAGCTTTGTATGCAAACAAAACAGCAGATGTTCTGTGATGGTTATCCAGAACAGACACCCATGGCAAATAGCTATAGACCGGTATGAGCTATTTAAGGACTCCAACACCTAGGTGATGGTAAGTGGCACAGGTCAGCTCTTAACCAGTCCTTTAGTTTTTAACATTGTGTGCATGCGCTTCCACTGTACGAGTCTCCAACCTTTATCTGAATGCAGAGCCAGTAGTATTCCATTCTCATGGACATACACTCTATAGAAAAATATGGCCTAATTTGAATACAAACCCTTCTTTCATGTTTTATATTCACTGTTTCTGGATCTAATTTTTATTCTCTTTTAAATATTAAATGTCCTTAATGGCCATCTGTGACCTTCTTACTCTCCTGATTCTTGGTTCAATGGTATATTACTGTAACAATAGGTACATCCATATTTCACTTAGTAGAAATTGTTAGTTTGAAAATAACCCCAACGCTTTATTAATGCTTCTAATTGGATATAGCTCATTTACTACTTGTAATATTTTTATGTGCACGTAGCTTAAGGTGTTGGAAAATATTAAGTCACTACTCTTTTCATGGCATTTCCTGTTTATTATGTAGAATCATACAATCATAAAGGTTGGAAAAGACCTCCAAGATCATCTGGTCCAACCGTCCCCCAGCCACCAATATTACCCACTAAGATATGTCCCTAAGTATGATATCCAACCTTTCCTTAAACACCGCCAGGGATGGTGACTCCACCACCTCCCTGGGAAACCCGTTCCAATGCCTAACCACTCTTTCTGAGAAGAAATGTCTCCTAACTTCCAGCCTGGACTTCCCCCGGTGCAACTGTCCAGGTTCTTCTGCAGGGCCTTCTTACCTTCTGGCAGATAAACACTTCCCCCCAGCCTGGGGGGAAAGTCTGCAAACTTACTGAGGGAGATCTCAGATACTGAGGATATAATATGGTACCACTAAATGTATACAGGAAATACTATAAATCTATAAGTGTAGAAGGGAATGAAAATCTGCATAATATTTAAGAAAAAAAGAAAAAAAAAAAAAGAAGAGAGACATGGAGTATGGAATAGGCTTGCTTAACCTTATGTTTTAGCTCCTGTATTCCCTAGATAGTATAAAAATATCTCATTCAAATTCTCACATTTTTTATTATGCTGATTGTACTGCTGTCATCAACTTATTTATCTTCTACATTGACTTGTGTGGAAATATAATCAGTCATAAGAATTTTAACAGTAGAATTTTGGTCATTAGGACAAAAATAAATGGAAGACAATCTATAAACAAAGAGTGTAAGCAGACAAAAATTCTGAAGACATTTCAAAATTTGAATAAAATAAGTAGGATGCTTCTGTAACTAGTAATCAAGTGTTACTGAAGCCTCTGATACTTTTACAAACAAAAAATAAACTACTAATATATAATTTTATTTTGGATTGTATTATTAATAAAGATCAAGCAGTGTGGAGCTAGAAACAGGAGTCAATGATAAGTAAAGAATCAATTATATTAATAAGAAAAAAATAGGTCCCCAAATATTTTAATATTTTTATGATTTTATAAAAATGTATTGTATCAGAGTGCAAAATCTCAAACCTAAATGAGATTATGAACAAAATTGATCATGTCAGAAAAATAAATAAAAATCACGGAGAAGCATTTTTTAGGTAACCAAAGCCATGATTTCTTCATCAAGAAAAAGAACCATTAAAGCTAATCTAGATTTAGTGATGAGCAGAAGATAACAATTAGAACTAGGAAGCAAACCAAGAGAGACATTAAACTTAAAATATGGACTTTATACAATATAGAAAATACATAAGAGAAGGCCACGGTATCCAGTGGGGGAGGGGGAAAACAAACAAACAAACAAACAGAAAAACAACCAACCAACCAACCAAACAAACAAAAAACTGTACATGGGCATTCAAAGGACAACAAAGAAGAAAAGAACAAGAGGAAACTCATCAATGGAGCAACATTTTAAATGGTAAAATTGATAAATATTAATATTTCAGGACAGAAAGATACATTCAACAGATAGATTTTCTTGCATTCTTTAGTCATATGATGATAAACTGTTTTCCTATCCTCTATTAGCTGAGGTGGGCTCAAACATCTAACAATTATACACACACTGAATTCATCAGGTTTGTGCAATTTGACATAGTTATTGATGATACACAGCTGATTCCCTCACAGACCATCTGTATTTCCTGTTTGTTGTGTGCAAACCTTCCAGAACATGCAAAGTGATTGCCTCAAGTTGCTCTCAGGAGCACCTTGAAGAAGACAAAAAATCATAGTTAAAACCTCAGAATAAAGCTTTGGTTTACAGAGTCTGAACAGACTGAGTACTTATAGGGCTGAACAGAATTAAAATGGAGTCAAAGTATGAGAAAATACAATGAAGCAAATTGAAATACAGTTACATAGTTAATGATAATGAACTTGTGCTTTTTAAGTAACTAATGTATTCAAACATTTCTGATTTCATGCTATGTGGGGCTACAAGTTTAAATTATAAACATAAATAGTACTAATATTTTGATACTTGATTTAGGACAGTATTTTTATTAAAAAATATCACAATACATTACAACTAGAACATTTGTCCAATTGATTAAATACAGAATGTCTGTCATGAAAAACAGTAACAGAAAGGAAGTCATACTACATAATCTATACGATACAATTATCTAAGTTAGACAAATTGTATTTTAACAAAACCGAAGAATGATTATATAAACAAAAAGTATAAAAAAATCCACTTAATTCATTTCTCATGGGCATCTGTCTTAAGACGGTCTCCTTGAACAGAAGTTGCTCTGCATTTGGCAAGAAAGCAATACTTTCCAGACAATGCAGTAGCTAAAATGAGTTAATGTGAACCTTGTACGAAGACAATGATTTAATTCTCTATATAGAATTTTATGAAATCCAAACTGGAACGTCTAATTCTGATTCTCAGGTTTTAAAAGGATACTGAAAGTTTTCTGAAAGTGCAGGAAGATATTAAAAATTACCTAAATCTACTGAAAATTACTTGTAGTCAAATGCTGAAAAGTGAACTGAGAAGTTATTTGATCACAGTAAATTTACTTGCAGGGGGAAAAGGAATTAAATATATTTCTGTATAGCTGGAAAATAAAGCCACACAAATTCTCTTCCCTACCCCCCTCTCCCCCAAGGAAAATAAATAAATAAATAAATAAACCACACACTAAGGATTCAAAAATTCTACAATACATTACCAAAACCAACAACAGAATCTTTCATCTTTTGTCCTTTTTTTTTTTTTTTTTTTTTTTAAACAAAGCTATGCTTTGCACAAAGGCAATTTTTCTCAATTCTTGTCTTTTACACCCTCAATCTTTGCTAAGTTTTGTTTAAGCTTTCACACAGTGCAGAATTTCTGGCAATAGTCCTCTTCCCAGGAATAGAATTTCTATAAAAATGGCATAGGCCAGAATATTCAAAGTCCCAGGAAGCCGATGGCACTTAGCTGAAGTTTCTAGCAGAGCTGGAGTGCTCTGGATTTCAAAAAAACAAGTGCAGATCAGACACTAATTTTCATCAAGCTTAAGGAGGCAGATATACTGCCACATCATCCTTGGTTGTTTCAGAAGGAAAATCATTAATATCAAAATAAATAAAAAAAGGTCAGATATAGGTTACAATATAGTAGGAAAGTCTCATCCAATTCTTAATATCTATCTATTTTCCATTTTAATTATCTTTTTTTTTTTTAAAGCACATTATGTGACATTAGCAAATTAATTGAAAGTGTTATAGTGTCTTCAATTTACTTGTTCGAAAGAACTAGAGAGAAATGGGTAAAATAGGATGCAAAAAATGTTGTTTTCACCTTATAACACATTAGAGAATTGTAGAATAATTTAGGTTGCAATATAGATAATCAAGTCCAACTGTTAACCTAGCACTGTCAAGTCTACAGCTAAACCATGTCCCTAAATACCACATCTACATGTCTTTTGAATACCTCTAGGGATGACAACTTAACTGCTTCTCTGGGCAGGCTGTTCCAATGCCTCACAACCCATTCAGTGAAAAAAAAAAAAAAAAAAAAAGTTCTTAAAATGAAAAAATTTCTCCTAAAAAAGAGAGGCCCGTAGATGAAAGATGATAGCTGAGCGTGATTGAGGGTGATGGGAGACTGAGAAATATGTTGTTAAGTAATAATAAAACCATTAGATTATGAGGATCATAAATTTAATATCCTTATCCTATCACTTCACTGCCCACTCCAGCGAAAAGCATGAAGCAAACCTTGCAAATCAGAGTTCCAGTGAAAAGTTTGACAAACTGGTTATTTTTAATGGACTGTCATGAATAGGTTGGATTCAGGAACAGAATTATTAAAGTCTTAAAAAGAATATCAAAATAAAAAAAAAAATAAGGATGAAAGAGGTATAAAATCTTTCTTTTGACATTTTCTTCTCATTGTTTAACCTGTCAGAGAAAGTAGACAGCATCTTCAGCAGGTTTCATGTCAGATTTCAAAAATTCATTATTTTTAACATCAAAAGGCATGGATAAAACTGAAAAGAAATTATATAACAAAAGGCATATGTATTTCAGAGAAACAAATAGTTTTTGATTGTATTTTCATTTGATTAGCATAAGCGTAATCATAATATCTTGCTGTTATTTTGTATCAAAAAAATCTGCTTTTTCTCACAGCAGAGACCAAGATGAGAGAAAAATTATACATTTACATTTGAAATAAGGAAGAAAATTAAGTGACAGGCTGTCTGAGTTTAAGTAATGAACAAAGAACTAGACCAACTCTAATAACTAAGCTTCTTCATCTACTCTTTACCTAAAACCAAACCAACCCATACCAAACCAAACCAAAACAAAATAGAAAACAGTACTCTAAAGAATGAGAGAAGTCATATTGCCTCCTATCATTTTTCAGACATAGCTCAATGTAAAGATTGCTTCATCTGTCATCTCTAAATGTATTTTTGGTACTGTTTTTCATAGTTGACGTCTAATCTGTTTTAGATGGAAATGCCAGAACAACGAATGTTTTGGTATGATAACATCAAATTACTGTGTTAAGCCAAAAAGTGTTGAAAACTGAAGGGTTTTATATGACAATATTGAAACTTTAAAATTCAGAGCAAAATAGTATATTTATGTATATTTTATATAATTCACATATGTTTGATAATCAATATTATAAAATAGATGGAAAATTCTATTGCACTGACCATGTTACCACAAATAAAGTTTAGTCTCATCTCTTCATCTTCATCTTTTAATTTTGATTGCATCTATTTTCACAGTCATATTCTTACTTAATTTCACATATCCAATCTAAATTCCTCTTGCAATTTTTTTTGATATAGTAGTTCCTTACTATTCTTGAAAGAAATTAAGTAGAATAAAGTTATAGCAAAAATTGACAGAATATGCTTCTGTACCCATTTAATGTCACAAGAAAGTATTTACTTAGTTAAGCTAGTTAGTCAGCTAGTTGGCAGAATCTAAGAGAACTTAATTTTTTCATTATCGGAATGTTTATGATATGTTACAGAAATTCTTTTGAAAAAGAGGCAACAGGAAAGGAAATCAAGGAAAAGCAAACTTTTGGAGCTTTGATAAAACAAGTGATTTTATGAACAAGAAGAAAATAGCAAGCTTCACTTTATTAGACAGTGGCCAAGTGGGTCAGTCACTGATTGCTAATGCGGGGAAAGAATAATCAGAAGAGGATTTATTTCAATTAAGGTGTTTTTCCAGGTTAGACAAGTTTATATAAGATACAAAGCTGGACAGCTCTTCTAACTTACCTGATACAAAGTGAGTTAAAATAACAGTTCAAAATATGAGGGTAAAATTGTTTTAATTTCATCAAACTACAGGGATCTTGGAATGTTTTATCTAGGAATGGAGCAAGTGACTTAAAAATAAGGTGTCTGGAAATCAATGAGCTCCTGTGTGAACTTCCAAACTACAGTCATGACTGATTAATTTTCCTTAGGTTTAAACACTATTAAACATGACTATCTCCATCACAGATTTTTCAGAAGCCCTATACTCAGTTTCTCTATTTCTGTGAAGTCCATCCACAGCAACCAGCTGACTGGTTTCCCCTTCTGAGAGTAGGAGGGAATGAGGTAGGCTGGAGAGGGGAAGGTTGGTTGGTTTAAAAATCTATCCACTGCTTATTTGAACCAACTAATAAAACCATTATCTAACTAGATAAACTGGGAAAAAGGATTGCATGTGTAGTGATCATCAGAAACCAAAAGTTTTGTTTCACAGCCACAATTTCTAAATGGATATTGCTGGTGTGAAGCAATCCAGCAGCAGCAGTCAGCCTGTCTTGCTACTGTTTGGGAAGATGAGGAGATTCCAGTCTTTTTGCTAGCTGACTGAGGGCTCACACATCCTTGAAAAAATAAAATGAAATAAATAAATAAAGGAGAATCTGCTTCATAACCTCCTAAATGAGATATCACAATGAAGCAATGAGTATTTTAAGGAATAAGGTGTTTTGTCACATTATTATGAGAATAATTGTAATGTCCAGTTCACTACAGTTTCACAGAATGGGGATCATCTTTGAAACAATGATAATATTTTTACTCTTCTCCTGAAAGTTAATTTATTTCATTCATTTACTTCCTATTCTCTTGGAAGCTGGAGATAAGACAATCAGCTTTCACTGGTCTTCAAATGAAGTTGGTCACCTAATATCCTCAAACATGTTTTAAGCACAACCGTTTGCTGAACTAGTTTGAACTGTCTCTGGTCTCTCTTCTTCCTTGACATCACCTAAAATGTGTAACATTTGTACAGAAATCTTGGCTGGTGTGTAGGATTAGGAGAAAAGAGAACAACAAGAGCAATTGACAAAATTGTTAATTCTTAATAAATATAAAGATTACAAAATACTTCCCAGGTATACATCCAAACAAAGCACATTTTTAAAAGCTGTTTTTCAGGGAACATTGAAGTTCCAGGCAGATGACATTTTTACAGGAGAGGTATACATGTGACATTACAGATGTATTTATGCACATGTAATTTGAGGAGAAGGGTGCAGAGCAACAGTCCAGAAGACTTCCTCTTTGACCCAAATTTCTATTCAAGAAAGGAAATTGTGGAGGAAATATTCACATCTGCATGAAAAGTCTAAGCTTTAAATAAGCAATATTTCCAGTAGAAAATTTTTCATAAAAATACAAGACAGTATCTCTCAGAAACACTTCAGAGTATTATGTATATACAAATTTTGGTACTACAAGCCTGACGAGATGACCAGGTGTATATACTAGGACAGTGATCTCTGCAGGGGTACTGCCATAGATGCATTTTACACGTAAGCTGTTGTACACATAAATATATATATATATATTTGTTGTTGTTTTTTCATGGATAGAATTAACATGTTAATGATTATAATATAGGAAAATACAGTAAGAAATTAATCAAACTGTTTCCACATCAGGCAAACATTGAAATCTTTATAGGAATGATTTTACTAGTATTTTATTTCAAGATATGTATAATCAATGAATTAATTTTAAATGTTATGTCAAATAAATGTCTAAGCCAAACCATTCCATGGGAGATGATATTCTAAGAAATTAAATTCTATGGATAAATTTCACCAAGATCAAATTTCTCAAAAATGAAATAACCTCACATTCAAGAATTGTTATAATTATTGTATTGTATTATATTGATGCTTATATAACAATTAAAATTTAATAATAGAACTGATTAAAGCATAAAAGATATTGGTTTACACTGGATCTTTATTAAAGAAGCCAAACATTTCATGTTGTTTTGGTGTTCAGATAGATGTTTCATCAGTATGGCATTCAGTTTGTCTTTTCTTACACAGGCCCTTTTCAGGAAGCAGAAAAATGATGGTGGGTTTCCTGATTCTTAAGTATCTGTTCCTCGCACTATCATTGTTTGATCTGCCAAATAGGTATTACAATACAGGGTGACATAATGCAGACTATCAAAGAAGTGTTTTCTCTAAAGCAAGATTTCCACCTAGTAGAAGCCCTACATTCTTGGAAGAAATTGATTGGATAACACTCAAAGTAAAAAGAGAAAGTAAATCACTTGTGACTTCATTCATAAAGATAGAAGAAGACAATTTACTTGCATCACATTCTGTGTAGCAAAGGAAGACAAATCCTTTGTATTCATGTTGGCTTCAATTTCCTGAGAATTAAGAACAGAAAGAACTAAGCACCTTCATTTCAAACATGAGATGCCATCAGTTTAGTCCTTTCATATGAAGAGGAACTGTGAGCTGTCTTCTACAGCAGTAGCTCTGAATTTCAAGCACTACACAACGTTTCCTCATGTGCAAACTGATTTCCTGTTGAGGATGCCTTGGCTTTAATCTGTTTTCACGAGAAAGCTTCCTACATGAATAGCACCCCTTGAATCTAATCATTTTCACTGCCCTTCCCTGAAGTGTTAATGTTGCCAGTGTGTTCATTCATCGTTAGGTGATCACATTTCTATTATGTGATGCATTCTGCAAGTCTGCAATATTAAGCTAGCATTATTGCAGCCACAAATAGACACAGGAGCTCATTGATCATTTCTCTCAGTTCTTTGTAGTACAGATTACACCACATAAAACTGAAATATGTTTATGAGCATTTCAATAGGAAATGGTTATATTTTGTGTTGTGAGTAAGTGGTGGAAGACCCTTTAAAAGTTTGAAATATATAAAACGTACATTTTTTATAATCCCAAAGGAAGACATAATTGTGTGATAGCACAATACTTAAACTGCTTGCTGAGAGGTACAACACCTAAACTTTGAATCTATGAGATTTTGTTAGAGGATTACATCTAGTTTTCTGCACCCCTTATGGTTCTCAACATAGAATTTTAAACTACTTTATTAATTTCTTTTAGCTGGTAATATAAGCCATCTGCTGTACCTAGTAGACAGTTCTTTTTCATCCAAAGGGGATAATCATGAAGATATACAGTAAACAATAAGCTATGCAAACTGCATGTTCAGAAGGGACTCCTTTATTACTCCTGCTCTGATCATTTTAAAGAAGAACTAAGCAATTAAATTGTCCTCACCAGTTGACCTGGAACTGTTCAAGTACCGTACTGGGAGAAGAGAGCTCTTGAGAGGTAATGCATTACTTCATATTTTCCATTTCACACTATTTCCATATAAGGTTTTAATGACTTTATATATATATAAATATAAATAATGACTTTATATATATATAAATGACTTTATATATATATATATATAAATGACTTTATATATATATATATATATATAAAAGTGGAAGACCACTTACAAACTGAACA
This sequence comes from Anser anser, assembly GCF_964211835.1. Taxonomy (NCBI): domain Eukaryota; kingdom Metazoa; phylum Chordata; class Aves; order Anseriformes; family Anatidae; genus Anser; species Anser anser. The sequence continues at coordinate 47,778,029 of NC_139725.1, read as the reverse complement.
GCTCTTAAATCTTCAGGAACATAGTGTTGTTTGTGTTGTTTCCAAATTTTACAGAGCACTGGTTTTGATTCCGAGATAGTTTACATTAAGCCTATCTCAAAATGACTGCAAGTTTTAAATTATGAAACATATATCTGTGATGACATCCAAGTGAAGTCATTACCAGTAGGTGTAGGAGGCGTCTTCCTCAAGACAGATGGTTTCAAAAGAAGGCGTTCTTCTGTATCCTGATTTTTCCACTATATTTTCATTTCAAAAGAAATTCCATAACCAGTTACATTTTTCACTGGTAAAATTTGATGCAGGATTAGAAATAGATTTTATAAAGAGATGCCACCTCTGTAATAGACCAAACAGACCAAAGAAGTACAACATGAGTATCTCTGATATTCTATAATAAACACAGGGACAAAAAGCACAGATTTTTCTTTGATCAGTTTTCCCCTGATATTGTTTTGTCCATCATTTTACTCCTCGCTAAAAATAAAATACAAGTATTTCCCTCATATGAAGGCAAATTCCTTTGTAAGCTGCTGTGGCATTAGATTGATAAAGCCCAAGTGGGCTCAGTACACAGTAAGATGAAGAGAACATTATTTTATGAAATAAGTTACAAAAATAACGTGTATGAATCCTGTTTATGAAATGCTAACCATGTCTGAGATGTCAACATTTTCCAGTTTGCCACAGAATTATTCTGGCTAACAGTGTAAATCCTATGATAGGGCTACTTGAGCTCTACTGTGTTTGTGAGTGCTCTCTTGCTGTTTTCAGTGGTGAGACCCAATTTCTCAGTGGTCTACCTCCTTCCAATGCCTGGAAAGTTAGCTGTTTCTGCAGGATTTGCCCTTTAAATTTACAGTGAGCAGACTTCATGCTACCACTATGTCCACTAACTTCAAAAGATGTTTTTATGGTATTGGAGAATACAAGAGTGCCAAAACAAGTCTGAGGTCTACCCCTCAGGTCAGTCAGGATGTGAGATACAGCCAGTTTCTCTCAGAAATTCCTGGAAGACTGTTAGAGATTTGGAGTTTTGTTCCCTTTCTTTCTGGTATTTTTGTGTTGGAATTCTGTCAGCACCATGTATCCTCAAAGCCATTTCATCTGAAGCAGTTATTACTTAGACAGATTCATAGAGTGAATAACAATCTCTCATAATAGCATCATTTTTCTCCCTTTGAACTCCCTTTCTCCCTCTTATTTAACTATAATTTCAAAATGTGGGACTACAACTACCTGTCTTAAAATATAATGAACTTCACCCAGCTCATGAAGAGAGCAAAATGGCAGCAGGGAGGATTCACATCTTTTATTTGTCTAAGATAACTAGCTTTGCTTCTCAGTTCCTACTGCCTCTGTTTGACTCTGGATGGGCTTTGGTGTAAGAGAGGACAGCATTTGACCCAGAGACATTTAAAAGTCAGATGTTGGGACTGAATAAAAATCTACAGCTGAAGCTTGATATTAGAAAATACATATTGAATTTCTGTGTTCTTGCTTATACTCCTTAATCCTGGCAATAACCATGGTGGCCATTGTAGAGTAATGCTCACAGAGGTCAAATTCAATATAGTCTGTGTGTCAGAAAGCAATGACTTAGTCCTTCTCAAGCTGTTTTTTTGCACTTTCTCATAATTAAATAAACAATAGACATAGGTATTTTTATCTAGCATATTATGTCTGCAAAGAGTACAAGAGAGAGTTTGAAGTAGTTTAAGTAAACCAAATGTGTTTTATAATACCATACATCTCAGTATCACTTACGTACTCTACATTATGCATGCTGTGTTAATATATAGCATGCATTATCAGCTAAAAGGCTTTAGCACTGTTTAATCAGCAGTAAAATTATTTACCAATGCCTTCCGTCCCTTTAATCCGAGCATTTCACATTCAGTTCAGATTTCTCTACAGAAAGCATTGGTGTCTGCCTGTCTAAAGGGTTTAAGCTTATGTGCAATAAAATGATATTATGTTTCACAGTGATTGAAAAGCTGTGCTATCTAGGGGATTATGGAAGTACTGCAAGTGGCACCAATCATCAAATAAACTCCAAAAGAGAAGGGGGAAGTTTGTCTTTTTTTTTTTTTTTTTCTGTAAGAAATATGAAATAAAAAAAGAATCCTTCAATTCCTTCCCTCCCCCAACTTTGTCTTTCACCAGCTCTAATCCTCTCTGGGCTTTCTCCAAAGGTTTTATGGGCCACTGTACGAAACATGCTGTCATACTGATGACACTTTAAAAATACAAATCCATAGAGAGCTTGATAGCCTTCATTGTCAAATGGAAGCCAAATAGGTGGCAAATGCACTCAAGTGAGTTTTTTAAATATAAGAAAGGAGGTAACAGACTGAAGAGCTTTTCACTCTGAGCTATGTCTACTCGTTGGAAGGGGTAAAAAGAAAAAAAGGAAAAATCTAACACAAAAACAGAAGACGATGATGTTGTATCTAAAGGAAATCTTCAGTGAAGAATTTCTTTTATTTAACAAATAATAAGAAAAAGAAGAATGAATTAAAGTAGTATAGACAACTACTTGTCACCCTTAAACTGCAGTCTGGCTAAGAGCTGAAAACAGGATTTTTGCAATACTTTTTAATACAGGAAGTAATAAAAAACTATGTTAACATTCTTGGATAAAACTGGGGAGAAGCCAAGAAAACTAAACAAATGCATAACCTCCTTGGCCTAGAGCAAGAATCACTTTGCTGCAAGACAGAGAATCAGCCCATGACACACAAATATCACAGCAATATTTATGTGTGCTGGAAAAATGAATGCTAAAATAAAAGTAATGAAAAATATACACCAATTCTTATGAATCTAATCAATTTACTTAATTTTCATTGAAGTTTCCTTTGCTTCCCTCTTCTCTTTCTTGATCTATACCCTATAGGCAAGAAATATATAATATTTAATGGGATCTATGTTAATGCCAATTGTTTTCAAAGCAACTGCGATGTTTAAACTGATTTGAATTCTATTGACTGCTTTATTAGTTTAATATGAGTTAATTCTCCTTTTGGGTGTTTCTCTTAAACTATATAATCCGCAGATGAATGAAGCAATGTCTTTTGAAGTTGAAAATCTTGAGAGATTTTCTCGCAAGAGAATGAATAAACTAATTTTTATTCAGCAGCTTTAACGGTAATTTTTGTCTGAACTCAGTCACAATAGTGTATAAGGGAGGAGTTATTTTTAACATGGCACCTCAGTGCTAAATTCCAGTGAAAAAGAAAATGTACAGACACAAAAAATGTCATAAAGCTTTTTCTTTTCTTTTCTTTTCTTTTCTTTTCTTTTCTTTTCTTTTCTTTTCTTTTCTTTTCTTTTCTTTTCTTTTCTTTTCTTTTCTTTTCTTTTCTTTTCTTTTCTTTTCTTTTCTTTTCTTTCTTTTTCTTTTCTTTTCTTTTCTTTTCTTTTCTCTCCTCTCCTCTCCTCTCCTCTCCTCTCCTCTCCTCTCCTCTCCTCTCCTCTCCTCTCCTCTCCTCTCCTCTCTCTCCTCTCCTCTCCTCTCCTCTCCTCTCCTCTCCTCTTCTTTCTTTCTCTTTCTCTTTCTCTTTCTCTTTCTCTTTCTCTTTCTCTTTCTCTTTCTCTTTCTCTTTCTCTTTCTCTTTCTCTTTCCTCTTTCTCTTTCTCTTTCTTTCTCTTTCTCTTTCTCTTTCTCTTTCTCTTTCTCTTTTCTCTTTCTCTTTCTCTTTCTCTTTCTTTTCTCTTTCT